>NC_065591.1:57240441-58643691 GCF_024542745.1 Macaca thibetana thibetana | reverse complement strand
TGAGAATAATAGGGGTAAAGCAAGTGCTTCACCCAGACTCTCTTTCTTCTACTTAAATACATCATAAGCACCTTAGTAGGCTGTCCAGCTATTTCATTTTTAAAGAGTTGTAATCCAGGTGTCATTGCTGTAGATTGCCATGGATCGACACTCTGATTATCCATGTGCTTTTCTGCAGCCTAATGCTGAATCCCGCTTAGAGGATCTATTTTGTAGAGCTGCTTTGGTCCCAGTCTTCATTTTCCTCTGGGTCAGCAGGAAACAGATGTCATTCTCAATTTTAGAATAAGAATAGTTTAATATTATGGGACTATTTTTAAAGGTGTGGGCAAAGTTTAGGGAAACCACAAGAAATAGGAAAATACCCAAAAGCTAGTAATCAGGGTTTTTTTGTTTTTATCCTCAGGCCTAAAAAGGCAAGACAAAGGAGTCATCACCAGAAGCTAGGAGTCATGCAAAGAGGGCACTTTGGTAAGAGCTGCAACCTGAGGTCTAGGAAAGCAACAGTCAAAATCAACCCTCCTGTCTCCTGCCAGGGACTCCCACTGGCTATAGCCATGGAGTTAAAGAGCCCGTTGATGTCACCCATTTAGGCCGGCCTCCCAGAGTGGAGAAAAGTGGAGAGTGGATCTAGAAGGGAAAATAGAGGATATCTGGTATGGGATCCAGATTGATCTGATAAGGGACTTATTGTGAACCTCAGCCCTGCCATATATATCTATGAGTCATATCCTTGGAAGTCCAACTCCTTCTTGGGCTGGTTTCTGTACCCTATTATGTTATCTAAAGCAAGTGGAAGTGTATTTTTTAAGTTTGGCCATCTCACTTGGTAATGCTTGGTGTCTTCACCTTGTAGTGTAAGTGGTTCTTACAGGGTGGTCCCCAGACCAGCAGCATCAACATCTCTTAGGATTTGTTAGAAATACTAGTTCTTGGGCCCCACCACAGACCTAATCAGGCAGAAATTCTGGAAAATGGACAGTAATTTTTCTTGTAACAAGCCCTCTAATTCTGATGGAAGTTTGCAAACCTCTGATCTAAGCTTGACATCTGGGCCTAATCTTACCAATGATGCTGATTGTAAGTTTACATAATGTTTCTAAAATTGGCCTTGCATCAGCTATCACCTATATTTTTCCTGTGTCATATTGTATGTCATAAGCCCTTGTTTCTGAAGGGCCCTTGTATTCTAAGTTTCTCTTCAGAGAGAAATAATATATTCAGAAACTATCAATTGTTGATGCCCTTCTCAAGCAAATTAACAGTTCTACCCATTTTCTTAGTGCCCAGTATTTCTAGTCTACTCATCCACCTTTCCTGGGCATGGTCTAATTTAAAGAGTCTTAGCATACATTTAATTAGTGAATTCAATTGACTTAATCATATAGTCATGTAACTACCACCATAATCCATATATAGAACAGTTCTACCACTACAGAAAATTCTCTCCTGTTCTTTTATAGTCAAGCTGTTCCCTCAACCCCAGCCTTCATGACCACTGATCTGGCCTCTCTGTATATAATTTTGCCTTTTTCAGAATGTGATATAGGTGGATTCATATGATATACAGGCTTCTTAGTCCGGCATCTTTCACTTAGCCTACCTAATTGAGATTCAAACATTGTTATTGCATCTTATTTATTGCTAAGTAGCAATAAAATATAATTACTATTAAAATGTGGTTACATATATTCTCAATATATGAACCATCTGAGTTATTCATATATGTGTTATTTTTAATTTTGTTATTTATTCATACATAGGAATAACTCAGTTATTCATTCACCAGTTGAGAGACATTTGGATTGTTGGAGTTAAGTATTAAAAAATCACAAATATTTTTAAGAGTTTGTGTTAAGATATGTTTTCATTTCTCTTGGTATATACCTAGGTGTGAGATTGTTGGGTCCTATGGTAATTGTATGTTTATCTTCATAAGAAACTGTCAAACTATTTTACAAAATGGCTGTATCACTTGGCACTTGGTATTGGATGAGAGTACCTGACGTTCCACATACTAACATTGGATATTCCCAGTTTTGCTTTGCTTTAGCTATGGTGTACTAGAGTAAGTTCACATTGGCTCACAAAAAGTAACTGTTAAATTATCAGGAATTTTGTGAGCTAAGTGAAATTATGTTATAGCTTGGAATCAACCAAGATTTACACCACAAAAACTGACAAATGCTATTAATCAGGGTTTTTTTTTTTTAATGTTTTTTGGAGATCTAGCTAAACATCTACCATACCACTATGTTAGCAATTGTAATAAGTATGTAATAGTACCTCAGTAGCACTTCAATTTGCATTTTCTGAATGATTATATTATATTTTCATGGGCTTGTTATACATATATTTTTGATGAAATGTCTTCTTAAATCTTTTGGCTATTTTTAAATCTAGTTGTTTTCTTAAGTTTTGACAGTTTTTTATATATTCTAGATGGAAGTCCTTTATTGGATATGTATTTTGTGTAAACATTTTTTGCACAGTCTATGGCTTGTCCTTTCATTTTAAACAGTGTCTTTCAAAAAGAAGTTTATAATGTTAATGAAGTTAATTTTATCAATTGTTTCTCTCATTGATTGTGCTTTCACTGTCATACCTAAAATATTTCTCCAATTTTCTTCTAGAAGTTTTAGAGTTTTAGGTTTTACATTGAGGTTTATGATCCATTCTTAGTTAACATTTGTATATTATGTGAGGTATGGGCCAACCTTTATTTGCTTATGGATATCCAGCAGTTTCAGTACTATTTGTAGAAGACTATAGATTGAATTACCTTTGAACATGTGTCAAAAGTCAATGAACTGCTATGTCAGTCCATTCCTGGAGTCTGTTTTCTTTCACTGATCTTTGTGCCTATCCTTTCAGTAATACATTAGTCTCTTCATTAATGAATATTTAGCCTTGAAATCAGATCATGTAAGTCTTCTTAGTTCTTTTTTTTTTTTTAATGTCTTTGGCTTTCTTGTTCCTTTGCAGTTCCATATAAATTTTTAAACTTAGCTTATTTTTACAGAATAATCAAGATGAGTTTTTATTGGGCTTGTATTAAATCTAAAGATCATCTTTTGAATATGTGTATTTTAACACTGTTTTACATACATTAGTGTGTGTTGAATGTAATCACTCACTGAAATAACATTCTCAAATGAGTGCCCAAGTAACATTCTAAGAAGACTCTTTTATACATTTGTATTTAAACAAAGTTTTACATGCATTACATCATAGTGAATACATCCATTTGTTGAAATACTACTACTCAAGCTGTACAAGTAGAACTCCTACATCATCTTTTATACATGGATCTTCACATGCATCATTTGTGGTGAACTCAGATGTGGCCACCACATTAATGTGAGTAAACAGTGTTGAAAGACAAAGATACAGAAGAAATATCTGAGTGAAACTTCCACACCAAACTGAGAACAGTGTTATTTCAGTAAAGGTATATTGAACACTGTAATACATAATATACAGAGTTTAAAGTCACACACGTAAAAGTGTTTCTGAGAGTGCCACTTGTGTACCAGGTTCAGAATGGTGTTATTTCAGTGATTGGATGTATTCACTACTATGCAATGATGTAAAACTTGTTTTTAAACACATGTATAAAAGATGTTTCCAAAGTGCTACATGGGCATCAATTTGACAAACATGTTTTTAGTGTGCAAATATGCTCACTCTGTTCAAACAATGTTTAAAGGCACCTAAATAAAAGATGTTTCTAGGACTGATATTTACAGACAAATCTAAAGATCAATTTTGGGAAATTTCACATTTTAAAAATACTGTGTCTTCCAATACATAAACGTGGTGTGTCTTAAAGTTTTTTATATCTTTTGTCAGTCTTCTGTAGGTTTCAGCATACAGAACTTACAAAGATTTTGTTAGATATACTTCCATGTAATTAACATTTTTAGTACATTATAAATAGTACTGTTTTTGTAACTTGAATTTCCATTTGTTCATTCCAGTGTATACAAACAAAATTATTTCATATTGACTTAGCTTCCTATAAGGGTGCTAAATTCACTCTAGTAGTTTTTTGTTATCTCATTGAGTTTTTTTATATAGACAATCATGTCATCTGTGACTCCTTTTTAGTATTTTAGTTCTGTCTTCAGGGAGGATACTGGTCTTTTAATTGTACGTCTTGGTCTAGTTTGGATTAGACTAATGCTGGTATAATTAGGTGAGTTGGAAAGTTGTTCCTTATTTTCTATTTTCTGGAAGAATTTCGGTAAAACTGGTATTATTTCTTCCTTAAATATCTGATAGAATTCTCCAGTGAAACCTTTAGGCTTTGAGCTTCCTTCGTTGGAAAGTTTTAAATTATGAAATCTATTTTTAAGAGAAATAGAGCTATTGAGGGTTATTTGTTTCTTCTTGAGTGAGCCTTAGCACTTGGTGTTTCAAGAATATACCATTAAATATTACACAGCCATAGAAAAGAATGAAATCATGTCCTTTGCAGCGGCATGGATGGAGCTGGAGGCCGTTATCCTAAGCAAATTAATGCAAGAACAGAAAACCAAATACCGCATGTTCTCACTTATAAGTAGGAGCTAAACATTGAGTACACATGTGCATAAAGTAGAGAACAATAGACATTGGGCCTAGTTGAGGGTGGAGGGTGGCATGAGGATTGAAAAACTACCCATCAGGTACTATGCTTATTATCTGAGTGATGAAATAATTTGTACATCAAACCCCAGTGACACACAATTTACCCATGTAACAAACCTGTACGTATCCTCCCCAAAACTAAAATAAAAAATAAAAGTTGGAAAGAAAAAACAATGTTTATATCATCTAAGTTGTGGACTCTATAGGCATAATATTCTATGGAAAGAATTGTTCACAATATTATCTTGTTTTCCTTTTAACATCTATAGGATCTGTGGTCCCTTCTTTCCTGATAGCGTAACTTGTATTCTCCATTTATCTCTTAGTCTGGCTAATGGTTTTTTTCATTGATTATTTTTCTATTTTTAATTTCATTTTTATAATTTTGTTCCTTCTGCTTGATTTGGGTGTACTTTTTTGTTTCTTAAGGTGGATGCTTATTTTTTTAAGTATATGGGAAGTTGACATTTCTTTTATTACTTATTACACTTTAAGTTCTGGGATCCATGTGCAGAACAGGCAGGTTTGTTACATAGGTATACACGTGCCATGATGGTTTGCTGCATCCATCAACCCGTCATCTGCATTAGGTATTTCTGTTAATGCTATCCCTCCCCTAGCCCCCTACCCACTGACAGGCCCTGGTGTGTGATGTTCCCCTCCCTGTGTCCATGTGTTCTCATTGTTCAACTCCTACTTATGAGTGAGAATATGCAGTGTTTGAGTTTCTGTTCTTGTGTTAGTTTGCTGAGAATGATGGTTTTCAACTTTGTCCATGCCCCTGCAAAGGACATAAACTCATCCTTTTTTATGGCTGCATAGTATTCCATGGTGTATATGTGCCACAATTTCTTTATCCAGTCTATCATTAATGGGCATTTGGGTTGGTTCCAAGTCTTTGCTATTGTGAATAGTGCTGCAATAAACATACATGTACATGTGTTTTTACAGTATAATGATTTATAAATCTTTGGGTACCCAGTAATGGGATTGCTGGTCAAATAGTGTTTCTGGTTCTAGATCCTTGAGGAATCTCCACACTGTCTTCCACAATGGTTGAACGAATTCATACTCCCACCAACAGTGTAAAAGGGTTCCTATTTCTCCACATCCTCTCCAGCATCTGTTATTTCCTGACTTTTTAATGATTGCCATTTTAACTGGCGTGAGATGATATTTCATTGTGGTTTTGATTTGCATTTCTCTAATGACCAATGATGGTGAGCTTTTTTTCATATGCTTTTTGGCCGCATAAATGTCTGCTTTTGAGAGGTGTCTGTTCATATCCTTTTGTTTGTTTTTTTCTTGTGAATTTGTTTAAGTTCTTTGAAGATTCTGGATATTAGCCCTTTTTCAGATGAATAGATTGCAAAAATTTTCTCCCATTCTGTAAGTTGCTTGTTCACTCTGATGATAGTTTCTTTTGCTGTGCAGAAGCTCTTTAGTTTAATTAGATCCCATCTGTCTATTTTGGCTTTTGTTGCCATTGCTTTTGGTGTTTTAGTCCTGAAGTCTTTGGCCATACCTATGTCCTGAATGGATTGCTTAGGTTTTCTTGTAGGGTTTTGATGTTTTACGGTCTTACATTTAAGTCTTTAATCCATCTTGAGTTAATTTTTGTATAAGGTGTAAGGAAGAGGTCCAGTTTTAGTTTTCTGCAAATGGCTAAGCACTTTTCCCAACACCATTTATTTAATAGAGAATCCTTTCCCCATTACTTTTGTCAGGTTTGTCAAAGATCAGATGATTGTAGATGTGTGGCAATATTTCTGAGGCCTCTGTTCTGTTCCATTGGTCTATATAGCTGTTTTGGTACCAGTACCATGCTGTTTTGGTTACTGTAGCCTTGTAGTATAGTTTGAAGTCAGGTAGCCTGATGCCTCCAGCTTTGTTCTTTTTGCTTGGGATTGTCCTGGCTATATGGGCTGTTTTGTGGTTCCATATGAAATTTAAAGTAGTTTTTTCTAATTCTGTGAAGAAAGTCAATGGTAGCTTCATGGGGATAGCATTGAATCTATAAATTACTTTGGGTGATATGGCCATTTTCACAATATTGGTTCTTGCTATCCATGAGCTTGGAATGTTTTTCCATTTGTCTGTGTCCTATCTTATTATACATTTCATCTCCTGATTACTCTGAATTACATTTTAACGTCTCTGTGTGGCTCACATATATGGGGCTTTTTTTGTTTGTTTGTTTGTTTGTTTTGAACAGGCATTTTGGTATGTAACAAGGTTTGAAATCAAATTTAAACCTGGGCACAGGTGGCTCACACCTGTAATCCCAGCACTTTGGGAGGCCAAGGTGGGTGGATCACTTGAACCCAGGAGTTCAAGACCAGCCTGGGCAAAAGGGCAAAATCCCATCTTTACAAAAAACACAAAAGTTAGCCAAGCATGGTGTCACATGCTTGTAATCCCAGCTACCAGGGACGCTGAGGTGAGAGGATCACCTGAGCCCAGGAGGTTGAGGCTACAGTGAGCCATGAGCATGCCATTGAACTCCAGCCTGGGCAACAGAGTGAGACCCCATCTCAAAAAAAAAATTACTTATATTCATGTCCCTATTTTCTAGGTAAATGTTTTAATAAAACAAGGCTTGAATAAAACAAGCTGCTTCTGGTTTTCCAAATGCCTCTCTAATTGTTCATTACATTCTATGATTTCTTTGCATGAGAATTAGTCACTGGCCTATCTTTCCATTATTATGCCATGTGCTGATTCTTCCTAATAAACTGGGTACTTTGGTGTTGAATCACTGGATTTTATTCAGGTTTCCATTTCTAAATGAAAACCAAAATGTGAATTTATTCCATGTCCTTATGCTTTTAAGAAAGAAAGAGCCCTCATATTGACAATTAGAATCTCAGTAACAGTGACTTTGCTTCCAAAGATACACTTGTAAACTGTGAAAGAACATGTCAAGTACATTGTCACTTTAAAGGCCATTACAATTTCTGTTTACTTTCCTGTATCAAATTTTCTCTAAATATACATTTGAGCTACTCATTGTAGAATTAAGAAAACCCACATTTTTCCTGATTATCTTAATCTCTGATTACTGAGGTATGATTGCCACCACAGAGAAAAAGCTCTACTAAAAAGATATACTTTTTTTCCAAAAGCAAACAAGAAAATTTTCAACCTATGTGTACAAATAACTTGAATGTACTCCATTTTAAATTTTGACTTTGGAATCACATAAATGTTTTATATAATTAAACATAATTGCATCAGTAAAGTGAAAATAGCTAAAAAAAAAAAAAAAAAGTTAAAACTAATGAACCCAACTATATATTGGTAGTAAAAGCACAGAATTATCTCAAGATTTAAAATATAGTATACTTACTAAACATGATGGATTATGTCCTAAGAAAAAAACTGCAAAGAGCTTTAAACTACATAATAATGCTCTCATCTTTCATAACTGATATTAGCATTGGTAGTCTGTTATTTTTTATTGTTTGAGATGGAGTCTCGCTTTGTTGCCCAAGCTGGAGTTCAGTGGTGCAATCTTGGTTCACTGCAATGTCCACCTCCTGGGCTCAAGGAATTTTTGTGCCTCAGCCTCCTGGGTAGCTGGGATTACAAGCACCTGCCACCATACCTGGCTAATTTTTTGTATTTTTAGTAGAGATGGGGTTTCACCATGTTGGCCAGGCTGATCTCAAACTCATAACCTCAAGTGATCCGCCCGCCTTGGCTTCCCATAGTGCTAGGATTACAAGCGTGAGCTACCACACCTGGCCAGCATTGGTATTTTGAAATATATATCAACCCCTATGACATATTCTTGTTAAAACTCAATCTATTCAAACTTCTAGATCTATAAGTGCAGAAAAATATGGAAATATGAATAATACAGGATGATAACACTACAAAATGCAATCAGTGAAAATATAAAAATCTGTACAGAAAAAAATGATCCAATTTCTTTAACAAAATGCATGAGAACAAGTTATAGATGACAAGCGACTTAAGAGGCATATTAACCAAGTCCAATGTCTTGCCCTTGTTTAGATCCTGATCCGAACAAATCTACTGTAAAAAGATATTCTTGTAACAATTGGGAAAAATTAAACATGGACTAAATGTTAGAAAATATTTGGTATTTACTGCTATTAACTTTGTTAGGAGATAAAATGTATTTTGGTTATTTTTTAATCCTTGTATATTAACAGTACACACTAAAGTGTTTACGGATGAAGTAGTGCTTAAGATTTGCTTGAAAATACAGATGAAAACGAGATAATTTAAACAAGAATGACAAATTATTGACAATATTTAAGCTTGGTGATGAATAAGTGGGCATTCAGTATACTGTTCTCCCTGTTTTTGAAATTTTCCATCCTGAAAAGTTTTTAAAATAATTTACCCTCTCTATCTCACTTGTGTCAGTGTGCAGGTACCTACTACAACATATGCTCTGCTTCTTACTGAGCACACAACTAGATATTCCCAGACTTCCTTCCTTGCAGGTACATGTATACATGTGATAGTTCTAAACAATGGAATGTGCACCAAACATGATAAATGAAGCTTTCAGAGCCGCCCCATACAGCCCTGTGGGGGAACTCTATCGTGTTCTTCTCCCTTGCAAGTGATTGGTAGAACAATGACTAGAGCAATCTTGAAAGCCAAGTGTTGAAGATGACAGAGTGCAGATATCCAGAGTAATCTGAAGGGTCATGTGGAGCAAATACCCCTTCAGCCAGCTTTAGCCCTGGACTGTCACATGAAAAAAAAAAATGGATTAAGTTTGGATCACTACATTTGAGCGTATTTCTTAGAGAAGTCTGCCTCCTTAACTAATAAGAATCATCTCTTGCCTGAATCCTGACTGCCTAGCACAGTGTCTGAACATAGCAGATGTTAAAAAATGTGTAAGTATAATAATCCTAAATCTTTTCCATCACATCTGTCAACAGTGAATCATATCTCCTTCTATGAGAGATTATTCTTCCTCTGTAGCAGAGTTGTTGCTCCTCTGCATTTACATAGCTCTTTGGGCTAGCTTGTATTGCAGTCTTTTCATTGCAGTTTGGTAATACCTTCTCCTCTATCTCCCTGAAGATAGGAATAAATTTTTCTGTACTATTTTGTATCCCATCACCAATCAGAATGCCAGGAATATAGTAGATGCTCAATAAATGCTAACTAATAAATGCCTATCATAGAGAAAGCATAAAATGGATAGATTAAAACATGAAAATCTTTGAGTTCTTTGAGTGCATATCTTTAAAAAGGAGCAGAGAAGAAAAGTAAGAATTATTAGATTTTTCTTTAAGAGGATAAGCCAAGAAATAGGAATTAGAGATACAGAAAATTGTTAGGAAGAAACCTATGAAATGATATTATAAGTTCACACATTCTGATTCAGTCTTAGTTAAAATTGTTATCAAAACCATAGACATAAAGTCAAAACAATATTTAGCAAGAACTCAAGCTGGGAAGAGAACGTTGATACAGGTGTTTTGAGTACATAAAGCAGGGTTAGCCATTGTCTTAGGAATAAACTGGAAAATGTTAAAGAGTACTTACAGAATAGCTAACAAATTTTAAATTAAAGTCATTTTTAAACTACATATTGTCACTGTAAGGTTGTTTTTGCCAAGTCTGTTTACTAAAGGAAAATTTTTTCCCTGTACTACTCAGAGATTTGTTTTAATAGTTGTCTTCCCAAGACTACTCATCTGGAACCTTGAGACTGCCTACTATAATCTGGGAAACCACATTAAATGTTTGAGATAATTATATTTGTTAATTTAAAGTTATGGATCAGGCATCAGTAACCCCTCCCCCTTTTTTCTGTAAAGAATGAGATAGTAAATAATTTAGGCTTTATAGGTTATATAGTCACTCTTTGTCAAAACTACTAAATTTTTTACGAAAGCAGCCATAAGCAATACATAATGAATGGGTATGACTATGTTAAAATAAGATTTTAGTTACGAAAACAGGTGACAGGCCAAATTTGGCCCATATAATTCATCAGCCCCCTTTAGACTAAGTTTATCCTACGAGACTTTTTTTTTTTTTTTTGGCCAATATTGTAGCAGTTTATTTCCTATAAATTCACAGATTGTTTTTTATATTTAACTCAATATTGAATAACTATAAACACTGTAAACTCTCCTACTAAATTGGGAATGTATCTAAGGTTTTCTCCTTGCAGGAGATTTTTGCAAGTAAAATTCATGAGTGATTTTAATAAATGGATTTTAAATTAGAGTGGAAGATCTTTTACTTTCATAAATTCCAAAACTCTTATATAAATCAATGGAAGGTGGAATTTCAAGGAAAGTAGAAATCTTCCCTGGCAAATGCCAAAGAAATTTTGACAGAGATGAAACTAAAATAATTCCATTATATTTTCCCATAAAATGATTACCAGGACAGTATTAGTAGAGTAGTGTGAACTATAAAATTGTAGAGCTCAAGAGGCTAGAAAGAGCTGATCTGTGGAGAAATTCAGACTCTGTATTTCCAATGTCATAAAATAGCCCTCAGCATTGAAAGGATTTTTAAAAATCTTTTAATTTGGAATTTTTGTGGGTACATAGTAGGTGTGTATGGGGTACATGAGATATTTTGATACAAGCATGCAATGTAAAATAATCACATGGAGAGTAGGGTATCCATCCCCTCAAGCATTTATCCTTTGTGTTACAATCTGGTTACACACTTATCTTTAAATGTACAGTTATTATTGACTACAGTCCCATTGTTGTGCTATCCAATAGCAGGTCTTAATTAATTTTTTTTTGTTCCCATTAGCCATCCCCACCTGCCTCCCTGCGCCCAACTACCCTTTCCAGCCTCTGATAACCATCCTTCTATTCTCTATGTCCGTGAGTTCAATTGTTTAGATCTCACAAGTAAGTGAGAACATGTGATGTTCGTCTTTCTGTGCCTTATTTCATTAACATAGTGATCTCCAGTTCTATCCACATTGATGCAAATGACTGGATCTCATTCTTTTTTATGATTGAATAGTACTCCATTGTGTATATGTTCCACATTTTCTTTATCCATTCCTCTGTTGATAGACACTTATGTTGAATCCAAATCTTAGCTGTTGTGAACAGTACTGCAACAAGCATGAAAGTGCAGATATTTCTTTGATATACTGATTTCCTTCTTTTGGATACATACCCGACAGTAGGATTGCTGGATCAGATGGTAGCTCTATTATTAGTTTTTTGAGAAACCTCCAAACTGTTCTCCATAGTGGCTGTACTAATTTACATTCCCATCAACAGTATACAAGGGTTCCCTTTTCTTTATTGCCTGTCCTTTGTGTATACGCTATTTTAACTGGGGTGAAATGATATCTCATTGTAGTTTTGATTTGCATTTCTCTGATCAATTATGTTGAGTACCTTTTCATATGCCTGTTTGCCATTTGTGTGTCATCTTCTGATAAATGTTTATTCAAATCATTTGCCGAGTTTTTGACTGGATTATTAGATTTTTTTTCCTGTAGAGTTGTTTGAGCTCCTTAAAAGGAATTATTTCTTAAAAGTAAAAACAAAATAAATCTCATGTAAAAGTGGCCTGAGTATCATAAAATTGATTTATTTTCCAAAAAGTCTGATTAATGTCTTAAAATATGAAATGTTGAAACAGAGACCAAGGATGCTAACATCTTATGATGAAAATAAGGGCCCAGGTGAGGTACATGAGAATAAATTCAGAGAACTGGCAGCGTTTAATTGATGAAGAAGCACCTACATTGAATTCAGAAGAGCATATGAGCTAATCAGTATACAGAAGATATGTGAAAATGATGTTGCAGTATTGAGGGAACTTAGCTGACTTTTGTCTTATTCTCAGACAAAGGAAACTTAGAGGAGTTTTTGTTGTTGTTGTTTTATTTAATAATTCCATTTAAGAAGAAATTGGTTCCTCTCTGGCTAGCAAATACTTTTTGGTTCTCACCTGGAGAGGTAACTTACAGATTATTTTATTCTCCACTAATCATCACTCTTCCCCAAGGTCCAGCTGAGTGATTACAATTGGCTTGAAAAATCAGTATCTTGTTTGTGGAGAGAAATGTACATGTATATGTTTTCTGTTTCTTCTATCAGTTTCCTGTGGCTGCTATAGCAAATTACCACAAACTTAATGGCTGAAAACAACACATCTTTATGTTCTTAAAGTTCTAGATATCAGACGTCTGAGATCAGTTTTAATGAGAAAAAAGTCAAGATGTTGGCAGCATCGTGCTCTTTCTAGAGGGTCTGGGGAGAAGCTGTTCCTCACCTTCTCTAGCTGGCATTCCTGGGCTTGTGGCTATATCACTTCAATCTCTGTCTTTGTGGTCGTATCACCTTCTCTTCTGTGTGAAGTTGATAGGGACTGAATTGTGTCCTCCAAAATTCATGTGTTGAAGCCCTAATTCTGAATACCTCAAATGTGACTGCACAGTAGTCTCCCCTTTTCAATGGTTTCACTTTCTGTGTGGTCAACCATAGTCTAAAAATATTAAATGGAAATTTCCAGAAATAAATAATTCGTAAGTTTTAAATTCTGAGCCATTCTGAGTAGTCTGATGAAATTTTGCTCTCCTGCTCTGTTCCACCATGTCCAGCACAGGATGTGAATGATCCCATTGTCCAGCATATCTGTACTATAAACTCTACTTGACAGTCACTTAGCAGATACCTTGGTTATTAGATTTTTAAAATTTTGGTGTATATAAGGCTCTGTACTCTCCGAGGTTTCAGGCATCCACTGGGGGTGTTGGAATGCATCCCCTGTGGATAAGGAGAAACTATTATATTTGGAGACTGGGCCTCTAAAGAGATGATTAAGTTAAAATGATACCATTAGAGTGGGCCATAATCCAATCTGTCTGGTATCCTGATAAGAAGAGGAGATTTTGACCCACAGAGAGACCCAGGTATGCATGCAAATAGAGAAGGAACATATGAAGACAGAACCTGCTGACACCTTGATCTTGGAATTTCAGCTTCCAAAATTGTGAGAAAATAAATTTCTGTTGTTTATGCCATCTAGTCTGTGATATTTTGTGATAATGAATACACTCTTGTGACAACAAACCCACTCCTAAGATAACATTAATTCATTCATAAGGGCAGAGCCCTAACAACCTAATCACTCAGAATTGAAATATATATACTCAACACTGTTACACTGAGTTTTAAGTTTCCAAAACATGAACTTTGAGGGACACATCTAAGCCACAGCAAAAGGAAATCATAAAGATCAGAGACTCAAATCTGGGAAAAGGCAATAGCTCACTGTTGGTGAATTTCACCTCCATCAGTGTAATATCTCTTTTTTTCTAACTAACATTACTGAACATTTACTACCCAGCAACTGATTCAAAAATAATGTTTTCTCCCATTTATATGAAATGTCTAATATAGGTAAAACAGTGTTCAATTAGTGAACCCAAGTGTTCAGTAGGAGAGTGGATAAATTTACTATGATATATTCATAAAAATAATACTCAGCAATAAAAAGGAATGTGCCCCTACACATGCAACATGGATGAATGTCAAAAATATGCTGAGTAAATGAAGCCTTAGAAGAGAAAATAATCTATGGTTTCATTTACATGAAGTTCTTGAACAGGCAAAATTCATCTATGGTGGAAAACATTCAGAACAGAGATTACCTCTGGTGGATGGTGTTGGGGACTGATTAGAAAAGGGCATTTGACAAAGCTCAGTGAATATACATTTAGGAGCCAAGTTGAAAACAAATATTGGACTCTGATTAACATGTATGCTGCAATATGTAGGAGATAGTATACTGATGTCTTTAGTTTCACTTGAAATGATTGAAAAATAATATGGATTGATGGATAACAGAAAAATAGACAGAGGAACAGATATGATAAATCCAATATGGTAGAAGGTGAATAGAAGATCAGGTGTAGTGGCTCACACCTGTTATTCCAGTGCTTTGGGAAGCTGATGCAGGAGGTTCACTTGAGGTCAGGAGTTCAAGACTAGCCTGGGCAACATAGCAAGTCTCCATCTCTACCAAAAAAAAAAAAGTATTCACTGTAAAATTCTTTCAACTTTATGCTTGAAAATGTTCATAATAAAATGCTGGAAACATGGTTAATATAATCCACCTATATACTTAATTTTAAAACATTAATTGGAATTAGTTGAATTATAAGATGAATAAAAATGAGAAATGTAAACTCATAAAATTGAAATATGTTTTCCAGCTCTATCACCGCTAAGATAGTGTTGCTGCCTAACAACAGCAGCACTTCTGCTCACTATTGTAATAAAATTACCGTGTCTCCCATTGCCTAAATTTTATACTGTTTTAAAGCTCTTATCCACCAAAAGGAACAAGCACACCTTGCCATATAATGGAATACAAATCTTGGATCAGGACAGCATAAGGAGGGATATATGTGCCAATTATCAATTTATTGTCTCTCAGCCCCCAGTCCCTTTCTTTGTCCAGCTCTATGATACTGTACTCTGAGTGACATAGTAGCAATACTGTTTCCAAGAATATCAGGGACAATGTTGAAAGGATAAAGGAATAAATCTAAAGGGACTCCTGCTAGCAAATTTTACAATTTGCTTATTGCATAACACAGTAATAATAAAATAATAACAATTGTGGTATATTAGAACAAGCTGAGTCTGTGAAAAACCACAGATTTATAATAACCTGATTTTTAAGCTTTTAAAAGAAGAGTTTATCTAGATGGACATTGTGTCTCTTCTATTACTTATATCTGTTTATAAGTATTTGCTCTTTCTGTCTGTGTAAGCAGGAAAGACAAATACTGTGAATAAGCCAAATAGTCCAATTAAAAGGAGGAACTATTTTAGGAACAGTAATGAGTAATCAGTGCTGTGATTTCCACATAACATCCAAGTAGAAGAAGGAGGTTAAGCAGCATGTTTAAATGTCCTAAAGAGGAGAAGTAACTCAGCCGAATTGATTCTTCATCTCCTAACAGGTAGCTCTATTAATTATAATAAAATATTAATAAAAATTTGTTGCTTTTAAATGTTATTAACAGACTAAGTCAAAATATAATGACATATAATGACTTATAAAGTATTGACCAAGAAAATAATTTTAAAATATATTGCTGAGACGACTGGGGATAGTGGGGCAAGAAAATAAAACCTACATGACAGCTATAAATGTGATAGACTTACAGATATAAAATGTATTTTTTCAAAGTTTATTTTATTTTGTTTTTCAACCAACTTCCTGAAATGTAACCTAGAAAATTATGTCAATCATTAATACTAAAAAGCAACAAGCACACACACACACACAAAATTTAAACGCTAAAAATGAAGTTCAGCCCAATGATCGGTGGTTCAGGATTATATTATTTTGGAAGAAGCATTAAGTTCCTTTGTCAAGAATCAATCAGTTAATAACAAATCTCAGAAGCTATGTATGTATGCCTTTTGTGTTTGCTCTGTTAAAATTACTGCAGTCATTGGAAGAAATCAAAATAATACTAAAACTCCAAGAAAAATTAAAAATACAGCTTATTTTGCTACAACAATTACATAAAAATTAAAATAATAAATGAAGTAAACATATGTTATTTTAGAACAGGTTTAGGTGTAACTATAGCAATGTTCTGGAATCATTATAAATACCAGTTTGATATTTAATGGTTTGGAAGTGATTCAGAAGGCTCTACAATACTAAATTCACTTGCAATTGTTTAAAATACTTCAATCAAAGTTTTAATAAGTCAGTGCTCTAGAAAAATTAGTTTTCAATGTTTGAATTATTAAACATTTTAGTTTAATAAACTAAGTGTACAAATAATTTCAGTTTTCCTTTTTGTTCCTGGGTATTAAGTAATCTATCAAAATCAGCCAGTCATTTGAAAAATGAAATTAAACTGATCTTAGTTTACTTTTTATAAGAATATAAATTCCAAATGTATCAAAGTTTTAAATATGAGAACTAAAATAATTTTTAAAAACTAAAAGAACATAGATATATCTTTTTAAAAATATTATGAAGTGGAAATAGCAAACCCAGAGACATTGTTTTAAACCTGTTAAAGCTTTTATATATTAGAAAATATGAATAAAACCAAATTAAACTGGGAGAAATCATTTCACTACATATGGCAAATGAAGTGCTAATATCTCTAACATAAAATGCTGATAAAAATAAGGAAAAATAAGGAAAAGACAAAGCATCAAGTAGAAATCTGGCAAAGGATATAATCCAAAATGCTACAGAAAATGTCCAAATGAATGTTAAATACATATAAAGGTGATAGGCTTATCTAATATTTAAAGAATTATAAAGTTTAACACCAATACAGCATTTTTTCTCTTATGAGACTAAAAGCCTAAAACATGTGATAGTACTCAGTATTGGTAAAAGGATATAAAAATTAACATACTCTCAAACTCTATCTTTGGTGGTATGAAGTGGTAAAATATTTCAGGAAGATAATTTGACAATGTCCATTATTATTACTATTATTATTTAAGATGGAGTTTCACTCTTGTTGCCCAGGCTGGAGTGTAATGGCACCATTTCAGCTAACTGAAACTTCCACCTCCCAGGTTCAAGTGATTCTCCTGCCTCAGCCTCCTGAGTAGCTGGGATTATAGGCACCCGCCACCACACCCAGCTAATTTTTTGTGTTTTTAGTAGAGATGGGATTTCACCATATTGGCCAGGCTGATCTTGAACTCCTGACCTCAGATGATCCGCCCGCCTCGGCCTCCTAAAGTGCTGGGATTACTGGTGTGAGCCACCACGCCTGGCTGTCCCTTAACATTTTAAATGTGTCTATGACCTCCTTTATTCAATATATGCATGAAGATATTTGCCACAGCCTTGGTTGTAATAACAATATGGAATTAGGTCAAATATTTATCAGTAAGAGACTAAGTCATATTGTGCATATATTGAAATATGTGATAAAACTAAATTTACTGACAATCTGCCCATGATTTACTTTTATGGGAAAAAAGGAAGGTGAAATTTATTGTATATGGTATGATTCCATAGTTTGAAAACTACAATATAAATTGGTATGTTGCTACCTGCACAAAGAGGGAAAAATTACATAAACTAACTTTTTAGAAGCCATTTTATCCAGATAGTAAGATTAAATTGGGTTTTCACAGTCTTTTACATTTCTCTTATTGAAGTAAAAAATAGTTAAAAAGAGAACAGACCAGTAATACGTTCCAAAATTGAATCAGTGATAAAAACCCTACCAACCAAAAAACTGCACTGGTCCAGATGGATTAACAGCCGAATTCCACCAGATGTACAAAGAAGACATAGTATCAATCCTACTGAAACCATTCCAAAAAATTGAGGAGTGGGGATCCTCCATAACTCATTCTCTAAAGGTAGCATCACCCTGAGACCACAACTGGCAAAGGCACAGTGAGAAAAGAAAACTTCAGACCAATGTCCCTGATGAACATAGACACAAAAATTCTCAACAAAATACTAACAAACCAAATCCAGCAGCATATCAAAAAGATAATTCACCATGATGAAGTAGGCTTTATTCCTGGAATGAAAGGTTGATTCAACATATGCAAGTCAATAAATATGATTCGTCACAAAAATATAAAAGGAAAAAAATCTCAATATTTACATAAAAAGCTTTTGATAACATCCAATGTCCCTTCATGATAAAAAGCCCCAACACACTAGGCACCTAAGGAACATACCTCAAAATAATAAGAGCCATCTATGACAAACCCACAGCCAACATTATACTAAACAGGCAAAATCTAGAAACATTCCCCTTGATAACTAGAACAAGACAAAGATGGCCACTCTCACCACTCCTATTCAACTTAGTACTGGAAGTCCTAGCTGGAGCGATCAAGTAAGAAAGAAATGCATCCAAATAGGAAAATAAGTCCAGCTATCTCTCTTCACTGATGATATGATTCTATACTTAGAAAACACTAAAGACTCTGTAAAAAGGCTCCTAGAGCTTATAAACAATTTCAGCAGTTTCAGGATACATAATCAATGTACAGAAATCAGTAGCATTTCTATACACCAATAACATTTAAGCTGAGAGCCAAATCAAGAATGCAGTCCCATTTACAGTAGCCTCAAAAAGAATAAAATACCTAAGAATACAGATAGCCAAGGAGGTGAAGAATCTCTACAAGGAGAGTTACAAAACACTGTTAAAAGAAATCGAAGATGACACAAAAAGAAAAATGTCCCATGCTCATGTATTGGAAGAATCAATATCATTTAAATGGCCATACTGCCCAAAGCAATTCACAATTCAACACTATTCTTATCAAACTCTCAACATAATTTTTCACAGAATTAGAAAAAACTATTCTAAAATTAATGGAACCAAAAAAGAGCTCAAATATCCAAAGCAATCCTAAGTATAAAAGAACAAAGCCAGAGGCATCACATTACCCAACTTCAAACTATATACTACAATGCTACAGTAACCAAAATAGCATGATTCTGGTATAAAAACAGACACATAGACCAATAGAACAGAATAGAGAATCCAGAAATAAAGCCACACACCCACAACCATCTTATCTTTGACAAAGTCAACAACAATAAACAATGGTGAAAAAACTCCCTATTCAATAAATGATGCTGGGATAACGGGCTAGCCATACGCAAAAAAAAAAAAAAAAAAAAAAAAAAAAAAAAAAGAAAAAAAGAAACTAGACCCCTACCTAACACCATAAACCAAAACTAACTCAAGATGTATTAAACACTTAAATATAAAACCTCAAACTACAAAAATCCTAGATGAAAACCTAGGAAACACAGCTAAGTCCTCTTGCAACAAAACCCAAAATTGACAAGTGGAACCTAATTAAACTAAAGAGTTTCTGCACAGCAAGAGAGATCATCAAAGAAGTAAACAGACAATCTAGAGAATGGTAGAAAATATTTGTAAACTATGCATCCAACAAAGGTCTAATACTCAGAATCTATAAGGAACTTAACAAACAAAAACCCTATTAAAAAATGAGCAAAGGACATGAACAGACACTTTTCAAAAGAAGATAAACAAGCAGTCAACAAATATATGAAAAAATGCTCATCATCACTAATTATCAGAAAAATGCAAATCAAAACCCCAATGGGATACCACCTCACACCAGTAAAAATGACTTTTGTTAAAAAGTCAGAAAAATAACAGATGTTGGTGATGCAGCATCTGTTTCTCTGTTTCCCTGCAGAGAAAAGGGAATAATTATACATTGTTGTGGGGATATAAACTAGTTCAGCCAACCGTGGAGAGCAGTTTGGAGAATTCTCAAATAACTGAGGGTCGGACTACCATTTGACCCAGCAATACAACTTCTGGGTACATACACAAAGGAAAATAAATCATTTTACCAAACACCAATATGTTCATAGCAGAACTATTCACAATAGCAAAGACATGGTGACCACCAATGGTGGATTATTTAAAGAAAATGTGGTACATATATACCAAGGAATAATATGAAGCCATAAAAAAGAATATTATCTGACAAAGGGCTAATATCCAGAACCTACAAAGAACTCAAACAAATTTACAAGAAAAAAACAAACAACCCCATCAAAAAGTGGGCAAAGGATATGAACAGACATTTCTCAAAAGAAGACATTCATACAGCCAACAGACACATGAAAAAATGCTCATCATCACTGGCCATCAGAGAAATGCAAATCAAAACCACAATGAGATACCATCTCACACCAGTTAGAATGGCAATCATTAAAAAGTCAGGAAACAACAGGTGCTGGAGAGGATGTGGAGAAATAGGAACACTTTTACACTGTTGGTGGGATTGTAAACTAGTTCAACCATTATGGAAAACAGTATGGCGATTCCTCAAGGATCTAGAACTAGATGTACCATATGACCCAGCCATCCCATTACTGGGTATATACCCAAAGGATTATAAATTATGCTGCTATAAAGACACATGCACACGTATGTTTATTGCAGCACTATTCACAATAGCAAAGACTTGGAATCAACCCAAATGTCCATCAGTGACAGATTGGATTAAGAAAATGTGGCACATATACACCATGGAATACTATGCAGCCATAAAAAAGGATGAGTTTGAGTCCTTTGTATGGACTTGGATGAAGCTGGAATCCCTCATTCTTAGCAAACTATCACAAGAACAGAAAACCAAACACCGCATGTTCTCACTCATAGGTGGGAACTGAACAATGAGATCACTCGGACTCAGGAAGGGGAACATCACACACCGGGGCCTATCATGGGGAGGGGGGAGGGGGGAGGGGGGAGGGATTGCATTGGGAGTTATACCTGATGTAAATGACGAGTTGATGGGTGCAGCACAGCAACATGGCACAAGTATACATATGTAACAAACCTGCACGTTATGCACATGTACCCTACAACTTAAAGTATAATAATAATAAATTAAAAAAAAAAAAAAAGAATATTATGTCTCTCACAGCAACATGATACAGCCAGAAACCATTACCTAAGCAAAATAACACAGAAACAGAAAACCAAATACCACTTGTTCTCATTTATAACACGGAGCTAAATATTGGGTACACATGATCATAAAAATGGGAAAAATAGACACTAGGGAATACAAGAGGTAGGAGGAAAGGAGTGGGAAGAGTTGAAATAAACTACGTTTGGGTACTATACTCACTAACCGGATGACAGATTAATTTGTGCTCCAAACTTCAGCATCGTGTAATATACATTTGTAACAAACTTGCACATGTACCCCCTGACTGTAAAATAAAAGTTGAAAAAAGATAAAAGCAAAAGAAATAAAAAGAAATCCACATGTATGCATCTGGTATGTATATCTATCTTTTGTGATCTTTTCAAGAATTCGTTTAGAATGAGCCAGTTGCCCTGCAGCTTATTAACTCAGAGAAACTAGTCACAGTCAAGTTTCTGAAAATGCAAAGATGCAGGTAGATGATAAAGCACTCACCAAAGTAATAACATCCATTGTAGTCTCTAGTAACCAGTCAATTGTTCTTCTACTATAAACCTGACATATCACAATATGCCGCCTTTCAAATTGCACCAACGCCACCTCTGACAAATTACATGGCATTTCAGCATGTAGGGAGGAAGGACTTACCTGGGATTTGGCCGTTTCTTCTTCTTAGGAGAGTGGGAGAACTGAAAAAAAAAAAAGAAAAAGAAAGAAAAAGAAAAGTAATTATAATCAGAGCGTGCCTTACAGCTCCAGATTGATCACTTTTAAAACTTCACTTATCGGCCGGGCACGGTGGTTCACGCCTGTAATCCCAGCACTTTGGGAGGCCAAGGCAGGCGGATCATGAGGTCAGGAGATCGAGAGCATCCTGGCTGACACGGTGAATCCCCGTCTCAACTAAAAATACAAAAAATCAGCCAGGCGTGGTGGCAGGCACCTGTAGTCCCAGCTACTCGGGAGGCTGAGGCAAGAGAATGGGTGAACCAGGAGGTGGAGCTTGCAGAGAGCCGAGATCGTGCCACTGCAGGCCAGCCTGGGTGAAAGAGCAAGACTCCGTCTCAAAAACAAAACAAAACAAAACAAAACAAAAAAAACCTTACTTATCAACTATATCTAAGAACATTCTGTAGGAGACCGAATCCCTGCATCCTATGTAAGGAAGAACCATGTCGAAGTAGTAAGACTTGTCAGATTCAATGTTAAGTAAAAATTTGGAGCAACAGCAATTCATAATCATAACCAATGCATAATCTGTTCAATTACCTTGTAGAGAATTATACCCATGACTTCCTCACATCGATAGGGAGAACACACTGAAGGAGGCAGAATGAGGAGCACTAAGCACTGCAGTAGAAGATGGGGACGGCAGACTCAGCTTGACTAAAGAAATCAATCACATCTTGGCAAAGTAAGCCACTCTCATCTGTGTCTGGATTGGAGTATGATGAACATCAGAAAAGGGCTCTGTAATCAGCCTTCTTTACTAGGCCTTAATGTAACTGATTTTCCCTTTATTATCTCCTAAATTCCGAATTTTAAACAGCATATAATACAGCCTTTTTGTGCAGCTTTCTATCCAGGCACCAAGAGGGGAAACCAGCTCTTATATGCAGAACTGACATACAATGCCTTCCTCCAAAATGCTAACAACGACCAACCCTCTACCCTCAAAAGTGAACTGGTTGAGGGCAAGACTTAGGTGTCCTATCACACCAAATCCCAGATAAAGCAAACAAGACAGAACTAAATTGGCCTGTGTTTGTTCTTCAGCCTCCCCATCAGAGTTGAACTAGAGATGACTCAAACACAGAATCATTAGGGTTCCTGGGGTTTGTGGTAAAATGGAATATGAGATATGCTAAAGATGTTTTCACTACAAAACACTCATAATAACCAAATAAATATAACATGTTGATAATTTTGAACTTTACCTGAGCTATGTGATCCTAGAATCCTCTTAAGAATCTAGAGTGCAGTGGCTGATGCCTGCAATCTCAGCACTTTGGGAGGCCAAGGCAGGCAGATCATAAGGTCAGGAATTTGAGACCAGCCTGGCCAACATGGTGAAACCCCATCTCTACTAAAAATATAAAAATTAGCCAGGCATGGTGGCGGGTGCCTATAATCCCAGCTACTCAGGAGGCTTAGGTAGAGAATTGCTTGAAGCCGGGAGGCAGAGGTTGCAGTGAGCCCAGATCGTGCCAATGCACTACAGCCTGGGTGACAGAGTGAGATCAGTCTCAAAAAAAAAAAAAAAAAAAAAAAAAAAAATTATGTTGATGCAAAAGTAATTGCAGTTTTTACCATTAAAAATAATGGTAAAAACTTTTGCACCAAGCTAATACAATTGACCTCTGGGAAAAAACATCAGCACTCTGATCAAACATCCCACTTTCCCAAACCTACTTCTTTCTAGCCATGTTTACACCTCCCTGTAAAAGAAGTAGACATGGGCTCTGGAGCAAGGCCATTCTTTCTGGAGAAGATAATTATTCACCCTTTGAATAGAAGCTTCTGACATACTACTAGGCCCTAGTGGAGACTGAACACCTACCTAGAACATCAAATGACTAGGTCACCACACCCACCCATGAGCTGGGTACTGTCAGATCAACCAAATTATAAAATTGGATAGGTACTATAGCAGTCCATCATAGGAGGGAAATGGTATGTTTGAGATTGATTCAGAGGGCTAAAATTTCATTAATAGGTGGCCCAGACTCATGTTCCCTAGTTCTGCTGCACTCTTGGCTCTTCATAAACTTGTATCCATGGCCCTAAAGGTAGTTTCCTGTGACCAGCTGACAGAGGAAGTGAAAACACTGGCCTGGGTCACAGAAGAATTGGCTCAATATTGCAATTGCACCAGACAAATCTGGTTCAACTTTTATGTAACAAGGTTGTGAGTTATTTTTCAATTCCCATGGACCCTCAGGTCATGTAACCTGAGTATGCCCAGATGAACCAAGCCTGCAACCATAGGGAGAACCTAAATGCTCAGACCTAGGAGCAGAAACTGAATTAAGAAGCAGACACTGTATGTCATAACTCAGGATCAAATCAAATTGAGCTCTGGCATCACCTCCATGGCAGGATCCAATCAGATAATGCCTTCCAGCACCACCTTATTGCAAGATCCAATCAGATCATGCTTCATTGCCCTATGCTTATAAAACCCAACCCTGCCCCTAGCTCAGGGAGACAGGTTTGAGCCTTTCTTCCTGTCTCCTTGCAGGTCAAGTTGCAATAAAGCTTTTTCTATTTTCGAAAGTTTGTCCCATGGTATTGGTCTCCATGTGTATCAGGCAGCAAGCCCATGGATTACTTCATTAACAGTATGTTGGAGCCAAAATCATACTGCTGCTGTTCCTCAGCCTCACTCAAGGATAGCCTTAAAGAACAATGGTGAAGGGAAATCTTTCCAGTGGCAAACTCACAAAAAAATGGTGAAAAACTTCATCTGTTAAAGTATTATACACAGAACTGTGTATAGAATATGCTACTATTTTTATTTTAAAAAGATAGATATGCATATGTATTTGCTCATGCATGTATTAAAAATGCTTTTAAAGAATTCATTAGATACCAGAAAAAAATGGCTGCCTCCAGAGATAGGTACTGGGTACGTGAGAGATAGAAGTGAGAGGGAGACTTACACCTTACAACCTCTGTATCTTTTGTATTTACAGCCACATTAATGTATTATCTATTTTTTAAAGGAAAATTAATGTTCAGTATACAATGGAATACTATCTTTCAAAAATTCTTAAGAATGTCTTTCTGTTGTCTTTATATATGAACAGCTATTAGGTGGATATTACCTAATTCTAATTTGTCAATTGCAGATCCCCAACACACACACACGCACACACACACACACAGTGGACTTTGAAAAAGAAAGGTGATGAGAATATATTTGTTCCTACCGGATATATATTCACATTATAAAATCGAAGTTATTTAAATTAGTGTGACACACCTGCAAAAATTCAGCAGACCAGGAAAAATGAGAATCAAGCAACAATTATAAGAGCTTGTTTATGAAAAAGAATCACAAGCCAGTGACTGGAGAAGGCATTATGGAAATTGGCAAAATATGTAGGCATAGGCAAGAAATCAGGTTAGCATCACACTTGATATCCATACCAAAATGATATACTCCTTTTCAAAGCTTTCCAGCCTCTCACCATGTGAGAAGCGTGTTTTCATCAACGCCCTGACTTTAATCCTGGACAAGCTGCCTGGCCTGTGGGAAAGGGCATAGAGTCTCAGGTTGCAAACCTTATAATAATCATGGTAGAGTTCTGGACAACCGCTTACTATTTCTTTGCCTGCATTTCTTCATGGTCGAAATGGATGGGTCCTTGTTATCTGCGGTTCCACTTTCCCCCAGCCTCCCTGCTTCCCTCCAGGATGTACAGCATCAGCCAGTGTACAGGCCCAAGGTCTGGACACCCTCCCTGCCTCTGGCTCCTCTAGGACACTGCCCATGGCAGGGTTGGCGCTAGGGAAGCACACACCCTTGGGGCTGGTACTCCAGTGCTCCCCCTCCCGCCGCAGTGGACGAGGGCCCTACCCTAGAGTCCCTCAGGCCTCCTGCACTTACTGCCACCAAACTCCAAGTCACCCCTACACACCCACAACTGCTTTTTTACTTCCTCCTTAAGAGCTCAGGCTCAGCCTTCCTTTTCCCTCTGTGCTGTCAGTATCTCATCTCAGTTCAACATTTGTAAGTAAGCTAAACAATGGTTTAGAATCTTTATGACTTCTACACTTCTAGAATTCTCATATTTTCATTGCATGGTTCATATTTTCATGATTTTGTGTCCAAATTCTACTTTGCCCCTGACTTTCTGTAGGATTAATTGTAACTCCTCATGTGCTAATATTTTAATACCACTTTTAATTTCCAATATAGTCTCTTAGATTGACCGGTTAGCCAAAGCAAGCTTATTATTACTACAACTAGTTACCTGTCAATTTGTCAGCATGCCACTGGCTCTACTGGCATCTCCCCATGAACCGCCTCTTGGTGTTCATAACATTGTGTAGTCCCCTTCCTGTGAATCTAGGGTGGTCCTGTGACTCTTTTTCCCTAATAGAATATGGCAGAAGTGATAGTTTGGACCTAAATTTCATGAAGGACTAGAAGTTTCTGCTCTTGAGCTCTAGGATTCCTGAGAAACCCAGGCAGAATCCAGGAATTCTGCTGGAAATGCCATGTAGAAACTATGTGAAGAGGGAGAAGTCCTGAAACTACACGGAGAGAGAAAAAGCACAGCCCAGCTTGTTCCTTAATGCAATCACACGAATGCACACTGGCAAGACCAGCAGAACCAAGTAGCTCAGCTCAGCCTAGCCCAGACTTCACAATTGTGGGCAAATAAAATGGTTGCTGTTATGTAAAATGGCAATAGATAATCAAAACATCAGTGTTAGCAAAGTGGTATAATTAATATATTGTCAAAGTTGTATTTCAAGAGCCAAGACTGCTAATAATGGTCAAAGAATCTGTGATGCTTCCGCAACTATCAATAGGATAAACATGCTATAAATAATATGACAGGATATCAACTTTGTCTTAAATCAACCTTTTTACACTAACAGTAAAGTGTAAATAAAATGTGTAAATTGTCCTCAGAGGGAAAAATACTCAGCTATATTAGATTTCGAGGACAGGACTGACAGATTGTGCTGTGCCACAGAATTATGTCACTTGCTGTGAGAAAGCTGTTCCTCACCAAGGGGCCCATAGAATCAACCATTGGGACTTTTCTTTCAGCGTCTACAATGAACACATTTCTAACAACATGTACCAGCTCTGAGGTCTGAACTAGTCATCCAACTATGTATGCTTTTATTCTGGGACATCTGACCCAGATTAAGGTTCTGGCTAGTCACATTATTGTTAAGTAAACAGGAGCACAGGAGAGCTATGGTAATACTATTTTTAAATCAACTCCATCTCAAAACTAGCAAGGCACATTCCTTGCCAGTCACAATGCATAGTCATAACATGTTTTTGGTTAAGGAAGCAGTTAATGCTTGCAAGGATAAACTCCTATGATGGCCTAATGTCCAGATGTCCTAATATCACATAACAATGTATGCTTTTAAGATATAGTCATACTTTGATGTACTTATGCACTAAAATGCCAAAGAAAACTTTTTAAAAACAACAAAGTACTAAATTTTGTCATGCTGTCAGCCTACCCCCACATAGACATAATAGCTTTTACATAGACAAGACCCCTATACAAGAAGAGTTTAAAACAAAGAAGGCACATTCCTCCATTTGCTTTCTGAGGACACCCTACTCTGTATCTGCGTAGCTTTCAACAAACTCTTATCACTGTACTCTGCAATTCACCTTGAATTCCTTCCTGCTTAGACCCAAGAGTTCTCTCTTAAGGTCTGGATTGGGATCTCTTTTTCTGGCAACACTATTTCCTACTTCATTTTAGCCTCTGATCCTCAGAGGAATCACTTTGAGCTGATTCTTTTTGTATCTATCTACCTATTTCTAAATACTGCACTATGCTTATGTAGTAAAACTGACAATTTTAGGTACTCCCTTCTGATTTTTTTCTATTATGGGAGACGGAAATTTGGTGTTTACATACTCCCTCTCACTTCCCCTTCCCTGATCCTACTAACATAGTTTCTATCAATTTTTTGTTTATTTTCAGTGATAACATTTTTATGACTATGCCATATTGTCCAAATGGAGACAAGCAGTGTTCTGTGATTACATTTTCTTCCTTATCCTATTTTTTGTTCTTCTTATGCTTTTGATTGGCTTGCCTAGATTTTATATAGTTTAACCTCATTACTAATGGATTTCATATTTGTAAATTCACCTACTCACTACAATTTATTTATAACCAAATTCAATACTTGTAGCGCTTTCCCCAGTCATTTGTACACAGGTGCAGAGCAGAGCAAATTTCAAGTTGCCCAAGGTGCATGTGACCAGCTGAGGTTGAACAAAGCAATGCCGTACCTTCTTGTTTTAGCTCTCCTATCATAAAAAGCATACTTTTCACAATATATTTACTGCTGTTTTAGGATTTTTGTGCTTTCTGTTGATTTTTGCAGTTTGAAATGGTCCCAAGTATAGTGCTAAGGTGCTGTCTAGTGTTCCTAAGTACAAGAGGGCTGTGATGTATCTTAGGAAAAAATACATGTGAAAGAGAAGCTACCTTCAGGCATTATAGTGCTGTTGTCTTGTGAGTTCAATATTAACAAATCAATATAATAAATGTTATATATATTTTATATATTATATATTGTGATATATTAATATTGTTTATCAATAAATACTAATATCACATATTATTAAAGCCAAATTATGTATTGATCCATTGACAAAAATGTGATAAGAAACTCGTAGGAACCTCACCCTCTGGTGAATCATGAACTTTTCTATGCCACAATTTCTCTTGACTATAGAATATGCCTTGTGGGACCTTTCTCAAAGCAGTTGTGAAATTTTAATGACATTAAACTTTTAAGACTTCTGAGAATCAGTGTGCTGTGAAAATTAACACTTTATTAACATTTATTATGTGAATAGGCACTATTCTAGAGAAAAGATAAATTGTTTGGGCAGTAGCCTAAGGACTCATTTTATTTCAACATTGTATTTTATAGCTGAGGCTGTGTAAGCTCAGAGAGGTCAAAAGATTATCCCAATCCCATACCCATCAGTAAAGGACAGATTCTGGGTAAAACCCCAGTGAGCCTTTTGAATCCTTCAGCCACTGTGCTGTCACTGTTCACCAGGAAATTATTTTAAAGAATGTTAGAGTTGAATTCATCTGACGATTAATTTTAAAGTTCAGTGAAGGATATCTTATGGGTGCAGTGATTGTGGTCTGTATTCCAAATTTTAGGGCCTGATTAGACAGAAACAGAAACACACCATAGCATTGCCTTTTTGACTGGATCATACTTTTTCAGCCTCTGCATACCCCATATTAATATTCAATATATATTAGGATTTAATCATTCAATTTGATAGGAATTTCTGACAGGAACTTCCTGACTCTGATACTTTTCTCACCAGAATTGCCGATGAGAGTCTGTATTCCTCCCAGTTCACACTGAGCCAATGATTATGTTTGTTGACATTAGGTAGAAATATACGTTGTCTTCCCGAAAACTGATCTCAGCTCAGGAAGCCTTACTCTTAACCACTAGGCTATATTTATTCCTAAAACTGCATTTTTCTCACTTTGCTTGAAACACTTTTAACTCCTCCTTGTCCACCCCCTCAGGTTATTGCAATCTATTCTGGACTAAGATGAGAACCTCTCTCTGGAAAGCCTACCCTGACTCCCCAAAGTTGGGCATGACTACTCCCATGGCACAACTTGAACTTTATATTATCCAGATGAAAAATAAAACCCTCTAGTCCCTTAAGAGTAGCTTAAACCTCAACATTGATATTTGAAGTTAATGTTTTAATCTTAAAACATTAATCTAGACAGACTGATTTCACTGTCCCTAAAACACTGTGTTCAACTGTAAGATTTTACAAGCAATTCTTCCTGTCTGTAAAGTAGTAAAGGATTTTGGCCTCCTTTTTACCTATTAAAATACTACTTAAAGTCCAGTTTTAAAATTAATTTCTGATATATTCATCATGGTCAAAATATATCCAAAATTTGATTATTTCTGTCACCTCCACTGTTAACACTATTTTAACACTTTATCTCTTTTAGGGGTAACTGCAATACCTCCTAATTGGAATCCCTGCTTTGGCTCTAGCCTCTACTTTGTCAATTCTTAACACAGCATTCAGAATAAGCCTGTTTAAATTTGTTAGATTATATCACTTAAAACCCTCCAGTGACTTTTTACTTCACTTAGAATAAAAGACAACACCTTTACAATTCCTTACAAGGGCCCCTATTACCTTTAACTTCATTCCCTATTTTCCTTCTCCCTTACAGTGCTGCAGTACATTCCAGGTCCATTCCTAGCCTCAGACCCTTTGCACTTGCTCTACCCTCTATACGGAATTCTTTTTCCATGGAGAGCTCCATGGCTCACTTGCTCCCTCACTTCTTTTAGTGAGATAACATCCTGGGATCTGTGTATGTGCATATGAGATTCTACCATGTGATGTTATATAACCCTGTTCTTTACATGAGATCACTTGAGTGGATCTCTGTTCTTTACAAGCCCCCTAACAGTATGAAACTCTACTTCCATAGAACATATTCCTATAGAATTACTGTAGCAAAGAGTAACAGCAATTTTAAGGCTCAGGATTGGCCAAATTGTTTTTCCAAAAAGTCGTTACCAATTTACCCTCAACATAAGTATACATTACTCCATACTCTTGCTGAAAATTGCTATTGTCATTTTTATTAATAAAAGTGATACTTCATTGATTTAGTCCGTTTATGTTGTCAACATTTTAAACTAGGTGTCTATTTAATTAAAAAGAGTTCATACTGTCATAATCATGGCAAATATTTCTCCTATTTTTTTCTGACTTACATGTTTTTCACCCACAGTTTAAAAATTTTTATGTGGTCAAATTATGTATTTTTTCTGAGTGTTTAAAAATCCACTCTAGAGAATTTTAAATATTTTATAGTGGAACCTCCTTTATAAAAATAAAATCTTAAGTTACTTTTGCATATGAAGAGATAAAATGTGGCTAAATTTGCAGTTCTTTTGCTTCTGAAGATACTAGTCTTCATGAAACCACATGGAGGTCCATGGAATACAGCTTAAAAACTTGTATTCAATCGATGTTTTATTCTGATATAGATCATAAAATGAAAGTCTTGTTAAAGAGTTAAATTATGATCTTAGCACTATTTACTGAATAATCCTCCTATTCACAGATCTTTATCATGTGTGAACTCTATAAGCATATGCACTATATGTTAAAATACACATATATAATCCATACACTGGTATATTTCTAAACTATTTAGTGACTTAGAATCCTAACCTTTTTTTTTTCAAATATACAATTAAATTCTCCATTATTACAACTTCATATACCAATATACAATTTATTATATGTTAGGGCAATATCATTAATCTTTCTTATAATTATCTTTGCTCTTCTCCAATGTCTATTTTCCTTAAAAGACTAGAACACCTTTATCTCAAATTCATTGGAATTTTCATGAGATCTAAAATAAATATATAAATTAGGAACATTCCCTTAAGGAAAATTAAGACTTCTCTAGTCAAGTCCTCTTTTATATTTCCCCTTTATTATTATTTTCATGCTGCATTTTTATTTGTTCCTCTTTAAATTATTAAAAACCAGATTTTTTTTACCATTACATTTTCTGAATTATGCAAGAGTTTAGAATACTAATGATTTTATATTTTTACCCAACTTAATGAGTTTAACTTAGTGCATTTTTAACACCTTTAAAAACATATTGTAGGTACTCCTTTATGTTTGTCTAATAAACCTTCACCTGGTCTCACATTTAAGCAATATTGCCTTTTCATCTGTTATAGCACATAATTAGAAATTTTTAACCCAGTGTTTTCAACATTTTAAAATGAAGCATTGAATATATTTTGATACATTCAGCTTTAATCATCTTGATCCATTTATTTTAATATTTTAGGCCATCTTCTTGGGGATTGTTTTGGTAGTCATTGCTATAGAGACTGAATAATTTGTGCTTTTATCTTCTCCCATTTTGAAAGGTATATGAAATTTTTTAAGTTGTAATTTTAGGTTTGAAAAAAAATACCTTTCTTAAATTGTCAGTCAAAAAGAAAATGTTATTATGAGTCCCTGCTATTTAAGATCACAAATGTGGCACTTATGCTCTCTCTCCGGTTGCTGGATGTAGCAAATAAAAACAGAAATGACCAGTTAAATTTGAATTTCAAATGTATGACATTTTAGTGTAAGTCCCATGCAATATTTGGGACATCCTTATGCTAAAACAATTATTCTTTGCTTATATGAACTGGGTGTCCTGACTTTACTCTCCTACCCAGACTCAGCATTTGTACATTTTACACTCAGCATTTATATATTTTCTTGCACATTTAATTTTTTGAAGTTGTGGAAACTATTCAGACAACTGCATGTTTAATTGATTTCAGTGCTCATCACTAGTCCTTTTATACCATGATTTCCACATTCACAAACTCTTTAAGGCACATGTATGCTACACTGTTTTCTTGCTTATCAAAAATATTTGTTTCCTGAACATATGAAAGACACTTTTGTTATAAAACTGTTTGGTGATAATAAACTTTCCAAATCTCAAAATTCTGAAGGTGCTGTTCCATTGCCTTCTGGTTGCAGAGGTCTGTATCCACCCTCCCTTTTTGGTTTTACAGATAACCAGAATTTTTCTTTCTGCATGCTTTTAATTGCTTCTTTCTAAACTGTTTCTAAGGTTGCTTTAATACTGGTTTTGCCTAAAATTTAGTGACCGTATACTTTTAACTCAGAAAAAGTTTCTTAATGTCTTTGATCATTGATTCCATGCCAAATGTTCTTTCACCTTCCTTAGAGAAACCTATAATTCTCACACTGGACCTCCATCCTCTAATATTCCTATCTGTCTTTTCTTAGTTTTCATCTCATTATCCTTTTCAGATACATTTAAGATCAGATCAAGTTTATCCATTAACTATCAATTATTTTACATTCTTCAGTGTTAATTTTACTTTTTATTGCATTTATTTTGATACAGCATTTCAGAGCTCCGTGAAGTCCTTCTTTGTTGTACCTATTTCTCTTTTTACTTTAGAGACTCTTCTCTACTTGTGTTTTTCTACTCTAGTTTTATTGAGTTCAGGTTCTCTGTTATGCCACTGAGGACACCAACATTTTTGGAAATTTCCTCTGAAGCCTGCAGCAGCTAATTTTCAGGGCAATACGTTTCCAAGTCTTTAGGATGATATTCTTTTCTTCAGTATTGCAATTCCAATTTTCCTAAACATGCCCACTTTTTTTTTCTCTTGGTATTACTTATTTGTATATCAATAATTAGGACTGTGTATTCCTATTAACTTTAACTATTCTGACATAATGGCCAAACCCTCTTCTTACATAATTAGCTTCAGGGTTCATCGTTGCACAGAGTTCTGAGTTCAATGCTGTCCTTGCAGATATTTCTCTATTACCACTCCGTTCTACTGAGATTAAATAAAATTCTACTGCTTGGATCTCCAATTCCGAACCAATAGAGTATCTTCCATTTCTAGCACTTTTGTCCATACCCTTCACACCTTACTTAGAGAAAATTCTGTACTTCTTGTTATTTGGTATCTGAACCTATTATTAAGCGTGGAAAACCAGGAAATGGAAGGGATAAGAGTGCACTGTGGTCACCTAAAAGTGAAGCACCCCTGCAACAGAAGGACAGTCCCTGGGTTTTCTGGTTGACAGAGATAACAACTCAGAGAACACTGTCTCAGACACAAGGTCATACAATGCTTTCCTATCTTTTATTAGGTGGCTTGTGTCCATAAACAACTGAATTCTACTGGCCAAAACTGAGTTTTAAGTTCTGCGTGTTTCCATCTTTTCTGTTACTTTCTAGGGACTTTTTAGGGGAGATAAGAGATGTTGTTTAACAGATGGCCAGCCAGTTTCAATTCAAACCAAAATTTAAGTGTTTTGAAGTCAGTGAAAATACAAAGTTGAACACACAATATAATTTCACGCACACTAAAATGCACAGAAAAAAAGACTAGAATGAAATAGAATGAAGAGTTTTCTCCTTAAATGTTTAATATATTTTATGACTGTATTATATTTATAGTAGGTAAAGAAAAATACACAATAATTTTAAATATATGGGGATTTTTCTAAAGATCTCCTTTTGAAGCAAATAATTCTTAGTGGGAGATGGGGAAACTGTAAATGTTGCTTGGGATTACTTGTGTTATTTATAAGATTTCCTTATCAGCAGCATTTTAGGGTTTAAAGGTTAGGTAAACTTTGATTGAAGCTGTTAACTAAATGAACAATATTTATAAGTTTCCTCTTCTATGATTATTGTGAAGATGTGAATTATGATCAAATCCCTTATAATATTCATGGCATTTATAAGGTTTCTCTCCTGCGTGGACTCTTTGATGAATTCGAAGAGCTGAGCTATGACTGAAACCTTTACCACACTTAGCACATTGATAAGGTTTCTCTCCTGTATGGACCCTCTGATGAATGTGAAGATTAGAACTGTGACTAAAACCCTTTCCACAATCATCACATTTATAGGGCTTTTCTCCTGTATGGACTCTCTGATGAATGAGAAGATGTGAACGCTGACTGAATCCCTTGCCACACTCTTCACATTTGTAGGGTTTCTCTCCAGTATGTACTCTTTGATGAGTGTGAAGCTTTGAACTCTTACTGAAGCTCTTCCCACATTCAGGACAAGTATAGGGTTTCTCCCCTGTATGGACTCTCTGATGAATGCGAAGATCTGAGCTGTGACTAAAGTCCTTCCCACAGTCATCACATTTATAAGGTTTCTCTCCTGTATGCACTCTCTGATGAATTTGAAGATTTGAGCGTTGGGTAAAGCCCTTACCACAGTCTTCACATTTATAAGACTTCTCTCCTGTGTGTACTAACTGATGAATTCGAAGATTTGAGCTCTGGCTGAAGCCCTTACCACACTCATTACACTTATATGGTTTTTCTCCTGTGTGGACTCTCTGATGAACATGAAGTACTGAACTCCGATTAAAACTCTTACCACACTGATTGCACTTAAAAGGCTTCTCTCCTATGTGAAGTCTCTGGTGAATGTGAAGTAATGAATTCCTACTGAGGTCTTTATCACACTCAATTTTATAGAATTTCTCTTCTGTGTGAACTCTTTGATGATTGTGAAGACTAGAGATTCGGCTGAAGCTCTTACCACATGCATTACAGCTGTAAGGTACCTCCCCTATGTGAACTCTCTGATGAAAGTGAACTCCTGAGCTCTGATGAAAGTTACTGTCAACTTTATCACATCCATACAGCTTCTTACCTATGTGGATTCTTGGATGTCTACACAAGGCTGATCTCTGAGAGAAGCATGCTTTATGGATAGAACATTGACAGAGGTTTTCTCCAGGTTGATTTCTCTTGTGGAAAATACACCATGAGTTCCAACAATAAATTTCTTTACACTTATTACATCCACAGTAGTTTTCTTCCATTGAATCTTTCAGTAGGTCTTTCTGACATATCACCCCAACATACTGTGGAAGGGCTTCCTCCACTGGGATATAAGAACGCTGAACTATGAGCTTCTGTTCTTTTTCCATGGAGAGGTTTTTCCTGGATATGCCAAGATGGTATCTGCCCCCTTGAAAACCATGTGAACCACTCATGTAGATTTCTCTACCATAGTCTTGGGTGGTTTTTGTTTCTAAGGACTGCCAAGGTATAAAATTTTTATATTTTAAGTTCCTGCGATTTTTGCTTTCAAAAGTCAGTTCATAGTTCCCACACCCTGGTACTTGTGTGGAAAGTATTAACCATTTCTGACACTGGGAGCGATCTTGCTGTGTTAAGTCTTTGGAATCTTTCCCTTGAACAGTTTCCCCATAGTTCTGATTCGCACACATCTGAGCACCAGCATTCCACCAGCCTTGCCAGCAGGAAAAATTTTCATATTCTAAGTATCTGAATTTTTCTTCTTGGGATTTGTAGCTCTTATTCCAGTTTTCTAGAAAAATAAGATAATCCCATAGTGAGATAAAAGTTGTGTTGAAAAATTTCCAACTATCTAAATCAATGATCTTTAAATGATAGGAATATATGTGTGGGTGGGGGTAGGAAAGGAGGGTTATGACTCTGGCTGCTCCATTTGGGTCTGAAATTCATTTGTTTTGTTCATTCATGTATGTATTCATTCATTCACTTATTTATTCATTCCACAAGCATGTTTTGAACAGGCACTGTTAGAAAGATTTAACTTCTATTTACCAGGCACTGTTAGAAATGAGAATAATGCCAACTGCTTAATGGAAATAGTCTTAAAGACTGAGATATAATTAGATTACTTTATTTTGGATATTATTATAAGAAACAAAATATATTGTTCCTGTTTTTCTGTTCTAGAATAGCACGGTAGATTGAGAAAAAATGACTACATTAACTCACTACTTTACCTACACCTTTGGTATTCTCCTTCCACACTCTCTCTATGCTTGGCTACACAACTTGCATTGGTAACTGGGAAAATAACAAAAGTCACACAAGCAGAGACTTGAAAAGCCCCTCCCCTTTCTCGATGCTTTTAAAAATCCTGTGACCCCCACCATGTAAGTGTGCTTGGGTTGGCTTGTTTGAAGAGAGATATGTGACCAACAAATTCCCACTACCTCCACTGATACTGAGCCAACTGCCCCACATGTGAGCCAGGCCAAGCAGCTTAATCTTAGACCAGTCAGCCACAACCAAATCTCTCCAAGATAAAAGATCTATCCAGTCAATGAGAATCATAAAAAATAATAAAGTTTGTTTTTAAGCCACTAAGTCTGGCACAGTATGTTATACAACAAAAGCTAACTTATACAAATAGCATGAAGAGAGAAAAAATTTAGGACCACACAAAATTGACTACGTATGGAGATATGTGTTTTAAGGGCAAAGCAGAAAATAACTAAAACTAATAATCACAAGTATCTATTAATGATACAACCTAGGTGTCCTGGAATCTGTCTTGCTTTATCTTTTATTTGTGACCTGATTTAAGAAACATTTTTGAGAATATCTCTTCTAACACCTCAATATAACACCCAGATAAAAAAACAAAATACTCAACAAAACTGTTCCTAGAAGAAACTCTGACTATTCCCTATGAGGTGGGATAATTTTACCTACTGACATGACATTTGTGTAGTTCTCCCACATGACCTCCCTGTAGAGCCTTTTTTGAGAAGAATCCAGGAATTTCCACTCCTCCCAAGTAAAAATAATAGTGACATCTTCAAATGTTACTGCCATCTGGTCAAAGATCAGGCTTTCTAGGAAAAAGAAATCTAAGTGAGAAGATGGACAAAGATAAAGACATTTAGCAGATTAACATAAGTGGCAAGCCAAAAAGAACTTCAACAAAGAAGAAAACCAAGAAAGGTAAGGAGAGGTATAACAATAGTAGTCAAACAGCTAAATAATATATCCAATCATGAAACATCATCACTATCAAAAGAAACACCTATACAGCACTTGTCTACTAACTACTAAGTTTTTTACCTATATTTCAGTTACTCTTCACAGAAATCCCATGTTGTAGGTAGCTTTCTACTACTATTATGCATTTTAGAATGGAGAAGAGATAAATATATGTATTAAAACTGCCTAAAGTAATTCTTTTAGTGGAAAAAACAGATCATAAATTGGTTATGTGGCAAATCCATTTTATTTCTTTTTAAATTTTTCATTGTATCTATTTGATCACACATTCTCAATTCTAAATTTCAATTTAAAATATTGAGTACCTACTAAGAATAAAGGAAACAGATACTTTTAAGGAGTTTACAATAAAATGGAAGGAAAGCCAAATGCTATCATTATCAGCAGCAGCACCATCTTAGCTGCAGCTATATCTTATTGAACATTTATGAATAGGGCTATGTTATCTCATTTACTCTCAGAACAATCCAATAAGGTATTGTTATTCACACTAAATGAATACGCAAACTAACGTTCAGCAAGACTAAGTTACTTATACAAGATTATGTAGTTACATCATAGAGGTTTTTAAACTCAGCACTACCTATTAAATAAAAGTGAGATAAATTAAAAACGTTTGATAAAGTGTTTCAGCTGAGATTTCCATATACTGTCATAATGTGTTAATGTAGGGTAAAGGAAAGATGTACTGAAATATTCAAGGGTAAAAAATATGCAGCCAAACTACTATTTTCCAAATAAACTACATGAAAATATATGTCTAAACAACAAAACATTAACCACAAATAAGAACTCAAGAATGAGAACATTCAGAGCCATATATTTAAATATCTAGTGGCCTATTTTTAATGTTTATAAAATAAATTTAATAAATTTTAAATATAATGAATCCACTTTAAATATATAAATTAAAAAAAGAAAAGAAATTTGGGATGCTCAGAAACTCAAACTACAGGAGTGAAACTGTGAAAGTTGTATCTGTCTAGAAAATAAATGGACTCACTGATCTCTAGTTTTATAAAAAGTACAATAAAAATAAAATTCAATCTGTAGTTATTGGATTTGTTATTTTTTTTAAAAATTTAAGGATTTATTTTAAAAACATATTAGCAATCAGGAGTCTAATTTCTTTTACTGAAAATAAGTTCATAAATATTTAAAACATTGAAATAATATAAGTAAAAATTAAAAGCCTACCTTCCCCCAAATAATTTAAGAAATAACCACTATAACCAGTTTTCACTGTGTTTTTTCTAACCTTCTTCCATGTATACACAACACACATTCATACTTCACTGATATTTTTCCTTAATAAAGACATGGTAATTCTGCAATTTTCTTTTTTTCATTTAATACATAGCGTACAACTTCCCACTTCAGTACAGGTAGACCTATCTTATTTATGGTAATTTTTAAATATGCCCATAAATTATTTGATCCTTTCCTTTCAAGAAGTGAAGCCTAATTCCCCACCCCTTGAATATGGGCTGAACTTAGTGAGTAACTTCTGATGAATAGGAAATAAAGTGGATAAGGAAGTAGTGTTATGCAACTTTGGAGGCTGGGTCATAAAAGTCACTGCAGCTTCTTTCTTGCTCTCTCTAGGATCACTAGCTCTGGGAAAAGCTATATGCCATGTCATGAGACAACTTAAGCAGACCTGTGGTGAGGAATTGGGACCTTCTGCTTTCACTGAGAAATGAGACATCTTGCCAACAGCCATGTGAGTAAACTATCTTAGAAGCGGATCCTCCAACCACAGTGCAGCCTTCAGATGACTGCAGTCCCTGCTGACAGCTTCACTGCAACTTCATGAGAGACCTTGAGACAGCTTTGCTTCTTTCAGATTCCTCACCCTCAGAAACTGGGTAAGATAATGTTTGCTGTTTTAAGTATTAAATAATTTGTTTTGCAATAATAGATAACTAATATTATTTGCAAAACTTATGTAGCATTTCATTTTATTGATGTCCAAGACTTAACTGTTCCCATATTAATGGACATTAAGATCGCTTCCAGTTTCTTGGCTATAACATATAGCAAAAGAATTCTCTTAAATATATAATTATTTCTATTGTAATAATATTTCTATATGACAATGTCTATATGATAAATACAAATATTTCTATATGATAAATAGATATATTTCTGTATGACAAACCTCTAGAAGTGAAATTGTCAGGTATCTGTATTTCAGTTTACTAAAAAATACTATAAAATGTCCCTTGAAAATAGTTTTTAAAATGTTACAAATATTTTCCCCTAACGGAACAATAAAAGCAAGACACCTATATTCAATATTAGCAAGTACAATAAATCTAAACAGAAAAAAGAATTATATAAACAATAAACTAAGATGACAAGTAAGCCTATTGATAGAGAAAAGGATACTAAAATTGAGTTTTAAAATAAAGTGGCATACTGCTTATAAGAGATATACTTCAAACTAATGAATTCTGAAGGATTAAAAATGATCTGGCTAATTTTTTCTTGTGGCGTTTAAGTTCTTTATTTACTTCCTGTTAGCTGGTTCTTTTGTTCCAGAGACTAGATTAGACTACGGTTCATTTTTTCTGACAAGAATACCTGCGTATATACTTCCTATAGTACATTTTAGTTAGCTAAACTGAACAATGGCTTCAGGTGCTATCAGCCCAGTCCTTCCATTCCAAGATTCTCTTAAACCTTTCATTAAAAGTTTTAGCAATAAATGATGATCATTTCCTGGATTTGTGATTTCATTAGGTTTTACAAATTGGTTGTCTAATTCTGTAATTCTACCATTCCTTGTGCATACATATGCTATAATTCTTCTATAATGAAAAACTTGCCATTACAAATTTTCTGGTTATCCTGAAATGTAATCCTAATGAAAAAGATAAGATAAAATGCTTGATTATCTCCCAAACTTACTCTCTGTTAAAAATCAATTTTCAGAGTAATGAGACGGGGCAAAGCAATTACCAACTATGACCAATGAGATTTGTATTATTTTGCTTTTCAATGTTTACATACTCACTGATTCTTACATAGTGGATGGGTTGCAATTAAATTGCAATCATTTTTCTTTTAGATGTGCAAGATTCTCTCATCTCAGACTAGTAAAAATCCCTTCAGGTTGGCTCCTAGGTTTGTAATATGACCATTTTTGGTGTTTGAGAGCTTTCCTTACTTTCTGGCACAACAAATGTCCAGGTTCATTCTTGTTCCATTTCCTTGACGAACCAGGATGTAGTATTTCTCCCAGGAGTTTGGTAATTTTCCGCTCCTTTTTTGGTATATAAGTAACCCTCCAACAATATTATATAAACTTGATATCTCTTTTGTCTTCTCATCTATGAACATAGCTCTGATTATTAGTTTTCTTTAAGGTCCTTTTCAAGAAAGATCAGTTAAAATCATTCTCTATACATCTGGAGTTTTGATTCCTTCTTTTAATATTGTCAGATTTTGCTTATACAATTTGAAATGGATGCTTAGCTATATATTAGTTCATGCCTAATACATCTGCTTGATGGATCTTAACCACTGTTTAACATGATTGACCTTTTATTGTGAAATTAAATAGGTCTCTTGTAAAGAGCACAGAGCAAGATTTCTGTTTTTCACTCAATCAGTATGACTCAGTTATTTTATTATCCATGTTTATTTATTGTGATTACTAATATAGACTTATTTCTAACATATCGTTTTTTATTCTTCCTTTCCCATCTTTTAGATTGGCTGACAGTTTTATGCTTAAATTTCTTCTCATCACCACCTTTTCATCTATATAGGTTTCAATTTCACACATAGTTTCTATTATTTTAATAAGTAACCTAAATATATTTTAAACATATACTCTTACCTATTTTTCTAATAAGTCAATTAAGAAGAGAAAAAAATTCAGGAAAGGCTGCATGAAATATGACAAGAAAGGTGATCAAGTACCTTGGTAAAGTTTATTGTTATCATAAAACAAAACTAACAACAAAAAATATAGCAGAGCAAACAAAGAAAAAAGGAGACATAGAAAGTATGTCAATGCCTACATATCTGAACTACAATTCTTGACAATACAAACATGAGGGGAGAAAGAGACGGACATAAGAGTGTGTTGAAGTCCACGTCTTACTAAAAAAATGACCTAGATATTAATACATTTAAAAAGTCAGTAGGGGCAAATGAAAGTCATTGTGGGTTTTAAGTTAAGATATTAATACATTTAAAAAGTCAGTAGGGGTAAATAAAAGTCATTGTGGGTTTTAAGTTAAGCACAACCATCATAAGAACCAAAATGGAATCTATGAAAAACAAAATAAAAACAGAAGACAACTTGCTCCATGGGAAAACAGAAAATAAGAAAAGAAAAGATGGCAAAATAATATAATAATAATTAAAATAATTTTAAATAATTTAATCTTACAGATTAAAAGACCCATAGATTAAAAAATAAGATTTAGCATGTGGTTTAGAAGAGATACACTAAAAAGAAAAATATTTAAAAATACAAGGATAGAAAAAGATTACAAAAATATGAATCAAAAGAAAGCTGAAATAGCAAACTTAATTTCAGATGAGTAAAATTTATGGCAAACATACCATAAGGGACAAAAATGTTTTTTATATGAACAGTAAGAAAAAATATCCAAAATAAATTGCATCCACAAATAAAACTTCAAAACATACCAAACGACAAGTGTCACAAATGTGAGGGGAAATATATATACCATTAGTTGTAATGATAGATATTAATATGTCCCTCTCAAAAAATTATAGCAAGCAAACAAAAAAACACTAATAATATGAAGACTAAACACCACAAATAATAAGCTTCAGTTATTTTATCTGTGTTGAACTCTGCACCATCAAAATACAAAATACACATTATTTTCATGAACACATAGCACTATAAGATAGACCATGTATTAGTCCATAAAATAAATCATGATAAATTCCAAAGCATCCACATAATACAGAATACATTCTCTAGCTACAATGTAATAAAATTTGAAATTATTAACAATAGAATTTTAAAAGTCCACACTTCTGAAACCCAAGTAACATACTATATTATTAAGTAATCTTTGGATTTAAAAGAAAAAAATAACAATTCTTAATTTTTTTTCCTAAAAATCTAAATGTAATAATGACAATAATTACACAAAAAATGTGCAAGATCCAAATGAAATACTTGAAGGAAACAAAAATGGCTAGAGCAGCTGGGCAAAGTGGCACACACCTGTAATCCCAGCACTTTGGGCAGATCGCTCGAGCCCAGGAGTTTGAGACCACCCTGGGCAATATGGAGAAATCCCATCTCTACAAAAAATACAAAAATTAGCCAGGCACGGTGGCACACACCTGTAGTCCCAGCTACTCAGGAAGTTGAGGTAGGAGGAGCGATTGAGTCTGGGAGGTTGAGGCTGCAATGAGCTGTGATTGTACCACCGCACTCCAGCCCGCAAGACAGAGCGAGACGCTGTCTTAAATAAATGAATAAATAAATATTTTTTTAAAAAACCCAGCTAGACTAACATCGTACTGAATAGGTGAAGGCTCAAAGTATTTACCTTGAGAACCGGAAAAAGACAAGAATGCCCACTCTCATCACTCCTATTCAACACAGTACTGGAAGTCCTAGCCAGAGCAATCAGGCAAGAGAAAGAAATAAAAGGTATCCAAATAAAAAGACATGAAGTCAAACTATCTCTGTTTGCAGATGATATGATTCTATACCTAGAAAATCCCAGAGTCTCTGCCCCAAAGCTCCTTTAGCTAATAAACAACTTCAGGAAAGTTTCAGGATATGAAACCGATATACAAAATACAGTAGCATTTCTATATACCAATAACATCCAAGCTGAGAGTCAAATCAAGAATGCAATCCCATTTACAATAGCCACAAAAAGAATAAAATATCTATGCATACTGCTAACCAGGGATGTAAAAGATCTCTACAACAAGAATTACAAAGCACTGCTCAAAGAAATCAGAGATGACATAAACAAATGGAAAAACATTCCATGTTCATGGATAAAATCAACATAATCAAAATGGCCATATTGAAGCAATATACAGATTCAATGATACTTCTATCAAACTACCAATGACATTCTTCACTGAATTAGAAAAAAAAACTATTTTAAAATTCACATGGAACCCAAAAGGAGCCCAAATAGCCAAGGCAACCCTAAGCAAAATGAACAAAGCTGGAGGCATCACGTTACCTGAGTTCAAACTACAAACCTACAGTAACCAAAATAGCAGGGTACTCATATAAAAACAGATACATACACCAATGGAACAGAATATAGAGCCCAGAAAAAAATGCCTCACACCTACCACCATCTGATCTTCAACAAAGTTGACAAAAACAAGCAATGGGAAAGGACTCCTATTCAATGAATGGTGCTGGGATATTTGGCTAGCCATATGTAGAAGATTGAAACTAGACCCCTTCCTTACACAGTATACAAAAATCAATTTGACATGGTTTAAAGACTTACATGAAAACCTAAAACTGTAAAAACCCTGAAAGATAACTTAGGGGATACCATTCTGGACACAGGACTTGACAAAGATTTCATGATGAAGACACCAAAAGCAACTGTAACAAAAACAAAAATTGACAAATGGGACCTAATTAAAGTAAAGAGCTTCTGCACAGCAAAAGAAATTATCAACAGAGTAAATAGACAACGTACAGAATGGGAGAAAATATTTGCAAACTATGCATCTGACGAAGATCCAAAGTCTAGAATCGATAAAGAATTGAAACAAATTAACAAACAAAAAACAACCCCATTAAAAAGTAGGCAAAGGACATAAATACTTTTCAAAAGAAGACATACATGCAGTCAACAAGCATATGAAAAAAATGCTCAACATCACTACTCATCAGATAAAGGCAAATCAAAACCATAGTGAGATACCATCTCATATCAGTCAGATGGCTATTATTAAAAATTCAAAAAATAGTAAGATGCTGACAAGATAGCAGAGGAAAGGGAATACTTAAATATGCTGATGGTGGGAATGTAAATTAGTTCAGTCATTGTGGAAAGCAGTGTGGTGATTTCTCAAATAACTTAAAACAGAATTACCATACCCAGCAATCCCATTACTGGGTATATGCCCAAAGGTATATAAATTGTTCTACCATAAAGACAATAAGCATGTGTATGTTCATTTCAGCACTATTCACAATAGCAAAGACATGGAATCAACCTAAATGCCCATTAAAAATAGACTGGATAAAGAAAATGTGGTACACATACACCATGGAATACTACACAGGCATTGAAAAAGAATAAAATGATGTCCCTTGCAGCAACATGGATGGAGCTGCAGGCCATTATCCTAAGTGAACTAATGCAGAAACAGAAAACCAAATACTGCATGTTCTCACTTATATGTTGGAGCTAAATATTGAGAACACATGGCCACAAAGAAGGGAGCAACAGATATCAGGGCTTACTTGAAGGTAGAGGGTGAGAGGAGGGCAAGGATCAAAAAACTACCTATCTGGTACTATGCTTTACCTGGCTGACAAAATAAATTGAATGTCAAACACCCATGACTCACAATTTATCTATATAACAAAGCTGTATATATACCCCTAATCCTAAAATAAAAGTTAAAAAAACGTCTAGAAATAAAGCATTCAGGTCAGGAGTGTAAAAAAGAGAAAACATCCCCCATTAAAAAAAAAAAAAAAAAAGATCAAACTTCAAAAAAGAAAAATAAAGTGGATGTCAAAGATATAAGAAACAAATAAATGATTGAGAAAATGCATAAAGCCAAAAGATGTTCTTAAAAATTTAATGTCAGATCAATGAAAGTCAGATTTCTAATAAGACCGTTATGAAAAAAATACTGGGCAAAATATGGAAATAACTTTAGACATAAGATTTTTCAAAGATGCAAAGGTGTTCTCAACTATATATATAAGTATATTTATCAGCTACAGGCAAATACACCTAAATATGTACCTAAAGGGATCAACTCCCAGTAAAGTACAAAAAGGAAATAATAAAATGGCAAAATAGATGAAAGACTAATAAAAAATTATATAGACTAGTCAGTACTAAATTAAAATGGCAGCCACGCTCTTCCTCCCTCTCCGTAATCCCAAAGCTCTAAGAGCTTTATAGTTGAGTTCTAGCAAACATGTAATTAACTTAATTACTATTATAATACATTGAAAACAAAGTAGAGAGTGAAAATTGCCAACTTATTTTATGTAGCTAGTGTAATCTTGGATTCCAAGGCCAGATAAGAACGATACAAATAAAATTAAATTATGGGCACATTTGTAAATTTTGTAAATATACAAAAATCCTAAATAAAATATCAGCTAATTAAATTCAGTAACATATCAAATATATGCATCGTGATCAGTTTATTATAGGAATGCAAGGATCGTTCAACATGAGAAAAATCTATTAACGTAATTCACTGTATTAATAGAAAATAGAATAAATCCATGATAATCTCAACTGATGCAGAAAAATCATGTGATATAAAATTCAGGAAGCACAACACCCATATATTCTCTTAAAAACACTTTTAGCAAACTAGAGGAAAAAATAAACTCCCTACAGTGGCAAAGGTTAAATATCAAGAACTTTAAGCTTAATGGAGAAACTTCACATATATTCCCTTTACAGTGGTAACAGGAATGACCACCATCACTGCTGCTTTCAACATAGCACTAGAGATTCTGGCAAATACTATAAGAAAAAGAACTAAGAGGTATAAGGATTAGAAGCAAAAATATAAAATGTCATTATTTGCACAGTTACGGCCATCTACCTAGAAAAAGAGTACACAGTAAACTATAAGAGAGTTCAGCAAAACTATCAGATACAATACAGAAATAGTTTAACTGACTCAGCAATCAACTACTAGAAAGTAAGATACCATTCACACCAGAAAAAAAAAGAAAAAAAAAACCCTATCTTAACCAAGAATACAAAGAATTCTTTAAAGAAAACTTTCACATTCCAATAAAGAAGAAAGATTATCTAAACAAAAGGAGAAGCATGCTTCCATGCTCTTGGATGCAGTGACTTAAATTCAATACATTCCAGTCAAATTTCCAGATGGCTATTCTGAGGAACAGAATAGACTTCTGTTCCTTAAAATTGACAAAGGAAATAAGTTGGTAAAGACAAGTAAACCGGCGGGGGGGAGGGGGGGAGGGGGGCGGAGCAAGATGGCCGAATAGGAACAGCTCCAGTGTCCAACTCCCAGCGCGAGCAACACAGAAGACCGGTGATTTCTGCATTTTCAACTGAGTTACTGGGTTCATCTCACTAGGGAGTGCCGGACAATCGCTGCTGGTCAGCTGCTGCAGCCCGACCAGCAAGAGCTGAAGCAGGGCGAGGCATCGCCTCACCTGGGAAGCGCAAGGGGAAAGGGAATCCCTTTTCCTAGCCAGGGGAACTGAGAAACACAACACCTGGAAAATCGGTAACTCCCACGCCAATACTGCGCTTTAAGCAAACAGGCACACCTGAAGATAATATGCCACACCTGGCCGGGAGGGTCCCACACCCACAGAGCCTCCCTCATTGCTAGCAAAGCAGTCTGCGATATCATATCCCGGCAAGGCAGCAGCCAGGCTGGGGGAGGGGCGCCCGCCATTGCTGAGGCTTAAGTACGTAAACAAAGCCTCTGGGAAGCTTGAACTGGGTGGAGCTCACAGCAGCTCAAGGAAACCTGCCTGTCTCTGTAGACTCCACCTCTGGGGACAGGGCACAGATAACAACAAAAGCAGCAGAAACCTCTGCAGACGCAAAGGACTATGTCTGACAGCTTTGAAGAGAGCAGTGGATCTCCCAACATGGAGGTTGAGATCTGAGAAGGGACAGACTGCCTGCTTAAGTGGGTCCCTGAACCCTGAGTAGCCTAACTGGGAGACATCCCCCACTAGGGGCAGTCTGACACCCCACACCTCACAGGGTGGAGTACACCCCTGAGAGGAAGCCTCCAAAGCAAGAATCAGACAGGTACACTCGCTGTTCAGCAATATTCTATCTTCTGCAGCCTCTGCTGCTGACACCCAGGCAAACAGGGTCTGGAGTGGACCTCAAGCAATCTCCAACAGACCTACAGCTGAGGGTCCTGACTGTTAGAAGGAAAACTATCAAACAGGAAGGACACCTACCAAAACCCCATCAGTACATCATCATCATCAAAGACCAGAGGCAGATAAAACCACAAAGATGGGGAAAAAGGGCAGAAAAGCTGGAAATTCAAAAAATAAGAGCGCATCTCCCCCGGCAAAGGAGCGCAGCTCATCGCCAGCAACGGATCAAAGCTGGACGGAGAATGACTTTGACGAGATGAGAGAAGAAGGCTTCAGTCCATCAAATTTCTCAGAGCTAAAGGAGGAATTACGTACCCAGCGCAAAGAAACTAAAAATCTTGAAAAAAAAGTGGAAGAATTGATGGCTAGAGTAATTAATGCAGAGAAGGTCCTAAACGAAATGAAAGAGATGAAAACTATGACATGAGAAACACGTGACAAATGCACAAGCTTCAGTAACCGACTCGATCAACTGGAAGAAAGAGTATCCGCGATTGAGGATCGAATGAATGAAATGAAGCGAGAAGAGAAACCAAAAGAAAAAAGAAGAAAAAGAAATGAACAAAGCCTGCAAGAAGTATGGGATTATGTAAAAAGACCAAATCTACGTCTGATTGGGGTGCCTGAAAGTGAGGGGGAAAATGGAACCAAGTTGGAAAACACTCTGCAGGATATCATCCAGGAGAACTTCCCCAACTTAGTAGGGCAGGCCAACATTCAAATCCAGGAAATACAGAGAACGCCACAAAGATACTCCTCAAGAAGAGCAACTCCAAGACACATAATTGCCAGATTCACCAAAGTTGAAATGAAGGAAAAAATCTTCAGGGCAGCCAGAGAGAAAGGTCGGGTTACCCACAAAGGGAAGCCCATGAGACTAACAGCAGATCTCTCGGCAGAAACTCTACAAGCCAGAAGAGAGTGGGGGCCAATATTCAACATTCTTAAAGAAAAGAATTTTAAACCCAGAATTTCATATGCAGCCAAACTAAGTTTCATCAGTGAAGGTGAAATAAAATCCTTTACAGACAAGCAAATGCTTAGAGATTTTGTCACCACCAGGCCTGCCTTACAAGAGACCCTGAAGGAACCACTAAACATGGAAAGGAACAACAGGTACCAGCCATTGCAAAAACATGCCAAAATGTAAAGACTATCGAGGCTAGGAAGAAATTGCATCAACTAATGAGCAAAATAACCAGTTAATATCATAATGGCAGGATCAAGTTCACACATAACAATATTAACCTTAAATGTAAATGGACTAAATGCTCCAACTAAAAGACACAGACTGGCAAACTGGATAAAGAGTCAAGACCCATCAGTTTGCTGTATTCAGGAGACCCATCTCACATGCAGAGACATACACAGGCTCAAAATAAAGGGATGGAGGAAGATCTACCAAGCAAATGGAGAACAAAAAAAAGCAGGGGTTGCAATACTAGTCTCTGATAAAACAGACTTTAAACCATCAAAGATCAAAAGAGACAAAGAAGGCCATTACATAATGGTAAAAGGATCAATTCAACATGAAGAGCTAATGATTCTAAATATATATGCACCCAATACAGGAGCACCCAGATTCATAAAGCAAGTCCTTAGAGACTTACAAAGAGACTTAGACTCCCATGCAATAATAATGGGAGACTTCAACACCCCACTGTCAACATTAGACAGATCAACGAGACAGAAAGTTAACAAGGATATCCAGGAATTGAACTCATCTCTGCAGAAAGCAGACCTAATAGACATCTATAGAACTCTCCACCCCAAATCAACAGAATATACATTCTTCTCAGCACCACATCACACTTATTCCAAAACTGACCACATAATTGGAAGTAAAGCACTCCTCAGCAAATGTACAAGAACAGAAATTATAACAAACTGTCTCTCAGACCACAGTGCAATCAAACTAGAACTCAGGACTGAGAAACTCAATCAAAACCGATCAACTACATGGAAACAGAATAATGTGCTCCTGAATGACTACTGGGTACATAATGAAATGAAGGCAGAAATAAAGATGTTCTTTGAAACCAGTGAGAACAAAGATACAAATTACCAGAATCTGTGGGACACATTTAAAGCAGTGTGTAGAGGGAAATTTATAGCACTAAATGCCCACAAGAGAAAGCTGGAAAGATCTAAAGTTGACACACAACATTACAATTAAAAGAACTAGAGAAGCAAGAGCAAACACATTCAAAAGCTAGCAGAAGGCAAGAAATAACTAAGAGCAGAGGAGAAGTGAAGGAGATAGAGACACAAAAAACCCTCCAAAAAAATCAATGAATCCAGGAGCTGGTGTTTTGAAAAGATCAACAAAATTGATAGACCACTAGATAAATAAAGAAGAAAAGAGAGAAGAATCAAATAGATGAAATAAAAAATGATAAAGGGGATATCACCACCGACCCCACAGAAATACAAACTACCATCAGAGAATACTATAAACACCTCTACGCAAATAAACTGGAAAATCTAGAAGAAATGGATAATTTCCTGGACACTTACACTCTTCCAAGACTAAACCAGGAACAAGCTGAATCCCTGAATAGACCAATAGCAGGCTCTGAAATTGAGGCAATAATTAATAGCCTACCAACCAAAAAAAGTCCAGGACCAGATGGATTCACAGCTGAATTCTACCAGAGGTACAAGGAGGAGCTGGTACCATTCCTTCTGAAACTATTCCAATCAATAGAAAAAGAGGGAATCCTCCCTAACTCATATTATGAGGCCAACATCATCCTGATACCAAAGCCTGGCAGAAACACAACAAAAAAAGAGAATTTTAGACCAATATCCCTGATGAACATTGATGCAAAAATCCTCAATAAAATAGTGGCAAACCGAATCCAGCAGCACATCAAAAAGCTTATCCACCATGATCAAGTGGGCTTCATATCTAGGATGCAAGGCTGGTTCAACATACTCAAATCAATAAACATAATCCAGCATATAAACAGAACCAAAAACAAAAACCACATGATTATCTCAATAGATGCAGAAAAGGCCTTTGACAAAATTCAACAGCCCTTCATGCTAAAAACGCTCAATAAATTCGGTATTGATGGAACGTATCTCAAAATAATAAGAGCCATTTAGGACAAAACCACAGCCAATATCATACTGAATGGGCAAAAACTGGAAAAATTCCGTTTGAAAACTGGCACAAGACAGGGATGCCCTCTTTCACTACTCCTATTCAACACAGTGTTGGAAGTTCTGGCTAGGGCAATCAGGCAAGAGAAAGAAATCAAGGGTATTCAGTTAGGAAAAGAAGAAGTCAAATTGTCCCTCTTTGCAGATGACATGATTGTATATTTAGAAAACTCCATCGTCTCAGCCCAAAATCTCCTTAAGCTGATAAGCAACTTCAGCAAAGTCTCAGGATACAAAATTAATGTGCAAAAATCACAAGCATTCTTATACACCAGTAACAGACAAACAGAGAGCCAAATCAGGAATGAACTTCCATTCACAATTGCTTCAAAGTGAATAAAATACCTAGGAATCCAACTTACAAGGGATGTAAAGGACCTCTTCAAGGAGAACTACAAACCACTGCTCAGTGACATAAAAGAGGACATTAAAAAATGGAAGAACATACCATGATCATGGATAGGAAGAATCAATATCATGAAAATGGCCATAATGCCCAAGGTTATTTATAGATTCAATGCCATCCCCAACAAGCTACCAATGACTTTCTTCACAGAATTGGAAAAAACTGCTTTAAAGTTCATATGGAACCAAAAAAGAGCCTGCATTGCCAAGACAATCCTAAGTCAAAAGAATAAAGCTGGAGGCATCACACTACCTGACTTCAAACTATACTACAAGGCTACAGTAACCAAAACAGCATGGTACTGGTACCAACACAGAGATATAGACCAATGGAACAGAACAGAGTCCTCAGAAATAATACCACACATCTACAGCCATCTGATCTTTGACAAACCTGAGAAAAACAAAAAATGGGGAAAGGATTCCCTATTTACTAAATGGTGCTGGGAAAATTGGCTAGCCATAAGTAGAAAGCTGAAACTGGATCCTTTCCTTACTCCTTATACAGAAATTAATTCACGATGGATTAGAAACTTAAATGTTAGACATAATACCATAAAAACCCTAGAAGAAATTCTAGGTAATACCACTCAAGACATAGGCATGGGCAAGGACTTCATGTCTAAAACACCAAAAGCAACGGCAACAAAAGCCAAAATTGACAAATGGGATCTAATTAAACTGAAGAGCTTCTGCACAGCAAAAGAAACTACCATCAGAGTGAACAGGCAACCTACAGAATGGGAGAAAATTTTTGCAATCTACTCATCTGACAAAGGGCTAATATCCAGAACCTACAAGGAACTCAAACAAATTTACAAAAAAAAACAAACCACCCCATCAAAAAGTGGGTAAAGGATATGAACAGACATTTCTCAAAAGAAGACATTCATACAGCCAACAGACACATGAAAAAATGCTCATCATCACTTGCCATCAGAGAAATGCAAATCAAAATCACAATGAGATACCATCTCACACCAATTAGAATGGCAATCATTAAAAAGTCAGGAAACAACAGGTGCTGGAGAGGACGTGGAGAAATAGGAATACTTTTACACTGTTGGTGGGATTGTAAACTAGTTCAGCCATTATGGAAAACAGTATGGCAATTCCTCAAGGATCTAGAACTAGAAGTACCATATGACCCAGCCATCCCATTACTGGGTATATACCCAAAGGATTATAAATCGTGCTGTTATAAAGACACATGCACACGTATGTTTATTGCGGCACTATTCACAATAGCAAAGACTTGGAATCAACCCAAATGTCCATCAGTGACAGATTGGATTAAGAAAATGTGGCACATATACACCATGGAATACTATGCAGCCATAAAAAAGGATGAGTTCATGTCCTTTGTAAGGACATGGATGCAGCTGGAAATCATCATTCTCAGCAAACTATCGCAAGAACAGAAAACCAAACACCGCATGTTCTCACTCATAGGTGGGAAGTGAACAATGAGATCACTTGGACTCAGGAAGGGGAACATCACACACCAGGGCCTATCATGGGGAGTGGATAGGGGAGAGGGATGGCATTGGGAGTTATACCTGATGTAAATGACGAGTTGATGGGTGCTGACGAGTTGAGGGGTGCAGCACACCAACATGGCACAAGTATACATATGTAACAAATCTGCACGTTATACACATGTACCCTAGAACTTAAAGTATAATAATAAAAAAAAACTTTAAACTTTTATAATAACATCAAATAAGAAAAGCCATATGATTATTCTAATGGATGCCAAAAAGTATACTTCTTAAAATTCAAAACGCATCTTTCATTTAAAACTACAGACAAAGCATGCAAAACAAAACAAACCAAAAGACATACAAACATATCTTAAACGCAAAGGTAAAACATTAAAGTCATTCTCGTTAAAACTGGAAAGTTGACAAGGATACTGCAAATCCACAATTTTTAAACTACTGTGAAACTACATGATAATGCAATTAGACAAAATTAACTGTAGAGGATATGACTGCACATCTGAGAGAGCCAAGAAAATCAGCTGAAAACTAATGGCAATCATAAGGGAATTCATGATCCCAGAAATTCTGCTACTAGAATTATAAACTAGTGATTACACGTGTATACCAAAAGATCTGTACAAGAACAGAGCATTATAAATGTTGTAACAGCAAAAAAACTAAAAACAATCCAAAAAGTCAGTAACAAAACAGATAAGTTGTTCATACTATGAAACAGTACACAGCTGTGAAAATGAACAACTACGTGAATCAACATTGCTGCACTGTAAAAGTTAACATTATGCAAAAGAAGCTATTCATGGAAGAATACATACAGTGATTCTATCTATATAATGTTCAAAAATATGCAAAACTAAACAATTGTGTTAGAAATGTAGATGTAGTTAAAAGCACAGGAAAAAAAAAACTAAGGCATAACAACATTTAAGATAGTGGCTGCCCCTTTAGGAAAGGGGTGGGAAATAAATTTTGGAGTCATCAGGGGGCTTTTAAAAGTATATGCTGATTTAGGCTGGGCATGGTGGCTCATGCCTATAATCTCAGCCCTTTGGGAGGCTGAGGCAGGCAGGTCACTTGAGGCCAGGAGTTCGAGATCAGCCTGGCCAACATGGGGAAACCCTCTCACAGAAAAAAAAATATATATATATATTACCCGGGAGGTGGAGGTTGCAGTGTGCTGAGATCATGCTACTGCACTCCAGGGTGGGAGAGAAAGCAAACAGTCTGTCTTAAAAAGAAAAAACAGTATATGCTGAGTTCAATGGTGGATATTCATGTTATTATAAATTGTACATATGTTTTCATATATTCTTTTGCTTATATGAAATACATCACAATAAAGTTCAAATTACATAAAATTTAAGAGTATAGAAAAAGAGTTCAGACATATAAATTATATATATATATATTTTTTGAGATGGAGTCTCGCTCTGTCACCCAGGCTGGAGTGCAGTGGCATAATCTCAGCTCACTGCAAGCTCTGCCTAAATGAAATGTGTAATAGCAATAAGAATATAAATTCCTAAAAATAAATTTACCAAAAATACTCAGAACCTATATAAAAATAGTCTTAGAATTTGAGGGCTAAAAATAAGGTTGGGGCCGGGCGCGGTGGCTCATGCCTGTAATCCCAGCACTTTGGGAGGCCAAGGCGGGCAGATCACTTGAAGTCAGGAGTTCGAGACTAGCCTGGCCAACATGGTGAAACCTTGTCTCTACTAAAAATACAAAAATTAGCCAGACGTGGCAGATCACACCTGTAATCCCAGCTACTTGGGAGGCTGAGGCATGAGAATCACTTGCACCCAGGAGACAGAGGTTGCAGTGAGCCAAGAGTGTGCCACTGCACTCCAACCTGGGCAACAGAGCAAGATGACTCTGTCTCAAACACACACACACACACACACACACACACACACACACACACACACAAAACCTTGAAAAAACAAGATGACTCTGCTCAATCTTAGGAGAAATAAATATAATTTTGTTCTAACTAAACTTATCTCTGTTTTCTTTTTTTTTTTTGAGACGGAGTCTTGCTCTGCCGCCCAGGCTGGGGTGCAGTGGCCGGATCTCAGCTCACTGCAAGCTCCGCCTCCCAGGTTTACGCCATTCTCCTGCCTCAGCCTCCCGAGTAGCTGGGACTACAGGCGCCCGCCACCTCACCCGGCTACTTTTTTTTTTTGTATTTTTTAGTAGAGACGGGGTTTCACCGTGTTAGCCAGGATGGTCTCGATCTCCTGACCTCGTGATCCGCCCGTCTCAGCCTCCCAAAGTGCTGGGATTACAGGCTTGAGCCACCCCGCCCGGCCTTATCTCTGTTTTCAAGCAGGTTTAATCAAGATGTTAATCTTGATTTTGATGTGGGGGAGAAGGAGCTGTAACAAACTGATTTTCAAATGCTTTTGAAAGAAAACCATTTTGAAAGTGGAATAATGAGGAAAGGCTAATTCAATGGCATATTAAAACTTTAACAAGGACTCTGTAATTCATAACATGACTTGACATAGAAGCAGAGAAGATCAATGGAAACGGGTACAAATCCAGAAATGGACACGAGTACAACAGTGCATTTTACACATGAAAAAGGTTACATCAAATTTGTGGGGGAAAGATGGCTTATTCAATTAATGATGTTGGAACAAACGATGACATCTGGCAGAAAAAAAAATGAAGCTTGATTCTCTGTCTCAGTTCTTATGTCTTAGTGACTAAAAAAATTTTATCAGATATGCATTATAGTTCAAATAATAGCTAACTTAACACAATCAATTATTAGTGAGTTCTTCATGTCCAGCACTGTTGTAAGTTATTTTTACATGTATGATCTTGTTTAACATTCTTAACAGCCCTACACAGTAGCTGTTATTTCTCCAATATAAAGATAAAAGACTGGCTAAGTGATTCAATCTAGTTCACAGTACTAAGAAGTGATAGACATGCAATAAGCTTAGGTAGTAGATGTGGAGCCTGTACTATGACCAATGTGCTATACTGATTAAATATAATGAAAGATTAACATATACGTATTATTGAAAACTTATTATATATATGTTCCTTTTACATCTTTTTGTCCAAAATGGAAATCATCAGAATATTATTCTGTGGAAAAAGTCATCCTCTCTCCTTTTTATCTTCATTGAGTGAAAAAGAAAGGCTACATTCTTCTTCATTGCCTATTAAATGCACTACATATAAAGGACAACAATAAAAACATTCTGATACCAGTATAAGAATTAAGAAGAGGGTCCACAAAACAAGACAGCCTCAAAAGTAATCTTCATATACATAATGTATATGTGTAATTTTGTAGATGAAAAGGTAGCACCACAGTCAGTAGAGAAGATAAATGTTAGCAGAAAAATTAAATAACTAGGAAGTAAAAAGAATGTTTAAATCCTGTCATTTCTCACATCAAAATCAATTCTTGACAGGTTTAAAAATTAAAAGTTTAAAATACTTAACACAATAAACAGGAAAATTAAAGCAATTACATATTAAATTTGGAAGTGAAGAAGAGATTTCTAAGCACAAAACCATATAAGTAAAAGAAATAAGATTTCATTTTATGCAAATTTAAAACTTATATAAACAAGTCCTTAAACTAAAAGGCAAATGATAAACTAGGAGAAATATTTATAACATATGACAAATGATTTATATGTTTTACACACAGAATATCTACTATCAAATGGAAACAAAAACTTCAGTAGGAAAACAGTGACATATATCAAAAGGCGATTCATCAAAGAAGGAATATAAAGAGTCAATGAATATATGTAAAAAAATCAACCCTACTGAGGATTAAAAGGATGCAAATCAAGGCAAAATTTAAAAATTAATACTCAATGCTGGCAAAGGCTCAGTAAGACAGAATCATTAATCAAATGGTTGTAGGAGTTCAAGATCATGTAACATTTCTAAAAGAGAACGTGAGTTTTTCAAAAGCCTAAAACATGCTTATATCCTTTGATTCTGTTTTCCTATTTCTCAGAGTATATCTTGAGAATATAAAAAGACATATACTTAATAAATTATGTTAAGTATTATAAGATATTTATAACAACAAAATATTGGGAAATACTTAAATTTTCCCCAATAAAAAGCAAACTTAATGGGAGGCCAAGGTGGGCAGATTGCCTGAGCTTAGGAGTTCGAGACCAGCCTGGGCAACATGGTGAAACCCCGTCTCTACTAAAAATACAAAAAAATCAGCCGCGTGTGGCAGCATGCACCTGTAGTCCTAGCTACTTGGCAGGCTGAAGCAGGAGAATTGCTTGAACCAGGGAGGCTGAGGTTGCAGTGAGCCAAGATCACGCCACTGCATTCCAGCCTGGGCGACACAGCGAGACTCCGTCTCAAAAAAAAGAAAGAAAGCAAAGTTAAATAAAGCATAGTATATACCTAGAATGGAACACTATATAGTCATTAAAACTCATGCTACCAAAGTATGCTTGGAAAAATGCTCATTATATGTTAAGTGAAAAATGTACATAAATAACAGCTATTCATACATTGAATAAATATTTACTGAGTGCTTAGTATATGCACAATACAATTCTATATACTGGGAACATTTCCTTCCCTCATGAAGCCTATTTGTCATGACTCAAATTGTTTAATAATATTTTATATACACTAATCTTTTTATATACATGTGTGCACACGGGTGCATATATGTTCACATTTGTACATGTGTACATACATGTACAAATGAACATGTACACATACATATCAGTATTTGTACAGACAAGTGAGTATGTATATACAATAAGTATTAGATAAAAGACTACAAGTAAATATACCCAGAGGTCAACAATGGCTATCTGTCAATATGGTTCATGTGAAGAGATGCACAAGAATAAATAACAAATTTAAACATTAATTGCCCTCCACAATGTGGCTTTATACATTCATGTTACATTTCCTTGTCAATAGCCTGGTTTCCTTATTTGTTCCCTCAAATTGTACCTGAGACTAAATGATGGCTTTCCTATTTAGAATGATATCTTCCTACTCATAATTGTTCAAATCTGAGTTTCTGTTGCTGTGTTTTAAGTGCCACTCATTCTGGCACTGTTTAATGTGGATAACTTCAGAAATTATTATTAATCTCACACAATTTGTTACCCTCAATGTTAAGACTTTTTTTTTTTTTGAAAGGGAGTCTTCCTCTGTCGCCCAGGCTGGAGTACAGTGGCACCATCCTGGCTCAATGCAACTTCAGCCTCCCGGGTTCAAGCAATTCTCCTGCTTCAGCCTCCTGAGTAGCTGGGATTACAGGTGCCCACCACAATGCCTGGCTAATTTTCATATTTATAATAAAGATGAGGTTTCACCATGTTGGCTAGGCTGGTCTCAAACTCCTGACCTCAAGTGATCCACCCACCTTGGCCTCCCAAAGTGCTAGGATTACAGGCCTGGCCATGACATTTATTCCTTTATCTCAGAACACCAAGAACAGCATGAATTATAAAGTAGACTTGAGTGACTGAATGAATGAATGAGTAAACATTTGGAAAAGACACTGGGTTGGGGCAGGGTCAAGTCTGCATGCTTGAAAATTTCTCAGGCAAGCGAGGAACATTTTCTGTCCAGTCATCCATCCATCCTCATTGCCACTTCCACTACTTCCACCACCCATGAAGAATGCAGGGACAATCATCCTCACCTGGGATCAGACTATGAGGAAAACAGTGTACATTCCTTCCTCCTTTGTGTTCCTCTTCTCGGGAAGGGTAGTGCTGAGATGGCTGAGCTGAGGAGGAAGGGGGATTGAAAACCCGGTATGACTTTAAATTCCCAAACTCATTAAATTCCCCATATACTAACTGGGTACGATGCACAAATCTCCTAGCATGAGGTCAAAAAGAAGCCTATGAATGTTCTTGTTTCCTTTCAACGACCAGAGAGCTATGAACACTGGCACCTTGAAATTTATTTGCAACCCTCTAGAAACTTCAAAAGATACAACTCATTTATTGAGATTATTACTACTACTACTAATAATAATAGAAAAGCACTAGCAAACTTAAATAGTATCTATTTTCAAGGTATTTTTCTTATTTTGTTCAGTTTAAGTAGAAAATCATTCCGTTGTCCTCCCCTACTTGCTAAACAGGAATACTGGATTTACTATCAGAAAGGTACCCGCAGTCTTAGAGAAGTATCCCAGAACTGGAGCTCCCAGGTCCTGATCAAAGTCTCAACTCTGTCATCAAGCACTTTAGAACTTTAAAGCAGACCAAACTTCTAGATCTTCAAGGTCTCAGTTTCCTTACCTGTAAAATGGGGGCATGAGCCTTTGCCAACCCAGTCCTTCCTTGCTGATCACAGGTAGGTTCCTGGGCAAAATGATAAGCAATTAGTTAAGAGCCCTTATTCTCTAGGAAAAAAACGTTTCATGCGTGCTCCAAGAGCAGGACAGGTTTGGGCTCCCCCAACGCGTCACGGGCTGCCCAAGTGTAAGCACCAGAGAACCAGACACACAACGGTTCTCTAGGAGCGGGATCTCCAGGTCTTGGCCACAGATCCGGGGGTCCTCTGCTCCTGCAGTGAAGACGCGCGCGGCCTCCGTTGCTTATCCAGATCCCCGGCCAGAACTCTGCCCCAGCACCGAACGCCGGGCACCCATACCCCAGAGACCAAGCTGCTTCTGCCCTCCTCTACTTGCCTTTATTCAGTCTTAACGTGGGAAAGAAGCCGTGATGTACCCACCTACACCGGTGTCTCCGGTGTTTCTAAACCGGAGTCGCTTCTCAGTCCCTGACCCTCGATTTTCTGCCCCTCTTCCTTCAAACACAGCTTGTCTTGCCCTGTTCGCTTCTGGCTCAGTCCTCCCAAGAGTTCACGTCACTTAACGGAGCCTGTGAGAGTGGACCGTTATGGCCAAAACACTCAGTCCACACAAACAATGGCCGCAGCCCTGCTGGACCGAAACGGAAGTCCTAGGTCTTGGAGTAGACACTTGCAGTGTTTCCGTGGATACGGGAGGGGCGGGGCGGGAAGAGACAGCGCGGTGGAACGTGACTCCTGATTGGCCAGAAGGATCCCGCGCCTCCCGACCTTTGGCTGCTGGCATTCCGGCGCAGGAGAGCAGTGCGCTCGGGAGTTGCGGGCGCTCGGTAGCTGCGGGCGCTCGCGGAATGAGGCGAGGACGCACCGGCATTAACGGAATAGGAGTACTACCGAAGCATTTAGGGCCCCGGGAAAGGGGGCGTGGCTGGAAACGGAGCGACTGGCTTCGGAGAATTCTGTGACCCTCACCGCCGCGACCGACCCCGAGGAAACGCTGGCAGGTCGCCTTTGGTTGGCAAGGCGTGGTTGTCCTTGCTGTCCCGCGCCCTCGGCGGAATGAGCACCCTACTAGCCCTGGCACTAGCTAGCATCGCTCTAAACTCGAGGTTAGAGCTTTTCAAATTCCGTCCTATTGTTGCCAGAGACCCTCTTCGTTCCTGCTCCAGTGAGGCTTGCCTCCCTCCCGCCTTCCTGCCAAATCCCAGGCTCCTCTGGAGACTCCAGGCAGAGAAGGGAAATGCACAGTGGAGCTGAAATGAAGCCATGAAAAGGAGCCCCTCCTCAGTGTCCTGGGACCACAGAGTTGCAAGAGCCTGTTCTGTTATTTACCTGAGTGTGTTATATTAGGAAAATATTTTCGCATCTTTGGGCCCTGTCCCTCAAACTTGGGCTTGATCAGTAATATTCAAACATTTTATTAGGCAAGGAACTTTTGGTAGGATAGTCGTTAAAAGCAAGGGACTCCTTGGATTCTAATCTGGCAACACTACTTATGAGATCTTGGCTGGACTACCTAACCTTTAAGCATCAGCTTAATAGGCATAATATTGATGGCCAATAATAATAGTAACTATTTCACAGACTTGTTAGATTGAAATGAGTTAGTATAATTAAAATGCTTAAACCAGCCCCTGGCACATAGGAAGTACTCTGTGAACTATATATTTACAGTTTGATGTTTAGCAGGGATGGGTGGCCCAGCGCCTATCTGCTTGAATTCACCACACAATAAACACCTGCATTTTTTATGACTCTGGAGACCACGTTTTGAAAATTACTGGGCGTGGACCCTCCCTCGTTTGAGCATTCAGAGAGTATAGCATAGCATTTTAAAAATGTGGGCTTTGTTGTCTGACGGAACTGACGTTAAAAGCTATCAATCATTGTTATCTACTAGGTGATGTTGAGCAGGTTGTTTAACCACTCACCCTTAAGTATTTTCACCTGTAAATTGCAACATATTTAAAGCCACAATTGATAGTTGAATTACTGAATGCAGAGACATTGACCAGTAAGAAGGAACACTGGAAGTGGGCTGTTCTGCCACACTGCTTCCAACCTGAGAACCTGAACCTCAATGAACTAACCAAAATTAAAAGAAAAAAAAAGCTAAGAGGATCCAGTTTTCAGAGAAACAAAATGTGTATCTGAAGAAATATACCTGCTAAAGGGTAGAGGCCAATATGAATAACGAAGAGCACCAAGTATAGCATACACAAGACTTTTAGGAATGAATTCTACCCAGTTACAGTTTGGGGTTTAGCAGGGGTGGGCAGCCCAGAGCCTATCTGCCTCCGTCCACCACACAATGAGCATCTGCATTTTTTATGACTCTGGAAGCTACATTTTGAAAATCATTGGTCATGGACCCACCCTGGCTTGAACATGCAGAGACCCAAAGCACCATCTTTGATGAGGGTCCTGGGAGCAGTCACCAGATGCCTAGAGATGTACCCAGGGGAGGAGTGAAGAAACTGCCTTGCATGGGAAGAGAGGGATAGCCCAAGTTCCTAGTCCAAGATGTTGCAGATTCTTCATAGCAAATAATTGAAGAATCTAAGAATAGGACTGTGGCTTGAGGGCATAGAATTTTCCGTAATTTTGGTCAGTGTCACGTAACTAAGAACACAAATTGGAGTCAAGTCTGACAAGACAGCAAGGAATGTAGGGGCCAAGATCCTGATGAAAAGGGAATCTTTAAGCAGCCAACCTAAAACCTGGTGGTTTTCTCTTCAAACATTAGCAGAATTCTTAAGATGAACAGGAAAAGAAGATAAGAAGAAAACTGTTGAAGTGCACAGAAAATTTTCAGAGGTCTCATCACAGATCAGAGGAAATAGGAATTATAGTTCAAAACCCACCAAGAAAGAGATACCCAACTAGAATTCCTGGAGAGCAAAAGAATAAGTACAGAAGCAAACTGGCAATAAATAGAGATGGAGCTGCAATTCAACTTTGAGTCAGCTCCATACCTGACTGGATTGTTATTATCTGCCCCCTCTCTAACTGCCTATGAGAGGAACTCTCTCAGGAGGAATGTTATCATTCAGAACTACTACAGTGTTTCATATACAATGTCTGATAATTCAACCAAAAATTATAAGGTCAGAAAAAAAGACAATAGAAACAAATGCATGGATGACTAAATTATGAGCTAACAAATATATATTTAAACATAATTGTGATTAATATGTTCAGTAATGGAGAAGAGTTGACAAGATCGAGAATTTTAATTGAAAATCAAATTTAAATTTTATGAATAAAAATAAAATTGAGAATGTAATAGATGTGTGTAACAGCAGATCAGATCCACCAGAGAAAAAGAGGAAAGAATACAGATACCTAAATGAGAAGATAAATTTTATATACACATATAAAATGTTAAATATATGTTTAAATTTTAATTTTATATATATAAAATCTTAAAATAGATATTTTAAGATTTATAAAGTATATTTGTAAAATTAAATTATATAAATTTATAAAATTTTAAATATATAATTTTATTTATGTTACATATAATTATATTACATGTATAATATATTACATATAATTTTAATTATATTACATATAAAATATATATATTTCATATGTTTAGCTTGGAGAGTTTTTAAAAACATTTTATATAAAAATGTTTACTATAAAATTTTTATTTTATATATAAATCTATTTTTACGTATAAAATATAAATATATAAGCATTTATAAATATATAAAATAGATTCATATATAAATATTTATATTTATATGAATATATTATATTTATGTATAAAAATCTCCAAGCTAAAGTACAGAGAAGAAAAGAACATAAATTGTATTAGGTAATTCTTGCATTGTATAAATAAATAACTTGAGACTAGATAATTTATAAAGAAAACAGGTTGAATTAGCTCACAGTTCTGCAAGTTTTACAGGTAGCATGGTGCTTGCATCTGCTTGGCTCTTGGGGAGGCTTCAAGAAGCTTACAATCATGATGGAAGGTGAAGGGGCTGTGGGCATGTCTCACATGATGGGAGGAGCGAGAGAGAGAGAGTAGGAAGGGAGGTTCCACACACTTAAGCAGATATCATGAGAACTCACTATCATAAGGACATTACCAAGCCATGAGGGACCCACCCCCATGACCCAGATACTACCCACCAGGCCACACCTCCAATGTTAGGGATTACATTTCAACAGGAGATTTCGGTGGTAACAAATATCCATACTATATCAGAAACATAGGGAACACAATGAAAATATCTAACATACACAATTAGAGTCTCAGAAAAGATAAAGTGAGCAAAGATCAATATGTGAAGAAATAATGATTTATAATTTTCCAAGCCTGATGAAAAATTCTAACTCACAGTGTATAATTTCATTGTAAGTCTGAAATGGTATATTGAAATCCTACAAATATTTCCAGGGATCCCTGGAGCCATGGTATTGATCCTTGACCAAACCAGAATAGAATATACTACATAGGAATTAATGCAGTTTTGTGCTAATGTAGTTTTCCAAAAAATACCAAGAGGGAAATCTGTAACAGCTTGCCAATATTGTTTATAGAAAATGTATTGATGAATGGTTTGCATCTGGTTTCTGTTATGCTATCTTGGTTTCTGCTATTGAACCTGGTCCCATAGCTTGGTTTCAGCTACATGACAGTTGTAGTATAAAAGACCCCTACTTGAATAAGCTGTGGCTTCCCTGAAATCAAAATATCTTAGTGGTTCACTTGCTGGCCATAAAGCACAACCTTGTGACTGAGAGAGGTCTCTGGAATCTGTGTAGGTATTGTGGACCACCTTTCTTACCCCTGCTGCTTTGTATCCATGTCTGTCACAAATCTTTCATGAGTGTGTGTGTATGTGCATGCATGCAAGTCTATGTTACATTGTATTTTTATAAATATCTCTAATAACCTTAGAACATTTGTACATTTGAATGAGAAAAATATGTGAGTACAATGTGAAAAAAGTCTAATTTTTTCTAATCAAGCATGTTAGCAATTGAGGTGGAGGAGGAAAAATGGTCACTTTTTGAGCCAAAATGTATCCTTTATGATTTGGTTAAAGAAATACCTGAAAGCATAGAAGAGGAATAAGATAGAGATGGAAATAATGGAAAAAGATCATAGGCTTAAATAGTAGATCTATAAGACCTAATATGCAGACACAAAAGTTTAGAAAGAAAGAGAGAGAGAGAGAGAGAAAGAGGGAGAGGAAGGAAAGAAGGAAGGAAGGAAGGAAGGAAGGAAGGAAGGAAGGAAGGAAGGAAGGAAGGAAGGAAGGAAGGAAGGAAGGAAGGAAGGAAGGAAGGAAGGAAGGAAGGAAGGAAGGAAGAAAGAAAGAAAGAAAGAAAGAAAGAAAGAAAGAAAGAAAGAAAGAAAGAAAGAAAGAAAGAAAGAAAGAAAGAAAGAGAGAGAGAGAGAAAAAAAAAGGAAGGAAGGAAGGAAGGAGAGGAGAGGAGAGGAGAGGAGAGGAGAGGAGAGGAGAGGAGAGGAAGGAAGGAAGAAAGAAAGAAAGAAAGAGAGAGAAAAAGAAAGAAAGAGGCCGGGCGCGGTGGCTCAAGCCTGTAATCCCAGCACTTTGGGAGGCCGAGGCAGGCGGATCACAAGGTCAGGAGATCGAGACCACAGTGAAACCCCGTCTCTACTAAAAATACAAAAAATTAGCCGGGCGTGGTGGCGGGCGCCTGTAGTCCCAGCTACTCAGGAGGCTGAGGCAGGAGAATGGCGGGAACCCGGGAGGCGGAGCTTGCAGTGAGCCGAGATCGCGCCACTGCACTCCAGCCTGGGCGACAGCGTGAGACTCCGTCTCAAAAAAAAAAAAAAAAAAGAAAGAAAGAAAGAGAAAAGAAAAAAAAGAAAGAGGAAGAAAGGAAAGGAGAAGAAAAAGAAAAAGAAGGGAAAGGAAAGAGAAAGAAAAAGGAAAGAGTTTATAAAAGTGAAGAAACAAATGACTAACAGAATAATAGAAAATGCCTTTTTGTGGAAAATTTTTGAGAAGGCATGAATGTAGACCAAATAACTCACTACATTTCAGTCTGGATTAGTGAGTAAAGACCCACTAGACATAAAAAGGCATACTTTCTATACTGTAAGGATAAAGAGAAAAGCTTTTAGGTTAAAAGGGTAAGTTATCTAAAAATAAAAATGACATTGGACATCTCTTTTGTAATGTTGGAAGCTAAAAAATGTTCAATAGCAGTATAGACTAGTAGGCTAAAGGGGCTTCAATACATCAGCCAAAATATCATTTCTCCCTAATGTAGTGAAAGAAAGGTTTAAGGATTTTCAAGAATTCAGAGCCTGTATCACTCAGATGTCACCCGAGTTAACAATTCAAGAAAGTACTCCAAATAAATAACAAACCCAAAACAGAAATACCCCACAAAAAATTATAGACAAGGAAACAGAGAAAGCTATGATATAAAATAAATAATAAACCAAAAGTTGCATGTATAAAGAATGCAATAAATTATTAGTCATTGTACTAAATGTGAATGGACTGAATTTTTCAATAGAAAGAAACTCTCAGAGTCACTCAAGTAAAAAAATCCAACCATATGCTGTTTTCGAGAAACATCTGTGAAGTAAGTAAAAAAAGATACCAGGCAAATGAGCAAAAATTTCAAATAATTGAAAGTTAATTTAAGAACTAAATAAAGAGATTGACCTTATATTTTGATAAAAGATACAATTTATGAAGAAGTATAATGCCATCAAACCCGCTAAATACATGGAGCAAAAATGCATAAATTTGACTACTTGATTAAAAAAATACAGTTCTATGGGGAAATTCAATATATGTGTTTTAGAATTAGAACTAGGATACAATAAAATAAAGCCATGCACAGTTTGAATCGTGTAATTAATAATCTGAATTTCAAAGGTATATATAGAAATCTTGTAACCCTAGAATTGATGGTATATTTTGTGTCCATAGAACATTTTCAAAACTGATTATGAGTTTTGCCATCTTCATCCTCAACTGTTGAATGTGTTTTTAATTGCTCTGAGAATATAAGCAAAGAGAACTTCCATACCCTTGCCCATCCACACAATGCATTCACACACCTACCTGCATCAGTGCCCCTTTTCAGCTAGAAGCCTGTTCATGTAGTGACTAGTTTCTATCCATTCTTGCTCACATGACCTAACTCCAGTAATTCCCCTCCCTTGCAATGTCAATTTTTCCCTCTATACTATATCCTTCCCATTATCAAGTATGCTGTCATTTCTCCAAAACAAAACAATAAAATTTTCTATGGCCCTGTTTTAGTTAGTGTGGGCTGTTATAACAAAATACCATAAACTAGATGATTGACAACAACAGAAACTTATTGCTCACAGTTCTGGGGGTTGGAAGTCCAAGATCAAGGCACTAACAGATTCAGTTTAGTGAGGGGCTATTTCCCAGTTCATTTATGGCTGTCTTCTTGTGGAGACCTCACATGGCAGAAGGGACCAGGGAGCTTTCTAGAACCTCTTTCATAAGGGCACCAATTCCATTCATGAAGGCTCTGCCCTCACAACCCAATCATGTCCCAAAGTCTCCACCTCCTAATACCATCAGACTGAGGATTAGGTTTCAGCGTATGAATTTGGGAGGACACATTTAGTCTATAGCAGGCCCACTTCTCCCTCAGCTACTGTATCATTTCTGTCCTTCCTTTTGAGCCAAACATCTTAGAAAGTAGTCTATTGTCTTCCATTTTTTCTCCTTCCAGTCTTTTTTGGCCTTATTTCAATTAGGGTTTCACCCTACCGTCTCACTGAAACTACTCTTCTCAAAATCACTGATGGTCTCAATGTTGCTAAATTCAATGGTTAGTTTTCAGTCTCATCTCATTCTATCAGCAGAATTTGGCACAATTGATTTCAAGAATTTGGTACAATTAATCTCTCTTTCTACCTTGAAACATTTTCTTCACTTGGAGATTTAGATAGCACACTCTTCAGGTTTTCCTCTCCGGATGTTCTTTTCCATGCTTTTTTGAAAACAATTGTATTGCCGCCTCCCAGGTCTGCTCCCTCTCTGTGACTTCTAAACAGTAGAGCGATTCCTCAGGGATCAGTCTTTGAATGTTCTATTCTCACTCCCTGAATGATCTTCCATGGCTTTAAATTCCACCTATAAGCTAGTGACTTATAGTTTATATCTCCTGCTCAGACTTTGAATTCTAATTCCAAACTCCTTCTTTGTCAATTTGACTTCAATGTTTAATAGGCATCCCAAATTTACTAAAAATGTACTCCTGAAATGCCTCACAAACTTGCTTTTTTATTTTTTTGCAATCTTCAATCTCTCTTCCAAATTCCCAAGTCAGTATCTTAGATTTCCCTTTGACCCCTTTCTTTTCTCTTACCTCCCAATCTGTTCTGTCAGCAAATCTTTGCAGTTCTATCTTAAATACTCAGAATATGACTACTTTCACTACCACGACTGCTACCAGCCTCGCCCTAGCCATCATTTTCTCTCATCTGGATTATTATAATAGCCTCTTAATTGGTCTGCTTGCTTCTGTCATTACTCTGCTCCAGGATACTTCATATAGAACCAGGATGATTATCTTAAAACATAATAGTTATTATTCACTTTGCCCCAAACCCTCAGTTGGCTTCCTAGTTTACTCAGAGTGAAAGCCAAGGTATTACAGTGGCTTATAGGGCACTACATGATATCTATCTTCTTACCTTTCTCATTTCCCCCCCGTTTTTCTGATTCGTATTCCACTATTTTGCTCCCTTATCCCATATTAGCCATTCTGGACTAATTGTTATTTCTTAAACTTGCCATTCTTGTTTTCACTTTACTCTCTTCTTTCATTAATGAAGTGCTGTTGATTGATTCATTCACTGCTTTAAGTGCTGAGAATAAAAAACAGAATGAAATAAATAAAAATCTTTCTTTTATGGATCCATTCTCTAGGTGGGGAGGTGTGGAGTAAGGAAAGATCAATAGCCAGTAAATAAATAAGTAAAATTATTTATTGGATGAGAGTAAAAATACAACCAAAAGAGTAATTCAAATTTTGTTATTCATTGTATTTGTGTATGTGACTGTTAATTTAATTATGCAGCATGAAGAAAAAAATGTAAAAGGATACATACCAGAGAATTGATATGTTTAATGTGTATTGTTTATTGGGAGGGATTGATGTAAGTACAGACAGGAAGAAATTAGGGGCCTATAAGGCAATCTCTCAAACTCTTAGTAAAAATGGAATACTACCACTTTTATTTTGCCTTTATGCTTGTGATAGAGAAGCAAAGTGACAAGTTCTTTCAATTTGACAAAGAAATCCTACAAGCATTTCTACCTTTTTACAACACAGAGATGTCATTTAAAGTATATTAAGAGCAATGAATGAACAAGTACTACAGTCACTCATATTTGCAGACTTTTTAGATATTAAAGATCACTTTCACAAGGCATTGCAATAATTTCAAAAGTCCAGGTTTCTTATAAGATCCCTCTGAAGAAATAACACTTCCAAATATAAGTTTACATATAAACGCCTCTATCCTCTTCCACACATTTACCACAGAAGATATAGTGTTCAATATAGGATCCTCTGTGCTCAGCAAACCTGTGGGCGCACGTCCTTCTGAAACGAAAATAGAACAAGATAATAACAGTATGAATATTTATACAGATATCCTTCATGGGACAGCAAAAATGTTCTATTTCATGGTTTTCTGTGCATGTTAGAAACAATTTCAAAACCAAACCTTCTAGAATTTATAGTTTCTCTTCAGATGTACATATTCGTGAATGTAATATTCAGCACATTAGCACATTATAGCAATTTAACATAGTATGTTGGAACCAAACTAAAAAGAGTTTGCCTTTTCTCTCACCCTACACTTGGCTATCCTTTTGAGGTAGTTTTTGTATGAATACTTATAATCTAAACCTCTGATTTCTGGCTGTTATTGAGGTTGTTGGACCTGTCTTGCTAACTAGCATGCCTGAGTCCTTAGTATCAGTTGCCTAGAGTGCATATTTTCTTAATGCCAACGAATACTGGCTCCTCCTTTGTCAATAAAGCTTGAAGTTCTCCATGAAGAGTCCAGCTGGAAAAATGCTACCTTAAATAAGGATAAATCACCCAAATCTTGCTGCTATAAGAATATGAAAACTTGTTCCAAATGGGTAATCCTTAGAAAAAGGAAGCCATCCGAACAGAGCATCCATTTACCCATGCGATCCAGAGGTTTCTCATCTGAGAGGCAATTCTCAATCCTGAAGCTCCTAGATCTATTAGCTTCTAAGACCGTCTTCAGGGTCCAAGGCCATGAATTCATCTTAGAACAGTTCTAGTCATGTGGGATTTGAATGAAATTGCACTATCCATAAATCAACACAGAGCCTTGGTGACTACTGTGGTCAATTTGACTCAGATGTTCCTTAAATATGTCGAGTAGGCTCTTAACTGAGGGTCTCTGTGCTTGCTATTTCTTCCTCCTGGAATGCTCCATCTCCCAGATATCTGCATTGCTCACACTTTCACGTTTTGCAAATATCACCTTAGTAGTGTCTTCTCTTCCTATTCAAAGAGAAATAGGACCCATCTCCCACTTCTCACCCCCAGCGCTGTATTCCTTGCCCATTCTGATTTTCTCCACAGCAATGATCACCACCTGGTATACTACAATTCATTATCTGCGCCCCTTCAACAGAATGTAAGCTCCATGGAGGTAAGGGCTAGATGAGCAAGACTTTGGATATTTTATTCACTGCTAGACAGGGCCCAGAAAACTGACAGGCACAAATAAGATGCTCAATAATTGTACGGATATTAGATGGACGAATAAAGGGACACTGCTTATTGGGAGTCAGCCAGTCTGGGAAAGGTCCTTCAAAGCTAGGGTTCAATTCCCCGACTTCCTCTTCCCCACATCGGTAAGGCAAGGAGGAAGGACGTGCGTCCACAGGTTTGCTGAGCGCAGAGGATTCTATATTGAACACTGAATCTTCTGCGGTAAATGCGGGGAAGAGCATAGAGGTGGAGAGTGAGAGCAGCGCTCCCTTGGCCCCTCCAGCCAATGGGAAGAGAGATTCGCTAGGTCAGGCGGTGGGGTCCAACCACCCAGGCTGGCCCGCAGCCCTCTTAAAGGGTTTGCTCCTCTCGCAGGGGAGGAGGGAGATGAGGCATTAAGGGCCAGAGTGCGTTCCCCTTTGTCGTGGAACAACAAGTGCCTGTTGATACTTTCCTGTCCCTCTGAGGCCTGGCTTTCGGCGCTTTTACCCTTTGACACCAACGCCTGGTGAGAACGAGGTATGGAATGACTCTCCTCTTCTCTGGATGCGTACTTTGTCCACTTTAAAATGGGAAGTTGGGTTCTCTGTGAGTCCATCCAGCGCCCACATTCTGCGTGGAAAATGAAAGGAATGTGGACTCAGGGCCCAAGAGGATGAGTTGCCAGGACATCCCAGGGTGGGACACTTTGGGGCATGGCGCCGGACACGACCAGAGTGGAAAAGCGACCTTGAGGGTGCGAGTCCACGGTCACCTGCAAGTAGCCTTTGTCTGGAGACCTAGTGTGGCCTGTATCCATTTGTCAAATTCCAAAGAGATAAAGAAATGAATGCCTGCCAACTGTACTGGAATTTGGCAGGCACTGCCTGCGGTGCCCACTTCTAGAATCTCCTGGATTAAAACGATATGAATAGTCCCACTTTCACCAGGCTTGACGAATGCAGGCAAGTCCCTCGCCTCTCTACCCAGGAGCAGGTGTTCGTCCTTCAGTCTGAAGCTATTCCCGCCACCTGTGTTCTGCCGTCTTTCATTCACTCTGGGTCTCCTCCTAGCCCCTCTCCCTACTGAAAACGAAACAAACCACCTAAAAACTGCTCTGCAGGTGCACCAGGTTATCGGTATCTGTCTCTCCATCTCTCCCTAGCAAAGTTCAAGAAATATTAGTAAGGTAGTACATGCTTGCTCCCTGCGTTGGTATTCCTCTAGCCTATAGTGCTTTAGTGCTTTAACACCCCCACTCCCTCCACTCCAGCAGTGACCCAAAATTGCTCTTTCTATGCAAGTTAGCAATTATTGTCAACACGCCAAATTCAAGTAGAGATGCCAGACATTCATTTCTTTAACTCTTTGGAATTTGACAAATGGATATTGCCTTTTTACCTTTTTATTTCTCCACTTATTTAAGGAATGTATTCTGATGAAAGATAATTGTCACAAATTGTCCTAAACTCTGTTGTGTTTTGAGTTAGGACAATTTGTGACAATTATTTTAAGTACTTTTTTATGTAGAGGTTTTGATTGCTTAGTTGTAATCTTCATATAACTGCCATCTGTTTTGCTGTATGATGAGGATATTTTAATGACTAAAAAATCAAGTGTGTGCTATATTTTTATACATTTATTATAATTGAATCCTTATTGTCAATTATTTACTATTCTAAACAAACACTCTTATGCACAAAACTTTCTTTTCTGTATTTAGGATTTTTTTTTTCCCAGTGGATAATTTACCAAAGAAGATACTGCTTGAAAACTCATGCATGTTTGTAAAATTCTCAGTAGACATGCAGACATGCAGTTTTTCAAGAGTGTAGCAATAACATATTAACTCCTTACTTTTATATGGTACTGTTTTTTAAAGCTTATTTTTGTCATTTTGAACTTTGAGAAGGGCTGTTTCCTGGTTTGCATTAGTTGTGCTAAATGCTTAAGTTTGAAAATTTTCTGAAATACTTGTTAGCCATTTGCTTTTTGCTTTTTCCCCCTTCTATGAATAGGCTATTCACAATAAATTTGCCTTATTGCTATTCTGATCTATTTGTATCATGTCATTTTAGGGATATGAACCTTTTTAAAACAATATTTTAATGTGAACTGTAATTCATAAAAGACTGCACTAAGTATAAACAAGCACCTTAGTAAATGATTACCAAGTGATCACTCATGTAAACCATCTGCAGGTCAAGGAATAGGACATTAATTACCAGGACCTAAGGCCCCCTTCATCCTCCTCCACCTCATCTCCACAGGGGTATTAGGAAACCGACTTTTATGATAGCTACTTCATAATCTTGTTTGATTTGGCTTCTTTCACTAATTACGAGATTTATTCTAGTGGCATATAGCTGCAATAATATATTTTCTTTGCTGTTTAGGATTTTGTTGTATGAATTTACCACAGTGTATTGATTGGTTCTACTATAGATGAACTCTTGGATCTTTTCAAGTGCTTAGGAATTACAAGCAGTGCTGCTGTAGTTATTGCATATCTCCTGCTATACCTACACACATATTTCTATTGGATGTTTTCTAAGAACTTTAATTGCTATTTCATAGTGTATGTATATTTCCAGTTTTAAGGAATAACCATTTAGACTAGTATTTATTAGAATTACAGAAATTTCTTGTGTACCTGTCACCCAATTTCCCCAATTTTTAATATTGTGCATTACAATGGTATATTTGTCACAATGAAGACAATAAGGCAATTAAGTTGCACTTAATTTGAATTTCACTAATTTTTCCATATTGTTCTTTTTCTATTCCTGAATATTACATTTAGTCATTTTGTCTCTGTAGATTCCTCTGGTCTGTGAAAGTTTCTCAGTCTTTCCTTGTTTTCTGATGACCTTGACAGTTCTGAGAAGTACTAGTCTGGTAATTTGTAGTTTGTCCCTCACTTTAATTTTTTCTTATGGCTAGACTAGGATGCTGGGTTTGGGGAAGGAATATCACAGTGGTAACATGCCATTCACAGTGTCAATAGTACATGCTATCACAGTGACTTATGGCTGATAATAGTAGTCTTGATCTTGGGAGAGTGTTTGTCAGGGTTCTCACTAAAAAGGTTCTCCACTCTCCCCACCTACTCCCATACTCCTCTCCTTGGGAGGAAATCAATAAGCACACTCAGTGCTCTGGAAGGTGGGGTGCAGTTGGGTTAAGAGCCATTTCCTGGAGGGGAGAATATCCTACATAAAGTATTTGGAAATCTTCTCTAAGAGAGATTTGTCTCTTTTCTCTCATATATTGGGACATTTATCTATATCTATATGGACTCATGGATACTTGCTTTGTACTTTGGGCTATAATCCAATACTGTTGTTTATTTTGGCCATTGGGAACTCTTTCCAGTTGTATCTTCAGTCTCTTTGCATACCCCATTATTTTCCTTTCCTTATTTCTGCCACTATGAGATGCTATAAGCTCATCGTATCTATTCCCTATCCTAGCCCTAGAATCAGCAGTTTCTCAGAGGATCCCTGATTCCTTTTATTGGCAAATGGTACAGGTTAGAAACCAAAATTTGGACCTGGGTGGACATCTCCAATTTTAGTACTTAATACAAACAGTTTTAAAGTGGTTTTATTAATTTACACTTCAACTGCTTATTTGCCATATTCCCTGTAAACATTTTGCTGTTTTTGTTTGGCCATTTGTGTTTGAATTTTAAGGACAAGAGGTTTTAATTTCAGCATCGTTAACAATATGTCTTCAAATATTCATTGTGGTTCTTGGTCAGTTCCCTTATTGTGTCCAAACTGGTAAGTCCCATCTTTCCTAAGTTGTGATGAATGTTCTTTGCTGTTTTCTCCTCCCTGGTTTGAAGTATTAATGATACTTTCCAGATATAATTATACCTGGGATGATTTAAGAGGATACTAATTAATTGTCAAAATGGTTTACAAGTTGTCCTAATGAATGACACTGAATTCTTTCCTCCCAATTATGGTATCTCTTCTATAATATATTGAAATCCAATGAGAATGTATTTTCTTGGCTGTCTACTCTTTTTCTTTGATTTAATTATTATGATAGAATTAAATCATTTGTACATTTAGGCCAGGCACCATGGCTCATGCCTGTCACTGTAATTCCAGCACTTTGGGAGGCCTAGGTGGGCAGATCACTTAAGGTCAGGAGTTGGAGACCAGTGTGGCCAACATGGTGAAACCCTGTCTCTACTAAAAACCCAAAAATAAATAAATAAAAAATTAAATTAGCCAGGCATGGTGGCAGGCACCTGAAGTCCAAGTTATTTGGGAGGCTGAGGCATGAGAATTGCTTGAACCCAGGAGGGAAGGCAGAGGTTGTAGTGAGCAGAGATCCACCACTACACTCCAGCCTGGGTGACAAAGCGAGACTCCATCTCCAAAAAAAAAAAAAGAAGTTGTACACTTAGCAGTAGTGGTTAGACTCTTGAATTTTTTTCAACTGGGGGGCAGTTTGCTGCCCTGGGGTCCTTTGTCAATATATAGAGACATTTCTTGTTTGTCACAACTGTAGAAGATCCAGGGTTCTAATTGGCATCGAATAGGTAGAAGCCATGAATACTGCTCAACATCATATAATGCACATATAGTGTCCCCCAAGGAAGTATCCAGCCTAAAATTTCAGTATTATTGAGGTTGCTATAGGAGATTTAGTTAGAGCGACCGAGAAAGGAAATCAATCCAGACTCTATGAAAAGGGTGGAAACACCCGACTTCCTAGGTCAAATCTTACTTCCCTGAGACCTCCATATTTCTACCCTCTCTAGGTAAGAATCCCTTGTCCCTTTGTGTTCTCCTAGAACTACTCTGGCCCAAATGATAGTCATGCTGTATTTAGAGGTCTTCCTCTTCCAGTCGTGTTCAGCACAGGGTCTGCTATCACAGAGCATGGCCACACAGATTTTGTATAACTCTGCATTTCCAGTGCCTAGGAAACTGAAGTGAAATTAAAAGGCAATGCTATGTAGTAGAAAGAGAGTAAGCTTTGTAGTATGATAGGCCATTTGTCAAGTTTATGACCTGGGCAAATTTCTTAATTTCTGAGACTCCGTATCTGTAAATGTGGATAAAATCAAACTTTCAGGTCTGTTTTAAAGTGTAGAGAAAATTTTTATAAAGAACCTATACACACTAGGTCCTCACAAATGTAGTCATTAATATGAGCTAATTATTTTGAACAAATATGTTTTGTTATAGGCAAAAATTTACATCAATTTGCAAATTGAAATCCTTGTAGACCATGGGTTCCCATTTTAGTTCAGGGCATTTTTGAATGAATGAATGCCTTCCTATAAGAGAAACAGCACCAAACATGTGTTCCTTTTTCTAAAAAGGTAAAAAGACAAAACAAAACAAATTTCTTCAAGAACAGCATAAAACCTTTGGGAAGGAGACTACAGTATATTGTACTCTATTATAATTATAGATATCATATAGTAGAAAGCTAATAGGATTCAGACTCGTATAGATCTCGGCTCAAAGGGACACCCAGAAAGGAGGAGGAAAATGAAAAAAGTGTGGGATTACAACAGCAAAGAGGCAAGTAAATATCAAGATGTAAGGCTTTGTTAAAATAGTATTATTGACGTATGGCACCTTGTTGAAGTTAGGTGCATGCATTAGCTTTTTCAATCCTTGCAGAGGTAGGTACTCTTGCTACTCCTGCTTACAGATGGGAAAATTGAATCCCAAAATGCCACTTGAATTTTGTAACAGGGAAGTTTTTGGTATGAGTTATTTCAGTGGAATTGTGGTGGCAAAAGTTCTATCGCAGTGGATTGAGGAGGTATAATAGGTGATAGAGTATAGAAGACTGAAGGAGTTTGACTATGAAGATGAAAGGGATTTGGAGTAAAGGGAAAGTTTGTAAAAGACTAAGTTAAATTTGGGCACATTTAAGTGCTAATGAGTAGGACTTAGTGGACAGGGAGAAGTTGAAGATCAAGAAGATAGATTTCTAATGGATTAAATCCCTTTGGGAACAATTGCTTATGAGATTTAGATAAGAGGTGGAGAAATAAGCTATAGAAAAGGGAAGAGAGCTCCCCTCATTTGTTACAGGAAAGACAAAGATAAAAATGAACCCACATGCAGTGATATCTGTAGATTTCTAGATAGGAAGTAGAAGATGTGTTCTGTGCCTTGCTTTCCCTCACCTACCATATTCTGTATGTCCTGGAGAAATTTCAGAGTTCTTTTTTGAAGTTTCCTCAAATCTTTTCCTTTTCGCTTTTTAGAAAATTACTATAGGACTTGTTTTGTCAGATTTATCTGTAATCTAGAATGTTTGTACCATGTAGTTAAACAAACAACTTTAAAACAGCTGATAGCTCACCAATTACTGTAGGATAAAATCCAGATTTACTATATAAGTTTGGAGATAATTCACCTTCTGTTGAAAAGGAAAACTCTCCCTTCTATCTACTTTTATTTCCCCCATCCATCTTTCTTTTCCAATCATATTAGCAAGAATCGGGGGAGACATTATGAAAGACTGGAAAGGGCAGGAATTTTAGTGAAAGATCTAAGTTGAGTTCCAGCTGCACCATTTACTAGCTCTATCTCTTCAGGCAAATCACCAAAAAAGATTAAGAAAACTTGATGGTGCTTTGGAGAATATGGATTAAGTGATTAACTGGAGCACCCATGTTGACTAAGAAATTGAATAAGCTGATGAGGGGAAAACACAGGGCTCAAAAGGATTTGATGGTGTTTGAAGAACTGTCACCGAGTAAGGGCATGAAACCACTCAATTAACCAGAAGATATTAATAGAAAATGGGTTATAGGAGTTTGCAATTTAAAAGTCTGAGTAGTCATTGATAAAGCCTAGGGTGAGAGCATCAGAGTAAATTGCTGGAGAGCAGTAAGGTCATGGGAGTTGATGTCAAAGACATGAGATGAGGATGTTTTGGATGAGCTGAACTCACCCAGAACAGCTGTGGTGTTGGGGAAAGTATACTAAAGGAGCTTGTGTGCTAGGGAAGACTATTAATAATTATGTATGAGTTTATGACCAGAGATGACATGACAAGAAGAGGTAGATGGTAGCATATTCTATTGCATGTGTTTGATGAATAATAATGTGTTGGCAGGGGTGCAATAACAATGTTTTATGGACTGAGATATATATTAGATGTTGGTGGGGGATAGAAGGGATGAGGACGGGCAGTTAGCAATACTTAGGAGGAGCCAGTTCTGTGCCAAGTGATATATGAACCCTACCTTATTTGATCCACATGAAAATTAGAGGTTGGCTCTGTTATCTCCACTTAGAAGAGTAAATTGAGGTTCAAAGAGAGGAATTACCTTTATTTATATCGCTCATAAGTGGTAGGACTGGGAATAAATCCTAAGAAGATGGAATAAATATACAGTATAGTGGTCTATATTAGAGGAATGGTTTGTGAAAGAAGATGTATTACAGAGGACACTAGGTCAGTACCAAGCCTAATACAGTGGGCTTCTGCACATGTTTGTTAAATTAATCTATGTAAGTATTTCATTTTCAAATCTTTTTCATGTGTCCCATTTATTCCATGTGCTTTTGGTTATTTTTTTCCCCCACAGAGGCCTGAATATTTGGACAAGATGGCAGATTCATCATCATCTTCCTTCTTTCCTGATTTTGGGCTGTTATTGTATTTGGAGGAGCTAAACAAAGAGGAATTAAATACATTCAAGTTATTCCTAAAGGAGACCATGGAACCTGAGCATGGCCTGATACCCTGGAATGAAGTGAAGAAGGCCAGGCGGGACGACCTGGCCAATTTGATGAAGAAGTATTATCCGGGAGAGAAAGCCTGGAGTGTGACTCTCAAAATCTTTGGCAAGATGAACCTGAAGGATCTGTGTCAGAGAGCAAAAGAAGAGATCAACTGTGAGTGATGCTGGGGCAGATCTGGGGCTAGGCAAGAAGGAAGTGTTTCCTGGAGTCCAATGGAATGTTTCTGTAAGAGGGATTTAGGGATTAAACCATGTTGGGGGACATAAGCTCCATGGTGGTCTTGTGCATGGGGAGCTTGTTGGATTATCTGAGGAAGGAAAGGCAGATGGGTTTTGAGTACTGTTACTCAGCCTAGCTCCTTAATCGGGGGCAATTCATCCATCTTGTACCAGTTGAAATGATCAAAGGAATTGAGTGATAGGAATTGTCCCATAAAGTGCCTTCACCTAAACTACAAGTTATAAGTTAGGCAACATTTTGAGAAATCAAATATGATTTAATGTATTTGCTGAAATATGAGGAATGGGCTGAAAATTATTATTGGACATAATCCAAGCCAGTATTTATAGTCATTCTCAGGTATGAAATGTAAACATCTAGAATTCCTTACTCATATACAAGGCTTTAGATATATATGTATATATCTCAGGAAACTGAGGCTTACACTACACTATTTGCCCTGGAGCTACAGGGTGGGGGCCATGGCAAGAGGTCTCCTACTTCAGTGTTGTCTGTATCACATTGTTTCTTCTCTCAACTAAGCTTATGGAGTCTGAGGCTCTGGCAGCTTTAGTTTTCTTAAACCCAGATAGTCATAGAATTGGACCACTGATGAGAATGCTGGCCTCTGTTCTAGGCATCGTGAAAGCTCACTTTGTTTTCATTAAATATCATGATCCTATTGGAACCTGTTGCAGGGTCAGCCCAGAGTATAGGACCAGATGATGCCAAAGTTGGAGTGACACAAGACCAGGAGGCAGTGCTGGGTGAGTAGTTAGGCCTTTCATCAGATTTGGGAGGCATTCAAAATTTTGATACAGGATGGGGATTTATCTCCCAGAGGACTTTTGTTCAAATCTTGTTAACTTCTTCTAATACCCCACCTGTTCCCTGAATGTCACCCAAAAAGAATTAGCAAAACACTCTCTGGCCAAAGTCAGGATCAGGGCCTTGTTAATTCGGGTCCTCAAGAGAACAGTGTTTAGAATGCCTGCTAAAAGAAGGGCTGATGCACAAAGGTACATTAATGTTTATATTTTATGTACTAAAAGTCACTGAGTTGGCAGGAAACTTTTCATTTATCACACCTACTTTCTTTAAAGATGGTACCGTAATTAAATTCTAGGAGTGGTGACCAACTGGTTCATATAAAAACTCATGTCTAGAACTGAGTCTTCTCAGTCATAGTTAACACAGGGGTCCCCAACTCCTAGGCCACAGACCCCTACTGATCAGCAGCCCCTCAGGAACCAGGTCACATAGCAGGAGGTGAGTGGTAGGCCAAGCGAGCCTTACCACCTGAGCTCCGCCTCCTATCAAATCAGCAGCTGCATTAGAGTCTTATAGGAGCACAAAGCCTATTGTGAATTGTGCATTCAAGGGATTTAGGTTGTATGCTCCTTATGAGAATCTAATGATAAATGTAATGCAATTGAATCATCCTGATTCACCCCTGCCCCCTACATCCATGGAAAAATTGTCTTCCACGAAACTGGCCCCTGGTGCCCAAAAGGTTGGGAATTTCAGACCACTGGCTTATTAACACCATTTCCCTACTTTGTTTTGAATTCTACATAATTTAATTCCAATTTATATAAGTGGAATTACAGTAGAAAGAAAATTAGATCAAGTGAGAAACCTTTATTCTTAACCCAGCCACATTCTAACAAGCCACATTATTTCATTCAAGAAATAATTGAAAACTTCATCCCAAGCACTAAAATATAAAAATTGCTTGTTATATTAAATGACCTTCAATATAACTTCCCACTGTGACTTTCATTTCTGATTCAATATAAAGAAGTTTATCTTTGTGGTATGAGAAAAAAACTCATGGGCTAATAATTTTTGTTTTATTATTTCAAACCTAATGGCTATTTCCCTCTTATGTGCAGATAATTGCACACAGATAGCTAATAAATGCCTTCAAATTATTATTTGGAAATTGTGATAAAAGTAAACTATTCATTATAGGAACTTTGGAAAATACTGTAAGTACAAAATAGAAAATAAGAAGTACAGCAATGATTTACTGATTATTTTCTCTGTGAGTGTACCAACATTATGCTGTTTGAATTACTATAGTTTCATGGTAGGTTTTAGTTCTGGGTAAAGAGTGTTTTTCTTCTCTCTGCCTGGCCAATCATTAGTTTTGCTTTTTGGAATTTCTTAGTTATCATTTGTTTATGTTTTATCTTTGTTTTTAAACTTCACATAAGCAAAATGAGCTATTTTTTTTAAAAAAGATTCAAATACTGTAAAAGTACATAAAGTGAGTTTCTCACTCTGTCCCACTCCCCATCCCCAATCCTACTATTCAGAAATAACCAGTATTAATGTATTGGTGTATATGGTATAGGTTTTCAGATACATAAAGTTTGTTCATTTTATTTCCAGGAGAGGATCATATTTTACATAATTCCTAGAAACTTCATATCTTTTCTTGTTATTATTTGGGGGGACATTAGTACCTATAATTATACCTTATTCAAAAGTTGTAAAGTACTCAATTATATGATTGTATTCTCTCATTTTTTTATTGCACAAATGTATTTGACACTTCTTATGTGCAAGGAGATGTGTTAGACACTGAACATGCAGTGATGAAGCTGCCAGCCAAGTGCATCATTTATTTAAACAATAAAGTAATTATAGCTAGTGACATGTACTGTGAATGAAAAATATACTGTTTTGAGAATATATAAAAAGGGGAAATACTCTAGCGATGAGGTTCAGAGAGGTCTTGCCTGAGATCCTATATTTTTAATAGAGATCTGAAAGAGAGATCCGACTGAAACAGGTAAAGATTAATTATATTTTCATTCTATTTCACTTAGGATGTTTTTCTTTTTTTCAAACTATTATTTGAGCGATGATTCAATGTTTATTTCTATTAACTTTTTACTTGTACAGAGAAAATTATTTTGATCTGTAAATTCAAATCTGTCTTGGGGTCTTCCCTATTATTGCTAATGGTTGCCTCTGCTCTTTTTTTATCTGGATGACACTTCTGTTCTCCACGTCTGTCATCTTTTTTCTCTGTAGAAGGAAAAGTACAAAGAAGAAAAAAATATCTCTAAAGTATATCCAGTTTTATTTCCCATCACAAATTAATTTTTCTGCATCAATTCTGGTTTATATTACAGTATCTAATACAGGTTTTAAATCTATAGGAATATTTTTATTTGATTTATATTATTTTAAAAAAATCAAAACCAGCTCTGATTTCAGCCTACATTCTTTCTTGTTCCTAACTGCAAGTTCGGTATTCTTGACATTACATTTCATAGAATTTGTTTTGATTATGTGTTTTTTTGTTTTTGTTTTTGTTCTGTTTTTACCTTTGCCATTCTGACTTAGGTGATGGAACAGAATACAGAATTAGAATAAAGGAAAAATTTTGCATCACTTGGGACAAGAAGTCTTTGGCTGGAAAGCATGAAGATTTCCATCATGGAATTGCGGAGAAAGATAGAAAATTATTGGAACACTTATTTGATGTGGATGTCAAAACTGGTGAACAGCCACAGACCGTGGTGCTTCAGGGAGCTGCTGGAGTTGGGAAAACAACCTTGATGAGAAAGGCAATGTTAGATTGGGCAGAGGGCAATCTCTACCAGCAGAGGTTTATGTATGTCTTTTATCTCAATGGGAGAGAAATTAACCAGCTGAGAGAGAGAAGCTTTGCTCAATTGATATCAAAGGACTGGCCCAGCACAGAAGGCCCCATTGAAGGGATCATATCCCAGCCAAGTAGCCTCCTGTTTATTATTGACAGTTTTGATGAACTGAATTTTGCCTTTGAAGAACCTGAATTTGCACTGTGCGAAGACTGGACCCAAGAACACCCAGTGTCCTTCCTCATGAGTAGTTTGTTGAGGAAAGTGATGCTCCCTGAGGCATCCTTATTGGTGACAACAAGACTCACAACTTCTAAGAGACTAAAGCAGTTGTTGAAGAATCACCGTTATGTAGAGCTACTAGGAATGTCTGAGGGTGCAAGACAGGAGTATATTTACCAGTTTTTTGAAGATAAGAGGTGGGCCATGAAAGCATTCAGTTCACTAAAAAGCAATGAGATGCTGTTTAGCATGTGCCAAGTCCCCCTAGTGTGCTGGGCCACTTGTACTTGTCTGAAGCAGCAAATGGAGAAGGGTGGTGATGTCACATTGACCTGCCAAACAACCACGGCTCTGTTTACCTCCTATATTTCTAGCTTGTTCACACCAGTAGATGGATGCTCTCCTAGACTACCCAACCAAGTCCAGCTCAGAAGGCTGTGCCATGTCGCTGCCAAAGGAATATGGACTATGACTTACGTGTTTTACAGAGAAAATCTCAGAAGGTTTGGGTTAACTAAATCTGATGTGTCAAGTTTTCTGAGCAACAATATTATTCAAAAGGACACAGAGTATGAAAACTGCTATGTGTTCACCCACCTTCATGTTCAGGAGTTTTTTGCAGCTATGTTCTATATGTTGAAAGGCAATTGGGAAGCTGGGAACCCTTCCTGCCAGCCTTTTGAAGACTTGAAGTCATTACTTCAAAGCACAAGTTATAAAGACCCCCAACTGAGACAGATGAAGTGCTTTTTGTTTGGCCTTTTGAATGAAGATCGAGTAAAACAACTGGAGAGGACTTTTAACTGTAAAATGTCACTGAAGATAAAATCAAAGTTACTTCAGTGTATGGAAGTATTAGGAAACAGTGACTATTCTCCATCACAGCTGGGGTTTCTGGAGCTGTTTCACTATCTGTATGAGACTCAAGATAAAGCCTTTATAAGCCAGGCAATGAGATATTTCTCAAAGGTTGCCATTAATATTTGTGAGAAAATACATTTGCTTGTATCTTCCTTCTGCCTTAAGCACTGCCGGTGTTTGCGGACCATCAGGCTGTCTGTAACTACGGTATTTGAGAAGAAGACATTGAAAACAAGCCTCCCAACTAACACTTGGTAAGTGTATTAGGGCCATTCCCTGGAAGTGCCCTGTAAGGCAGAGAAGAAGTAGATTTTGTCAGAGGGAGGAGTTGTTTAGCTGAGGTCCCAGAGCTGAGATAATCCTTCAGAGTTGTCCCATCTTGAGGCAGGGAGGCTAAGCATTTAAACCCCTTACTGACCAATCATGGCTACTGGTGAGGAGTGGGCAAAAACTTTCCTGAGATGGCTTTTTTGGCCTGAAGGCAATACCAGGAGAGGGACTGGGCTGAGGACTCTCAATTGTTGACAATCCCAACAACTCAGGGGGAATGAGCACTTCAGTCTTCAAGGAGGAATGTGGCACGGCACAAACTTGCATCCATGATAATAAGTATGTTTAATTTATAAAGATAATGTCATCCAGAATAATAAGGGCCCAGAAATTTCCTTCTGAACCTGGTAAACACAGGTTATTTCTCTGTATTACATTCCTCTGCACTCTACTGACCTAGCTTACTTTCCCCATTGCCCAGACAATGATTTTGGCCTTTGTTTTGTAGTTTGTGAAAGGTCTCGGCCCTTTAATGCCTATCTGAAGACATTGGAGGTTAGTAAGAAAGAGTAGGTGCTAAATAAACATTTTTGAAAAAGGAAATGAACCTTAAGTATTTTATGTATATTCTACTCTACCTCCTTTCTCAAGTTGCCTTTTCTGACTACCTGTCTAAATCTGAGGAAAGAACTGAACTATGGAATTCATTCCCAGATGTATATAAAATTAATTGAGGACTTTCCATGTGCTATATAGTTGTATAGTGAATTGGATATTTAACATAATATCCAATTTAATGTTGTTGGCAACCATCTCTATGTATTTTTAAGGTTACGAAACTCAGAGACATATACCTAGAAAATTTCTTGATTCAAACACACGTCAAATAATAATTAAGTTGCTGAGTGCTTGTCACATAACCTGACAGTTTTCTAAGTCCTTGATCTCGTTTAGTCTTCTGATAGTCCTATTAGGTAGGTGCTATTTCCATTTTACTTAGGACACACAAAATTGTGGTACCAAGAAGGCATATAACTTGACTGAGTTCACACATCTGATTGTAATTTCTTGGTTTGCTAACTTTATCCAAGCTGTTTCAGTACCATTATATACAATTCAGAAGCACTCATTTCTTATAAGAGCATACATTTCATTTATTTGCAAACTGTGGGAGTAGAAATTGTGGGCCCTGATGCTATGACCTTTACCTACCTTGGAAAATTGTGAGTAATCTTCAGTCAATTTTCTTAATTCTGACTTCAGAGTTCTGTTTAAAGAATATGTGATTTAACAGAGCATTAAAACGTCTTTTATGCCTAATAGTAAATGTTAGAACAGTATTCTGGCCACTAGATTGCCAGTTCTCCTGCTAGCTTTTCTTACCTATGTTGTAGAGTTATCCAGTACTAGAGTTGGCATTGTTGCTAAAATAAGGAGCCAGAGAACCCAATGTTTTGAAAGAAAAACTGTAGGTGACCTCAATCTCTTCTATAATATAACTACATCGTAAGCTTTATGAGAGCAGGAGCTCTGTTTGGTTCACCATTTTATCTAGTGTACGCACAGAGGAAACACTTGAATGCTTGAATGAATAATTTATGATCTTGTTTTTATAAATTTAAGACCTCAAGTGATATAGAACATCACTATGAATTGTCATTCATTCCAACTTAAGATATGGGAATGAATATTTACTGAGTAGCTATTATATATAAGGCAACATACTAGACTTTTATATATTTTAATATATATTATACTTAATATATACACATATATGTATATAACAGTTACTGATTACTAGGAACACTTACAGCATGAGACATTTGCTAAGCATTTTCTATATATTGCCTTATTGAATCTTCACAGTAATCCTAAAAAAATAGATACTGTTATCTTCATTTATCAAGATGATGAAGCTGAGGCTCACATGGGTTAGTAAATTTTCCAGAATAACTCAGTTTAGTGAGTGGCCGAGCTGAATTGGGACTCAGAGCTGCTCCATTGTTGAGCTTATAATCACCAGGTTGTCCCCTGTTTTATTACCCTTTATTTGTTCATGAGTTTATTGACAATATTTCTAATAATTAAATCATAAAGTATTTAAAGTTTACAGTGTGCTTTTGTGTACCCTTTAAAATGCACTATTAAATTTCCACAACTCTGTGAAAGGAGATAACATTTCCATTTTATAGATGATGAAAACTTGTAACTTAAAGAATTGATGCAACTCTCTTAAAATAATATGGCTAGTAAGTGGTAGACCTGGGTCTCAGGCCTGTGGTTTTTAATCTACACCACTTTACACCTAATGTCTACCCACTAATCCTAATCATATTCTTTGTGACCGAATTTTATTTTTCTTTTTGATATTGGCTCTTCAAGTATTTGAATACTTCTCTCTTATCCCTCCTGAGTTGCTTCATCTAAAGTAAAGCCTCTCTGGTTTTTATTTTGTGTGTGTTGAGGGGAGTGGATGGGAAGTGGGAGAGCTGTTGGACAAATAAGGCCTCTAGAGTGCCCAGAGGAAGACTCCCTTATGGACTGTGCCCATGGTGGAGCTGCACTGTATGCTCTTGCCTTTCCAAAATACACTTACTTTTACCCCAATACTATCTTCTGAGAGTTGCCTAGGCTGAAATAAAATCAGCATTGTTTTTCTTTTTTTAATTATTTATGCAAAGGGATGGTGATCGCATTACTCACTGGTGGCAAGATCTCTGTTCTGTGCTTCATACAAATGAACATTTGAGAGAACTGGACCTGTGCCATAGCAACCTTGATAAATCAGCAATGAATATCCTGCATCAAGAACTAAGGCACCCAAACTGTAAACTACAAAAGCTACTGTAAGTCTGGTATGAGAAAATTTAATGGAGTAATTCTAATTTCTTTCTGTGTTCCACCTTCCACTCATACTCGTTAGGGGAAGCCAATGCTAGCAAATACTTACAAGCCACTGTGTAAAATACTCAAACAGGAACAACAGAATCCTCTGGGGACATGAGATCATTACTAACTTGTTCTCAGAGTGATTCCACAGGGCATAGGAGCTGTTTACATGGGTTTTTCAGGCTTGATTAAGAACTTTCTAAGTGAAGAGCACAGAGCTAAAACATTCTAGGCAGGTCACCAATGCACTTTCAAGGACATGTTCTGGAACTTACTATCTTCTTAAATTTTTTCTGTTGAGGAAAAATTTGCATTTAATAAAGTGCACAAATAATGTTCAGTTTGTTGAGTTTTGACAAATGTAAACATCTTTGTAATCAACACATCCAAAACGATAGAAAATATTTTCATTTATCTCAGAAAGTTCCCTTATACCCCTTTTCTTTTTTTATTCTTGAGACAGGATCTTACTCTGTTGCCCAGACTGGAATGCAACAATGCCATCGCAGTTGGAACTCCTGGGCTCAAGCAATCCTGCCACCTCAGCCTCCCAAGTAACTGGGATTACAGGCATGTACCACCATGCCAGGCGATTTTTTTTTTATTTTATTTCATAGACATAGGATCTCACTGTGTTGCCCAGGCTGGTCTGAAACTTCTGGGCTGAGGAGATCCTCCTGCCTCAGCCTCCTAAAGTGCTGGGATTACAGGCATGAGCCGCAATGCCCAGCCTATCCCTTTCTGTTCAATTTTCTCACCCCATCCAGTCCCAGAGACAATAATTTGTGTCTTTTTGGAATCATTTTGATTGATTCCACAGCATGTATTTTTTTTTAAATTTATCTTCTTTCTTTTTCTTTTCTCTCTTTTTTTTTTTTTTGTGACAGTCTTGCTCTGTTGCCAGGCTGGAGTATAGTGGTGCAATCTCAGCTCACTGCAACCTCCGCCTCCCAGGTTCAAGCCATTCTCCTGCCTCAGCCTCCTGAGCAGGTGGGACTACAGGCACGTGCCACCACACCTGGCTAATTTTTATATTTTTAGTAGAGACGGGGTTTCACCATCTTGGCCAAGCTGGTCTCGAACTTCTGACCTCAAGTGATCTGCCCACCTTGGCCTCCTAAAATGCTGGGATTACAGGCATGAGTCACCACACCTGGCTGTATCCATCTTCTTGTGCTCAACAAAACATCTTCTAAAATTTATCCATGTTGTTGCAACTTTCAGTAGTTTCTTTTTTACTGCTGATTAGTATTCCATTGTATAACAATACTATAATTTGTTTATTCATTCTCTTGTTAAAAGACCCCTGGCGGTTTCCAGTTTTTAACCTATTAAGAATAAGGGTAATCTTTGCCAACATTTGCTGCTGTCAGTCTTTTTAAAATTTTATCTTAATTTGATTCTAGATACTCAATCACTTTAAAACGTTGAATGTTCACATGTCTCTTACCCTTTTCTGTAACCACTAGGAGCTGAAACTGATCCTAATCTCTGTATTTTGTGTCTGTAAATGTGTGCAAGGTACATTTGTCGTTTGGTATGAACTGAATGCTGAACAAATGATAGATCTTTGTTTCCATTAGTACTAAAAATAGATGTTATTTTGGGCGGGGGGTGGGGACAGGCTTCTCATCAAATATTTTCCTCCCAATCTCAGTGTTTTTAGTGAGTTCTGACCTTGGATTTCAAGCATCTAGAGTAGGTCTGGCCTTCCATATAGATGTAGTAAGGCAACTAGATGTATGTTATGATTAAGGGGTTCCTGGAAGTCCTTTCCACTCATCCCTAAACATTTACCCCATATTGTCCCTTCACAGGATGTCATCAATTCAGATCTTCACCATAGCCAATCCCTTCTGGGTTAATTGACTTCCTTTCTTAGAATGGGAGGGTTGCATCAGTGGGAGGATGCCATGATGACTGTTCTCTGTCTGCCACCTTAATGTGGTCTTACTGTGGTCTCTTTTCCCTAATAAGTGAGATGGTGCCATTTATATTTACTGAGTGCCTTAGGCACTTTTACTAGATGAGGATGGTTAGTGCTGTAAATGGGTAAAATCTTTATTTTCCTGTGTGTACTTGCCTGGGGTGAGGGGAGTGGGGGTGGGTGGTGGGCAGAAGGGAGGAAAGGTGGTGTTACAAAGCAAGGTTTTGGACAGTGAACAGAAGGGCATTGGGGACTAGCAGAGACACTATAGAAGAATCAGAAATATCTGACATTGACTGAGTTAGCAGGTAGAAAGTAGGACAAAAATTGGCAGATTTAACTTCATTATTTTGCTTGGGCTGCCTCTGTACACCTGCCTCCTACAACTAGCAAAGTCCCCAAGATGACATAGTATGTTTTGCAACAGTGTTTTGTTATTACTGCACATCAAACAGTTGATGCTAATTGTGAATTAACCTTGGATTATTTAAAGATTTGGCTATTGTGAATTAATGTTATTTTAGTACTTGGAATGGCCCTGATAATTTTTGATAGTCATTCCTGGGATTACAAGTTTAAGAGGCTCCTCTTCTGCTTTTCATGATGTTATCACCTTCTTTTGCCTTAAGGTAAAAAAAACTTGGGAGTGTCAATTATCAGGACATAAATAGAAATTGAAGTTATAACCCAATTGTTTTAGATGAAAATAAGATAAAAGAATATTCATGTAATATCCAAGAATTAGATTGAAAAGAAAGAGATCCTGTAACCAAGGAGATAAATGATTTTGTAATACCTCCTGCATGCTTTTCTTCTGAAGGTTGAAATGTATCACTTTCCCTGATGGTTGTCAGGATATCTCTACTTCTTTGATTCATAACCAGAATCTGATGCATCTTGACCTAAAAGGGAGTGATATAGGGGATAATGGAGTAAAGTCATTATGTGAAGCCTTGAAACACCCAGAGTGTAAACTACAGACTCTCAGGTAAGCTTTGAGTTGTTTTCTCTTGTTTTGTTTTTATAATGAGGTTTTTGTCTATCCAAGTAGACTCTTACAGCCTGGATTTGCTATTCATAAGACTGGCTTAAATCTACTTTCATGATATGGGGTAGCAAGCATCAGTAGAATCAAGCTGATTTCGTTCTGGTAGGACTTTCACTCCTCCTATCTCCCCAGGAAGATTTCTCATTGTGTGGTTCTCTGTGTCTCCTAAATCTGCTGGTGGAGGGAATAAGAGCACATTCAGAATTTATAAACATTTAACACCTCTAATATTTAAGTGCTGGAATAGATTTGTTGTATCTTTGAACTCTCATAGAAAATAACACACTGGGGGATGTTCTTTAAGTAACTGGGGGCAGTGCTGGGACAGACTCACTTTTATTTGATTTTTGATGGTGACTCCCCCTCAATTTAGAACTGCAACTCAGTGACCAGCCCAGAAGGCTGAGAAAGAACAGCGTGGAAATGGTTCTCTTTCGAGGTGCTTGCTGGCTACCACACACTATTGATCTTAGTGGTGACTCTTCTTTGGCTGATGAAAGTGAGAGGATTAGCAATCATACTGTTCTCCACATTGTGTGACAGGTTCTAAGAAATATTTTATTTTCCAATGAAAGGCAATGAAATAGGTTTCTGACAAAACCAGACAAAACAAATAGTTACAGTAAGTTTTACATTAGAAGTTTTTATAAGCCCTGGACTCAGTTCAAGGTGGCCAAGACTGAAGCTTGATGCATGAAGGGCCAAAGTAGATCTGTATTTGTAGGAAGCTAATTACAATCCAGGTTAGGAAAAGTAAGTGAAGTCTGGAATAAGACTTTCTTTGACATTTTTAAAACTCTTATCAGTTTTTGTAAGATGGAATTCACTTACAGCATATCTGGAAAGTTGTTGGATAATTCTCAAACATAGGTTGAGTTCAGTTGTTAGCAAGACAGGTCAGAGTAAAGGTTTTACCTACTAAGTAGTTTTAAGATATTATGAGGAATTTTCTGTAATCTACATCTCTGGTCTGAAACTCAGGTGAGAAGTATGTCACCGATTCCTATGTCTAAAAATAAAATGTATTAGTAGCAAAAAGCTGTTAAATTGAGGAAAAGAGGAAAGATGTTTTCTTACAGTGGGAGCTGTGGATCCAAGACAAAAAAAGCTTGGCGCTTGACAGACCAGTGGAACTTGATAAGGTCCCTTCCATTTGAGGTTTGAGTAATGTTGTCTGCTGGTAAGCCTTGATACAGACCAAGTTGCCAGGATTTCAAATAGAAAACCATCTTTCTGAGTCAACTAGTAGGGCTCCTTGCAACAGTGAATACAATGCTTTGGCAAAAGTCATCAGAGCTTTGTAATAATCTAATACTCCATTATGTGGGACTGCATGTTCCCCCAGTGTGGGTGGCCACTGAGGAGTAATCAGTGGCCTTACTAACATTTCCTGTGGGAGAAGGTCCAGTTTTCTGTTTGCTTCGTATCTCATGTTATAAGAGTCACAGGTAGTATGAATATCCTCATTAGTTTGGTTTGTGTATAGACCATGCACAAGTTTCTAGAATTGCATTTTGGTGTTATACTCTCTCTGTTTCTAGATGATGTAAGCAATGTTGATACATCAGTAGGACTTTGCCAGCCTGTCTTGCAACATATGATCCCCAGTTATTATTAGAACTTGGCTAATTTATAAATAAAATATCTTTTAAAACTTTAAATTGCTCACATGAGCCCCTGTACATGAACATACCGAAAGGATACATAATCGCTAATTTTCTTCTTTCTTTTTTTGAAACAGAGTCTCGCTCTGTCACCCAGGCTGGAGTGCAGTGGTGTGATCTCTGCTCACTGCAGCCTCCACCTCTGCCTCCTGGGTTCAAGCGATTCTCCTGCCTCAGCTTCCTGAGTAGCTGGGACTACAGGCCCACGCCACCACGCCCGACTGATTTTTGTATTTTTAGTAGAGATGGGGTTTCATCATGTTGGCCAGGATGGTCTCAATCTCCTGAACTTGTGATCTGCCTGCCTTGGCCTCCGGAAGTGTTGGGATTACAGGTGTGAGCCACCGCACCTGACCCATAATCACTAATTTTCATGAGAATACCTTACTATAATATTTACCAAAGGCTTCCCTCAAGAAGAGGAGAAAGATCTATTCTCTTTGTCTTGATAGATTTTTCCACATTATAGGCCTTATAATGGGTCTTAAAATATGCTTTAAGGTGAGTTCTTAAAATTTGCTGAGCAAGGAGAGGCCAAAAACAAAAACAGAAACCTTGGCATAGTCCAATAATTTCTAATTGTGACCAGAATCTCTTCTTAGTTTGCATATGCTCTGCCACTGGGGCTTCGTAAGCAAGGTAAGGGAACGATTGTTGCTTCCACAGCACAGCCACCTGAAGGGTACCAAAATGGCATATAAATGCAGAGCACTCTCTATATCTTCATAGACTTTGAATTAGAAGACTAATATTTCAGAAAGGGGGCATCTAGAAGAGTTAGATAAGGCCAGATGTGGTGTCTCACGCCTGTAATCCCAGCATTTTGGGAGGCTGGCCACTCCGGATCACTTGAGGCTAGGAGTTCAAGACCAGCCTGGCCAACATGGCAAAACCCCATCTCTACTAAAAATATAAAAACTAGCCGGTCATGATGATGCACACCTGTAATCCCAGCTACTCAGGAGGCTGAGACAGGAGAATTGCTTGAAACCTGGGAGGCGGAAGTTGTAGTGAGGCAAGATGGCACCACCGCACTCCAGTCTGGGCAACAGAGCAAGACTCTGTGTTAAAAAAATGTCAAAAAGAAGGAAGAAAGAAAAAAAAATAAGCTGGCTAAGAGGAACTTGCCTGAGAATGGCAAATATCCACAGCTGTGTCTCATTATCAACTAGCATGAAATATTACTTAACAGGTAGATAGCATATGGACCAATAGAAATTTTTGCTTTTTCGGGAGTGAGGAACCTTTGTGACTCATTACAGTTGTTTATAATCATGAAGTGTCTAATGAGTCATCATAAATGTAAACAGAATTTGGAGAAATGAGAATACACACTTTAAAACCGAGGTTCTGCCACCTGGGCAGACTACCCAGCAAGCAGAGATTAAACTACCAGTCTTCTTCTCCATTCAAAATGTTTCTTTTATTCATTAATAAACCATGATATATATAGTATACACAGCTTCATAATCATACCAAATAAAGTTTAAGTGAAATATCCTTTAAAGGTTGAGATCATAACGTTTTGAACAGAAATAATATGGATTATAAGGCAATATATTGATTTTTGATGTCTTTATTTTAATATGAAGAACAAATTGTGTGGTAAGAAAGTAATTTATTTTCCCACTTTGAAATTAAACCTCTCTAGAAACATTTAGATAAACTGTGAACTAATCTTTAAAATACTATATTACTTCAACATTTCAAAATCAGTAAGTTTGGAAACTGTATTTAAGTTAATATTAGGAATAATATAACCACTGTTGATAACTAACAATATAGCCAAACAATGCGATACCTCAAAACTTGACCACTTGACCCAGATAGTATAAAATATTTATAATCTTGGCTGATTCCCAGATTTATAAGCTTCTGGTTTATAAGATGCTGGTCATTTATTTAACTCATTTAACTCATATCTATATCTATATCTATAGTTATAGCTATATATATATATAGCTATATATATACACTTTAAAATATAAGTGTAAGTAATATGTCCACAGGAGAATTGTAGGATACTTAGGAAATGCTTTAATTTAGATTTCTCATTAAAGAAATGTAGAACATTTTGTGATCTCAAAAGCTATCGTTTGTATTTTTTTCTGAGAGGATTTTGCATTTTTTTACTTTCACTTTTGTATTTTCAATTTTTGTAGATACATAGTAGGTGTGTATACTTATGGGTCACATGCAATATTTTGATACAAGCATGCAATGCATAATAATCACATCAAGGTAAATGGGGTATCTATCACCTCAAGCATTTATCCTTTGTATTAAATAATCCAAGTATACTCTTTTAGTTATTTTAAAATGTACAATTATTTTTTACTATAGTCACCCTGTTGTCCTAGCAAATACTCAGTCTTATTCATTATTTCTAACTATTTTTTGTACCCATTAACCATCCCCTCTTCCCCTCTTTCCCCCACTACCCTTCCTAGCCTCTAATAACCACCATTCTACTCTCTGTCTCCATGAGTTCAATTATTTTCATTTTTCACTCCCACAAATAAGAACATGGAAAGTTTGTCTTTCTGTGCCTGGCTTATTTTGCTTAATATAATGATCTTCAGTTCTATCCATGTTGTTGCAAATGACAGTATCTCATTCTTTTTTATGGCTGAATAGTACTCCATTGTGTATATGTACCACATTTTCTTTATCCATTCACCTTTTGATGGACATTTAGGTTGCTTCCAAATCTTGGCTATTGTGAATAGTGCTGCAGTAAACGTGGGAGTGCAGATATCTCTTCAATACACTGATTTTCTTTCTTTTGGGTATATACTGCACAGTGGAATTGTTGGATCATACGGTAGCTCTAGTTTTTTTTTTTTTTTTTTTTTTTTTTTTTGAGGAACCTCCAAATTGTTCTCCTTAATAGCTGTGTCAATTTGCACTGCTACTAACAGTGTAAGAGGGTTCCCTTTTCTCCACAACCTCACCGGTATTTGTTATTGACTGACTTTTGGATAGGTCATTTTTACTGGAGTGAAGTAATTTCTTGTAGTTTTGATTTACATTTCTCTGATGATTAATGATGGTGAGCACCTTCGCAGATGCCATTTGTATGTCTTGAGAAATGTTGATTCAGATCTTTTGCGCATTTTTAATTGGATAATTAGATTTTTTTCCTGTAGTGTTGTTTGAGCTCCTTGTATAATATATTCTCATTATTAACCCTTTGTCAAATGGGTAGTTTGCACATATTTTCTTCCATTTTGTGGGTTGTCCGTTCACTTTGTTGGTTGTTTCTTTTGCTGTGCAGAAGCTTTTTAACCTGATATTATCCCATTTGTCCATTTTTGCTTTTGTTGCCTATGCTTGTGGGGTATTACTCAAGAAATCATTGACCAATCCAATGTCCTGGAGCATTTCCCCTATGTTTTATTTTAATAGTTAAATAGTTTGAAGTCTTAGATTGAAGTCTTTAATCTATTTTGGTTTGATTTTTGTATATGTTGATAGATAGAAGTCTAGTGTCCTTCTTTTACATATGAATATCCAGTTTTCCCAGCACCATTTACTAAAGAGACTGTCCTTTCTGCCATGTATGTTCTTGGCACCTTTGTCAAAAACGACTCCACTGTAGATGTGTAGGTTTATCTCTGCATGTTGTATTTTTATTTCTCATTGTGGTAAAATCAAAATCTCAAATTACAGAGCCAATCAGTTTATCTAATGATTCACCTTGATTTAGAATAGGCACATGAAGCCTATCCTGTTAGTGGAAATGGTCCTTCTCTTGGAAATATCATTCCTCTGTCACCTGCAGTACATTTATATTGATCCTTAGAAACAAACAGGTCCTGAAACCATATAGCTTCAGCAACAACTCTCCTGTTATCTCTTAATTTCTAATACATATCAGAAAAATAATCTCATACTCAAAAAACAAAAATAAATTATGAAGTTCTTGAGAAACCTGGAAATTACACAGCAAACATTTTCAGAAGGGAAAAATACATTTACATGGCTTCTCTGAGTTCCTGGGAGTTCATCTTCAGGAGTAGCAGTTCCTCTTTACTGAGGAATGGCCCCTTTTTCAGGTAATGGCAGTTTTCTGATTCTTGTTTGCTAGCAGGACAGGAGAACTTACTCCAACAGGGCTCAACTCATAAAGAAAGCTCCAGTGTCTTGCATCATTTAAAATCCTACCCTGGCCAACTCTCAAACCAAGAGCATATTCCAGGTAGATGGAACATGGGTTCTCTAAGTCGACAGCATCCGTACCATCTTACGGACCTATACCCAATAACAGCCGGTCAGTGCTACAGACAGCAAGCAATAAGGACAACAAAAACATTCATAACTTGCTTACTTTTAAGGAGCTTTGGGCTTTGGAAATTTTTAGCCAAGGGTGTCATTTTGGTAGCACTATTAAGAGGAAGTTGTGCAGGCTCCTAAGAAGGACCTAAATATAAGTGATAAACTAATTTGTCTCCCATTTTGCTGGCTTATATTTAGGGGTCAGTTTGGAGCCATAATCCTCAGCTTTTGGCTTCCCTTTTGATTGAATCACTGGTGATTGATGTTACATATTAATACAGGTGAGAAAAAAACCTCCAAACTCTAGAAAATTAGGAAAGGGTTATATTTTTTATTACTTTATACATGTGAGAGGAGAATGTTAATGATTTTTTTCTGATTTGAAAAAATCTTTTCAATATTTGTAAAATTTAGGAATTCAGAAATATCAATGTGAATATTACACCAGTGACACAAAGTAAGACAACTGATAAAAAGTACAGACTTAATAGTAGGTAAGGGTTGTTTTCACAAGGCATAGCAATAATTTCTAAAGTCCAGGTCTCTTATAAGATTTCATTATTACAATAAAACAAAATTATCCTTATAAAAGATTTTCTGATTTATAATACTCTCTGCTTTTCTTTGCAGCTGCAGGGGAAACAGGGCACATTTTGTTTTAATGAGGCTAATATTTCATACATAAAGAGTTAGGCAGTCCCATAGCTGAAATTCTATTACCACTAATACAAAAAAAAAAAAAAAAAAAACCTCAAGAAACTCATAACATGGGAAGGATAACAGAAAATGAACTACCAACTATTTAATAATTGTATCTACAGTTAGAAACTTTTTGTTTTGTTTTGTTTTGTTTTTTATTATTATACTTTAAGTTCTAGGGTACATGTGCATAACGTGCAGGTTTGTTACATATGTATACTTGTGCCATGTAGGCGTGCTGCACCCATCAACTCATCAGCACCCATCAACTCGTCATTTACATCAGGTATAACTCCCAATGCAATCCCTCCCCCCTCCCCCTCCCCATGATAGGCCCCGGTGTATGATGTTCCCCTTCCCGAGTCCAAGTGACCTCATTGTTCAGTTCCCACCTATGAGTGAGAACATGCGGTGTTTGGTTTTCTGTTCTTGCGATAGTTTGCTGAGAATGATGATTTCCAGCTGCATCCATGTCCCTACAAAGGACACAAACTCATCCTTTTTTATGGCTGCATAGTATTCCATGGTGTATATGTGCCACATTTTCTTCATCCAGTCTGTCACTGATGGACATTTGGGTTGATTCCAAGTCTTTGCTATTGTGAATAGTGCCACAATAAACATACGTGTGCATGTGTCTTTATAGCAGCATGATTTATAATCCTTTGGGTATATAATAGGATGGCTGGGTCATATGGTACTTCTAGTTCTAGATCCTTGAGGAATCACCATACTGTTTTCCATAATGGTTGAACTAGTTTACAATCCCACCAACAGTGTAAAAGTGTTCCTATTTCTCCACATCCTCTCCAGCACCTGTTGCTTCCTGACTTTTTAATGATTGCCATTCTAACTGGTGTGAGATGGTATCTCATTGTGGTTTTGATTTGCATTTCTCTGATGGCAAGTGATGATGAGCATTTTTTCATGTGTCTGTTGGCTGTATGAATGTCTTCTTTTGAGAAGTGTCTGTTCATATCCTTTGCCTACTTTTTGAATGGGGTTGTTTGTTTTTTTCTTGTAAATTTGAGTTCTTTGTAGGTTCTGGATATTAGCCCTTTGTCAGATGAGTAGATTGCAAAAATTTTCTCCCATTCTGTAGGTTGCCTGTTCACTCTGATGGTAGTTTCTTTTGCTGTGGAGAAGCTCTTTAGTTTAATTAGATCCCGTTTGTCAATTTTGGCTTTTGTTGCCATTGCTTTTGGTGTTTTAGACATGAAGTCCTTGCCCACGCCTATGTCCTGAATGATATTACCTAGGTTTTCTTCTAGGGTTTATATGGTATTAGGTCTAACATTTAAGTCTCTAATCCATCTTGAATTAATTTTTGTATAAGGAGTAAGGAAAGGATCCAGTTTCAGCTTTCTACTTATGGCTAGCCAATTTTCCCAGCACCATTTATTAAATAGAGAATCCTTTCCCCATTTCTTGTTTTTCTGAGGTTTGTCGAAGATCAGGTGGCTGTAGATGTGTGGTATTATTTCTGAGGACTCTGTTCTGTTCCATTGGTCTATATCTGTGTTTTGGTACCAGTACCATGCTGTTTTGGTTACTGTAGCCTTGTAGTATAGTATGAAGTCAGGCAGCATGATGCCTCCAGCTTTGTTCTTTTGACTTAGGATTGTCTTGGCAATGCAGGCCCTTTTTTGGTTCCATATGAACTTTAAAGCACTTTTTTCCAATTCTGTGAAGAACCTCATTGGTAGCTTGATGGGGATGGCACTGAATCTATAAATTACCGTGGGCAGTATGGCCATTTTCACGATATTAATTCTTCCTATCCATGAGCATGGTATGTTCTTCCATTTGTTTGTGTCTTCTTTTATTTCACTGAGCAGTGGTTTGTAGTTCTCCTTGAAGAGGTCCTTTACATCCCTTGTAAGTTGGATTCCTAGGTATTTTATTCTCTTTGAAGCAATTGGAAGTTCATTCCTGATTTGGCTCTCTGTTTGTCTGTTACTGGTGTATAAGAATGATATTCAATCGCCGATCCTCTTTCTTCCAGTTGATCGAGTCGGTTACTGAAGCTTGTGCATTTGTCACGTATTTCTCGTGTCATGGTTTTCATCTCTGTCAGTTCGTTTATGGCCTTCTCTGCATTAATAATTCTAGTTATCAATTCTTCCACTCTTTTTTCAAGATTTTTAGTTTCTTTGCGCTGGGTACATAATTCCTCCTTTAGCTCTGAGAAGTTTGATGGACTGGAGGCTTCTTCTCTCACCTCGTCAAAGTCATTCTCCGTCCAGCTTTGATCCATTGCTGGCGAAGAGCTGCGTTCCTTTGCAGGGGGAGATGCGCTCTTATTTTTTGAATTTCCAGGTTTTCTGCCCTGCTTTTTCCCCATCTTTGTGGTTTTATCTGCCTCTGGTCTTTGATGTTGGTGACATACTGATGGGGTTTTGGTGTGGGTGTCCTTCCTGTTTGTTAGTTTTCCCTCTAACAGTCAGGACCCTCAGCTGTAGGTCTGTTGGAGATTTCTTGAGGTCCACTCCAGACCCTGTTTGCCTGGGTGTCAGCAGCAGAGGCTGCAGAAGATAGAATATTGCTGAACAGCGAGTGTACCTGTCTGATTCTTGCTTTGGAAGTTTCCTCTCAGGGGTGTACTCCACCGTGTGAGGTGTGGGGTGTCGGTCTGCCCCAGTGGGGGATGTCTCCCAGTTAGGCTACTCAGGGGTCATGGACCCACTTAAGCAGGCAGTCTGTCCATTCTCAGAACTCAACCTCCATGTTGGGAGATCCACTGCTCTCTTCAAAGCTGTCAGACAGAGTCGTTTGTGTCTGCAGAGGTTTCAGCTGCTTTTTTGTTGTTGTTGTTGTTGTTTAGCTGTGCCCTGTCCCCAGAAGTGGAGTCTACAGAGACAGGCAGGACTCCTTGAGCTGCTGTGAGCTCCACCCAGTTCGAGCTTCCCAGTGGCTTTATCTATTTAAGCCTCAGCAATGGCGGGCGCCCCTCCCCCAGCCTCGCTGCTGCCTTGCAGTTAGATGGCAGACTGCTGTGCTAGCAATGAGGGAGTCTCCGTGGGGGTGGGACCCTCTTGGCCAGGTGTGGGATATAATCTCCTGGTGTGTCCATTTGCTAAGATCCTTGGTAGAGCACAGTATTGGGGTGGGAGTTACCCGATTTTCCAGGTGTTGTGTGTCTCAGTTCCCCTGGCTAGGAAAAGGGATTCCCTTCCCCCTTGCGCTTCCCAGGTGAGGCGATGCCTCGCCCTGCTTCAGCTCTGGCTGGTCAGGCTGCAGCAGCTGACCAGCATGGACTGTCCTGCACTCCCTAGTGAGATGAACCCAGTACCTCAGTTGAAAATGCAGAAATCACCTGTGTTCTGTGTCACTCGCGCTGGGAGTTGGAGACTGGAGCTGTTCCTATTTGGCCATCTTACTCCGTGTCTAGAAACTTTTAAATGTTTTCGGTACCATTTTTGCTTCATAAGTGGTATTTATTTTCTTTCATTTTTCTTTCTGTACATTTATGTCCAGAAACTTCCAAGTACTATTGCCTGTTTTTAACTTAAGGTGATTATTAGTTATGGGTTGGTGCAAAAGTAATTGTGGTTTTTGGGCAAGCTGAGCTTTTTCAGCCTTAGGCTATGTTCTAGGTCCTCCATTAAGATCTAATTCTGGGCTTAGGAGGAAGCTTCTCCTGTTCCTTCCTCTATATATCCTGATTTTGATGAAAAGAAACAATTCTTGAGTGACTCAAGTTGGTAAGTCCTTGATTAAAGGGAATACCCAGAGAAATTCCAAATATCAGAAATGCTGCTGCTGCTGCCTGACTCATTACAATGGGTTAGTATTACTCCCAACCATGTACAAGGCACAAGTTGTCTCTAAATATGAGTCTCTCTACATGTCCTTTTTCTGTTTCTCTTAATCTTTAGAAATAGTTTTGTTTTATTTATGATTTACGTATTGTTTTTCACTCTTAAGGACTGGATTCCTCAGAAAACATGGGCTCATGGATAAATGAGCTCACGGGAGACACAGCTTTTGCTCCCAACTTCCTATCTATTTCTGTTCTGTTTCAGAAGTCAGAGTATAGAAGAATACACTCATCCTTCAAGCCATATCTTCCAAGTTGTAGTTAGAGGAAATTCCTCCCAGACTAAAAACTATTATCATTTAAAGATATTTTTGAATGCTCTCAAATATATTTTTATAGGGAATTAAGGGGGTGGGAATGTGATAAACAATCTCTTTCCCTTCCCTCCTTAACTCTGTCAGAGCCTTATGCTTTAGTTAAACAACTTTTTTCCATGTAGAGAAGTTGGATTTTCAGGCAAGATCCCAAAGATTAGGAAACTTCCTGCCTTTGGGCTCGGTGGGTGTTGGTTGTACTACTTCTCTAAGGATGGTCATTCTTGTCTTTCTGTGTTGTTTTCCAGGTTGGAATCCTGCAACCTAACTGTATTTTGTTGTCTAAGTATATTTAATGTTCTCATCAGAAGCCAGAGCCTGATATTTCTGAATCTGTCAACCAATAATCTGTTGGACGATGGAGTACAGCTTTTGTGTGAGGCCTTAAGACATCCAAAGTGTTATCTAGAGAGACTGTCGTGAGTGTTTCTGTTTTGTTTTCTGTAGAGTCATTTTGCTTGGTTCTGTGTTGCTTAATTATGATCTGATGGGGGAACTGCTTGGGTCTTGACACTAACTGACTCATTTGTCAATCCTGAATAAGCTCTACATGTATCCCCCTTCTCTTCTTCTACTTCCCTCTCTTTTACTTCACTTTTAGACCTATCTTTTTTTCTGATTGAGCTCTTTACTTTCATTCTTTTCTAAGCTTCCCCTCTCCCCTTCCATGTTTTATATCCTGCAAACAGCTGCATTGGAATTCATAATTTAAATAGGTTTGTTGAGGTTAATTTTATAGTCAAGATATGAGGGTTACAAGCACCACTGATTTCCCTGTGAAGGAGAAGAGAAGCATGAGCTTTGGGAATTGACGGATCCCTTCTCATCTCTGTTTCTTTTTCAGCTTAGAAAGCTGTGGTCTCACAGAGGCTGGCTGTGAGGATCTTTCTTTGGCTCTCATCAGCAATAAAAGACTGACACATTTGTGCTTGGCAGACAATGTCTTAGGAGATGGTGGAGTAAAGCTTATGAGTGATGCCCTGCAACATGCACAGTGTACTCTGCAGAGCCTTGTGTAAGTGTCTTCAAGTTTTATCCTTAATATATATTGTACATTTTGAAATATGTTTAAAATAGTAAAATGTTATGAACACATTCTGTTCCTTGCTTTTTCCCTGTTACCCTTAATGAAGAAGAAGGTGAAAATGATATTAATAATTGACATTTATTGTGTCCTAACTCTACCCTGGATCTTGTGTTAAACATGCTTATTGTGCAAAATAGTATCTAATGCTGTCAAATTGGCCACCCTATTTTGAGGGGCCTCCCTCTACAGATGAGGAATGTGAGCCTTAGGAAGATAATACACCTTGTTTAATATCTCACAAGAAAATGATGAATTCAGAACTAAAGCCTACCACCTATCCTACTCTAGAATCTGAGCTCAGAACAGAAATATAGCACTCTGTTGTATGTCTGAATCACATTGTGATTATTCTGTTCATTTTTGTTAGATAATTTTCTAAACATTGAATTAATAAGCCAAGGTTTTAATTTGATCAAATATGGTTAAGTTGCCTTCCAGATAGATTGTTTATATTTCCAGCAGCAGTCTAGGGACCTGCACTTTAACACCCTCATTGGACATCTATAATCTTTTTGACCTATATTAATTAAAAAGTTGAAAAGTAACTTTTAAAGTAATTTAAATGTTGAGCATCTTTTCAAGTTGTTTTGATCTTTTATATTTAGGAATTTCCTCTTCATAGGCTGTTTTTTCCTGATGTTTTCTATTATATATGTTATATATTATAGTTATTAATTTCACATATACAATATTATTTTATATATATTGCAAACAATTTTCTCAGCATGTTGCTTTATTTCTAACTTTATGGTCATTTTTAGAATAGATAAGTTTAAAATTTTTTGTGATGTCAAATTCTGCCTCACGACTTCAAGAAGTTTTGTCGTAATTGGAAGTACATTTCTTTTTTTTAAAAAAATACACATATATCGTCTCATACTCTTTATGGTTTACTTTTAACATTTACATGTTAAATTATTCCAGATTTATTTTGTTATAAGGCTTAAACTTATTTTTCCCCATATATCAGATCTATTGCACAAAAGCAATAATGGTATAATACGGATTTTCCTTACTGTTTGAAAATGCCGCTTCTATTACGTACAAAGAGTACTTACGTTATTATGACTACTCTTATTCTACTCCATCTGTCTGTTCTTCTAGTCCATGGAGATACTTCTGCAGTAGAGTACTATGTATATGTGTAATGTAATGAGATTAGCATTTGATTTATTGTAAGAAAAATGCTGAAGAATATGAGTCTAGTTTGTAGCCCAATTTGATGTAAATCTGTTTCCCAAGTGAGACAGGCTGACAGTGAGGGTGTTTCATCTGAAATGGAATGTTGACAAATAGATAAGGGATCAAATCATGAAATCTTTTCAAAGAGAGAAATCTCTGGACAGTACTGCAGTAATTCCATCTTTCTTCACATTGTCCTTCCTGTAGGCTGAGGCATTGCCATTTCACTTCACTTAGCAGTGAATATCTGTCAACTTCCCTTCTACACAACAAGAGCCTGACGCATCTGGATCTAGGATCAAACTGGCTACAAGACAATGGAATGAAGCTTCTGTGTGATGTCTTTCGGCATCCAAGCTGTAATCTTCAGGACTTGGAGTAGGTTTTCTGTTGCTTTCCTTTTGTGTAGTTTCAACAACAGCGTCTGGGAGATACTGAAAGAAAGGCTGAGAACCGAGTATCTGTCAGAGAAAAGAATATACAGCTGATTTTCCCTCTCTCTTCTGCCTGAGACAAGCTGGGGAAGTCTGCTCATCAGATTTGTAAAAATAATTACCATAGTAATTCTAATAAACTTTCCTCAGGTAATAAGGACCAGAGGCATCAGGCTGAACAGTGGCCATTTTATTCTTTCCTTGGTTGTGCCCCAGTGAATCTACTGTGTGTCTTCTACTTTTAATCCAGAAGCTGAAATTGTTCTCTACTAGTTTTTCTCTTAGATTTATGTTTAAACTCAGGTTTATAATTAGGTCGACTTCCAAATAAATTGGGAAGGGGATTTTTACAACATCCTACATTCCACTGCTGAACAGCAGCCATTTTATTCTTTCCTTGGTTGTGCCCTAGTGAATCTACTGTGTGTCCTTTACTTTTAATCCAGAGCTGAAATTGTTCTCTACTAGTTTTTCTCTTAGATTTATATTTAAACTCAGGTTTATAATTAGGTCAACTTCCAAAGAAATTGGGAAGGGGATTTTTACAACATCCTACATTCCACTGCTGAACAGTAGCCATTTTATTCTTTCCTTGGTTGTGCCCCAGTGAATCTACTGTGTGTCCTCTACTTTTATCCATGAAGTTGAAATTGTGATCTACTAGTTTTTCTTTTAGATTTATATTTAAACTCAGGTTATAATTAAGTAAACTTGCAAATAAATGGAAAGGGGATTTTTAACAATGTCCTACACATTTTTAAACTCCAACTATTTTCATTAATATTATGTTTTCTCAGTCTGTGAGCAGGTATACATAGATATGAATTGCATGTGTATACATAATTTTGATTGCTGTATGGATATGATTTGGGGTTTCCTTTTCACTTGACAGTATTTCAGAAATACATTTATCAAGGTGTGCATGCTGAGAATAAAGAAGAAATACATTTAAATACTTATTTCAAATTATCTTCTTGATTATTTTAATGACTGTATGGTATTTTGTATTTCATTGCATAAATACTTTGGCCGGCATGAATCAAGACAGAGGCATCACTTAGCAATCTCAGCTCCCTTTCCTACCAGGGCCTCCCAAGTGACCAGTAACTTTTGTGAGTCATTAAGGGTCTAACCCCAGCATAGTTTTTCAGATCTGTAAAGTCAAGCTCTTTGGTAGACCAAGAAGTATTTGTCTTGACCAGACTGACTCATGATAACTAAACTTCCAAATGAGTTTAATAGTTTAATGTGACAACTCTAAACACAAAGGCAATTACACCATAGGGTCCAATCAATACCTTTACTTACTTTAGGAAAGTGTAGATGATATGGGTTATTTTGTGATTCTCTGATTCTCTGGAATTTCGTTCATCATTATTCAACTGGAAGACAAAGATTTACTTAATGGATGTTGTTAAATCCAATGTCTTCATTTAACTACAGAGATACAATTTCTAAGTGACCTATATACTCAAGGTCTTTGCTAGCCAACTTTCTCTCCTTAGCAATGCTGTAAACAATGCTGTACTTGCTTAGTTACCTTCCAAAGCCTCTATGCAGACCATGTCAATTCTCTTAACCAATATTTTCAACCAATATGAACTAGATGCTAAGGAAACTAAAAGTCACTGAGGTGATGCTTTTGTCCCCAAATAACATAAAATGCTGATTACAGGGAAATAAATATAAAGCAAATTACAATATATTCCATACATTGTTATAAGGATATGACAACAGTCTCAGGGATTAAGGTTGGGACTTCTCAGTGGAGACAGAGTTACTTTAGGCTAGAAAAATGACGAAGATTCTGTTATGTGGGGATATGCTAAACAGAAGGAAAGGAGAGAGAATAGAAGAGAAACAACAACAAATATGGTTTAGTTGGAGAAAAATTCATGTGCGTGGTTAGAAAATACTGTGGGGACAAAGTATGGAAAGAGAAAGCTTGAGGTCAGATTGTGAGTGCTCTTGAATACCACGCAAAGGACCTGGAATAAATATCTTTTTATATGTAGCTTTCTTCTTTGAAGATAATACTTTGAGATGGATTCCAGGAAACTTTTTTCACTTAAAGATATATTAAAAACTGAAAGCACAGAGATCTATTGGTTCCTTGGGAAGGCTTATATTTATTTTTTTAAACTATTGGTAAAAATAAATGTTTATACCCTTGATTTTTAAAGCTCTGTAGATAACAACCTGTTTGTGGAAGACAACAGTTTTACCTGCTGGTTTCTTCTGCTCATTAAGAAATCCCATCTGTTTTTACTGATAAATTAGACTCTCCCATGTATGTCCTGGATTGTAGATAGAAAAGAGGTTCAAATACCTGGGTGTATCTCCTAGGAGGAAACTTATTAAGCCTCACAACGGAAGGATTCACTTTTCCTATTGTAATTCTTACAGATTGATGGGCTGTGTTCTCACTAATGCTTGTTGTCTGGATCTGGCTTCTGTTATTGTATACAACCCAAACCTGAGGAGCCTGGACCTTGGGAACAACAATTTGCAGGATGATGGAGTGAAAATTCTATGTGACGCTTTGAGATATCCAAACTGTAACATTCAGAGGCTCGGGTGAGTTCATAGTTTTCCTTTAAGAAAATGATGCCTATTTGGTAGCTAGTATAGCTAGAAGATAATTAGTGTATGGAGAGAGGATACAAACTAAATGGGGCTAGAAGGTAAGTTACTCTCAGAAAAAAGAATCTAAATTTCAAATAAGTGGATCAATGTACTGCATGTTCTTTACTATAGAAGCCATATTTCACATTTCTTTGTGTCCCCTTTAGTACTTTGGACAGATGCTTAGTACCCAAGTGGTACCTGGTTTGGGTCTTCCATGTTCTATCATTCGTCAGATAGTCCACTTGTCTTTGAATTAATTTTTTATTAAATTGAAGATTTTTACTAATTATCTTCTATCTGTAAAATGCTATGTTCTTAAAGAGCTTGTAATCTAATAAAATCACATTCTGTGTTGTGGACATTTCTTATGTTCAATTCTGTATTTAGATTCTTGTTTAATTTTGAACTGATACTGGCTAGTACATTTTCACTTATACAACATGAATTATTGACCTCAGGGTCAAGAATTGTGCTCTGTGTGTGGGAAGCTCAGACATAATGACATATGTCATCCTTTAGAAATTTAACAGTCTTCCAGAGATATCTCCCCTGACTCTTCCAAGAAAATGAAGCTCTTATGTTTTCATTGACTATATATTTTTATAATAGCAATGATGATGATGTAACTGTTAGGTCTGAGATTTAATTTTATCCTACTTACAACCTAATAAATTCACCTGTTACTGTTTCATGGATGCTGGCCAAAAAACAAAACCAAACTCACAAGACTCTTATCAGAGACAAAGGACTTTATTGCTTGTAGCAGAGCAAAGCATGAGTATTAGCATGTTTGTGTCAGTTCCTTTTGTCTCCCAAGTCTCACAGGGCTGATGGAGAGGGTCCAGATGGAAGAGGGTCCAGATGGAGATTGAGAGACCCAGGATTTTACAGGAGGCAGTAATAAGCCTGCTCTTTGTCCTCAAGGTTGCTCATTACAAACACAACCCTGGAAAATGGCCGAGGTAAACAGTTGTCAGGGCCTTCCATTTTTGTTAGCAAACATGTAGGGGAGAGAAAGACCTATGGAAGAATATCTCCCCAAAATGTCTACCCCTTGTTTCTACACAGTAAAATCTTGGCTTCTGGTGAATTTTCACATGAATATGCTACTCCACTGGCCACTCTGATTAACAGAGATTGGGACCAAATCTGTTCAATTAATCTCATCTACCATTTAATTAAGGCCACTAATAACAAAACTCCAAGCATGGGATGAGGCCAATGTGTAGTATTGATTTCAAACATTCCCACAGGGGTCTGACTCAGTCAACTGAGTAAGTTCCAGGAAGGACTACTAGGTCTTTTATGCATTAGAACTCATACAAGGGAGTCTAAAATGACCTACCATTCTTTGATGTCACTGGCAATAAATAAATAAAGATTGGCCAAAAGCAGTCCTCCTCCCCAGTAAAGAGACAGTTAGCAGTCCGCTCTTCCCCACAAGCAAACACGTAACTGAAAGTAGAGGTCACTCTAATTTTCGATTTGTTGTTATATTTTATTTGGTTAGCCATTGCACTAGTTTGATTAAGCCAGGTGAGCAGTCTCACTGGTAGTTGTAGCTGTCTCATTCTCATACATGGTATATTCCAAGGCTGTTCTGGCATCAAGAGAAGCTTGCAGATTTGTATCGAATTGAAACAAGGTTGTGCTAGTGATTGTATTTGTATACATATGATAAGGCTTCATATTGGGAGGCTGCTATTGATGGCATCAGGCACAGCAAAGTAGTTCAGGACCTGCTATGTCTATATTAGATTTTCTGTTTTCATAGTGTATAGACAGGCATAACAAACCAGGTTGTGGGTCAGTCTGTTAGCTGCAGTTGCTGCATAGACTCCATGGACCACATAATTATTTTGCCAGGCTGAAGTTTTGGATCTAGGTGAAAAAATAGAGCATGAATTGTTCTCCTCACTCGCCACACCTCCAGGTTCTAAGGTGTTCCATTCCAAATATTGTTGCTGCTCTTCCCCTACACCGATGAAATCAGTTTGTCCCATCCTAGTGGCTAGAACTTCATCTATTCTCCAATTATCCTTTACTTGCATGGAGACCTTCGGTCTGGAGGAATCATACAAATGGGAGAGAAAAACATCTTTACAATATTTACAGAAACCCATTATATCTTATACATTATATTCTAATTCTATATTATCTCTGAAATATCAAAGGCAAATTATGAAGCTTTGGAGCCTCTAATCTACCTTTTAAAAATATAGGTAGATGTAACGTTCTATTTTATAATTTTCCTATATACTCATTTTTTTTTTTCCAGCAAAAGGTATTGAAATTTTTCTCCCCTCTGCTTGGTAGGGACATCTTTGTTATAAACCACATTTTCATTGATGCATGGATCTGTTCCTGGGTTCTGTTTTCTCTTCCACTGACCTGTTTGTAATTCCCAGTTCTAACAATGCTGTCTTAATTAATATAGCTCTATAATAAGCCCTGGTACCTACTACAGCAAGTATTCCCATCTTCCTAAAGAGAATTTTGGCTCTCCTTCCCCTTTACATTGGCAAATAAATTGGAAATATCAACTTATCAAGTTACATACATATGCACTGCCCCCCAACCTACCTATATGTTGGTGTCTTGAATCAAATTGCATTTATTCTATCAGTGAGTCTCCTGATACACCAAAAAGACATATCTCATTTATTTAGGTCTGTAATAAAGCTTAGTAATTTTTTCTTGAGTGGTCTTGTATTTTGTTGCTGGTTAACTTTATTCCAAAGTGCTTGCTATATTTCATGCTGTTGTAAATGATTGTTTTAGTTATTTTTTTCATTGTGTTTATACATAGAAACATAGGATTTTTTAAAAAGTTGGTTTCTTATCCAATAGCCTGCCACATTCTCTTGCTTATTCTAGTTGCTAATTTGTAGATACTTTTGTATTTTCTAGGTATACAATCACATCATTTAGGAATAATACAATATAGTTATTTTTTCCTTTTCTGTTCTTACATTCTTTTTTTTCGTTTTTTATGTGCCTTAGTAACTGTTAATATATGTGATATAATGTTAACATGTCTGGGGATAATGAACTATCATATGTTGTTCCCAATGTTTAAAGCACAATTTCAGTGGTTCACCAATTTATCAATTTAAGGAAATTGCCTTCTACACCTAATTTGCTAGGAATATTCTTTTTCTTTTTTTAAATTATACTTTAAGTTCTGGGATACATGTGCAGAATGTGCAGGTTTGTTACATAGGTATACACGTGCCATGGTGGTTTGCTACACCCATCAACCCATCATCTATATTAGGTATTTCTCCTAATGCTATCCCTCCCCTAGCCTCTCATCCCCCAACAGGCCCTGTTGTGTGATGTTCCCCTCCGTGTGTCCGTGTGGTCTCATTGTTGAACTCCCACCTACAAGTGAGAAGATGGGATGTTGGATTTTCTGTTCCTGTGTTAGTTTGCTGAGAATGATGGTTTCCAGCTTCATCCATGTCCCTGCAAAGGACATTAACTCATCCTTTTCTATGGCTGCATAGTATTCTATGGTGTATATGTGCCACATTTCCTTTATCCAGTCTATCATTGATGGACATTTGAGTTGGCTCCAAGTTTTGGATATTGTGAATAGTGCTGCAATAAACGTATGTGTGCATGTGTCTTTACAGTAGAATGATTTCTAATCCTTTGGGTGTATACCCAGTAATGGGATTGCTGGATCAAATGTTATTTCTGGTTCTAGATGCTTGAGGAATCGCTACACTGTCTTCCACAGTGGTTGAACAAATTTACACTCTCACCAACAGTGTAAAAGTGTTCCTGTTTCTCCACATCCTCTCAAACATCTGTTGTTTCCTGACTTTTTAATGATCACCATTCTAACTGACATGAGATGGTATCTCACTGTGGCTTTGATTTGCATTTCCCTAATGGCCAGTGACAATGAGCTATTTTTCATGTGTTTGTTGGTCACATAAATGTCTTCTTTTAAGAAATATCTGTTCATATCCTTTGCCCACTTTTTTATGGGATTTTTTTTTTTTCTTGTCAATTTGTTTAAATTCCTTGTAGATTTTGAATATTAGCCCTTTGTCAGATGGATAGATTGCAAAAACTTTCTCCCATTATGCAGGTTGCCTGTTCACTCTGATGACAGTTTCTTTTGCTGTACAGAAGTTCTTTAGTTTAATTAGATCCCATTTGTCAATTTTGGCTTTTGTTGCCATTGCTTTTTGTGTTTTAGTCCTGAAGTCTTTGTCCATGCCTATGTCCTGAATGGATTGCCTAGATTTTCTTGTAGGGTTTTCATGGTTTTAGGTTTTACGTTTAAGTCTTTAATCCATCTTGAGTTAATTTTTGTATAATGTGTAAGGAAGGGGTCCAGAGCCTGTTTTCCCAACACCGTTTATTTAATAGGGAATCCTTTCCCCATTGCTTGTTTTTGTCAGGTTTGTCAAAGATCGGATAGTTGTACGTGTGTGGTGATATTTCTGAGGCCTCTGTTCTGTTCCATTGGTCTATATATCTGTTTTGGTACCAGTACCTTGCTGTTTTGGTTACTGTAGCCTTGTAGTATAGTTTGAAGTCAGGTAGCATGATGGCTCCAGCTTTGTTCTTTTTGCTTAAGATCGTCTTGACTATACGGGCTCTTTTTTGGTTCCACATGAAATTTAAAGTAGTTTTTTCTAATTCTGTGAAGAAAGTCAATGGTAACTTGATGGGGATAGCACTGAATCCATAAATTACTTTGAGCAGTGTGGCCATTTTCATGATATTCTTTCTTCCTATCCATAAGCATGGAATGTTTTTCCATTTGTTTGTGTCCTCTGTTATTTCCTTGAGCAGTGGTTTGTAGTTCTCCTTGAAGAGGTCCTTCACATCCCTTGTAAGTTGTATTCCTAGATATTTTATTCTCTTTGTAGCAATTGTGAATGGGAGTTCACTCATGATTTGGCTCTCTGTTATTGGTGTATAGGAATGCTTGTGATTTTTGCACATTGATTTTGTATCCTGAGACTTTGCTAAAGTTGCTTAGCCCTGAAGAATTTTGTCAAATGTGATGAATCACATTGATGTATGCATTATATGAACTTTGCATTTTTGGAATCAAACCAACTTGGACATATCTCCTATGTACATTGTGTAATTTACTTTATTAATGTCAATATTAGTGACAGCATTTAACAATTTTGTTCATAATGGACATAGGTTATAATTTCTTTTGCAGTCTTCATCAAGTTTTTGCATCAAAATTACCGTATTTTCATGAGTTCAGGAGTGTTCCTTATCTTTTAGTTTCCTGAGAGAATTTTTGTAAGATTGGAATTACTTCTTCCTTGAATTTTGTAAAAATTTCTGGTAAAGCTGTCTAACCTGGAGTTTCTTTGTGTGTAAAATTTTTGACTTCTGATTCAATTTTTTAAATAATTAGGTTTTCTCTTTCACATAGAGTACTTTTGTTAAGTATATACTGTTGATTTTATCTATTTCATCTAAATTTTAAAACTTATTGGCAAGCATCTAATATTTTATTATTTGCTTAACTTCTTAATCATCTATAGTGATATGTTTTTTCTCATTTCTGATATTGAATTTGACCCTTTCTTTTTCTTTTTTTTTTTTGAGACGGAGTCTCGCTCTGTCGCCGAGACTGGAGTGCAGTGGCCAGATCTCGGCTCACTGCAAGCTCCGCCTCCCGGGTTTACGCCATTCTCCTGCCTCAGCCTCTCGAGTAGCTGGGACTACAGGCGCTCGCCACCTCGCCCGGCTAGTTTTTTGTATTTTTTTAGTAGAGACGGGGTTTCACCGTGTTAGCCAGGATGGTCTCGATCTCCTGACCTCGTGATCCGCCCATCTCGGCCTCCCAAAGTGCTGGGATTACAGGCTTGAGCCACCGCGCCCGGCCATTTGACCCTTTCTTTATTTTTGTATTCAAAGAACACAACGTTGATCCACTCTGTTGTACATCTGCATTCTGTTTCATTAATTTCTGTTTTTATCTTATTTTTTCTTGTACTTTTGTTGGGTTTATTTTACCATTTGCTAAATTCTCGAGTTGGATGCTTAGACATACATAGTCCCTTTCTTCTTCTCCAACAAAGATATTTAAGGTTACAACTTCCCTTCAAATGACTGCATTAACTTAATCATAAAATTTTGATATTGTATGCAGTATTTTTGTTATTTTTGAGTCCACAACATTTGTAAACTTACCTAGAACTTTTTTCTTCAACTAACAGGTTATTTTTAAACATACTCCTTAATTTTCAAATACGAGGCTTTTCTTTTTATATTCAGTCTGTAGAATTGTTTTCTGAGAACATACTGTGCATGAGTACAGTTCTTTGAAGTTTGTTGTCATTTGCTACATGACTTTTTAAACATACTTAAGAACATGAAAAATTGTTATTTCTAATTTAGTTTTTAGTTTTTCTAAGTACAGGGGGTTTTTCTGTCATGTCTGGCTTTTTTTTTTTCTTTTTTGGGCTGGGGGCGGGGGGCGGGGGAGGAGTGATGAGATCTTACTCTGTTACCCAAGCTGGTCTTGAATTTCTGGCCTCAAGCTACTCTGTTTCCTTGGCCTCCCAAAGTGCTGGGATTACAGGTGCCAGCTACTGTGCCCAGGCAGTTGCAGTATTCTGTATCAGTGGATTAAGATTATTAATTCTGTTTAAACTATCTAAATTTTAGTGACCTTTTTCCCAGAGAACTCAGTTACTGTGAAAAATGTTAAAATTTTCATTAAAATTCTAGATTTGAGTCTTTCACTTTGCAGTTCTGTTCGTTTCTGTCTTCTATATTTTGAGACTGTAATTTGTGACTGAAAATATAAAATGATTATATTTCCTGATGAATTCATGATAACACTTTGTTTTATGATGCTTTTTCCACTAAGAAAGATTTTGTGTGATATTTACATACCCTGTCTCATAATTAGTGGGACCATCTCTTCATCACATAAATGTGATCACTTAACAAAAAAAAGTTTCGTATGCTCAGCATCTGTATAGGCACTCAGTTGTTCAATGGCCAGGTAAACATAAGGTAAAAATTAGATTCAAATTGTTTAGGAGAATGTTAGATGCAGAAGGTTGAGTTTGACATGCTTCCTCAGTTCATGTATATACTATTATCGGCTTGTGCAGAGGCCCTTGACTGACAGATGGGTGGGTTGGTTAATTTATCTCAATTAGCCATTTTCTTTCCCACCTATAGGCAGCTGACCTAATGTATTCAAAATATGCCATAGAATTGCATTTTTATTTGCATCAATGGCATGATGCTAGAGACCTTATTATGTTTCTTGCTTATTTTATTTTATTTTATTTTTTTGATACTGAGTCTCATTCTGTAGCTCAGGCTGGAGTGCAGTGGTACGATCTCAGCTCACTGCAACTTCCACCTCCTGGGTTCAAGCGACTCTCCTCCCTCAGCTTCCCAAGCAGCTGGGATTACAAGTTCATACCACCACCCCCAGCTAATTTTTGTATCTTTAGTAGAGACGAGGTTTCACCATGTTGGCCTTGTCAAACTCCTGACCCCAGGTGATCTGCCCGCCTCAGCCTCCCAAAATGCTGGGATTACAGGCATGAGCCACCATGCCTGGCCTATTCCTTGCTTTTTAAACACTCACTACCAAAATTCCTATATCTAGTTATAGTGATGTATTTTTAGTGATGTTCAAGGATTCAACTGCTTCATAGTATTTTGTAACATGAGTGTATGTTTTATTTATTCCTTAATAATTACGAATTTGTAATTCATGATTTTGGAAGGGATAAGTTCAGCCTGGAAATATCTGGTAATAATGAATATTATAGGTGCTTATAGTCCTTGAATTTATACTGTGCTCATTTTTTAAAGTTTCTGGAATTATCCTCCATTCTGAGTTCACAGATCTCTTGTGGGCTTTGTTGTGTCATCGAATAAATTCATTTTTGTCTTTTGTCTCTCTTCTCTACAGGTTGGAATACTGTGGTTTGACATCTCTCTGCTGTCAAGATCTCTCCTCTGCTCTTATCTGCAACCAAAGACTGATAAAAATGAATCTGACACAGAATACCTTAGGGTATGAAGGAATTATGAAGTTATATAAAGTCCTGAAGTCTCCTAAGTGTAAACTACAAGTTCTAGGGTAAGTCTCCATTAGTTTCTCAGGGGGAGCATTTCCTGTAATGAAGGATTTGGGGAGCCACTCATTTACTACAGGCCTCAGAATCAACCTAATTATGTATCCTTGGGTATTTTCTAGACACTTATTTGTTTTTCTCTCATAGAACACTGAATTTTGAGAGATATAATATAGCACAGTAGTTGAATATTGAGCACCCTGAAACCAGCCTAGATGAGTTTGAATTCTGTCCCTACCACTTACTAAATGTTTAATTAAAGCTAGTCCCCCATTGCTCTTTGTTTTGATTTGCTTATCAGTAAAATGGGTGAAATGATAAAATCTACCTGTAAGGTTATTATGAGCATCTGAGTCAATATAGACCAAGTACTTAGAATGGTGCCTAGCATAACAATAAACAATAAATGTGTTAGTTGTTTTCATTATTATCAGTAGTAGTATTAATTTTGCTTGGATAGCAAAAGGCTCTTGGAGGATCCTTTTTAATTTTAATTGGTTTCTCTTTCTCTTCTGTTAATTTCTTCTATTTTCCTTCAACTGCTGTATCTCCCTCACTATATCTCTCAGTTCCCTTCCCCACTCCTCACCCATGTTATAATATTCTCTCTCTATTTTAACAGAACAGTTTTTTTTTCTCTTGAAATAAATCCTTTACAGAGAAAGTGGAGGGCTGTAGGGAAATTGAATACAGGAAAAGAGATGTTCCCTTGTTTTCTCAGGTTGTGCAAAGAGGCATTTGATGAGGAAGCCCAGAAGCTGCTGGAAGCTGTGGGAGTTAGCAATCCACACTTAATCATTAAGCCAGATTGTAACTATCATAATGAAGAAAATGGGTCTTGGTGGCGGTGTTTCTGATTTGAAGAAACTGACATTCCTTTAAAAATATAAATATAAATACATACATACATAGATACATACCCAGACTTGGGTGCTTAACTTCAGATACTCTATGCCCAGAAATTGTGCACTTGGCAGCTGTCAGATACGCACTTCTCTGTAAAATATCTGTTCTACTTCACACAGTGGTTGAGAGGCTAAAATAAAATAAAAAGCATAAAACTCTCTGAAAAGTATAATATGTTTTTAATTGGATACAGAGCTTAAGAATGCGGATAAGGGAATCCTGGATATGAGGCTGGAGGACACGGACAGGGAAGATCAGTTAAAGTGCCTTGTTTTTTCCTTACTTCCACTGACATGGCTTAGCTCACAGCCTCACTGTCTCTGGCACCTTTTATTAAAATGTGTCTCCATGTGTGTTCTTGGGATCACCAGTGTCAAGATCACTTGGGTATCTGTCTTAAAATGGAGATTCCTGAACCCCACACTAGACTTACCAAATCAGAATGTCTGGGTAAGGGTCCTTGGAAACCAGCATTTTGATAATTTCCCAGGCAAATTATTAAGTATACTAATAGTTGAGAATCACTAATTTCAATAGAAATAGGAGTCTACTTCTACAATGAACACTTTCTATAGCTTATTGTAAAGATAAGGAGGATTAATTTCCTTTAAGGGATTATAAGGTTATTTGGGCTAGAGCTAGAAAGAGAGTCTTTCATTTGGCAAAAACATGACACAATAAAATTTTTTTGTGTGTGAAAGACTGTTCTGGTTATTTATTGGTTGTATAACAAACTATCCCAAAACTTGGTGGCTTAAAACAATAATGATTTTATTAAATCTCATAACTTGGATTGGAATTCAGAAAGGGCCCAGCTGAGCATTTCTTATACTCCATAAGGTATCACTTGGGGTCCCTTGGTGGTATTCACCTGGCAACCCGATTGCTCTGGAGGTCCCAGATAACTTCTATATGTCTGCTGCCTTGGCAGGGAGGGCTGAAAGGCTGGGTTGAGCCAGACCCCTCTTCCTGTTATCAGCCAGAAGACTAGTGATTCTCAGAAGTTTTGGTCTTTGCCCCCTCAGAGGAAAGAATTCAACTGAGAGGCAGAAGTAGGTTTAAAGCAGAGGCAAAGTTTATTAAAAAAAAAAAAGCAAAGTACACTTTAAAGAAATCAAGCAGGCCACTTGAGAGATTCAAGTGCCTCTCTTGATCCTTGGTTTGAGACTTTATACATTGACTCGTCTTCCAGGCTCTTCTCCCCTGCTGATCCTTCCCTTGGGCAGGTTGTTGCTTGATTACCCGTGTGCAGTGGCCTGCCAGCACTTGTGAGGGGTCCCGTGCACAGCGTGTTTACTGAAGTTGTATGCATGCTCCTTTGGGACGACTTTTCCTTACTGGTCATATACAGGAAGGTCATATACAGGTCAAAGTCCACCATCTTGCTCCCCTTTGCACACACTTGATACTTTATCAGGGATTGTGGTTCGCTGGCTCCAGGTGTTTTCTATCTGTTGGAGGACTCCTTTCCCTTCTGGTGGCAGTTGTGGCCACTTATTGTCTCAGAGGGATAGTTTTATGCTCACCTGTCCTTCACCTGATGAGAGCCAGACATTTCTGGGGGCCCTCCCTTGTCCTGTTCATTATCTCAGAGGAAAAGGTTTATGATTGCTTGACTATGGCTCAACCATTGCTTGGCATTCCTGGGGGGCCTCTCTCCTACCCTGCTCTCATATCTGTCTACTTACTCTAGCATTGCCTCTAGTCTTAGGACCTCTCCATGTGGTTTCCGCAGGGTAGGGATTCAGGATTTCAAAGGGCCAAGAGGAAGCTGTCAGTTATTTTAAAAGCTAGGCCCAGAACTGGCATAAAGTCACTTCCATAATCCTCTATTGGTGAAAATAGTACAGGCCAGCTCAGATTCTAGGGCAAACAATTGTTGATGGGAGTAGTGTCAAATAATTTGTGGCCTTCCTTAGTTCACCACAAACTTAATGTTTTTCTCCTTGTCTGTGGGAGAAAATAAAGCCTCTTAGCTTATTGTAAGGCAAAAACCAACACTTTTTCTTTGATAACACTGTCAATTCCTGCACAGTTCTGGTCACCAAAATATGTGGGTTTATACCACACCAAGCAATTTTCCAAAACCAGCTGGGTGTCCTATAATTCAATTCCATTCTGACATTATCATCCTGGAGGTAGCATCATGTCCCACAGGTGAAGATCTCAGTCCCACAAGACTCTGCCCTATTTGAAGTACCAATTGCAAGTTCCAGGTTGTGACCTGTACTTCTGACAAACTGGCCATAAGTCAGGGTTCCCACAACTCTCTTTTCCCTGGGTTCCATAATTTGCTAGGATGGCTCACAAAACTCAGGGAAATACTTTACTTATGTTTACCTATTTATTATAAGAGAATATTTCAAATGATACAAATGAACAGCCATATGAAAGAGACACATAGGGCGAGGTTTGGAAGGTTCTATCCCTGTGCATTTGGCTTGTGCCACCTTCTCAGCACATGGATGTGTTTAGCAACCAGGGAGCTCTCTGAATCCCATCTTTTAGTGGAAGCTTCATTAGGTAGGCATGATTGATTAAGTCAGTGGCCATTGTCATAAACTCAACCTTCAGCACCCCCTTGCTTCTTTGGAGGCTGGTATGGGGAGTGCTGAAAGTTCCAACCCTTTAATCACATAGTTGGTTCTCCTAGCAACCAGCCCCCATCCTGAGACTATCCAGGAGCCTCCAGCTACCAGCCATCTCATTAGCATACAAAAACACTTATTGCTTCAAATATTCCCAACGTTTTGGAACCTGTGTGCCTTGAAAGGGGCTAGGAAATCACACTGTATAATATCCCGTGGGTCAATGTGGAGGACTGGAGAACAGACCTTGGCAGTCAGAGGGGGCAAATGGTTTTCGTAAAAATTTGCAAGTAATGTTACTGGGGCTTTTATCCACACAGAACAGTAATACTGCTGCTGACATTTGGCATAGGTGATACATAGAGAGGTGGCTTTACTGAGATTGATTCCCAGTGAGGACAGTCTTACTAGTTAGAGAAAGCTAACCGGCGCTATTATAACAAACATAGAAAAGAAAGTATATACCAAAGTGGCGACTTCTTTCACGTGATAGCCTTGGGCCAGTCACCATCTCATCCTTCACAGACAACAGGATTTCCAAGCTGCCCAAAGAAAAATCCAACAAAAGTAAATGTTTCTTAAGATAATTTCTACCAGACTGTCAGAAAAAGGAAAATTCTTATATTTCTGAAACCATTTCAGGGCATTATAGAGGAAGACAGCTTTTCTAATTGATTTTTTAAAGATGAAAACTATTGATAATAGAGCCTGACAACCAAAATGAGTGATTGAGGCATAAGTCTCAAATCGTCAAGATTTATTGAGCCAGCTTGAGAATGCATCTGGGAAAAATAGGGGTCACAGGTGCATCTGTGGCTGTTTTTTCTTTAGAGGGTCTCAAAAGGTTTAGTATTTATATATTTTCCTTTAAAAAGGGGATGTGGCAGTGAGATTAATGATTATATAGTTTTCAGACTTTAGTACCCAGTAAATCTACATTTTATATAAGGTAAACATTTGAAGAAAAAAGGAATACAGGAAGCAGATGTCTCAGGAGTGAAGGAATAATTAATCTATGTCTTTTTGGCGTACCTGGGAAGATAAACTAGTCATTGACATTTTCAGTGTGGAGTCTTTTGAAAGGGCTGGTTTCTGTTTAGACTGTAGGGAAGAAAGCCTAATGTTAGTTAGCTAAGGGAAGGGAATAATGTGGTGTGTCTGACCTCCCATCTCTCCTGACATGAATGGGAACTCAGCTTCTGAGGTTTTTCCAGAGTTCCCTTGGCCAACTGGGGGTCCATTCAGTCAGTTGGGGGCTTTGGATTTTATTATTTCTCAAGCCTAATGGCACTATCAAGAAATTTAAAGATGAATGTCACTTATGACTATGCAAAGACCCAGTATTAAAAGTTTTGAACATTTCAACATTTAATTAAAATATACTATGATTAATGTGACTTAGAAGTGCAAGAGTGGGCTGATGTTAGGAATATTATAATTTATCACATTAATTGGATGGTGCAGAAAAACCAATTACCACAATTTATGTTGAAAAGGTGTTTAATAAAATTCAATCTCTTTGTGGGGTAGTTTCATAACATGAGGAATGTTTATCTTAAATTAATAGCAATACACTTAGAAGCATTAGCACTTAAATGTTAAAAACATGCCTGGTGGTATAACTGAGCCTATGTTATAAAAATCATTATGTGTTCATTTTACTTTGTCCTTTTCTTCTTCCATGCAAGCAAGCATGGAGTATAGAGTCATTTTGAGAGAATATAGTCACTAGTAATTGTTTAACTTCATATCCTAAATTCTGGGGGCAACCAGCAGGATTAATGGACTCGTTTTTCTTTTAAAGAACAATGATCCTTAGGTCATGCAGACCTCCTTGATTGCATGCAGAAGTTTGATTACCCTAGAGACGCAGACAACTTTGATCATCGGGGATCTCCCCTCCTGCATATCTACCTTACTCATAAAAGCCCACAGTTATGTTGAAAGGCAGGTCAGATTTGAGAGCTCATCTCTCCTGCCCTCTCACTTTAGCCAAATTGAATAAACTTTTCTCTGCTCCTAAGTGCTGATGTGTCAGTGTTTTACTTACTGCACATCAGATATATGAACCTAAATTTTGGGGTTCTACAACAGTGTCACCGCTGTAGAACAGTGGTGATGGTTAGAATAAGTCAAATGAAAATTTTGATATTTTGATCATTATGGATATTTTTGCACTAACTTTTATCTCCAAAAATAGTATTTCTCTTGATTACTAAGTTTTTTTGTATCTCCTTAAATTTGTGCATCAGGCAAGTCACTCCCCTCATGCTAAAATCAGCTCTGGGGAAGAAAGGGTTTGCAATTTTAAACAGAGTCGAGTTGGATTGTCAAAAAAGCAAATAGAGTCTTCAAAACTAACTTTAGTTTTTTTATTCTTTATGTTTTATCTTTGTTTTCTTTTTAATATTTTGTGAATTGTTACTGCATTATTTCTGCTGTCTTTAAATTTATTCTGTTAATATACTAACTTCTTAAGTTGGATTTTTCTGATTCCCAGCCTTCTCTCTTTTATTATAAGCATTAAGGCTATTAATTTCCCTTTACATAGCTGATCCTCTCTGGCCACTCAGCTCCTCTTCCTGCTCCTTACAGAGCTGGCTCTGGATGATCCCTTAACCAGCAGTTGAAATATCACCTCCTCAGAGAGGTTGAGCACTCCATCTTATATATCACCATCTCCCCCTCCCCTGTCCTACCAAAGCACCATGTTTCTTTTTTTTTCTGCCACTATCACAGATATGTAATTATTTTATTTCCCATCGCTTATGTAAGTTCTATGAGAACAGAAACTATGGGCCTTTTCTTCACTGTTTTATTCCAGCCTACAGCACAGTATCTTCTTGCACATGTGGGCTATGATTCAAGAATGAATGAATGAATGAATGAATAAAAACTGATGAATGAATGAAGAATGAATAGAAGCAAAAGCATCCTACTCTTCCAGGGAACACTTGTATTATTTTCCAACTTCCCAGCAACTCGGTGAAGTAGGTGATCTGGTTATCATGGGAAGCCCCGCAGACTCCAGCAGCCTGGGAAGTCACTGCCCAAGACACCTAGCTCTCTGGAGACTCCCTAGAATCGCATCCAGTGGGAGTCCTGGGATTCTGTCCCAGGGTGCCCCACATTTCTGGTTGTATTTTTACATTTCTTTGTGTGTGATGAATCAGCTCTCAAGCCCAGACCTTCCACTCCTCCTTCTGTATCCCTAAGCCAGACGCCCTCAAAACTCAGTGCGGGGCGCCTGGTAGGGGCATGGATGCAGCTGGAAAGGAGGTGACCCCAATTCTGCTCTCCATCACCAGAGAAAGCAGGACCCTGGACAGCGCCAAGCGCCCACAACCACTAGCATTCCTCCCTTTAGTTCTCAGTTCCTTGCCCATAGGGAGCAATTTCGCCAATCTGAGCCGAGGTCCCAGTCTCTGAAGCCACTCTTCTAAAGACAGAAATGAATTCCTGAAAAGTGGATGCTTACCGTTCATTGAAGTAACATAAATATATGTGAATTAAAAGTCAACCACTCTTTTGGTTCATACTGTTTGAATAAATGAGGGTGTATTAGTCGGTTTTCACACTGCTGATAAAGACATACCTAAAACTGAGCAATTTACAAAAGAAAGAAGTTTAATGGACTTACAGTTCCATGTGGCTGGGGAGGCCTCACAATCATGGCAGAAGGTGAAAGGCATGTCTCACATGGCTACAGAAAAAAAAAAGAGAGCTTGTGCAGGAAAGCTCCTCTTCTTAAAACCATTGGATCTTGTGAGACTTATTCACTATCATGAGAATAGCATGGGAGAGACCTGACTATGTGATTCAGTTACCTCCCACTGGGTCCCTCCCACAACATGTGAGAATTCAAGATGAGATTTGGGTGGGGACACAGCTAAACCATATCAGAGGGGGTGCCCAGTAGTCAAATTCATAGAGACAAAAGAATGGTGGTTGCCAGGGTCTGGAGGTGGGGTGGGGGGACACTGGGGTTGTTTAATGGGTATAGAGTTTCAGTTTTGCAAGACAAAGAGTTCTAGAGTGTTTGCACAACAATGTGAATGTACTTTACTGGACTATACATCTAAAAATGAGATGGAAAATTTTATGTGCATTTTTACCACAATTTAAAAAATAAATTGAATTAAATTAAGTTTAAAAATTGAATTAGGCTGGGCGTGATGCCTCACGCCTGTAATCCCAGCACTTTGGGAGGCCAAGGCGGGCAGATCATGAGGTCAGGAGATCGAGACCACCCTGGCTAACACAGTGAAACCCTGTCTCTACTAAAAATACAAAAAATTAGCCGGGCATGGTGTCGGGCATCTGTAGTCCCAGCTACTCGGGAGGCTGAGGCAGGAGAATGGTGTGAACCCAGGAGATGGAGCTTGCAGTGAGCCGAGATCACGCCACTGCACTCCAGCCTGGGCAAAAGAGCGAGACTCTGTCTAAAAAAAAAAAAAAAAAAAATGGAAAGAGAGATTAAATTATATTTTAAAGAAATTAGAGGGCTGGGCATGGTGGCTCACACCTGTAATCCCAGCACTTTAGGAGGCCGAGGCGAGTGGATCACCTGAAGTCAGGTATTTGAGACCACCCTGGCTAGCATGGTGAAACCCTGTCTCTACTAAAAACACAAAAGTTAGCCAGGCATGGTGGTGGGTACTTATAATCCCAGCTACTTGGGAGGCTGAAGCAGGAGAATTGCTTGAACCCGGGAAGCAGAGATCGCATCATTGCACTCCAGCCTGGGTGATGAGTGAAACTCCGTCTCAAAACAACAACAACAAAAAAAAGATTAAAACTTTTAAAAACTAGTAGGTATCCAAATTGGGAGTCCCCCTCCCTACTACCGAAGAATTGTGGGGTGGTATAGAGCCATGGGGTTGCTCCTCGTGTCTGGACCATTGAACCAGAACTCAATCCCTGAAGATAGTGGAAACAAAGTAAGGGTCCCAGGCCACAGGCACTTGGCTCTGCTGAAGGGAAATTTCCCTGACCTTTCTAGTTGGAAAGAGTCTCCTTTAATTGTCTTAGGGACTTATAGCCTGAGGAGATAGGGATTTGCAAGACAATTCTTTGCATTCTCCAACTTTTCCTTGTCAGGACATAGCCCTATGCAGATTTTCTGGGGGGGGGCCAGGGGAAGGTGATTCCTCTTTCTCTATGGTGGATACACTTATCTTCCTCATCTTGGAGCTTCTCTGCCCCCTAAATTCCCATCTAGAGTTACCTGTTCCAGTTACTCTCTTGGAGGATACTGAGTCCAATGTAGCCACTAAGATACTCTGTAGAGAATGCCCCCTCTTTGCCTGGTTCTCGTTCCTTTGGTGTACTCTTCTTTGTTCACCGATATTCACACCTTCACTCATCATTCATATCTACCACAATTCTCTGCCATTAGTTGTAAAAGGAATAAAAAATAGTCATTCTTTGTCATGGTCACACAGAGAACAGTGTATAAACACATAAAATATTCATCGATTATATTTTTGCAATTTCAAGTATTATAAGTATACATTAAATTATTACTTAATTTTTCAAAATAAGTGGTCTAGACCATGGGTGTTAGAATTTATGAAGCCCATATATGTTAGAACCTCTTCATTGCAGTTGACTTGTGTTGGAAGCAAATGCTCAGTGCCACAAAGAAGAACTAGCACTGAGACAAAGGACAAAGGGCCTCTCAGCAAGGCAAATTTACTTCTGCAGAAGGGTATATCTCATGTATGGAGCAAGGGCGAGAGCACATAGAACAAATGAAAGCAGGGGTTTTTATTATCTCTAATGCAGCTTCTGTTTCTGTGTCTTTCCCCTATTGGCTAGGGTTGGACCCCACAATCTAAGCTGAATCCGGTTGGCTAATTTGAAAAGTGCAGGAATACAGTTACACTGGTGGGAAGGCAGGAAGATCAGTGTCAGTGTGAGAAGCCATTGCGATGGGAGGGGTAATTCATAGCATGGGTAGCAGATGTGGAATGTGGGCTCTATAGAATAGGACTGGCAGGAAGGTTGTTTACCAGGGAAGGGGGAACACAGAGAGTAAGGAAGTCTGGCTTTGAAGGCAGGAAACAAAGGACAAGGAAACTTCAGCAAGCTAAACCTTTGAAGAAGAATTTCTTACTGTATCTAACAACTTGCCAACTGTTTAGGTATCCTGGGGACCCCATTTGCAGCTGGCATCTGAAGTGAGGGCAGCCTTATTGGGACTAAACCCTTAAAGTGTGGGTCTACACTAATTCCTGGTACTTAGTGTCAGAATAGAATTGTAGGACACATGGTTGGTGTTGGAAAATTAAGAATTGCTGTTGGAAAATGATATACTATCTATCCTTGATTACTACAGTAGTCTCCCAGCCAACTTGGGGGCTCCTACAATCCCCTCAGATTCAATAATTCACTAGAACCATTCACAGGACTCAAGAAAGTACTATACATTTTGTCATGAGCAATGCTAGGTTAGAAATGACCAGGTCCATGCATGTGTGTGTCTTTCCACAATGTCAGACTTTTATTGATGCTATTTCAATCACAAATGCCACCTGGAGTTCCACGGAGACAATTCTCCATAGCACTTCCTGTTTACTCCCTAGCCAGAGCTATGGTCACACAGGTTCAAGTCACTCCACAAGTCAGCCAATATGGCAAACCATACATAGTAGTGTGCTTAACCAATATTTAAATGTTATATGTTAAACATTTCACAAAAGCAAAATAATATTTATCACCAAGAGGAAAAAGAGAAATGTAAGAGTTAAAGAGGAAAGAAACATGAAATATGGCTTGGCAGTCAAAGACAGGTTTTCTTTAGTTAAAACATGGCTGATTGTGGTCAGGAGCACTTTCTCTTACAGACTAAGAGTATATATTGGTTTTAGGGTGAGGGGGCTTATCACAAGCTTGGAATGTTTATGTGTGTGGAGAAGTTTATGGCGGTGTTGGAATCTCTCAGGGAGGAGGGGAGGTTGTCTTGCGGCAGAAATCTTTCTGGCCCGGAGAGGGGTTATCTCAAGGCTGGAATCTTCCTGGTCGGAGGGGTCTTATCTAGGGGCTAGCATGTCTTTGGTTGGGGAGGAGTTTGAAATGTTTCTTGTTGGAGATGTTATTTGTGGTTTATGGTCATGCTGACCTTAGCCATTAGGCTGATGCCCTTTGGATTTAGGCAGTTTTTTTTTTTTTTTGGTTTTTTTTAAGGTGAACTTTAGAATTAGGGCCTTGACCAAGATGGTGATGCTTCTGCTCTATCAGATAGGAGAAATGGTTAACGAATCAGTCCAGGGAAAGTGAAGAAGAAAGAGTCCTGGTCTGAGCCAAGTGGTCTGGGTGGTCTGTTGGTCTTGCAAGGCAGAGTCTTTTTTTTTTTTTTTTTGAGATGGAGTTTCACTCTTGTTGCCCAGGCTAGAGTACAATGGCATGATCTTGGATCACCGCAACCTCTGCCTCCCAGGTTCAAGTGATTCTCCTGCCTCAGCCTTCCTGGTAGCTGGGATTATAGGCATGTGTCCCCATGCCCAGCTAATTTTGTATTTTTAGTAGAGACGGGGTTTCTCCATGTTGGTCAGGCTGGTCTCAAACTCCCAACCTCAGGTGATCCACCCGCCTCAGCCTCCCAAAGTGCTGGGATTACAGGCGTGAGCCACCACGCCCAGCCCAAGGCAGACTCTTTGACTGCAAGATAGTATCACCCAAGATGGCCATTTTGAGCTGCTCAAGGGCTAATCTTTTATAGTCATGTTGTCCTTTGATGAGAACTGATAGTGGAAGAGTTCTTGTTTGTGTCTTTATGTGATTGGATGCCATCTTTTTTTTTTAATTTGCTTATTAAACAAAACATCCTTGTTGGCAAAGTGTCCTATGAAATATAAAGTGGAGTCTTTTTCTAAGATGGAGTTAGTTATGTCAAGGGTGCTCTATACACTTGTGATTACAGTTTATTATAAAGGATAGGAGGGAACATCCAGATGAGGAGGTACATAAGGCAGGGAAGGGGGAAAAGTGTACAGTTTCCATGTTCTCTCTGGCATGCCACCCTCCCAGCACATCCATGCGTTTATCAACCTAAAAATTCCCTAAATCCCACTGCTTGGAGTTTTTGTACGAGATCTCATTATATAGATGTAACTGATTAAATGATTGGCCATCAGTGATTAAACACAACCTCTAGTGCCTCTCCTCTCTCTGGAAGTCAGGGTGGGAGGTAGGGCTAAAGTTCTGACCCTCCATTCACAGAGTTCGCTTCTCTGGTGAACAGCCCCCATCCTACAGTAATCCAGGGCCCGGACTATAAATCACCTCATTAGCATAAACTCAGGTATGGTCAAAGGGGCTTTTTATGGATAACAAAAGACAGTCCTACCACTCAGGAGTCTCCAAGGGTTTTAGAAGCTCTGTACCAGGAACCAGGATAAAGACCAAATATATATATTTTTATTATATCACAGGATACCCCTTGGTCTTTGAGCATGGGTTCTTTATAGCAAAAGGATCGCCTGTCCGAGCAACATTTTGAGGAAGGAGTGTGGTATAGGAATAGGAGGCTTTTAACTCATTTTTTCCAATTCATTTGACTATTGGTATTGGTATTATAATTTTTATCAACAATGCAAGTGTAAAACAATATTACATTATGGTAGATGTAACTAAAAAATTAAAAGTCAAAAAATGCTGGCATACTAGTAGAGTCCCATTCAGTCCTTAATAATTAGTTCAGTCTATTATCATATTTCATGAAAATGTCTCCTGGGATGAGGTCACTCCAGTTTGCAGGCTTTCATTTGATCCTGCCTAGTTCCAATACCAGGAGTGGTGTCAGCAATAGATGGTTTCACCCTTCGAGGCATCAGATATAACTGAGTAAAAGATAATAACATCTTTTGCTCTGAGCCTCTTTCAAGGTGTTAAAGTACTACTGAGTTTCCCTCATTACAGAACCCATTTATTTGTTGCATTATCCTCATCTACTATTTCTCCTTCTCTCCATTTATACAAAATTTTCTACCTTTGGAAGTGACATTAGGTTCAACCACTGTGCTGGTCTAATTGCAGGCAGCAATACTAATCTAGTAAGTACCTCTCCATCAGCCCACTACCATTCATATAGGTAGTGTTAAATAGTTATAGAAATGGGCTATTTTTACCATTAGACAATATAATTGCGTTCACAGTCAATCCCATTATTTCTAGATGAGGTGAAGGCACAATCTGCCCCATCAGGCCCACAGAAATTCTGACATAAAGTTTAGAATGCAGCTATACTTTATTGTTTAGGAATCATCACTGCCTTCAGCACTTGCAGTTGCAGCCTTGAACCTGTGGCCATGAAGTAGGAAAAACAAAGTTAAGGTGACATGGGGAAGAAAGTATAGTCATCAGTCACCTTTCCTGTGGGAAAAATTGCATAGTCATACCAGCATCTTCTCCCACTCCCTATCCTGCTGATCTACCAGAAAACAAGGAATCTATCTAGGAGACTCTTGTCTCCTTGTTGAGTGTGAGCACACATTTGCAAAGGCGTGTAAGCCAGCTCTTCATGCTTTTATATTCTCCGATTTTAGGCAACCAGTGTTTCAAATGCCCATTCCAATTCTCTATTGAATTATTATATTACTCTGAGGAAAATACCTCTCTGCCCATTCTTGAAATTATAGATTGTGAAAGGTGTTTCTCAGTCTGAAGAAATGTTACTTGGTAGTACAAATTGATGCAATATCTTATATTCTGATTCTTTGACTGTTCTCTGAACATTTGCATCTATCACTGGGTAAGGAAAGCCAAGTCCAGTGTCTATTCCTGTCAAGACCCACTCATAGCCAGCATCAATCCCACCTACCAGCTTGTTCAAGGTCTTCTCCCAGGAACTGTTGACACACAGCCATCTGCAGTGTCTATCTCTTATTTTTGGAAGACAAAATAGTTTTTAGTGGTATTTTGTGCTTCAGAGGTGCAAGAGGAATATGTCTAGAGTTAATCCATCTCTACATTGCTTCAGGCCCCCAGTGTCCCCTCATTTCATGGACCCAGGTGGCCACTTCAAGCAAGCATACTGGGATATCTACTGGTCAATTGCAGTCACCTGCTGAACCTACAAATGTATTCTTCTGTTGGGTGTCAACATGTTCTACCTTAATGCACTCCTCCCCAAATTCCCTTGCTGGTTTTCCTATGGGTATGCCTTTAATAGGCAGTTTTCCATTGCTCTCTGTCTGGCCATATGGTCAGGCCACTGGTCACCATCCACAAAGCAGTAAAAACTCAAGCGGGGGATTTTTATCTTTGTTCAATTCTTCCATCACTATAAGGAAAGTAACACATAATATTTCCCATTAAACTGGTTTGTTTTTATGTTCTTCAAACATAGAGGTGGTCTTCCAAATAGGATGCTGTCCATTTACCTTGAAACTGCTATTTATAAACCAAACAACTTTCTGCTGGTCATTTGAGAACTATTCACAGGGTACTATCCATAGTATAGAATCTGACACCTCCTCACAATATTCCAAGTCAGTCCTGGGGAAAAGAATCTACCTGCTCCCCCAGTAGTGTATTCCTATTGTGACATAAGAAATATGTTTCATTTCTGCTCACAGTTACTGACACAGAGGTCTTAAAACCTTTGGAACTTCCTGGGAGATACGAGTACCCTTTGTTTTATTGAGGTGACCCTTGGCGGGCTCCTGGATAGCTTTGGGATGGCCACTGGTCACCAGAAATACCAAGCCATGATTAGAGGTTGATAATTTTCAGCCTCACACTCCATCCTCCAGGGAGGGGAAATGAGCTATAGATTGACTTAATCAATTGTGTCTGTGTCGTGAAGCCTCCATAAAAATCCCAAAAAGGCTGCCTTTGGAGAGCTTCCAGGGCATAATGTCCTTAAGGTTCATCCATGTTGTAGTATATGTCAGAATTTCCTTCTTTAAGGCTAAATAATATTTCATTATGTGTATATAGAATAGTTTCTTGGTATTTATGGGGAATTGGTTACACGACCACCAAGGATACCAAAATCCAAGGGTGCTAAGTCCCTGATACAAAATGATGTAGTATTTGCACATAACCTGCACATATTCTCCCATATACTTTAAATCATCTTTGGATTACTGATAATACCTAATACAATGTAAATGCTACAGAAATGTTTTTTATAAGGTATAGTTTATGAAATAGTGACAAGAAAATGAAGTCTGTACATGTTCAGTACGTACACAGTGTTTTGTGAAATATTTTTGATCCTCAGGTGGCTGAATCCATAAATGTGGAACCCACAGATATGGAGGGCTGACTATGCTACATTTTTAAATTAATTAATCTGTCAATGGATACTTTCATTGCTCCTACTTCTTGGCTATTGTGAATACTGTTGCTACATGTGTGGGTGTACAAATATCTAAGAACCTGCTTTCGAATCTTTTGGTTATATATCCACAAATAGGGTTGTTGAATCCTATGGTAATTCTATTCCTAATTTCTTGAAGAACTGTTAACTATTTTTAATAGTGGCTGTACCATTTTATACTCCCACCAGCACTACACAGGGGTTCTAATTTCTCCACATCCTTACCAACACTTATTCTTTTTGTGCTTTTGACAATAACTATCCTAATTGATATAAGATAATAAGATTATTACATTTTCTTCAGTCATGGGGCAGTTTCAATTAATGTCTGAGATTGAGCTAGTAATCGACTCAGATGTAAATTCTCCACTTCAAAGTCCCTGTAGTTGTTGGTTGGAGGCCCTCCAGGCTTTTGCCACAAGCCCTAATCTACCCTCCACACGGGTCCATTGTACACAGAATTTGTGCATCCTAGCACTTCAGGTTTTATTCTACACTGTGTGGGCTTGAACAATCTTGTTCCTTCCTATTTAGCAAATATAATCAATATTGCTTAAAGGTGGAATTTATATGCCTTGTGTTTTATAACACTAGGCAGGGAAGCATTCCCCAGTCAGACACAATATCCATTCCCAAAATACATTCAGGTAAAAGAGACACAATCATTTCACATAAAGCCCATGTAAGCATTCCAGTTTTCGCCCAAACTTTGATATTGATCCTATCATTTTTTTGCAGAGCAGAGACCCTGTTTTAGGGGCCTGTGCAACCCCTCCCCTACAAATATGGAAATAAAGGAAAATCTGGAGTTCCTTTAAGGGAAATTCCATGCACCTAGCTAGCCCTGAGGAATGAAGTGAAGGAACTTCATCAAATTCCTTAAATGAATAAGGAAATTAATAAGCAAGAAAGTAATAGGAACCTAAAACAATAACCATGGAAGTTAGAGTCAGGAGATTTTTTGTTCCCCTATAGACACTAAATATAATGTCTTAACATATGTCCCTGAGTTGTCTTTCCGAAACCCAGATCCCACCAAACAATTCCACAGGCAGGTAGAACTCAGATAAGAGGGAACTGAGGACTAAACTCTGACAATCATTTTTTGTTCTAAATATCTTCCTGAGGGGCCTGGATGGAGTCACACTCAGGAGCCAAAGCTCATTCTTCTCTGCTGACTGCAAATTCTCTTCCTTCACCAACTGCAAATCAGAAAATCTTTGAATCTACCTATGACCTGTAAGCCCCCCGACTTCAAGAGCTATCTCTCTTTTGGGCCAACACCAATGTGTAACCTCCATGTATTGACTTATGATTTTGCCTGTAACTTCTGTTTTCCTGAAATTTACACTTTCCTTTAAAAATCTTTACCTGTAAGCCATGAGGGAGGTCAGAATTTAAGAGTAGCTGCCTGGTCTTCCTTGCTTGGAGCCCTGCAAATAAATGCCCTCCTTTTTCCTGCTGCACACCTCGGTGTGGATATCTTGTCTTATTGTGCCAGGAGAGCATATCTCAGGTTTGATTAATAAGTGGCACAAGTGAACCATCTGGAGTGATGGAAATGTTATAGATTTTAATGTGGGTCATGGTTACATGGATATACAAATATATAAAAGTTAAGCAGTAACTTATAAAGTATTTACTTATAAAGTAAATTCTTTATAAGTAATTTTATTTATAAAACTTGATTTTATAAGTAAATTTATAGACAGTATTTTTAAGTTAGCATTCAATAAAAACATTAAGGGCAGTCATTCAAAAAAGTAGAAATAGAAGGCATAACTTCTTCCATAGTAGAGGAAAAAGAAACAAAGACAAATCACTTATTACAAGAAAAGGCATGAAAGATGGAAAAAAGGAAGAGGAAAAGGCATGGCTGATAGCAAAGATTTAGGAAGAAATCGCAAAAGTACTGAAAGATATAAGCGTCACACAAAATGGACTAAGGAAAAAAGATTTTTACGAATGATGAGGATCATTACATAAAAAAGGTATTCACCAGAATACGTAGCAATTCTCATTTTTTATATATCTCAAAATACAACCTTAAATTACATGAAGCAAAAACCAGACATAAAAACAGAGAAATTTACAAATCCACAATTATGGTAAATTTTAAGAGAGTGCTAGTGTTTGCCAATTCTATCAAATAAAAAATAAGTTAGAAAAGGGAAGATTTAAATACCACAAAATAAGAGAGAACTTTGTCAAACATTTAGAGAATACACTTTCTGCTCAGTATATATGGAACATTAATTACACCATATTAGGTCACAAAGCAAGTCTCAATGAAAAACAATGGATATCGTACTGAGCATATTGTAAAATAACCAACAGGTACATATGTTTGAAAATTTACAAACATACTTCTTTAATACATGGTCCAAAAAGGAAATAATAAAAATGAGAAAATATTAGGAACTGAACAACAGTGAAAACAACATATATAACTGCTCAAGGCATGATATTAACCGGTGCCTAGAGAATAAGTTCTAACCTTAAATATAACAATTAGAAGAAATATTTTTTAAACTCTTAATGTGCTAAGTGCCTTATTTAAAAAATTAGAAGAGAATAATATAAACAATAAATCCAATAAATGTAGAAAGAATAAAGACAATAGCACCAAATAAAATCAAAACAAGATCGAAAAGGCTAAAAGCTGATTATTTTTAAAAGATCAGTAAGATAAAATTTAAACTTGTAAACTGTTATTACTCTATTTTTCAATAATTGAAAAATGATTTTTAACTTAATAATTTTAGTAATAATTAAAATTTAACTATTTTTTTCTGTTTGAAAATGGTTTGGGTAACTTAGGTTTGGGATCATTATAATTGTTCTCATTAAAAGAAATAGAAAAAAATTTTTTCCACCTAACGGCTTTTCCCTGAGCTTTCAGGAGGCCATTAAAGCCGTTAAGCCCGGGTCAGGTGAATAGGAAGTTAAAGACTAAAAAGGAGACACAGAACTGCCGACTTTCCCGACGGCGAATCTGCCCTCCGCAGACAGCCGACCAATCACAGGCAGTAGGGGCGCGCCCTGCAGCAGGCTAAGGCAGCGGTTCCGGGGACTAAGCCACTACGCGCCGCCCGACCGGTAGGAGCCGCCCTAGACGAGCGAGCTCGAAGGCCTCGACTGGCGCCGCCTCATCGCCTCCCACCGCCACTGACCGACCGTTCGACCGGCAGACATGGTTGAAGCGGATCGCCCAGGGAAGCTGTTCATTGGAGGCCTCAACCTCGAAACCGACGAGAAAGCCCTCGAAGCCGAGTTTGGCAAGTATGGCCGCATCGTCGAGGTGCTCCTGATGAAAGACCGAGAAACCAACAAGTCGAGGGGCTTCGCGTTCGTCACCTTCGAAAGCCCCGCAGACGCCAAGGCCGCCGCCAGAGACATGAACGGCAAGTCCCTGGATGGTAAGGCCATCAAGGTGGCCCAGGCCACCAAACCGGCGTTCGAGAGCAGCCGGCGAGGCCCGCCGCCTCCTCGCAGCCGCGGTCGCCCGAGGTTCCTGCGCGGAACCCGCGGAGGTGGCGGCGGCCCGCGGCGTTCCCCCTCCCGGGGCGGGCCCGATGACGACGGCGGCTACGCGGGAGATTTCGACCTGCGGCCCTCCAGGGCCCCGATGCCTATGAAGCGCGGGCCGCCGCCGCCGCCGCGCAGGGCCGGCCCACCCCCGAAGAGGGCCGCGCCGTCGGGTCCGGCTCGCAGCAGCGGCGGTGGAATGCGCGGGAGGGCCCTGGCCGTGCGGGGGCGAGACGGCTACTCAGGACCACCGCGCCGAGAGCCGCCGCCCCCGCGCCGCGACCCCTATCTGGGCCCACGGGATGAGGGCTACTCGTCCAGAGACAGCTACTCGAGCCGAGACTACCGCGAACCCCGGGGTTTTGCCCCCTCGCCCAGAGAGTACACCCACCGCGAATACGGCCACTCCAGTGTCCGGGACGACTGTCCCTTGAGAGGCTACGGCGACCGAGACGGCTACGGGTGTCGCGACCGTGACTACGGGGATCATCCCAGCAGAGGTTCCTACCGAGAGCCCTTTGAGAGCTACGGAGACCTGCGCGGCGGCGCCCCAGGACGGGGGACACCGCCATCTTACGGAGGAGGAGGCCGCTACGAGGAGTACCGGGGCTGCTCGCCGGATGCCTACAGCGGCGGCCGCGACAGTTACAGCAGCAGTTATGGCCGGAGCGACCGCTACTCGAGGGGCCGAGACCGGGTGGGCAGACCAGATCGTGGGCTGTCTCTGTCCATGGAAAGGGGCTGCCCTCCCCAGCGTGATTCTTACAGCCGATCCGGCTGCAGGGTGCCTAGGGGCGGAGGCCGTCTAGGAGGCCGCATGGAGAGAGGAGGAGGCCGGAGCAGATACTAAGCAGGAACAGACTTGGGACCAAAAAGCCCTTTTCAAAGAAACTAACAAAAAGAAGAACCTGTTGTATGGTAACTACCCAAGGACTAGTACAAGGAAGAGTTGTTTTTACCTTTTAAGAATTTCCTGTTAAGATCGTCTCCATTTTTATGCTTTTGGGAGAAAAAAACTTAAAATTCGTTTAATTTAGTTTTGGAATTGTTAACGTTTCTTTCAACAAGGTCATGTTAAAAGTATATGAACCTGAGTACTAGTCTTCTTATATTTACAAGTAGAAATTCGATTAATGGCTTCTTCCCTTGTAAATTTTCCTGATAAATGAGGCAAACAGTCCTAAGATCTTTCATAAACATCTGCTCACCTAAAATGGAAAAATGGATCATTCTGCTCATTTAAACCAACTAGATTTTGGGTGGAGAGTGGGAGGGATTGGTGTATGCTACTCTTAAGATTTCAGGGTATCTTTCAAACTGAATCTCTGTTTCCAGTATTAAAAACCAACCAGCAACAACAACAACAAAAGTGATTTAGATCAAATGTTTATGTAAAGAAAATTATATTCAGTCAGTAAATCTGAAAAGTAAATGGATAATGTTGGCCATGTTTTGCCTTTTTGCCTTTTCTTTGGGAATCTACAGGATCACCTGTCCCCTCAGTCCCAAAAGTACTATTTATGTTTTGAACAACAGTGGAATACTATATAAAAGGTTTGGCCAACCAACCACAAAGCTACAAAACAAGCAAACCCAAAATCCTTCAATTGATAGCATTCATTTTCACCACCAACAAATTATTAAGAAACAAGTAGAAAATAAACCAGTGGTGGATTTGGGGATCATAATGGCTTCCATTCCTAACTCCAAGCTACTTGCCTTTGGCTCTAGAGCCAGCCACTGAGTCCTGTGGAGAGAATTGAGCTTCTTCTCTTAGGGGTGGAGGAATCAAAAGTGAGCAGCTTCAGAGCTCGGGAGCAAAGGTCAGAGAATCCCTGAAAGAGCTTGGCGTTTCAACCTCAGAGGATCTCAAACTGGCATGAAGGGGCTGGTTTTCCTGTCCACAAAAGGCGAGGGGTTGGATGGGTTGTCTCCTAGTTCTAAGGTAGGGAGAAGGGCTTCAACCGAAAAAGATTAGAGTCTTTCTCCAAGGTGTGTCAGGAGGAACATAAGTTTCCTCTTAAACATCTTTTCCATTCAGCACCTGTGGATCCCCCAATTTATCTGTGAGAAAGTTAATTGTATAGTCAAGGGACTGTAGCAACAAGAGAAAGAAGGATCGGGTTAAGGAGTATGACCCATGTTCAGTGTAATAATTGCTGGAGGAAACAGATAAGGGAACAACAACAAAAAGTACTTAAAGGGATCTGAATGCAACACACTCACATACACAACTTTTAAAAACATGATTTTTTTGACAAAATAATAAAGTAGGTGCATTAAAGGAGAGGACACACTAGTGGCTCAGAAGATCAAATGCAAGAAATAGCTAAAACATGATCCAGGAATTAATCTAGCAAAAATAAGATCTTTATGAAAAAATTGCTAATCTTTATTAAAGGACATAAAAGAAGAACTATAAGAGATTGATATGCTTATGGTTGGGAAGACTTTATTATAACTATTCTCAACCTCATCAAATTAATTTGGAAAAACAATACAACTTTAAATGAAGTCACTTCACGATTTCTTTCACACAGCTCACCTCCCCTCTTGCCTAATAACACTGTTTATTTGTGTTGATCAATGATGGAATAATAAAAGATTTGGTAAACCAACCACAAAAAATATCAATAGCTTCATTTCACCACCAACAAATTATTAAGAAACAAGTATTTAGAAAAGAGACACTACTGGGAGAGAGAGCTAATCCTCAAATTTGCATGGTGGAATAAAGAACAAGAAAAGCCAAATCAATTCAGATGAACAGTTGTTAGGAAGTACTCATCCTACAGATACCAAGACTTATTACAAAGCTCTAGCAATTTAATGGTATGGTATCAGCAAACAAGGATAGACCAATAGACCAAAACTGTGATCTTAGAAACGAGTCCACTTCTGTCACATTATACAACAGAGGTAATTTTTAAAAAGTCATTGGTGGCAAAATGCACTTCTAAAAAAAAAAAAGACTATCTGTTAAAAGATAAACTGAGATTCCATAACAGCATATACAAAAATACATTCCAGATGGTTTGAAGATTTAAATGTGAAGAGGAAATTTTTAAACACTTAGAAGAAGATGAAGAAATGTGTTCACCACATTGGGGTCGAGAATTCCATTTTAAGACAAAAAGCACAAACTTAGAAGGAAAGTATTGATAATGTTTTCCACATTATTATTAAGGTATTTTAATGATAAAAGTGATGATTAACAAAGTGAAATTTCAAGCCATAAATTGGAAGAATATATTTACATTGAAATGACTTCCAAAAGAATGCTTAAAAATCAGTAAGAAGAAAAAAATACCAAGAAAAAAATGGACAAAGGACTTATATTTTTGATAGATGTGTAAATTGATACAATCATTTTGGAAATACTTTTAGTAATGCCTAGTAAACTTGGAGGGTGCATACTTTAGGACCCAGAAATTCCATTTCAAGGAATGGACTTAGAGAAATTTGCACATGTTCACAAGGAGATATGCACAAGATTGGTCAGTAAGGCACCCTTTGAATGTTTACAACAAAAAATAGTCTACCTGGAGTGGATCAACTGAGATTTACTCTTATGATGAAGCTCAGGGTAGAAGCCAATATGAATCAGCCAGGTCTACATGTATCATTGTGGGTAAATATCAAATTATTAATATTTGGTGGAAAAGGCAAATTGCATAAATATAGGTATAGTAAAAAACAAAATAGAATTTGAATGATAGCATGAAAAGTCAGGATATTTAGAGTTAAGAGGAAAGGAAAAAGATGGGATGAGGAGTGGACTTCAGTAAAAAAATAAAATTTGAATGATAGCATGAAAAATCAGGATATTTAGAGTTAAGAGGAAAGGAAAAAGATGGGATGAGGAGTGGACTTTAGCTGAATGTTTTATGTCTTTAAAAGTGATGGCTCTTAAGCAAAACTGACACGTTTAACATCTTAAATTTCTGTGGTCTGTACATTGGCATCTCTTAATCCATAAGTTCAAAATATTTTATAATACAAATTTTAATATTAAAAAATAGAGCTTAGCATACCACCCAGCATGTAACTACTGAAAAACGTTTGTTATTAATATGCTGAAACTCAGCTGCAACACTCTTGGCAATCATTATTTCTCCTGGCTTTGTTCTTTCATCAATATGGATGATGCCTTATTCTATTTTAATGAGTTCTTAAAACCTTTCTATCCTGGACTGTGCCCACAGCTTGTTTACCATAATCTCAAGGGTAGAACCTGCAATACCTGAGAACCAGATCTTAGAGGAAGGTGCAATTTTTCCCTCTGTCGTCTGTTTTGAAGTGTAATAGCGATGAAAAACATTTTCCAATCAACAAATAAGCTGTTTCTGAGGAGTAATCTCCTGAATATTGAAACTATTAATAAAAACAAAGTATTAACATTAGGAAACTAAAGATTCACTGGAGTTCAATGAGTTAATTTAAGAGATTGTAGCATACAAAGGTTGTAGAGCTCTCATAATACAACAGTCTCAGTATTTACTGAAAATTAATTTATTAGAGCTATCTTTGTAGGAAAATATGCCAGAGGTCTTGTCAATTGAGAACTCTTTATAATCACTTTCATAGTGATGAGAGAGAGAGAGAGAGAGCTTATCACATGTTTTCCAGAACTCACCCACTGAGTAAGATGTAAAGAATTTGTATCTCAGTGAAAAACCTTTATATTTTCTATCATGTACTTTTCTCCAATTACTCCTGAAACCCCATCTCCTCCATATTCCCTTCCAAAATGGTTTCAGGAGCATTCAAATTGTCCACATGGCAACTGACAGCATTACTGAATCCCCCACAAGGTGAAGCTTGAACATCTGTTTCTGATCACAACCTGAATCCTACTGTGGCTCCTGGGACTATCTTGGAGTGCTAGAGGTAGAATTTTTTTTTCCCCATAGGGCAATAGTTTCCTTTTCCCCCTTACCTCAGGCCAAGTGAGATAGAGAACGCTTTTCTGCTAGTGTTCCTCCTAACTGGGGCCTCTAACATTTTCAACCTTTATGTGGTTTCCATGCCCCCTCCCTTTTAGCCTTTATTTTAAAAGTGATATAACTTTCCTTCTTTTCCTCCATATAAATGTTCTCTCTGGGGATAGTTACTATGTTCTCATAAATGTTTTCCTCTTTAGAATGTGTTTAAGAACTCACCAAGCAAAATGAGGCTATATTGCTGTTGCTGTGCACACATGATATCCAATGCTCGTGGAAATTTCTTTCAGAACCTACATGTTCTATTTGTGGTGAAGTTTATTCTGAAGCTAATTACTCTTACAGTGTAGCACATCTAAGAATGATTTAAAATGATTTTGATAAATATTTTGTTAGTAATATTGAATAAAAATATCAAGCACAGAAAATTAGAGGAACTACATAGCAATTATGTCCTTGTTGAATGTATCTCACTATCATATTTATTGAATTGCTCAAGGGGAATAAAAAATATGAGGACCTATTATGAAAGTTTTAGAGAAAACTTTGGAAGAAATAGTAAAGCTTTCTCAGGTTTGAAGGCTGCTTGTTATAGTAGAGAGATAATCTTTTGGTCATATACATAAGCTCTCATTCTGTTATTCATATAACTTGGACAACTTTCTTAAAACTTTGGACCTTCCTTTTTTTTCATGTGTGGGGATAATACAGTTTCATAGTATTTGTGGAAGTTTTAAATAAGATGACTCATATACAACACCCAGCACAATGCCTGGAATGCAATGGGGCTCATTAAGTGGTAGTATTACAGCATTCTACAAAGTAGTAGCACAGACTTTCCTTTGGAATTTATCATTTATATTCCTTGTAAAATTGCTTCTGTACTCAAAAGTCTTAAGAAAAATTACACTTGAGAGTTTTAATTGTATTTACTCAAGCTGCACTTATCCAGCTTGAAATCTTGAAAATATATTTGACTCTTTATAGTCCCCATTAATTTTCTGCTACCTCTTCCTTCTTCACCTCTTCGGTTGAGAGGACCAGAACTTCCGCCATGGGCCCCATTCCTAACCAGTCTAAAGTAAGGCAGGTTGATGTTATTGTAGAGGCTTGATTCCTTCTTATCTAGTAGGGTTTAGAATTATTGCTCTCTGGCATAATTGTCTTAGACTCAATTTTGCCCCAGAAATAAAGTGCCTAGTGCAGTGCCTAGATTTTTTTTAAATGTAGCTATTTTTATTGTTATTTACAGTTGACTCAGGCTTTGAGGCACCTAAAGAAATCTCTGAGTTGAAGAGTGTAGTAATTTAGAATAAGTGATATGTAATCTCGTAGACCTGAATTTAAATCCTGTGTCCACCATTCACTAACTGTGATCTTGGTCAGGTTACTTAATTACCCTTTGTGGTTTTTTCTCCCTTACCTATAAAATAGGAGCAAGAATGCTCCCCTCATGAGATTGGTTGTCCATCTATCCATTTATTCATTGAATCTAATTTTTATTTATGTAGTACCCACCAAATGGCAAACACTGTGCTAATATCACGCCAACTAAGGCAAACAGCAAAGCAGCACCAAGATCACAGTTAGTGAATGATCTTGGTCATGTTGCTCTTTGATTTTTTTCCCTTATCTATAAAATAGGGACAAGAATGCAATCATACTTGTTTGCCAGATTAATATTCATTAAGGATGATTCACAGAGACAGTGGAGTAGTAGTTGTGAGTTGCCCAGATGCATTCTATGGGAATACACAGATTTAGCAGGATTGGACATCAGCTTTGAGAGAGGAACTCCCACATTTGGGCTGTGGGGCTTTTGAGTTGCATAATATAGGAGATTCCAGCCACTACCCTGGAATAATTAGGGGTTAGGATATAATAGCAATATGTCATGGCAGAAATAGCTATAACCCTGTCACTTCAGTGCTCATGGTTGTGGATCTGCAGGAGTTGAGGACTTGATAATAACATCAGTCTGCCTTAGACAGGTTAAGAATGGGTCACTGAACCTTGCAGTCAACAGCTGGAGAAGGGAGAGACAGTAGAATATAAATGGGGCTGAGAAGAACACGTTTTTTGTGAATAATGCTTTTATCTAAGATGGTAAAGAGCTGGAGTCAAAGTCTTGCAATTGAAGCTGTATGGCAGCAAACTAGAGTCAGGACTTGCTACATCAGCATTCATGATTGGGAATGTGCTAACATTATAGCTGCAGGGGTAATTGTGGCCCAAGCTGTGCAGCTAACCATGATTGATTGCATTAAAAATTGTCTAAAACCAGTTTTCAGTGAAATTAGCAGAAGGCCAATCCTTTCCAAGGTGCCAATCTACTGTGGATTAGTTTTGGATAAATTAATCCTTGTCTCTTAGCTAAGCAATGGAGAGCCAAAGTAGACATTATTAATTCTCACATGGAACAATGTTCAAAAGGTAAGATAGACTGGTTAAATTATCATACAAAAAGCAACATTTTAACCATGACAAGTACTGTGAAAGAGAGATACATAGCACTATGAGACATATTTTTAAAAGCTTGGTATAATATAACAGGGGTCCCCAACCCCTGGGCTAGGAACTGGGCTGCACAGCAGGAGCTGAGTGGAAGATGAGCTGGCAAAGTTTCATCTGTGTTTATAGCCGCTCCCATCACTTGCATTACTGCCTGAGCTCCACCTCCTTTGAGATCAGCAGCAGCATTAGATTCTCATAGGAGCATGAGCCCTATTGTGAACTGCAAATGTGAGGGACCTAGGTTGCATGCTCCTTATGAGAGTCTAATAGTTGATGATCTGTCACTATCTCCCATCACCTCCAGTTGGTACCATCTTGTTGCAGGAAAAGAAGCTCAGGGCCTCCACTGATTCTACACTATGGTGAGTTGTATAATTAATTCATTATTTATTACAATGTAATAATAGTAGAAATAAAGTGCACAATAAATGTAATGTGCTTGAATCATCATAAAACCATCTTCCCCGACTCCCTGGTCCATGGAAAGTTGTCTTCCACAAAACTGCCAAAAAGGTTGGGGACCACTATAGTATAGGACACCCAGAGAATGCATCCTTAAGTGATAATTGAACTAAGATGTGAAGGACGTATAAGAGCTAAATTTCTATGAAAATTAAATGAGATAATATATAAAAAGCATGTAGCACATAGTAACCCTCAATGAATGGAGACTGATTTTCTTATAGCTATTCTCTTTTCACGTCAAAGCAGTTTTTGCTAGGAGTTTGTGCTATATAAATAAAGGTGAAGGAATGCAGATGAATTAGTAACAGACACTAATTTAAGAGAGCATATCTTGGGGTTGATTTGCGGGAGAGGAAAAATGAGAAACATAAAATGTGAATTAACAAATAAGAGAGGCAAATAATATGAGATCAGTTCAAGGTCAAACTAGTAAGAAAAAAAAACCAGATAAAATGAAGAAGTTGGGGAAAAGACAAGGATTGGCAAAAAGACAAGGATTGGCTGGATTAATGCCCCGGGAATAACTACTGATACCCCCTTTAAAGTCTCAGAGCCAAGTTCACAGAGAAAGTCGCTTTTAAAGGCATCAGGGTTGTTTGAATCTGAGATGAATCAGACACTCTTTATCCGTCAGGCACTCAGAGTTTAGTGTGGGTAACATTTTTCTGCATAAACTACCTAAAATGCAAAACAGAGCAAAGAATGTTATCAAATAGGCGTGAGCAATGTGCTAAGCAAACCAATTCTGATTAGGAGAAGGCTTTCCAGAGGTTGTGAAATTTCAAGATTTTCCATGAAACAGGGAAACCCCTCTTTAGTATGTGTATGTTGTCCGCTTTAAATACAGCTAGGTTTATGTGTTTCTATTTGTAATTAATTTTAGGAGTGTCCTCATCTTGTTGATTTTATATCCCATCTCTGCTAATTTACATGGAAACTATTGAAACTTCTGAAGATGGGAGTGATTATCTGAGCTGCAGTTTGGCACCTGAGAGATGGACCGAAGAGAAAGGCTGGAGGGAGAGAGCCATCCTAAACATACCTAAGGCTTGCATTTTTTTTTTTTGTATTTAAAATTGCCCTAGTTGATTAAGTGGCTGAGTGGAGGAAAACGTGGTTCCTGACACTGAACAGAAGTTACCGTATGATAACAGTCCACTAGATGTCACCAAAAGCTCAAGGATTGGCGCTTTATGTTTCCTTCCTTGAACCTGCTCCCTGGAACTTGGACTCTAGGGTCTGTGGATGTAGGCTAGGTGCTGCTTATGCTTTTAACTGGAAATCCCCATATAATCAGATACTGCACATTATGTACAGTTGAAAAGAGCAGAAGTATATCCAAGTATATATAAGCATTCAAATTGGTGGGAAAAGTAATTCAATCACTGATGCTTATTTAGTTGGCTAACCACTTTGGAAAAAAGTCCTAATGATTTTGGTCATTATACACCAAAATGAGTTCCAGGTGGATTAACTTTTTTTAGGCAGGATTTAAACTTTTTTAAAAATGTGGTAAAATACAACAAAATTTACTATCTTAGCCATTTTTAAGTGCACAAGTTTAGTGGCATTAAGTACATTCACATGGTTGTGCTGCCATCACCACCATCCATCCATAGAACTCTTCATCTTGCAAAATTGTGGATTAACGTGCTTTTTTTGGGGGGGGATGGAGTTTTGCTCTGTCACCCAGGCTGGAGTGTAGTGGTATGATCTCGGCTGTCTGCAACCTCCACCTCCCGGGTTCAAGCAGTTCTCCTGCCTGTCTCCTGAGTAGCTGGAATTACAGACGTGTGCCACCACACCTGGCTAATTTTTGTATTTTTAGTAGAGACGGGGTTTCATCATGTTGGTCAGGCTCGTGATCCGCCTGCCTCAGCCTCCTAAAGTGCTGGGATTACAGGTGTGAGCCACCGCGCCCAGCCAGATTAACTTTTTAAATGTAAAAAATAGAAACAATAAAAAGTTTAGAAGAAGATCTATTTGTGTTTTGATATAATTGAGTTTTGGAAAATTTTTCTAAACTCAACAGTAAAGGAGGTATCACGAGTTATATATTGATAAATTTTATTACCATAAGATTAAAATTTTGTTTACATCTAATTAAGCCTCAAAGTTTATTCATTTATTATATATATGAATAATTTATCATATATTCATTATCGTGTGGTTATAGGACTTGTTGGTTTTCAGCAATGGAGCTGCTGTCAGTTCCTAGGGACCTCTCACAATTCCTTGCCACCAGCTCCTAGGGACCTCCCACAATTCCTTGCCATGTGCTCCTCTCACAGATCCTTTCACAATATGGCAGTTTATTTCTTCAAAGGCAGCAAGAGAGAGTCTCTCTCTCCAATCTGCTAATGCAGTTCTTATATACCATAGCAACACAATCTTTTTTTGTCATATGGCATAATCTAACTAAGGGAGTGCCATCCCATGCTTGTTTATAACATGGAGGAAATGTGCAATACAAGTTTTAAGAAGATACTAAAACATTGGAGGCTATGGTGGAAGGAGGATGCCTTGAGCCCAGGAGTTCAAGGCTGCAGCGAGTCATGATTGTGCTGCTGCGCTCTCTGGGCAACAGAGCAAGACTCTGTCTGTTTAAAAAAAAAAAAAAGATACTAAAATATTGAATAAAATAGAGGTTTTGTGGGGCTTTGTTGTATAATATAGAGATTATATCAGAGATCTGGAAAAAGAAACCGTTTTTATATTTTCAATTAGGAGGAAATGTTCTTGGGAAAATAATCACTCTGGGCATTTAGACAGCCTGGAAATGCAGTTCCACTTTTCAGATGCTTACTGGTATTCAAGAAAATGTTCACCCATTGAGGAGGAATGAAGAGGCTCATGACAGGGAACCACTTTGTACTTGGCGTTGTCCTCAGCCTTCTGTTCACTCATTTAGTACAGATCAATTCAATCTATAGATTACAATGTTAATATATTGTATTTCTTAATACATTTAAAGTCTAAATTCACATTGAAGCATTGCTATAAAGAGGCTGTACAGTGAAAAAAGTAGTTGGTATAATTAGAATAAAGAATTGACTATTAGTGAAAATTATGCATTTAGTCTGTTAGCCTAGTATTCTTCAAATTTAAAAATTAGAGGTTGAGAGAAGTTAAAATAATTTTTACATATCTGTTCTCTAAGTTACCTTTCTGGTTCTAATAATAGTCATAGAAATAACTAATATCTTTGACTGATTCCTCTCAGCAGGTATCACTGCTGATACCTGCAAGATAATTTACCTCATTTGGTCTTCTTAACAACTCTATGAAATAGATATCATTCTTATAGCCACATTACAGGTGAGGAAACTGAAGCCTAAAGAAATTAAGTAACTTGACCAAGATTACGGGAATAGAAATTTGGTAGAATAATAACTTTAATCTGATTAACTGACCTCTAGAGCCTAAAGTTTTACCCACTAGGTTATACTGCCTGGAAGTTACCTGTGCCAGGTAAGCCATAGCATAAAAGCTCAGATCTCTCTTTTTTGATATCAATCTAAGTAGCTCAGTTCTCAGCCTAAAGTCTTAGGAAAAATTTATAAATGAGGAGTATTCACTCTCTATTTAATAAGCATGCATATTATAGAAAAATATGTAATGAGAAGCAGAAATACATTAAAAATTAGCGTATAGATTACTTAAAGATAAAGCCCACACAAGATCTAGTTTCATCCAATATGTTAATATCTTTTTATAACTCCCACTTCATACTTCCTCCGTGGAAAAGATACATGGGTAGGACATGAGGACATCCTAGGTATTTGCTGTGTTGTTCTTTGCTGGGTACTGACGATTCTTAATTATTTTGACCATCAGCTTCCTTACAGTTAGCATATGATCGCTTAACTTGACAGTTGTTTTGAATTAAGAAATCTCACAATGAATCTTGAATGGAACAGATATGTATGCTTTAAAAAAAAAGTCTATAGTGTTGTTTGGTATCAAATCCAGAGTTAAGCTCAGCTTTGTCAGAATATTGGGGCATACTTCCTTCATAATGGCTGCTTTCTAGTGACAGTTGTCAGGATATAACTTGAGGTGAAAACATTCTCAGTGTTCCATTCCCCGGTTTAATCATGCCCTCACCTGAATCCTTCAACTACCTCACAGGCAGCAACTCATTGACTCCTATCTGGTATGAGATTGTAAACTGAAAGATGTCCTGATTTCCCCATTACAAGATGATACTGTCTTCTGTTTTATCCGTCAGCTATCTTTATCAGTAACACCAGAAAATTATATGTAATAAGACTTTATCTCTAGTCTCAAATTTGTGCTGAGGAACTTAATCATCATAACGTTCTTATTATCATTTGTGTTTTATCTTATTATGTGGCCTCAAATACATAGACAGTGTATGTGGTTTTAGCCTTCCATTGTATCTGGAAATTTAATTGTTATAAGTCTTTTCTTGTAGACCTTATTCTGTATTTGAATGAGATTCTAAACCTTCTACAGTTGCTACAATTACGTTTGTCCCTATCAAAATCAGAGATCTGGGAAAACAAACCATAATGTTTATATTTTCAATTAGGGGAAATGTTCTGGGGAAAGTAATCACTCTGGGTATTTAGACAGCCTGGAAATGCCGTTCCACTTTTCAGATGCTTACTGGTTTCCACGAAAATGTTCACCCATTGAGGCGGAATGAAGAGGCTCATGACAGGGAACCATTAAGTGCTTGGCATTGTCGTCAGCCTTCTGTTCACTCATTTAGTACAGATAGGTATATACTACTGGCTGAGCGTGGTTCTGAAGGGTAGAAATGCAAATATGAGACACTAATTATGATCTCTATCTTTGAGGATTTATTTCTCAGTCTCGTGAGGAAGAAAAACACTAACTAGAAATTGCAATCCAACTTACATATGAGTACAAATGAGAACACTTCATCCTGGAAGCAGAAAATATGCTTCTGCTTTGGAATAGGAGCAAAATTGAAGACTACAAGTGAACTGAAAAGAAGGCAGAAGTGAAGTAGGAGCTGGATAAACTGTTACATGTTTTCTCTTTTATGTCCAGTGAAATATATTTGACAGTAGAACTGCAAAAAAAATTAACATTGAATTGAAAAATTTCTTTTTAGAAGTGTTGAAGAAACACCATTTCTCTGATTTAAGGAAGTCATAAATATATTTGAATGTTTGATATACTAAAATTGCTCAGTAATATTAGTTTTCACTAAATGGATTTTATGACCTCAGTAATAACACTGCTTTATTTACTTTTATTATTTCCAATGGAGTAAGCAGTCCACATATAACTAATATATTTGGATTAACTCCTCCGTGCTTCATTTGTTTTAGGAAGGATTAGCAACAAAGCTAGATTTGGGATCCTTGTGGGAGGGGTGTGCTTTTATGAAACACTCATTTGATTTTATAAATGTTTCTAGATGTCCAGGAGAGATGGAATTAACTAGTCCTCAGCTCCTTAAGGATATAAGTGTTGGCTAACCAGAACAATAACTATCAAATTAAAAATAGCAGTGGGGCAGTACTCAATCAAGGACTAATCCAGTACTATGGCAACAAGCACTATTTTTGGCCCTATGTGAAGGTCAGGTACTGTGCCTCCTAATCATTTTGGATTGCTCTTTCCCCAGCCTCAGATAGCTTCCTCACATATTTGCATGAATCAATACTTGGCTAAATATTCTAGGTGGACCCTCTGGAGATGTCTGGAGATTTTTCTTAGTGCAGCCTCTTTTCTCTGTTACTCTGGCCTGCGAATGGTAGCACCTTTCTTCCCTTCTGAACTGTTGTCTCTGTATCCTCAGCTAAAGTTACCAGCCAAGCTCTGCCTGAGTTCCTCCTCCCTGATTTCCATAAAAATAGGTATTTTGATAGAAAAATATAATTCATAGAAATTGACTCAAGGATAGGTAGGAGATATAAACAGGATAATAACCATGTAAGCAATTTTAAATCTGTGAAAGAATTCTCTGAAAGCATGCTTATTTTGGTTAGATTGCAAATAAGTAAAATAAAATAATTTCCCTGCTATATAACTCACTGAAGTATATTTTAAAATATAGACGATATTTAAGTTCATTTTATAAGCCAGTATAAACTTGTTATCAAAACCTGGCAGATATGAAAACATGAAAATTATAAACACTTTTTACCCATGAATATAGATAAGAAAATATTCTAAATAATAGTAAGAGTTGAATCACACAACATATTAAATAATATCATGAACAAATAGGAATGTCGTTTTCTAAAACTTATTAATAATTTATATTGGTAGACCAAAAAAAGTCACATGAGCATCTCCATAGATGCCCATGAAATATTAATAAAAATTCAATATCCACTTTTGATACAAACTCTTGGTAAACCAAATATAGAACATGACAAAATGTATCATTCTCAAGGTATCAGCTGACAGAAATTTTAATAATAAGAAGGAATCTGAAGTAAGAAATGAGAAATTTACAATTGATCTAGAATGTCAGAAAATGGATAAAAGCAAGTTACAAAGGGAAGTAAAGGAAGAAATAATATTAAAATATATTTGCTGACAACATGATTATTTACATTTAACTTTTTAAAATGAGGAAGGACCTATCCTTTCAATGTCAAGAATGAAAGTATTTTTGCCCCCCACCCCATATTTTAAAAGGAAAACTATAATGTATCAGTTTCCTAGTTTCTTCCCATCTCCCTTTGGCAGTTTTGAATGAAGTTGTTGGGATTTGAAACTTTTACAATTTATGTTGTAGATGCTCTGCCAAAAATAGTGATAAATTACATTCAATTCCATTTGGATATTTTAAAATTACATAGATTAAATTTTGTTTTCAATACTTACTACCAATTTTTTTAATACCATCTTCCCTTTTATAAAGTTAAAATGTTAACAGTTGATTTTGTAGTTGGCTGAAGTAGGACCAGTAATAACTTTTAAGAATGGAAATGTGATTGGTAGATTTTCTGAGTTCTTATATGGTTGGTAATATCTTTCAGCGAATTTCCTAATGAATGTGTGCTTGATCAAATAGAAAATGTTCATACTGTATGTCTGTTGATTTTAAGATTCTTTAGCCAATGCTAAACTGGCTTTTTTTTTTTTTTTTTTTTTTTTTTTTTTTTTTTTTTTTTTTTTTTTTTGTTATGGAGCAGAAATCTGAGGCCAGCAGGACACTATTTTTCCTTTCACCTTTTCTTTTTACTGAGAACTTATTTTTTTAATCCTTAACATGCACAACGTTTATGAAAATATGCCCTCTTAAAAAGTATATTTGCTTTCAAGTAAAGTTAGACATTTCACCTCCAAAATTCAAGCAGTCTTTTAGTTTCAGGCGTGTTTGTCTTTTATTTTGATTTTCTTCTGTTGGTTTCTCTTTTGGGGATGCTCTTTGCATGCCTATTCCATGTTCTTGATTTGTCCTCCATGTTGCTAACATTTTCTCTCCTCAGTTAAGTCTATATTGGGTGATATCGAGTTATTTCTCTTAAGGTTTAGTTTTTCATAAAATGTATCTATATCTAGTTCATTTTCTCAATTTTTTCTCCTGACAAATCTTGTTTGCTGACTCCATTAAAATAATTCAGCTACTATGCTTTCCAAATCTTGAAAAAAAATTTCCTGATCTCATATTGTGGTTTTTTCATAATTTTCTATTTTAGTTTCATAAATCGTAATGTCCCCCCAAATCTTTTTGAGTGTGTAAATTGTAGATTTTTCAATGATTTTTTCTTTCAAGGAAACAAGTCAGTTTACTTGGGGTGAAACATTGCTGGGATTTGTCAGCTTGATCGCTCTTTTTCAGTGCTGAGCATTTTTATAGTCCAATTATCTTTTTTTATTTTTCATTATATCTACTGAGGGATGTCTCTGTTTTATCAGTAGGAAATCAAGGTGGCTTTTTCAGAGACTGTGTTGGTTCCTTTCAAATACTTGAAACACTGACAGAAGGAGACATTTTAGATTTCCTCAAAGTTTACACTGCCATTTTAGAAATCTAGAAGCCTATAAGGAAAATTAAAACTGTTGCACTAAGAGCAGCCAACACAGAGAACATTCTCTTGGTGCTCAAAAGCTAGGATTCCACAATTACTGTGACAATTCAAGTTAGAGAGCTATGTGTCCTCATCTTTCCTCCTTTTCTTCCTCCTTCTCCACTGTCGTCTTCGTCCTAGTAGTAGTATTTATTTTGTCTTAGTTTTCTATTTAATGTTTATTGAAAGATGTATCATACCTGCATACAAGAGTGTAAAATTATTTGTACACTTTACAGTAAAGCTGTAAAGTGAACACATGTGTAATCACTAACTAGATCAAGCCAGCACACAAGAAGTCCTTCATTGCCTCTCCCCAAATGTAACTCCTCTCCCTCCTGGAAGTAACCACTTTCCTGACTTTTATAAAATCATGTTCTTGCTTTTCTTTATATTTTAATAACCTAGTTATATTCTTAAATAATATGATATAGTTTTGCTGAATTTTATAATTTTATGTGAAAGGAATTATGTATGCTTTTTTGCCTTTTCTTTCCATCAGTACTTTATTTGGGATATTTATTTTTTGAATGAGGTTATAATTTTTTAATTTTTGTTGCTATCTGGTATTCTATTGCATGACTATAACATAATTTATTTTTCCATTTTATGGTTGTACATGTCAGCATCATTTCTAGTTTGGGACAGTTATAAACAATGCCACTCTCAACAATGCCTAGGTACACCATTTCTGTACCTAGAGTGATTGCTAAGTAATGCCAAACTGCTTTCCAAATGTGATAATTTCAATATACCATTCACCTAACTGTAACTATCTATTGTTTCACCCCTTTCCAACCCTTGATATCATCACATGTCTGCTTACCAATCCGTTTAGTGAATGTTCAGCTCAGTGCCAAAGCAATCCCCAGGCTGTGTGAGTAGGTGAAGCAGTTTATGTCTGTCTTGCTCTTACACTGAGGGCACAGCTCTTTAGATTCCCAGCTCTATTAGAGGAAGGCCTCCTTTTAGAATCCTCACCAATGTGTACCTTGGATTTGGTCTGTCTTCCAAGCTACAACAAGCCTTGGAAACTACTGTTAAAGTTCAGAGGACTTGGCACATGCTCTCCTATCAAAAGTCCCTTCACTTACATATTGACTTGATAATTTCTTACTATTTTGGCATATCTTTGATACATTTAACATTTTTTATTATGTCTTTTGTTCAGTTTTTTGAGTTTTTACGAAATGTCTCCAGAACAGATTGGGTGGGTCCAAATATTCTTAAGCCCACACGTTTTGGACAATGTAATTTCCCCTAAGTTAATTGATTGATTGTTGTATAAGCATCCCCCTTTCTCTGCAATCTCACCAACATCTGTTATTTTTTGACTTTTAAAAAAATTTAGTTCAATAGTTTTTGGGGGAGCAGGTGGTTTCTGGTTACATAGATGAGTTCTTTAGTGGTGATTTTCGAGATTTTGGTGTACCTGTCACACAAGCAGGGTACACTGTACCCAATGTGTAGTCTTTTATCACTCACCCCCATCCGCCCTTCCCCCAGAGGCCCCAAAGTTGATTATATTTTTTTGTGAAGATTTTCTCCCACTCTATGGATTGTCTGTTCTCTCTACTGATTATCTGTTTTTCTGTGTAGAAGCTTTTTAGCTTAATTAGGTCCCATGTATTTATTTTTGTTTTTGTTACATTTACTTTTGGGTTCTTGGTCATATTCTTATGCTTTGTGTCCTCATAGCTTAGTCCTACTGATAAGTAAGAATGTACCATATTTTGTTTTCCATTTTTGAGTTATTTAAGTTGGTGCAAAGGTAATTGTGGTTTTTGCCTCAATTTCAGTGGCAAAACCATGATTACTTTTGCACCAACCTAATACTTCACTTAGAATAATGGTCTCCAACTCCATCCAGGTTACTGCAAATGCAGTTATACACACACACACACACACACACACACACACACAGACATAGATACACCACATTTTCTTCATTTATTTGGTTGATGGACATTTAGGCTGGTTGCATATTTTTGCAATTGCAAATTTTGCTGCTATAAACATGCATGTGCATGTGTATATAATGTGTCTTTTTTATATAATGATTTCCTTTCCTCTGGGTAGATACCCAGTAGTGGGATTGCTGGATTGAATGGTAGTTCTACTTTTAGTTCTTTAAGGAATCTCCATACTGTTTTCCATAGTGGTTGGTTGTACTACTTTACATTACCACCAGTAGTGTAAAAGTGTTCCCTTTTCACCACATCCATGCCAACATCTATTTTTTTTTTTAAATTTTGGCCATTTTTGCAGGTGTAAGGTTGTATCTCACTGTGGTTTTAATTTGCATTTCTCTGCTAAGTAGTAATGTTGAGCATTTTTTCATGTTTGTTGGCCGTTTGCACATCTTCTTTTGAGAATTGTCTATTCATATTCTTTGACCACTTTTTGATGAGATTGTTGTTTTTCTTGCTGATTTGTTTGAGTTCCTTGTGGACTCTGGATATTAATCCTTTGTCAGATGCATAGTTTGCGAATATTTTCTCCCACTCTGGGTTGTCTGTTCTCTCTACTGATTATCTGTTTTTCTGGGCAAAAGCTTTTTAGTTTAATTAGGTTCCATGTATTTATTTTTGTTTTTGTTACATTTACTTTTGGGTTCTTGATCATATCTCTTTGCCTAAGCCAATGTCCAGAGAGTTTTTCCCCTGTTATCTTCTAGAATTTGTATGGTTTCAGGTCTTAGATTTAAGTCTTTGATCCATCTTGAGTTGATTTTTATATAAGGTGAGAGATGAGGATCCAGTTTCATTCTTCTACATGTGGCTTGCTAATTTATTCCAATATCATTTGTTGAATTAGACATCCTTTCCCCACTTAATGTTTTTGTTTGCTTTGTTGAAGGTTAGTTAGCTATAAGTGTTTGACTTTATTTCTGTGTTCTCTATTCTGTTCCGTTGGTCTACATGCTTGTTTTTTTTTTTTGTTTGTTTGTTTGTTTGTTTTGTTTTGTTTTATTATACTTTAAGTTCTAGGGTGCATGTGCACAATGTGCAGCTTTGTTACATATGTATACATGTGCCACGTTGGTGTGCTGCATCCATTAACTTGTAATTTACATTAGGTATTTCTCCTAATGCTATCCCTCCCACCTCCCCTCACCCGACGACAGGTCCCAGTGTGTGATGTTCCCCATCCTATGTCCAAGTGTTCCCATTGTTCACTTTTACACTGTTGGTGGGACTGTAAACTCGTTCAACCATTGTGGAAGACAGTGTGGCAATTCCTCAAGGATCTAGAACTAGAAATACCATTTGACCCAGCGATCCCATTACTGGGCATATACCCAAAGGACTATAAATCATGCTACTATAAACACACATGTACACGTATGTTTTTTGCAGCACTATTCACAATAACAAAACCTTGGAACCAATTCAAATGTCCATCAGTGATACATATCTGTTTTTATACCAGTACCATGCTGTTGGGTTAATTATAGCCTTGTAGTTTCAAGTCGAGTAATGTGATGCCTCCAGATTTGTTCTTTTTGCTTAGTCTTGATTGACTAAGTGGGCTCTTTTTAGGTTCCATATGAATTTCAGGATTGTTTTTTCTGGTTCTGTGAAGAATGATGATGGTATTTGGATGGGAGTTTCATTGAATTGGTAGATTGCTTTTGGCGATATGATCATTTTCACAATATTAATTCTGCCCATCTATAAGCCTGGGATGTATGTGTTTCCATTTGTTTGTGTTGTCAGTGATTTCAGCAGTGTTTTGTAGTTTTTCTTACAGAGATCTGTCACCTTCTTTGTTAGGTATATTCCTAAGTATTTTATTTTATTTTTTTTGCAGCTGTTGTAAAAGGGATTGAGTTCTTGATTTGATTCTCAGCTTGGTCATTGTTAGTGGATAGCAGTACTACCAATTTGTGTATATTGATTTTTTATTTTGAAACTTTACTGAATTTATTTATCAGGTCTAGGAGCTTTTTGCATGAGTCTTTAGGGTTTTCTAGGTATGTTATTATATCATCAGTGGACAGCAACAGTTTGACTTCCTCTTTACCAATTTGGATGGCCTTTATTTCTTTCTCTTGTCTAATTGTTCTAGCTAGGACTTCCAGTATTATGTTGAATAGAAGTGGTGAAAGTGGGCATCCTTGTCTTGTTCCAGTTCTCAGAAGGAATGCTTTCAACTTTTCCTCATTCAGTATAATGTTGGCTGTGGATTTGTCATAGATGGCTTTGATTACATTAAGGTATGTCTCTTCTATGTTGATTTTTGAGGGTTTTAGTCACAAAGGGATACAGGATTTTGTAAAATGCTTTTTCTGTGTCTATTAAGATGATCATGTAATTTTTGTTTTTAATTCTGTTTATGTCGTGTATGACATTCATTGACTTGAGGATGTTAAACCATCCCTTGTGTGAAACCCACTTGATCATGGTGGATTATCTTTTTGACATGCTGTTGGATTCAGTTAGCTAGTGTTTTGTTGAGAATTTTTGCATATATGTTCACTGGGGATATTGCTCTGTAGTTTTCTTTTTTTGTTGTTATGTCCTTTCCCGGTTTTGGTATTAGGGTGGTACTGGCTACATAAAATGATTTAGTGAGGATTCCCCATTTCTGTATCTTTTGGAGTAGTTTCAGTAAGATTGGTACCAATTCTTCTTTGAATGTCTGAAAGAATTCAGCTATGAATCCATATGGTCCTTGACTTTTTTTGTTGGCAATTTTTTTTATTACTGTTTCAACCTCACTACTTGTTATCGGTCTGTTCAGAGTTTCTGTTTCTTCCTGATTTAATCTAGGAGGGATGTATATTTCCAGGAATTTATCCATCTCCTCTAGATTTTCTGGTTTAATGATCTTTTGTATTTCTGTGGTATTGGTTGTAATGTCTTCCATTTTGTTTCTAATTGAGCTTATTTGTATCTTTTCTTTTTTGGTTAATCTCACTAATAGTCTAAATAGTCTATCAATTTTATCTTTTCAAAGAAACAACATTTTGTTTCATTCATATATATATATGTATTGCTGCTTTTGTTTCATTTTCATTTACTTCTGGTCTCATCTTTGTTATTTCTTTTTTATTTATATACTTTAAGTTCTAGGGTACATATGCACACCGTGCAAGTTTGTTACATATGTATACATGTGCCATGTTGGTGTGCTGCACCCATTAATTCATCATTTACATTAGGTATATATCCTAATGCTATCCTTCCCCCCTACCCCTTCCCCACAATAGGCCCCAGTGTGTGATGTTCCTCTTCCTGTGTCCAAGTGATCTCATTGTTCAATTCCCACCTATGAGTGAGAACATGTGGTGTTTGGTTTTCTGTTCTTGCGATAGTTTGCTGAGAATGATGGTTTCCAGCTGCATCTATGTCCCTACAAAGGACACAAACTCATCCTTTTGTATGGCTGCATAGTGTTCCATGGTGTATATGTGCCACATTTTCTTAATCCAGTCTGTCACTGATGGACATTTGGGTTGATTCCAAGTCTTTGCTATTGTGAATAGTGCTGCAGTAAACATGCATGTTCATGTGTCTTTATAGCAGCATGACTTATAATCCTTTGGGTATATCCCCAGTAATGGGATGGCTGGGTCAAATGGTATTTCTAGTTCTAGATCCTTGAGGAATCGCCACAGTGTTTTCCACAATGGTTGAACTAGTTTACAGTCCCACCAACAGTGTAGAAGTGATCCTATTTCTCCATATCCTCTCCAGCACCTGTTGTTTCCTGATTTTTAAATGATTGCCATTCTAACTGGTGTGAGATGGTATCTCATTGTGGTTTTGATTTGCATTTCTCTGATGGCCAGTGATGATGAGCATTTTTTCATGTGTCTGTTGGCTGTAGGAATGTCTTCTTTTGAGAAGTGTCTGTTCACATCCTTTGCCCACTTTTTGATGGGGTTGTTTGTTTTTTTCTTGTAAATTTGATTGAGTTCTTTATAAGTTCTGGATATTAGCCCTTTGTCAGATGAGTAGATTGCAAAAATTTTCTCCCATTCTGTAGGTTGCCTGTTCACTCTGATGATAGTTTCTTTTGCTGTGTAGAAGCTCTTTATTTTAATTAGATCCCATTTGTCAATTTTGGCTTTTGTTGCCGTTGCTTTTGGTGTTTTAGACATGAAGTCCTTGCCCATGCCTATGTCCTGAATGGTATTACCTAGGTTTTCTTCTAGGGTTTTTATGGTTTTAGGTCTAACATTTAAGTTTCTAATCCATCTTGAATTAATTTTCGTATAAGGAGTAAGGAAAAGATCCAGTTTCAGCTTTCTACTTATGGCTAGCCAATTTTGCCAGCACCATTTATCTGTTAAGTCCTTTTGTTTTAGGGTACAGTTTAAGTCCATTGTTTCTGTGTTGACTTTCTGCCTTGATGACTTGTCTAGTGCTATCAGTGGAGGATCAAACTCCCCCACTATTATTATGTTGTTTTCAATCTCATTTTATAGGTCTAATAGTAATTGTTTTGTAAATTTGGGAGTTCCAGTGTTAGGTGCATATATATTTAGGATTGTGATATTTTTCTGTTGAACTAATTCTGTTAGTTTTACTGGATACACAGTTCTTGGCTGACAATTATTTTGTTTCAGTAGGCTAAAGATAGGACCCCAATCCCTCTGGCTTGTAAGGTTTCTGCTGAGAAATAGACTGTTAATCTGATAGGTTTACCTGATGCTTTTGTCTCACAGCTCTTAAGATTCTTTCCTTTGTCTTGACTTTACTTGATGACTTTGTGCCTAGGTGATGATCTTTTTGTCATAATTTTCTCAGAGATTCTTTGAGCTTCTTGTATTTGGATGTCTAGATCTCTAGCAAGGTCAGGGAAGTTTATCTCAGTTATTCCCTTAAACAAGTTTTCTAAAGTTTTAGATTTCTCTTCTTCCTCAGGAGCACCAGTTATTCTTAGATCTGGCCATTTAACATAATCTCAAATTTCTTGGAGGGTTTGTTCATTTTTAAAATTCTTTTTTTCTTGGTCTTTTCCTGATTGGGTTAATTTGAAAGCCTCATCTTCCAGCTCTGAACTTCTTTCTTCTACTTGTTCTAGCCTATTGTGGAAACTTTCCAGTGCATTTTGTGTTTCTCTAAGTGTATATTTTATTACTAGGAGTTGTGATTGTTTTTTCTTTACGGTGTCTATTTCTCTGAAGAATTTCTCATTCATACCTTAATTTTTTAAATTTATTTATGTAATTTTTACCTTTCTTTGGTATCTCCTTAAGTAGTTTACTAATCAACCTTCTGAATTCTTTGGCAATTCAGAGATTTCTTCTCGATTTGGATCCATTGCTGGGGAGGTAGTGTGATCTTTTGGGGGTGTTATAGAACTCTGCTTTGTCATATTACCAGAATTACTTTTTCTGGTTCCTTCTTATTTGGGCAGACTATTTCAGTGAAAGGATCTGCAACTCAAGCCTTGCCTTTCAGATTCTTTTGTCCCATGGGGTGATCCCTTGATTTGGTGCTCTCCCCTTTTCCCTAGGGATGGGGTTTCCTAAGGGCCAGACTGCAGTGATTGTTATAGCTCTTCTGGGTCTTGCCACCCAGCAGAGCTACCAGGCTCTGGGCTGCTACTGGGGGAGTGTCTGCAAAGAGTCCTGTGATGTGATCTGTCATCAGGTCTCTCAGCTGTGGATACCAGCACCTGCTCTTGTGGAGGTGGCAGGGGAGTGAAGCAGACTCTGTGAGAGTCCTTGGTTGTAGATATGTTTAGTGTGCTGGCTTTCTCAAATGCTGATTATAATAGCAGTGAAATGGTCACATGGACAGACTCAAGACCTCTGATTAGCCAGGATGTTGCAGGCAGTGGAATTAGCTGTTGTTTTCTCCTTCCTGGGAGCAAGGTTATTCTCTCCAGTAGTATTTCAGTGGGCCTCTTTTCCTGAAAATGTCCTAGCCTTCTCTTCAACATCAGAAAAAGGCACAGCAAAGATGACCATGGAGCCAGCTTTGATTAATTAGGAGTTATCTTGGCATTGATTTCCACTTATTCCCAGACAGGCTTTCCTGCTTCATGAATGGTATTATAGTTTGGTGTTCCTTTTTACTTCCTTGTATTCATTATATTTTTTGATATATGCTCAATATAGCTGACATGTAAAATACAACCTTCCATAGTCTGCTCACTGATTGATTTCCCGCCCCATTCATTATAATCCTTTGGCCCTTTCAATGGCAATTTGGAAAGGATTGAATGTAGATGTTAAACTATTATGTTGGTGATGCCACCCTAAGCAAAAATTTTGTATACCCTGAAACTGTCTTTCAATAAATGTTCATTTTGTTATAATTTTATTCTGGGATTTACTATGCCCCTCAGGTATTTAGCAGGTATTTAGGAAATTTCTTTCTTTTTTATTTCAGCTTCTCCCCTTTGACTAACTTTTCCCCATCAACATTTAAATTTGCTCAGATCTCTTAAACTTAAAACTTTCATGACCCTCCACATCCTCTCTAGCTATCACCTATGACCCTCCCTCTTCACAGCCAAATTTGTCTCCATTTTTTAATGTCTCAAGTCTTGTCAAGTTTTACCTGTATTATAAAATCGGAAATCAGCTTGTAAAGTTTCTTAAAAATTATTTTAGCTTTTGATTGGGAATATATCAAAATTATAGATAAATGTATGAACTGGTATTTCTAAAATATTGGATTTTCACATCTAAGAATGCGGTTTGTTTCTCCATTTAATCAAATTTCTTTTATGTCCTTAGGTGAAATTGAGTCACTTTCTTCATAGAGATTTTGCACATTTCTTGTAAGATTTATTCCAAGGTGTTGAATAATTTACCTTCTGCAGTTAATGCTTTTCCCTCTCAGTCTTTTCTAATTATTATTACTGGTTGATAAAGGAGGCTATTGATCTTTGTAGAAATGTCTCATATAATACCTACTTACTCAATACTTTTAATTTCAAATAGTTTTCAGTTGATTGTATTGTATATTCTAGGGAGACAATCGTATTGTTTGTAAGCCAGGAACAGTGGCTTACATGTGTAATTTCAGCACTTTGGGAGGCCAAGGTGGGCGGATCACTTGAGGCCAGGAGTTTGAGACCAGTCTGGCCAACATGGCAAAACCCTGTCTACTAAAAATACAAAAATTGGTGGGGTGTGGTGGTATGTGCCTCTAATCCTAGCTACTTGGGAGGCTGAGGCAGGAGAATTGCTGAACCTGGTAGGTGGAGGTTGCAGTGAGGCTAGATCCTGCCACTGCCCTCCAGCCTGGGTGACAGAGTGAGGCCCTGTCTCAAAATAAATAAATAAATAAATAAATACCCATTTTTATTAGTAGCAGTAATAATGAGAATCCTTATTAACTTTACAGTTGATTAGTGGGGTTGTTGTTTCATGGGATTGCTTTTGATATTTAACATGAGGCATGTTATTTGCTGTGGGGTTTGTTAAGGGAATTTTACTTTATTCCTAGTTTACTAAAAATACTGGAGCTTTTATTTGTTTTTACCAGGAATGTTAACAATGTTCAGTTGTTGAACATTAACAACTGCTTATGGGAAGTCTCTCAATCAGGTTATATGTTTTCTTTTAAACCAACAATGTAGAAATGTCTTCAGATAAACCCTACGGAGTCATGATGTGTTATTTTTTAATGTAGCACTAGATTCAGTTTTCTAAGATTGATTTATATTTTTTTCATCTGTGGTCGTAACTGAGATTAGTCTGTAGTTTGTGTTTATGTTTTTTCTTTTACTTTTCTAGTTTAGCTATTAGGGTTAGATTAGCCTGGTATAATGTTACTATTTTGCTGTAAGTCTGTGCATTACTTGAAGATAATATGATTTCCATTATAATACCTCAGATAACCAATAGAAAAGCTATAATATTTGAATTAATGAGAGAATTAGGCAAAATTACTAGATATTAACTTATAAAAATATCATTCCTCTAAATGGGCAATTACTATTTCTAGAAAATAGAAAAGATAATATAACAGTAATGGCAAAAAGTGTAAATTACATGGAAACTAACTTAATGAGGTTTTTCTAAGACTTTTTAAATAGAAAAATACTAAAGCTATATGAGGATCTAAAGAAAACCTCGTATGCTAAAATACTAAATACTAAAAGCTATATGAGGATCTAAAGAAAACTTCATATGCCATGTTTAAAGACAGACTGACTTAAGATTGTAGAGGTTCAAATTTCTTCAAGTAAACATATGCATAAAATAAAATTTGAACAAAAATCTAGCAAATTTTTTGAGAAAAAACATATATTCCTCGACATATAGAGTCGCTATATATGAATGTCGTCTCAGTTTTAGATTTTGCAGGTATCTTCTTCCAATTGATAATTCATCTGTGTCCTTTTTCTGTGATAACCTTCACTAAAAAGTAATCCTTATTTTTTATGAAAGATATCAGTGCTTTATTGTCTGATTTTAAAAGTATTTTTCCACTTCAAAGATACAAGGATATTAACCTATATTTTCTTCTATTAGAAAATATATATGAGATAATAGGAAAAGAACAAAAGGAAACCTCATTCTACCACACTTTAAGACCAATTACATAGCCAAGTAAGGTAAGAATGACAAAAGAACAATGGAACAGAGTACAAAGCCCAGAAATAGGTATAGATTTGTGTGTATATAACTTCACATATAATACGAGTAGCAGTGAGGGAAATCATTGTTCAATAGATTTTGTTGGGGAAACTGGCTTGTTCTATTGAGAAAAATAGAATTAGATCACTGTCTTATATCATAAGCAAAGGTAAATTTAAGACCGTGTAAGTTGAAAACCAATAGGTAAACAGTTAAATTATGAAATTAGTTGACAAGGGATTAATATCTGTAATATATGTAGAATTCTATATAAATCAAAATAAATAGAAAGAAATGGGCAAAGGAGAGCTATTTACAGAAAAGGAACACTGAATGGATAACAAGTATATGATGAGATGCTTAGTTTCACTTGTAAACAGAAAAATACAAATGAAAACCATGAAATACCAACCCATACTTATACTAACAAAAATTAGGACGTCGAACGTGGTAAGAACCTTTATGCTCCGCTGGTGGGAATATAAACTAGTACGGTTATTCTGGAGAGAAATCTGGCAGCATATGAGGAAATTAAAAGGCTGTATAGGCTGGGCGTGGTGGCTCATGTCTGAAATCCCAACACTTCTGGAGGCTGAGGCAGGCAGATCGCCTGAGCCCAGGAGTTTGAGTCCAGCCTTGGTAACATGGTGAAACCCTGTCTCTACCCCGCCCCCCCAAAAAAAGAATAACCAGGTGTAGTGTTGTGTACCTGTAGGCTCAGCTACCAGGGAGGCTGAGGTAGGAGAATTGCTTGAGCCTCAGAGGTTGAGCCTGCAGTGAGCTGTGATCACAACACTGCATTCCACCCTGAGTGCCAGAGTAAGGCCCTCTCTCTCTCTAAAAGCGGTGTATATTTTATAATCCAACAATCCTGACCTTGGAACTTAACTGAAGAGACTCTCCCATGGGTTTAATGAAGAGAAATGTAAAAGAATACATTTCACTGCATTTGGGGTGGGGGACATTAAATTGTAAGCCCATTGTCATACTTTGAAACTAGTCATTGCATTTTAATGCAATCCCTCCATTACCTCTATTCCTACTTTTTTCTCTCAAACAAGAAGCTACCACCTTATGCTTCATCTTTTAGGCACCATCTCTATTGCAACCAGGAATCCATTTAAACCTACCATTTTTCATAAAACCTTCCTTTTTTCATGTCTTCACTTCCTTCCTACCTAGGTTACATTTTATGGTTCAACTTAATCACTTCAGTAACTCCTTTGTCTCTCTGTTGCTCTGATATTTTTCACCTGGCAAAACCCCAACCCTGTTAGATCTAACTCTCCACACTTCACAACTGTACCAAGGGCGCTAAATATGGTTAGGGAAATTTTCAAAACATTGCTGGCTGGTATCACTTTAAATTTATAGTCATATATATTAAGTAGATTCTTAGTGCTACCAGCAAACAATGTGTTGCCAAATCGGTTCATCCTCCTACTTTTCAGAATCAAAGCATGTGTTATACACAGAGCAATATGGGAAGATAATTAAAACAATGTTGATTGAAAAATAAGAGAGTGAAATCTACAATAAAATATCCTTTAAGTAAGTTTAAAATGCATATTGCAAAACAACACTAAAGTATATATAAGATGTTCCCATTTTTCATGAATACATACATGTTTAAGACCTTATGGAATGCATTTAACTGGGTGCCCATAAAGGGAAATGGAATAGGAGGGTGGATGGGAAATTAAGAGAAAAAAAAAAAGGACTAAGCTATAACAAGAGAAGTGCCTCGCACAGACTGACAGTGACCTGTGGAGTATGATTGATTCCCTGCACCTGGAGTTTAGTTTTTATATTGAATAAAGGAAAACAGACAAACAAATGATCTGTCCAGAGACAGCAAGGGCAATTAGTCGGGTGTGGCACTTCAGAATAAAGTTGTCTTCATCCTACTATGTGAAAATTCTCCAGCATAAAGTTTAGTCTCCTGCCTGCTTACTCTCAAGTAGATATTTTCAGTTCTGATGTCAATAAGAAGCAGATAGGTCGCACATATACACATGTGTAAAATGGGCTTCAAGCAGAATAGGTACCAACTTGTCTGCTGACATTTGTCAATATGGGCCTAGTGTTGCTGGAACATTTACAGTTATTTTTAAAAAGAAATCAGAAATATAAATTTTATGTGAGATTTCCCAGTTTTAGTTTATTTGCAATCTAATTTATAGAGTTCAGATCACTACATGAGTATGATTAGGCTCATGGGTCAATAATTTGATATATATGAACAGACGTGAAGCCAGTTGCTAAATTCCACCCATTTACACAGAGCTTCTAGTCAATACCACTCCCTTATTCTTTTTCTTAAGTTAAAATTAATTTTATTTAACATAATTTAAAAAAGTAAAACAAATGGTTAATGAGTCCTTAAAGATATAGAATTAATACTTTTTCTAAACCAATCAAGATATAAAAAGAAAGACATGTGTTATCAATAACAATAATAAAGGTATTTCACTACAAAGACTACATAAATTAAAATTGATAATGAATAATATTATGAGAAGTTTATGCAAATAAATTCAACAATTAGATACAATGTGTAAATTCTTTGAAAGAAAAGTTACCAAAATTGATTCTAGAAAAAATATAGAATAAGAATAGCTCTATATGAATTAAAGAAATTGAATTGTCTACCAAAAACCTTCCTTAAAAAATATTAATTTTCTTTTTTTAAATTTTTTAATTTTTATTTTATTTTATTTTATTTTAATACATTTATTATTATTATTATCCTTTAAGTTCTAGGGTACATGTGCATAATGTGCAGGTTTCTTACATATGTATACTTGTGCCATGTTGGTGTGCTGCACCCATCAACTCGTCAGCACCCATCAACTCATCATTTACATCAGGTATAACTCACAATGCAATCCCTCCCCCCTCCCCCTCCCCATGATAGGCCCCGGTGTGTGATGTTCCCCTTCCTGAGTCCAAGTGATCTCATTGTTCATTTCCCACCTATGAGTGAGAACATGCGGTGTTTTGGTTTTCTGTTCTTGCGATAGTTTGCTGAGAATGGTTGTTTCTGGCTGCATCCATGTCCCTATAAAGGACACAAACTCAACCTTTTTTATGGCTGCATAGTATTCCATGGTGTATATGTGCCACATTTGCTTAATCCAGTCTGTCACTCATGGACATTTGGGTTGATTCCAAGTCTTCGCTATTGCGATTGGTGCGACAATAAACATACGTGTGCATGTGTCTTTATAGCAGCATGATTTATTATCCTTTGGGTATATACCCAGTAATGGGATGGCTGGGTCATATGGTACATCTAGTTCTAGATCCTTGAGGAATCGCCATGCTGTTTTCCATAATGGTGGAACTAGTTTACAATCCCACCAACAGCGTAAAAGTGTTCCTATTTCTCCACATCCTCTCCAGCACCTGTTGTTTCCTGACTTTTTAATGATTGCCATTCTAACTGGTGTGAGATGGTATCTCATTGTGGTTTTGATTTGCATTTCTCTGATGGCGAGTGATGATGAGCATTTTTTCATGTGTCTATTGGCTGTAGGAATGTCTTCTTTTGAGAAGTGTCTGTTCATATCCTTTGCCCACTTTTTGATGGGGTTGTTTGTTTTTTTCTTGTAAATTTGTTTGAGTTCTTTGCAGGTTCTGGATATTAGCCCTTTGTCAGATGAGTAGATTGCAAAAATTTTCTCCCATTCTGTAGGTTGCCTGTTCACTCTGATGGTAGTTTCTTTTGCTGTGCAGAAGCTCTTTAGTTTAATTAGATCCCATTTGTCAATTTTGCCTTTTGTTGCCATTGCTTTTGGTGTTTTACACATGAAGTCCTTGCCCATGCCTATGTCCTGCATGGTATTACCTAGGTTTTCTTCTAGGGTTTTTATGATATTAGGTCTAACATTTAAGTCTCTAATCCATCTTGAATTAATTTTTGTATAAGGAGTAAGGAAAGGATCCAGTTTCAGCTTTCTACTTATGGCTAGCCAATTTTCCCAGCACCATTTATTAAATAGGGAATCCATTCCCCATTTCTTGTTTTTCTGAGGTTTGTCAAAGATCAGATGGCTGTAGATGTGTGGTATTATTTCTGAGGACTCTGTTCTGTTCCATTGGTCTATATCTCTGTTTTGGTACCAGTACCATGCTGTTTTGGTTACTGCAGCCTTGTAGTATAGTTTGAAGTCAGGTAGTGTGATGCCTCCAGCTTTGTTCTTTTGACTTAGGATTGTCTTGGCAATGCGGGCTCTTTTTTGGTTCCATATGAACTTTAAAGCAGTTTTTTCCAATTCTGTGAAGAAACTCACTGGTAGCTTGATGGGGATGGCCTTGAATCTATAAATTACCTTGGGCAGTATGGCCATTTTCACGATATTGATTCTTCCTATCCATGAGCATGGTATGTTCTTCCATTTGTTTGTGTCCTCTTTTATTTCACTGAGCAGTGGTTTGTAGTTCTCCTTGAAGAGGTCCTTTACATCCCTTGTAAGTTGGATTCCTACGTATTTCATTCTCTTTGAAGCAATTGTGAATGGAAGTTCATTCATGATTTGGCTCTCTGTTTGTCTGTTACTGGTGTATAAGAATGCTTGTGATTTTTGCACATTAATTTTGTATCCTGAGACTTTGCTGAAGTTGCTTATCAGCTTAAGGAGATTTTGGGCTGAGACAATGGGGTTTTCTAAATATACAATCATGTCATCTGCAAAGAGGGACAATTTGACTTCTTCTTTTCCTAACTGAATACCCTTTATTTTTTTCTCTTGCCTGATTGCCCTAGCCAGAACTTCCAACACTATGTTGAATAAGAGTGGTGAGAGAGGGCATCCCTGTCTTGTGCCAGTTTTCAAAGGGAATGCTTCCAGTTTTTACCCATTCAGTATGATATTGGCTGTGGGTTTGTCATCAATAGCTCTTATCATTTTGAGATATGTTCCATCAATACCGAATTTATTGAGCGTTTTTAGCTCGATAAATGAATTTTGTCAAAGGCCTTTTCTGCATCTATTGAGATAATCATGTGGTTTTTGTCTTTGGTTCTGTTTCTATGCTGGATTATGTTTATTGATTTGTGAATGTTGAACCAGCCTTGCATCCCAGGGATGAAGCCCACTTGATCATGGTGGATAAGCTTTTTGATGTGCTGCTGGATCTGGTTTGCCAGTATTTTATTGAGGATTTTTGCATCGATGTTCATCAGGGATATTGGTCAAAAATTCTCTTTTTTTGTTGTGTCTCTGCCAGGCTTTGGTATCAGGATGATGTTGGCCTCACAAAATGAGTTAGGGAGGATTTCCTCTTTTTCTATTGATTGGAATAGTTTCAGAAGGAATGGCACCAGCTCCTCCTTGTACCTCTGGTAGTATTTGACTGTGAATCTGTCTGGTCCTGGACTTTTTTTGGTTGGTAGGCTATTAATTATTGCCTCAATTTCAGAGCCTGCTATTGGTCTATTCAGGAATTCAGCTTGTTCCTGGTTTACTCTTGGGAGAGTGTAAGTGTTCAGGAAATTATCCATTTCTTCTAGATTTTCTAGTTTATTTGCGTAGAGGTGTTTATAGTATTCTCTGATGGTAGTTTGTATATCTGTTGGGTCAGTGGTGATATCCCCTTTATCATTTTTTAGTGTGTCTATTTGATTCTTCTCTCTTTTCTTCTTTATTAGTCTTGCTAGCGGTCTATCAATTTTGTTCATTTTTTCAAAAAACCAACTCTTGGATTCATTGATTTTTTGGAGGGTTTTTTTGTGTCTCTATGTCCTTCAGTTCTGCTCTGATCTTAGTGATTTCTTGCCTTCTGCTAGCTTTTGAATGTGTTTGCTCTTGCTTCTCTAGTTCTTTTAATTGTGATGTTAGGGTGTCAATTTTAGGTCTTTCTAGCTTTCTCTTGTGGGCATTTAGTGCTATAAATTTCCCTCTACACACCGCTTTAAATGTGTCCCAGATTCTGGTATGTTGTATCTTTGTTCTCATTGGTTTCAAAGAGCATCTTTATTTCTGCCTTCATTTCATTATGTACCCAGTAATCATTCAGGAGCAACTTATTCAGTTTCCATGTAGTTGAGCGGTTTTGATTGAGTTTCTTAGTCCTGAATTCTAGTTTGATTGCACTGTGGTCTGAGAGACAGTTTGTTATAATTTCTGTTCTTGTACATTTGCTGAGGAGTGCTTTACTTCCAATTATGTGGTCAATTTTGGAATAAGTGCGATGTGGTGCTGAGTAGAATGTATATTCTGTTGATTTGGGGTGGAGAGTTCTGTAGATGTCTATTAGGTCTGCTTGCTGCAGAGTTGAGTTCATTCCTTGATATCCTTGTTAACTTTCTGTCCTGTTGATCTGTCTAATGTTGACAGTGGAGTGTTGAAGTCTCCCATTATTATTGTGTGGGAGTCTAAGTCTCTTTGTAAGTCTCTAAGGACTTGCTTTATGAATCTGGGTGCTCCTGTATTGGGTGCATATATATTTAGGATAGTTAGCTCTTCCTGTTGAATTGATCCCTTTACCATTATGTAATGACCGTCTTTGTCTCTTTTGATCTTTGATGGTTTAAAGTCTGTTTTATCAGAGACTAGCATTGCAACCCCTGCTTTTTTTTTTGTTCTCCATTTCCTTGATAGATCTTCCTCCATCCCTTTATTTTGAGCTTATGTATGTCTCTGCATGTGAGATGGGTCTCCTGAATACAGCAAACTGATGGGTCTTGACTCTTTATCCAGTTTGCCAGTCTGTGTCTTTTAATTGGAGCATTTAGTCCATTTACATTTAAGGTTAATATTGTTATGTGTGAACTTGATCCTGCCATTATGATATTAACTAGTTATTTTGCTCGTTAGTTGATGCAGTTTCTTCCTAGCCTCAATGGTCTTTACATTTTTGCATGTTTTTGCAATGGCTGGTACTGGTTGTTCCTTTCCATGTTTAGTGCTTCCTTCAGGGTCTCTTGTAAGGCAGGCCTGGTGGTGACAAAATCTCTAAGCATTTGCTTATCTGTAAAGGATTTTATTTCTTCTTCACTTATGAAACTTAGTTTGGCTGGATATGAAATTCTGGGTTGAAAATTCTTTTCTTTAAGAATGTTGAATATTGGCCCCCACTCTCTTCTGGCTTGTAGAGTTTCTGCCGAGAGATCTGCTGTTAGTCTGATGGGCTTCCCTTTGTGGGTAACCCGCCCTTTCTCTCTGGCTGCCCTTAAGATTTTTTCCTTCATTTCAACTTTGGTGAATCTGGCAATTATGTGTCTTGGAGTTGCTCTTCTCGAGGAGTATCTTTGTGGCATTCTCTGTATTTCCTGGATTTGAATGTTGGCCTGCCCTACTAGGTTGGGGAAGTTCTCCTGGATAATATCCCAAAGAGTGTTTTCCAACTTGGTTCCAATTTCCCCCTAGCTTTCAGGCACCCCAATCAGACGTAGATTTGGTCTTTTTACATAATCCCATACTTCTTGCAGGCTTTGTTCATTTCTTTTTCTTCTTTTTTCTTTAGATTTCTCTTCTTGCTTCATGTCATTCATTTGATCCTCAATTGCTGATACTCTTTCTTCCAGTTGATCGAGTTGGTTACTGAAGCTTGTGCATTTGTCACGTATTTCTTGTGTCATGGTTTTCCTCTCTGTCAGTTCGTTTATGGCCTTCTCTGCATTAATTATTCTAGTTATCAATTCTTCCACTCTTTTTTCAAGATTTTTAGTTTCTTTGTGCTGGGTACATAATTCCTCCTTTAGCTCTGAGAAGTTTGATGGACTGGAGGCTTCTTCTCTCATCTCGTCAAAGTCATTCTCCGTCCAGCTTTGATCCGTTGCTGGCGATGAGCTGCGTTCCTTTGCAGGGGGAGATGCACTCTTATTTTTTGAATTTCCAGGTTTTCTGCCCTGCTTTTTCCCCATCTTTGTGGTTTCGTCTGCCTCTGGTCTTTGATGATGGTGACATACTGATGGGGTTTTGGTGTGAGTGTCCTTCCTGTTTGTTAGTTTTCCTTCTAACAGTCAGGACCCTCAGCTGTAGGTCTGTTGGAGATTGCTTGAGGTCCACTCCAGACCCTGTTTGCCTGGGTATCAGCATCAGAGGCTGCAGAAGATGTAATATTGCTGAACAGAGAGTGTACCTGTCTGATTCTTTCTTTGGAAGCTTCCTCTCAGGGGTGTACTCCACCGTGTGAGGTGTGGGGTGTTGGTCTGCCCCTAGTGGGGGATGTCTCCCAGTTAGGCTACTCAGGGTTCAGGGACCCACTTAAGCAGGCAGTCTGTCCATTCTTAGATCTCAGCCTCCATGTTGGGAGATCCACTGCTCTCTTCAAAGCTGTCAGATAGAGTAGTTTGTGTCTGCAGAGGTTTCAGCTGCTTTGTTGTTGTTGTTGTTGTTGTTTAGCTGTGCCCTGTCCCCAGAGGTGGAGTCTACAGAGACAGGCAGGACTCCTTGAGCTGCTGTGAGCTCCACCCAGTTCGATCTTCCCAGGGCTTTGTTTACCTACTTAAGCCTCAGCAATGGTGGGCGCCCCTCCCCCAGCCTCGCTGCTGCCTTGCAGTTAGATGGCAGACTGCTGTGCAAGCAATGAGGGAGACTCCATAGGCATGGGATCCTCCCAGCCAGGTGTGCGATATAATGTGCTGGTGTGCCCGTTTGCTAAGATCCTTGGTATAGCACAGTATTGGGGTGGGAGTTACCCGATTTTCCAGGTGTTTGTGTCTCAGTTCCCCTGGGTAGGAAAAGGGATTCCCTTTCCACCTTGCACTTCCCAGGTGAGGCGATGCCTCGCCCGGCTTCAGCTCTTGCTGGACAGGCTGCAGCAGCTGACCAGCACTGATTGTCCTGCACTCCTTAGTGAGATGAACCCAGTACCTCAGTTGAAAATGCAGAAATCACCTGTGTTCTGTGTCACTTGCGCTGGGAGTTGGAGACTGGAGCTGTTCCTATTCGGCCATCTTGCTCCACCTCCAATGGCACTCCCTTATTCTTAAATATGAATGGGCAACTGTGAGTCATTAGATATTTAAGGAATGCCTGTAGGATGTGACTAAGGTATACATATTGAAAAAAGCAATCTCTTGGGAAACAGAGATAATTCTGGAAACAGAAAAAAAATGTAATGATATCACACATCATAGTAATCTCTTTTCCAAATCTAATGACTATTTCTGAGTTCCTACACTGACTTTTAGGAGGTCAAAACTTAGTTTCCTTATTGCCTAGCTGGGCTTATTGGACATTATATATTTATTCTAGAATGTAACTCATGTTGTAAAATACTACCGTGTTCATGGATTCGTTACTTTTGACTTTTCTTCTCCATATTGTCTTCAGAATAAGATAAATGTCACCACACCACCAGTGTTCTCAGGTGGCTGGCAGAATGATGACAAATTTAATTATTGCAAGAAACACCACTGTGTATTGGTGCTGTGCATTGTTCTTGAGAAGGAGTATCAGTCTCTCCAGACCTAAATCCAGATTTGATGACAGGAAATCAACTGCATTATGTTACCCTATTAACTCTAAATAAAATATTTATAAAGTATATTAATAAATAAATATTAAATAAAATATTTATAAAGTATTTTATTTAGAGTTAATAGTTTTATTAACTAGTTAATATAAATAAAATATTTATTTATTTTATAATAATAAATAAAATATATTTATATTAAAATAAAACTAAATAAAAATATATTTTTAGAGTTACATAAAAAGAAAGTATCAATTCCTCATATCTTTTATTTTTTTAGAATAATAAGACAGAAGAAGCCCAAGAGCATGTGTTTTATTATAATGGGCTATATGCTTTTAAGGGATAAAAAGAGTGAATTATAGATATGCTTCATTTGAACTCCAGTCTTACCAGGGATTTTAAGATTGATGAATTCTGATCTTTTAATAGAAAAGTAAAATAAAAAATTGCATGGAAATCTTGGACATTCATTAAAGTTTTGTGCCTTTATTGATTTTTTTGGTGACTAAAGTTTACATTTCTCCATTCAGAATTATTTGCCACTTACCGTAGAGTTTTTTTTTTTTTTTTTTTTTTTTTTAACTGAAACGTACTGAGCAACTGCCAAAGCACAAGGCCTGGGATGGGGTGGAGGAAGGATACAAAGATCAATCAGATGTAGGCTGTGCCATCAAAATGCTCATGCTCACCATGCTGAAAACTGCTGGTAATTTGCATTAGGTCCCAAAAGAATGCTGTATTATACTTTGCCCAAAATAGAATAATTGCAGGATATGGAGTCAGACTGCCAAAGTTCAAATCAGCTGTGCAACTTAATAGCGGTGTGACCTTGGATAAATTGCTTACATTTTCTGTTTCTCTGTTCTTTTTTCTGTACAGTTGTAGTAAAAAGTGCAGACATAGATCGTTGTGAAGATTTAATGCAACACTACTTGTGAAAGGGAAGTGAATTGCCTCTGGATTCTCACATTATATAGAAATTTGGGGGTTTAATTCTTGTAATTATCTTTGAAATAGATTTTATTATGCCTGTTTGGTGATTAAAAAAACCAAGGGTTTGAAAAATTGAATAACTTTTTAAAAATTTATAGGTAATACCAGGGCAAAAATTGAAATCTTATTCAATTTTTACATTGCAAACAGGGTTATAGAATTTTCTGAGGGAGTCACATTTTCAGATGTTCTGTGTCATTATACCACAGTGTTCCAATTTTGGGTCCGTAAAATATAATCTCTATAATCTTCACTGCCTCTTATGAATGCCTGGCATTTTCAAGACTCAAGTCCCAAAAAGCGATTAGAGAAGGAGAAAAGGAGCAACTCCTGTTACAGGGAAAATTAAGAGATTTTGGAAGACCATGCTCTGCTTGTATTTTCCCTTCAACCCACAAGCCTGGTCTTGCACAGTGATGCCACTTGGTATGATTCAAGGAAAATCTTCCTGCATCAACCTACTTTCCTGAGAGGTTCAATGAACAAACACCCAGAAAGGAATAAAATGGCTATCAGGAACTAACACACTAGTGTGGCTTCATTTAATCAGCTTGCTTTCCTAATGCAAAGTCAAGTCCAACTGAAGGAGCAGTAGGAATTGTGTCAAGTTAAGGCACAGGATAAGAATAAAGTGAGGAAGATAATGACATTATTGAATGCCCAGAATAAAAGCTACAGATGCATAGTGGATGAGGAAAAAGAAGGAGAGGGCATAGTAAGGTTGAAAGAGGCATCAGTGGGGAAATAAAAGGGCAGAGATTGAGAGACCATATATAAGAATATATGTTATAAACAGGTGGAGATGTGAGAAAAACCCTTGCTACTCGAAGTGTGCTCCTCAGATCAGCAGCAATGTATCAATTGGAGCTTGTTAGAAATGCAGAATCTCAGACTCCACCTATAATTAAAATCTGCATTTAACAAGATCACCGCATGATTTCAGTGCACATTAAACTTTTGAGAAGGGAGCATCAAAGGTACACACATGGATGATGAGAAAGCCATGCAGATGGGTGGTAGAGAGGAGCAGCTTGATGGATGAGATGGAGATGTATATACATATCCAAAAATGCCAGGAGGAAGGTGGTCATGGAGTAGTTTGTGAGTAGTTGAGCTTATTATGAATTATTATAGTTTCCACTCATGTTTTCAGAGCCTCACTGGTATGAGACAAAGCATGAGAATGTTAAGGAATGAAGTGGGAGATTCCTAAAATATGCTGATGTCATTAGGAATTGGTTTTAATTTTAGCTTTTGTCACTGAATGTACATTTTTCTTCCCTTTTGTTTGTTTGGTTATTTTTAATTGAGAAAGTTGTATTGTGGGGCTTCAAAAGTGACTTAAAGCAAGAAGTCACTCCCATAAGCTTGGCTTCTGAACATTCTTGCTTCTTCCTCTCATTCTTCAATCATTTCCTCATAGGCTCTTTTGCAAGTCTTCAAATCTTCTAGGCATTCCTTGGATGTTTTTGTTTTCAGGATTTGTTCTTGGCTGTCTCTTCTCTTTTCACAGAACAAACTTCTCTAGGTTGTATAATCGATTATGCAGTTTCCACTACCACCAATACACTAGTGACTTTCAGAGTTTTATCTTCAGTCTTGTTCAATTGGGAGCACCAGACCTACTGCTCAGTTCACATATCTTACTGGATATACAACAGGCAACTCAGATGGTTATGGACTAAATGTCTGTGTCCTTCCGAAATTCATACATTGAAAAATCCCAACCCCTAGTGCAATGGTATTGGGGGAGGGTCTTTGGGATGTAATTAGGTCATGAGGGTGGGGCCCTCATGAATGGGATTAGTGCCCTCATTAGAAGATACATAAGGGAGGTTATATCTATTTCTGCTATTTGAGGATATAATGAGAAGATGGGCATTTGTAAACCTGGAACAGGGCCTTCACCAGAACCCAAACATACTGGCACCCTGATCTTAGACTTCTAGTTTCCAGAACTGTGAGAAATGAACATTTATTCTTCAAGCCACGTAGTCTATGGTAATTTGTTATAGCAGCCTGAGCTGACTAATAGAGAGACTCAAGAAGTCACAAGCTGAATTCATCATCTTCTTCCTAAAACACCCTCTCTATTCTCTACTAGTGAATGTTACTACCATGATCTCAGTCTCCTATGCAAGGATGATAGATGTCCCTGTATGTTTCAACTTTTTCCACATTATCCATCTCTAATTACCATTAAAACATATTGATTCTATCTTCTTAACACTTCTACATCCACCTTCTTATTTCCATTCACATGGCTATTGCCTTGATTCAGTGCTTTCTAGGTCCCTTCTCTGAGATACCACAGCAGTCTTTTAACTATTTCCCACCTTCAGTGTAGTCCCATTTCAATTTTAATCTCAATGCTTCAGAAAGAGTGGCATTTTAGAAACTAACATTTAGAACTAAAATACCTCCCATGTTAAAACTAGACAATAGCTCCCCATTAGCTATTGAATAATTTTTAAACATCTTTGTAAATCATATATAAAACTTGTATCCTGCGTATTGTACAGCTTTATCTCTCATTGCAGTTATCTCTGCAGGTTTTGTCTTCTGCCTAAAATTTTCTGAATAGAAAAATCTGTTTCTACTCATATCTTTGCTCATATCTTTGAGATAAAGATATCTCCACATCTTTGCTCATGCTGTGCACTCTGTCTGTCCCTTCTCTATCTCTTCTCTCTGCCAGATATAATTTTAAGGGCTGAACAGTGGTAAGCTTATACATAAAGTATTTCCTAACCCCCTCCTCCATCTTTTGTATGTACACTGAACCTTATGCAGCCTTGTATTATCACTCACATATTCCACCACCCTGGCAGTTCTAAGGCCCTGGTCTGTTGACATTATTGTTCTTACTCTTCCAAAGCTTAATTGCAAAAATGTCTGTTCCTGCAGGACTGCAGGGCCTGGGTGGAGGAGGCATTCAGGGCCTAGGAGACAGCATTGGCTAATGGATCCTGTGGGCCTAGAGCTAAAGAGGCATTGTTAATAAATAAAGGAAATGACCAAAAGTAATAGGAGCCAAGTTTCTCACTGTAAGAGAATGGATATTCAATAATTTAAAGGGTGAAAATTAGAACAGAATGATGTTCCATCACAATTGGAGATACCAGTATGATGAACTCTTGAGAAAGATATATATTTATATTATACACACACACACACACACACACACACACAAGAGAGAGTGAAAGAAAGAAAAAGGACATAGCCCTGTATGTGCATGTGTAGACTAATATGTGTGTGTACGTTTTATATATTTTCTAGCTTTTCTGCTGAGACAGCCTAAAAACAATGGAGCCCCAGCAGCAAAGAACACACTTAGTGTCCAGATCTTGACTTATATATATATATATAAATATAACTTTTATATATATAAAATATATATATTATATATATTATAAAATATTTATAAAATAGTTATAAAATATAACATATATATTATATATATATTTTATATATATATTATATATATATATAACGTGTATATATATATGTTTCTCCAATAAGAGAAACAAAGACGTTTTAGAGAAATGTTTAATTTCAGGGCTGGGGCAAGGAAAGTACAAGATGAGCCCAAAATGTCTTGATTTGTCATAAAACAAGACAGTGATTAAAAATAATGTGGACTTATCAAAATGACACAGTAAGCGGCCTGAAGGACTACTGGAACAGTTTCAGCATCAAAATAAATAAAGATAGAAATGGATTGTAACCTATTGATTAAAATAAGGATCAATGAGTCCATAGTGAGATAAATGATTAAAGAAATATGGGAGAAGCAAAAGCTCTTTCTTACAGTACAGAATCAACTAGTAAAAGTAGAAGGAATGATATAAAGTTGGAAAGTCATTATTAGCAAACATCATAGTAATTATTTAGGTATGAATCATCAATAGAGTATAAAACTAGTGGGTAAAAGTTTGATGAGGAATAAGATATTAATGTAATATCAAAGGATCTCTCCACAAAATACTTAATTGTAAAGAGAAGACTACAAAGTTATAGTGAAGAAATTTGGCAAGCACCACCTTTACCCAGTGGTAAAAATTAACATCACTTAGAATGGTACAAATCAACATTGTGTTCTTGTTATGATCCGCTGAGAAGAACACAGCATCATTTCTGTGATGTTCCTGCCATAAATGCATAACCCGAATCTAATATTGAAGCAGGATTATTAAACTCAAGCTGAGGGGAATTCTACAAAATAGCTAGCTTGTACTCTTCAAAAACGTCAACATGATGAACAAGAAAAGAAACTGTTTCAGATGGAAGAAAATAAAAAGTGACGATGAATGGTAACATTTAACCCAGGCAGACCTTGAACCAGAATATTCTTGTACTTTCTTTTGCTATAATGTACACTATTGGGACTATTTGTGAAATTTGAATGGGATTTGTGAATTATATGGTCTCAATATTCATTTTCTCAATTTTGTGCTTATATAGGAGAGTGTCCTTTTCTTAGAGATATAGGCATAATGGATTATCATGGCTTCCACTGACTTTCAACGGGTTTAGGGGGAAATGTGTGTGTGTAGATAAAGGCAGGGTGGAGTGGGGAGAGAAAGTGGTAAGGAAATTGTGTCAAATGTTAACAATTCGGAACCCTGACGAGGCATACTGAAATTCTTTTTACAACCTTTCTGTAACTTTGAAATTATTATAAAATAAAGTGTTTTTAATCACTATTTCTTTGCCACTTTTTTTACTTCTGTTTTCTTTCCCAACTTCAACTACCTTCTAATAATCTCCAAAGGCTCATGGAAATAAATTTATAAACTACAGAAATGAATTCATTAAAATAAGAAGTAGTAACATGGTGTTTGAACTTCTGTGCTCTTGAATTAAACTGCCTGAGTTCAAAATCCTAACCCATATGTGGTTTTAATAAGGGGGGAGACCACCCTCATATTGTCTTATGCCCAATTTCTGCCTCCAAAGAAAGAAGAAGTAAAAACTAAAAGGCAGAAATGAAATCCACAAGCAGACAGCCCGGCACTACACCCTGGGCCTGGTAGTTAAAGATCTACCCCTGACCTAATCAGTTATGTTATCTATAGATTACAGACATTGTATAGAAAAGCACTGTGAAAATCCTGTCCTCTTCTGTTCTGATCTAATTACCGTTGCCTGCAGCCCCCAGTCACGTACCCCCTGCTTGCTCAATCGATCACAACCCTCTCAAGTGGACCCCCTTAGAGTTGTGAGCCCTTAAAAGGGACAGGAATTGCTCAGTTGGGGAGCTCGGCTCTTGAGACGGGAGTCTTGCCAATGCTCCTGGCCGAATAAACTCCTTCCTTCTTTAACTCGGAGTCTGAGGAGTTTTGTCTGCAGTTCGTCCTGCTACATTAAGGCAAATCACTTAACTTCTCCATGTCTGTTTTCTCATCTGTACGATAGGAATGATTTTTTAAAATATTCACTTTATGACTGGGGAGAATTACGTCATTTAGCATATTTAAAACACACAGCACAGTGCCCAGCACATGGTAATAATTAATGTATATTCAAAAAATTTTGAAAGATTACTGCAGAAAAAAAGCTGGTTTGTGTAGCATTTTGTTTACTGGAATCTCTGTAGAACCTGAGTGGCTGACAATCCTAAAGAACCTCCCATATGCATGTAATAATAATTTAATATCTCCAAGTCATGAAAATCTGACCAGAAGACTGAGGAATCAGTCCATGTGAGAATTTTAATTATAATAATGAGTGGGTTTTCTTATTAACATACTTAAAAACCACTGCCACCACTACCCAGATTCATTAGACAATATGGAGGATGGGGAAGTGTAAGGCAGTTGCTTTTACTGAGATTCAGAACTGAACAAACCCTGGGTACTGCAGGCAATGCTCAACAGTGTTTCCATGAGCTATTTAAAAGCTTATTTTAAGAAGTATTGGATTTTATGAGGTCAGTCAGTGAAGCAGGAAAAGCTCAGCTTGCCTGTGATGCTCCTGGAATACAAGTAACATATCTGCATTAGAGCAGAGGAGCAATGTAGGGAAGGAAATGTAAGAAAACTGGATGAAGAGAAACACAATTAAAATCACATGCTCCAAGCTCTCAGTCCAAAATAAAATCCTTCCCAAATTATTGTCTACGAAGGATATAATGGCAGTCAAGAGCACTGGTTTTAGAGCCAGCCAGATCTAAATGTGAATCTTGGCTTTGTCACTTGATGCTCAACTGTTAATCTTGAATAAGTTACAGAAACTAGGACTTAGATACCTGAAATAGAAAATGGGATGATACAACTTGCCTCAGAGTTTTACGTGAGCACCAAATGAGGTAATATTAAAATGACTCTCACATGTGTTCAATATACATATTTATTGCTCCTATTCTGATAGAAAGCGTAAAGTAACAAGAAAGACAAATTTGGGAAGAAAATGTTTTTATTTACTTTTCAATATTGTTAATATTCTTGTAGTTTTTTGGTTAACTTTTTATTTAGAGATAATACATTATTAATATAACACATTATTAAGAAATAATTAAGAAAATATTAAATTATTAAGAAATAATACAGAAATATTCCAGTTTGGAGTACCTTTATTCAATTTACTCAGTTTAGAGTAACCCTCACTAAATTCTTCCAAGCACAAATCTCTTCTCCATTTCTATAATTTTGTATTTTTAAGAATGTTATATAAATGGAAGGATACAGTGTGTAACCTTTAAAGATTGGCTGTTGTGTTTTTAAACTCAACAAAATTCTCTGGAGATGTGTTCAGGTTTTTGCATGTTTTAATAGTTTGTATCTTTTTATTGCTGATTAGTATTGCAAGGTATAGATGCATCACTATTTTTTTTCTTTTGTTTTTTTAGACAGTGTCTCACTCTGTTGCCCAGGCTGGAGTGCAGTGACTTGATCTTGGCTCACTGTACATTTGCCTCCAGGATTCAAGTATTTCTCATGCCTCAGCCTCCCAAGTAGCTGGGACCACAGGTGCCCACCAACATGCCTAGATAATTTTTGTATTGTTAGTAGAGGCAGGGTTTCACCATGTAGGCCAGGCTGGTCGCGAACTCCTGGCCTCAAGTGATCTGCCCACCTCGGCCTCCCACAGTGCTGGGATTACAGGCGCAAGCCACTGAGCCCAGCCAGATGCATCACAGTTTAATCATTCACTCCTTGTTTTTTTCCAGTTTTTGAGTATAATGAATAAATCAGCTATAAATATTTGTTCACAGGTTTTTGGGTGAACATAAGTTTTCATTTCTCTGGGATAAATGCCCAGGATCATAAATTGCTGGATCATATGGTAGTTGCATGTATAACTTTTTTAAAACACTGCCAAATTGTTTTCCACACAGGCTGTACCATTTTACATTTACACCAGCAGTGTAAGAGTAAGTCATTTTCTCTAAAAACTTGCCAGCATTTGCTGTTGTCACTATTTTTAATTTTAGCCATTCTGATAGATATGTAATGAGGTCTCATTTGTGGTTTTAATTTACATTTCCTGCGTGGCTAATGATGTTGAACATCCTTTCATGTGCCTATTTGACATATGCATATGCCAGAGGATAACTATGCATATTCTCTGGTGAAATGTCTCTTCATATCCTTTGCCTACTTTGTAATTAAGTTGTTTATTACTGGTTAGTTTTGAGAGTTCCTTTTATTTTCTAAATATGAGTAATTTGTCAGATATGTGGTTTGCAAATATTTTCTTCCACCATGTAGCTTGCCTATTCATTCTCTTAACTGTTTTTCACAGAGACAAATTTTAATTTTTGATGTTCAATTTATCGGTGTTTCCTTTTATGATTAAGTGTATCAAGTCAAGGAAATCTTTGCCTAATCGTGATTCCTTAAGATATTTTCTTAGGTTTTTTCTAAACTTATCATAAGTGTTACATTTTACATTTATGGGCTTAATTTATATTCATTTTCGGTTAATTTTGTATAAGGTATAAAACAGGTTGAGGGGGGTGTGTGTGTGTGCACATGCTCACATGTACGTGTGGCTGCTTTTGGTCTATGGATGTCCAGTTGTTCCAGCACCATTTGTTGAAAAGGTAATCTTTCCTTTGTTAAATTACCTTTATTACCGGTGAACTTTTGTCAAAAATCTATTGAACACTTTTGGGTACATTTCTGAATTCTCTGTTGTGTCCCATAGTTCTATTGATCTATTCCTCCACTAGTACCACACAGTCTTGTTTACTGTAACTATACAATAAGTCTTGAAATCATATAGACCAATTCTTTCTGATTTTTGTTTTTAATATGTTTTTTAGCTTTTTTCATTCCTTCACCTTTCCATATAAATTTTAGGATTGTCTATCTCATCTCTCTATATGAAAAATCTTACTGGGAAATTGATAGGAGTTGTGCTAAACCTACATATGAATATGGGAAGAATGGACATCTTTACTGTTTTGAGTTTTCCAATCTGTTAAACCAGTATGTCTTTCCATTTCTTTTGATCTTTGATTTCTTTCACCAGCATTTAGTCGTTTTCAGCATCCAAATCTTGTACATTTTTTTTTAGATTTATACCTGTGTCATTTTTCAAGTGATTATACATGGTACTGTATTTTAAATTTCATTTTCCATGTGATCTTTACTAATGAATAACATTTGTATATTAATCCTGTATCTCATTACCTTGCTGAACCCACTTACTAGTTCTAGGAATTTAGAGGGGTTTTTGTTGTTGTTGTTGTTGTTTGTAGATTCGTTGATATTTTCTACCTAGACAATCATTTTGTTTGCAAATAGGGGCAGTTTTATTTCTTCCTTTTCTGTTTGCCTTTCATTTCTTTTTCTTGTCTTATTGCACTGGATGAACTTCCAGCATTATTTTGAATAAGAGTGGTGAATGCCTTATTCCCAACCTTAAGGGAAAAGCATCTTTCTCCATTAAAGATAATGGTATTGTAGATATTATATAGATATTCTATCAAGTTGAGGATATTTCCTTCTATTCCTATGCTTCTGAGAGTTTTTACCATGAATGGGTGATGAATTTTATTAAATATCTTTTCTGAACTTGTTGCTATGTTCATGTGGTTTTTCTTTTATAGTCTGTTAAAATAGTGGATTATACTGGTTGATTTTTTTTTTATTATTATTATACTTTAAGTTCTAGGGTACATGTGCATAACGTGCAGGTTTGTTACATATGTATACTTGTGCCATGTTGCTGTGCTGCACCCATCAACTCGTCAGCACCCATCAACTCGTCATTTACATCAGGTATAACTCCCAATGCAATCCCTCCCCCCTCCCGCCTCCCCATGATAGGCCCCGGTGTGTGATGTTCCCCTTCCCGAGTCCAAGTGATCTCATTGTTCAGTTCCCACCTATGAGTGAGAACATGCAGTGTTTGGTTTTCTGTTCTTGTGATAGTTTGCTAAGAATGATGGTTTCCAGCTGCATCCATGTCCCTACAAAGGACACAAACTCATCCTTTTTGATGGCTGCATAGTATTCCATGGTGTATATGTGCCACATTTTCTTAATCCAGTCTGTCACTGATGGACATTTGGGTTGATTCCAAGTCTTTGCTATTGTGAATAGTGCCGCAATAAACATACGTGTGCATGTGTCTTTATAGCCTAAAGAGCTTCTGCACAGCAAAAGAAACTACCATCAGAGTGAACAGGCAACCTACAGAATGGGAGAAAATTTTTGCAATCTACTCATCTGACAAAGGGCTAATATCCAGAACCTACAAAGAACTCAAACAAATTTACAAGAAAAAAACAAACAGCCCCATCAAAAAGTGGGCAAAGGATATGAACAGACATTTCTCAAAAGAAGACATTCACACAGCCAACAGACACATGAAAAAATGCTCATCATCACTGGCCATCAGAGAAATGCAAATCAAAACCACAATGAGATACCATCTCACACCAGTTAGAATGGCGATCATTAAAAAGTCAGGAAACAACAGGTGCTGGAGAGGATGTGGAGAAATAGGAACACTTTTCCACTGTTGGTGGGATTGTAAACTAGTTCCACCATTATGGAAAACAGTATGGTGATTCCTCAAGGATCTAGAACTAGATGTACCATATGACCCAGCCATCCCATTACTGGGTATATACTGGTTGATTTTTAAATATTGAGCCAGCCTTGCATTTTTGGAATCATTTCAACTTGGTCATGGTATATAATTCTTTTTACATCTTGCTGAATTGTATTTGCTAATATTTTGAGGACTTTTTCACTTATATTCATGAGGGATATTGTTCTTTAGCTTCTTTTTCAATATACTGTCTTGTTTTGGTATCATGGTAATATTACCTCATAAAATAAATTGGGAAACAATCCCTCATCTTCTATTTTTTGGAAGCAGTTATGTAGAATTTATGTTAATTATTATTCTAATGTTTGGTAAAATTCTCTGGAGAAACCATCTGAGTCTGGAGATATATTTTGGGGGAGTTTTTAAAATTCAATTTTATTAATTGTTATAGAATTATTCAGATTATCTCTTTCATATTGGGTGAATTGTGGTACTTTGTGTTTTTTGAGGAACTAGCTCATTTCATCCAAGTTAGCACATTTATGGTTTCAGTGTTGTTCATACTATTTCCTTACGATCCTTTTTATGTGTGCAGGGTCTATAGTGAGATCTTCTGTTTCATTCCATATATTGGTAATTCGTATTCTCTTTCTCTCTTTCTTAATATCAATTTTGTTAAAGGTTTGCCAATTTCATTATCTCCCCATCTTCGTCCAAATGATTTTTCTCTTTTTTTCTGTTTTCAGTTTTATTGATTTCCATTTTTATCTTCATTACTTCATCTCTTCTGCTTGCTTTGGGTTTGTTTTGTTTTCCTTTTTCTAGGTTCTTGAGGTGGCAGCTTAGATGATCAATTTGAGACTTTTCTTCTTTTCTATTGTATGCATTTCTTTCTTAACACTGCTTTAGCTGTGTTCTAAAAGTTTGATATGTTGTATTTTCATTTTTATTCAATGAGATATTTTTAATAATTTCCTTTGAGACATTCTCTTAAGACCTGTAGGTTATATAGAAGTGGGTTTACATTTTCCAAATTATTTAGACATTCTTCTGTTATGTTTCTGCTTTTGATGGTTTGATTATATTAACCACACTCTCTAGAATTTCCTTTATTTTAGTTTTGTTGAGGTTTGCTTTATGGACCAGGATATGGCCTATCTTGGTATATGTTCTTTGGGCACTTGGAACAAAAATGTGTTCTGCTGGTTTTAGGTGTAGTGTTCTATAAGTACTGATTAAATCCCATTGGCTGATAATGTTGTTGAGTTATTCCATATCTTTGGTGATTTTATGTCTAGCTGTTCCATACATTGTTGAGAGAGGTCTCCAAATGTAACTGTGGATTTGTTATTTTCTTGTTTCAGTTATATCAGTTTTTGCTTTGTATATTTTACAGCTCTTTTCTTTAGGATATAAACATTTAGGATTACTATATGTCTTTTGGTTGCGTTGACCTTTTTACCGTTATATAATGTACCTCCCCGTTACTGGTAGTTTTCTCTGTTCTAAAGTACATTTTATCTGATAATATTGCCACCTCTGCTCACTGGTAGTTTTCTTTGCTCTAAAGTATATTTTATCTGATAATATTGCCACTCCTGCTTTCTTTTATTTAATGTTTGCACAATATCTATTTTTTGATCCTTTTACTCTCACTCTCTATATATGCAATATTTGAAGTGAGTTTCTTATACACAGCATATAGTCAGGTAGTGCTTTTTAATTTCACTTTGCCCATCTCTGTTTTTCAGTTAGTGAATTTAGATAACATATAATTATTGATAATGCTATGGTTTAAGTGCACTCATTTTTCTTTGTTTTCTGTTTTTTTCTCTTTTATTTTCTTTTTCTTGTCTTCTTGTGGTTTACTAGAAATATTTTAGAATTCCATTTTGATGTATGTGTAATGTTTTCTAATGTGTCTCTTTATATAGATTTATCATATGCTCTAGATATGAGCTGATCTCTATCTGTATTTATAACTGTCTATATCTATGTCTTTGTCTATCTGTATATCACTTATCCTAGTCTACTGGTATCATTTTACCAGTTTACCTGAAATGTAGAAAATTTATTTTCTATTACATCCCTTTCCATTCCCACATTTATATTATCATTGTCTTTAAACATTTCTTCTACATGTATTTAGAATCGTGTCAGGCAATATTATGACTTTCTGCTTTAACCATCAAATGTAATTCAGAAAACTCAAGAGGAAAAGAAAAGCCTATTGTAGTTTATATTTTTGTTTAGCATACTTTTTTCTTCCTAATCTTCCACAATATTTTCTGCTGTCATTTCATTTTTGTTTAGCCATTGTTTTAGGTAGGTCTGTAGGTAACACATTATTTTCTTTCACTTGACAATTTCTTGATTTCACCCTTCATTTCTGAAGAATATTTTCACAGAGAATAGGATTCTGAGTTGACAGTTCTTTTAGCACTTGAAAAATACTGTGTTACTTCCTTCTGACTTCAGTGGTTTCTGATGAGAAATCCACTGTCATTCAAATTGGTTTTCCTCTGCAGGCAAAGTGTCATTTTCCTCTGACTGCTTTCAAGACTTTTCATTTATCTTTAGTTTTCAGAAATTAAGTTAATATAAGTGTGGTTCAATTTCTCTGGGTTTATCTTTTTCGCTTCTTCAGTATACAGTTAACACTCCTTTCCAAATTTGGGAAGATTTTATCCATTACTTCTTTGAGTACTTCTTCAGTCCCTCCCTCCTTCTCCTTTCTTCCTGAGATTCTGATGACGCGAATATTAAATCTTTGTTATAGTCTCAGTCTCACAGGTCTCTGAAGCTCTGTTAGTTTAGACTATTTTTTTCTCTGTTGTTCCAAGTAAATAATTTCTACTTTTCTTTCTACAAGTTCACTGATTGTTTCCTTGGAAAATTTATGGCAGGCCTGAATATGTACAAGTCTTTAGGCCATCAGCTTGAAAACATGATTGTCAGCATAATGAATGCCTAGATCTGGACCTCAAAGTGTACTCACATTAAACAAGCTCATGGAGGCTAATGACGAAAACCTTAAATGACAATTAGTTTACTTAATTTAAAATAAGAAGTTTAGCCATCAGATAGACTTAGAACAAATGGTTTCTCAATTATAACGAAAAGGCTGCTTAGTGAGCCTGCAACTAGTAAAAAAGAAGTTAGTTGGCGATTTTAATGCCTGATATCACAGATCCCTGGAAATTACTAAGTACATCTCCACCACAGGATCATATCAGCCATATCACCTTGGTTGGTTTTGATACTGGGCCAGGACACTCTCTCTTCTGATCATGAAATAAAATACTACCAAGGATTGACTTTCCTTTTTCTCAACATCTTTTATTGGCTAAATATCTTAAGGATAGTCATGTTTTTACTCTATACGTGTTAGTACATTTAAACAGTTTTGTTCAAGTCTTGGCTAGAGCTTATTCTGTCTCCGCTTTGTGACTTTATATACCTCTCTAATTTAAATAATTATTTTAAAAATAGTTTAAAATTCAATGTACAACTTTCTTCCCAACTTTCTGAAGGTGCTTTCATTGTTTTCTCTGTGAACCACATACTAAAATTACTGGACAACAAAGACCAAGTGAGAATTGGTCTTTTTCTTTTGGGCAAAAGCTTTTTTTTTTTAATGGAGTCACAGCTGACAAGGCCATGTCTGCTCTGTAAAATCAACTTTAAGAAATAGAAAGAGAAATTAGAGATTTTAGAAGGTGAGAGAGAGTGAATTCAGTTTCATGCCTATATTTCTGATTTTAGGGGTTTGAGGGAAAGAGTGGCAGTAGGGGGCAAAAGTTAGGCTATGAGGACCATGTCCAAAAGTCCCTCAGGTTCTGTCTTTGGAGAATTGTAGACTGTCTTCAAGGGAACTGCAATGTTTCCTTTAGCGTATGTTGGATTAATCGGTTCCTCTGGTTAAATAGTTACCATGCTTAGTTTTAATACAGCAAATTGATTTCTTATCTGTCTAATAATTTAGTTCAAATTCTTTTCCATTTAAGGACAGAATTCAAATGTTCTCACATTTAAGAAGGAAATTTAGCCAGATGCAGTGGCTCACACCTATAATCCCAGGACTTTGGGAGGCCTAGGTGGGTGGATCACCTGAGGTCAGGAGTTCAGGACCAGCCTGGCCAACATGGTGAAACCCCATCTCTACTAAATACACAAAACAAAAATTAGCTGGGCGTGGAGGTACATACCTGTAATTCCAGCTACTCCGGAGGCTGAGACAGGAGAATTGCTTGAATGTGGAGGCAGAGGTTGTAGTAAGTCGAGATCGCACCACTGCACTCCAGCCTGGGTGCCAGAGCTAGACTCTGTCTCAAAAAAAAGAAGGAAATTTGTATTCTCTCCTGTTTAATTGTTCAATAACAACTTGCTGAGTGGATAACTAATCTGTTAAGCATAAATCAATTTCTATCATTGAAAGTAAGACAATAGTAAAATTTAAAAAATCTCAGATATGATATTTCATTGCCCATGTGATAACTACTGACTTCAGAGTCAAAGTCAAGATCCTTAGCTTAACCTACAAGTCTTTATGGCATAGCCTTTGCTTAACTTCATCTCTCTCAATTCTCTCTGCTTCTAAAAGAAAACTTTCTGACCATAGGGAGCAAGGAGTCTAGTAGGGAAGGTGGGAGAGAGTGAGTTTGGTTTCATTCCTACATTTCTGATTTTAGAGGCTTTGGGGGAACAGTGGCAGGAGGTCAAATAATCAGACAATTAGAAGTAATATCATAGTTTTAATAAATGCCACGAAGGAGAAAACTATGTTTTTATAATAACATAAAGTAAAATGTATTTCATTGTATCCAGGATGTAAGGGAGGTCAAAAAAGTCTTCTCCAAGGAAATGATTCCATTGAATTCTAAAGGAAAATATAGAATTAACAAGGCAAAGAGGGGGAGGGAAAATGTTGATGTAAGGAGGAAATAATATGTTCAGAAACCTTAGCATGAAAGCAGACTGTCATACACAAAAGACCATGTGTGTTGTGTAAAGTATGTGACTGAGGTACATGGCTTCAGATGTAATTAGAAAAATAGATATGAGATGAATCATATTGAGGAATTTATCTTTATTATAAGAGCAATGAGAAGCTGCTGAAATATTTTAAACAGAAAAGTAACATGATAAGATATATATTTTCAAAATAACATACTGACTGCTATGTGGAAAACAGGACAGATGTGGATTCAGGATGACCATTGATTTGTAAGACTATTGTAATAAGACTATTGTAATAGACTAGTTAATTGATGACAGTGGCCTACTCAGGGCAACGTGATAAAAATGAAGTTTAGATGGATCCTAGAGACATTTATGAAGCAAAATCAATCTGATATTGTGCTGTGTTAGATGTAGGGTTTTGAGAGGGAGGTGGGAAACCTTTTTATTTTTATTTTACTGCATGCTCCCCAGGATTGGGTTAGGAGCACCTTCTATATATTCCTGTAACTTCTTGTACTACCATCTCAGGATTTCTCATTTGATATTAAAATTACTTGCTTACCCTATATATTGTATATTGCACGCTCCATGTCTAGTACACAGCAGTTCTCAGAATTTGTGCAAGGAAAAAGTAGAAATACAGAGACTTTAAAGTTGAAATTATTTTCATAGATGTTTAGAAAAAGGACAACTAGCTTTCAATATGAAAAACAGTAAGGTGTACTGAAAAGCAGTAAGATATCCTCAATGCTTAACTCTCAGCAGTGTTATAAATATTTTCAAGTTTAAAAATGGGCAAAGCATGCTTGCATATGCCAATAATGTCCACCTCCAATGAAAGCAAAGCAAACAGCAATTCCATTTGCAGTTATGCAGGACCTCAAGAAAGGGGCTTATAATAAACACCCTCAGATGCAGATACTAATTCTAAGACCTAATAAATACAGCATTTCTTCAACATTCTCTTCAGCAGTTATACTCAGAACCTAAGTCAATTCTTAGAGCTACTACCTGTGGCTGGATTGGTGGTGTCCCAATCTCCAGAGTATCTCAAAATGGAAAAGAGTACTCTGCATGCACCTTCATCTCAGGGAATGCTATTTTCTCAACTCTCTTCTTTTCTTTTGGCCCATCCTCCCATTTTGTTGTTTGTAAAATCTATGCAAGGATACCAATCAATGTTTCTAATAATTTGTATTGTTTTTAAATCCTCTTCTATTCCCTCATGAACCATCTTGAGTCACATTTCACATTTGATTACCTTGGTCTTTTCCTTTTATATTTCAGATTTTTTCCATTTATCTGGTAATTCTCTTTTGCCTACTGTGGCAGCCAGCCTCCAAGTAAGATAGTCTCCAGTGATCTCACCTTCTGACATTCATGTTCTCTCTTTGAAAAAAAAATAGAGACAGGACCTCACTCTGTCACCGAGGCTGGAGTTCAGTGGTATGGTCATGGTTCACTGCATCCTTGACCCCATGGGCTAAAGCAATCCTTCCACCTCAGCTTCCTGAGTAGCTAGGACTACAGGTGTGTGCTACCATGCCCGGCTAACTTTTTAAATTTTTTGTAGAGATGGAGTCTAGCTGTGTTGCCCAGGCTGGTCTTAAACTCCTGGCTTCAAGCAATCCTCATGCTTCAGCCTCTGAAAGTGCTGGGATTACAGGTGTGAGCTACTGTGCCCAGCCAGATATTCATGTTCTTTTATAGTTACCTTCCTCATTGTATTAGATTTGGTCTGTATGACCAGCAGAATGTGGCTGAAATGATGGTATGCAATTTTACAGGTTAGTTCATAAAAGGCACTGTAGTTTCCTGCTTCCTATTTTGGCCTATTTTGGATCACTCACTCTAGAGAAAGCTGACTTCCATAACATGACAAGTGGCCCACATAGCAGGAAACAGACCTCTTGCTAACAGCAATGTGAATGAGCTTAGAAGCTGATCCTTCAGCCCCAATTAAGCTTTCAGATAACTGCAGCCTCAGCCAACATCTGGACTGTAACCTCAGGAGAGACTTTGAGCCAAAATGGCCCAGCTAAGCAGCTTTTGAATTCCTTACCCTCAGAAAGTATGTGAGATAGGCCGGGCACGGTGGCTCAATGCTGTAATCCCAGCATTTTGGGAGGCTGAGGTGGGTGGATCACCTGAGGTTGGGAGTTCGAGACCAGTCTGACCAACATGGAGAAACCCCATCTCTACTAAAAATACAAAATTAGCCAGGTGTGGTGGTGCATGCCTGTAATCCCAGCTACTTGGGAGGCTGAGGCAGGAGAATCACTTGAACCTGGGAGGAGAAGGTTGTGGGGAGCCAAGATTGTGCCATTACACTCCAGCCTGGGCAACAAGAGCGAAACCCCATCTCAGAAAAAAGAAAAGAACAAAGGAAGTATATAAGATAATAAATGTTTGTTATTTTAAGTCATTGAGTTTTGAAGTAATTTGTTACATAGCAATAGATAAGTTAAACATCTATCATTTTTAAGAATAGAGGATAGGAGAGCTGACTAGGAGGTCTGTGTTTTAGGGTGGGCTTGGTAACTGGAAGTTTTTCCTTAAAATGAATTTTTAGAAAAGGAGAAAGCTTTGTGAAAGTAGGGGCTAACTTTGGTATGATAAGAGCTTCATTAGACACCCTCATTTTCCCTTAAGAGTTCATTTAATTTATTCATAATTATTTTTCCTACTGATGATTCTTTCTGTTGTGGTGAGGGTTTGAAGACCCTGTTCTATACACAGATCTTTAATTAATTTTTTAGTCTGCAACCAACTTCTGCCCTCACCTAGGGTTTTGTTAGGCATGTAGTTTCCTTTTCCCTTTGGTGCCTTGCAGCTGTACTCAGACTATGATTCCCTCCAATTTATTGAATTTGTCAGCATTCTTCTATCTGCTTTTCACTTACAGAAATATGTTGAAATATTTGCTGGAACTGCATCTTCACACTTTCTTTTACCTTCTGTTGTTCTCTTTGCTATTTTGATTATATGAGTTAAAAAGTTTATTTTACTATTCTTTTCATAGGATTCAGGGATTAGGGAAGGCAAAATATGCTCAATCTGCCATCTAGAACCAGAACTCTTCCATATGGCATATTTTATTCTATTCATTCAGTACACAGCACTTCACTTTTAAGGATCTACAGCAGGGTATGGCTGTTTTGTGGTCTTTATCAAGAGATCTCATGGGCCATTGCTCTCCCTTCATTCACTCTTCATATTGCCTTGCCAGTGAGGTCACTATCCTCTCTCCAAGCTATCTTTCCTTTCATTACAAAATTTCCTTCATTTCCCAAGACTATCATAGATATCTTATGGAATCTTAGGCCTCTGGAAGAATGATCCTCTCATGTCTAGGGTCACACAGTGGAACTCAGTTGGGAATGATCCAGTGACACAGACCTCTGTTCAAGTCCGGGTCCTCTTTCATGTAGCTATACAAAATGGAACAGGAAGGAACAATCTCTACTACCAAGGATAACATAGAAAGTCAGTATGATGAGAGATGAAGACTCCATTCACCTTTCCCCTGCCAGAAGTAACCTCAATCTCCATGGTCTACAATATACTCCTTCTCATCAATCCCTGTATCACAAGAAACCCCTGACCACAGAAAAAGAAAATGTAGTTCTTAGAATAAAATAACATCTCTTCCTCCCTAAACTAGAGAAAGGCAGCTCTACAAAAGATACTTTTGATAACTGTCCAAGTTCCTAAACTATCTGTGCATATCTATTTCACATCAAGGTTTATAAAAGTAATGATTGCAATTTTGGCATTTTATGTTTCTGAGGGAGTGGTGCTGTCCATGTCTGGATGGGTAATTTCTCCTTTTTGCCTGTAAAATATTGATGAACAAAAAAGACAATTTAAAATTTTGAATCTGGATCCTTTATTACGACCATATTGACCCCTGAAAAGATGTATTTCTTTTCTGTCTTTCTTTTTCTTTAAGTATAGGGAAATGATATTTATTTATTTATGTTTTCCTTTTTGTATTTCTTCTTCTAAAAAAAAGAGGGGATACATGTGCAGAAGATGCAGGTTTGTTACATAAGTATACCTGTGCCGTAGTGTTTTGCTGTACCTATTGACCCAACCTCTAAGTTCCTTCCCCTCACCCCTCAACCCCAACAGGCCCTGGTGTGTGCTGTTCCCCTCTCTGTGTTCATGTGTTCTCAATGTTTAACTCTCTCTTACGAGTGAGAACATGCAGCATTTGCTTTTCTGTTCTTGTGTTAGTTTGCTGAGGATGATGCTTCCAGCTTTGTCCATGTCCCTGCAAAGGACATGATCTCATTCCTTTCATGGCTGCATAGTATTCCATGGTGTATATGTACCACATTTTCTTTATCCAGTCTATCATTGATGGGCATTTTGGGTTTGTTCCATGTCTTTGCCATTGTATATAGTGCTGCATGTGTGCATGTGTCTTTATAGTATGTATCTGTATAGTATGTATAGTATGTGCATGTGTCTTCATAGTAGAATGATTTATATTCCTTTGGATATATACCCAGTAATGGGATTGCTGGGTCAAATGGTATTTCTGGTTCTAGATCCTCAAGGAATCGCCATACTGTCTTCCACAATGGTTGAACTAACTTACATTCCCACCAACAGTGTAAAAGTGTTCCTATTTCTCCACAGCCTCACCAGCAAACAGACATATAGACCAATAGAGCAGAACAGAGACCTCAGAAGTAACACCACGCATCTGCAACCATCTGATCTTCAACAAACCTGACAAAAACAAGCAATGGAGAAAGGATTTCCTATTCAGTGATTGGTGCTGGGAAAACTGGCTAGTCATATGCAGAAAACTGAAACTGGACCTCTTCCTTACACCTTATACAAAAATTAACTCAAGATGGATTAAGGACTTAAATGTAAAACCCCAAACTATAAAAACTCTAAAGGAAAACCTAGGCAATACCATTCAGGAAATAGGAATGGGCAAAGACTTCATGACTAAAACACCAAAAGCAATGGCAACAAAAGCCAAAATTGACAAATGGGATCTAATTAAACTAAAGAGCTTCTACACAGCAAAAGAAACTATCATCAGAGTGAACAGGCAACCTACAGAATGGGAGAAGAATTTTGCAATCTACCAATTTGACAAAGGTCTAATGTCCACAATTTACAAGGAACTTAAACATATTTACAAGAGAAAAAGAAAAAAACCTATCGAAAGCAGGCACAAGATATAAACAGACACTTCTCAAAAGAAGACATTTACACGGCCAAAAAACATACAAAAAAAAAAAAAGTTCAACATCACTGATCACCAGAGAAATGCAAATCAAAACCACAGTGAGATACCATGTCATGCCAGTCAGAATGGCAATTATTAAAAAGTCAGGAAAAGGTGTATTTTGTGTGAACAGGCAGTGATAAAGAAACCCAAGAGAATTGCCTGGTATCTTAAGAATACAGTGTAAATGGTATTTGGAATTATCTGGGCAAGTTTTTGACATTTGGAGGATCTGATCACAGAGACAGGGTCCCAGATTGAGGATTCACTTAGGAAATAAACTCCAGTACACTGGGAATGAGTTTTTCAAGAATGTGGCAGAACCACGGTTACAGAAAGGAACTGACAGATGAGGCAGGCCATAAGTCAGGAAGTAAGGGCCTCAAAGAACTTCAGTTTCATCAGAGACCTTGGGGAATTGCCAGAATTGGACAATGTGAAAAGTGTATGCTGTTTTTCTTCTTGCTTGAACTGAGTTTTAAAGAACTTACCCCCATCAGATAAAGAGAAACCTAGACTTAGTATGGTTTATCTCTGGAGGAAGAATTTCCAGGAGTGGAAGGGCTGCTTAAAATAGTGGTGACTCTGTGCTCTGAATTTTATTCACTCCTTGAAGGACTCTCTCAGCTCAGTTTCAACTGAGCCCATCCTTCTAGGCCTGGTAATCACCAAGTCTTTGGCCTTCGCAGGTCCAAGACAGACTGAAGCTGCCAAAGACAGAATAAGAAGGAAAAGCATAGAAAAATAATCAGAAATAGGCCGGGTGTGGTGGCTCACGCTTGTAATCCCAGCACTTTGTGAGGCCGAGGCGGGTGGATCACAAGGTCTGGAGAGTGAGACCGTCCTGGCCAACATGGAGAAACCCCGTCTCTACTGAAAATACAAAAAAAAATTAGCTGGGCGTGGTGTCGTGCACCTGTAGTCCCAGCTACTCGGGAGGCTGAGGCAGGAGAATCACTTGAACCCGGGAGGTGGAGATTGCAGTGAGCCAAGATTGAGCTACTGCACTCCAGTCTGGCAACAGAGCAAGACTCCGTCTAAAAAGCAAACAAACAACAACAACAAAAATCAGAAACTGATGGAATGTCAAAATACTTTATTTAACAAAACCCAGTGATCTAATCCCTTCATCATAGTTTTGTAGCATTTTACCATCCCTTTGTAGATTTGTATTGGCCCTAGTTCATTGAAATCTCATCTGTGTCCCTTGCTTTTTAGTTTCTGGTCAGGCTCTATGTATCAGTTTTAATTTTGACCACCCCATTTCCACCCCCTCACTGATGAACTTCATTAAAAAATTTCATCACTTCTCAGGCCAAATGAGAATTTTTAACATATCTGTTACATATATATCTTTTGAATATCTATTTGTCTACTTTTTCAGTTCTAGTTTTCAATCTGAAAAATGGGCTTATTCGTTATGTGACTGACACCAGGAATAATTTTATATACCTACGGCTTTTATTGTAGGCTGAGATGTTTAGCCATCTCATTCAAATGCAAACACATTATCCTTACGACCAGGGTTACACATATACTCTGTGATAACGGGTGAGTTATTCCCTCATATAAGGACCAGTTACATATATATTAAAAGCAACTTAGTCTTTCTGTTTCTTAGGAAGTAGAGGAGTATAAGAAAAGTTCCTCTACTCTTTTACTTATGGGGAGGACACAGAGTTACGAGGGAAAATGGGGGAAATACTGTAAATAGTCAACCTGAAAGTACAGGGTCCTAATGAACTGAAGAATTAAAGCCTGATCAAGAGTCAGGGTATGGAGAAGGGTACTTAGAGCAGGAAAAGATGCAGAAGAAACTCTGAACAACTGGAGATGATTCCTACAGAGGAGAAGACAGATTCAGGGGAGATAGCTCAAAATAAGTAATGTGTCCTTGTCAGGAAAAAAAAAAAAGATTGCATTTGGTAAACTGCAGGTGTTACTATTTTCAGGGAATCTAGGAATAACTGAATTGTGTGTCACACCAAACTACACATCCCCATTAAGTTCCCAAGAGAAATCTTCCTACAAGGAGTAATGGAAAATGGGAAGCCAAATAGACTGGGCCCTTAGCTTTAAGGCTGAGAATGCATCTAAGTTGTACTGGAGGACACAGTTAAGGGGCTTCTATTTCATGTTCCTTCTTAGAAGCCCCAAGACACAATCTCAGAATTGTGCACCTACCAGGAGTGGTCCAAAGGCAATTTGCCATTTTGTGAAAAAGTGGAAAAGAAAGGAGAGAGAACCAATATATGGGCAATTTTTAAATCTATAATGACCCTTTTTCATTATTAAATGTGGCCCAATTAGTGATCTGGATCCAACTAATCAAAATGATGTTCCTTTTTGGTAGGAAGAATTAAGAAAAGGCAGGCACGGTATGCAAGTATTGATAATTTTGTAATTATCTCTGAGTTTCTGTTCCCAGTCCAGCAAGAGGTACAGATAAAAAGGATGTTCTGGTGAATGCTCATTTTAAAAAATAATCTTACTCTAAACCATTCCAGCTCTCTTCATAAAATTTTACATGAATGCTGACCAATTCCTCCTTCCTATCTATGTAACTGCTTTTTGTTTTTGCCTTTTGTATGATTGCTCCTTTTTTCTACTTGATCTATTAAATCTTAATAAAGTTAGATTAAAATAGCCCTTTGTGATGGTAGACTTGTTAATTTCCCCTTGTAATTACAATAAGTTTTGCTTTCTATGTTTTAAAGTTATGTCATTAATGCCCACAATTTTAAAATGTTGATATTTTTCCAGTGAATTGAAACTTTTGTTAATTAACAGCACCCATTCACAATGAAAATGAAAGCTCTATAGGCACATGCATCAACATAGATAAATCTCAAAGACATAATGCTGAGAAAAACATGCAAATTATAGAAGAATACAAACATTATGACACAAAAATTCAAAACATTAAAAAAATAGGAACACATTATTTAGGAACACACTATATAGATGGTAAAAATCTTTAACAAAATCCAGGGTAGTGCCAACTTATGGGGAAGTGTGAAGGTTGTGATTATGGAACAGTACTCAGGGGACTTGAGAGGTTCTAGTGATGCTCTGTACCTTATGTAGGTTGGTAAGTATGCAGGTGTATATTTTATTTGTATTACATATTCTTTTGTAATGATATATTTCATAATGAAAATCACTAAATAATTGTATGAAAAAAGTGGTTAAACACAATTTTAAGACTGACCTGCCCGAATACTTAAAGCCTGGGGTCGTTACCTCCTCACCGGAGATTCTTAAACATGTGCTTATAAGGTCGGGCTAATCTATAAAGCCACACTCTCAGCAAGGGTCTCTAGAGCTGGATCAAGTGTACCAAGATAGATTGTTTTCACTTCACTCCCACATTTATGACTATGTTACAGTCACCCAATCTCCTGTTCTGAGAAAATCTTCACTAAATTTTTCAAACACAAAATCATCCCCAATTCTCACTTAATTTACTCCCTATAATTAGCCTTCTGCTTTAGTTCCTATTGAGATAACCTATAAAGTAACAGCAGAAATTAAATTGGAATGCTTACATATTCTAATTGCGAGGCTTTACATATTTTAGTTTACATATATTAATTTAAACCACTTTATAACAGTCCTATGAAGTGAGTACTTTTAGTTTTTTTTTTTTACTTTGCAGATGAAGGAAATCAGGATAAAAAGAGATTAAATAGTTTTCCCAATATTTTTTGGCTCTGAAGTGAATCTAAAACCAGACATCCTGGCTCCAGAGTCTGCACTCTTAACCACCAAAGTCAGGCCTTGTTCTTGCCAATTCTCTTTCCAAAAACTGTTGTCTTGTCCCTGAACTTCAATCCAGTCAATTAAACAAAAATATTTGGGGGTGCCAGCAGCCTGTCTCTGGTCCTTCAGAGTTTTTCCCACAATGGATTCCCCATCACTTCACTCTATTTCCTGTTGCTTTAGCAGCAACTTCGGTACCATCTTTCTGCCCAACACTCAGTAGTTCTCCAACACTGAGATTGTGGACATGGCTTGATAACCACTGTTAGCCAAGAGGGTCACTCAGTGTCTCTTTGCCCTGTCCAAGTGGGTTAACCCATTGCCAGGTTGTGCAAGGAGAACTACAAACCATTGTCATTTCCTACCTGTATTTATCTTACTGTGAGTAAATGACTAGCTTTGCCTATGAGTTACAAGTCATAAGTAATGTGCAAAATAATAAATAAAATTAAAAATCCAACAAGAAGTAAGAAAAATACTGCTTGAATATGAAGAAGAAAAGTGCCTGCAAGGAAACCCAGAGACTGAGCATGGACCCTCTTCTCAGAGAGTGTGGACAAAGCTGGCAGGAGAGAGTAATAGAGAGGAATACGGGTGTCTGTAGGCCCCTGAGCAAGATGAAAGAAGTGGATGATTCCTGGCACAATACCTGCCACATAATAGGTGATCAAGACAAAATATTTGCTTGTGGAATAAATGATTGAATAATGTGCATACCTGATGCAAATTATGAACCTGGCAGGGACAGGATATTTATTGTATGAAGGAGAATAAGCATTAACTAGATATTGTAAGAAACCTTCCAGCAGTCTGGAATGACCTGGATTCTTCTCTGAAATTTTATTTTCCAAAAGTAGAACAAACACTGGGAGATATAGCTACTAAAGGCCTGTGGTGATTAATCTCACGACGATTAATTTTATGTGCCAACCTCACTGGGCCACAGGGTGCCAAGATATTTAGTCAAACATTATTCTGAGTTTGTGCATTTCTGGATGAAATTAACATTTGAATTGGTAAACAATTCAAATTGTGTATTGGAGTATACATTTGGATTGGTATCTAATGTATCTAATGTTTAACAATGCAAATGTGTACATTGAATATATACAATGTCTACAAATGTATACATTGGCATATACATTGGTGCATACACTTTAATTGATGAACAATTCAAATTGGTAAACAAGTCAAATTGTGTATTGGAGTATACATTTGAGTTGGTTAAAATTGGATACATTGGATACCAATTCAAATGTATACATTGGAGTATATATTTGAATTGATAAACAATTCAAATTGTCTATTGAAGTATAGCAGATTGCCTTTCCTAATGTGGGTGGGCCTCATCCAATCAATTGAAGACCTGAATAGAATAAAATGACTAAGAAGGTACCCCTCCTGCTTGACTGCTTGAGCTGAGACATCAGGGTTTTCCTGCCTTCATACTGTACCTAAAACACTCATTCTTCTTGGTTTTCAAGGCTGCAAGCTTTCAAACTGGATCTTGCACCACTAGCTCTCCTGGGTCTCCAGTAACTGCAGATCTTGGAACTTCCCAGCCTCCATAATCATGTAAGCCAATTCCTTTTAATAAGTCTCTCTCCATGTATAAGTGTCTGCAAGGAAATCCAGAGACTGAGCATGGACCTTCTCCTCAGAGAGGGTGGACAAAGCCAACAGGAGAGAGTAATAAGAGTATATATATGTATAATATAATATATGTATATATATAATATATATGTATATATATAATATATATATACACACACACAATACACACACACACAGTTTACCAATTCAGTTATGTGCTGCATAACAAAGTCTTGCTCAATGACAGACTGCATATATGGTGGTGGTCCCATAAGATTATAATGGACCTGAAAAATTCCTACTGCCTAGTGATGTTGTAGCTGTCATAATATCAAAACACATTACCTTTTCTGTGTTTACATGTGTTTAGATGCACAACTACTGCCATTGAATTACAGTTGCCTACAGTATTCAGTATGGTAAAACACTGTACAGGTTTGCACCCTAGAAGGAATATGCCATACCATTCAGTCTAGGTGTACAGTAGGCTGTACCATCTAGGTTTGTGTAAGTACACTCTGATGTTTGGACAACAATGAAATTAGCTAGCAACACATTTCTCAGAACATATCCTTTCAATTAAGCAATAATATGACCATAACAGGATATATATATATTTTTTATATATATATATATAAACAGGATATATATATATATATATATATATATATATATATATATCCTGTTGGTTCTGTTTCTCTGGAGAATCCTAATACAGGACCGAATTCTTGTAAATAAGAAGGAATTTTTTGCTGATGTAAAAATTGCAAAGAAGTGAAAGGGTCATATTAAATTTGGAAATACAGATATGAAATATTTAATGTGGTAGATATTCTAAAGATAAGAAAAATGATTATCATAGTTCTGCACCATGAGACTTTAAATTGAAAGTTGGCTTTGAAAGTATTGGAAAATTCTGATTTAAAAAATACAAAATATACTAAGTAAAGAGAAAAAAATGGAAGAGGAACATGAAGATGCTAAGAAGACCGTAGAGGGAGCTGTCTGATCAGCTTAGGACAATCTAAGATGAAAGAAAAGAACACACAACCAAAGACTGCCTTACATGCGCTATTCACTGAGAAGTAACTTAATAAATATTTGTGTGAATGAAGCTGAAATGAAAGACAATTATATATAAGAATTGTGTCTAGGAAATTTATGTTCAAGTATGCTAGAATTGCAACAAATGCTGTGTGGGAAAGAAAGGGTAGGGTGCTTGTTTTTAGCCACTGGCAAAACTAAGAAAGAGCAGAACAGACCCTGCTTGAGGATCATGCTCTAATAAATATTTTTGCAGAACAGACCTTGCTTGAGGATCATGCTCTAATAAATATTTTTGCAGATGGAGAGAAAGTAGATGTCTCAGTCCTGGTTTGGTTCTCTCTTCTCTTTCAAGGTATAATGCGCTGGGAAGGACTCTGGACTTTTGAAAGAAGGAAAAGAGTGCAGAGGGAGGGTGGAACATCAGAGTTTCAGCTCATATCAGACCTAGAGTTTACAGTCTACCTTCTAAGAGTTTGCAAAGGGAATTCTTAATATATTCACAGTTTGGTCATTTAAATAATCATTTATCAAACATTCTGTCCTTTTCCTGGCACCAGGCCAGACACTGGGAATACAGATGAAGACAATACGATATAATTTCCTTGGGAATTTGAAGAATTCCAGAGTATAGGACTGGAGCTGGAGATGAGGAAATGTTCTGATTTCTCCTAGGGGAATGAAGTGTGTTCCCTGAACTACTGGCTTCCTGGTTTTTAGACAACAAGGCTTCAAACCAGGTTGACACACCCCATGTCAAACATTTGGTGGGCAACAAAAGTGAGATTCGGTCTTCTGAATTATAGACTCATCTTACTTTGATTTTGCTCTAGCCCCTAGTCCTTCTTCTTTGCTATGTCCTCCTAGCTTCTAGTCCTTAGCTTTGTCTCTTGGCTATAACTCTGTCCTCACTCTCTGAATAAAACACTGAATTGACTTTAATTAATTCATTTAATCAACAAATATTGACTGAATGTCTGTCATATGCCAGACTCTATTCTAGATGCTGGGAATACACCAGTGAGTAAAGCAATGTCTCTGTTTTAATGGGACTTACCTCTGGTACTGGTCAAAATATAAACTCTCTCTCTCTCCTTCTCCATAATATATATATATATTATGGGTGTGTGTATATATATATATATATATATATATATAAAATATGGTCATTTACATACATATATATACACATGCTGTATGCCATGTATTTATGGTACACAATAGTGTTATGAAGAAAAATAAAATCAATGTAAGAAAGACAAGGAGACTGGGGGTTACTATTTTATATATGTGATCAGAGAAGGCTTCTCAAGATAACACCTGAACAGAGATTGAAAGGAATTAAGAGTGAAAGTCATGCTTGTGTCTGATGAGAAGAACATTTTAATAGAGAGAAATACCAGTGTAAAGGCTGGGACAGAGTGAGTGGGGGAGACTGGTAAGAGATGATAGTTGTAGTGAGAATAAGGAGAGCATAGGATGTAGGGTCTTCTAAGCCATGGTAAAGATTTTGACTATAATCTGAGACTGTGAGCTCCTGAAGAGCTTTGAGCAGGGAAGTGCTATCATCTTATATGTTTTAATAGCATATCTTGGATTGTCATATATAGAATAGGATTGGGGTAGCGGGAGATAAAATTAGAAGAAGAGAGAGGAGTTAGGAGTCTATTGGAGTTATCTGAGAAAGAGTTGATGGTAGCTTGGAACAGGTTGTAATAGTACACGCAGGAAGAAGTGATGCAACTGAATATATTTTGAAGGTATAACTGAAAAGATTTGCTGTCGGATTAGATGTGGGACATGTAGAATAGAGATGTGACATTCCTGATTTTGGCCATAGTGTCCTCTAAGACGTGGCTTATCCTTATCTTCTGATTTTATCCACTTTTAGATACTTTGGAGGCTGACTCTTCCTACTTTCATTGAGAATCCTGGCACCCAACTCTGACACTGGCCTTCCTTAACTGTGCCCCTCCTAGGCTTGCTCTAACTTCCCCACAACCCTTCCCAGAGAAGAATTAAATAGGTTTTTTCTTCCCTGAAGTTAAATCACCCCCCTAATTTTCATTGTGTCTTAAAAATGTATATAAATCTAAGGAAGATTGGGGTTAACTATGTAGAAATATAGCATTTTATTTATGCTGCTTCTTGACTAAGGAATCAATGTTTAGGGACTTGAGTGATCATAAAATAAAAATGGGCACAGAAATCCTAACTAAGGAGAAGAAGGTTCCAGGAAGATGAACCTTTGTTTTCATATCAAGCCAAAAGATAGATGATTCAGAACTCTTTTCCTCCATGTCCTGGTGATGAATTTATTCCAGAAGCGTCTAACTTATTCTACCAAGAGTCTAATGGCTATGAGAGAAACTAAATGCTGATTACTGTTCTATTTTCTACAGTTGCAGTGCATGTCATGCTTTCTCCCCTTTACACTAATTGGATACCAGGCCAATGTCTTTGTAATGGGAGCTAAGGGTGGTATTACTGCATCCCTGGTCAGACCAAAGGAATCCAGCTTTTCTTCTCTGTTTTGACTGTTGCACAGATGCCTTGCCATTCCCAGAAATGAACGGGAGGTGATTAGCACTCTGGTGCCCTATTTATACTTTCTGGCTCCAGAGAGAAGCTATTTTGAAAAGTGAAAAGATTACACTCTGATAATAGACCAGAGGCCTTACACATGTGAATGGCTCACAGAGGATTAAAAGAGCAGACCCAGAATAAATGGAGCCTATACCTGATGGAGCAAAGAGGGTGAATCGCCTGCACTCTGACTGCGGGGGCTGTTTGAAGGAAGTACCTTACTCAGATTATTGATGCCTCTGTGATCCAACATAATGGTGGGCGGTTAAGCAGTTGGATCAATGTCTGATCCAACTGCTGTCTTCTCAAGGAACCAGTTAGACTGCTTCATAGTCTTCTGATGTCTCAGGGATCTTAGTTCCTAATTGGTAAACTCTTCTCTTCCAACTTTGATCTCTTTCTGAGTGTTCCTGCCTGGGAACATTTTCCTAAGGTCACCAATCATCTGAAGAAGTGTATGCATGAGGGAATTCACAGTTGTTCTAACTTATTTTAAACACAAGATGATGCAATTTGGAATTTTGTTAATTTCAGGCCAAGACCCCTAGAAGCTGCACTAAGAGGGTCCCATTAGTGCACAAGGCCTTTAAGTCCCACAGGTCAGATTTAAGGAGGTCAAAGCTTTGGGAAGACTAGTTCACTCAAATGTGATAATTCCAGTATGTTAATGCATTCATATACTAGGAAAAACTATATATTCTGAGGAATCAATGTTTATTGTAAAATTGGTCTCAATTATTTTTTGTCCAGGAAAGCTAACCCAGGAAACTAAGAAATTAAACAAATATATTCAGTAATGTGATTATTATTAAACACATATTATGTGTCAAGAGCCTTCCCTTGACATATAATTAGGTTCACTTGATCTAGAGCTCAGTTCAAGTCCCGAATATCCTTGTTAATTTTCTGTCTCGTTGATCTGTCGAATATTGACAGTGGGGTGTTAAAGTCTCCCACTATTATTGTGTGGGAGTCCACGTGTCTTTGTAGATCTCTAAGAACTTGTTTTATGAATCTGCATGCTTCTGTATTGGGTGCATATATATTTAGGATAGTTAGCTCTTGTTGCATTGATCCCTTTGCCATTATGTAATGCCCTTCTTGGTCTTTTTTGATCTTTGTGTGTTTAAAGTCTGTTTAATCAGAGACTAGGATTGTAATCCTTGCTTTTTTTTGCTTTTCATTTGCTTGGTAAATATCCCTCCATCCCTTTATTTTGAGCCTATGTTTGTCTTTGCACATGAGATGGGTCTCCTGAATACAGCACACAAATGGGTCTTGACTTTTTATCCAATTTGCCAGTGTGTGTCTTTTAATTAGGGCATTTAGCCTGTTTACATTTAATGTTAATATTGTTATGCATGAATTTGATCCTGTCATTATGATGCTAGCTGGTTATTTTGCCCATTAGTTGATGCAGTTTCTTCATAGTGTCGACGGTCTTTACAATTTGGTATGTTTTTGCAGTGGCTGGTACCAGTTTTTCCTTTCCATATTTAGTGCTTCCTTCAGGAGCTCTTGTAAGGCAGGCCTGGTGGTGACAAAATCTCTCAGCATTTGCTTGTCTGTAAAGGATTTTATTTCTCTTTCACTTATGAAGCTTAGTTTGGCTGGATATGAAATTCTGTGTTGAAAATTCTTTTCTGTAAGAATGTTGAATATTGGCCCCCACTCCCTTCTGACTTCTAGAGTTTCTGCAGAGAGATCCATTATTAGTCTGATGGGCTTCCCTTTGTGGATAACCAGAACTTTCAATAAATGCAAAGAAGGCCTTTGACAAAATTCAACACACCTTCATGTTAAAAACTCTCAGTAAATTCGATATTGATGGAATGTATCTCAAAATAATAAGAGCTATTTATGAGAAACCCACAGCCAATATCATACCGAATGGGCAAAAGCTGGAAGCATTCCCTTTGAAAACCAGCACAAGACAAGGATGCCCTCTCTCACCACTCATATTCAACATATTATTGGTAGTTCTGGCCAGGGCAATCAGGCAAGAGAAAGAAATAAAGGTATTCAAATAGGAAAAGGAAGTCAAATTGTCTCTGTTTGCAGATGACATGATTATATATTTAGAAAACCCCATTGTCTCATCCCAAAATCTCCTTAAGCTGTTAAGCAACTTCAGCAAAGTCTCAGGATACAAAATCAATGTGCAAAAATCACAAACATTCCTATACACCTATAATAGAGAAACAGAGAGCCAAATCATGAGTGAATTCAAAATTCACAATTGCTACTAAGAGAATAAAATACCTAGGAATACAATTTGCAAGGAATGTGAAGGACCTCTTCAAGGAGAACTACAAACCATTGCTCTAGGAAACAAGAGAGGACACAAACAAATGAAAAAATATTCTGTGTTCATGGATAGGAAGAATGAATATCATGAAAATGGCCATACTGCCCAAAGTAATTTATAGACTCAATGGTATCCCCATGAAGCTACCATTGACTTTCTTAACAGAGTTAGAAAAAATTACTTTAAATTTCATATGGAACCAAAAAAGAGCCTGTATAGCCAAGACGGTCCTAAGTACAAAGAACAAAGCTGGAGGCATCACACTATCTGACTTCAAACTATACTACAAACTACAGTAACCAAAACAGCATGGCACTGGTACCAAAACAGATATATAGACCAATGGAACAGAAAAGAGGCCTCAGAAATATCGCCTCACATCTACAACCATCTGATCTTTGACAAATCTGACAAAAACAAGCAATAGGAAAAGGATTCCCTATTTAATAAATGGTGTGGGAAAACTGGCTAGCCATATGCAGAAAACTGAAACTAGGCCCCTTCTTTACACTTTACACAAAAATTAACTCAAGATGGATTAAAGACTTAAACATAAGACCTAAAACCAAAACATCCTAGAAGAAAACCTAGGCAACAGCATTCAGGACCTAGTCATGGGCAAAGGCTTCATGACTAAAACACCAAAAGCAATGGCAACAAAATCCAAAATTGACAAATGGGATCTAATTAAACTAAAGAGCTTCTGCACAGCAATAGACACTATCATCAGAGTGAGCAGGCAACCTACAGAATAGGATAATTTTTTTGCAATCTATCCATCTGACAAAGGGCTAATATCCAGAATCTACAAGGAACTTAAACAAATTGACAAGAAAAAAACAAACAACCCCATCAAAAAGTGGGCAAAGGATATGAACAGACACTTCTCAAAAGAAGACATTTATGTGGCCAACAAACATATGAAAAAAAGCTCATCATCACTGGTCATTAGAGAAACACAAATCAAAACCAAAATGATAAACCATCTCATGCCAGTTAAAATGGCGATCATTAAAAAGTCAGGAAACAATAGATGCTGGAGAGGATGTGGAGAAATAGGAACACTTTTATTTGTAAATAAAGTGTAAATTTGTTCAACCATTGTGGAAGACAGTCTGGTGATTCCTAAAGGATCTAGAACCAGAAATACCATTTGGTCTAGCAATCCCATTACTGGTTATATACCCAAAGGATTATAAATCATTCTACTGTAAAGACACATGCACACATGTATTTATTGCAGCACTATTCACAATATCAAAGACTTGGAACGAACCCAAATGTCCATCAATGATAGACTGGATAAAGAAAATATGGCACATGTATACCAGGGAATACTATGCAGCCATAAAAAGGGATGAGTTCATGTCCTTTGCAGGACATAGATGAAGCTAGAAGCCATCATCCTTACCAAAGTAACACAGGAACAGAAAACCAAACACCACATATTCTCACTCATAAATGGGAGTTGAACAATGAGAACACAGGGACACAGGGAGCGGAATATCACACGCCGGGGCCTATTGGTGGGTGGGGGGATAGGGGAGGGATAGCATTAGGAGAAATACCTAATATAGATGAAGGGTTAATGGGTGCAGCAAACCACCATGGCATGTATCCCAGAACTTAAAATATAATAAAAAAAAATTGTTTTCATAACTTTTAAAACCTTTTTATTTTATACTAATTTTAGATTCACAGAAAAGTTATAAAGATACTATAGAGAGTTTCCATATACCCTTCACTCAGTTTCTTGTGTGGTTCGTATCTTATATAACTGTGCTACATTTGTCACACCTAAGGAAGTAACCTTGGTAAAATACGATTTAACTACATACTTTATTCAGATTTTACCAGTTTTTCCCAATGTAGGGCTTTAGACTCATTATCATATACAATACTGGTTGGTAATATCTGATTTAGCACTGTCTTTGTCAGAATTTGATATCAGTGTTATACTTACTTCGTAACCATTCTTTATGTTCTGGAACCATTTTACAGGGATTGGAATTATTTACCTACTGGTTTGGAAGAACTGATCTGTGAAATGGTATAGTCTTAGTATTATTTGGGGGAAGGTGTATTTCCTGAGACAGTGGTTAAGAGAGGAGCATCAATGTACTAGCCAGGACTTTGGTCCCAAACCCCAATGCATTCCTTACTTGAGCTATGCTGGGGCACTTGGAGAATTCTCCCTTAGGCTGGGTTGATCTGTATGCCCTTGTATAAAACAAGCTGGAATGCTACCTGAGCCTCTTTCCTGTAAGCTCACACGTGAATCCAGGATTTTATATCTCTTTGATAAAGAAAGCCTACCACAGAGTCTTCTAATTGATGAAGAAATAAGAAAATAAAAACCAAATCAGAATTTGATCTAATTCTTAGAGAGCCCTATTTTAATCCTTTCAGGCTCAGGCCCATCCACAGAATTTTAGTTCAGTAGGTTTAAAGTGGGGCCTAAGATTTTATATTTTGAACAGATCTTCAGATGATGCTTCTGTTCTAGGGACCACACTTTGAGAAGCACTTCTCTAAGGTATAGTTTGTATAGAGAAAACCTGAATAAATGCTTGATCATTTCTATTTATTTCTCAGTTTTTGGAATAATTATTCAGTTCCTTAAAAACCTTGAAAAGTGACTAGTAATTTTTATTCTAGTAACATTATGAACTCAAGCATTTAAAAACATATTTGATATGGTCCAATTACTTGTAGTTATTCATTTTCTTTTTGGTCCTCAGATTGTCTCATGTTTGGACAATGGGAACCCCTTCAAGTTGGCTCCTGTGTTCTTTTGGAATAACCTAACCCAACAATCTTTGAAAGCTTCTCCACTTTTGGGTACCAACAAAATGCTTCATGCATATCTTATAGCTTTTATATTCCAAATTTGAATTCAGCCATTTCTTTAAGGCATCTTGATTTCTTTTAATATGCGTTTGTATTGTATTTTGCTGTGTTTTCTAATTATAAAATCATATTCTCAATGCAGAAATGTGGAAATAGCATAATAGTGTGACAAAGCAAAAAATATCCTATAATTTTAAGGGAACTACAGATAATATTTTAATATATGCTTTTCCAGATCTTTTGCAATGAAATTCTACATAATTGAAATCATGTTACATGTAAGTTAATATATTGCATTTTCATTTCAAAAGAAACATTCATAACAACTCTCCTATTTCATTCAAAACTTCACGAGCGTTATTTTAATAGCAGCATCATGTCCCACTATATGGACGTCATATAATTTCCCTAACTATTCTCCAAATATCGGACATTTGGCTTGTTCTTATAACTTATGCTTTAAAAGACTGCTGTGTATTTAAATGTTTGATCTCTTTATATGTATATTTATTTTAAAATCTAATCCAGAATTAGAATTCATGAATCAAAGGATATGAAGATATTTAAAACTCTGGAAACCAATTACTAAATTACTCCCCAGAAATAATTATACTGTACCCTTGCCAGCACTGAGCATTCTCAGTTTAAAATAAAGTTTGCTACTACAATGGGTGAAATATTACTATCATTGTTTTCATTTGAGTTTGTATTCTAAATATATTAACACTTGATCTGTTATGTTACTGCAAATGTTCCCTGGTTTATCATTTACTTTTCATTTTTTATTTGTTTTTGATCCACAGAAACTTTCTATTTCATCTGCCAGTATCTTCTTTTGAAACTTCTTTCAGTGCATTTATAATGTCTCCATTGATAACAGAAATAAAAGGCATATTTATATACAGTTTATGTAAATTAACTGTAAAACTGAGTTTAGTAGATCACATATATCCCATAAAGAAAGAAATAAGAGCAAGAAATTAGCTAGTGTACTGTATGGCCATGTCAGTGGAGTCCCTGGCCTCACTGTAATCTGGGTATGGCAGGGCCCTTCTTTTTCAGCTCTGTTCATCTGTGAGGGGCAACCAAGTCTCTCATATCTGGCAGAGGTGATCTCTATCAGGATAGTCACTACTGATAACCAGTTGTAATTTAACAATCCGCCTTGGCCAAAACTCTTAAAAACCAAAGTCCTTTGATGGAACCAGCAACGACAAAGCCTTCCTCTGGCAGCTCTGCCAGAGTCTCACTGTTTTTTTATCAGAGCAAACAGGCAGAGCTATGATAATAGAAGGGAAGGATAAGGTCTTCTCAGTATAGGAGCATGGTGTGGGAGGAATAAGCTCAGAACTCAGTCTAGTTCCTGCCATGAAAACCATTCATGCTCTACAAAGATGGTGCCCCCAGTGGGCATTTCCTCCAATTTACACACACTCTCTCTCTCTCTCTCTCTCTCTTTAACTGCCTCCCCCAATGTCAGCTTCCTTCTTTCCTCCTGCAACTCTATCTTATTAAGTCATTCAATATCATTTCTCTGTCATCTCTCTTTACTCAGAAAACCCTCTTTACATGTTAGGATTAAATGTTTCACTTTGCATCTTGCAAACTCCAGCAATGTCTCACATTTCTCTGGTGTGCTCATTGCAGTTTCCTTCCTCATTGGTAGGTTTGGAGGGGTGGTGTAGGGATATGGCTTAACTTTATGTAGTCCCTCCTAAAGAGGAAATGTAAAACTAGCTTTAAAAAAATATTTAACCTAAGATGTAAACACATCACATCAAGGTATTATAGTTTAATATATGCCAAGAGAGAAATCATTTGTAGCTGCATGACTCTGGACCTTGCCCATTGTGAAACCTCACTATTAACTATATTATGTTAAGGAACATTTGACTCTCTATGAGCCTGGCCTGCTTTACAGCAGGAACTACACTAACTATAAAAGGGCCTTTCCTTGCTATGCAGAATGGACACTGCCTGCTCCAGTTAATCTGAGAGTCTGTTCATCTCTCCTCAAAATGGCATGCTCCCCACTTGCCACCAAGATAAATTATGTTTCTACATGATTCTCAGTCTCTATATTTGCTTTGACTCATCTACCAGTATTTCTCAGAATAAGTTTGTACCTACACATATACGTATTTTTTTTTAATTTAGGTAAGAAATATCGTAAATTTTGCTCATGTGAGTGAGTAGCTTTTGAGGTAGAAAATTTGCGTTTATGGAAGTCTTCTATTTCTACTGATTGAAATAGCAATTGGAAAGATTTTTCTCATTGTGACAAAACATTGGAATAGCTGCTTTATTTATTTAGGTGTATGACCAATCTTACCCTGGAACTAGGTTTAAAAGAACATTTCTCTCTCTTATTTAAGTAAAAGCTATCTATGCTCATGGTCCTGTCCTCGTCGTGCTGAGCTTGGAGGGAGGACATGAAATGGTTTGCATAAGGAGATGTTCAAATTTGCATAAGGAGATTTGATGATAGGAAAAATTCCTGGAGTCCATCTAGCTGGCAAACATGAGGCCTAGGGCTGGAAATGACACAAAGGGCCCTAAACAGGACCTCTTCATGGGAAAGTCTGGGCTGTGTCCCAGAGTGTAACACAGGAGACCTTGAAAGGAGTTAGGGGGTTCTGTTTCAATATGTGGTTGAGATTGGCAAATACAGCTGGCACAGCCACCCTAGTAGGACGTGAAACTTTACGGAAAAAGACCGAACATAGGTTTTTTTTAGCTGACTCAGTCATAAACATGGAATCCAAGGATAAAGAATTGCTATGGCAGTCAAGGATATTTATGGAGATTATTGAGGCAAGCACCCCTCTGATCTTATGAAACCAGTGATGAAATATCAGGAGGTAGTATTGGGAACAATGACAATTATGGAATGGACATGCTTTCTGGTTTTCCTTCTTCATCTGTTATTGGAAGCAGAATGGACCCACTCAAACCACGTAAGCCTCTTATGTTCCTACTCATGTGGACACCATGGGGGCTTCAAGCAAGTGAAACTGGATTCCTAAAAGTTGCTCAAGTCAGAAAACTTGAATTTCTATTTTCTTTTTTCCTATTTTCAATCTATCAATAATTCCTCATGACTTTACTTCTAAAACCTAAATGAATCCATCTGCTCTTCTTTATTTCTGCTTCTATGATGCTTGTTTGACTCCTGGTATTGCCTTTGCAGTTTACTGGCTTCCCAACTCCTGTTTCATCTTCCACCCTTTTAGAGGTCACTCTCTGCACAGAGGTAACTTTTAAAAATGTAAACCAAACTTACCACTTCCTTGCTTAAACACTCAATTGGCTTAACATCCTCTTCATAATCAAATCAAATCTCCCCATACTGGCCTACAATGACCTATAAGGTCTGACTCTCTACAGTCTTTTCTCTTAGCATTCTTCCTTTTGCTCCTGCCCTCCAGCCAAGAGACTTTCTGTATGTGTAACAGGGAAGTTCCTTCCCACCTTAGTGCCTCTGCATTCACTGTTCCCTTTGCCTGCATTGCATTTCCTGTGACTCCTTAGTTTCCATGGCACATCCCCAGAGAGGCCTTTTTCAGATACCCAAGTTAAAGTAGTTCCCACTCTAATCACTCTGATATTTTCAAATTACCATTTATTATCACCTAAATTTTTAGTTATTTTTATCTATCTACCTATCTGTATATCATCTCTCTCATCTAGCTACTAATATATAATCTAACATGGTGGGGGTGCTAGGGGAATGGTGAAAGATGAATGAATAATTAAATGACTGGCTAGTTATGAATTCATTCACTTAGTATTTCTCCCAGAATTAGCCTGCAAGTTCCATGGGAGTGGGGATTTTGAATGGATTCTCAGCTCCTGGAATGATGTCTAGTGCATAGTAGTCATCCAATAAGTGTTTACTGAATGAATGAAAAGGTTGAGATGAATAATTAAAAAAATAAAGCAGATGTGTTCACGTATTTTTCCTAAGAGCATAAAGTGCATCTCACCTATTACACATAAATAGTTAAAATGTTTTAGTGTTTTCCAGGAGAAAACAAATATGCAAAATGCTTTTCCAGTGTTTCCTTTAATACTTACAACCTTCTGAGTTACACCCTATATTAGTTCCATTTTATAGATGGAGAAACTGAGGCTCAAAGAGATTAAGTAACTGCTATTTAAATCAGAGAGTAGGATCTGTGATCATTTGATGCTATGTAGTAAACTGTTTGTATGGTTTTATCATAGTAAAGTGTGCTTATTGTAGTTACAACTTTTCTAAGTAAGATTTTATACATCTTAGAACAGTAGTTAACAACAAATGGTAAAAAGCATCCTTTCTTGCTTCTTTCTTGTTCAGGGGGAAGTGCTAGCTTTTCGTAGAAACAGTTATCTGCAAATTACCAGGTTATAAATTATCAAATATAGGAACAAGGCTTTATCTGCTCCAGAATACATATAGATAATAATATAGAATGCCTCTTCAGCTTGTGGGAAAGGAATAAATGAAGGAGTGACGTAATATTTTATTAAAGAACATATAAGAGACTCAGTAGCAAACTAATGTGTCTTTCTCTTATGTAGGAAAAACACTCTGCAGTTTCCTTCGGGAAATCCAGACCCCTTTTGGAGGCAGAAGTTTGCCTCTTTTAACTTCATGGGGTGCCCCACTCCCAGGAGCAGCCTGCTTTGGAAGGTGGCCCCCACCTCCAGCTTTAACTAGGTCTGGTATTTGTCTCTTTGTTGGCTCCATGACAGACAGATGGAGCTTGATTCTAAATCGACCTGCTGGGCTTGGGTATGAGGCTTTCAGACATGAAATCTTGATTAACAGCAAATGTTAATTGAAGCAGTGAATTATTAAAGTGTTTTTCCATAAATGATAAATGCTGTTGTTGGCTGTTTTACCCTTCGTGACATCATAAAACTTTCCAAGAAATTGCTGGCTTTGACCGAGGAAAACAGGAAGAGATGGCAGCATTTCATAGTGTTCACAGTGATCTGCTTATGTTCTGTGGCCAGGCCTGGCTGGGGATGACACATCTTTTTTTCTGGAATCCCACATCATCTCAATGAAACCAACAAATCATCTTTCCCACAAATGCATAACTCTCTACAAATGATCTCATCCAGCCTCCTAGCTTCAGCTTGCACCAATAGCAGATGACTCTCAATCTTTATCTCAAACCCAGATTTTCTCCTGAGCTCCAGACTTACAAATACCACAATTATTATTGAACAACTTCACCTGATGTCTAATAGGACCTCAAACTCATATTCATTCATTTAACAAGTGTTTATCAAGTACCTGTCTTATGTTCTCCGTGTCACTTTATTCTAGGTACCAGGGAAACCATAATGAACAAAATACTTATAGCTCCTTATGGAATTTACATTCTAGTAGGGACAGGAAGAGAAAAAGTAAAGCAGAGAAAGAGAATCAGGGAGTGCTGAGCATTGGTGGTGGTTGTGGTGGTGGCGGTGGTAGGGGTTTGTATAGGGTACTCCGAGAATATCTTGTTAGATGACATTTGAGCAGAGACTTAGAAGAAATTCTAGATAGATCTATGTTTTTAACATAGAAAGTAAAATTATGAAACATACCACAAATAGATTCTCTGTCTTTCTCTTCAATTTCCCCCTTGTCCTGCATTTGAAATCTTAGGGAATGTGTTGTGCAGTCATTAGAGTCACATGCATGAGGTCATCTTCCTCCCCGATTCCGATATTTGTAAGGGAAGGCATCCTATCACCCATCCTGAATTTCTGCCAGACCCAGGTAGGAACTTATGCCCTCACAGAGGTATCAGATAGGGCCTTCTGCCTCTTGTCCATCTTTCATTGGCTTGCTCCCACTGAAGAAGAAGTGATGGATCTAATAGACCAGATGGAGAAAATAATCTACTAGTCCAATTTCTCAGCACTTGTCAAACTGTAATGTTTATAAAAGTCAGCTGGAGGATCTTCAAGTGCAGACTCTGACCCAGTGGGTCCTGTCTGGGCCCTGAGATTCTGCATTTTGATCAAGCTCCCAGATAATGCTGAGGTTGCTGGTCTGTGGACCATACTCTCAGTAACAAGACTCAATGGGGGTTCGAGTCGACTTCAGTTCTCCATGCTAGGTGCTTTCTCAGAAGCTCCAACTCTCCTTACCTGTAGGGCCCAACATATGAGCTATGGAGCAAGTGTTAGGAAGTGCATTTTTATAGCAAATCTAAGCCAGAGACACTATCCAGATTCATCAGATTAAAGCTGATATTTTGATTTCTATTTGACACTTGTCTGTTCTCCAGTTGGTCTAGAAGTCAGGAGAGAAAGGCTTGATATTATCATTTCCATTTTACAGATGGTGGCTTAATGACAGGTTGAACAACTGGTCTAAAGCCAATTGGGAGAAAGTGCAGACTGGAATTTGAAGCATATCAGTCTGGGTCTAGTATTTACCCTTTTACCTGTTGTTTTACACTGTCTCCAGTTAAAATATCCTGTCCTACATAATCTGTCCCCCCTCCACCATGTGATCCTTTCTTTCTTTGTATACTGTAGTCACTGTACCCTGCTTTATATCCTCAACACCTGTCCTAGCTTCCATACCCCTTTTTACTACTTGGGCACCTTCTCATTTATCAACATGATATCAAAGAGCGTTGCCTTTATGAAGCTTTTCTTCAACGCTTCAGCACAAACTAGGCCTTTCCTATGTGACTCCTGGTTTACTGTGCAGAATTTCCTATGTTCTTTTGCCATAATTATTGCATTTCTTTTTTACTTGCCAATTTCCTCTACTATTTCTATCTTGTGAAAGATGGGAATCATGTTTGATTTATCTTTTCTTCCCAGCACTCTCCTCAGGGTGTGTACATTATTAAGTGCTAGATATACACGGAATGAATACTTAATACTTAGGTTGGAAGTTAGTGGCTTAATATTTCTGTGCTCAATCTTCCTTTTTCCATCTCCTCTTCACTCCTGTGAAGTTTGTTTGAAGTGCCTGTTTCCTTCTCTACTGTATGAGCAGAAACAGAGAGAGCAGGATCAACATATTATTATGTTAGAAACCCACTCACCACTTGGTGAGGAACTTGCACAAACTTGTGAAAAATAAAAGTTGGATTTTATATATATATATATATATATATATATATTTTTTTTTTTTTTTGAGATCGAGTCTGGCTCTGTGGCCCAGGCTGTAGTGCAGTGGTACAATCTCGACTAACTGCAGCCTCCACCTCCCAGGCTCAAGTGATGTTCCTGCATCAGCCTCCTGAGTAGCTGGACTACAGGTATGCACCACCAAGCCCAGCTAATTTTTCTATTTTTAGTAGACACAGGTTTCACCATGTTGGCCAGGCTGGTCTCAAACTCCTGACCTTGTGATCTGCCCACCTCAGCCTCCCAAAGAGCTGGGATTACAGGAATGAGCCACTGCACCCAGCCACAATAACATATTTTTATATCCTGAGAAGTGCATAATAAAACATTTAACTCAAAGGTAAGAAGAACCAGCTTTTTTATTAATTAGTATATGGTCTAAAGCTAGTTACCTAAATTATCTGAGCTTTACTTTTCTCATCTGTAAATTGGTGGCTTGGACATCTATATCACAGTATTATCAGAAGATAAAATAATACATCTTGAAGAACAGCAGGGCTCCAAAACTGCCAGTCTCCCTACTTGCTCTTATTCATTCAGCTACCATGATCTTTAGGCTCTCATCATACTTGCTTCTTTTCTACTTTATGTCTCTCCCATTTCTGTCCATTTTACATCTGCTCCCATGGTTCACTCTCCACATGTAATACTCATCCCAATGGTCTTCTGCTCTAAAATCCTATCACCAAGAAGATAAAATCCAAAGAGCCTTATACCAAGCTTCTCCTATAATCTTCCTGCATATCCTGACACCAGTTCCTGCTCCGGGCAAAGTGGGCAGCCAGTCTTTTTGAAAATACAATTTTACTTTTTTTGCCCCTGGGATATTTCTCACATGTTCCATCTACTAATGGAATGACTGGCTACTTATGAATTAATATGCCCAATTATTTAAGAATCCAAATCCCCTCCTCAAAACATAATGCAAGTCTTAATGCAAATACCAGATTCAATGTGTGCTTGCTCATCTGACCTGTGTATCCTATTTATATAGTAATTAGTTTTTGCATTTTCCTGTTGGAATAGTACTTTTTCTATTGTTTGAAAACACCCTTTAAATTTCGTCTCACCATTTTTTTCTCTCCTATCAGATGGTACCAGGCACTTGGTATACTCAAGAACAGGGACTGTGTCTTGTATTCCACATAGATATGTATTCTGATCACTGCCTAATATGCAATCTGATATTTATTCACTCCTATATTGAGCAGTTTACATTGTGCCAGTCACTCAGTATATTAAAATCAGTATCAAGAGAAGGCTCATGAAGATGCCTCAATCTAATTATGGAAATAGACAATACACAGCTGGAATACACTGAATTAGTGGATAAAAATGGCCATGGATTCTTTGCAAGTGTTTTCATCGAAAGGTGAAATCTATTCTCTTGTCCCTTGACTGCTCTTGTGATGTGATTTTTCAATGGAATGTAGCAGAAGCAACATTGTATAACTTTTTGCAGCATCTTCTCTCATTCCCTTGGGACACTTCAACCATGAAAACAAGTCAACACCAGCCTTGCTGAAGATGATAGACCATATGGAGTGGTGGAAGCCCAGCCTTCCCAGCTATCTCTCTAGATGAGTAAACCCAGCCAACCATGTGGAGCAGAGATTCTGAATTCAACCCAAATTGCCGACCCACTGAATGATGAGCAATAAATGATTATTATTTTAAGTGACTGATGTTTGGGAATGGTTTTTGGTCCAGTGGAATAAGTGATGTGATAAATTAATATAACAAAACCCAGCCTACTGGGGCAGAGGCCAGTTAGGGAAAATCTCTAGAGATGATATTTGACCTTAATATTTTATGAGTAGAAGTTTCCAGAATGAACGGCTAAAGGGGGAACACATAGTAGGTACTTAACAAAATTGTGTTGCTTTAGTTATCAAAAATACTCTAAATAAAATTTAAGAAAAAATGCAATTATGTCATCATCTCATTCCTACCTACAATCAGACATTTAACAAAGATGTAAGTTACTGAACCAGTGAATGGAGAAAAATATATTATGAGTTACTGCTGTGAAGCAGCTAACACCTTAAGTGAAATGCAGGGCATATAGGCAAAAACAAGATACCAATTCAAGGCATATGTAATAAGTGGAATAGGCAGTAGAATAGCAGGTGGGCAGAGGGAGAAATATTAAAGAACTGGGTCCCTTAAGAGAGCTTCATAGAAGAGGCAGTATAGGGACAAGACTGTAAAGTACTGAGAGTGCATAAAACAGAGAAAACTGAATTCAAAATAGGAAGAAATAGGGCATTATTCACAAAGGAAAATGTCAAGGGCAAAACATGGAGGCAAGCCTATGGCTCATCTGGATCAGGAGCAGACACTTGGAAGTGCAAGTGTAAGGGGATGGTTTTGTAAAGGTAGTTATGGACCTTATAGTAATTGGTCTTGAATGACATAGTAAGAAAATTTTATTTTATTTTATTTTGGGTAAATGGGAGCCATTAAAGAATTTTTAAAATAAGAGCATGGCATTAATGGGGTGAAAAACCAATCTCAGTCAAAGTCTTCCTGGTGGCAGCAACACTGAGACTTTTCTCCTGAAGCCCAGAGGCTACTTTCCAAATATCCAGTCTGGTTTTTTCCTAAATTTTTGTGATCAAATTTGGTTTAGGAAAATATTAGGAAATTCCCCAAATATGTGGATCTGGAGTTTGGGCATATTCCAATACAGAAAGTGGTATGCTAGCGTACCTACTTGTCATTTGAGAAATGGCTGAATTTGGTATAATAGATCCAAGTTCCTATTGCTTTTCCAGTCTATATCTGGCTTTTCAGGCTCACCCGCTGGCTCTTCAGTATACATGGAGCATGTCAAGTCAATAACGAGCCAAATAGCGCCCCATATTCTCCTATAAACTTGGTGGCAAAATAAATAGGAGATGGTAAAGAATTATTCTTCATTCCCTGAATATCTGTTGATGTCGTGTCTGCACTAAGTATTTGGGATTAGAAAAGTCATATAAGACAATGTTGCACCCCTTTATGACCCACTAATGAAAGCAAATACATCAAAATATATCATGCAAGATACCATAATGAGTGATATGGATTGGCTCGCTCAGCTTCAGTTTTCTTCTTCCTGCCAAGCCTTGCTGTTTGCAAAGGCTGAAAAGTTAAAGCCTTAATTTCCTAGATTTCTTTTGAGCTAGGGTTCTGGTTATAAATTTGGTTCCACCAATTGAATGGATTCACACGATTTGAAAGGACAAATTTCTTTCCCTTTGATAATTTTTTTGTTGGCAAGCAATATCCTGGGGACTGCAGTTTTCTGCTACAGCATCTAGAGGCTCATCTACCAACTTTATGACTGTCAAGAGGCAATTTCAGCTGTTGTGTCAGCAACGTTCCCACTCTGACTTTCTGATTGGGTCGTGGTTAGGATGTGTGCTCTTGTACTAAGGTCAGTTCTGTAGTGTTCTGTGTCATTTCAAGAGACCCAGCCTAGAACCCTTATAACAGTTTTATAAACATCTAATTCCCTGTATTAAATTTTCTGCCCAAATTACTAAGAGTGGTTTCTGTTTTCTGCACTGAGCATTTACAGATTGTATAAAAGGTGTATAAACAAAATAATGAGAGTTTAGCCAAGTGTGTGACTAATTCTGCTTGGGGGAGTTGGAGAAGTTTCCATGCAGGAAATGATAATATCATGTATCTTGAAAGACGAGTAGTAATTATTATTCAACAGTCAGCTAAGGATGAAAAGGGCAGTCTAGGTATTGAAAACATCTGGTGTAGAAGCACAAAGGTGTTTAAGAGAATAGTGTTAGAGAATGATAAATACACTATTGAATTTCCATTGACATTTCCAGGCCATTTTTAGTACTTTATTTTAATAATAGAGTTTTACCTCAGTGTTTCTGCATGAAGTGTCAATTTATTATTCTTTATTGTGCTTTTCATATCCTAAGTAGCATGTATGTATATTTACATACATATACATATATATTAGATATATGAGTATAATTAATGTATATCTTTCCCATATTCAGTCACCAGCAGAGTAGAGAGATCAGGGAGTAGTATACTAGAGTGGTTAGAATATGGGCTTGAGACTCAGACTGATGTTACTTTCTGCCATTATTAAGTTGTTTTTGTGAATGAATTCAACCCTTTCTGGTTATGAAAAAATATGCCAAGGGAGTTCTTGTAGTGCCACAAAATTTCCAAGGAAAATTTTTATGCCAATGGTTAAAATGTAAAGTTTACAGTGTGGTTCAAGGCATTTGATGTAATGGGCAAGACAATGAAAGGTAAATATCAGTAGAAATTGGTGGAAATCTTTCCAAGAAAATATCCTTGCACTAAGTATAGGCTATGCCTATACTCTAATTTAAAATTTATACTATTTGTACTGCCCTCTTCTCATCCTTGTACATATCCTACATTCTGTGGGATCTTTTGGACCTGAAGTTTTGTTGTATGTTTTCTTGGAAGTGATAGTGTTCACTCAGTAAGCTTCAGAGTTGTTTGTAGCAGAGTCTCTATGTCACTGTCCATAGTGCCATCCAGGTGTACCAAACAGTTATTAGTCTGCAGTAATGTTTACAATACCCTTTAAAATGTCAAATCATTGGTTGCCAGAGGTTCAGGGAAGAGGACCATTGAATAAATGAAAGGGATTTTTTTAGAGTGGTTAAACTATTCTATAATATATAATACTGTAATGCTGGATACATGACACTATGTATTTATCAAAACCTATAGAACATTAGAAAAGCAGAGTGAACCTTAATGTCTGCAAATTTTAGAAGTCATTTAGAAGGTCAGGGATTCCAATGCAGACAATGGCAGAAGAATCTAGTCGTATTACAATTATGTTGTATGAAATCATCTTACTGAAGGGAGGGGGAAAGTGACAGGAAAAAATGCTGACATAAACGATTTTGAAAATGAATGAAGCCTCTAATAATAAAGACAAAGGAATATAAGCATAATTCTCTCGTTGACAATTTGATGTCCATGGGGTTATGGGTTAATAATTCTGAAGCCACTATATGTGTAAACCGAAGTGGAACAATTAAGTACGTGGATGGCAGATGGTGGGAGCCAGGTTTCTCACTGTTGGAAGTTAGACAAGCAAGGGGAGTAAGGTAGAATGGTCCATGTGGTAATGGATTTGAGTCACAGATATCAGTATGAATGCATGTTTAGCTTAATATACATACAGATGACTATATACAGAAAAAATTATATATTATATATAGAATGATATCTTGAATATACGTTTATATAAATGTTATAAAGAAATAACTATAGACATGCGTATGTATAAGTTAGTATACACACCTATATTTCCTTGCTCTGTCATCTGAAAGGTCCTAGAAGCAACAACACCCTAATAGCAATGAATGTACTTAGCACCCAGATCTTAGTTTCCAATACCATTCTCCAATAAGAGGAACTGTGGATTATTAGAAAATGAATGTTTCTGGGACTGGGGTTGGAAATAGTCGATGTGAACCTGGGGGATCTTGTGCCAGAAAGGAAGTGCCCAAATACACATACACACATCAAAAGAACAGAGAAGCCAGCTGAGCAATAAAATAAATAAAATAGTATTGGATTATAAGCCAAAGTATAAAATAAATATTCATGAGTCCAAACTAATATGAATATAAATAAGTAATTGAATATATAACTAAATGATGGAGGAGAGCCAAACCTCCCATGATGAAGAATTCCAAATAATTCATGTAGACATCTGCCCTTAAGAAGGTGGAGCATAATTCACCACCCCACTAGTGTGGGCTCCATCTATGACTGCCTCCAAAACAGCATAGTGTGGAAAGAGGGAAAAGAAAATAGCTTTTCAGTGGAGAAACCCGACAAACACTACCTCAGCTAAGTGATCAACAGCAACACTGATAAATCATGTTGATAGTATGCACCTCTGAAATCAGGTGATAAGGATGCCACTTTTCCTTCCTGATCTGCTTCCCAGAAATCCATAGCCATAGGCAAATTGTCAGAAAAATATCAGACAAATTCTCATTGAGGGACAGTCTACAGAATACGTGACTAGTACTCTTCAAAACTGTCAAGGGTCATCAAAAACAAGCAAGATTTGAGAAACTGTCATAGCCGAGAGGAGCCTCAAGAGACCTACAAAGGAGTTTAATGTGGTATTCCAGATGTGTTCCTGAGACAGAAAAATGACATGAAGTTAAAAACAAGGGAAATCTGGATAAATTATGGACTTCAGTAATAATGTATCAATTTTTAAAATTAATTGTGACAAATGTATCATATTAGTGTTAAGTTGTTAATTATAGCGGAAACTGGGTGTGGAGATATATGGGAAATTTGTACTATCTTCACAAATTTAATAACTTTTTTTTATTATTTACTTTTTATTTTTTATTTTTTTTGTTTTTGTTTTTTTATTATACTTTAAGTTCTAGGGTACATGTGCATAACGTGCAGGTTTGTTACATATGTATACATGTGCCATGTTGGTGTGCTGCACCCATTATCTGGTCATTTACATTAGGTATATCTCCTAATGGTATCCCTTCCCCGCACCCCCCACAGTAGGACCTGGTGTGTGATGATCCCCTTCCTGTGTCCAAGTGATCGCATTGTTCAATTCCCACCTATGAGTGAGAACATGCGGTACTTGGTTTTCTGTTCTTGAGACAATTTGCTGAGAATGATGGTTTCCAGCTGCATCCATGTCCCTACAAAGGACACAAACTCATCCTTTTTTATGGCTGCATAGTATTCCATGGTGTATATGTGCCACATTTTCTTAATCCAGTCTGTCACTCATGGACATTTGGGTTGATTCCAAGTCTTTGCTATTGTGAATAGTGCCACAATAAACATACGTGTGCATGTGTCTTTATAGCAGCATGACTTACAATCCTTTGGGTATATCCCCAGTAATGGGATGGCTGGGTCAAATGGTATTTCTAGTTCTAGATCCTTGAGGAATTGTCACAGTGTTTTCCACAAAAGTTGAACTAGTTTACAGTCCCACCAGCAGTGTAAAAGTGTTCCTATTTCTCCACATCCTCTCCAGCACCTGTTGTTTCCTGATTTTTTAATGATTGCCATTCTAACTGGTGTGAGGTGGTATCTCATCGTGGTTTTGATTTGCATTTCTCTGATGGCGAGTGATGATGAGCATTTTTTCATATGTCTGTTGGCTATATAAATGTCTTCTTTTGAGAAGTGTCTGTTCATAACCTTTGCCCACTTTTTGAGGGGTTGTTTGTTTTTTTCTTGTAAATTTGATTGAGTTCTTTATAAGTTCTGGATATTAGCCCTTTGTCAGATGGCTAGATTGCAAAAATTTTCTCCCATTCTGTAGGTTGCCTGTTCACTCTGATGGTAGTTTTTATTGCTGTGCAGAAGCTCTTTAGTTTAATTAGATCCCATTTGTCAATTTTGGCTTTTGTTGCCGTTGCTTTTGGTGTTTTAGACATGAGGTCCTTGCCCATGCCTATGTCCTGAATGTATTACCTAGGTTTTCTTCTAGGGTTTTTATGGTTTTTCGTCTAATATTTAAGTCTCTAATCCATCTTGAATTAATTTTCAGATAAGGAGTAAGGAAAAGATCCAGTTGCAGCTTTCGACTCATGGTAGCCAATTTTCCCAGCACCATTTATTAAATAGGGAATCCTTTCCCCATTTCTTGTTTTTGTCAGGTTTGTCAAAGATTAGAGGACTATAGATGTTTGGTATTATTTCTGAGGACTCTGTTCTGTTCCATTGGTCTATATCTCTGTTTTGGTACCAGTACCATGCTGTTTTGATTACTATAGCCTTGTAGTATAGTTTGAAGTCAGGTAGCGTGATGCCTCCAGCTTTGTTCTTTTGATTTAGGATTGTCTTGGCAATGCGGGCTCTTTTTTGGTTCCATATGAACTTTAAAGCAGTTTTTTCCAATTCTGTGAAGAAAGTCACTGGTAGCTTGATGGGGATGGCATTGAATCTATAAATTACCTTGGGCAGTATGGCCATTTTCATGATATTGATTCTTCCTAGCCATGAGCATGGTATGTTCCTCCATTTGTTTGTGTCCTCTTTTCTTTCACTGAGCAGTGGTTTGTAGTTCTCGTTGAAGAGGTCCTTCACATCCCTTGTAAGTTGGATTCCTAGGTATTTTATTCTCTTTGAAACTATTGTGAATGGAAGTTCATTCATGATTTGTCTCTCTATTTGTCTGTTACTGGTGTTTAAGAATGCTTTTGATTTTTGCACATTGATTTTGTATCCTGAGACGCTGCTGCAGTTGCCTATTAGCTTAAGGAGATTTTGGGCTGAGACAATGGGGTTTTCTAAATATACAATCATGTCATCTGTAAAAAGGGACAATTTGACTTCTTCTTTTCCTAACTGAATACCCTTGATTTCTTTCTCTTGCCTGATTGTCCTAGCCAGAACTTCCAACACTATGTTGAATAGGAGTGGTGAGAGAGGGCATCCCTGTCTTGTGCCAGTTTTCAAAGGGAATGCTTCCAGGTTTTGCCCATTCAGTATGATATTGGCTATGGGTTTGTCATAAATAGCTCTTATTATTTTGAGATACATTCCATCAATACGGAATTTATTGAGAGTTTTTAGCATGAAGGGCTGTTGAATTTTGTTAAAGGCCTTTTCTGCATCTATTGAGATAATCATGTGGCTTTTGTCTTTGGTTCTGTTTATATGCTGGATTACGTTTATTGATTTTCATATGTTGAACAAGCCTTGCATCCCAGGGATGAAGCCCACTTGATCATGGTGGATAAGCTTTTTGATGTGCTGCTGGATTCGGTTTGCCAGTATTTTATCGAGGATTTTTTGCATCGATGTTCATCAGGGATATTGGTCTAAAATTCTCTTTTTTTGTTGTGTCTCTGCCAGGCTTTCGTGTCAGGATGATGTTGGCCTCCTAAAATGAGTTATAGAGGATTTCCTCTTTTTCTATTGATTGGAATAGTTTCAGAAGGAATGGTACCAACTCCTCCTTGTACCTCTAGTAGAATTCGGCTGTGAATCCGTCTGATCTTGGACTTTTTTTGGTTGGTAGGCTATTAATTATTGCCTCAATTTCAGAGCCTCCTTTGGTCTATTCAGGGATTCAACTTCTTCCTGATTTAGTCTTGGGAGAGTGTAAGTTTTCAGGAAGTTATCCATTTCCTCTAGGTTTTCTAGTTTATTCGCGTAGAGGGGTTTATGGTAGTCTCTGATGGTAGTTTGTATTTCTGTGGTGTCGGTGGTGATATTCCCTTTATCATTTTTTATTGCATCTATTTGATTCTTCTCTCTTTTCTTCTTTATTAGTCTTGCTAGCATTCTATCAATTTTGTTGATCTTTTCAAAAAACCGGCTCCTGGATTCACTGATGTTTTGGAGGGTTTTTTGTGTCTCCATCGATGCTAGGAAGAAACTGCATCAACAAGTGAGCAAAATAACCAGCTAATACCATAATGACAGGATCAAGTTCACACATAACAATATTAACCTTAAATGTAAATGGACTAAATGCTCCAATTAAAAGACACAGACTGGCAAACTGGATAAAGAGTCAAGACCCATCATTCTGCTGTATTCTGGAGACCCATCTCACATGCAGAGATGCACATAGGCTCAAAATAAAGGGATGGAGGAAGATCTACCAAGCAAATGAAAAAGAAAAAAAAAAAGCAGCGGTTGCCACCTAGTCTCTGATAAAACAGATTTTAAACCATCAAAGATCAAAAGAGACAAAGAAGGTCATTACATAATGGTAAAGGGATCAATTCAACAGGAAGAGCTAACTATCCTGAATATATATGCACCCAATACAGGAGCACTCAGATTCATAAAGCAAGTCCTCAGACACTTACAAAGAGACTTAAGACTCCCATACGATAATAATGGGAGACTTTAACACACCACTGTCAACATTAGACAGATCAACGAGACAGAAAGTTAACAAGGATATTCAGGAATTGAACTCAACTCTGCACCAAGCGGACCTAATAGACATCTACAGAACTCTCCACCCCAAATCAACAGAATATACATTCTTCTCAGCACCACATCGCACTTATTCCAAAATTGACCACATAATTGGAAGTAAAGCACTCCTCAGCAAATGTAAAAGAACAGAAATTATAACAAACTGTCTCTCAGACCACAGTGCAATCAAACTAGAACTCAGAAGTAAGAAACTCAATCAAAACTGCTCAACTACATGCAAACTGAGCAACCTGGTCCTGAATGACTACTGGGTACATAACGAAATGAAGGCAGAAATTAAGATGTTCTTTGAAACCAATGAGAACAAAGATACAACATACCAGAATCTCTGGGACACATTTAAAGCAGTGTGTAGAGGGAAATTTATAGCACTAAATGCCCACAAGAGAAAGCAGGAAAGATCTAAAATTGACACCCTAACATCACAATTAAAAGAACTAGAGAAGCAAGAACAAACACATTCAAAAGCTAGCAGAAGGCAAGAAATAACTAAGATCAGAGCAAAATTTAATAACTATTTTAAAATAAAAATTGCATTTAACAAGTAAACACACACATCCATACACACACACTCGTGTGCACACACACATAGGCACAGTTAAAATTGAAAGATCTTTTATTAGTCCAATATGGAACAATCTGAGAATCAAAAGGGATAATTATTACAATAGTTTGAAACATACTAAATATATAGAAATCCATGAGTTTAAAATAATATTTCAAAGGAAAAAGACCAGGGTCAACCAGAGCATCAACTCCTAATGCTGAAAATTAATAATAAAAGAGAAAGAATTAAACATTGATCGGATGCGGTGGTTCACGTCTGTAACGCCAGCACTTTAGGATGCCAAGGCGGGTGGATCACCTGAGCTCAGGAGTTCATGACCAGCCTAGCCAACATGGTGAAACCCCGTCTCTGCTAAAAATACAAAAAATTAGCTGGGTGTGGTGGCAGGTGCCTGTAATCCCAGCTACTTAGGAGGCTGAGGCAGGAGAATCGCTTGAACCCAGGAGGCAGAGGTTGCAGTGAGCCAAGATCACGCCATTGCATTCCAGCCCAGGCAACAAGAGCAAAACTCTGTCTCAAGCAAAACCAAAAACAAACAACAGCAACAAAATTTATTTTGCCTTTTTTATGCAAATCCCATTTCAAGGTATCCAAACAGCCCTAGCTAATAAGGGAAAGTTCCTGAAGAATTATAGATAATAAATTAGAAAACAATAATAGAATTAGAAAAATAATTATTTCATAACCCCTAATGAAATAATTGATAGATAAAACTATTAAATAAAAGATAAATGGGTAACTTTACAATACAGAGGCCAGGTTGTCACCATCTAAAACCACAGATCAGTCTTAGACAAGCAGACATTGTGAGCTTCCTCATGTGACACTGAAGCTGTACTATTTATAAAGGATTCTTGCTCTCCCTGCCCAAATTAAACCTGAATCTACTCAAGCCTAACTCCAATTTACAGGAAGCAGGCAAAGAGAAGAACAGATTAAATGACACTCTAAGGAAACAAATAGATTTATCCAGAATGTGAACATTCAACAGGACAAGTTACATGGTTTCCTGAACAAATTAGATAAATTATTTCAAAAGAAGGAAAGATTGCTTAAGATTAAAAGACTTTTAGGAGGCATGATAATGAAAAGCAATGTGCAGACCATGTTTGAATTCTGACTCTAGAAATCAACTGAAAAGATAATTTTGAGACAATTGGGGAAGTTTGAATATGGATTTGGGTATTAGATAATATCAAAGAATTACTGAAATTTTGTTCATTTAATAATGGCATTGTTCTTGTGTAAGAAAATATACTTTTAAAACACGGTACCTACTTAAGCTACTGAAGCTATGCAATTTACTTTAAAATGCATTTTCACCAAGTTAAAAGAAATAGATGAAGCAAGTAGAGTGAATTTTGACAATCATTGAATGTGGATGATGGGTATATGGGAGCTGATTACAATATTCCAATATTATTCTTATTTTGTGAATATTAAAGAATTTTTATTACACTTTGTAAAGGTAAGTGAAAATTTTAAATATAGATGTATACATAAATATATACACAGATATACATACACACACATACACACACACACACCCCTATATATACACACACACACACACACACACACACACACATACATACCTGTGGGGTTGCAGGTTGCATTCACTGGAAAGTAGATGTTGCGATGGAATTCACCAAACAGAATGTTTATTAAGGAGTATCCCTAGAATCGACACCCATGGAAGAGAGGCAAAAGAAGAAAACAGGAATGTATAGAGGGAAAAGTCAAGCTGCAATGCAGGCCCAATCTCAATGAGACACGGGAGCCGCAATGGCCCTTTAAAGTTGTCCCAAGTTGGGTCTAGATGGCCAAGACTTTACACTCCTGCATCAGTGAGTCACTGGATGTGGGCCAACCCAGGAAGGAGTGAAACACTGGGAAGGGCAGCTCTCTGCAATTTCTGAAGGGACTGGCAGCTGAAGGCTGTGACTGATAGCACTCCAAGCACCTGGTGCAGCAAGTTCATCATTGGGTCCACCTCTAGATCTCACAGATATGAGAGGTAAAGTTAGCCAGGATCTATAACCAGGATGTCTGGATGTCAAAAGAAGAAAAATAGGGCGGATCCAAGATCAGGCAGGCCCCAGAGTCCAGGGAGGCGTGCAAGAGGAGGAGCAGGCAGAAAGCCAAAGAGGCAAACGAGAAAAGCTTCCCAGTGCCTCAGGATTAGAGAGCTTCGCAACTGTAGCAAATGTATGGCCTAACCAGAAATTTTCCACCCAAAAGGCCAAGAGCAGGTGACCACTAAGCAATGGAAAGAGGAAGGAAGAAGCAGTAACTAAGCTTTGAAACACATGAGCTTAAGAGTTCTGTAACTTGGAGAAGAATCTATGCTTAGCCTGCTTGGTAGTAATACTAACCATTGCTTGACAGGGGAAAATGCTTTAGTTAATGCAGAAGGCTCTTTAAGTGTGAATGTTTAGGTAAACCTGAAATACCTCCCACACATATGTAGAGGGGTGCAGTAGCAAATTCTCCAGTCCATTGTGCCTTCTTCTTCTTTGCCAGTGAAATCCATCACTGCTAAAATCCGAGGGAAGCCTCATCTCATATACACTGCATATTCCTGGATTCATACAGGCATGTGGTGTGACTAACCATTTGACCATTTCCATTTTTCCTTTATACTGTTCTGTATGAAACCTTCATTTCTAGTGTAAATCTGGAATATCCCAATTTGTTTTGTGGATTTTTCCCCATTCCCATAATTAGAGAAAAAGATGAACATTTCCTAGTTTTTCCCCTACTTCTTACCTCTAATATTATTAAATCTTGCCAATTCTCTTTGTTAAATAACTCTCAAGCTTATCACCTCATCTCAATTCCCATGACACACAGTACTCCTGCCTAAGTTCAGGTTACTATTACTTACTGGGTAAATTATTAAAATAGATGGCTATTTCTTTCCCTTTTATACTTCGATTGCATGATTATCATAGAAGTCTTTCTTCACAGTCTGTGGAGATACTTGTCTACTCATCTATTTACTCATATTCCCACAAGAAGAAAAATTTAAAAATAGAGAAATTAATCATACCTATCAATCAAAAAGAGTTGGCATAAGCAATGGTCCTGTTCAAAATAAAGCGGTACTTGTCTTTTTTATAAAGCAAACAAATATGGACTGTGTGTAACTGTCAATGTGAAACAGAGCCAGGCAGTAGTTAAAGGTATAAAAACAGATTTTATTCAGGAACTATTGCAATAGGGTAATAGAGATATTAGTCTAGAAATGGGCTCAATTCCAAATACAACAAAGACAGCTGGAGATTTATAGCCAATGAGCAAAATAAAGGGGTCGGGTCAATGGATAAAAAATTACTGAGGAGACATAAAGAGGAGGGGGATTCCTGCTAAATCAACGAGATTCTTGCTGAAGACAGGCCAGGGTGATGAGATAGTAACGGTCAGGGGGATGAGGAATTTGATCAGGTATTGATGGGGGATCAGATTTCAAGGTTGGGAGGTTGCTTTGCTCCTAATTTTATCCATTCCCCCTACTCCCACACACTTCAGGTAACCATATGAGGCAACCACCCAATTTAGGTAATCATTATCATTAGTGTCTGATTCATCCTTCCTGTGTTTCTTTTTGCAAAAATAATCACATGTTTTATTTTTGTTTTCCCTTCCTTTTTTTTTTTTACACTAAAGAAAGCATTCTCTCTATATACTCTTTTGTACCCTTTTTTCTACTTATCTGTGGAAATTAAAAATGGAAATTACTGGCAGGCACGGTGGCTCACGCCTGTAATCCCAGCACTTTGGGAGGCCAAGGCGGGTGGATCACTTGAGGTCAGGAGTTCAAGACAAGCCTGACCAACATGGGGAAACCCCATCTCTACTAAAAATACAAAAATTAGCTGGGTGTGGTGGTACACACCTGTGATCCCAGCTACTTGGGAGGTTGAGGCAGGAGAATTGCTTGAACCCAGGTGGCAGATATTGCAGTGAACTGAGATGGTGTCACTGCACTCCAGCCTGGGTGACAGAGTGAGACACTGTGTCCAACAAACAAAAAAAAGAAATTACTTCTTCATATCAATTCAATCAATTCATAGAATTCTTCTTATTTATTTGTACAGCTGCCATAGTACTTCTTTAGGCAGATGTAGTTTATTTAAACATGCTCCTACTAATAGGAATTTGTGTTGCCCCACATTTCAATAGATTTTACAATTATAAATCATGCTGCAATAAAAAACCGTGTGCATATATTATATCATATTTGTGGAGATGTATCTTCAAGGTAAATTATAGAACTAGGATTTGCTCAGTCAAAGGGTAAAGGCCTAAGTATTTATTTAGTCCTCTCCACAGGGAGCTAATCAACTTTTAAGAACATCTAAACTTACTACTTGACTACTTCAATCCAATCTTGATGCCTGTTTGAAAAGAACTGTTTTAAAAAATTCAACCATTATGGAAGACAGTGTAGTGATTCCTCAAGGATCTAGAACTAGAAATACCATTTGACCCAGCAATCCCATTACTCGGTATATACCCAAAGGATTATAAATCATTCTACTATGAAGACACATGCACACATGTGTTTATTGCAGCACTATTCACAGTAGCAAAGACTTGGAACCAACCCAAATGTCCATCAATGATAGACTGGATAAAGAAAATGTGGCACATATACACCATGGAATACTATGCAGCCATAAAAAAGGATGAGTTCATGTCCTTTGCAGGGACATAGATGAAGCTGGAAACCATCATTCTCAGCAAACTAACACAAGAACAAAAAATCAAACACCACGTGTTCTCACTCATGATTGGGAGTTGAACGATGAGAACACATGGACACAGGGAGGGAACATCACACACCAGAGCCTGTCAGGGAGTGAGGGGCTAGCGGAGGGATAATGTTAGGAGAAATACCTAATGTAGGTGATGGGTTGATGGGTGCAGCAAACCACCATGGCACATGTATACTTATGTAACAAACCTGCACGTTCTGCACATGTACCCCAGAACTTAAAGTATAATAATAATAAAAAAAAAATTTTGCACGACCATCTGGAGAACTAGGGTTTCATTTTATTTTGTTTTACTATTTAGTCCTTTCGCTTTTAACACTTACCTGCATTTAACCTTCCTTGTAATTTCCTGATAATCTTAATACCTTTTGTGGCTTTTTTCTCAGACCTCACAGTTACTGTAGTATGTTTTCTACTTCACAATTGTCCCTTGTTAGCCCACCCAAGAATGTTAAGATGTTGCCCACTTATCTTTTCAATGTGTACTCTCTGTAAAACTAGCTCAATCAATCATCATAGTATTTGCCAGAGGCAGGGACTTTTCTGTTATTGTGGTTTTGGAAATGTTTTATTTTTTCCTTCAGAGGAAATAGGAATTTCCTTTTAGCAACTTAGCAAGATAATTGATCTGTGGTGAGAAAACATATACCATAAGTGCTCTATAAGGATTTTCCCAGACTCTTCAGCCCTCTAATCTTTAAGTTGTGAAAGTGAAGATTTTATTTTTTCACCACCTTTGGATGTTAGGTCTCCTCTCCTTCTATCTGCATGTAGTTCGATTTCTTTAAATTTGTAATCTGAGAAGTTAAGTATGTATCTGTGACTCTCTGTCTCCCTTCCATGCTAATAATGGAAGACATGTTCGATCTCTCTCAAACTCGAGGATACATCTTTTTTATCGATTCAGGAAAATTGCTCTAGGTTAGTTTCTTAGTTTTGTGATCTTTTACGTTTTAATTTTTTTCACATCTCTTTTGGCACCACAATTATGCACAGGTTGGATTTACATCTGTGACACTTCCTAGGTTTTATTTTCTGCTTGTTGTGTGTACAGTTGCCATCTATTCTAGTTGTAGCACCCGTCCTGACTGGTTAGTACCCATTTCATCAGTTGGAACATATTTCTAAATATCTTCCTGGTGTGATAACCTTTCACCAGTCTGTGAGCCAGTGCCAGTCCCAGATGAAGTTTGCATTTATCTTTGGCTAATTGAAAAATATTGGGATGATAAAATTAGTTTGTAATAAAGATAAGTGTATTCGACTTACAAAACTCATCTTTATTCTGAGTCTGTATCATTCCTAAATTTTTTATTACAAAGTATTTTGTCTTATTAAAAAAATGATAGTGATAGTTTTTTTTTCTTTAACATTCTTACTTGGCTCAAAGAAAGATAACACTAAGTTCTCAAATTTTTAAAAAAGAGAAAAATTTGTGAAATATAAGTATCTGGAAACATGAATCTTTGTCATTTCTTTCTAAGTTAATGTCTAGGCTGGCCTGTTAGTTTATGAATCCATCTGTATCATTTCTCTAGGAAAGAGATTTGAAATTAATTGTTCTTAATTATTTTTGTCCTATTTGCTGTTTCTAGAATGCTTACGATATTTTGTTTTTAGCCAAACTATTCAGTTCTTGTATACTTTCATAGTTGATGTTGTCTAAACAACGTTTCTCTGGTCATAAGGGCCAAGTAACATATTCAAAGTAACAAACAAAATCTACTAACAAACTAGATTTTTCTGGCTGTGGTCCTTACTTACCATAAGGTATTTCTCATTCTGCAAATTCTCCTTCAGTTGTTTCTGGAAGTCTCCAATGAGTATTCCGTGTATGTGTTATATCTCTTAGGTCCCCTAATTGCACCTGTGTAGCCCACATTGCTAATGAATGTGCTTTGTTGTCATCAATGACACCAATGCTCACTCTTGTAGATAGGATATCTGGACAGTGATGCTGTGTTCTCTTACTCTGATAGATGAGGTCAGTACATACTGGAAATATTGGAGCAATATTTTATTTTCCATAGATAGTATCTGTGTAGTTAGAAAATCTCAAAGAATTGGCAAGACCTAATAGCATTAATTTTTTACTAAAGAAGATATATCACTTCCAAGACAAAAACAAATCAGTAATATTCTAATGTATTAATAATAAATACAGCGAGGAGGAAGAGCAAGATGGTGGAATAGAAATCTCCACTAGTCATGGTCCCCCATCCTCTGCAAGGACACCCAGTTAACAACTATCTACATGGAAACAAAAATCAGGTGAGCATTCATAGTACCTGCTTTTAACTTCTTATTGCTGAAAGGGGCACTGAAGAGATACAAAAAACAAAAACAGTCCTGAATCACCACCCCACCCCCACCCTGACTGCATGGCAGCTCGGTGCAGAGAGCATCTCTGGGTGCTGAGGGAGGGAGAATACAACAATTGTGAGGCATTGAACTCAATGCTGTCCTGTTAGAGAAGAAAGCAAAACCAGACCAAACTCAACTGACACACACCCACAGAGGGAGCATTTAAAACAGCCCTAGCCAGAGGGGAATTGCCGATCCCAGGGGTCAGAACTGGAGTGCCTGCAATCCTAAACCTCAGCACCAAGGATTACAGCATTCTGTGTCTCCAAGTAAACTTGAAAGGCAGTCTAGGCCATAAGTCTGAAACCCTTGAGTCCTGGTGCTGAACTAGGCTCAGAGACAGTGGACTAGAGGGGTACACAACATACTGAGACACCAGCTGGGGTGGCTGAGAGAGTACTGGCATCAGCCCTTCCCTAACCCCAGAATGCACAGCTCACAGTGTGTCCAGAATTGGTGGGTTCTTGGTCTCACTGACTTCAAGAATGAAGCCGTGGACCCTCGCGGTGAGTGTTACAGTTCTTAAAGATGGTAGTCCGGAGTTTGTTCCTTCAGATGTTCAGATGTGTTGGCAGTTTCTTCCTTCTGGTGGGTTTGTGGTATCACTGACCGCATTCAGCGACTGAATGAAGAGCCCTTGAGCCCTGAATAACCAGCAGTGATCCCCAGGTATTACAAGAGGGCCTTGGATAAACCTCTGAGATTTACTGGCTTCAGGTGAGACTCATTACCAGCTATAAGGGATATGGGGCAAAACCCTTCTGCTTGAGAAAAACAGAGGGAAAAATAAAGGGTGATTTTGTCTTGCATCTTAGGTAACAGCTTGGCCATGGTTGAGTAGAGTACAAGCGGCCTCTTGGGATCCCCGATTCTAAGACTTGACTCTTGGATGGGATTTCTGGACCTTCCCTGGGCCAGAGGGTAGCCCAATGCCTTGAAGGGTGAATCCCAGGCCAGGCAGCATTTATGACCAGCTGACTTAAGAGGCTTTGGGCCTTATGGGAACACTGGCAGTAGTCTGGCAGTACTCCTTGCAGCCGGGGATGGCAATGGATATGATTTTGATTCAAAATCAACAACATGGATGAACCTGGAGGACATTATAAGTGCAATAAGCCAGACACAGAAATAAAATGTGGAATCTTAAAAAAAAAATTGTATACATAGAAACAGAATAGAAGAGAAGTTGCCAGGGTGTGGGGATGGGGTCAGAGAACAGGAAATGTACGTCAAAAGGTACTAAGTTACGGTTGCATAGAATGATTAAATCTAGATATCTAATGTACAGCATGAGGACTATAGTTAATAATTTGTTATTGGTACACTGAAAATTTGCTAGAGAGCAGATTTTAAGTGTCCTTACCATACCAAAAAAGGTAACTAAATGAGATGATGGATATGTCAGTTTGCTTCACTGGAGTAATCATTTCACTACATATAAGTATATGGAAACATCACATTGGACACTTTAAATATATACAATAAGAAAGAAATAATTTTAAAATCCTGGCACAAACACTTTACACTTAGCTTTTCTGGTGGGTATCTGATTAGCTTTCTAATAATTATACTGGGTGTGTATTTTGATGAATTTTTGAAATTTTAGGGGATTTAAGAAGCCCTAATTTATTCAAAAGATCCTAATTAAAGGTTAAGAAGTGTTTGGTTAAGTTTGCAATCAACATTTAAATGTTTTAAGAAATGTAATCTGTTTAGTGCATAAATTTATTAGTTTGTGTACTTGATGTGTAAATATTCAATGAAATTTTATTAATATTTAAATAAATTCTAGATTCATATGATTAATAAATTTTAAAATAAACTAATTATAAATAATAGTGTTTATTCTTCTTTCTCCATGAAAGTTATTTGGATAAAGAAAAACTCACAATGATAATAAGTTACATATTTGCCCTATTCATTTTTTCAGCATGACTTATTGCACTTATCATAATGTTCATCCATGTTGTTGCAAATGGAGGATTTCCTTCTTTTTAAAGGCTAAATAATATTCCATTGTATTCTACTTTTTTTTTTTTTTTTTTGTGAGAAGGAGTCTCCCTCTGATGCCCAGGCTGGAGTGCAGTGATGTAATCTTGGCTCACCACACCCTCTGTCGCCTGGGTTTGCCTGGGTTCAAGAGATTCTCCTGCCTCAGCCTCCTGAGTAGCTGGGACTACAGGAGCACACCACCACGACTGGCTAAATTTTGTATTCTTTTTTCAGTAGAAATGAGATTTCACCATGTTGTTCAAACTCCTGACCTCCGGTGATCTGCCCACGTCGGCCTCCCAAAGTGCTGGGATTATAGGCGTGAGGCACTGTGCCCAGCCTAGTCTACATTTTCTTTATCCTTTCCTCTGTTGTGGATATGTAGGTTGCTTCCATGTCCTGGCTGTTGTAAATAATGCTACAACGAATAAAGAGCTGATTTCATTTTGGGGGAGTATATGGCCAGAGGAGGGATTGCTAGGTCATATGGTAGGTCTATCTTTAATTTTTGGAGGAATGGACATACTGTTTTCTGTTGTGGCAACACCAGTCTACTTTTCCACCAACAACAAGAGTTCCCATTTCTCCACATCCTCACTAACACTTGTTATCTCATATCTTTTTGATAATAGCCATCGCAACAGGTGTGGGATGATATATCATTATGACTTTGACTTGCATTTCTTAACAATTATTTTACACTTTAAAATTATTTTACACTTTAAAATTATTTTATTTTCATGTTGATTTTTTACTGTAGTTGCCTTCAAGATGAGGTTCAATAATATTATTACTTTCCTACATTCCTTTTTTTTTCAATTTTTCAGACCCCAAAGAAAAGAGGTACCATATGAGAATGTCTGAGATTACTGGACTTGGATATGGGCTAACAACAGATGCTGATGAGGCTGTGGAGAATTAGGAACACATTTACACTGTTGGTAGGAGTCTAAATTTGTTCAACCATTGTAGGGGACAGTGTGGCGATTCCTCAAGGATCTAGACCAGAAATGCCATTTGACCCAGCAATCTCATCACTGGATATATACCCAAAGGATTATAGATCATTCTACTATAAAGACACATGTACACATATGTTTATTGAAGCACTATTTACAATAGCAAAGATTTGGAACCAACCCAAATGCCCATCAATGACAGACTGGATAAAGAAAATGTGGCACATATACACCATGGAATACTGTGCAGCCATAAAAAAGAATAAGTTCATGTCATTTGCAGGAACACAGATAAAGCTGGAAGCCATCATTCTCAGCAAACTAACACAGGAACAGAAAACCAAACACTGCATGTTCTCACTCATAAGTGGGAGTTGAGTAATGAGAACACATGGACACTGGGAGGGGAACATCACACACTGGGGCCTGTCAGGGGGTCGAGGGCAAGGGGAGGGAGAGCATTAGGACAAATACCTAATGCATGTGAGGCTTAAAACCTAGATGACGGGTTGATAGGTGCAGCCATCCACTGTGGCACATGTATACCTATGTAACAAACCTGCACACTCTGCACATATATCCCAGAACTTAAAGTAAAAAAAATTACATCCTCAGCAGCAGTCTAAATAGACCATGTTGCTTATTGCCAAAGAATATTTGATATTTATTGATTAAGAAATACCCTAGCTCTTTTGATAACCCTTACATATAATTTTTATGTATGTATATTTTTGTATGGTTAGAAATATTGACTTGAATTTTAGAAGTTGATTACAAATCAATATACTTATTTGCTTTGGTTTCCTCAAAAAAATTCCAATTCTATACACTATAAAACTGTGAACTCTCATTAAATGTAAAGCTTTCCTCATTCCCAAGTTGAGCTTTGTTTTAGATGTGGAAGTTTGTGTTGCTGTAAGGGCATGTTTGATTCCTCTCTTCCTTCTCTCCTTCTCCTCTGGATTATGAGATAATATTTATGGCCTTTCCAGAGAGTATTGAGGAGAAAAAGAAGAGTGGGAACAGATAAAGCTTAAAACTCTTAACTTGACCGCAAAGTTACAGTTGATGTGAGTGCTTATAGATGTAGCAGGTGTCTAAAGCTGAGACTTCCTCTCATGGGACTTTCAGACACCACTCCTCCCACCCTTGGGAAAAAATCTCACTGCGGTTTTCTCGTTGCAGTCCTTGCTGGGCCACCTGCTTTTGTCTTCTGCTGCCAGCTCCTAGGCCTTTCGCAGTCACATTTATTTATTTTTATTTTTTAAAATTAGAACTGCATGAAATAAAATTTATTGAGTTATTATATTTGTAAGGCACAAACCTGTAGCAGTATCACAAATAATGAATACAACTATGTAAGAAGTTGTCTTTTTAACTTCCCAATCTATCAGATCTCGTCTTAGTGAATCTATCTTGTCATCTGGTAGAATCAAGTAATATGACACACAATTGCAACCATCATGTGAAATGGCCTAAGGAAACATGTGTTCCCATGATTAAATTCCTACAAGTATTCCTCAATGAGTCAATGTCATCAGGATAAAAAATAATCTTTTTATACAACTAAGTAGCTCAACTCAGCACAAAACTAACTTAAATATAATTTGAATTGATTTTGTATGTGTCTTAATTTCAGAATGATTAGGTATAATTTTTTTAGAATAGTTGATTGTTCAAAAACTCAATTATAAATGGGAAGGAAGTATCCTAGGAGGAGCCAAAAAATGTAATTTGGCAGAAAGCAGGCAGAAACTTCCTAATTTCAGAACCGTAAACTATGATGAATAAAAAATAAATTTTGAAAACCATACTAAAGGAGAGACTGTACTATCTCCTCTATCAAAAACGATAGTAAAAAAGTCATTATCATCTGAAGAAACAATCAAAGAGCATGTAGGAAAAAAGTGTAAAAAAAATTAAATGTGGATGTCAGGCTAATAAAAAGATTGCAAAAAAATAAATACCATGTGTTATAAGTGGGAGCTAAGAATTCAGCACACATGGACATAAATATGGGAACAATAGACACTGTGAACTACTGGAGGAGGGGGAGAGAAGTGGGTTAAAAACTACCTATCAGGCACTATGCTATCAGGGTGATGGGATATGTATTCCAAACCTCAGCATCACACAATACTCCCATGTAACAAATATTCACATGTAGCTCTGTATCTAAAATAAAAGTTCAAGTTTTTGTTCAAAAAAGATTATGTTTTTCTTTTGAGAACTGTAATATTTGTGGTTATTGTCAGCTTTTTAAACTTTGTAGTATATGGTTTATTTCCTCATTCTAAATAAATACTGATTTTCATAAAAACTTTTGAATTTTAACTTTGTATCATTTTTCTTAAAGAGGGGCTCATATGTCAACTAGATTAAGAGCTCAAAAATCTAGGACCCAGTACTCTTTTGCACAAAGTTCAAAGACACAATCTGGGAGAAAATATTACCACACAGGCAACTGACAAAAGTAATATAGAGAGCATATAAATATATCTTTATATCTTCAAAGATATAAATGTCTAGAAAATCTGTATTATCATGGCCATGAGAGGGTTATAATAATTAAGGCTTTTTTCTTTTATGATATATAAGTAATTAAAACAGAGAAATATCATATTTCAGGGTATTTTCATGGATGCTAAATTAGTTGTACACACCATCAAAAAGCTAGTTGAATGTGTTTTTACATAATGCAGTCTACATGAAAATAGTGACAGATTTATTCTTGGCCTTTTAGTTGTATATGAGAACCCAGAAAAACAAACATATTGCACCATTAGGCATCAAAGTGAAAAAGTAGTGGTGAATGATTGATAATCCATAGTACAGTTTACCATGTGAAAAGTACTGACATGTTAGTGCAAAAACTCTTCTTAAAAATAAAACTAGGTTAGAATCACCAAAAATCAAATCATTGCAATGTCTGAATCTTAAAAATTCCAAGCAGAAAAATAGGTGTTGACTCAGATGTGTAATAACATCAGCAGGTTTTCTCCATCATGCCCTGTGTCAAGGCAGATGTGCCCTCCAGCAAGTGCTAAGCCGCAAACCTACAGCTATACCCTGAAGGCTAATGGTAATGCTTCCGACTTGCTACTAAAAGCCTGAAATAAGCATCGTCTAGTGAATACTGTTAACCTCAGTTTATTTGTTGCTAGAAAACATCTGAGAGGTGACAGGTAATATGTTTGTCTTTTGCCTTTTGATTCTCTTTTTTAAACCCAGACAAAACACCAACACCTAATTGTCAGCATTCAAGAGAACCTGAAAGTTATCAAATGCAATACCCCATTAGTGTTTAAATCCTCTCTATGAAATGCCCACCAGGTGTTCATCAAGCTAATTGTACACCAGCACGGCAGAAATCCAGGCCTATGGTGTAGAGCAGAAGGAGTACAATAAATCAGTAGGGAGAAGATTACTTTTTATGGGAGAAGATTTTTTTTATATACATCATCCATTTATTGCTATAGGTGACTTCCATGTGATAAAGGAGGATGAGCCTTACCTTATGCAAAAGATTCAAAAATAAATTACATATGGTTTAAAAACAATATAAAAATTACTCTTGGAAGAAAATCTAGAAGAATAGCTTTATGATCATGGAATATGAAAAGATTCTCAAAGTTTATACCATTTTTTTAAAACAAAGAGTTATGGAGTACTTTCTATATGCCTGGCACTATTCTATTTGTTTTATAAATACTAGCTCAGTAAATCTTCATTAAAAGAACAATATAATACTATTCTTCATTAATAGGCTCTTCATTAAAAGAAGAATAGAATATTGTAATTTGAGTATTCTTATTAACTTTATTTTAAAGATAAGTGGTAGAGCTAGAATATAAACTCAGGTAATCTAACTTTAAAGTGTATTCTTTTAACTGCACTCTCTGCTACCTCAAAAAGCATAACCGTTAATAGAAAATGTTGATGAACTTGACTATATAAATGTAAAATTGATGTCAGAAAAAGAGACAAGCTTCGAACTGGAAAGAAGATATCTGAAACACACATCTGAGAAAGGATGTATAGCAATACAGGAAGCACAGATGTGAGCTCCCAGAGGGCAGAACTCCCATGGGCTGGAGAATGAGAGTCTAGGCCTGAGGTGGATCTGGGCAGTGCACCACAGTGTCTACTCCAGTGGGCTGCTTCTGAGGTACTTGATCTGCGGGCAGTGCTCCACATGGTGTCTATTCCAGCTTTTGTCGAAACTTCTTTTTCAATGCTTCTGGCCAACAGAGATCACACCTCTCTAACCTTTCATATATGACTGTTTTTCCCATAACATTTTTACAATTAAGATTTATTTCAACTCTTAATTTTAAAGGCCTGTCACAAAAATTTAACTAATGTTTCCTGCCATATTTAGGGCTTTTCTTTGTTAAAGGCTTATTTAAGCACCCTGATTCAGTGCCACCTCCTTTCCTTCCCTCCCTCTCTACTTCTTCCTTGTAAACAGAACGCAGTTTCATTGGGAATAGTGATGTGCCCAACCATATGACATTTCCCCGATTTCCTTGCAGATAGAATTAACCATGTAACCCTGTTCTAGTTAGTGACATGTAAGCAGACTTTGCTGAGTGAAGCTCCTAAGAAAACTAAAGGTCACCAGTTTCCATCAGAACATAATGTTTTGTCTTTTACCCTTGTCCTTCTTCCTGTCTGGGATGTCCAGATCTGGAGCAATCATCTTGTCCCATGAGTTACTATGTGCTAAGCACATGCTAAGGATGGCTGAGTAAATAGAGAGAAAGAGCAGAAGAGTTGGGACCTTGATGTCCTTGAGGAGACACTCAACTAGCCTGGGACTTCCTATGGCAGGAGAAAAGTAAACTCTGCATAAGTTTGAGCCACATTTTTTTTTGGTGTGTTTTAGATCCTTCGTGAGTATAGGATCCTTCCTTTTCCATATATGTTTGTATCCTTCAAACATATAATATTTTTTGAACATTTTAACATTGTATATTAATGAGATCTACTTATCATTTAGCAACTTGCTTTATTTTTATTCAATATGATTATTAAACTGAATTAATACATGTAAATCTAGATTATTCATTGAAAGACCATTGGTTGAAAATATTAGTTTGGTTGTTGATTTCATACATTCTCCTGTTAATAGACATTTAGATTACTTATTATGTTTTGTTTTATAGTCCTGCAATGTTTCCTGGCATATGTTTCCTTGTGCACATGTGCTAGAGTTTCTCCAGGATAAATTCCTTAAAATGGTAGAGGGTAAACTTCTTCAACTTAATGATATGGAGCCAAATTACACTCCAAAGTGGCCATGACAATTTACACTCTCACTAGGAGTACACAAGTTTTTGTTCTGTCTATCTACCTTACAGCTTGGTATTATCAATTATAAGTTTTGACAATCTTTTTTTTTTTTTTTCTGAATCCTGAATCTATCTTTCTTTTTTTTTTTAATTTATTTATTATTATTATTATACTTTAAGTTCTAGGGTACATGTGCATAACGTGCAGGTTTGTTACATATGTATACTTGTGCCATGTTGCTGTGCTGCACCCATCAACTCGTCAGCACCCATCAACTCGTCATTTACATCAGGTATAACTCCCAATGCAATCCCTCCCCCCCTCCCCCCTCCCCATGATACGCCCTGGTGTGTGATGTCCCCCTTCCCGAGTCCAAGTGATCTCATTGTTCAGTTCCCACCTATGAGTGAGAACACGCGGTGTTTGGTTTTCTGTTCTTGCGATAGTTTGCTAAGAATGATGGTTTCCAGCTGCATCCATGTCCCTACAAAGGACACAAACTCATCCTTTTTGATGGCTGCATAGTATTCCATGGTGTATATGTGCCACATTTTCTTAATCCGGTGACAATCAGATGGGTGTGAAATTTAAATTTTTTATTTGCATTTCCCTGATTATTCTGAGGTTGAACATCTTTAAAATGTGTATTAACATTCAACTTTCTTCTATAAATTATTTTTCCCCACTAAAGATAAATTAAGTATTTATGGATTGCTAATATCTCCTCCAAATATGTGCTCTATCTTTTACCTTTGTTAATGATTTATTTTGTCTCAAATATGTTTTTTATTTTAATGTGTCATTTATTTAATTGCTTTTGAGTTTTTAATTTTTTATCATGTTCAATAAAGCCTTTCTTACCCTGATCTTAAAAAGATATTAATTATTAAGTAATTAATTATTAGTTTCATGTAAGTGGAAAAATACATCCTTGTTTGAACATATGGAATTCTACGTATATCCAAATTTAAACCAAATGTCAATGTTAATAACAACACTAGAACATTGTATTTAAAATTAGGAATAAGACATGCATGTCAACTGTGACTCTTGTTATTTTCCACTGTACATTAACATGATACAATTGCTAGTGTTATTGCACAAGACAGTGAAAGAAGATATATATAAATATATACCTAGAAAATCCAAGAAAACCAACAAAACTCAATAAAACTAATAAATACTGAAAATATGAGTGAGACGACTGGTTATAAAATTAACGTACTCAAGTCAATATATCTTACATGTACCAATAAGAATCAACTGGAAAATATAATAGAAAAGTTATAGTTTACTTTTATAACAACTAGAAAATATCCAGTTATTTGTAACATGAATAATGAACTTTATAAAATTATAGAACATTACCAAACATTGTAAATAAACAGGTCTGTATTGTTTTAGGATAGAAAGACTTCAAACCATAAATATATTAATGTTCTACGTGTGTTTATATATTCAATGCAGTTCCATTGAATTTCAACAGAATTTCTTTTCAACTTTACAAAACAATTATAAAAACATACAAGTGAAAATGTCAAAAATGCTGAGAAAGAAAGCAGGAGAGTGGCTTGCCCTAGCAGACATTAAAATGCCTTATGAAGATATATATATATATATATATGTATGTATATATAACTATACACTATATATATATAGTGTAAATAAAGAACAGTAGAAAGAATACAACTCTGGAGTTAGAACTAAATGTATACAGGAGGTTTGTGTCTGATAAATGTAGTGTTTTAAGTTGATACAAAAAACAAAGATTAGTAAATGAAATTAAGACAATTAGCTAGACATTTGAAAAAAAAATAGATCCAGATTTCTCCCTCACTTACTATACTGAAATAAATTATTGCTGAAACCATAAAATACTAACACATTAATTAATATTTTTATCATCTTGGGTTGGGGAAGACCTTTCTAAGTTTGTCTCAAGCATCAGAAAATTTAATAGGAAACACCGGTAAAATCGACCACTTAAAAAAATGGAACTTCTGTGTAAAAATAAACACAATAAAAGGTTGAAAGGTAGAAGGCCAATTGGAAAATTATTTGCAGTAAAATGAAGACAAAGAATTAATATCCTAGATAAATAGTGAGCTCTTAAAAATCAATAGGGAAAATATTTAATGTTTTAATTGAAAAATGGGCAAAATACTCTGAGGCAATCCACCAAAGAAACACAAAATCATCTGAAATATGTGCAGTGTCAGGAATAATCAAAGAAATGCTAGTAAAATGTGAATAGTCTTTTTACCTCTATCAAGATGGCAAAGATTAAAGTTATTGACATACCTAAATTTGCAATTGTGAGGGGCAGCAAGTCTTCCCATGCAGTATTGTTGAAAGTATAAAATAGTCATATCACCTTAGGAAAGTAGCACAGTAGTACCTATTACACTGTAAAATACTTAATTATGCAACACACTTCTGGGAATTTACCCTAAGGAGATGTATACACATTACTGCCTATTTACAATATTGAAAATGTGAAACAACCTTCATGTCCATCAATAATAGACTAGTAAGGTAAATTATGATGTAGGAATTTCATAAAGCTCTTAAAAATGGACACTATATTTATTTACTGGAAAGATCTTGTTGAATAAAAAATGAAGGTTTCAGAATATTGGCTTTGTAAAATTGTAATAATAGGTTTTATGTCTATTTATAAATACAGAGATGCTTGAAAGGCCGTCCACTCTCTCCCCCACACCAAGAAAAGTAATTTTAAAAATGTGCGTCTCATGTTTAAGAAAATCAGATGATACAGAAATATCAAAAGTAAAAGGTGAAAGTCTAAGTGCTCCTCTCACTGACTTCCAACACCTGCCTCCAGAGATAAGCATTGTTAATTTGATTTCCAATCTTTTTTTTCTTTTCTTTTTCTTTCTTTTTTTTTCTTTGAGATGGAGTCTCACTCTGTTGCCCAGGCTGGAATGCAGTGGTGCAATCTCTGCTCACTGCAACCTCCGCCTCCCATGTTCAAGCAATTCTCCTGTCTCAGCCTCCTGACTAACTGGGACTACAGGCATGCACCAGCATGCCTGATTAATTTTTGCATTTTTAGTAGAAACAGGATTTCACCATATTGGTTAGGCTGCTCTCGAACTCCTAACCTCAGGTTATCCACCTGCCTCAGCCTCCCAAAGTGCTGGGATTACAGGCATAAGCCACCGCGCCCAGACTAATTTCTAATCTTAAGACCTTCAGATTCATATCTACCCTTTTACTAACGTGGATGGATATAGATATATATTAATATTTAGAAATATATATTAAGCTTCTACTTTAAAAAATATTTTATGAAAGCATTTCTTGCATATATAAAAATGCACATACCACAATTGTACATCTCAACAAGTTTTCACAAAATGAACACACTTGGGTACCCATTCTAAGATGAAAACAACCACCACAACAAAAATAACCCAGGACACTGCCAGCACACCAGAAAAATCTCCTTGTGCCCCTTTGCAGTCACTGCTTTGACTATGCAGATTTCTAGAGGGAGTTATTAGTTTGGCTAGTTTTATATTTTAAATGAATGTAATAATAGCAACTTCAGCAATAACAAAGTATTCCGCTTTTGTGTCTGGCTTCTTTTACTCAATGTCATGTATCTGAGACGCATCTGTGTGTTGCTACCTGTAGTTGTAAATTGTTTATTCTCATTGATGCCTTGTATTCCACTGTGTGACTACACCTCAACGTATTTCTCCAATGCACTTTACAAGGCTTTGAAGTAGTTTTCAGTTTGGAGTTCTCATGAATAGTGCTGATGTGAACATTCTTGTGCATACCTTTTGGGAATCATTCATGTGCATTTCTGTTGACTATAAAACAAAGGATGAGATTACTCAGTCATGGACTTTGATAATATTCAGCTTTGGTCTACATTTCAAAGACATTTTCCAAAAACCATTTATACTCCTTGTTATGGTTAATTTTATGTGTCAACTTTGCTATACCAGGGTACCTAGATATTTGGTCAAATATTATTCTAGACATTTCTGTAAGTTATATTTTAGATGAGATTGACATTTAAATCAGGACTTTGAGTAAAGGAGAATACTCTTCACAATGTGGCTGGGCCTCATGGAATAAGTTGAAGGCCCGACCTTCCTGGAGGAAGCGAGAATTCTGTCAGCAGACAAACTTCATACTCTTCTCTGAGTCTCCAGCCTGCCAGCTTACCCTGCAGAATTTGGACTTGCCAGCCTCCACAACTGTACAAGCGAATTTCTTAAAATAAACCTCTTCTTACACATACACATTGTATTGATTCTTTTTCTCTGGAGAACCCCAACTAATACACCCCTACCAGCTAGTGTTTGAGAGGTAGTTTTCCTCTTCCACATTCTGCATAAACTTGGTATTTTCCATCCCTCATTTTAGCAGTCTGCTGGGTGTAGTGTCACTTGTTTTAGCAGCATGCTGTATACAACATAAGACATTTGGCTTTCATTTGACTTTAAGAACTGTAGATTTTTCTATTTTATGTGTATAGAATCTTTTATGTAATTGCCTTCTAATAATGGATATTTAGATTATATCTAGTTTTTCATTATTATAAATAATGCTGCACTGAAAATATTGCACATAAATATTTCAAAATCTTGTGTTTCTCTATGCTACATTTCTAACACTGAAAATTTGGTCCCTAAATATACCTACGTAAAATGATGGTCAATATTTCCAAAGTGTTCTCCACATATATACCAGTGGCAAATAATAATGCCTAACTCTCCACACCATTACCAAGTAAGATGAATTTTAAAAACCCACCTATTTTTTATTTTAATTTCATTTGCATTTCTTTAGTTACTCGCCAGGTTGACTTTTTCAAATAAGTATTAGTCATGTATATTCCTTTTATTAATTTTCTGTTCATATCTTTTACCCACTGGTTCTATCGAGTTAGTTTGTCCCTTTCCAAATCACACCAAGAATTCTATATGCATTATAGGTATTACTGAATGAATCTCTTATGATCCAAATATTTTTCTAGTTTTGTGTGTATTAAGGAGGCAATGCAGTGTACAGGTTAAGTAAATAGGTTTTGGAATCAACATTTGATTGTAAGACTTAGGTTTGTCACTTACTAGCTGGGTAACATTGGTGAAGTTATTTAACCCCCTCAAAACCTCAGTTTCACAAGCGTAAATTACAGATAATAGTAGTTTCCCCCATAATGGAGTAATTGTAAGAATTGTGTTGCATGTAAAGCACCTAGCCATTATCTATCATAGAAAACTGCTTATTATTGTAACTATTTCTCTTGTAACTTTGTATGATATCTTAGGCAGTTGAGAAAACTTTAGTTTTTATATTAAATTAGTCAATCTTCTTCATGACTTCTCATTCTTATGCCATCCTCTAAGATAATAAAATATTGCTCTTGGGTTTTTTCTAGTATTTACACAACTTTAAGTTCTTCCTTTAGATTATCAAGCCATATGAAATTTATTTTTATATTATCTTTTATTTTTACATTTATCTTCCACTAGAGAGCCAAATACTAAAAAATCATTTTACTAATAATTAGTCATTCCTTCACAGACTTTAAATGTCACCGCTTTAATACTAAAATAATATTTGTACTTTGATCTGCTTCTGGACTCTCTTTTATGTTCCCATTGATCTAATTCCTGATTTTTACACTGACACCTTAGTGTTTACTTTTGTAAGTTTTAAAAATGGCAATTTTTAAACATCTGCTAGGCAACTCTTTCGTTATTCTTTACCGTAGATACTCAATTATTATTCCAAATTTATGCTTTCAAGTAAAATAAAGAATCAGCTGGCAGTCGCTCTTCTTATTGATTTTTAGCTCATTTTGATCTTTTAATCTCTTCAGTGATGTTTTGATTTGAAGACTATATGTCCTCTAATTTCTCTGAGAATGCAGAGGTTTTGTTTCAAGATTTTCTTTTTTGTAGTTTCTATGAATATGTTTCATATTCTCTCCTTTCTGGTTCTCATTTATTTAAAATGGGGGAGCAGAGCTGCTATCTGTAGCTGCACAGGTTATGTACTGCACAACTCTATGGAGCATCGTTTATGGAGATGCAGTACAAATCTTGCAAAACTGTTAGACAGTAGGCTAAGGATCTGTTGCATGGGATCTTTTATTTATTGAAGAGTTGGCATGGAGTAATTCTCCTTGATTTTCACCTATGGATAGCTGGACACTATTCCAATTGTGGCATAATAAACTGAACTAGATAATCATTTGTGTCTTAGTTTATAATATTTGTATAGTCCTTCAGTTATTGTCAAGGGACAGGAGACAAGGATTGTAGCAACCGGTATACGGGACAACTTTAATTCAGAAACATTGTTTCACAGTGCTGTGGCAGAAACTTCAAACTGTTCTCCAAATGGATTTCCTCCTGTATCTGAGCACACACTTGCGCTATGCTGCCCAGCCCCCATTGCAGTTATGTGTGGACACACGACAAGTTCTCACCAGAGGAATGTGAGCTGAATCATGTGTCATTTCCAGGATGAAGTGGTTAGGAAGCAGACTAGCCTTTTCCACTATGGTATGATGAAAAAATGCATTCGATCTTTGACCTGGGTTCCTGGCACACCAGCTTTTAAAACCTTTGGAATCTAGTCAGTGATAAATGTCTTTTGTATACTAATGAGATAACTGGGAGAGTGGGGACCATACATAGTTTCTGGATGGGATTTGGTTGCCAGAAAGACCAAACCTTGATTAAAAGATTAGAACCTTCAACCCCACTCCCTGTTCTCTGGGAAGAAGAGAGGGAGATTGAGTCAATCACCAACGTCCAGTAATTTAACCAACCATGTTTATGTAATGAAACCTCCATAAAAAATTGTAAAAGATGGGATTCAGAGACCTTCTGGGTTGGTGAACACATTGAGGTACCAGAGAGTGGTGTGCACAGGTCATGGAGTCTCCACATACCTCCTCCCATACCTGGCCCTATGTGTCTCTTGCATTTAGCTGTTCCTTGGCTGTATCCTTTATAATAAATGGGGAATAGTAAGCAAAATGCTTCCCTGAGTTCTGTGAGTCATTCTAGTAAATTTAGTAAATTATTAAACCCGAGGAGTGGGTTTTGAGAACCCCTGATTCATAGCCAGTCAGGCAGAAGTACAGGCGGCAACCTGAGACTTATGATTGAGTCTGAAAATGGGGCAGTCTTGGGGAACTGAGACCTTAACCTATGGGATCTGTCATAGCTCCGGGTAGTTAGTGTCAGAATTGAATTGCATTGCTGGACACCCAATTAGTTTTAGAGAATTGGAGAAGTGGTGTCAAAGGACACCACATCTACCCTTTAGCTTTCTATCTTCTGGATAAATACAGAGGACTCCGAGCCCCAGAGGAAGGTGAAACCACAAGACAGCCGGAACCTGTGGCCCTAAATAAGGTAGATAATAAACACCTACCAAGAATATTTGCATTAGACTGCTATGTGAGGAAGAAATTGCTTTTTGTTGTGCTAAACCATACAAATTGAGTGCTTGTTATGGGACATGCTGCCAAGTAAAATGTAGAATCAACTAGTCGCATCAACATGTGTGATGATGTCTCCCACTTTTCCTTACTGTGTTTTAGTGTCTTTTTTTTTCTGTTACTCGCTTTATTGATGTTTTGAGTCAAATATTACAGGCCCTCTTTAACTTTCCTGAAAATGTAAAGAAGTTTTTGTTTCAACTTAGAATAAAATCATAGGATGTTATTAGCAACATCCTAATTAATATTAACACTTGCCATCAAATATAACAAGTTTTAACCGGTGTCATAATTCCCCTCATTTTTTACCCTCCTTTAAGCCAAGTAGATAATTAATGGTTCAGTATGAAGCCCTTTGGCTCACAATTAGTCCCATTAACTCATAAATCTTTTTTTAGTGAGGTAGCTTTAATTTTTTCATTCATTTTTTTCATATCTGCTCAGTTAATTTTAGTCAACTAATGCCAAATTAATCTGATGGCTAAGCTGACTTTCTTCTAGAAATTGCATGTTTGTATTTCATCCTTATTTTCCTTATCTCCTGCTACTTTCCCCAGTGTAGCCAAACTTTATTCTTCTCCTCCAAATATATCCTGCATGATTTTTTCTCCTTACCTTTGCTCCTGCTATGACTTAGTCTGGAACAATTTCTTTTGCCTTTACCATCCCTGAAAAACTTAACTAATCCTTGTATAGTCAGCTGAAACCCCACTTTCTCCAAGAGAATGTTATTAAACTTTTTCTTTCTCACATTTCTTCATGGCTTCTACCATATCACTTTCTTTATATTGCATTATAGCTATTTACATGTTTATCTCCACCTCTAAATTATCTCCTGGAGAGTAGGAAATATGTCTTACTCGTTGTATTTTCTTCATGCCTGCCATGGAGCTTAGAACAGAGCACACATTATGAGACAGGCATTGATTCAATAGTCATGCCAATTAATGTGTTCAATAAATATCATTTGGCCATTTACTATACACCAGACATCTAATAGAAAGAATTGTATTTCAAAGTTACTTTTATGAGTGAAGAGCAGCCCTAGTGCCTGACCCACAGTATATTCTCGATAGGTATTTCATGATTGAATGTGGTGATTAGAAGGGGGATTTGCAAACAGCCTGTCTTGATAAAACAACCATAAATTCTCCTACTCGGCCACTTCCCAACACCGAAAATGTGAAATTTTCGTGAAATTTTCTTTGTTACGACCACTCTGATCAAAACATATCCCAAATACATAGGCTTAGTAACTCATCAAGAAGAAATGAGATTGCTGACATGGATGCCAGACCTGGGGTCAGGCAAGGAGAGTGTTTATGTAGAGAAGCAGCATGGAATGGGAAATCAGTTCCAGAGCAGGGTGTAAAGCGTGTTGACATGGAAGGGCAGCCTGGCATGAAATGTCAGAGACCAAGTGGCAGGAGGTGATCCACACAGAGGGACTCCCTGGCATGGGATTCTGGAACCAACCAAGGAAAGCATGCATATAGGGAGAAGGCTAGAAAGAGTGATGGGAGATTTATTACACCGCGGAGCTGATAAAATAAGAAAATATAGTAAGGATAATAGAAAAAAGGCTTCTGCCTATCACAGAAGAGTTCAAACTATGGAAAGGGAGAAAACCAGGATGAACCCATGGTGTTAGATTCGATTTTGACATATTGGTGTGAAATTATGGACTTCTATGAATATAAATGGATTTTGAAAATGTAGATGTATGTGGATACATGTATGTAACTCTATTGACTGAGGGGTTTGGAGGCCTCACTTTAATAGCAGTGAGAACATGTAGTACCTGTATCTTGGCTTCTTAATACCAGAAAGCAAAGAAGTGCCCCCCAAATTATGAAATGTTAAAAGGATACAGAAACTATCTCGAAGGCCATCAGATTTAAGCATCAAAATACATCATGAGAGGAATGTATTATAATCCACTGAATAACATAGGAAACAATAGGTCATTCTGATATAAACAAGAAAGTTTAATGAGCAATGAGGTATTTACATGGTTTCACAGAACCGTTTGACAAAAGTTACTGATTTCAAAGGAAAAAAATGTAACCTCATATTAAAGAAGGGTAGCATAAACTATCTGAAATAAATGATTGAAGTAAATATTAGCAGTAATGAGACAAATTAAAATCTTGGGTCATCTGATAGGATGCAATGACAAGGACATGACATTATTCTGTAATACATCTGTCAAATTGCATAACCTGAGCCTGGCCATGAGGAAACATCAGATATACCAAAATGGAGAGACCTAATGCAAAACGACAACCTGCGATCTTTTTTGTTTTTTCTTTTAGACAGGGTTTCACTCTCACTCAGGCTGGAGTGCAGTAGCACGATCATGGCTCACTGCAGCCTTGTCTTCCCTAGCTCAGGTGATCCTCCCCAGTAGCTGGGATTACAGGCATGCGCCACCACACCTGGCTAATTTTTATACTTTTTTTTGTAGAGTTGGGGTTTCACCATGTTGCCCAGGCTGGTGTCGAACTCTTGGGTTCAAGTGATCCACCCACCTTGGCCTCCCAAAGTGCTAGGATAACAGGCATGAGCCACTGTGTGCGGCCATAACCTATCGTCTTTAAAAGCCACGAAAGTCCAGGACTTGGCACTGTTCCAGGTTAAAGGAGACTAAGGAGACATAATACCTAAAAGCTAATACATAATTCTAAGCTGAATCCTTCTGCTAGAAAGGGCATTTAGGAAAACTTAAATGGGATCTGAGGCCTAGATGATACTGATGTACCACATTAGTTTCCTGATTTTGTTATTTGTATTATGATTATTAAGAAAATATCCTCACTTGTTGGAAACACACACCAAAGTATTCACGGGCTGATGGATGTCAAGTCAGCAATTTACTCTCAAAGGTTTCTGTGCTGTAGTCACTAGTTTTCTGTAAGCTTGAGATTTTTTGAAAATGGAAAATGTATGCCAAAAAAAAAAAAGAATAAAACAGTCTGTGGAATTTTCTACCATCTTAAAATAAATTATCAACTTCCATATTCAGTCCCAAGTATGCTTTTCCACAGGACTTGCTTACCTCCACCACCTTGAGTGAATTCTTTTATGGCACTTGGTCACACTAGGCACTCTGGTCTCCTCTTCATTACCATTCACTAGACCGATTTTACTTAGATGTGTTTATTTTTACAACCTGCGTTTTAACCCAGAATAGAGGCGTAAATGCCATAGGCACATTTCAGCACATCCATCCAGTGTTCATGCTGACAGAAATGTGAGATCAGGTTATCAGAACCCTTAGTACATGTGATAGTATAATTTGTTTCATTTGTCCCATTGCATTATATTTGATTATTATAAAAGTTTCTATTTGTTATACAAACCAAGTGATATTACATTAGCATATATTTTCTCACAGTCTACACTCTAAAGTCTAAATACATAAAATATATTTTATCTTATTTTGAAAATTAAAACATTTCAAAATTATCAATTATTTCTTTAAATGTTGCAAATATATTTAGCCATGAGAAGTGAAAGGCAACTATTGTGATGTATTGGTGTATTCTGTGTAGGAAACTAAATTATCTGTTAGGGAAAACACAGTATGTTTATTGCCATCTGCCTAGATAAGTAAAAAATATATAAATCAAGTAACTGAAGGAGAAATGAAAATCAAAGATATTCTTTATATGTATTAGGGAAAGAAATATTATTGCTCAACTATTTGGTTGCTTCCTTTGGAATGAAAGAACTTTTAACATAAATATGCGCGTTATAACTCAACTTGAACTATTATTATTAACTAATAATGTAATATTATTGGCACTTCTTTGGTCATTTACTATAGGAGCTAGAGGCACACATTACTGGAACATAAAATGGGAAATTTGTTTGGCTAGCTTATCTGAGAGTTGCCTACATGCCAGCAGCCCAGATACACTGTGACTGTCTAGGATGTATCAGCCTGCTCACACCATGACAACCCATGTGACATTAAAGCAGCACAACATGTTTGTCTACAGGTACCATAATGGACCATATCAATCCAATATGTGTCAGTCCATATGTGCCATGTCAGTCCATTATGCTGGGACAGCCGCATGTATCAATCTCCATGCAAAACTAATTAAATATGTGACAGCACAGCACATGTCAGCCTGTTGCACTTTGACAGCCATTTTACACTGTGGGGCACCAGTGTGTGTCAGGTGTCAATCTCACACACCATGACAGACTACTATATACGGTAACAGCACAGATTTTATATATATTTATATAAATATATATTATATATTAAATTATATTATATTTATATAAATATATTAAATATATATTATAAATAATATAACATAAATAATATATAAATTATTATATATTTATATATAAATTTGTATTTATATAAAATATAAATATATATTTATATATATTTTATATATTATATATATTTATATATATATATATTCTGCATGTACCTTGAAAGTTCAGTATATACTATGACAGCCTTGCATGAACCATAGTAGCCATTTTACTTGAGCGGGGGTTGAGTGGGGGAGCATTTTGTGCCATTCTACATGTATCATGACAGCCCAGAGGATGTTAAGCATCTTAGCAGACCAGAATGCAATGTGACAGCTCAGCATGTGCCATCCTGCTTGTATTCTAACAGTCTGTGTACACTGCGGTAGCCCAGAGGTTATCAGCCTGCATGCTCCATCACAGCCACCACATGCTGTAACAGCCCAGCAGGAGCCACTTGGCATGTGCAATGACAAGTATAGACTGTAATCACCCAGTTTGTGGAAGTCTGCATGTACCAGAACCATCAATACATATTGTGACAGCTTATATCAAGCCCTTCATTCTAGCAATGCAATGGTGTGGTATCTTTTTGTGTGTGCATATATGTGTATGCTTAACTTACCTCGATTGATTTTAGCTGCATTTCTTCCCATTGCTTATGTTTTAAATTCCTCACTTTCTGTTCCTATTTGCTTCAAGTGTTTATGTCTTTCCTATAATCTATCTCAGCATTTGCCTTTCTCATTCTGAGAGGTTGCAACAGCCTATTGACAAGCTATCTCTTAAATTCTTTTATTGAACTAAGATGCAGAATGAATAAGTAAATAAATAAGGTCATTTGGAGGCTGGCAGATTTTATAGTCTAGTCTCCCGTCCTCTTTTTTGAATGTCTACAATTATAATCACACACACACAATGGCACACATATCACATGTTTTAAGACCCTTAAGATTTCCCATTGCTATAGAAACAGCTTAGCATCGCTGCCATTGTCTTCCAAGTTTTTCCCAACTTTTCTCTCTCTCATTTTATATTATACTTTTTCCCATTCCATGAACAAAGCCATGAAATTTCCTACCCCTGGACCTTGGTTTGCCCTCTGTCCTTTGGGTACAATGTACATCTCTATTCTCTTTCAAAGTTTGATATCTGTAACTGTTATTGTTAATTTTCCTTTTCCATTGCCTCAAATATCTGGGTATCTGACAGTCAGAGGAGTTGTATTTCACTAGGGGGATAGAGCTCATATTATTTGATCCTACATGTGCCCTCACATTTTAGAGGTATATTAGTCCAGGACAATATCTTCTAACAAGTGACACCTCCTTTCAACCTCCAGTTTGAAAAGGGAAGATTTCTCTACCCAAATATACCTATTTACCAAGCAATACTCTAAAAGACATGTAAAATTTACTAAGATTATTTTATTAATTCATAACATGAGGAAACTGAGTGGTTTCATCTACTTCAAATCACTGGAATAAGTTTTTTACAATTTCCCTATCCCTTGGAAGAAATCATTACTATTCACAAGTTTTGTATCGTATAATCAATATTTTCTTAAGGTAATGAGAAAAATTTCTATTATAATCAAAGGCTCATATTTTAATGAAGTTCAGACACTATTAGTCATTTTTAGTGTTTTATTCAGCCGACTAATACATTTGAATTTGAGCCCCACCACTTAATATCTCTTTGAATGTGGGGAAGGTCTGAGCCTCAGTTTCTTAATTTGTACCATAGGGAAGTTGATAAAACCTACCTCATAGCATTGTGAGAGTTAAATGATATTATTCATGCTCTCAACAAATATTTATTACCTGCTAGAAGCCAGTAAGTATTAAGTGCATCGGATATACTGATGAACATAATAAGAAAAAGAATTTCCTGTCCTCAAGAAACTTGTAATTCTAGTAAATAGTAATCATTGTAGTGTAACATAAGTGTTACGGTGACACAGAGCAAGTTAAGAGGGTCTGTGAGTTCTGGGGTGAGGGTGGGGAGGCTACCACTGAGAAAGTGACATTTCAACAATCTTGAAAAATGTACTGACTAAGCAGACAAACACCTGGGGGAAGAGTGCTGTAGGCATGGGGAACAGCCAGTGGAAAAACCTGAATTTTCAAGAAACCTTAACCTTGCCACTCCTTGTTCAAGGAATGACAAGGAGACCAATGTGGCTGGAGTAGAGTAACTACAAGGAAAGGTAAAAGACAAAATCAGAGGGTGGCAGAGACCCAGATCACGTGAGGTGTTATTGGTCATTGCAATAATCATGGCCTTACTCTCAGTGAGAGAAAATACCACTGGAGAGTTTTGAGCAGGGGGAGGACATGATCTCATTTAAATTTCAAAGGATATGCATTGACCACTGTGGCTGTGTTGAGATTGAATAGCAGAGAGACAAGGGTGAAAGCCTAAAGGCTAGCTAGAAAGCTAATCCCAGTGGAGATGATTATCAAAGTGAATGTAGGGAAAAGTAGTCAGATTCTAGATATACGTTGAACACAGATGTTCAAGGATTGATTTACTGATGGATCAATGTGAACTATGAGAGAGGGCGGTCAATGATGATGCAAGGCTGGAGCTTGAGCGATGGGAAGGATGCCCTTAGTTGGATGGTCTAGAACACAGGTGGAGCAGAGAGGGCTGGGAAGAAAGAAGGCTCAGTTTTGGGCATGATAAATTTAAGGTGCCTATTTGACATTCAAGAAAAAAGGTTGAAAACGTAGGATATGAGTCAGGAGTTCAGGGGAGATGTCTAAACCAGAGAGATAAATTTAGGAGTTTTTCCTTTATAGATGATATTTAAAGCCATGAGAGACAAGTCCCCAAGGGAGAGAGAATAAACAAAGCAAAGTCCATGGCCTGAGCCCTGAGGTGCTACAGCATTAAGAAATCAGGAAAGGAGGAAGCACCAACACAGGATGCTGAAGAATGGTGAGGAGGATGGAGGGAATCCAAGAGAGGGAAGCCGAGTGTCCAATCCTATGGACTAGATGTGAAATTAAATACTGGTTCAAATGGAATTAAATATGAAATTAAACATTGAGTTATTAGATTTAGCAATTTTGAGGTCATTACTGATATTGAAACGTGTTTTGAGGGAGTGGTGAAAGCAGTCTGACTGAATTTGAGAGACAAAGAAAAAGAAGAATTATATATATCAAGTATACACAACTCTTTCAAAAAGTTTTGCTGTAAGCTGAGCAGAAAAATGGCACAGTAACTGGAGACAGGTTTGATTTGTGTGTGTGTGTGTGTGTTTTCAATAGGAGAAATGATACTATGTTCACAGGCTGATAAGGAAGCTCCAGTAGAGAGGGAAATTGTTATTTCAGGAGCAAGAGGGAAGAATTGCTAAAACAATGTTCTTGGGTGACAAGAAAGGGGTGGGATCTAGCACATCTACTGGTGTTCTTGAGCCCCACTCATACAGGCTCCCAAGAGCGAGTCATTAGCATCTCTTACGAACTCCATATTCAGTGACATCATGTTGTCAGCTTGTAAGAGGTCGAGGTGGGATTATTTATACCACATAAATTGGCAAATACTACAAATACGGACTTTTTTATCCTAAAAGAGTAGGGTGTTAAACATTTATGAGGATATCACTGAGTCCATCAGTGAGAGCACTGGCCTTAGATAGACACAGGAGATATCCATCTATAGGAGAGAAAAAAGAGGAAGAATAAAGACGCAGGTTGTGGTAGATGGAGAGATAGATGATAACATGTTGCTTGTCCCAGTGGCTGGCACACAGTCAGTGATTAATGATTATGTTTACCAGCTAATTCAGTCATACCACATTACCTCTAGCTGCAGCAAGGCTTCCAGGCTATGTAGCACAGGACTAAGACTTTAGACACAATGACTCATTAGTTTATTCATTCAATAAACATTTATTGAGTATTTCTCTTGGGTGCTTAAAATTATGTGGTAGATTCAAGTAAATAAATTCAGTAAATATTTGGTAAGAAATGGCAATAAACAAAGTATTTTAGTGGATGTCACAAAGGAGCAAAGATGACTCCTAAAAAATGATTAAATTTATACATCATTTCTAAAACAAGTAAGTATATATTATGTGGTATAAACCAAAATAACAGTCAAAATGATTATAGCAGAACTAAATCTATTATATATCATTTTGTGAAATTTAGGCTTATGACAAACATCACATAGAAGTATGCATTTTTTCCCCAGTAATTCACTAAGAATCAAATTTTATCCAATTTGAGAATGAGAACTACGGAAGAAATCTAGGAGTCAGAAGAAAATTTGATACCAATTGTTCTCTAATCCTTATCTCACTGGAATTGTCTTTAAGATTAGGAAACATTGTTATTCCATTTTTGAAGTTCATTGAGTTCATTTCTCTAATCACATCATATTTTTGTTCTTCTATATCATTGACCTCTACTTTGAAGAAATAGAAGATCTTCTCCCTCTACCCATATTTTTTGACCAAGAAGTCAAAAAAGACCAGAGTCTGACCAAAGACCAAAAAAGACTGGTCTTTTTTGACCTCTTTTCTCTGCACAATATTCCTGGGTAATCACATCTATGTAATTGCAGTTTCGAGCATCATGTATATGCAGACAAATAATAGTGATATCTTCCACTTTATAAATCTCCTGTGTGCTAGAGCTGTACATCCCAATCAGCCATTCAATATCTCTCTCATGATGCCTCATAGGTATCTTCAATTTAACAGGTTCACCTCCTAGAAACCAAGGAATTATCCGAGTTTTTCCTTTGTCTCCCGACTACATCTGCTCCGACATCCATTATATCAGTTCTTCCTTCAATAGTCATTGACACAACCAATTTCTGAGTTCAGCAATTACAGTTTTTACCGGGGTTATTGCTAATGGTTTCCTGTTTGGTCTTCCTGCTTCCAATTCTTTTTCCCTATCATTGAAATTGTTTTTCTAAGATACAGATGTGATTAAGTTAAATTTCTTCTTAAAATTCTGCAACTGTATCTATCCTGAGGATATACTGTAATACTTGATGAGAACATTAATGCAGGTACAAAGATGTTAATCATAGTATAATATTAGTGAACAATGGAAATGACACAAATTTTCAACAATAAGGGAATGGTTATGTTCACAATAATGTATCAATTCACTGGAATATCCTGCAGCCAATAGTAATAATTTCCCAGGAAACTAAAGTGGGCTGATCCTAAGGGATGCATATTGGAGCTAGCACAAATTTATATTCTCATTTCTATAACCCACACAGCCTTTCTCTAACTTAACACACCGAGAAAATTGCTTCATGCTTATGGTGATCATACGTAATTTCAATAGGCCTCATAAACTCTGTCTGTCTTATCCCAATTTAAATGTAAGTAGTCACATATGGAAATCACCAACCTTTTGGTGCCTGCTGCTCTTGCTTTCATCATCTCTGATTTTTGTCTCCTGCATCCATACCCGAAATTTAGGACAGCTACTCTAGCTCTCTTCAGAGTTCCCACCTGAGCCTTGTGCATGCCTTTGGTTTTGGTGCCCTCTGCCTCCTACATTTCTGAGTAAAGATTTGTTTGCTCCAGTTCCTAGTCCTATGTACGGTGCATCTTCAGAACTTTCACCTGGAGTTCTGAATTTCCAGGCTTCCCACATGCACTTGAGGCAATGGATGAGAAATGGCCACTGTCTTATTACTGCAGTGGAGAATGCAGCACAATCATATGATAATGTGAAGTTACACGAACAGGAAACTGTTGTCACTACACAATTGATAACCATGGAGTTTGAATCTATGACATTCACAAGGACTACCAAGAAAAATATTCTCTCACCCAGTCTCCTTCCTAAGATTGATTTGAGGTGAGTGGGGTAAAGAGATGGGGAGGAATCTTCATAAGAAATGCCCAGGCTTTCTCCTGCATAGGTGACTTACGGTTTGTAGGAGCCCAGAGAGACTGTCTCTTGCTGTCTGCTTATGTAAGGAGAGTGGGTGATCTACAGCCCTAGTAAAAGAAAGGAGTCCCTTTTACTGAGATGCACAGGAACTGGAGATGCAAGTAATACCTTTGACAGTCCTATATCCCAGGACATAGTGAATGCTGATAAAAATAATCAATAAATGTTTGTCTCTGACAGGGTGAAAAAAAAAGAAGTTGGAGCCTTCTTATATTCTGGCATTTATCTTGTTAGTTTAATATTTGGAAGGAAACTTCACTCTGTTGTAGGTTGAGGAAAATACTTCTTTTTCCCATAACTATAGACCTTAATGCCCAGTGAGGGCAGAGAAGGCGTGTTCTACCCACCATATCCCAGAGTCTAGCACAGGCTCTGGGACATAGGTGACAATAGATATTTGTGGAATTAACTACATAATAACTGCTTATTTGCCTCATGACCTAATCCTATTCCTAGATTGCCACTTCATGTGTGAGGGTTTATTCCTCAGCACAGACAGATATACTCTTCCCTGAGTGTAGCATTTATCAGGCAGGATGATTCATTTTGGCCATCTGATTCTCCATGTAGCCAGGGCATCAGTCACCTCTTTAGTCCACGATGATCAGGCTTGTTCTAAGTTGCCAATGGTCTCTTCATGGCCAAATCTAACTATATTATCATACCTTTCAGCCACACATCACACTAATCCTCTTTCTTGAAATACCTCCATACTTTCATTTTAAAAATTACGTGTCCCTGGCCCAGATCTCCCTCAGATTGAGTTCCATATATCCACTTAATTGTCTAAGAAGTACCTCAAATTCGTGGTGTCCAAACTGAATTTATATTCATTCCCAAACAAGCTCCTTGTACTGTATTTGTCATCTCAGTTAATTAGCTGGATTAATCAAGTTGTCTTTGTTCCCCCTCTCTTCAATTGAATTCAAATTTCTATAAACTCTTTCTAGTTTTCTACCAGTTTACTTGATTTAAATGGACATTTTAAGCCTATATTGTTTTCTAGCAGTGTTAAGGATTAGATAGTGTTTGTTTCTGTCCCTTCAATGACATAACAAAAGTAATAGCAATGATGATAATAGATGATGTTTGTTAAGCACTTATTATATGCTAAGCATTCTTCTAAACTATATATGTATAATATATATAACATATATATAAATTTATTCTTCAAAACATCTCTATGAAGCAGATGCTATTATCAATCTCATTATACTAAGAAGGAAACTAAGGCACAAGAGGTTAATTAATCTTTATTATAACAGCAAGAAAGTGATAGAAATATCATTTAAGTTTGAGAGCCTGCATTCTTACATTGTTATTCACATTTTAACTCAATGTTAAATCTTACATTGTTATTCACATTTTTATTACATTATGTCCCTTCTATTTAAAGAATTATCTCTTAACAATTCCTATATATATTTCAGGACCATAGTATCAACTGTTACTTAAATTGAATTAAAACTAGTCTCATTGATTGCTACTGTTTCTTGTATATTAAAACTTTGCCATCTTGAGATCTTTATGCTAATGTAATCTTCATTTGGCTAGAGTACTTTGATGAGTTTCTTTTTCTTATCAGAAAGGAAGTATGCATGTGATACTTTCTGAGAGCTTGCATATCTAAAAATATAAATTTCTTGCTCTCATGAATGAACAAAATTTGATTGGATATGGTAATGCATAATTGCCATCTCTTTTCCTAAAAAAATCCACAGATACTGCTTCATTGTTACTGTATTTCCAATATCATAAATGAAGATATTTGTACCAATCTGAGTCTCCTCCTTTTTAGATAATTGCTCTTTTCTGTATGGAAGCTTTTATGACTTTACTTTTTGATTCCAGAATGTCACCACGATGTCTGTAAGTGTATGTAGATATTTTTCAATGACCTTGCCAAGTGTTTAGGTTTTCAGCTCAGATAAATTCTCCTCCAGTTCAATTTTCATTGCCATGTCTTATCCACAAGCTTTCTCTTTCCTTTTAATTTACCGTTGTTTAGAAATTAGAACACCAGGATTTGTCTACTTGAGTTTTCTCATAATTTCTCTTTGTTTTCTTGCTCTGTACTCATGGGGAGTTATTTATTTCAAATATTAAAATGCTTAATTCAGTTTTTCATACCATACCTTCTTGTTTATCGTCTCTATTGATTCTTTTTCATTTTGGCGAATACAATTTTTTATTGAAACACACTTTCTTATTGTCATTTTTTTCTTCATTATGGCAGCTGGCTATGTCTTATCAATGCAATACCCCATTAACAGTTGACAGAATTTGGAATTCTCTAAAGATTTTAACTATTTGCTAAGTGAATTCTTTTTTTAAGCAAAAAATTGGCCCATTTGCCCTGATTTCTCAGTGTAACACTCTATTTTGAAGTACCAATTTTAAAAATTTGCTCCATGACATTTTTTTTTTACCTTTGAAGAGTTACATATATATTTTTTCGTTGGGATGGGCTCCTTCAAATCCTATATAACTTTGGCATCTGTAGACCTACAGAAATAGCAGTTGAATTTGTTTTCTTTTTTTTTAATTTTTTATTTTTTTATTATTATTATACTTTAAGTTCTAGGGTACATGTGCATAACGTGCAGGTTTGTTACATATGTATACTTGTGCCATGTTGCTGTGCTGCACCCATCAACTCGTCAGCACCCATCAACTCGTCATTTACATCAGGTATAACTCCCAATGCAATCCCTCCAACCTCCCCCCTCCCCATGATAGGCCCCGGTGTGTGATATTCCCCTTCCCGAGTCCAAGTGATCTCATTGTTCAGTTCCCACCTATGAGTGAGAACATGCGGTGTTTGGTTTTCTGTTCTTGCGATAGTTTGCTAAGAATGATGGTTTCCAGCTGCATCCATGTCCCTACAAAGGACACAAACTCATCCTTTTTGATGGCTGCATAGTATTCCATGGTGTATATGTGCCACATTTTCTTAATCCAGTCTGTCACTGATGGACATTTGGGTTGATTCCAAGTCTTTCCTATTGTGAATAGTGCCGCAATGAACATACGTGTGCATGTGTCTTTATAGCAGCATGATTTATAATCCTTTGGGTATATACCCAGAAATGGGATGGCTGGGTCATATGGTACATCTAGTTCTAGTCCTTGAGGAATCACCACACTGTTTTCCATAATGGTTGCACTAGTTTACAATCCCACCAACAGTGGAAAAGTGTTCCTATTTCTCCACATCCTCTACAGCACCTGTTGTTTCCTGACTTTTTAATGATTGCCATTCTAACTGGTGTGAGATGGTATCTCATTGTGGTTTTGATTTGCATTTCTCTGATGGCCAGTGATGATGAGCATTTTTTCATGTGTCTGTTGGCTGTATGAATGTCTTCTTTTGAGAAATATCTGTTCATATCCTTTGCCTACTTTTTGATGGGGTTGTTTGTTTTTTTCTTGTAAATTTATTTGAGTTCTTTGCAGGTTCTGGATATTAGCCCTTTGTCAGATGAGTAGATTGCAAAAATTTTCTCCCATTCGGTAGGTTGCCTGTTCACTCTGATGGTAGTTTATTTTGCTGTGGAGAAGCTCTTTAGTTTAATGAGATCCCATTTGTCAATTTTGGCTTTTGCTGCCATTGCTTTTGGTGTTTTAGACATGAAGTCTTTGCCCATGCCTATGTCCTGAATGGTACTACCTAGATTTTCCTCTAGGGTTTTTATGGTATTAGGTCTAACATTAAAGTCTCTAATCCATCTTGAATTAGTTTTCGTATAAGGAGTAAGGAAAGAATCCAGTATCAACTTTCTACTTATGGCTAGCCAATTTTCGCAGCACCATTTATTAAATAGGGAATCCTTTCCCCATTTCTTGTTTCTCTCAGGTTGTCAAAGATCAGATGGCTGTAGAAGTGTGGTATTATTTCTGAGGACTCTGTTCTGTTCCATTGGTCTATATCTCTGCTTTGGTACCAGTACCATGCTGTTTTGGTTACTGTAGCCTTGTAGTATAGTTTGAAGTCAGGTAGCGTGATGCCTCCAGCTTTGTTCTTTTGACTTAGGATTGTCTTGGAGATGCGGGCTCTTTTTTGGTTCCATATGAACTTTAAAGCAGTTTTTTCCAATTCTGTGAAGAAACTCATTGGTAGCTTGATGGGGATGGCATTGAATCTATAAATAACCTTGGGCAATATGGCCATTTTCATGATATTGATTCTTCCTAGCCATGAGCATGGTGTGTTCTTCCATTTGTTTGTGTCCTCTTTTATTTCACTGAGCAGTGGTTTGTAGTTCTCCTTGAAGAGGTCCCTTTACATCCCTTGTAAGTTGGATTCCTAGGTATTTTATTCTCTTTGAAGCAATTGTGAATGGAAGTTCATTCATGATTTGGCTCTCTGTTTGTCTGTTACTGGTGTATAAGAATGCTTGTGATTTTTGGACATTAATTTTGTATCCTGAGACTTTGCTGAAGTTGCTTATCAGCTTAAGGAGATTTTGGGCTGAGACAATGAGGTTTTCTAAATATACAATCATGTCATCTGCAAAGAGGGACAATTTGACTTCTTCTTTTCCTAACTGAATACCCTTGATTTCTTTCTCTTGCCTGATTGTCCTAGCCAGAACTTCCAACACTATGTTGAATAGGAGTGGTGAGAGAGCGCATCCCTGTCTTGTGCCAGTTTTCAAAGGGAATGCTTCCACTTTTTGCCCATTCAGTATGATATTGGCTGTGGGTTTGTCATAAATAGCTCTTATTATTTTGAGGTACGTTCCATCAATACCGAATTTATTGAGCATTTTTAGCATGAAGGGCTGTTGAATTTTGTCAAAAGCCTTTTCCGCATCTATTGAGATGATCATGTGGTTCTTGTCTTTGGTTCTGTTTATATGCTGGATTATGTTTATGATTTGCAAATGTTGAACCAGCCTTGCATCCCAGGGATGAAGCCCACTTGATCATGGTGGATAAGCTTTTTGATGTGCTGCTGAATCCGGTTGCCAGTATTTTATTGAGGATTTTTGCATCGATGTTCATCAGGGATATTGCTCTAAAATTCTCTTTTTTTGTTGTGTCTCTGCCAGGTTTTCGTGTCAGGGTGATGTTGGCCTTGTAAAATGAGTTAGGGAGGATTCTGTCTTTTTCTATTGATTGGAATAGTTTCAGAAGGAATGGTACCAGCTCCTCCTTGTACATCTGGTAGAATTCAGCTGTGAAACCATCTGGTCCTGGACTTTTTTTGGTTGGTGGGCTGTTAATTATTGCCTCAATTTCAGAGCCTGCAATTGGTCTATTCAGGGATTCAACTTCTTCCTGGTTTAGTCTTGGAAGAGTGTAAGTGTCCAGGAAATTATCCATTTCTTCTAGATTTTCTAGTTTATTTGCATGGAGGTGTTTATAGTATTCTCTGATGGTAGTTTGTATTTCTTTGGGGTCGGTGGTGATATCCCCTTTATCATTTTTTATTGCGTCTATTTGATTCTTCTCTCTTTTCTTCTTTATTGGTCTTGCTAGTGGTCTGTCAATTTTGTTGATCTTTTCAAAAAACCAACTCCTGGATTCATTGATTTTTTGGAGGGTTTTTTGTGTCTCTATCTCCTTCAGTTCTGCTCTGATCTTAGTGATTTCTTGCCTTCTGCTAGCTTTTGAATGCGTTTGCTCTTGCTTCTCTAGTTCTTTTAATTGTGATGTTAGAGTGTCAATTTTAGATCTTTCCTGCTTTCTCTTGTGGGCATTTAGTGCTATAAATTTCCCTCTACACACTGCTTTAAATGTGTCCCAGAGATTCTGGTATGTTGTATCTTTGTTCTCATTGGTTTCAAAGAACATCTTAATTTCTGCCTTCATTTCGTTATGTACCCAGTAGTCATTCAGGAGCAGGTTGTTCAGTTTCCAAGTAGTTGAGCGGTTTTGATTGAGTTTCTTAGTCCTGAGTTCTAGTTTGATTGCACTGTGGTCTGAGAGACAGTTTGTTATAATTTCTGTTCTTGTACATTTGCTGAGGAGTGCTTTACTTCCAATTGTGTGGTCAATTTTGGAATAAGTGCAATGTGGTGCTGAGAAGAATGTGTATTCTGTTGATTTGGGGTGGAGAGTTCTGTAGATGTCTATTAGGTCTGCTTGCTGCAGACATGCATTCAATTCCTGGATATCCTTGTTAACTTTCTGTCTCGTTGATCTGTCTAATGTTGACAGTGGAGTGTTGAAGTCTCCCATTATTATTGTATGGGAGTCTAAGTCTCTTTGTAAGTCTCTAAGGACTTGCTTTATGTATCTGGGTGCTCCTGTATTGGGTGCATATATATTTAGGATAGTTAGCTCTTCCTGTTGAATTGATCCTTTTACCATTATGTAATGGACTTCTTTGTCTCTTTTGATTGTTGATGGTTTAAAGTCTGTTTTATCAGAGACTAGCATTGCAACCCCTGCTTTCTTTTGTTCTCTCTTTGCTTGGTAAATCTTCCTCCATCCCTTTATTTTGAGCCTATGTATGTCTCTGCATGTGAGAAGGGTCTCCTGAATACAGCAGACTGATGGGTCTTGACTCTTTATCCAGTTTGCCAGTCTGTGTCTTTTAATTGGAGCATTTAGTCCATTTACATTTAAGGTTAATATTGTTATGTGTGAACTTGATCCTGCCATTATTATATTACCTGGTTATTTTGCTCGTTAGTTGATGCAGTTTCTTCCTAGCCTCAATGGTCTTTACATTTTGGCATGTTTTTGCAATGGCTGGTACCGGTTGTTCCTTTCCATGTTTAGTGCTTCCTTCAGGGTCTCTTGTTAGGCAGGCCTAGTGGTGACAAAATCTCTAAGCATTTGCTTATCTGTAAAGGATTTTATTTCTCCTTCACTGATGAAACTTAGTTTGGCTGGATATGAAATTCTGGGTTTAAAAATTCTTTTCTTTAAGAATGTTGAATATTGGCCCCCACTCTCTTCTGGCTTGTAGAGTTTCTGCCGAGAGATCTGTTGTTAGTCTGATGGGCTTCCCTTTGTGGGTAAACCGACCTTTCTCTCTGGCTGCCCTGAAGATTTTTTCCTTCATTTCAACTTTGGTGAATCTGGCAATTATGTGTCTTGGAGTTGCTCTTCTCGAGGAGTATATTTGTGGTGTTCTCTGTATTTCCTGGATTTGAATGTTGGCCTGCCCTACTAGGTTGGGGAAGTTTTCCTGGATGATATCCTGAAGAGTGTTTTCCAACTTGGTTCCATTTTCCCCCTCACTTTCAGGCACCCCAATCAGACGTAGTTTTGGTCTTTTTACATAATCCCATACTTCTTACAGGCTTTGTTCATTTCTTTTTCTTCTTTTTTCTTTTGGTTTCTCTTCTCGCTTCATTTCGTTCATTTGATCCTCAATCGCTGATACTCTTTCTTCCAGTTGATCGAGTCGGTTACTGAAGCTTGTGCATTTGTCACGTATTTCTCGTGTCATGGTTTTCATCTCTTTCATTTCGTTTATGACCTTCTCTGCATTAATTACTCTAGCCATCAATTCTTCCACTTTTTTTTCAAGATTTTTAGTTTCTTTGCGCTGGGTACATAATTCCTCCTTTAGCTCTGAGAAGTTTGATGGACTGAAGCCTTCTTCTGTCATCTCATCAAAGTCATTCTCCGTCAAGCTTTGATCCGTTGCTGGCGATGAGCTGCGCTCCTTTGCCGGGGGAGATGCGCTCTTATTTTTTGAATTTCCAGCTTTTCTGCCCTGCTTTTTCCTCATCTTTGTGGCTTTATCTGCCTCTGGTCTTTGATGATGATAGTGACGTACTGATGGGGTTTTGGTGCAGGTGTCCTTCCTGTTTGATAGTTTTCCTTCTAACAGTCAGGACCCTCAGCTGTAGGTCTGTTGGAGATTGCTTGAGGTCCACTCCAGACCCTGTTTGCCTGGGTGTCAGCAGCAGAGGCTGCAGAAGATAGAATATTGTTGAACAGCGAGTGTACCTGTCTGATTCTTGCTTTGGAGGCTTCCTCTCAGGGGCGTACTCCACCCTGTGAGGTGTGGGGTGTCAGACTGCCCCTAGTGGGAGATGTCTCCCAGTTAGGCTACTCAGGGGTCAGGGACCCACTTGAGCAGGCAGTCTGTCCCTTCTCAGATCTCAACCGCCGTGTTGGGAGATCCACTGCACTCTTCAAAGCTGTCAGACAGAGTCATTTGCGTCTGCAGAGGTTTTTGCTGCTTTTGTTGTTGTTTACTGTGTCCTGTCTCCAGAGGTGGAGTCTACAGAGACAGGCAGGTTTCCTTGAGCTGCTGTGAGCTCCACCCAGTTCGAGCTTCCCAGCAGCTTTGTTTACCTACTTAAGCCTCAGCAATGGCGGAGCCTCCCTGCTGCGTTGCCGCGAGATCCCAGACTGCTGTGCTAGCAATGAGGGAGGCTCCGTGGGCGTGGGACCCTCCCGGCCAGGTGTGGGATATAATCTCCTGGTGTGCCTGTTTGCTTAAAGCACAGTATTGGGGTGGGAGTTACCCGATTTTCCAGGTGTTGTGTGTCTCAGTTCCCCTGGCTAGGAAAAGGGATTCCCTTTCCCCTTGCGCTTCCCAGGTGAGGCGATGCCTTGCCCTCGGGCTGCAGCAGCTGACCAGCACTGACTGTCTGGCACTCCCTAGTGAAATGAACCCATACCTCAGTTGAAAATGCAGAAATCACCGGTCTTCTGTGTCACTCGCGCTGGGAGTTTGAGAGTGGAGCTGTTCCTATTCGGCCATCTTGCTCCGCCCCGATTTGTTTTCTAAAAAAAATCATAGATGACAGGTAGGCAAATCCTCTCATGCACGGCAGATAGGCACATATATGTTCACCGAAAGTGGGTCTCTTCTAAAATATAAATGACTATGAGATTCCCCTTATATGATAAAAGTGGCTATGGGAGTCTCATCTAATCATCATATTAATTCCTTGAAAGACTATAAAGGAAGGAGGGCCAGAAATATGACTACCAAGCAGGCTCTTTCACTTGGGCAAGCACCTATGGATAGTTTTGGCTCATACCTTTTGTCTATTTCTAGGAAACAGGGAGGCACAGACTTGAGTAAGCCAAGAGAGCTGCCACTTGACTATCTTCTACCTGCATTTAGCAACTAATGGCAAACAGTGGGCATGTGCTTGTCCTTTAATCCATCCTCCTCTTAACATCTTTTTATGAACCCAGAGTTGCAGTTATGTTCATTTGGTCCCTCTGTAACAAGGGAGTTTTCCAATGATGATTATTTGGCTGTAATTTTCCTTCAATATTTACTGGGTTGCCTGAGTAGCAAATTCAGCTTAGGTTTCTATCCGCTCAGAGTTCTAAATATCTTATATGTTTTATTTTCTATTTTTCCATTTTGAAATAATGAAAGTACATTTATTTATCCCTAAGAATTAACCATCATCTACGTTCATCTTCCCCTCTATGGGTCACAGATTATTCATGTAAAACTTGCCAACTGGCCATCACCCCTATAGATTGTTTCCTCGGACAATACAGTCAGATTAGAAATGATATGAAAGCATAACTCACTTCTGAAAAAGAGTTCCTATATAAGGGAAAGGATGTTCCAAATAGATCAGCAGGAGCAAGACATGGTGGTATGAGAAAGATGATAGATTCTGGAATGTGCAAAATATCTGGTATGTCTGCAATGAGGCATGGCAAAAGATAAAGCTAGAGACCTGGGCAAGGGCCAGATCATGAGATTTTTAATACCATGGCAAGGATTTTTGAACGTTATCCAGAAAGCAATCAGAAGTTGGAGGCTTTTAAGGAAGAAGCAACAAGATTAGACGTGTGTTGTAAGCAAATCATTCTGGTAGCAGTGTGGGAAATGAATTGGAGGAGGGGAGAATGCAGTGAAGAAACCCATTAGGAAGCTATTAAAGAGGTTTAGGTGAGAATTTATGAGACCTCTACTAGAATCAGTAGCAATGTAGAGAATAGTGAAGAGATTTGAAATTACTTAGTAAGTAAAGTAAACAGATTTGCTGTTAGATTACACAAGGGATGAGAAGAAGCAGCCAGAGCCTAGAATGGCTTGTTAATGGGTGTGCCTGCTGGTGCCATTACCCGAATCAGGGAAATGGGAGAGGAATTAAGTGAAAGAAAAAGAGACCATATTGTGCCTACCTTATCTAAGACATTTCAGGGCAAATGTCCAAAGATGTCCAATGTCTACAACCATAGATCACACATACATAGCAAAATTTTTCAGTAAAGACATATGAGCCAGATCTATACATACGAATATTAATAGCATATTGTTGATATGTAAAAAAGGATAATAAAACTAAATACAATTTTTGTGTTATTAGTATGGTCTAGATATTATACTGGTGTTTTAAGAAATAGAGAAGAGTCTAGAATCTAAGGGACAAGAGTCAGAGAAGTAAACAGAACATGAAGAGACTGTGAGGTCCAAAAACAGTGGTGAAAGGAGAGGAGGGGGTGTAGAAGTGTAGAATAAAGTCCTATTCTAGAGATGTCCAATAAGTTGAAAACTAAAAAATGTCATTTGACTTTGACAATTAGGAAGTTACTAAAATTCTCATTCAAGAAAAGGACAGACAAAGGGAATGTAAGAGTTCCAATCTCTTTCCTGAGAATTGCATTTGACTTCAGTTAGTCCCCCCTTGAACAAGTTTTAGAGGAAGTATCTGAAATTAGACCAAAGAATCAGAAGAAAATATGTGGTTTGTTATTGTCGGAAGTGAATAGAGCTATATTCCAGAAGATAAACAAATTCTGGTTCCTACCAAGCAGGTTGAGGCAAATGAGGAAATGAGGAGGCCGCCACACTTACGCATAAGACAAGATGGGCAAGGTTGAGGTACCAGCATGTGCTTGAGTAAGATGACTTAGAGGGAGGAAGAATGAATGTAGGGATGCCAGCCTGTGTCATCTGGATCCGCCTTCCAGGAGTGAGGCACTCATTCTTCCAGCTGCCAGGAAGGTTGGATACTGGTTGCTAATGGCTGAGTCTCTCCCAGAAATTGTCCTTGTCAAAGGTTATGCTCCCTACCCATTGGCAACCTATATTTAATGACTGGTTGCTGCAGAGGTATCAGGACCCAGCCTCCTTGCCTCAGTTCAAGACATCTCCAAAGGGCCATCTCAGTTTCAGAATTCCCATGAGACTGGCTGAAACATCAGTGCCACTGCATCTCACTTTAAGTATTCCCTCAGCAGAATCCAGTTTCCTTCTTACTCCTTTGTATGGATTATTCCCAAGAACAGTCTTCAACAAAACTCCTGCATCAAATCTTGATTACAAAGTCGGTCTCTGGGGAACTTAACCTGAAGGAATATATATATTAAAATCACCTTTATGCCTCTCATGTTTGGATCTAGCTGCAGGAACGGTCTTGATTTCATCATTTAGAGGACTTATCAAAAGACTCCAAATGAGAAGTCAATATGACATAATTTTAAGGCAGTAGTTCTCAACTAGAAGCAGGAGTTGGAGATAAGGAAAGTATATTCTGTAGCTGTACCTACCTCTATCCACCTTTGATACCTTTCTTCCCCAAATTCTGACACCTCGCATCACCCCACCACCTCCTTGAGAAACACTGTTCTAAATACTATTGAATGCCCATTGTCGTGGACCTGTTTTGAGGGGTCACTGTAGATAGAATGGCCTGTTAGCAACACTAGGTAGTTGCTAGAGGCAAGGGGAAAGGCACTGGAAGAGCTAAGTTTTGTGGGGGTTTTTTGAGGAAACACTTTAGTATATTTATATTCTGGATGAAAAATATCAGTGGAAAGAGGAGTTATGAATTCTAGAAAACGAATAAATAGCTAATAGAAGAAATAAAATAATAATAAAATAATAAGAATAATTAATAATTAATTTACAGGGCTTAGTTGGTATAGGGTCTTGTCATATTCCAACCAAGCCCTGTAAATTAGTCTCCAATAGACTTATCTCCACAATCATCGAACTGGACTTATATGAAGCATCTTTAGAGTTAGAGTTCCCATACCTAAACCCTCTAACCTCTAAGACCAAAAGTTGATAATATCTGACAGAGGTTTCCAATGCTCTTCTGATGCACTTCTAAATGTCTTGGTTGCCCTGGATCTTAACTGCTGTGGATCATCAGGAGAGTAAGTTTCAACCTATTTGGGGAATCCTTATGACTCTCTATACCTCTTGCCTATAGCTTTCCTGATGGTTTGGGTAGTTTTATAGTTGCTATCATTCCTTTTAAATATAAATCCAGAGGTTAATAAGTGCTTTCATATCTAACAGATAAATATGAGCTATAATTATGATGAAACAAAACTGGAAGTCAAGATAAATGTTCTTATCAGTGAAGGAAGCATATGCTCAGGAATGATCATGCAGTAAAGTTTCACTGCAATTAGAAATCGCTCCTGGATGTTGACACTTACTTCTGATTTCCAATGGGAGAATAAACTGAGAGGAAGGGATGGAATATGAAAAAGGAGGGAAAAAAGAAAAACAGAGGTGTTACAGACTGCAGTTTGAAGGTTAATATATATATTTGGTGATGCTTTGGGGGAGGAAAGCAAATGGCCCTGTTAAGAAATGATTACTTTATAGCTTGGGGGCTATTAACAAGATATGATCTGAGATGCAATGCTCCTCGTAGGTCATAAAGATGACTACATACAGGAGCTGATCATTAGAAAAATGATTAAGACTATTATTAACGCATTACTCAATTACTTATTAATTACTTTAAAATGTGGCTAGAAATGAGGCAATTAGGAGTTCACAGTCCTAATTGGTATTTGACATCACAGAGTGTGAATTGATGAGCACCAGCTGCTCTGACATTTTGCCTGGTGATCAGCTACTGAGGAAGCAGGCTGTAAAGCGACACTCTATCATCTCTCTTTTCACAGCATGGCCACGCTCAGGGAGGACAGATGTTTCCCCTGGACGAATGAAAAAGCACTCACATTTCCATTTGACAAGAGAGCTGTGAAGTCAGTAGAAAGTAAGAGGGAAGCTGTGTTTTGGTCTTTCCCATGGTGGACACTGGAACTAAAGCTGCAGCCAAAAACATGGGGTGATTTTAGGAATGGCTGCATTCAAAATTAAACTTTTTAAATTTTAGGTAGTGGGTTATTAGCAAACCAGGCACAGAACAAATACTAATACTACAGCCTTGTGCCTCCTCTTGCCTGTAGAGCAAGACACTCAAGACATCCTCCATTCAGGTCTGCAGAAGACATTTTGGGGTCTTTTGGTTGTGTGTCTGTCATCTTTGTTAAAAAGTGAAGATGTTCAAGGAAGTGACCTCTTCCCATGCATTTCCCAGGGCTTTTCCCCTCCAAATAGATACCTTTATGTTTGTGTGAATATATTCTAACCTATTATATATCTTCTTACATTGCTATGTATGTCTTTTTATCTTTCCTTCTTGGTGCCTTCAATCATACCCTTTGAAACAGGAGGAACAACTCTCATCACATTACAGCTATAGAGAGTCTTCTCACGTTCAGTAGTTGGCAAAAATAATGACCATCTTTCCTAAAACATCTAGAGTTGGCTGTTTTATCAAAAATGACTTTGGATCTTACAGGAAAATAGAGAAGATGAAAAGCAGTGTGTCAAAAAGGAGAGGAAGTAGGCATAGGAGGTAGAGGGGAATGAAAAAAGGAATCGAGAAAAGAGGCAAACAAAGAAGCAGAGGGGAGTGCAGGGAAAGCAAAGCAATATAAAGAAAATTTTAAACATATAAGAAAAAGCAGGGCCATCTCCTTGTCCCCATCCCAAGGTATTTTCCTCTCTAAATATTTGAGGGAAGAAGAAATTTGCCTTGTATCCACTTCCGGGCCAGTTCATGCTGAAGCCTTCTCTGTTATCATCTAATTTCTAATACCTACTTTTATGTATGCCTTAAGATGTCTTTGCTCTGAGACCATCACCTGGAGCTTTGGAGCTGCCATCTGCATCACATTGGCATTGTTGCCACCATGCTGACCTCCATGGAAGAACGATTCAGAGAATGAATGTCCTTTTCCTTCGAAGTTCCACCTTAATTTACCAGAGAATCACTAATGAGAGGAAGTTCAAGTAACCGAAGTTTAAGAATAACTAGAGAGAATTTTGTGTGGATGTGTGGTACCAATTAGCTTTGTTGCCCAGCATCTCTTCCTCTTTGTCTGGTAATGGCATCTCTCTTCCACTTGGGAAAATGCCCCATCCCCATTCCACTTGGTCTGGTAGAATATCGTCACAGTGCCTTCTCCTCCTGGCAACACACCCTATGTGTTTCAAGTAGACACAAGATCCTAACAAGGAAATCAGAACCCTTTCTTGAGGTTGATATATGGGAAAAAGCATCTATCTTTCTACTCAAGTTACTAAGCTCAGACAGTATAAACCTGGAGCTTCTGGCAACCATTTTCCCTAACTGCCTAAAAAACATCCATCTACACTTGGAGAAAATGAGGCCAAGTAGCAGCACTAAAAAGTTGGGAGGAGGAGGAAGAAGTGGAAGAGAAGAAGGGAGTGGGTGAGAAAGGGGGAGAGAGGGGAGAGAGAGAGAATCTAATAAAGAAAGAGAGACAGAGACAGGGACAGAGAGAGGGAATCTAATAAAAAGAGAGATAGAGAGAATCTAGTAAAGAGAGAGAGAGAGAGACAGTGACCATGATACAGACAGAGAGAGAAAGGGAAAGAATCTAATAAAATTACTTAGGCCCCAGGGTCCAGCCTGGGGAAGCCCCAGGAAGCCAGTGACCCATGGACTTTCGTTTGTTTGTTTTTGTGGGGTTTTTTTCCCCCAAGAGAAAAGTTTTAATTTGATCAGAGTCTGAAAAGTACAAGCAGAAGGTCACATTAACTCACAAGAAATAGGTGCAGGAATTTTCAATCAAAGATAAATTTGGGATTTTACAAACAAATAGGATGACTTCAGGGCATATGATGGCATTAAAAACAGGGGACAAGTTGAAATTGTCATTTTGTTCCTAATGATTTTCTTTTTTCCTCTAGATTTCTATTTGTAAGTTTCACATACTCTTCCCTTCTCAGACTCTTCTACCTGAAGTATGACTACCTACTACAGATGCAACTGTAGTGATATGAATGTCAGTCAGCAGACTTAACTATACAAGAAATATGTTCATTTTTGATAACTCAGTCTAATTTCTGTTTGAGCCTCCATTCCTTCAGTGTAGCAGAAATTTATCTCTGTCAATTTGGAGAATTCCCCCACCCTTCCCAGGGTTGCACCTAATTTCTGGAGGATCTTCCCAGGGACAAGAGATGGGGCATGGGAGTATAGGGTTTGAGTCTGGTCTCTGGTCATCATTTTTCCATTCCTGTCTAGGGCATCCAGTGTGACAGCCAACACTGGGAACACACAAGAAAACCCCCACCACTCCAGCTCCCATGGGGCCCACCCTCTCAATATCCATCTCCTGGATGCACCTCAAAAATCATTTCTCTTCCTGGCTATTCTTGCTCTTTCTCTTTGATCCAAGAATCCACAGACCTGTCCAAAGCTTGAGTAATCTCTCCTTCCCATCTGACACTTGAATGGGTGAGAGAGAAGGGGAGGTAACCCACTTTTTATTCACTGTAAAGTATTTCATTACACAACTATAAAACATATCAAATTTTATTCACCTATTCTCTTTGTAGTAGACATTTCTGTTGCTGTCAGCTTTATATTATCTTATTTATATTAAACAATAGATTAATTACTTTCATTAACCATGTTTTGTGGTACATACATATAAGAATTTTTTCTAGTTTGCACATCTAGAAGTGGACTGTTAGCTCATAAAGTTTGCCTAGTTGTAATTTTGCTGGCAGCTACCAATTTCTCTCTGAAATTGTTATGATAATGTATGCTCCTACCAGTAATGTATGAGAATTCTGTTTCCCCAAATCCTTGCAAATAACTGATATCATCAGAAATTTTAATATTTGCCTATTTGAAGAGAGGAAAAATGGCATTGTGTTGTTGCTTTAGTTTGCATTTCACAAAATCCAAGTGAGGCTGAACATCTTTTCACAGTTTGTCGCTCCTTTGGATTTCTTTTTCTATGAACCTTATAACCCATAGCTATTTTTTAAATGTTTTTTCTTAGTGACTTACAATTTGTAATTGACATAATAATTGTACATATTTATAGGATAGAGTATGATATTTTAATACATATATACAGTGTGTAATGATCAAATCAGTATAATTAGCATATCCATCACCTCAAACATTTATCATTTCTTTGTGTTGGGAACATTCAAAATTCTCTCTTCTAGGTATTTGAAAATATACAATAAATTATTGTTTATTATGGTCGTCCTAAAGTGCTATAGAACACTAGAACTTATTCTGGTTTATTAGTACGTAGCATGTTTCTAACCTTTTCGTATAAAAAAGATTTAGATAAGTGTGTGGTAACTTCTTAGAATGTAGGGAGAGTAGAGGGAAATACAATGAGAAAAACACAGGGAACTCACAGTCTTTCCAATTCTCTCACAGAAGCAGAAACAAGATAACCATTAGTAGGTCAACAAATTACCCTGGTACACACTTTATGGTGTTCTTGCAGGGGTCCTTAACTTTTCACATGTTCCTTCTCGTCCGTTCTCATTTTGTGTGCCATTCACACTTCTACACATCTTTGCAAATTTAGCACAAATATCATATTTTAAAAGAATTTATTAAATAAACTCTTCTTTGCCTCCCAAAGCTTCTGAAACCTGGTCCTTAGCTCACAGTATTGTAATATTCTCTGCATCTTTGCATCTCTGCTCAACCCTCTAACGGCGTTGAGGGTAAAGACTATGCCTCATTCATCTCAATTTTCCCAGTGGCTAGGATCATTAGAAGGGATTCTCACTACATGTTGAATGACTGGCTGACAGAAGCTGTTTCGACTGCAGGAAAAATAGTATTTTAAAATTCTTGCCCAGTGAATCAGTAACTAAAAGGGCAATGAGGAAGGTTAATTTTGTAATCATTTATTAAACATATCTTTCATAAATTGTAAAGTTTCATTTGGGAAATCTAGTACACCTATATAATATGTATATAGCACCCGTGCACTAGTGCATCACACACAGACACACACTATATTGTAGAAATAACAGCAAAATCTTGGAGTGGGGGGAAGTAGCTTATGATAGCACTTCCTAGAATCCATCTCAGAGCTTATTTAAAGGAAACAATTTATTCTTTTCCAGGCCTCAGCACAGCTTTCTGCTAACTTGAGCTCCTGGGCTGGTAACACATCAGAGAGAAAGGAAGGTGTCATTTAGCAATGTGGCTGCTGCTGATGACACAATCATCTTTCATGAAAAATGTTAGCTCCAGGGGAGGGCTGCCTATTAGAGCAAAAAGATGGGAAGTTAAGAGAATTGGTTGCTAGGTTTTCTTTGTGGGGAAGCAAGCTAAATTTTTTTGCTGAGTATGAGAAAAATGCAACCTATTTATTCTGACTAAGATAATATTAGAAAAGAAGAGGTTGAAAACCAGAAATACAAATCTTGAGAGGTACAAGGACTGTAAAGTCACCAGCAAAAGGCACCTGACTGTTTTGCTGACCCTTTATATACTGGGGACCTAACAATGCCTGGCACTAGTAGATGCTTGTTATATTTGTTGGATGACTACATACACTCCTGGATTCTACTAGTATCCCCTTACCCTTCTTCAACAATTATTTAATTATTATAAAAACACAATATTCTTAGTATTTTCAAAATTGCAAAAAAGAAGAGAATAAATGAAAAGCCATCCATAATCCATTTGTAAAGATAAAATTAGGTTTTAAATATTTTCCTCTAGTTATTTTTCTATATACACATGCATTGGTATTTGTAGGTGTGTGTGCATAGATACACACAAATATGATAATGTAACATAAACAATCTTTCATTTACATTGTGAATATTTTTTGATGTTATTAAATAATTTATTTGAGAATATTATTTATAATTGTGGTAAAAGTACAATATTATTTATCTACATTTAACCTATCAACATTGAACTATTATTATTAATCTATCAACATTTAACTATTATTCCCTGTTGTTAGACAATGAAACTTTTCAAATAACTGCTATTTTATTTGATTTTTTAATGTTAGAGACAAAGTCTTGCTCTATCATCCAGGCTGGAGTGCAGTGGCACGACTGTAGCTCACTGCAGCCTTGAACTCCCGGCATCAAGTGATCCTTCTGCCTCAGCCTCCTGAGTAGCTGGGACTACAGGCACAAGCCACAATAGCTGCTATTTTAAGAACATTAGAATTATTTAAGTCAAAGGATATTAATATATAGCTATTTCCTTTCGTATACATTTCCAAAATTATTTTCCAGACAAGATTGTATCTAGTATTAGTATAATCCTCACTGAATATTGTAACTTTTCTTTTTTTCATATTTAAACTCAGGAAACATTTTAATTGTTATTCTAACCCATATGTTTCATGACTAAAAAGGTCAAACGTTTTATTTTTTTCATATTTTTTTGGAAAATCTTCTTATGCTTCTTCTTTGGTGAACTATCCGTCCATATCCTTTATCCACTATTTTCTACTGAGGTAATACTGTGTCTCTTTATAATTTGGAAGCAATCTTTAAAAATATTTAAGGAAGGTTAACTCTTTGTCTACAAATAATTCCCCAGTTTGTCAAATATTTAGAATTTATTTTCATAATAACTCTTGAGAAACAGGTTTTAGATTTTTAAGAAGTTAAACATACTGACTTGGTTTTGTTTATTATTTTTGCTTTGTGATTTCTTCCATATATTTCATCCTTAGAAACAATTTCTCCTTCCTGGAGCCTAAAAATGCTCATTTATAGTTTATTCTAGTTTCATTACTAGAATAGTGTACTTTGATTTAGTTTGATTTTGTCTTAATTTTAAGTATAGCACTAAGTCATTTTGATTTCTCTTTATTTTTCCCCAAGTACATAACCAATTGTTCCAGCATTATTTATTGAATACTCTGCTTTTTACATATTGATGTATGCAAGAAACTTAACTGTATATTAAATTCTTACATGTACGAAAGTCAGTTTCTAAATGTTTGTATTGATCCGTTGATCAAACTGTCAGTTCTTGCCCTAGATGCACACTATCTTGATAGCTGAAAGTTTATTGTATGTTTTGTTATCTTGTAAGACAAATCTCTCTTTACTGTCCTTTCCAACTTACTTTATATTATCTTTTTGAAACTTTTTCACTATTCAAAACTATATATATTTTAAAATGAGCTATGTTCTCACTTTGTCAAGTAAGAATTAGAATAACTTTTTAATAAAATCTTTCAGTCACATTAAACCTTTAAATTATTTGAGAAGAATTAAATAATTTCTTTTATAATATTCAGTATTCCCATTCATAAACATGGTATATCTCTACATTTATGATGCTATTATATCTCTCCATATGTTTTCTAATTATTTTCATATAGATGACACACAATTCTCTAAGTTGTTTTTCACAGGGTTATTTATAAATTTGCTTAATTATTTCTGATGGCATAAATAAAATAATTTCACCATCATAATTTTGACTGAATTATTGATTTCACCAACAACTATTAATATTTTATATTTGTTCTTGCATCTGAACATTTTCCTATCTTCTCTTATTAGCTCTAATAATTTTTTAAAAAATATCTTGGGACTTCTAGATCAGTAAATTAATGATTTGTAAAATATTTTTCTGCTTACTTTAATACCTTTGGCTCTTTTATTGCATTGTACATTTACAAGGTAATGTTGAATAATGAAGACATTAAGGATAATTTTTTTGTCTCTGAATTTTAAATGAACTTTTTCTGATATTTCAATTTTTCAGAATGTTGCCTCTACATTTTGATATTAATCCTAGTGTTAAGGAAATTTCCTTTCTTGCTTCTTTTCTAAGACTTTTCCAAGGAATGGATATTAAATTTTATGAGATGATTTTAGAGCATCTGCAGGATGATTGTGTTGTTTTTTTCCTTTGACCTATTACTGATGAACCATATTAATAAATGAGCTATTAATAAGTGAATATTATATTCCAAGAATAAAATATGCATAATATAGTCTAAACATTATCTTGTAATATACTACTGTATGATTTTCATTGGTTTAGTAAAGACTTTTACATCTATCTCTAAATTGTCATTCTGGAAATTATAACTTGGATGTCAAGTTCCTTATACTCTGGTTTCCCTTTATTGGTTATCCTTCTTTTTAATGGGCCAATCAACATACTATGTAACTAAGATGAAAGCTCTTTAAGAGCACAGGCCTTTGTTTTATTTGCTGATTTATTTACTAAGATTCTAGAAGTATGCCTGATACATAATTGGTATTCAATAAATACTTTTTGATTGGTCAATGAATCCTCTCTTATATTGATATTTATGTTCTTTAATAATTTTATACTCTGAATTATAAATTTTTTATTCTTTGTGTCTTTACCTGGTTAGCTGAACTAAGACATAGAAGTGCATATATACCAATTTTCTTCCATCTGAATATGAGGATGGTATACCTGCTGAACCATTGAATATCTGAGAATTTCTGCTGTCATCAGGTATGGAAAAACAGCTGAAGACAAAATTCTTCCATAAACTTTTCCCATCAAAACTGTGATATGTTGTTCCATTATTTTCTAGTACTTGGCATTGCTGAAGAGTATTTTGAAGCTGGCCTTTATTTCTTTGTTCATGATCTTCCTTTTTCTTTAATGCCAGGATGCTTTATTCTTAAATTTTGAAGACCAAGGCAAAAAATAATACATTTTATTCTTTAAAATATACAGATATGTGTACTATATAAAGTAGAAATCTCTCCTATAGGGCTTCTAAATAACCTCACTCCTCAGATGGAATTACTCTAACAGTTGGTTGTGTCTTGCTTCTCGGTTTGTTTCCTTACATTTATATAAATATGGAGTTTCTTCTTTCTAAATGAGATCATACTTTTATAACTGAGTGCCTGGAAAAAGAGAGCTTTAAAAATGTTTAGAAAGAGAAGTTGCAAAATGTGCCTTTGTCTAGATGGACATAGAAATTCACATTGAAGCACATTCTCTTAACCAACACTTGAATGGTCCTACTTGATTATGTAAATATTAGGTGAGTAGGCACCCATCACTGAAGAAAAGGCATGGCAGAGACTGTGTGTCTTTGCCAGGGTTGGCTTTTCTCATTGTCCCTAAGTATGTAGGCATATCTGGTCTTTGAGTAGAAAGTAGAAAATGTTTACACTGAAGCCGTGCTCAGAAAACAGACGGAGGGTCCCAGGCAGTGAGAAATTTCTAATTGTGGGGAAAACATTTCAAGGAACAGTGCTATCTTCTATTAAATTTGAGGGTGTTTCCTTTATAGACTATAATTACTTCCTATCATCTCCAAGCCTTTGGTGGAAATCTGTTAACTAAAATGACCTGGTGTTATTTGTGAAAGTACCACGAAGGAAGAGGAAAAGAGTCCCCAGCAAGAGGTAACATAGACCGAGAAGCAAAGAAAACCTATCAGGAGCAGGTTACAGGGGTGAAGCAGGATTCAGGAGGGACTCATTGGAACATAAGCTCTCCCTGGAAATCTACACCAGTGGTAGAGGTAGGTGAACTTCACACAGTGTGTGGTGTGGCTGCTTGAACCATCTTATTTGCATACTATGCAAAGGGTAAGACTTGAAAAAGGGGGAGTTTGGGGAGTACTAGATTATAAATGCTTGAATATCAATAATCCCCACTGTTGGGATGACTGTTCTAACTGGATGTGGTGGGCAGCCTCTAAGATGGCACCCGAAGACCCCCACTTCCCGATATCCAGGCCTTTGTGTAAACCCTTCCCCTAGATAGTTATGGGCTAGATTTAGTGATTCAATTTTAGCAAATAGAATACAGCAGAGGTGATGGGATGTCACTTCCAAGATTAGATTACAAAAAAACTAAGAATGCCATCTCTCTCGACATCTTGGGCATTCTCTTACTTGCTCAGACATAGGAAAGCCAGGTGCCATGTTGCGAGCTTTCCGGTGTAGAGGCCCACTTGACTTGGAATTGGAGAAGGTCTCCAATGGCCTGCTAGAGAAGGTCTCCATTCCAATGGCCTGCTAGAGAAGCTCTCCAGCCAATGGCCCAATTCAACAGCCTGTGAGGAATGGAAACATCCAAGTAATCATATAAGTGAGCTTAGAAGGGAAATTCTCCCCTAGACAAACCTTCGGATGAGACCACAGCCCTGGCTTAAAGCTCATCTACAACTTGCTAAAAACTTTGAACCAGAAGTACCCAGCTAAGCCACCCTTGGATTCCTGATCTACAGACACTGTGAGTAAATAAATATATGTTATTTTAAGTTGATAAGTTTTGGGATAATTTCTTATGCAGCAATAGATAATTAATTCAATGGGAAAAATAATCAAGTGTATGTTGCAGATAGTTGACAACTTTGGGCAAAGACTATGTTTGGGATTCTAAATGGAATAAAACATTTAATAGAGTCAGAGTGTAGGAAATACAAAGATTTATGTTCAAGGATACATCATAGTATAAAGCAACATGCCACAGGATACTATAGCAAACCTTTCATTTTCATGGTTCTACTTGTTTCTTAAGATACATATGCAATATGTCTTAGAAGAGACAACACAGGTTCAACAGAGCCTCACTAGAAAACTTTGACTTGCCTTCCCTCACTTCCCAATGACCTAACATGAAAACGCAAAAAGTTACATAGGAATATTGTTTTTAAAATCTGGTAGATTTTAAGTAAAATCACTAACAAAGGATGCTACGAGGTCCAGGGCTTTCACCTACCAGAGGATACAGAGGAGTTGCTCTCCCCTCCAACCACACAAAACGGGCTACAGAGGTCTCTTTGTGTATACTTTTAAGGAATTCCATTCCCAGGATTCAACATAGCTGAGGCATATATGGACAGATGGTGGAGCGCTGTATCCAGAGATATCAAGATGAGAGGATAAAAGAAGAGAAATCATTGAAGTTTCCTTGCTCTTATTAGTACATTTAAAAAATCATAGTCCATGGGCTGTTACAACAAGTTCTCAGTGTTTTCCATTTTTACATTTGCCTTGTTATGATCCTTAAAATTAATTAATCTTCAAATACATAATTGCCAAAGTTTAGTCCTATTTAAAACTGTGATCTTATTTAATATTGACATTACAAGTTCATTTCTAGAACCTGCCTGCAACAAGGGTTTGGTCCATCAGATAGTGTGGTTTCACAGTTAATAAAGCAGTCTCTAGGCAGACTGCCTGGGTTTGATACCTGGCTCTCCTAATTGTTGGCTCTTTCACCTTGAGTAAGTGCTTCCATGCTTCAGTTTCCTTACTGGTAAGATGGATGTAGTAATAGCACCTACCTTACAGAATTATTTTGAGGAATCAGTTAGTTATTATTTGTAAAGTGCTTAGAACAGCAACAACTCCACACATGGGCTCCTTCCCACTAGTTCTGTAATAGAACAGCAAGTGCTGGGGGAAGGTGGAGGTGATGGGGGACAAGAAAAGTAACCTGAAGCTTCTCCAGTGTATAGAAGTTTCCTTCGTCTCAGGAGTCATCCTGACCCAGAAACAGTGTTAGTGGTGTAATATTAGGCTACTTTGAGTTCGTGGAAAATCCCAGATTAATATTAATATTCACAGGATAGTCTCTGGAAACCTAGACTTGGACCCACTTATACCTTAGTGCTTAAATTGTACAGACACTCAGACAGGTATGACTTAAACTTGGGTGGGGGACAGCTTATTGGGCCATCATTTTTTATTTTATAGTTCTCTGTGTGTGTGTGTGTGTGTGTGTGTGTGTGTGTGTCTGTGTGTCTGTGTGTGTCTGTGTTGAAAAACAAATGATTCATTTTCTTGCTCTTGTGGGAGCAAAGCAAGTTATAAACTTAAAGCAAGTGTCTGCAAAAACTTTCCAGGCACCAGTCTTTCTGACAGAACATTATCTATTCAGTAGAAAATGTCAAACTTGCTTGCTATCTTTTAATACTCAAAAACAAAAACAAAAACAAAACCCAACAACCCTGAGACTGGTAGCTTTTCCATGGTCATCTCTATCTAAATCTTCATGAATAGATTCCTTCCTCCAGGAATAGGGAATGAAGACCTAGGACTGACAAGCAAGAAACATGAGCTCCATCTATGTTTGTTCTCTGGGATAAACTTTGTAACTTGGCGGAAGGCTTCTGGTTTCTGAGGTTGGGCTGGGAATTCTGCAGGGCATAGAAAACTTGCTCTCAATGGAGAAAACACACAAGCACACACTCAGAGAGATACAGACAACTTGCATGCATGCACACACACAATTCTCACATGTAGACACATCTTCAAGATACATATTTACATTAATGTTCACAGGTCTAAGGTGTTAAGACTCAGGGAGGATCATGGAGGGGCGAGGGGCTTAGATCAGCTCACAAGAGGAAGCTTTTCAGATAGATTTCTGTCAAAGTAAAATTGAGGTGCAGAGCCCTCTTTGAGCCCTTCATCAGGATTCACAAAAGTAAGGCACCAGGCTAGAAATATCTCTCTGCAGGTATTTAATATATACCTTTAAACTCCATTGTTTGAAGTCTGTCAATGTAGAATGCTGAATTCTACTAGATTCTAAAATATTAGAGTAAGATAGAAAGATGAATTTTAGTTGACCAATCAATGTGCACTCAATGGATGCCTACTATGGTCACAGGCCCTGGGCTCTGGGATAGAGAGATGACTGAGATATTATTCCTACCCAATGATAGTCTAGCAGGGAAGATGAGACTAATACATATGAAACCAGCTACTCTAACTTCAGCGTTAGATTATTAGAGCCCAAAAGGGTCCTGTCTTGTCAAACATGCTATTTTGCCAAGGAAATACTTCTATCCAGACATAGTAAGTAAATTTCTTATGGCCACACGATCAAATAATAGCCTAGTTCTTCTAGATAGAATTACTCTCTCCATCCCTTTGCATTGTTTTATAATTTTATTAAAAAATTTTTACATGGCTAATGTGAGGCCCTGCAGGTAACAACCTGACCTTATACATTTAAGGAGCACACAGTGACTGATAAGGCCATATTTAGCCAGGAGGTGCTCAACTCATCAGCCTTAAGCAATCGGAAAGAAGCAAAGACAATAGTCCAGGGAACTGCTCTTGGCCCAGGTTTCCATCCATTACACTAGGTAGCACAGATAGTAAGGACCTAAATCTTGGATACAAATTCAAGGTAAGATATTTCAAACTTGGTGTAAAATTACAGACCTGTTTCTAAGCCCTTCTGTTTTCTTCTCCATTTTAAACTCAGTTGCTTTATAATTTTACATACAAGGGGAATGCGTTTTCATTTCAGCCAGCAGGAAAAGATTAGCTTCCTCGGGTGCTTTTGAATCTTCATATTTGCAGACAAAATCATCGAACGGTTTTGATATATTTCTCCTAAGGGTTTTTCTTGAAATTATACCAGGTCACTCAATTACCAGACAAGCATTAAAAAAAAAAATCTACTCTTCGTCAAATACTGGGCAAGTTGTTGTCTACAAACTTGCCTGGCTGAATTACTGAGCAATTACTTTATGCCCAGAGAAAAGAAAACAACAGCATGGTTCTTACGTGTTTGCTAAGCTCCTGACCCATGCTCTCATGAGTACCCTAGGCCATCTGGATCTGAGTGTTGCCCTTCACTATCCACCTTCTTTCATTTAATAATTATTCACTGGACACCTCTTATGTGTCAGGCCCTGTCTTAGATGCTGGATTCTTGGTGACAAACAAGGCAGACAAAGTCCCTAGCCTCATGGAGTGAACATCCTAGTTGTCAGAGGGAATGGGGGATGGGAGTAAGCAAAAACAAAAACAAACAAATAACAACAAGCAAACAGATACTCAGAACCCTGAACCATTTCTGACATATAGCAGGTGTTCAATAAATATTTGTGATTTAATGGAATGAGCAAGATAGATTCTGATAGTGATAAGTGATATGAAGGATATTGATGTGAAATAGAGCAGCAAGATAGGGTCAACATGGAAGGCTCTGTGAAAAGGTGATGTATAGGTCAATATGCAAAGAAAAGTAAGGAGCCTGCAGAAAAGGTGTCCCTAAAGTTGAGGAAGAAGCAAGTGAAACATCAGGGAGTTAGTAACAAATTGATTGCATTTGAGGACAGAAAGAGAACAATGTGACTGAGACAAACTGAGCAAGAGGGAGAGTGGCACAAACTGATGTCAGAAAGGTAGAGGGAGCTCAGCTATGCTGGCACTATAGATCAAACAAAGGAGTTTGGGCTTAATTTCCAGGGCTATTGGAAGCCATTTGGGATTGAAGCAGTAAGTCAACATGATTAAACTCATGAATTAAAAGATCACTATGGCTGCTCTGAGGGGAAAGAATTGGTAGGAGGCAATATTGGAAGAAGGAAGTGCATCAGTTAGGATGTTTTAGCACATCAACAGGTTATAGGTGTAAAAGGTATTGATCCCCTCTGCCCTTGGTGTAAACAGGAGAGAACGAGGTTGGCCAAAGCTGTGGGGCTGTTCTGGCCATAGAAAGATTCATCCTTTAACCAGAGAATGCTGAAAAATGTGCACCATCCTCCATGTCTCCCACAATGTAAAAAATATTGGACAGCTCTGCTTCAATACATATTTTTCATGCTTTCTGGGCATCAGGCTTCTTTAATACACTCTATCTATGTTTGAAGAATTTCCCACTTGGAAACCAGCCTCCAAGATAACTGCTAGTGATCCCCATGTCCTAGCATTTGCTGCCTTGAGTGATTCCCTCCCACACGGCACCAGGGTTAGTGTGTGTAACCAAAAGAACACAACAGAAGTGATGGCATACCACTTATAAGATTAGGTTATAAAAGATGGTGGCTTATGTCTTGAGCTCCCTCTCTTGCTTTTTCTTTTTTTCTCTCTCTTGTCACTCACTCTGGAATAGTCAGCTGCCATTTCTTAAGAAAACCCCAGTATCCTTGTAGAGAGGCCTGCATGATGAGAAACTGAGACTTCCAGCCAATAGCCAACCAGTAGGCATTATTGAAAACAGCCCCAGTCAAGCCTTCAGATGATGCAGCTCTGGCCAGCAAGTTGACTGGAATTTCATGGGAGACCCTGAACCAGAACCACGCACCTAAACTGCTTCTGAATTTCTGACACTTAGAAACTAAAAAATGGTAAATATGTGCTGTTTTAAGCTGTTCATTATGAGGGTAATTTGTTACATAACAACAGATGATGAATGCATCCCCTTTGTGAACCCTGCTACCACACTCAGCCTCCCTTGCAGTCCTGACCTTTGTCAACATTATCCTCCTGCCTGAGACTTCAACTTAGGAAAGAATGATATGAAGAAGCCAGTAATGCAGAGAACAAATTCCAGTGAAGGTGGTGGAGGGAAATTTTGCTTTCAGAGGAGGCAGAGGTAAAGTTGCCAGTGGGGAATCTTGTGCCCACCTCTGTCCCTGTGAATTGCTGTGCTGCATCCAGCAGTGGTAGGAGTGGTAGAGTCAGCATTGGAGCTGTCTGCTGACAGAACATGGATATTGTTTCTGGCTACCTGACCCCCAAGCCTGATTCACTCCAGGATATTCTTTCATACATTTTGTTTAAACTATCTAGTGAGCTCTGTTATTGGCAACTAGGAACCCAGACTGACATAAAAACCTTTGAAGGCAAGTGACAGAAAACGCTGCCTCAAAGTAGCTTAAATAATATGGAATGAACTAGTTCCTTAACAGTAAGTGCAGAAGAAGAGGACTGCATGGGGTGAATCGCCAAGATTCTGGGTCCACTGTACTGGAGCACTCAAGCCTGGGCCTTTCCCTGTGCATTTCGTCATCCTCGCTGGCTGGTGGCAGTTTGACTATAGCATTCTCTTTGTAATAGTGAGGCACCTTATTCAGCAGCCCTCTATAGACTTTCCTTCATGTCTCATTAGCCCTAATTATGTCAGGTGCTCCATCCTAAACCTAACACTGGAAAGAAGAATGGTTTTACCACAACTGCCTTGGACTAATTAGTTTTGACCTCCAAGATCTGGGAAAGAAGTCAGACTCCCTTAAAGCACCTGGCTAGGTGGAAGAAGGTAGGCTATATTTAAAAAATAGGGCTTTTCTGTAGATTAGTAGATACTGAGTAAGCAACAATACTGTCTGCTTTAGGCAGTTATTACAGGATGCAGGCAGAGGGTGATGGTGGCTTGTATTAGGGTAACAGAGTAGGGGCAGAGAGAAGGACATACCTAAAAGCAACAAGATTTGCTGATGTTTTGGATTAGGAGGGAGAAGGGAAAAAATGAGATAGAAGGAATGATGCATTAGTTTAGACCTGAGCAATTAAATCAATAATTTACTTAGGTAAGAAAGGTTGGGTAGAAACAGGTTGAGGTGAAGGTGAAGTTACACATTTGAATAGTTGCACATAGACAGATTAACACATGAATTTGAAGCTAAAAGGGAGATCATGGCTGATTATATAAACTTGAGAGTCATCAGCATATAGAAGGAATTTAAAACCACGGAACTGAGTGAAATCCTTAGGAACAAGGGTAGCAAGGGAGGAATGCAGGTCTGAGAACCAAACTCTGTGGCATGCCAACAGTTAGAGGTCAGGGAGAAGAGGGGAAGCCAGTGAAAGAGAAAGAAAGAGAGTAGCCCATGAGAAAAGAAGAAGACCAAAGCACATCTCAGAGGTCCAAGTGGTTAGCTGTCCAGCCTCCCGAGTCCCAATTCCTCCCTACCCTCACGTCACCCCACCCCAGTCCATTCCTGGCTGTCTTTATTTGAAGGTAATGACCAGTTTCCACATTTTAACTTGCATCTGTGTTTGAAGTTTCATATAACAGATTGACTTTAAGTGAGTTTCACTGTCAATTGAGCCTAACCACTGCTAGATACTGAAGAAAAATAGGGACCGAATCGAAACAAAAGAAAAACTCCAATGCTTTATAAAACCTGTCTACTGTTTCTTTCTTGAATAATACATGCAAGACATTTTCCTCATAAATGTCACAGTAAATGACTGAAAACCAGCCTCCACAAACAAGCTTTGAATATGTCTTCTAGTATTCCACAAATTTTAAAACATGAAGTGAAGACAATCTCCTACTATTTGATTCAAGTAGTATCCTTAAAGAAGTTCACAAATAACATTATGTTGCTTTAAACGAACTACTATTTCAAACAGGAAAAATGATATGTAATGAACTTTTTTATGTCTTAAAAAATTAAGATGTATTTTAATCAATGGAGGTTAAAGTTATAGTTTAAAAGGTATATGTCTTCTAATTAAGATATACCTCTTCTAATTAAACCCTCCAAGTCAGGCAGCCATCTACAGTTCATTGAAGTTCAGATTTTGCATAAAAACTCATTATCTAAACTTAATGAGTTTTTCCTCCTTTCAATACACCACACTCTCAGAAAGGGTCTAAACCGAGAAGACCCTTTAAGAAATGCAAAATAAGACCTCACCTTGGCTCACTGCTGTGCACTGACAAACCTGAGAAATTCTAATTCTCCTTGGAAAGCAATAGTCTTCCATGGGGAATAAAAAGGTTTAAAAGAAAAACAAACTATATTTTTTGTTATATCCACATGTATCTTGAGACACTGGTTTATATTGTAATAGATAAGAGTCCATTACTTCCTCTACTGGCCAAGCCTAGAAAAAGAGTTACTCTATTCCCAACAAGAAGGAAGAGGTGTTATTTAAAACACACACACACACACACACACACACACACACACACACACTCTCTCTCTCTCTCTCTCTCTCTCTCTCTCTCTCTCTCTCACCCCCCACACACAGCACGGATCTTAGAGATCTGTATGAAAAGGAGTGAAAAATGATAACAGAGAAACTTAGTGAGGTACTACCCAGATGGAAGTAGAGAAAACATATTTATGTGGTAATGAACAGCAATTATTTTGCAGTTATTGAATATAAAGAAAATGTTCAGTTATTAGAAAATTTCTATGCAAAGTATGAACTTTGGTGAGTTGCAGATAGAGAAATTGAAGTCTCTGTGGTGAAGGAAGGTAACTCTAATGTACATGGACATTAAAGGCTGAAGTGCAGAAGAAAAGTAGCTAAGGACCAGGAAAAAGCAAGTTGGAAGGATTCAGACCACAGTGGAATCGCTGACTGATTAATTAGGATCACAGATTGATTGATTAGTCAAGTAGGACTAGATTAGAAGAATAACAACAGCACAGAGTGTTTTGTTTATAGTCTGTAGTATAATCACCTGGGCTCTAATCAATTCTTTAGTAAGCTGCGTATAATTCATTTCAATGTGTGGATTTGGTTTTCCTGCATTTGTCCAGGGGGTCATAAGAGTCTGAAAGACTGTATATCAAATTTGAAAAATCCTGCCAGATAATTCTAATAGGAGACATATTGTGTGGTGATTACACTTCAGTCTCCGGAGTCTCCCAAACATGGGTTCACATTTCTGTCCCATTGGCTACTAGCTATGTGACTTTGGGCAGGTGAATTAGACTTCAGAGTTTCAATGTTTCTTTCTATAAAGTCCGGATGCTAATTACAATAATTATTTCAAATGCTCATGGAAATGATTAAATTAAAAACACATAAAGCACAGCATACAGCATGTGATGCAGAGCAACTGCTCAATAAATGTCTGCTGTAAATGGATGCATAGGCTGGTCTGGAAAGACCACATGGGGCTCTAATGTGCATTGGTCAGACCCTGCCCATCCTCACAAGCAGAAAACAAAATGAAGGCATAGATCTGACTGCAGAGTTGGTGAAAGCCAGTGCTGCCTTTATTGGCCATTTGGGACTATTCAGCTTCAGGATGTGAGCTCTGTGCTTTTCCCTGGACCCATCTGGGGTGGTTAAGAGCAGGGCTCAGGAGTCATACTGCCCAACTCTCCTGCTGATCAGCTGTGCGAATTTGGGCAGGATACCTGGTTTCTGTGCTTACATTTCTTCAGTAGAAAAGTGGTGATAATTAAGAACAACATCCTCCTCATAGGGTTGTTATAGAGATTATATGAGCTAATATATTTAGAGCATTTTTATTGTGTCTGGCACATAGTATGATTTCAAAAAACAGTAAAAATAATTTTAATAAAGCAATGATAGTAATTTTGACTTTGAAATAGACCTCTAGGATTCTAAACTTCACTTTGCTTCCCAAGAAGAGCTTTGCAGAATGAATTTATGGAAAGAATGAGAAAGAATAAAGTTAGGAGTAGGTAGGTGGGGAAAAAACCTCAAGAAAATTTGTAATGGAGGTAATTTAATGTATAACCAGGACGGGCGAGGTGGCTCACGCCTGTAATCCCAGCACTTTGGGAGGCCGAGGCAGGAGAATTACCTGAGGACAGGAGTTCAAGAGCACCCTAACCAACATGGTGAAACCCTGTCTCTACTAATAATACAAAAATTAGCCAGGCATGGTGGTGGGCACCTATAATCCCAGCTCCTCAGGAGACTGAGGTGGGAGAATTGCTTGAATCCGGGAGGCAGAGGTTGCCATAAGCTGAGATCGTGCCATTGCACTCCAGCCTGGGCAATGAGAGTGAAACTCTGTCTCAAAAAACAAATAAATAAATAAGTAAATAAATAAACAAATAAAAATAAAGTATAACCAATATGAAGAGGATAACGTTTCTGAAAGAACATTTCTGAAAAGTAGAGAAAATAAAATATATACAGAGAAAAAATATTTCTATGATAAGACAGCAATAATTGTGCAGTTACAATTAATGAATGAATGATATAAGCAGAGAAGGGAAGCTTAAATATGGAAATTAAGAACCAACACAAAATTTGTATCAAATATCTTTGCATTTAGTGTTCACTGAATAAACTTTTGATTAATTGATTGGCTTTTGACTAATGTGATTAAGCACTAAACTCGGCAGACAACCTGAAGCCTGGTTCTTTGCACAGAGTAGGGCTGAGACAAATGTATGGTTTTTCTATGGTCTCCGAATAAGGCCAGTGGCAATATAGTGGATCTCTCCCTCTTTCTCCCCCTTCTGCCTCCTCTTCCCCCTCTTACCTCCTCCCTCTCTTTCTGTGTACACAGAGATTTTTGTCAAAGCTTTGTTACTAAGTAAAAGATCAAGAAAGGGATTGCTAAAACTCTTCTTTAAGGGCTCACGACCCATATTCTCATCCATAAATGTGCACATTTACCCTTTTTTTCCTAAGCAGGCAGCTGAGTGTCGGTCCACCTGCTCTAGATTCATTTTCATCACTGGGGATGGGGAAGGCTTGCTGTGGGCGATGAGGAAAGGGGTTGGTTCATTGGAATTATTTTTTCTGGCATCTTTTGGACAGTTGGATAGTCTACAACCACTTGTGACACTCTCTAACCAATTTTGGATTTCATCATCCTCTTCTGTCTTTGGAGCATCCAGATTGACTGCAGCAGTTGCCCAGACCTGCCCAGGATGAGAGTCGTCAGCCACTTTGAAAGACAGCTCTAGGGACGCAGAAAGCATTTTTTAAAAAAATTCATCTGATGGTGGAGGGTACTGAGGTCCAGGTTTTTCTCAGTCTCAGTTCAGCAGAAATCTGACCTCTGCTCTCCCTTCTGGCCTTGTTTTGAAAAGATGAACAAATGTAAAACCATGAGAGTCCACTAAGAGACAGCAGAGGAGTGCCAGGCCCTCCGACCCAGAACATCCTCTTCTGTTCGTTTCAGTATATTTTGTGTATGGTGTATCTTTTTAAATTCTAAAGTCAATAAATCTCTATTTTCTTTAAAGTGAAAGAAATGGACTTATAACTTTATAATTGTACGTCATAAAACTGGAAAGAAATACACACAGTCCAGGAGAGAGGAATACGGATTTTGAACATACCAGAACAACTGCTACTGGAATAATGGTGCAATGATAACATACACATGGGCAAAGTAGAGCTGCTCAATTCTCAATTTGCTTTTATTTCATCTCTCAAGAAAATTCACGTGAAACAGTAAAGAATAAAGCTCACAGATTAAAGGCTATTGATGCCCAAGATGAGAGTGATTGTCACAGAACATGAACTCTAAATCAGTGCTAGTCTCTTGGTCCAGACAAATTATGTATACTTCAGGCTCTAAAGCAAATGTTAGCATGAATACCTTTTTTGGATAATTAAATAGGAAGTTTTTGAGCATTTGATGGGAGTGCTAATCGCTAGGAGGTAGCATGGGTTCACTGAGAACCAGTCATGCTAATTAAATCTTATTTTCTTTTGTTAAAAGCAACTATCTGGCAAGTAACTGAATAAAACAAAATGACAATTAATAGAAAGTTTTGCTGTTAAGAATCCCAAACCATTTCCCAAAGCACAGAATCTAGGTCAAAGGAACAGCAGTAAGGATGTGGTCTAAGAGAAGCATGAAAGATTTATGGGATTTCATCCACTGCATGTTGAGATGCTGCAACCCAAGCAGCAACTCAGAAGCCTGAGGCACAGAGAGAGAAAGACATTGATGTTAAAGGGTGAAGGAGTGCTGGGCTCAGCTCAGGGGCCCTATTTCAGAAAGGATTTTGACCAGTTGCAGCACACATAGAAGACAGTAGATAAGATGATGAGAGAACCTGAGCAATGTCACACAAAAAATGGATAAATATATTGGATATTTGTGCTCTGGACATGACTTGGAGCGGCAGTGTGGCATGGAAAACATAGGCTCTGGAGCCAGACAAACCTGAATTTGAATGCTGGCTGTCTCCAATAAGCCGGAGAAGTTCCATAGAGAAGTTACTAAACTTCTCTGTTCTTGTTTCCTCATCTGTAAAATGGAAACATAATGTGTGCCTTGCTGGGTGGTCAGGATTAAATGCAACAACATCTATCAAGTACATGATGGTATGTAACAAATGCTTAATAACGATCGGTTATAATCATTAATGTTATCATTCAGGGACACTGTAGGTGACTTCAAATATCTTTTTCCGAAGGCATTTTTCTTTTCTTTTCTGCTTTCTTTTCTCTCTTATTTTGTTTTTTGTTTTTGTTTTTTGAGTCAGGGTTCTATTCTGTCACCCACCAAAGACTTTTTTTCCTCAGCATAGAAACTGGAGGTTCTCAAACTTCATTGTTCAGAAGCATTACCCAGTGTCTTATTCTGTTTGCAATGCTGTAACAGAATACCTAAGACTGGGTAATTTAAAAAGAACAAACATTTATTTTCTTATAATTCTGGAGTCTGGGAAGTCCAAGATGAAGGCACTGGCATCTGGCAAGGGCCTTCTTACTGTATCATCTCATGGTAGATGGTGGAAGGGCAAAGAGACAAAAGGGGACCAAACTTACCCTTTTATAATAGCATTAATTCTACCCATGCAAGTGGAGCCCTCATGGCCTAATCACCTCTTCAAAGTTCTACCTTTCAATACTGTTAAAATGGCTATTAAATTTCAACATGTATTTTTGTCCAACCATAGCATCTGGGATGCTCTTTATGAAATACTTCTGTAGGTCTGGGTGAATCCCAGGAACCAGCATTTTCTTAAGAAATCCAGGCAATTTCAGAACAGAAGGCAAATGAACCTTACTTTGGGAAACATTGATAAAAACATTCTGAAGTCGCTCCTATCTTCAAACAACTTTTCTTCTATGCACTTTTTTTTTCAGTTACCATCTCCTCTGTCCTTGTCCTTCTCTCAAAAGATTTACTTTTACTTCTACTTGGTAGGTCTAAATAGCAAAACTTCCTAACCTGGGCACCAGGGAAGCTCAGTGTGCCACAGAATGGGTAATACCTGGGCTGAGACATTGATTCCTTCTGCCACCGTCCCTGCTGGCCACCAGTGGCCTAGTCCCTTACCCCCATGTGCTATAAAAAGTTCATTTTCTATCTATGCCATGGCAAGTACAAGACTGAGAAGCACTGCCTCAGAGAGCAAGGATCATTGTTTATTTCTTTATATATTAACCTGGACCTGGAAGGCTTCCTGAGTCACAGGGGACTTGTCATGCTTTCTGAATCATAGAGGAATAAATATTTGTTCAATGAATGAAAGAACAAATAGTTGGGGAAAGGTAGCATATTTCAGCTAACTCTACTTCTTCAGTTTCCATGTACTTTTTAATCCTGTGTTCAGCTGGTTCCACCCGCACCACTCTACTATAATTGCAGAAGAACAGAGGCTTTGGAGCCACAAAGACATGGATTCCAGTCCTGTTTCTATCATTTACCAGTTTTGTGCAAATTTCAGATGTCTATTGCTGCATTAAAAAGTTGCTCCCAAACTCTATGGCTTAAAACAACCACCATTTTCACTGGCCATCAGAGAAATGCAAATCAAAACCACCATCTCACACCAGTTAGAATGGCGATCATTAAAAAGTCAGGAAACAACAGGTGCTGGAGAGGATGTGGAGAAATAGGAACACTTTTACACTGTTGGTGGGATTGTAAACTAGTTCAACCATTATGGAAAACAGTATGGCGATTCCTCAAGGATCTAGAACTAGATGTACCATATGACCCAACCATCCCATTACTGGGTATATACCCAAAGGATTATAAATTATGCTGCTATAAAGACACATGCACACGTATGTTTATTGCAGCACTATTCACAATAGCAAAGACTTGGAATCAACCCAAATGTCCATCAGTGACAGATTGGATTAAGAAAATGTGGCACATATACACCATGGAATACTATGCAGCCATAAAAAAGGATGAGTTTGCGTCCTTTGTAGGGACATGGATGCAGCTGGAAACCATCATTCTTAGCAAACTATCACAAGAACAGAAAACCAAACACCGCATGTTCTCACTCATAGGTGGGAACTGAACAATGAGATCACTTGGACTCAGGAAGGGGAACATCACACACCGGGGCCTATCATGGGGAGGGGGGAGGGGGGAGGGATTGCATTGGGAGTTATACCTGATGTAAATGATGAGTTGATGGGTGCAGCACACCAACATGGCACAAGTATACATATGTAACAAACCTGCACGTTATGCACATGTACCCTACAACTTAAAGTATAATAATAATAAATAAATTAAAAAAATAAATAAATAAAATAAAAAAAATAAAATCAAAGCTGATTAAAAAAAAAAAAAAAACACCATTTTATTGCTCATGATTTTGTGGGTGAGAAATTTGGTCAATGGGGATGGTTCACGTCTGCTTCACTTATTGTCTGCTGTACTCATTTATGGGCTGGAAGGTCCAAGCTCGAGAGGTCCATGGCCTCACTCACATGTGTGGGGTCTTGGACTGGCTGCTGACTGAAACATCTGTTTTAGTCTTCCACGGCTACTGTAACAAAATAGCATATACTGGGTGGCTTAAACAATAGAAATTTATTTTCTCACAGTCAGAAGGCTGGGAAGTCCAAGCTCAAGGTTGCAGCCAATTCCATTTCTAGTGAGGGCTTTCTTCCTGGCTTGCAGAGAGCTGCCTTCTCACTGTGTCCTTACATGGCAGAGAGAAAGCAAACTCTTTGATGACTCTTTTTAAAAATTATTTTTTATTTCCATAGGTTATTGGGGAACAGGTGGTGTTTGGTTACATGAGTAAATTATTTAGTGGTGATTTGTGAGATTTTGGTGCACCCATTACCCAAGCACTATACACTGCACCCTACTTGTAGTCTTTTATCCCCTGTCCCCTTCCCACCCTTTCCCCTGAGTCCCCAAAGTCCATTGTGTCATTCTTATGTCTTTGCATCCTCACAGCTTAGCTCCGCTTGTGAGTGAGAATATATGATGTTTGGTTTTCCATTCCTGAGCTACTCCACTTAGGATAATAGCCTCCAGTCTCATCCAGATCACTATGAATGCCATTAATTCATTCCTTTTTATAGGTGAGTAGTATTCCATCATATATATATATGACATATAATATACATATACATATATATGACATATAATATGCATATATATATATATACACACCACAGTTTCTTTATCCATTCGTTGATTGATGGCATTTGGATTTATTCCACGTTTTTGCAATTGTGAATTCTGCTGCTATATACATACATGTGCAAGTATCTTTTTCGTATAGTGACCTCTTTTCCTCTGGGTAGATACCCAGCAGTGGGACTGCTGCATCAAATGGTAGTTCTGCTTTTAGTTATTTAAGGAATCTCCACACTGTTTTCCATAGTGGTTGTACTAGTGAGTTGATACATTCCCATTAGCAATGTAGAAGTGTTCCCTGTTCATTGCATCCAAGCCAACATCTACTATGTTTTGATTTTGATTATGGTTATTCTTGCAGGAGTAAGGTGGCATTGCATTGTGCTTTTGATTTGCATTTCTCTGATCATTAGTATGTTGAGCATTTTTTTCATATGTTTGTGGGCCATTTGTATATCTTCTTTTGAGAATTGTCTATTCATGTCCTTAGCCCACTTTTTGATGGGATTGTTTGTTTTTTTTTCTGGTTGATTTGTTTCAGTTCATTGTAGATTCTGGATATTAGTCCTTTGTCAGATGTAAAGATTGTGAAGATTTTTCTCCCACTCTGTGAGTTGTCTGTTTACTCTGCTGACTGTTCTTTTTGCCATGCAAAAGCTCTTTAGTTTAATTAAGTCCCAGAAATTTATCTATCTTTGTTTTTATTGCATTTGTTTTTGGGTTCTTGGTCATGAAATCCTTGCCTAAGCCAATGTCTAGAAGAGTTTTAATAATGTTATCTTCTAGCATTTTTATAGTTTCAGGTCTTAGATTTAAGTCCTTCATCCATCTTAAGTTGATTTTTGTATAAGGTGAGAGATGAGGATCCAGTTTCATTCTCCTACATGTGGCTAGTCAATTATTGCAGCACCATTTGTTGAATAGGGCATCCTTTCCAAATAAAATACTTAGGAATATACCTAAACAACGAGGTGAAAGACCTCTACAAGGAAAACTACGAAACACTGCTGAAAGAGATCAGAGATGGCACAAACAAATGGAAACATGTCCCATGCTCATGGATTGGTAGAATTAATATTGTGTAAATGACCATACTACCAAAAGCAATCTACAAATTCAGCACAATTCCCATCAAAATACCACCATCATTCTTCATAAAATTACAAAAAATCAATTCTAAAATTCATATGGAACCAAAAAAAGAGCCCACATAGCCAAAGCAAGGCTAAGCAAAAATAACAAATCAGGAGGCATCACATTACGTGATTTCAAACTATACTATAAGACCATAGTTACCAAAACAGCATGGTACTGGTATGAAAATAGGTTTACAGACCAACGGAACACAATAGAGAACCCAGAAATAAACCCAAATACTTATAGCCAACTGGTTTGATGATTCTTATAAAGAAACTAATCCTATTGGATCAGGACTCTACCTTTAGACCTAGTTTATTCTTAATTAAGTCCAATCTCCAAATACAGTGACATCAGGAATTAGGGCTTCAACAGCAGAATTTTCAGGGGACACAGTTCATTCTATAACAGTATGTCCTTTCCCACATTTTTTCCTCATTCTTCTGGACCCCTCTCCAGCAAGATATCCTTTAAAAGTTGCAAGATCTTTTCAAGTCTAGACTCAGCTAAGAATTTCACTTACATACATTCTGTTGAATAAAGTGAGTCACAAGGCAGGCCCAAATTCAAGGAGAAGGGGAATAGACTTGACTTGTTGATGAGAAGAGTAGTTAACTCACACACTCCAAAAGGACACATGGAATGGGAGGGATGGCTGTAGCTGTCTTTGGAAACAGTCTGTCAATTTGTCCTTGAACACATTGTTTAACCACCTGATTTTACTTTCTTTGCCTGTAAAATAGGAAATAATACTATCAGCCACTTTGGGATGTTGTAAGTAATAGATTAAGACAGTGTGTTTAGCACCTAGTACATTGTAGTAGAAACATAACAGAAACAACAAAAACACATATGGGTTGTGCCCATACTATGTGGCAGCACTATTATAAGCACTTTAAACATATTGCTTTATGTAATCTTTGCAACAGTCCAAAGATACACATTATCTTTGAAATAAGATGAGAAACCCTAGGCACAAAAATGTTAACTTGTAGAAGGTTGGTTGCATTGTAACTAGTCTGTCTAAATCTTGAATGTCTTACTATCTGCTTTATCCAAAGGACACTTTTTAGTTTTTTCTCCTTAAACTATATTTGAGAGTTTACAGTTGATGTTGTTGATCACTCCTCTACCAAACACTCCTCCTCCCATGACCACTATGACTCCCCTCTGTACAATCTTTCCTCCTTCTGTGATTGCTGCCTTCCAAACTGCTCTTTTATTTCTTCAACTCTTCTTTCTTGAAGGAACCATCCCATGTGGCAACTCAATTTCTACCTTTCCAATGATGATTGCCAGTCTTCCCTCTCTCCTAAACTCTAGGCTTGCATTTCTAAGTGTTATTAGGGTGTGAATATATATGACCCATGTAACGTTTTGAAACATTTGTGCATTTTGCTTCTTTCTTATTCCATTGGTTACAATCTTGTCACTTAATACTTGAAATGTTTTTCAAATTTGGATGTTTCTAGCAATCAGCTAATGCCTTTGGCCTGGTTTAAGCCTTCATCATTTCTTGCTTGGTTTATGAAAGTCATTTTTTAACTGAACTTGTTGCTTTCAGTTCCTCACTGACATATGGCATTAGTGTAATATTTTTACGTGCTTCAACACACATACCTTCTCACCATTACTATACGGTTCCCCCACCCCCACCCCCAGCATCACACTATCTCTGGTGTCACCTTCTCTGTTCATGGGCACACCCGCCAGATGCGCAGAACTGAGTCCCTGCTTGGAACTTGGAAAGAGCTGCCTGGGTTTGAACCATGGGCCTATGGGTGTCAGATGCCCAAATGCAGGGTTTCTCCTTCTCTAGGGGTTCCCCCCTTTGAAGAAACAGCATCTGCTCAACCTCCCCTACAGGCTCCCTGAAAGCTGGTTTCTCCTTCCTCTGCTTGTCTCTTTGCAACTCTCTGGAGGCATCTTTACCTTTACAGCTTTGCACTTTCTCTGCTATTCCCATATAAGTTCCCTGAAGCCCTAGTACCATTGACAGCAGGATTTCAAAGCTTGCCTGTTGCGTGAGCATTCTATGGGGTCCCAAATTACCTTTCTGTGCAATATGAATTGTGAAATGCCCGTAGAGACAGCACAACCTCATGGCTAAGAATGATAGTTAACAGTTCTAGAGATCCTACTGTAATTGTTCTAGAGTGGGGGCCTGAACACCAGTATTATAAAAAAGACAAAAGAAAAAGTAGGAAAAAAGTAGAAAGAAAGAAAAAGAAAGAAAGAAAGAAAAAAAGAGAAAGAAAGAAGATCAAAACTACCTTCATCATGTGTGAATTTGAGCAAGTAACACCTTTGTGAGTCCCCTGCCCCCAGTTTTTCATTGGTAAAATGAGGATAACAGTTACACAGACCTCGTTGAACTATGTACAGAATTAAATGAGATTATGCACCTAAAAGGCTTGTGGCACAGCGATACGCACACACACACACACACAGTACTTCGTGGTTATTTCTAGGCTTTATTGCTTGAAAAGCTGAAAAGATGGGTGGATGAAAGGTGCCCTGAGGTTCCTTCCAACTCTCCAAGATTCTGTGATACTCCTCCTTGGGTGCTGAAGTCACGTTGGCAATGTTTGGATTTCCAAACGGTTGCTTAGAAAACTAACCGAGACCTAAGACGCCCAGGTAAGCCTCAGAGTCTTTCCCGGGAGTCGTTTATTTATTTGATCTTAGTTCTGACCTAGAGCCTCCACCTTCTCCAAATCACCACGGTGGTCGAAAAGGGCCTGTGCTTGGGAAATCCTTCCTTTGTTGGCGATTCTTGGACCCAAACCCTGCATTTGGGCATCTGACACCCATAGGCCCATGGTTCAAACCCAGGCAGCTCTTTCCAAGTTCCAAATAGGGACTCAGTTCTGCGCATCTGGCGGGTGTGTCCAGATTGCAGTCTTCGCACCAGGCATCCAAGAACGTGCTTCGGACACACGCAGGGTGGTGGAAACGGGTTCTTGGTTTGCATCAGGGCTGAGGGGTGGAGTAGCTCCAGCGCCCGGAGCGCGCACACGCTCACACTCCCCAAGCCAGGGCGCGGCCGCTCTGGGCGCGAGGTCCCAAACCAAGTCTCCCGCTTGGCCAGGAGCCGGGGCGTACCCTAGGTCCCCGTCTGGGGCCGCCGCGAGTCTACCCTGCGGCGCGCACTCCTGACCCGGCCCCGCCCCGCGGTGGCCGCGAGTAGCGGGCGGAGCGCAAGCAGAGAGGCGCTCTGGGCTGTGCGGCGCCGCCTCTCCTCGGTGTTGGGGGAGGGACAGAGGGACCCGGCGGGAGACAGAGAAAACCTGACCGACCGGCTGGCGAAGAGCTGCATGCAACCGGTGGGAGGCCGGGCCGGCTGGGTCTGAGGCTCGGGATCGGGCTCGGACCGTTTCCCGGCGGGTCCCTGGCGGTGAGCGCGGACGGCCCGGAAGCAGCGGCTCTGAGCTGGCAGGCGGAGGGCTGTCTCCTGCGCCCGCCTGCCCGGCGCGGTCCGAGGATGCGGGGGGGCGATGCCCGGGGCCAGGGACGCGCTCTGTCACCAGGCGCTGCAGCTGCTGGCCGAGCTCTGTGCCCGTGGGGCCCTGGAGCACGACAGCTGCCAGGATTTCATCTACCACCTGCGGGACCGTGCCAGACCCCGGCTCCGCGACCCAGGTGAGTGCCGCCACCGCCGCCTGGAGGGACCCAAGGGCCTTGGGCTGGGACTTGGGGCCGCACCGGGGCCTGAGGCAGAAGAGCGACGCGGACTGGGAGAGGGCGGGGGGCGGCCACCGAGCCAGGAGAGGGATCAAGAACCATCGCTCTGTGGCCTGATGCTGTAGCCAGGCGGGGACTCGGGCGGTGGCTACTGCACGGAGGCCGAGTCCGGGTCGGCTGGGGCAGGGTTGGAGGGACCACGCCCGCCACCTGCGCTCCCATCGCCAGGGCTCCTGGGGGCGGCTCCCTAGCTCCGAGCTACGCTCTCCACTTCCTGGGCTATCTGCATTCAGAGCGAGGTGAGGCCAAGGCGGCCTCGGAGCCGTGGGAAGGGGGACGAGGCCAAAGGAAACTCTGGGAAGTTGGGAGTTGGGGACGGCCTCGGGCTGGGGCCGAATCCCACTGGGTGCTGCTCATCGTTTCTCCTGAGCGTCTAGTTCCTTTCCTTGGTCTGGGGTGAGAAGGGCGGGACGCGATCCGGCGTTGGGCCGGGGACAGGGAGCTTTTCGTCTTGGGCAGACGGGCCTGAACCCATTCCCGGCAGGTCGCACGGCGTGGAGGTGGCCTGGGCCTGGGCGCTGGGCTCGACCAGCGACTACCGCCGGCCACACTGGGGTCCGTAGGCTCGTCGGTCCTGGCTTGTGCACCTGTAGTTATTCCTAGTGAAAGTTGCAAAGCTCTTAACTTTGGAAAGTTCATTTATTTTGGCATTTGACCAATTAAGGTTGGAGGAGGGAGTTTTAGCGGAGCCATTTGCTTTTCCCGAGGTCCTTGTGTCTCCCAGGTCGTCTCATCCACTGGCTAGTGGAAAATGCATTCCTTCCAATGTTTGCTTGAGATGTTTCTCACCTGGAGAAAGAGTTTTCTCGAATATTCTCCCAACCTAAGTACTTACCAGAAGAGCATTGTGTGGTTAGATTGTTAAAAATGGGATGAGAAAATGGCCTTTCTCTTGATATTGCTATGTATAAATATTGGAAATGAGCTATTGCCTTGCAAAGTATCATGGACGAGCTGAAACCAATTTATTATATAAAAATCCATTTATCCAAAAGATAAATTAAAGAATTATTTGATTTATAACGAGTGTCAACACTGAGCCAGACTTAAATAGTGTCTCCTTGATATATTCAAGATGGGTGTGTGGGGTGAAGTCATCTGCTAAAATTTAAAAGTTTATATCAGATTTTCCCTACTGGAGGCTTTTTTTCTATTGAAAAAGAAAAAATATTGTTTTCCATTGCCAATGGTTATATTAACTAAGTTTATCGAAGATGTCCTAAGTTGGGGAAGTTCGTCCTTAAGCAGCAGAAGCAAGACAATTATTTTACATGCTTTGCCCAAAGCAAGTGTTAGTATTGAAACATCTCACTTCCTTGCCTATGACCGGACCACGAGCTTTCCTTGTTATCCCACATATGCAGTTGTCTTTGGCTTTACAAGAGACGATGGATGAGGCCTATCTTTGAATCACGTATTTTTGGCCAGTTTTCTGTCTCTGCTCCTTTTAATCCAGGGGCTGGATCCTGTGTTTTCAGGTTCTCTTCAGCCCCTACACCAGGCAACCCCTGAGAAAGATTCACTAAGAGGACTTCTTACAAGAGTAAATCTGATTCCTTGGCTGAGGAATAGCTATAGATAGGAGTCGACCTTGCTGCTCTGAATTCCTGATATTAGTGCTCTCCTTTCTTAAACTAGGACACAGGGTTTTGAAGTAGCCCCATGCCCCTCTGGCTCTTTGGTTTGTGTTGGAAAGTAGCCAGCTCATGAGGGAAGGGGTGGGGGTGGGGGGTTCAAGTGCGAGGTGAGAGGAAACGAGGCCAAAGATTACATCCTAAGTGCACCCTCTCCTTCAGGATGCTTTTCCCTTCATTTCCAAATCTCCCTTCATTTCCCTCCTTCCTTGCCTTGTCGACATTAATTCTTACATCAGATGCATTTGTCTTCATCCCTCTGAAGCAAGAGTGACTTTAATCTCTGAACCCTAAAAGCTGAGTAGCTAGAAAAGCTGCACCACACAACACCATGTGAATAATGTCCCTGCTATGATAGCGTGAACCAGAACAACCATGCACAGCAGCCCTGAGACATGGGTTTCTAGAGAGAGTCATCTCTGTAAATGGATGATTTCTTTTTCTGTAAAGGAATCCACCTGAATGCCATGTCCTAGCTTTCTCTGTTATTGTCCATTCACGGCCACCCAGTGATAGCTAGGTTTCCTCAAGCTCAACTAAGGACTTTGGTTATAAAAGGAGAAAAAAGATATAATTTCCTGTGGAGAGCAAAGTGACCCTGCATCTAGGAAATTTACTCATTTTTTCAGAGGTGTGGAAAGACTAGGGCACAGACCAGTGGGCCTGAGCCATCAGAAAGGTTATTTTTTTGTTCAGGTAGTTATAGTGCCCTGTTGGGGGAGTACAGCACCCAGATTTCCCTGACTTGGTGTTCACAGAGGACTTGATGCAATTGTAATTTTAAAAAATAAGCCTAAGTTACAATTGGAACTGAAGTGCCTCACACAGTCTGTCATCTGTACCAACTTGTGGAAAGTAAAGTGCTGAGTGTGAGCACTTTCGTCCATAGAAAGCAATTAGAATGTGCTGTTGGTTGCTTTTATAGTGTTTTATATGTTACTGATGTGGGACATAAACTTGCAGGCCTCAGAGACTAGCCTTTAAGGCAGAGGGAAGAGCAAGTGCAAACGCCCTGAGGTGGGAGCATTATTGATATGATTCTAGAAATGGTGATTTCAGAGGTGGCTGGAGAGGCGTGAAAGAGATGGAGAGTGGTAAGACATATGGTCAAGAGTTAGAGAGGGTGGATCATGCAGAGTCTTGTAAACCATTATAAAGACTTTGGTTTTACTCTGAATGAGATACGAAGTCATTAGAAGGTACTGAGTGGAGAAGTGACAACACTTTGACTGCTATGTTGAAGAGCAAAGGTGAAGTCAGAGAAACCTCTTAGGAAGTTATTTCAGAAATCCAGACAGAGGTGACAGTGACTTCAACAGCGATAGTGGCAATGGAGTTGATGAGAAGTAATTGGATTATGAACGCAATTTGCAGGTACAGCCACAAGTATTTATTGAAGGAAGAGATGTGAAAGGTGAGAGAAGGGCAACTAAGGAAGCTTCAAAGAGTTTTTGACCTAAAAATTCCATGTACAAGTAGAAGTCTTCAGGAAGAAGGTAGGGGTGAGGAGGGAAATCATGAGGTTTATTTTTTATTTTACTTTAACTTTTTGTAACACATTAAGTGTGTGATGCCTCTTTAGATAGCCAGGCTGTTTTACAGTTAAGTGACCTGAGGTATGACTATCCTCTTTAATGTCAATTGCTCTATGCTTGTATTTTATAACTGGAGACTTCGCTGTCAAGAAGATTAATTGGTTGTAGAACAGCATGTATTGTTAGAAGGTTTTCCTTGTAGGGAATTAAAAGGTATCTTAAATTTCTACCCATGGATCTTGATTATACTTTTTTTGGTCAAAAAGCATTAGTCTTATCCCTCTTCTCCATCATATACCTTTAGCTACTAGGAGGTAACCTAGCCTAACTTCTCTAGATCCACTCTTTTGAAGGAACAGAAAGGAGGATTGGATCATGTAATGTCTAGGTCTTAAACATGTTTTTATCATTTTCTTTTTAAGTCTTTTCTTCTGTAGGGTGCCAAGCACTTTATGTAGGTCATTTCACTAGTCCTCATAAGTCTCCTAAGCACTCATCTGTGTTCCAGCAGCAGTAGCAGCTTCTGGGAGCTTGTTAGAATCGGAGAATCTCAGTTATGTCCCAGACCCACTGAATATGAATCTGTATATTAACAGGATCTTCAGGTGAGAGTTGTAGGCACATTAAAGTTCAAGAACCATGGCTAAAAGTGATTGATATATATGAGTAAACTGAAGTGCGGAGAAGTAAACTAGCCCAGGGCCATGGAGTCCATTTAAAAGAATTGGGTCTAAGTTAAAGTAGCTTCTTAGGTACTCACATCACATATACTGAAAACTGAGGAGTTATTGTCAATGAACATTTTCTAGGTATCTTTCATAAGAGCCACCCTTAGACCTACTTTCTCTCTTCTGTACTTGTATGATGGATTTAATCCCCAAGTGTAGGTCACATTCTATATAGTTATAAAGATTCAGCTTAGTATTTTTGATTATGAATTCTGTTATCCAGGATACTGGTTTTCCATTCATGTTCCAACTCCATATTCTGAAGATTTTTTGTGCATGTTCTCTGTGTTTGTACCCAAGCTCTAGAAAAGGTTCAGCAGGTCAGAGTGTGAAGCAGAGCCTTAAGACTCGTGATTAGTGACTCTTCTCTCCACGTAAATATTACTCTATTCAAGAAAAGCTTTTTCTAGATCACTGGTTTTCAACTTTGGCTGTACGTTAGGAATACTTAGGGAGCTGGAACAAACAAACAGAAAAAACAAACAACAACAAAAAAAACTACCAATGATTGGGCTGCACCCTAGATCAGTTTTAAATCACAGTCTCTGGGAAATGGGCCTGGTATCAGTATTTTTAAAATTCATCTATTGATTCTCATGTGCAGCCAAGTAGAGAACAACCTTTGAGACCATTGGGCAAAGAATGCATCCACCTAACCCTTCTCAGCTCAGTTCACATTTGTTTCTTGCAAAGTTAGGAAAGATAGTATCAAATACCAGGAACCTTCACTGTTACCCTGTACAGCTAGCACCCATATCAACTGATTCTTAAATTTCTTTTCACAACATTATCCCAAATTTTTATTTTGAGGGCTCGTTGAACATGTCATAAGGCTCTATTATGTCCATCCAATCTGAGAGGGGAAAAAACAAACCAATCAAGAAAAATCTTGTCTAAATAGAGTGTCATTAAAAGGTCAGAATATAGAACCTTCACGAATGTCACCTTATGTTAAAATTTTTTTTTTTTTTTTTTTTTTTTTTTTTTTTTTTTTTTTTTTTTTTTTGTTTTTTTTTTTTTTTTTTGAGACGGAGTCTCACGCTGTTGCCCAGGCTGGAGTGCAGTGGCGCGATCTCGGCTCACTGCAAGCTCCGCTTCCCGGGTTCCCGCCATTCTCCTGCCTCAGCCTCCTGAGTAGCTGGGACTACAGGCGCCCGCCACCGCGCCCGGCTAATTTTTTGTATTTTTTTAGTAGAGACGGGGTTTCACTGTGGTCTCGATCTCCTGACCTTGTGATCCGCCCGCCTCGGCCTCCCAAAGTGCTGGGATTACAGGCTTGAGCCACCGCGCCCGGCCCACCTTATGTTAAATTATAGTCAAGTCACTTATTAGAAAATGTACATGTAAAATAATAATTAAATATAGTTTCTATGAAAAAACCTCCAAAATATTCATCAGGATTAAATATTAGCCTTGATTCAAATTTTTCTAAGATAGTCAAAAGAGAATCAATCTTGAAACACTGGATGTTTATGAATAGACCTTGGTGTGATTATGCACAATGGGATTAATTTTTTAAAGTTAATGTTAATTGCAGTCAGGAAAAAGAGTCTTCTAAGGAATGAGTGGCATATTGGATGCACAATATGTGAATATCTAATACGCATTTACTTCAGTGACATTTTAGGGCTCCTTCATAAATATTTTATTTAAACAAGTGTGTTTTCATCTCTGCGGTACTTCTCTACATGGACCAGTGAGTGGTTTAGTCATGAGGTAATTATTAAGAGGGGAAAACAAAAGCAAATTGTGGTAAAGGCATTGCAGGCAGCCCTATGGCCAGCTGCCTCTTTCACAATAAACAATCAAAGACACAAACTTTTTGATGTGGGATAAACTCTCAAGGAAAAATTAAACCAACACCTAAAGGAAATCATCCTAAAATTTTCTATTATGTATAGAGCATAGATGTTGCTTGCACTGAAAAAGCATTGAGGTACTTTTATGTTTGTGGTGCAAGTGCAATTTCCCATATAGTTTGCTTAAAAACATTCGTAATCTCTTCCTAACAGGTTGATTCGGTGGAATTAACAAGTTCACACTCCAAAGTGTATAGAGAAAGTGGAGGAGCTTAGTGAGAGGCATAAATGGGGGAGCAATCTCACTTTTAAAAGGATAAGTATGGAGTACGTATTTCTATTTTCTGAATGAAGTTGAATAAAATCACCATTTGTGGAGAAGTTTTCAGTTTTCACTGCAATCTTGGAGCAAGAAATGTGCATCACAACTTCTTTTTCTTTCAAATGTTTCATTTGGTGGGCTCTAGAAAGGGCTTTAGACCACATCAAATCCTGAGGACTAGGCTCTGCAGATCTCTTTGAAATCTTCATATGTCCTTGAACATGTATTTTATCACACAAAAAATTTAAATCAACATTGATAGAACTGCACCTGAGAGAAAAAATATCTTCCAGTACATCAAGATGACAAAATGATATAAGCAAGGACTTTGGAGTTAGAATCTGACTGCACTAGTAAGTGCACTAGTAAGGTCACCTTAGTGACCTTGAGTAAAATATTTCACCATTCATTTTATTCATCTGTAAAATGGGAGTGGAAGATTGCTGTAACACTGTGCCCAGAGTAAATGCTCAAATAACGAATCAGTAAATTGATGTTTTTGGTAGTATCACCTGCCCATGTTTCCTTTCAGCTATAGTCCACAAACATGTTTATGTTTTACCACTTGTAATTATTTGTAGGCTAAATTTATTTTTTACTGTTTTGTAAACTTAGCATTTTATTACCTCTTATTAGCTGTGTGTTCCTGGACACGTTATTTAACCTCTGTGTCCTCATTTTCTCACCAGTAAAATGTATTACTAGTATCTGGGTTACTAGTATCCAGATAAAGTATAGACTGCCAGTCCAATTTGAATTTCAGATAAACAATGGGTAATAATGCATGGCACATAATTATACAAAACAATTATCTGTTGTTTATCTGAAATTCAAATTGAACTGGGCATCCTATAATTTTATTTGGTGATGCTGACAACGCTATACTAGTACCTAACTCACAATGCATATGAAATACCATAGTACCTGGTATATGCTCATAGTAATACACATAGTAAATGCTCAATAAATACTAGCTATTATTTCTATTATTATAATTTTCCCATTGTTAACACTTATTATTATGTAATTATTATTATTGTGATGACTATGTATATTCCAAAGAATGGCTATACCTTTTTTATTTAACCATTCTTTTGAGGCTATTCTAGCTTGTAATTTTTTTTTTTTTTAGTATGAATAATGTCTTGTATTTATAGTTCCCTATTTCCTTTTGGGAAAATTTTTTCGTGATAAATTATAAACAGTGAGCCCTAATTGCTTTCGGTAGATCTATGTTAGTTAGTCCTGCTACATGTCAACAGTAAATCCGCTAGTGAATTAGGTGTATAATGTGAACAAAAAGTTGCTAATTTAACATGGTTTAAATAGCTGCCTAGTTGTTTTGATTTGTGGTTTTTTGTTGTTGTTGTTGGTAGGACTGAATATTTTTTGTTTTGAACCTTATATTTACTCATGTGATTTTTTGTGTTCTCTACCACATTCTCTATCATGTGCCAGTTTATTTTTTGAGAATCTTAAGGTTTTTTCTACCAGTTTCCATTAATTTTATTTTTTGAGAATCTTAAGGTTTTTTTCTACCAGTTTCCATTAATTAGAATGTAAATATTCTGTCAAATTAGCTCACAGAAGGAGTATTGTATAGTGAATGAGCTCAGATTGTCTGACTATAATCAACCCATTATATTAAAGTGTCTTTTGAAATTTCAGGGGTGCTTCAATAAATAGGGATTAGTTGTAACATTCTTTTCCAATGCAAAATGCTGCATTCATTAATATGAAATATGAGAAAAGTTGTTATAATTTGAATCTCTTTTTCTTTGTGTTTTCTTTCCCACTCCAAACCACCCCACCCTACCCTTATGTAGCTGTTACTTAACCACATTGAACGGATCAATCTTTCCTAGTTATAATTAAGTTAAATTCCAAAAACATTTATTGAGGGCCCCTTAAGTGCTATGTACAAGGTTGGGCATCTGTCATTCAAAGATACATTAGACATGCTTACTGCCCCTATGGAATTGACATAAAACAATAATGGCAATTAATAAAATCAAGAAGGGAGATATCTACTGGATACAGTACAAAAAAAAGAGTAGAGAAGTAATTAGCTGACTTGAGCGGATCTGCAGAGGCTTCCTACAGAAGGCTATTCTTGGGCAGAAGAGTTTGCCTGGAATTTGTTGGTGGGAAGAGCGTTCTAGGAATTTACAAAGGTCCTAACACAGAAGAGGATGAATTCTGGGTAACAGTAAGTTGAGTGTGTTTTGCGAATGTTGAGAGATGGATCTGCTCTAGTAAACAATGGTCAAATCAGATCACGAAAGCCCCTGTATGCCATTGCCAAAATCCCGCTGAGGGCTGACTGGAGCGCTCTGATACAGAAATCTTGAAAGAAGTACAGTTTATATGATAAGCTCAAAGCATCCATTCTCAGCAAAGCACACCAGGAGATTTCAGTTCCGTAAATGCAACTTCTCAAGTCTTCCTGGTTCCTCATGGAAAATATACTCAGGTTACTGGCAAAGATGTTCTTTCTGTCCAAGATAAGGTCCTCACAGATTGGAATCAATGAATGGAAGTTTGCCCATTTTAGATCTCCAACATGTCACCCGAAACCCATCTGTAATTACCTTGAATAGTTGTAAAGACTGCCTTTAGCAAGTTTAGTCATCTGGTTCAAACATCTGGACTCCAGATATAATTCCTGACTATGCCAACAGTGACATCTTGCTTCCTTGCCTGGTTATTTAATAATGAAAAAAGCAATGTGTTCAGCTGCATTGTAACTACCCAGTCTGTGGATGTGCACAGTCTGTTTTCTCTGAAGTTATAGGGCCCAAGAGGGAATAAGCATGGCAGGCCTGCCTAGTGCTCACCAAACCATGCTGTAGAGATGGTTGTTTATTCTGTGTACAGGGGCTGCCAATTAACAGGCACAATTTTTAAAAATAATTGATTGAATGCCCTTAAGTGGGTCACATGCTGTCCATTTCTAATATCTGCCTCCTCGTCCCCACCCCATACATGTACACTTTGCTTATCACATTTTTGGGACATGCCTGCCTATTGAAGACATCTTAGTTTGTATCAGCTGTAGCACTGCAGAACCATTAAAAGAGTTTACGCTGAAAATTCAGGTGAGTTTTAACCCTTAATTAGGTATTCTGGAGACCAGATGAAAATTGATTGGAGAGGCTGTAGTTGGGGATGCCAGTTATTTGCTCATCATATGTTTATTGAGCATCTACTAAGTACCAGGCTCTGTCCTAAGTATGTACAAATGTAGATATCTAGACACAGTATTGTACATACAGTAGGGAATCAAACAGAAAATTAAATGTTTGTCCTCATGAAACTTACATTCTGGTGAGAGGAAAATGATAATATATATGTAAATTATATAGTATGTTAGATAGTAGTAAGTGCTAAGGAAAAAAAAAAAAACAAAGCGTGGAAAGAGACCAAGACATAAAGACTAAACTGGCATCACTGAGAAGTTGACAAATGAATAAAGGTTAGAAGGAAATGTGGGAGCAGGATACGCGTGTAGCAGGGGAAGAGCATTCCAGGCAGGAGAGCAGCGGGTACAAAGGTCCCAAGGCAGGATTGTGCTTGACATGTTTAGGTACTAGCCAAGGGTTAGTATGACTGTAGTGAGGTTGGCAAAAAAGAGAGTAGTAGTAGATGAGGTCAGAGAGGTGATGGCAGACTGATTATAGGCCTCTATAAGCCTTTTTTTTTTAAGTGACTTTTACTTGCAGTAAGATAGGAAGACATTAGCAAGTTTTATCAGAAGAGAGATAACATCTGACTTAGGAAGAGAAGGGATCACTCTGACCAGCACATAGAAAACAGACTACAGGAGGGTAAAGTTGAAGTTAGGGAGAGGAATTATAAAGCTGTTGTAATCATGTAGGTGAAAGATGGTGGTGGCTTGGACCAGAGCGATAGCAGTGGAGATAGTAGGAGGTGGTCAGATTCTGGGCAGCTGGAAGGTAGAGAAGACAACATTTACTAATGGATGGATATTGAATGTGAAAGAGACGAGTCAAGACTAAGACTGTGGCCTGAGCAGCTAGGACAATAGAGTTGCAGGAGAAGTAAGCTTGAGGGGAATGACCAGCAGCTCAGTTTTTGATGTGGGATGTTGCAAATGCTTATTAGTGAGTCCAGTGGGGATACAGACTAGACAGTTGCATATATGAGCCTGGAGTTTGGGAAAGATGGCTAGGCTGAGGATATAAACATGGGAGTTGTCAGCATGTATGTGATATTTAAAATGAGTTTGTCTGAAATTATCTAGGAAGGCAAAGTGAACAGGAGAGTGAAGAGGACCCGGACTAAGTTCTAGAACTGTCCAACAGTAAGAGGCTAGAGAGAACTTGAGGAACCACAAAGGAAGATTAATGAAGAGACACTAGAAATGAAAGAGAAAATCCAAGCAACAGTGTTGACCTGGAAGCCAAGATGAACAAGAAGGTAATCAAATAAGAAGGAATAAGCAGCTGTGTCCAGTGCTACTGTTAGGTCAAGCAGAATGAAGACTGGGTACTCACCATTGCAGGTAGTGATGCAGGGGTCATTGGAAGTGATGTTGACAAGCATTTTTGATAGAGAGATGGGAAGAAGAGCCTGATTGGCATGGCTCTAAGAGAGATTGAAGGGAGAGGAATTGGGGCAGTGAAGACAGAATATTCATTTAAGTTTTTCTGCTGACAAGAGCAAATAAAAGGCATAGTAGTTGCCGGTGAGGGAAGTGAGATCAAGAGTTGTATTTGTTTATTTATTTATTTATTTATTCATAAGTTTCGAGACTTAACAGCACCAAGGTGATGGGAATGACTAGTACAGAACAAAAATTCATGATATAGGATAAGGAGGGGAGGATTGCTAGAATGATATACTTGGTTGAGAAGTTGGGTATATTTCCCAAGAGTTCAGTGTAGGCATTTAGGCACCACAGGCACATAGATGATATTTAAAGCCAAAACACTAGATGAGCTTACTGTCTTAATCCATTTGCACTGCCCTAGCAAAATTACTATAAGCTGGGTAGCTTATGAACAACAAACATTTATTTCTCACAGTTCTGCAGGCTGGAAAGTCCAAGAGCAAGGAGCTTTCAGATGCAGTGTCAGGTGAGGGCCTGTTCCTCATAGAGAGCACCTTCTCTCTGTGTCCTCACATGGTGGAAGGGGTTTCTTTCATAAGGGCATTAATCCCATTCATGGGGGCTCTGCCCTCATAGTCTAGTCACTTCCCCAAAAGCCCTAGCTCTTAGCATTTTTCATACTAGGGATTAGGTTTCAATATATGAATTTGGGGAGGACACAAACATTCAGACCTTCACACTTACCAAGGGTGAATAAAAAATAGAAAAGAAGTCAAACAACTGGTTAGAAGTTAGAGAAATGTGCAGGAACAAATAAGGAGACTGAGAAGGACCAGAAAGTAATGTGGGAGAAAAATCAAGACCATGCTGGCTTGGAAATTAAGAAAGTATTCCTAGGGGGAAAAAGGATCCCCTGAGTTAAACACAGCTGATAGGTCAAGTAAGATGACAACCAAGAACTGACCATTGCATTTAATAACATGGAGGCTAATTGGTGACCTTGAACCGAGTGGTTTTGGAGGAGTGGTGCCTGAGTGGAATTGGTGAAAGTCTAACTAGAGTCTTTTAAAAAGAGAATGAGAGGAGAGAAATTGAGGGAAAAGTAAGCAATTTTTTTGTATTATTTTGTGAAGGGAAAGGGAGGAGAAACTGATTCAAAAGAAGGCTTTTAAAGGAAAGACAAAATAACTATGTATTCTGGAGAGAGGGAAAAATGATGTAGAGGATTGAACTGCTGGAGTGATGTGCTAAGTAGGCTGAGTAGGTGGGTTTTTCAACAACACTTTATTCATTGTCAAGAAGTCAGGGCAGAGTATGTGGGCACAGGTGGGCAGATGTGGTTTGGGAATCTTGCAGAAGTTTGCCTTCTGATTGCTCTTCTATTCTTGGTGAAATAGGAAGCAGCAAATTTATAGTCTGAGTGGGGATGGTTAGGAAGTAATGGCAACTTGAAAATAAGAGAGTTATAAATGTCTAGGAGAGTGGAAGAGCAAATTGATTAGGGAAGGAAGTGTGATTGCCAGGCAATACCAAGGGCCTGCTTGAAGTTGGCGATCATGAATTTAAAGTGATTTCCATCAGCATAGGTGCGTGTTTTTCTTCCATGTTCAACTCTTTTTGTGCAGTCATGGAAGAGAGGGAAGTTTGTGTTTAAGCCAGGGTTGTGTGTATGATGAGGAAAGAGTGGCAAAAGAGTTGAGGGTATATAGAATAGATTGGAATGATTGATTCTGAAATTTCATCAGACCAAGGAGAGAAAAGCGGATATGTAAAAGGATTAGGGGTAGTGAAGACGTGGTAGGATTAGTGGGTTGTAGGTCCTGGAGGGGTGGAATGCTTGTTGAAAATGCAGTGAGGAGAAGAGGGTCGGAGAGTGAGATATTTGAAATCAGCATTCTGGAGGAGTTGCAATTGTTGGCATGACCAGGTCCAGAACATGATCACGAGAGGCACGATGGGGAGAGGGGGACAAATGATTGAAGATAGGAGCTCAAAGAACTACAGGCCCAGGGTTTTGGAAGTGCTATCGACATGGATATTGGGTTTGCTGAGGATTTTGACGAAAGTAGTTTTGGAAAGTGACAGTAAGCCAGCAATTGGGCTCTTCCAGGAATGTGGGGGAAGCGATCTGAGGAATGATAGATGTCTGCAACAAGATGGGTGGTTGTGGTGTAGTGGTGTGGTCAGACAGTGTGAGATTTAAATCTGGGTATTTTTAAAGAAAACAGCAACAGGCAGTAAACTATTAATTTTTACTTAAGTAGAAGTGTTGAAGGAATATTTTAAGGCAGTAGAGATGCCTTAAGAGACATTTAAGAGATAAAATAATTCGTAATGATATGAAATAGAGAGATTCTGATTCCCAATTTTTTTGCGTATGTGCCTGGAAAGATGTCCCTATAACTTACTAGGTTTACCACAGGAAGTCAAGCACATTTTGTGGGAAAATCATGAGATTAATTTTAAACACATTAAGTTTGGGATGTATATGACATCTCATGCAGATGTCCAGGGCAGTTGACTGGTGGAAAACTGGGAAGAAGTTACTGGAAATAAGGAGGGTGAAAAATGATTGAATGTCAAGGCCCCTTGCAACTCATAGATTTTTGTAAAGTGGTTCCCGGTTCCAGCTATGCATCAAAATCAGTTAAGGAACTTTTGAAGACACAACTACCCTGTCCCAAGATTGACCAAATCAGCCTTCAGGGGTGACATCTAAAATACCTCTACACAGCTAGGGTTGCAAATGACATGCACTTACGGCCTTCATGGTTTACAATTACTTTTTACAGCCCCTTTGTCAAAATAAATGCTCAAACTGTCTATGTAAAACTTTTATAAAATATTAGGCAAAGAAACCCAAACTTGAAAATGTGTTTTCTATCTATGATGGATTCCTTTTTTTTTTTTAACCACAATGAATTTTCTCAAATTATTAGTAAGTACAGCTACTCTTGGCACAATTACTAATAAATTCTGTAGAAAATTTAGCTCTAGGATGTAACTGTAGTGTCCTAGCCCTAAGTAAAATCATGGTCTTCTTTATCTCTAGGCAAGTTATATGATTATCATTTGTCCTTATTTTAGGATAACCATGCAGTACATAAACCTTGTGAAAACTCTAACTAGGCCATGAGGTTAGAGAATAACATGGTTGCTTGATTCCTGTAGGCTATAAATCATCCTAGCCAATATGCTCACTTCTTGTCAGAAAAATCTGCGAAACAGAGAAAGAAACTGGACAAGAATGAGGAGGCCACATTAGAATCACTTTTATCACTTTTAACTTGGGAGTCATAGGATCCCAAGTTAAACATATTTCCATTCTTATTTTTTCAAATAATATGAATGTCAATTGCTAGCATAGCTGAGCTAGCTCTGAAGGCTTCCCAAATCATTTCAGAGGGAATGAGAAAACAGTGCTGCTTGCTCTTCTTTAATCTGTTCCACCGTGACTGCTACTTTAGATTTAATATAACTGTAATATCGCGAATTTATAGGTCATCCTTCTTCTGGGGCTTTTAAAGTACTTTGTGTGTATTACTTTAATTTTTAGGGAACTCAGATTAATCGTTTTATGGAATCTATTTCAGAGGGAATCTACAAAAGAGAACTAGAAAATCCCCCAAAGTGTTTCTTTTTTTTCTTCCAGATGCCTTTGGTAGGAAAATTCATTGATTCTAACTCCACACTGCTTTAGAGGCCATTTATGTGTGGATTACTGTTGGCTTCTCTTGAGGAGAATCTAATCCCCACAAGTTCAGTTAGAGAGGATCCACTCTGCACGCTGATAAAGATTAAAACTGCAGCTCTTTTCCATTACATTGTCTTCTTTTTTTATCTTTTAATTTTTGTATTATCTTATGCTTCAGTAATTCAATCACATCTGCCTTCCCAGTGCCTCAGTATGTGGGAACCGGGAAGTTAAATTGGGCAGATTAACAAAACAGGAGGTCTACTTCATGTGCCTTTATAGTAAAATGTGATGTCTTAGGGTTTGCAGTGGTGTCCCATAGTGCTAGAGACAATCATCAGATTTGACCCAGGGAAACTCCTGGAGAAAAGTGAGTAGTAAATAGTGGCCTTAATGATGCAATTAGAACATGGGGGATTGTCAGAAGAGGATCGGAGTTAGCTTTGTAATACCTGATTCCTTAAATGTTTAGGAAATAGTTTAATTAAATATAGTAAAATATTTGTCTACTGATTTATATTGCTTTTAATCTTCTCTTTTTCCAAAATCTCATGCTAATTAAATTAACATTCCTATAAAAACATACTGAATACAGTATACGTCATTAAGTGAGACTTAGGTTCATAAATAGTGCAATAAACTATAAAGACTTAGAAGTCATAAACTTTTACTTTTCATTAATGAAGCAATCTGTAAATATATAAAACCAAGTTTGTTATAACTTTACAAATTAGAAAAATGAGAATTATGTTGGAGACTACAATACTTCACTAGTAATGGAATGCATCAAATAGACAAAATAAATACACAGAGGATAGAAGTTATATAGTTAAAATAATAAAGAAAAATCATATTGACAAAACACTTAAACAATTAATCAGCACGTGATTAATTTTTTAGACATGACAATACAAAGGAAAAGTTAATTCCAACCGGTAAAAATTGCATGCGCCACATTTACTGACCATGAAATAATCAATGAGCGATTAAGAAGTAACAACAACAATACCAAAACTCTAAACACTTAAAAATTGAACTCTTTCAGAGATCTCTTGAGTTAAAAAAACCAGAAATGAACACTGAAATTATAGACGTTGAGAACACAATGGAGTATAACCAAAGCTATATTTAGACGAAAATTTCTAAGTTGTTAATAGCAAAAAAATACAGCAATAGAAAAAAAATGCATTGAAGTTAAGAGCCTAAAAATAGAAAAGTAAAGCAAATCAAAAGAAGAAAAAAAAAAAAGAGCAAAGCATCAGTAAAACCGAAAGAAGAAATTACTGAATTAGAAAGTGAAAAAAACCCAAAGAAGCAGTGTTAATAAATAAAACCCAGGTGTGTCATTCTGAAATGAAAAATAAATATTGTGCTATTCTGATTAAGGAAAAAATGAGAAAGCACAAATATAAAGCAAAAAGAACAAGAAAGAGGATTTAATAACAGATATAGAAGACGATAGAAAGCATAAGAAAATGTCATATATGTCAATGATGTAGAGGTACAAATTAAGTGGAAGGCATAAACATCTTAGAGTGAGTATAAAAATATTTAGAAGAGATTGAAAGGTGGTCAAAGAACTTTCTGTGTAGAAAGGTATAGGCCTAAATATTTTTATAGGTCAAGTAACAAAATATTAAGTACTACATCAGCCCTCTTATTTGTTGGAGCCACAAATAGTCATTACAAATTTGTGTTGTCATTGCAACAAAAGTTTTCAGTGAGCACAAGAATTAAAGGTCATCAGCACTTCCATTAACAATCACTGTTAATACTTTTACCAGAAGTGGAATTGCTAGGCTTATGCACATTAAATATTTTGATATAAAATTAACAAATTGTCCTCTACAAAGGTTAACAATTCATATACTGTAGAAACTATACTGTGGCATAGAAAAAATATGGAAGGCATCCTAATTTACTATGTGAGGCTAGTATCACACTAATATCAAATCTGACAAAGACAATAGTAAAGATATCTTGATACCAGTCTCAGTTAAGCACATAAATATATTGTAAATAATAGTAAAACAAATACAGCTTTGTATTAAAAATAACGATGTACTGTAACCTGGTGAGGATTTAAGACTACAGGAATGGTAAAATACTAGGAAGCCTAGTATTGCACAGATAGGTTTTTTTGTTGTTTTATATATATAATTATTTTAACTTTTGATGATTTATGCAAAATAAGTCACAAACTTTACACATTTTCCTCTATCTCCAGTCATTCTCTGATTTTAAAAATATAACCGTATTGAGACATGTTTTACATATTGTAGAATTCACCCTGAAAGGGTACAATGGAATTATTTTTTAGTAAATGTATGAAGTTGTGCAAACATCACTATAAATCAGTTTTAGAACATTTTCAACATTCCAGGAAGATTCCTCATATCAATTCTCTGTTAATCCCTGACTCAGGAGACTACTAATCTACTTTCTGTCTCTATTAATGTGTCTGTTCTAGACATTTCATATAAATGGAATCATACAATATGTGATCTCTTCTGAGACTGGGTTCCTTCCCTTAGCATAATGTTTTTGAGGCCTGGCTATATCATAGCACGTGTCATTAGTTCTTTCCTTTTTATTACTGATTAATATTCCATTAGATGGATGTATTTCATTTTATTTATTCGTTTACCAGCTGATGGACATTTGGCTTGTTTCCAATTTTGTGCTATTGTGACATGGCAATATAGTATCTGGTAAAGATGGCATTTCAGATCAGTTGACGGGGGGAGAAAATGGGTTATTCAGAAAATGGGGTTGAGATAATTTAGTAACTATTTGGGAAAAACATTATATGCCTGCTCCCAAAATTTTTCATGTGGTTTAAATTTTACAAATATAGCTGCTAAAATTCCAAAGGAAATTATGTGATAATCATTTTATAATCAGAATACTGTATAGATGACAGCAAAACAATAACAGCGGGTTAGACACAGAGATAAATTTTTAAAATTCTTTCATGTAAAGAGACCTAGGAGTAGTCTGCCCAGGTCTGAGAGGCTCTAGGTAGTCTTAAGATTCAGGTTCCTTCTGTCTTTCTGTGTTTACCTTCTTTAGTGCATGACTTCAAATTCGAAGTCACATCATGGGCTAATATGGTTGCTGGAATTCCAGCACTTACATTTGCATCCCTGAGAAAGACAAAAACCTCACTTTCGACCTGAGTCTGCTCTTTTAGAGTAACCTTCCTAGAAGTCCCACTCTATACTTATGCTTTCATCTCATTGATCAGAATTTAGTCATATTGCCATCCCTAGCTACTAGAAGATTGAGAAATGTAGTCTTTTAGCTTGATATATTTTCACTTCAAATGCAATTTAACTTCTCTTATTTTGGAAAAGGGGAAAAACAGATATGGGGTGGCAACTACCAGTGTCTGTGATCTTTGTAGTAGGTGAAGCCTTCCTTGGCATGACCCTAAAGCAAAAACCATAAAAGACAAGGTTGACGGATTTTGAAAAGCACAACAACAGAAGCATTTTTATTTTGCAAAGTTCATCGTCAGCAAAATTAAAACAAACTTCAAAGTGGGACAAAATAATAACAATGAATGATAGAGGATTAAAATTCTTAAAATGTACTGTTGAAATACATTACACAGTCAAGTGTAAGACACACTTGACTGTGCCTTTTGGAGAGAGTGTATCAATTCTTTGATTACTCCTTAAATGTACAATGATACCACATTGACAATGTTTATTCTTTTATATATATATATATATTTTTAACCATGTTGACCTTTTAGCAAGAGGGTGCATTTTTTTTTTGTATGGGGCATTATTAGTTTAATTCTCTCCCCTCAAGGGCACATTTTAGGCTCATCCATTAAATGCAGCTCACAAATGCTGTTTTAGGCTATTTGATTTAGGACAGATTCAGCTAGATTACCTGAATGCTCAATTAACTGCCACAATGAGAATCGTTTGCTTTCAGATTGATAAGAAGATCAAATCAGTAGCCATTCTCAGTTCAGTGCTTCATCAGGAAGTGAATTAAAGCAAAACCATTAGTGGTCATTTTTCTAAATGCTAATCAGTGAATTTCAAATTGTAGAAAAAAATTGTGTGTTTTTAGTGGTTATTATAGATGAGTGTTTTGAACTGAGTTCAGGACTTCGGGACATTGAAAGGGGGCATGGTTTCTAGCCATATTACTTAGGCAACAATAATTCCTCACAGCTTTCTGTTAATATCTTCTGATAACAAGCAAGTTGGAGCCAAGTGGCTTTGGCTATTTGGTATCCTTGGTAACCACTGTTAGATAATGAATTGAATCAGTTAAAATTAATTTCTTGTGAAAAGCTGCTTCCATGAGAGGATACTGACTTTGATGTTTAGATGCACAAGATATACATATACACACACACACACACACTTACACACACGTATACATACACACACATAATGTGGAGAGAGTGTCATCAGGTGTGGAGAGTTTTTGCAGGTAACTGCAAAGCCTAATCAATTTAAAAGTGAGAAGAATGAAGGAAGACTGCAAAGGGCTCTGCCTCTAAGAACTGTGCTTCTACTTGGAGAGGGAAGATTTATATAAATAAAGGAATCTGAAGCATAATAGTCACTATTATTTGACTGGAGAAGTAGCCTTTCTTTTCTTGCATCTGCGAATGCTAACTGTCATGACAAAGCTATTTTATTGTTATAGAAGTTTGGGAAAAGATAGAGAACACATTTTTTCAATATAAAATAATACATTATATAATTTGGCTCCAAGCCCACTTTTGATGTCAATTCAGGAAGCATTTTTCTTTCATCTTGATAGGTGCCTAACCTGAGGACCATATCTCCCACAAACTCTGCACTCCCAGAAGTTAACATTTTTAGGGTTATTGCTAGAACATGCAAAACCCAGTGCTGGACTGTTTTTAATGGATTGCTATTTGGTTCAAAAGCAACACTCCTATATCCTGTTGGGTCTGTAGCAAGAGCAATCCATTGTACCAAGATGTGTCCCAGGTCCCTGGCCCAGGCCTGCCAGCCATACATTTCCCTGGAGGGGCAAGTAAGGAATGGATGCCCCTGATTTCAGTCCTATATAGAATTTTAACTACTGCTGACTTCAGATTATTCTGCTTGCTTTTTTTTTTTTCTTTTTTGAGATGGAGTCTCACTCTGTCACCCAGGCTGGAGTGCAGTGGCGTGATCTCTGCTCACTGCAAGCTCCACCTCCCGAGTTCATGCCATTCTCCTGCCTCAGCTCCCGAGTAACTGGGACTACAGGCGTATGCCACCACACCCAACTAATTTTCTGTATTTTTAGTAGAGATGGGGTTTTACCGTGTTAACCAGGATGGTCTCAATCTCCTGACCTCATGATCGCCCACCTCAGCCTCCCAAAGTACTGGGATTATAGGTGTGAGCCACCGCGCCTGGCCTCTGCTTGCTCTTGGATGAGCTATAAGATAGATATTTAGAGAAAAAATGCAGAAGCTGAGCTGTAAGAAGGTAAGTCAGAGCTTCACGTATAAGTTGGACTCTTACAGTCTTTTACCATTGAATTTGCTTTTGTTCTACATTTAAATACTTCCTAAATAAACAAGAGCAGGACATATCCTGGGCAGTCCATGTAAACTGAATTCAAAGACTGCCTCACCACTTAATAGTTATATAATCTGTGGAGAATTACCTAACTTCTTGGTGTCTCAGTTTTCTTATCTGCAAAATGAGGATAATAATGCTTATAGGGGAACTGAGGGTGTGAGTAAGATCATGACTTTGGGACACAGCATGTCATTTAGAGATCAATTAATGTTAGTTCTCTTATTAATCCCCTCAATAGAAGTCTTTTTAATGTTTCACAAAAATCGGCACGACTGACTTCTGTCCCATTCTTTATTTTTGCTTTCTTTAATTCCTCCATTAATCTCTTTTCTTTTCCTCCACCCACCTTCTAGTGCCCTTATCCATTATTGTTTTCTCTCCTCTTTTTTCATCTTATCCCCTCTTGCTTCATTTTATCCTGTTTGTTTGTTTGTTTGCTTGTTTCTTCTGCATACCTTAAGTGACAATGTAATGCAATCTAGCTATTCACTCATCACGTTTAACAGGAACCTATCATGGACTGGTCACTGTCCTTAGTGCTGGATTTGTGAAAAAGAAAGGCATGAGCCTTGTCTTCAAGGAGATTACCTTCTCATGGAAGATACAGACAAGTAAACAGGCAATTGAAACTCAGTGCAGTAAGGAAAAGTGTGTTTTGTTCTGGTAGCACATAGGAGGGGCACTATCCCAAATTTGGAGGAAGTGGTGTCACGAAAGGGTTCTCCAGAGAAGAAATGCTTTGAAATGTCATGGGAACGAGTGTTCCAGTAAAGCATTTGGAGGAAGAGTTTCTAGTAAACAACATGTGCAAAGGTTTAAATGCTTGAAGTGGCATGTGACCTTAGGGACCCTGACTAAGTCAGGATTGGTGGAGTTGAATTTGGAAGTTAGAGTTGGGGGTTGTTTATGTAATGACAGTTAAAGTCAGAAAGGTAAATAAGGGCTTTGTGGGTCATGTTAAGAATTTACATTTTATCCTAGTCGTAATAGTTATCTATTTTATGATAGAATCTATAGAATATGAAATGCAGTAGAAGAGTGGTATAAAGGAAATCTAAGGTTTCTGATTTAGGCAGCTGGGTCATATAAAATGCAGAAGTAGGAGCAGGTAGAGGGAATGAGAAAGAGAGACTGAACTGGGTTTTAGAAATGTGTATTTAAGGTATGTAGTCCCTGTAGTTGTAAATATGGGCCTGAAATGAAAAAAACAGTTTCAAATATTATTCTGAAATTTGATAGTGATTGCATTTTTTTTTTTTTATCGATTTTTCTGAATGTCCTTACATTCTGATGGGCATAGTTAAGGAATTATGGCCCAACTATATGTAGCCAAGAGAGAAAAGTATAAGAAGAACATAGTTAAAGTGGGGGAGAGAACCCAGTATTTATTTCTTTTGAAGGCAATTAGGAAAAAATTGGGAGTGTTTAACCTCTGATATCACAGGAGTTGCTTAAAAAAAACTTGAAGGTTCCTTCTAAGTGAGTCCCATGGCCAGGACATGGCCTAATGGTAGTCTGAGGGAGTGTATGAATGAGGTTTTGGGGTTAGTGATAAGTAAGAGCTTATCCTCCATACTCAATCTCCAGTAATAGAGAGGTCTGCAAAGCACCTAATTTCATTGAATAAAATAAAATTATTACGGGATTTATTTTTAAATGTTTGGAGTTCACAGCAAACTAACACAAGAAGAGAAAACCAAACACTGCATGTTCTCACTCATAAGTGGGAGTTAAACAGTGAAAACACATGGACACAGGGAGGGGACCATCACACACCAAGGCCTGTCAGGGGTGGGGGACAAAGGGAGGGAGAGCCTTAGGACAAATACCTAATGCGTGCGGGGCTTAAAACCTAGATGACGGGTTGATAGTTGCAGCAAACCACCATGACACATGTATACCTATGTAACAAACCTGCACGTTCTGCACATGTATCCCAGAACTTAAAGTAAAACAAACAAAAAATGTTTGGAGTTTATATTTATTTCTGGCTTGTATGCTTTTTGAAATAAAGTCTTACGAAAGAAGTATTACCTGCTGTGCTATGTAGAACTGCCTTTGATTTGTCAAAGCCTGACTTTTCTTTTCCTTCCAGTGGAGTCTCCTCATTAAGGCATTTCTTTTTTTTAATTTTATTTTTTTTTTTTACTTTAAGTTCTAGGGTACATGTGCACAACATACAGGTTTGTTACACATGTATGCATGTGCCATGTTGGTGTGCTGCACCCATTAACTTGTCATTTACATTAGGTATATCTCCTAATGCTATCCCTCCCCACTACCCCCACCCCATGAAAGGCCCTGGTATGTGATGTTCCCCACTCTATGTCCAAGTGTTCTCGTTGTTCAATTCCCACCTATGAGTGAGAACATGCGGTGTTTGGATTTCTGTCCTTGAGATAGTTTGCTCAGAATGATGGTTTCCAGCTTCATCCACGTCCCTGCAAAGGACATGAACCCATCCTTTTTATGGCTGCATAGTATTCCATGGTGTATATGTGCCACATTTTCTTAATCCAGTCTACCATTGATGGACACTTGGGTTGGTTCCAAGTCTTTACTATTGTGAATAGTGCTGCAATAAACATATGTGTGCATGTGTCTTTATAGCAGCATGATTTATAATCCTTTGGGTATATCCCCAGTAATGGGATGGCTGGGTCAAATGATATTTCTAGTTCTAGATCCTTGAGGAATTGCCACACTGTCTTCCACAAAGGTTGAACTAGTTTACAGTCCCACCAACAGTGTAAAAGTGTTCCTATTTCTCCACATCCTCTCCAGCATCTGTTGTTTCCTGACTTTTTAATGATCGCCATTCTAACTGGTGTGAGATGGTATCTCATTGTGGTTTTGATTTGCATTTCTCTGATGGCCAGTGATGATGAGCATTTTTTTTGTGTGTCTGTTGGTTGCATAAATGTCTTCTTTTGAGAAGTGTCTGTTCATATCCTTTGCCCACTTTTTGATGGGGTTGTTCTTTTCTTGTAAATTTGTTTGAGTTCTTTGTAGATTCTGGATGTTAGCCCTTTGTCAGATGAGTAGATTGTAAAAATTTTCTTCCATTCTGTAGGTTGCCTGTTCACTCTGATGGTAGTTTCTTTTGCTGTGCAGAAGCTCTTTAGTTTAATTAGATCCCATTTGTCAATTTTGGCTTTTGTTGCCATTGCTTTTGGTGTTTTAGTCATGAAGTCCTTGCCCATGCCTATGTCTTGAATGGTATTGCCTAGGTTCTTCTAGGGTTTTTATAGTTCTAGGTCTAACATTTAAGTCTTTAATCCATCTTGAATTAATTTTTGTATAAGGCCTAAGGAAGGGGCCCAGTTTCAGCTTTCTATATATGGCTAGCCAATTTTCCCAGCACCATTTATTAAATAGGGAATCCTTTCCCCATTTCTTGTTTTTGTCAGGTTTGTCAAAGATCAGATGGTTGTAGATGTATAGTATTATTTCTGAGGGTTCTGTTCAGTTCCATTGGTCTATGTCTCTGTTTTTGTACCAGTACCATGCTGTTTTGGTTACTGTAGCCTTGTAGTATAGTTTGAAGTCAGGTAGCGTGATGCCTCCAGCTTTGTTCTTTTGGCTTAGGATTGTTTTGGCATTGCGGGTTCTTTTTTGATTCCATATGAGCTTTAAAGCAGTTTTTTCCAATTCTGTGAAGAAAGTTATTGGTAGCTTGATGGGGATGGCATTGAATCTATAAATTACCTTGGGCAGTATGGCCATTTTCATGATATTGATTCTTCCTATCCATGAGCATGGACTGTTCTTCCATTTGTTTGTGTCCTCTTTTATTTCATTGAGCAGTGGTTGGTAGTTCTCCTTGAAGAGGTCCTTCACATCCCTTGTAAGTTGGATTCCTGGGTATTTTATTCTCTTTGAAGCAATTGTGAATGGGAGTTCACTCATGATTTGGCTCTCTGTTTGTCTGTTATTGGTGTATAGGAATGCTTGTAATTTTTGCACATTTATTTTCTATCCTGTGTCCTGAGACTTTGCTGAAGTTGCTTATCAACTTAAGGAGATTTTGGGCTAAGACGATGGGGTTTTCTAAATATACAATCAAGCCATCTGCAAACAGGGACAATTTGATTTCCTCTTTTCCAAATCAAATACGCTTTATTTCTTTCTCTTGCCTGATTGCCCTGACCAGAACTTCCAACACTATGCTGAATAGGAGTGGCGAGAGACGGCATCCCTGTCTTGTGCCAGTTTTCAAAGGGAATGCTTCCAGTTTTTGCCATTCAGTATGATATTGGCTGTGGGTTTGTCATAAATAGCTCTTATTATTTTGAGATATGTCCCATCAATATCTAGTTTATTGAGAGTTTTTAGCGTGAAGGGCTGTCGAATTTTGTCAAAGGCCTTTTCTGCATCTATTGAGATAATCATGTGGTTTTTGTCTTTGGTTCTGTTTATATGATGGATTACATTTATTTATTTGCATATGTTGAACCAGCCTTGCATCCCAAAGATGATGCCAACTTGATTGTTGTGGATAAGCTTTTTGATGTGCTGCTGGATTAATTTTGCCAGGATTTTATTGAGGATTTTTGTATCGATGTCCATCAGGGATATTGATCTAAAATTCTCTTTTTTGTGTGTGTCTCTGCCAGGCTTTGGAATCAGGATGATGTTGGCCTTGTAAAATGAGTTAGGAAGGATTCCCTGTTTTTCTATTTATTGGAATAGTTTCAGAAGGAATGGTACCAGCTCCTCTTTGTACCTCTGGTAGAATTCGACTGTGAATCTGTCTGGTCCTGGACTTTTTTTGGTTGGTAGGCTATTAATTATTGCCTCCATTTCAGAGCCTGTTATTGGTCTATTCAGGGAGTCAACTTCTTCCTGGTTTAGTCTTGGGAGGGTGTATGTGTCCAGGAATTTATTCATTTCTTCTAGATTTTTTAGTTTATTTGTGTAGAGGTGTTTATAGTATTCTCTGACGGTAGTTTCTATTTCTTTGGGATCAGTGGTGATATCCCCTTTGTCATTTTTATTGCTTCTATTTGATTCTTCTCTCTCTTCTTTATTAGTCTTGCTAACAGTCTCCCAATTTTGTTGATCTTTTCAAAAAAACAGCTCCTGGATTCATTGATTTTTTGAAGGGAGTTTTGTGTCTCTATCTCCTTCAGTTCTGCTCTGATCTTAGTTATTTCTTGCCTTCCGCTAGCTTTAAATTTGTTTGCTCTTGCATCTCTAGTTCTTTCAATTGTGATATTAGGATGTCAATTTTAGATCTTTCCTGCTTTCTCTTGTGGGCATTCAGTGCTGTAAATTTCCCTCTACACACTGCTTTAAATGTGTCCCAGAGATTCTGGTATTTTGTATCTTTGTTCTCATTGGTTTCAAAGAACATCTTTATTTCTGCCTTCATTTCGTTATGTAGCCAGTAGTCATTCAGGAGCAGGTTGTTCAGTTTCCATGTAGTTGAGTGGTTTTGATAGAGTTTCTTAGTCCTGAGTTCTAGTTTAATTGCACTATGGTCTGAGAGACAGTTTGTTATAATTTCTGTTCTTTTGCATTTGCTGAAGAGTGCTTTACTTCCAATTATGGGGTCAATTTTGGAATAAGTGCGATGTGGTGCTGAGAAGAATGTATATTCTGTTGACTTGGGGAGGAGAGTTTTGTAGATGTCTATTAGGTCCACTTGGTGCAGAGCTGAGTTCAATTCCTGGATATCCTTGTTAACTTTCTGTCTCGTTGATCTGTTTAATGTTTACAGTGAGGCGTTAAAGTCTCCTATTATTGTGTGGGAGTCTAAGTGTCTTTGTAGTTCTCTAAGGACTTGCTTTAAGAATCTGGGTGCTCCTGTATTGGGTGCATATGTATTTAGGATAGTTAGCTCTTCTTGTTGAATTGATCTCTTTACCGTGATGTAATGGCCTTCTTTGTCTCTTTTGATCTTTGTTGGTTTAAAGTCTCTTTTATCAGAGACTAGGATTGCAACCCCTGCTTTTTTTGATTTTCCATTTGCTTGGTAGATCTTCCTCCATCCCTTTATTTTGAGCCTGTGTGTGTCTCTGCACATGAGATGGGTCTCCTGAATACAGCACACTGATTAGTCTTGACTCATTGTAGAATTTGTCAGTCTGTGTCTTTTAATTGGGGCAGTTAGCCTGTTTATATTTAAAGTTAATATTGTTATGTGTGAACTTGATCCTGTCATTATGATGTTAGCTGGTTATTTTGCTCGCTAGTTGATGCAGTTTCTTTCTAGCTTTGATGGTCTTTACAATTTGGCATGTTTTTGTAATGTCTGGTACCAACTGTTCCTTTCCATGTTTAGTGCTTCCTTCAGAAACTCTTGTAAGGCAGGCCTGGTTGTGACAAAATCTCTCAGCATTTGTTTGTCTGTAAAGGATTTTATTTCTCCTTCACTTATGAAGCTTAGTTTGGCTGGATATGAAATTCTGGGTTAAAAATTCTTTTCTTTAAGAATGTTGAATATTGGCCCCCACTCTCTTCTGGCTTGGAGAGTTTCTGCCAAGAGATCTGCTGTTAGTCTGAAGGACTTCCCTTTGTGTGTAACCCAACCTTTCTCTCTGGCTGCCGTTAACATTTTTTCCTTCATTTCAACTTTGGTGAATCTGACAATTATGTGTGTTGTAGTTGCTCTTCTTGAGGAGTATCTTTGTGGCGTTCTCTGTATTTCCTGAATTTGGATGTTGGCCTGCCTTACTAGGTTGGGGAAGTTCTCCTGGATGATATCCTGCAGAGTGTTTTCCAACTTGGTTCTATTTTCCCCGTCACTTTCAGGCACACCAATCAGATGTAGATTTGGTCTTTTCACATAATCCCATACTTCTTGGAGGCTTTGTTCATTTCATTTTACTCTTTTTTTCTCCACACTTCTCTTCTCGCTTCATTTCATTCATTAGATCTTCAATCGCTGATACTCTTTCTTCCAGTTGATCGAGTCGGTTACTGAAGCTTGTGCATTTGTCATGTATTTCTCGTGTTATGGTTTTCATCTCTGTCAGTTCTTTTAAGGTCTTCTCTGCATTGATTATTCTAGTTATCCATTCATCCATTCTTTTTTCAAGGTTTTTAGCTTCATTGCAATGGGTTCAAACATCCTCCTTTAGCTCGGAGAAGTTTGTTATTACCGATCATCTGAAGCCTTCTTCTCTCAACTCGTCAAAGTCATTCTCTGTTCAGCTTTGTTCCATTGCTAGCAAGGAGCTGCGTTCCTTTGGAGGAGAAGAGGCACCCTGATTTTAGAATTTTCAGCTTTTCTGCTCTGTTTTCTCCCCATCTTTGTGGTTTTATCTATTTTTGGTCTTTGATGATGGTGACGTACAGATGGGGTTTTGGTGTGGGTGTCCTTTCTGTTTGTTAGTTTTCCTTCTAACAGTCAGGACCCTCAGCTGCAGGTCTGTTGGAGTTTACTGGAGGTCCACTCCACAAACTTGCCTGCATATCACCAGCGGAGGTTGCAGAACAGCAAATATTGCAGAATGGTAAATGTTGCTGCCTGATTGTGCCTCTGGAAGCTTCATCTCAGAGGGGCACCCAGCCATAGAGGTGTCAATTGGCTCCAACTGGGAGGTGCCTCCTAGTTAGGCTACTCGGGGGTCAGAGACCCACTTGGGGAGGCAGTCGGTCCATTCTCAGATCTCAAACTCTGAGAATGGACAGTGCTGGGAGAACCACTACTCTCTTCATAGCTGTCAGACAGGGACGTTTAAGTCTGCAGAAGTTGCTGCTGCCTTTTGTTCAGCTATGCCCTGCCCCCAGAGGTGGAGTCTACAGAGACAGGCAGGCCTCCTTGAGTTGCAGTGGGCTCCACCCAGTTAGAGCTTCCTGGCTGCTTGGTTTACCTACTCAAGCCTCAGCCATGGCAGACGCCCTTCCCCCAGCCTTGAAGTTCCCTTACAGTTCCATCTCAGACTGCTATGCTAGCAGTGAGCGAGGCTCCATGGGCATGGGACCCTCTGAGCCAGGCGTGGGAAATAATCTCCTGGTGTGCCATTTGCTAAGACCGTTGGAAAAGTGCAGTATTAGGGTGGGTGTGTCCCGATTTTCCAGGTACCATCTGTCATGGCTTCCCTTGGCTAGGAAAGGGAATTCCCCAACCCCTTGCGCTTCCTGGGTGAGGCAATGCCCCACCCTGATTCAACTCATGCTCTGTGGGCTGCACCCACTGTCCAACAAGCCCCAGTGAGATGAACTTGGTACCTCAGTTGGAAATGCAGAAATCACCCATCTTCTGTGTCACTCACACTGGGAGCTGTAGACTGGAGCTGTTCCTAATCGGCCATGTTGGATCTCATTAAGGCATTTCAAGTTTTGTTGACTAAATTCATGTTTCTGTAATTCACATCAGTCATGATTGTACCATCTTTTCTTATACCTGTGTTAAGTTCATCCTTTTTGTTTTTAATTTTTTAATTGTTTTTAAAAATTTTTCTGACAGTGTCTCACTCTGTCACCCAGGCTGCAGTGCAGTGGCATGATGTCAGCTCACTGCAACCTCTGCCTCTGGGTTCAAGTGATTCTCCTGCCCCAGTCTCCCGAGTAGCTGGGATTACAGGTGTGCACCACCATGCCCGGATAATTTTTTGTATTTTTAGTAGAGATGGGGTTTCGCCATGTTGGCCAGGCTGGTCTCAAACTCCTGACCACACGTGATGTACCCACCTTGGCCTCCTGAAGTGTTGGGATTATAGGCATGAGACACTGCACCTGGCCAAGTTCATCTTTTAATGATGTTAGTTTGTTTAGTTAGTTTCTTCCTATACAGCTGGGCTCTTCTCTTCATCACTATGCAGGTCTTCCTTTCTTTCACTTCTCACCCAACCTGATGCATAGAACTGGACCTCACCTTAAACTTTTGGAACCGATGCTGTATAGTATGGATGGAGGAATGAGGAGTTTTCCCTTACAGGATGCAGCAGCCACACATAAGACCATCTGCTCAGAAAACCTAGCAGTGGGTCCCCAACCTCTTCCTTATGGCCACATTCCTCAATCAACAAGCATTATTTGAAGTTTTGGTTACAATGTTTTCCATCACACCTGATTCTTCACACAGATTTTGGGAGAGCTTCCTGGAAGTCACAACCCACTGGAGTGAGGAAGGCTGGGTGATCTAGTATCTCCATCCTGGCCCTGTAAAGTTTGGGTTGTTGGTTGGAATTAGTTCTTGGGCACCAAGGCTGCACAGAGCCAGCTAGCAGAGTGTGCATGGCCTCTGCGCCTGTTCTGGGTGTGTTACGTGTCCACCAGCCCTGCTCCAGCAGATTCTCCCTGACTAGCTGGCTCTGAACTTTACCAGTGTAGTGTAATACACTGTTTCTCCCCTCTCCAAATGGTGTCTTTCTCTTCACAGCCACACTGCTCATAAAATAGATTTCCTTCCCCACCTTCTCCAAACCACCTTAGTCCAATTCCCACACCCACCGCTTCTCTGAGGCTGCTGTAACTACAGCCATCAATGACCTGCTAATTGCTAATCCCAGTGGACACATTTCAGTTGTTGGAATCCCGCTGTGTTTGAAATGGTGATTACTGCTTCCTGTTCTCTTGAATTTACAACACCAAATCCTATTCTTTTTTCTTTCGTGGGTTTCTTTTCTTCTACTTGCCCCTTAAATGTTGGCATTTTTTGTATCACTGTGACCCATTTCTTCTGTCACTTATGCATTTTTCCCAAGTTGTCCTCTCCAATCTTAAAATATACCAGCCTCCAATATACTGATAATTCAAGACTCATACTCCAGCCCAGACTGCTGAAGTTCAGACCTGTATATGTAGCCACCTCCTGGGCATCTCCATTTGCATAGATGAAGCAGCCTCTAAATCAATGTGTCCACAACCCGAGTTCGTTCTGGCCTTTCCACTTGCTGCTGTTCCTCTGCCTGAAATATTTTTCTCACAGGCCCCGCATGGCTCACCACTGACTTCATTATCCTCTCTGCCCAATCAGCACCTTCTCCAGGAGTCCCCATATGTGCCTTTTCCTTCCCTGGCTGTATTTCTCTTCAGAGCATATATATTTGAATCTATATAATGTTTCTTACTTGTTTGTTTGCTCCCCACCCCCAACTAGAATGTAAGCTCTGTTTATCTGTCTTGTTCACCATTATGTTTGAGACAATTTCTGGTGTCCAAATATTAAGTGAGTGAATACACCATCCCCCACCCCCCAGACTGATTTCTGTATGTTTTATCTTGATGGGTGACACCAGTTCCACCCTCAGTCACTCAGATCTGAAACTTGGAGTTATACCAGAAACTTCTGTTAGCATCGCCGCATCCTCACTTTCCCATATCCAACAGTCACCAGTTCCCGCCAGTTTTATCTCGTAATAATGTATCAGATCTGTCTTCTATCTCCATCCCTGTGACCACCTTATTTCCAGCCATCAAACCTTCCTTCTGTCTTATTGCACCTCTTAAGGTGCTTCCTGCCTCAGTTTTTAAGCACCCAAATCCAGCCTCAATGGAAGCCAGAATGGTCTTTCTAAAAAGTAGATCTAACCCTGCCATTTTCCTTTGTAAAACTCTTCAGTGGGCCCATTCAACTACGGGATCAAGTCTAAGCTCCTTAGCATGACACATGAGAGACTAATATGGTGGAATAAGGTGCACTCCTTGCGTCATAGTAACTGCAGAGTGTGCCACACAGTTTCCTGCCTCCATTCTTAAGCTGTCCCCTCAGCCTAAAATGATTCTCTTTCCCCTCTGCCTTCCCCCTTCTGGTGGATTCTCCCTCATCCTTTTAAGCCTCAGCTTTGGGGTTACCTAAACTCTCTGTCCTCTTGTGCATTTTCTTTATCACTGAACCTATACTTAAAACATTATCTGCCAGCCGGGCACCATGGCTCACACCTAAAATCCCAGCACTTTGGGAGGCCGAGGTGGGTGGATCACAGGGTCAGGCATTCAAGACCAGCCTGGCCAACATAGTGAAACTCCATCTCTGCTAAAAATACAACAACAACAACAAAAATAGCTGGGCATGGTTGCAGGCACCTGTAATCCCAGCTACTCGGGAGGCTGAGGCAGGAGAATCGCTTGAACCTGGGAAGTGGAGGTTGCAGTGAGCCGAGATCATACCACTGCCCTCCAGCCCAAGCGACAATGTGAGACTCCGTCTCAAAAAACAAAAAGCAAACCAACAAACAAAAACAAAAACACATTGTCTGCCATGTGTCTGCCTCCTTCATTAGATTGGGAACTCACTGAGGGAAAGGACTGCGTATTATTTATCTTTTTATTCTCCTCATCTAACTCCATGACTGAAACATAATGAGGATTTGATAAACATTTGAATAAATGAAAGAATAATGCATGACCAATTTAGATAGGTTTCTGGCTGAAATCTGGTCATTATCATCAAGTTATGGCATAAAATTACATTTCCAAAATCTGAAAAAAATTAGTGTAATCTGCAAAGTGGGAATTCATTATGTGCTGTGTGCTACTGAAAACTGCATTTTTGCTTTTCAGAAAGTGCTCATGTCTTACTTTCCCTGTTGTCCTATTAAGTCCAAAAGTCAACTTCACAAAAACTAAACAGAAAAAAAGAGAATGAGGGAATAGGAACAATAGAAGATTACATCCATTTTTTTTTTTTTGTCTTATGAATTTGAAGCATTTTCTCAAATGTGAAGAAAAGAGCACTTTTTTCAGTAGTAAAGTAATTGTGTTTTTATTATAAAATGTATTATGTTTGGCATATTGACAATATGGCTCAGTGAATAATTCTTCAGGATTAGTGTATGCTTAGTTGAAAGTTAATGCTCTTTTCCCCAGCATGCATGTGGGATCTGGGTTTTCAATGTGAAAACAAATGCTCCTGTTGGAGAACTTTATCATCAACTTGTTGGAATTCATGCCTAGAATATTTTAGGTTGAACAATTCTATCACAGTGGCATGCATAGATTACTGGGAAAGGCACAGTGCTAATGATGCTGTAGACATCTTAAAAGCTAGGAATGCTGCATGGAATGTAAATGGCAGAGAAAATGAAGTGTATCAGTCTGTTTTCTGCTGCTTATAACAGAATATCTGAAACTGGGTAATTTCTAAAGAAAAGGAATTTATTTTTTACAGTTGTAGAGGCTGGGAAGTCCAAGGTTGAGAGGTCACATCTGATGAGAGTCTTCTTGCCAGTGGGAACTTTCTGAAGAGTCCCAAGGTGGTGGAAGGACCCAGAAATTTCTGATCTTCCTCTGCATCTAATTGCCCTGGATCAAGACAGGGTATCACAGGGCAAAGGGGCTGAGCATGCTAATGTATTAGCTCAGGCCTCTCTTCTTCTTCTTATAAAGCAAGCAGTTCCCCTCCCATGATAACCTATTAATCCATTAGCCCAATGATCCACAAATAACAAATTCATTCATGAAGACAGAGCCCTCATGATCCAATCACCTCTTTTAAAGTCCCCATCTCTCAATACTACCACACTGGTGATTAAGTTTCAACATGAGTTTTGGAGGAGACATTAAAACCATAGCAACCAGTCCCAAACTGAGGTAAGTGAAGCTGCACAGTAGTTTTAAAACTCAGTAGTTTTACTGAGCCCACAGATCCTGCAACATTGTCTTGGGGCCACCTACAGGTGGACTTAAGAAGTGAAACTGAAGCTGCCCCTCATTCCCACTGCAAAGAGCAATAACACTGGTGACTGGTTTAAAGAGGGTGGTTCTTTATTATATTTTACTTGATATTTGACTTGATTTAGCTGAATATAGCTGTTCTTGTGTTCCATAATATGGGGAAAATTTTAAATGAATAAAACTAGGTATAGTTTTAAGTAGTAAGATTCCAAGTAGCTTAAGAGGATTGAAAAACATGGAAGATTTTTTAGATTCTCACATTCGAATTCTTACAAGTGGAGAAGAAGGGGAGACTGCATTAACTTGGAAACTAATGCTGATGAGCACAAATGTAAAGCGTTATGATCACACAAATGAAGCATCCACGCACTACATCTAGGAACTTTAAGGAGGCATATTCTATGAAGATATTTTCAGGAATGCTGATAGCCAGAATGAATTAGTGTTTTGGAAACGTCTAGAGAATAATCAAAAATGTATGTTAATTTATGTTTGAATCAGGAAGGAAGACATCTCTCTGCCTAGGGAGAGGGAGTAATGAAAACAGATGCCAGAAGACATCCAATAGAGGCAGGAGCAATGCCAGCAGATAAAGTGGGGCACCTGGTCCAGTTCTCACAGTGGAGGATACATGGACCCTAGAAACTCAAGGCTTGTGAGCTTGGTGTCCATCTCTGGCAAAGTCGTAAGTCAATTTAGCAGATGGCTTGTGAGCACTTAGGAAAGATGCTGCAGAGTTTGCTTAGTAAAACAAAGTTACGGTGAACTCCCATGCTTCTCTTACTGGTAGAGTCTGTCTTGACTTCAGCAATATTTTTCATTGGGCAGTTTATGATAACCAACATGTATTTTTTCCATGAGAACAAAGAAACTGATTCAAGGAAAGAATAGGAGGGGTGAAGCTCATGCCAGAGAGGCAGGAAGATACTTCCTTATGGGCAGCTGGATGGAGCCAGATAGAATCTGCTTAAGAAGGCAGTGGGAAACTTATCTACCAGGTCTAGGTGCAGAGTGTCCCCTAATACTGCATTTCCCAAACTGAGAACCATGACCACCTCCTGCCTTCAGAGATACTTTGGGGGTATTTATTTAAAATGCCCCAGCCGGCATCATGATCTCTGGAGGCTCAGGAATCTATACTTTTAACAAACTTCCCAAATACTTACCAAGCACATACAAATTTCAGAACTGTTGCTTCAAAGATAAGACTATTTGCTGTGAAGAAAGCTACCCAGTTAGAGAAATAAAGAAAGCCTTTAGCTGTTTCATAAGCAGATTCATTTTTATATATGATTGTGACCCAGAAATTTCTGATCTTCCTCTACATCTAATTGCCCTGGGTCAAGCCCAACCCAAATGCCTTCTGGTGACAGCCACTTATGCTGCAAAAGCAGGGCTGATGAGGCAAATCTTTTGAGCAGTATAATGGGATTTTCCGTCAGGTAAAGACCTTAGGTGAAGAGCAATGAGGCATACTGAAAGAAACTTAGTTTTACACAATTCCTTGAGAAACTCAGTCTCCATGCTGCCTGGATTGGGGGCAGGGATGTACCAATACATCTGTAAACAACTAATTCTCCAGAATAGAAAAGGTATGCATAAATATACACACATATGTTTATTTTAAGTATTACTCATATAAATGCTATGCAGTGCACAATTCATAAAAAAAATACACATTGCATTTTATTGATTACATTACAAATGATTCTCACAGAATGCTTTTCTTGATTTTTGTCAAACTCCTGTATCCATAGCAACCTTAGGTTGCAGCTGACAAATGAGTGTAGGCCCAACAAGCCTGTTGGTTGTTAACAAGTGAGAGGAAAGTAAAACAATGACACCTGTCAGAACTTCACTTATTCATCAATAAGCTGAGCAACTTCTTGAATCAGATAATAGTTTTTTAATATTGGAAGAATATGTCCTCAATATTTTGTGCTGTTTACAAAGTAATGTCTACAGACAAGACGCACTTTTCATCTGTTATTAACATTTTCTCCAGCACTATCGTAAGACTTTCATAAAACATCACTTTCAGAAGACCTCAACAGAATGATAAATAAAACCCTGGTTTGTAGAGTTTGCAAGTTTTGTGGTATAAGTGCTCCCAGCCTGGCTCTTTTCAAGATACCGATAAGATATTGCTGACCGTGGAGCTGAGAAGAGATGTGCAGTAGTGCATCAATATCTGGTATTTCCAAGTGGAGAAGAAGGGATACTATAGATGTAAGTACTATAGATGTAAGTAAGGGATACTATAGATGTAAGTAGAGAAGAAGAAGATACTAGAGATGTAAGTAACACTGAGAGCATAGACAATAAATTATAGTTAAATGAGTAGGAAATGATAGCTTTTGAGAATTATCTTTGGATATCATCTTTGACTTTTGAATATTACCTTTGTGTTCAACATAACTTATTTAATTTTAAAGTTGTATAATTTAGTTTTTCATAGTGGCTGTGTTTAATAATCAGCTCTCAAAATTTCTGAAAATTTAAGTTGATTCTTATGAGCTTCTGAGAGCTGAGTCTAATTCACTACTGAATGGGCAGATTTTCTGAACTCACAGAAATGTGACAGGATTATATCCCTGCTTTTATGCAGGAACATATGTATGATACTCAGGCACATTTCTATATTTGCATAAAAATGTAGCTCTTCTAAACCAGAGCATAACAGTGTCATGTCTGACAAATGTGTCCTGCCCCGGGCATCACAGTGAGAGGAGTTCCTAAACAGAGGAGATCAGATCCAATAGAACAGGATTCCAGACTCATACTCTTTGCCAGCTCTGTGTATTGCATCAGTAGATATTCTGACATGTAAATGTACCTCTCTCATGTTACATCCTACTGATTTCAGCAAAATTGTTTTTGATATCTTGACACTTTCTACAAGCCCTTCGGAATACAGTGATGTTATGATATTACTGCTTTTTACATTTCCACTTCCTTTCTTCTACACCTGTTCTGTAAAAGGGTATTCAGTTTGCAATTAAAATTTGATGGCAGCCTAGTTGTGGCCATGAGAGTAGATTTTTGGAGCCATTTACTCAAAGCCAGATATAGAATTTATTTGGTGTGTAAAAATTTTTGGAGCTCAAAGTTTGAGGCTATCTGCCACATACAAAGATATGAGGATTTGGGCCACAACTTTTATGTAAATTCTTATTAAAAACAGACAGTGCTGTGCAATGTTGTTGTTGGATAGAATTTTTGGATGGTAATAGAATAAGCTATATACCTCTAGTGCACAATTATTTTCTCTCTTCCTGTTTTCTCACTGTTATGCTTGCAAGCAAATTGTTAAATAACTTCATTCTGCTCCCCAAGAGCATTTCCAGAAGTGTGTTGGAATTTCCCACTGTAGGTACCTGAGCTCTATCGATATTTTCTGTACTGACTTTTGTAATTATGACACAGGGGACTACTTAAACAGAGCTTTGCTTGCCAAACAAATATAAACACAAAATTGCTTTAAGTTGCTAATTGTTCTTCCTGCTGTGGACATTGGCCATGACCCGGCAACTTGGCTACTATTTCAACCATAAGAGATTTTCTGTAGATCCTCAAATACTATCTCAAGTAAAAATTCTTATGGAGTCTACTCATTCCTGATTGGGGTAAGAAAACTTCTCTCCTATAATGTAAAAAAATTTTACATTATAAAATGAAAATAAGCAACATTCTTCCATATTATAAAGAACATAACGTAAAACCAAATAATCTTTTGGCTGGGAGGAGATGCCAAACCCATTTCAGAATATTTATGTTGTTTTTCCATGCTCTCTTCAAGCCAAGTTGATTGCATACAAATCTCCTAAGGGGATGTGCAACTGATTCCATGGCCCTGGCTCGGGGCAAAAAAAATGGAACCATGACTGAGGGCTTTTATAAAATATCCTTTGCCCAGGTAAATATGGAGGTGTGAGTTCACAGAGACAGGTAGGTAGATGGATGGCAGGCTAGGAACTCCAGGCTACAAGGTGCTGATGACCAGCAGTACCTAATAATAGCTCCTCTAGTGTGCACCTCTTTGAGTACTGTGTGCACGCTTGCTAGCCCAGAGGTATCTTCAGTCTTCGGGGTTCTCCAACCTGGAGTAGCCTGTAGACAGCATGGTAGGAAGTCCCTGAGAGGAGAAACATTCTTAGGTGCTGTCCTGTGCTTTCTGGCAGCTGTTTCCCTTGAGACACGCCCCTTTTGATCCCTTTATGGATCCTTGTGAGTCAGAATTTGGAATGTTTCAGCCTTCTAATTTAAAGCATGTTTTCTTTAAATTACATTTAACTTCTCTACATTTTATAATTTTTAATAATTATTCAAGTAATATATGCACCGTGTTAAACACACACACACACACACACACACACACACACACACACACACACACACACATTACCAAGGGAGAGAGAGAAACAGAGATTGACAGAGAGAGAGAGAGAGAAAGCTTTGATTTAAAGTGGACCTGTGGGTCTGCTCCCAGAGGCAACCATTTTATTTACCCTTTTCTAGTTTTAGGTTTCTGATAATTCCCACTATATTGTAAATAATGTACTTGTACTTTAATTTTTGGTTTACCAACTTTAGATTATATATGTGTGTGTGTGTATACATACATATATATGTATATACACATATATATGTTACACATACACACACACACATATATATGTTAAACTGAATACTTACTAAGAAGCAGCTATTTTTGCTCCTAAACTGAATCAAATGCTTTGTAAGACTCAGTGAAGTTATTTATAAAAATGCTGGTAAATTAGGATGGAGAAAAACTGTGAAAGATTGGAGACAGTGGTAAAAACCTACAAGGATTTTCTTCTCAGATTACTCCACAAATATTTTTAATTTCTTATTCTACTTTAAGGAAGTACAAGTTGAACACACACACACCAAACTGCATGATGGGTATTTTTATGTAAAAAGCCAACACAAAAATATAATCAGAGGATCCATATTCAAAGAAAAGACCATTACCCTTTGTCAAAAGCTCAGTTAATGTTTTCAGTAAAAATAAAATATTTACATTAAAATAAAATATTTAAGGTTTAAGCAGAGGTGGTTTTTGGTTTAAGTGACATTTTCAATTAATTGATCCCAATCACATTAGCCAAGAAGACTTTTTAATTCTAGAGTACAGTGGTTAAGAGTAGCCTTCAGCAAGTTATTTCACCTTTCTGTGCCTAGATTCATTATCTGTTAATTTGTAGTAATCCTGGGTTTTCATGGTGTGAATTGCCTTATCACATCATTGACACTTGTTAGGAACTCAAATGTGGAGCTGTTGTTATTGCTATTACAATATTGCAATTTTGTAAAAAATTAGTGACTACCCAGCCTTGAAGTGTGATTAGACCCTCCAAAAAGGCAACACAGCTTTATGCTAATCTCTTGCCACTTGAAGATTTCTGTTCGTTGCATCTAAAGCCTTCAGTTATCTCCATCAATTATTCAAAATCTTGTCATGTTCTAATTGTCTTGGTATTTGGCTATTAGCTTTCCTTTTGGCATTATGTGTTTCTTAGGCTATTTTATAAGATTTCTATCATAAAATACTTAGGATATTTCATAAACAAGGAAAGCATCTTTTAAATAAAAGCATACTTCTTCTCTATATTGTTAAATATATCCAGCCTCTTGATCATACATTTTGCATTGAGAAGCCAACTTTCTTCTGTTTGACAGTATTCTTCTAGAGAGATATTCTTTAAACCTGCACAGAGCTGAGCCTCAAGTTACTGCCACTTGAAGGTTAGGTACATTAGTTTCCCTACTTTCTCTTTCTTGAATTCCTTTTTCCTTAATTAGTTGGAGTACATACTTAAGTAAATTTTAAAAAAGAAACATTGTATATAAGTATTGAGTCTTTTACATTTCTAAAAATGCTCTTACTTTGCCCTGATATTAAAATAATGATTTGGCTAAGCATACATTCTACAATGAAAATTATGTTCTCTTAGTATTTTAAAGGGGTTCATAGGCTTCTAGCATTCTAGATTCCTTAAGAGAAGTCTGAGGGCAGTCTGCTTCTAGATCTCTTTATAGTCTTCTCTCTCATGTTGAAGTTCTGATATTTCATAGCAATGTGTCTGGGTGTGTTCTTTTTCATTCATCTTTCTCAGCATTTCCTAGGACAGTTAATAAAAATAAGATGTCTTTCATTCTGGGAAATGTTATTTTTTGCCAATTTCTTCCCCTCCGTTGTCTGTTTTCTCTTCGGGGAGCCTTCTAGGTTAATCTTCTATGTTTCCTTGCTCCTCTATTGCTTTATCTCTATTTGCTTCATATTTCTAGTGTCTTCAAAGACAAAAGTTTACCTCAGAGTACTTTAGTGTGGGTGAACCTTTTGCTCCCTCCCCTACCTCTCCATACTTTTTTCTCTTTACAAGACACATTCACCATTATTTTTCATCCACTCTGTCACCTAACTATGGAGGTTGGGCATTGAGAAACAAACAAACAAAAACTTAGCATGAGTTTACCCGGACCATTGGGCTTTATTTCCACCTCCCTAAGACACCGAGCTATCCCTAGTACCTATTTCAGAGGAATTTGGGAGCTAAATATCAGGCAGGATTCTTTCTCCTTTCCATGACTATGTTAGTCTGTTCTCATGCTGCTATGAAGAAATACTCAAGACTGGGTAAATTATAAAGGAAAGAAGTTTAATTGACTTACAGTTCCACAGGGCTGGGGAAGCCTCAGGAAACTTACAATTATGGCAGAAAGGGAAGCAAACATGTCCTTCTTCACGTGGAAGCAGCAATAAGAAGTGCAGAGTAAAGCAAGAGAAAAGCGCTTTATAAAACCATCAGATCTTCTGAGAACTCACTATCATGAGAACAGCATGGAGGTAACTGCCCCCATAATTCAATTATCTCCCACCAGTCCCTCCCATGACACGTGGGGATTATGGGAACTATGATTCAAGATGAGATTTGGGTGGGGACACAGAGCCAAACCATATCATTCCACCCCTGACCCCTCCCAAATCTCATGGCCTCATATTTCAAAACACAGTCATGCCCTTCCAACATTCCCCCAAAATCTTAACTAATTCCAGCATTAACCCAAAAGTCCAAGTCCAAATCTCACCTGAGACAAAGCAAGTCCCTCCTGCCTTTGAGCCTATAAAATCTAAAGCAAGTTAGTTACTTCCTGGATAAAATGGGGTGCAGGCATTGGGAAAATACACCCATTTCAAATGGGAGAAATTGGCCAAAACAAAGAGGCTCTAGGTCCCATGCAAGTCTGAATTCCAACAGGGCAGTCATTAAACCTTAAAGTTCCCAGATCATCTTTAACTCCATATTTCACAGGTCATGCTGATGCAAGAGGTAGATTCCCACAGCCTTGGGAGTTCCACCCCTGTGGCTTTGCAGGAGACAGCCCCCTTCCTAGCTGCTTTCACGGGCAGGTGTTTAGTGTCTGTGGCTTTTCCAGGAACATGGTGCAAGCCATCAGAGGAGGTATCATTCTGGGATCTGGAGGATGGTGGCCCTCTTCTCACAGTTCCGCTAGGCAGTGCCCCAGTGGGGACTTTGTGTGGGGGCTTTAACCCCACATTTCCCTTCTGCACCACCCTAGCAGTGTTTCTCCATGAGGCCTCTACCCCTGCAGCAAACTTCTGCCTGGACATGCAGGCATTTCCATATATCCTATGAAATCCCATGTCTTCTACATACCCATAGGACCAACACCACATGGAAGCTGCCAAGACTTGGAGCTGGCACCCACTGAAGCAATGTCCTGAGCTATACTTTGGCCCCTTTTAGCCATGGCTGGAGCCGCTGAAATGCAGGGCACCAAGTCCTGAGGCTGCACACAGCAGGGGGTCCCAGGACCTGGCCCAGGAAACCATTTTTCCCACCTAGGCCTCAAGGCCTGTGATGGAAGGGACTGTCATGAAGGTCTCTGACATACCTCGGAGACATTTTCTCCATTGTCTTCGTGATTAACATTTGGCTTCTTGTTACTTATGCAAATTTCTGCAGCCAGCTTGAATTTCTCCCCAGAAAATGGCTTTCTCTTTTCTATCATATTCTATCAGGCTGCAAATTTTCCAAACTTATATGCTCTGCTTCCTCTTGAATGCTTTGCCACTTAGAAGTTTATTCCACCAGATTTTAAGAGTAGTTTGAATGTCAAAGATGGCTGAATAGGAACAGCTCCAGCCTCCAGCTCCCAGTGTGAGTGACACAGAAGACGAGCGATTTCTGCATTTTCAACTGAGGTACTGGGATCATCTCACTAGGGAGTGCCAGACAATCAGTGCTGGTCAGCTGGTGCAGCCTGACCAGTGTGAGCTGAAGCAGGGCAAGGCATCTCCTTACCTGGGAAGCATAAGGGGGAAGGGAATCCCTTTTCCTAGCCAAGGGAAACTGAGACACACAATACCTGGAAAATCGGGTAACTCCCACCCTAATACTACACTTTACCAAGGGCCTTAGCAAATGGCACACTGGGAGATTATATCCCACACCTGGCCCAGAGGGTCCCACATCCACGGAGCCTCCCCATTGCTAGCACAGCAGTCTGAGATCTAACTGCAAGGCGGCAGAAAGGCTGGGAGAGGGGCGCCTGCCATTGCTGAGGCTTAAGTGGGTAAACAAAGCCACCGGGAAGCTCGACTTGGGTGGAGCCCGCCGCAGCTCAAGGAGGCCAGCCTGCCTCTGTAGATTCCTCCTCTGGGGACAGCACATAGCTAAACAAAAAGCAGCAGAAACCTCAGCAGAGGTAATTGCCCCTGTCTGATAGCATTGAAGAGAGCAGTGGATCTCCCAGCATGGAGGTTGAGATCTGAGAACGGACTGATTGCCTGCTCAAGTGGGTCCCTGTACCCTGAGTAGCCTAAGTGGGAGACATCCCACACTAGGTGCAGACCAACACCTCACACCTCACACAGAGGGGTACACCCCTGAGACGAAGCTTCCAGAGCAAGAAACAGACAACAACACTCGCTGTACAGCAATATTCTATCTTCTGCAGCCTCTGCTGCTGATACCCCGGCAAACAGGGTCCGGAGTGGACCTCAAGCAAACTCCAACAGACTTACAGCTGAGGGTCCTGACTCTTAGAAGGAAAACTAACAAACCGAAAGGACACCCACAGCAAAATCCCATCAGGACATCACCACCATCAAAGAACAAAGGCAGATAAAACCACAAAGATGGGGAAAAAGCAGTGCAGAAAAGCTGGAAATTCAAAAAATCAGAGCGCATCTCCCCCTCCAAAGGAATGCAGCTCTTCGCCAGCAACGGAAAAAAAGCTGGACAGAGAATGACTTTGACGAGTTGAGAGAAGAAGGCTTCAGTCAATCAAACTTCTCAGAGCTGAAGGAGGAAATATGTAACCAGCGCAAAGAAACAAAAAAACCTTGAAAAAAGAATGGATGAATGGATAACTAGAATAATCAATGCAGAGAAGACCTTAAAAGACCCGATAGAGATGAAAACCATAACACGAGAAATACATGACAAATGCACAAGCTTCAGTAACTGACTCGATCAACTGGAAGAAAGAGTGTCAGCAATTGAAGATCTAATGAATGAAATGAAGCGAGAAGAGAAATATGGAGAAAAAAGAATAAAAATAAATGAACAAAGCCTCCAAGAAGTATGGGATTATGTGAAAAGACCAAATCTACATCTGATTGGTGTGCCTGAAAGTGAGGGGGAAAATGGAACCAAGTTGGAAAACACTGTGCAGGATATCATCCAGGGGAACTTCCCCAACCTAGTAAGGCAGACCAACATTCAAATTCAGGAAATACAAAGAATGCCACAAAGATAATCCCAAGAAGAGCAACTCCAAGACACATAATTGACAGATTCACCAAAGTTGAAATGAAGGAAAAAATGTTAAGAGAGCAGCCAGAGAGAAAGGTCGGGTTACATACAAAGGGAAGCCCATCAGACTAACAGCAGATCTCTTGGCAGAAACTCTACAAGCCAGAAGAGAGTGGGGGCCAATATTCAGTATTCTTAAAGAAAAGAATTTTCAACCCAGAATTTCATATCCAGCCAAACTAAGTTTCATAAGTGAAGGAGAAATAAAATCCTTTACAGACAAGCAAATGCTTAGAGATTTCGTCACCACCAGGTCTGCCCTACAAGAGATCCTGAAGGAAGCACTAAACATGGAAAGGAACAACCGGTACCAGCCATTGCAAAAACATGTCAAAATGTAAAGTCCATCGATGCTAGGAAGAAACTGCTTCAACTAGCGAGCAAATAACCAGCTAATATCATAATGACAGGATCAAGTTCACACATAACAATATTAACCTTAAATGTAAATAGACTAAATGGTCCAATTAAAAGACACAGACTGGCAAATTGGATAGAGTCAAGACCCATCAGTTTGCTGTATTCAGGAGACCCATCTCACATGCAGAGACACACATAGGCTCAAAATAAAGGGACGGAAGCAGATCCGCCAAGCAAATGGAAAACAAAAAAAAGCAGGGGTCGCAATCCTAGTCTCAGATAAAACAGACTTTAAACCATCAAAGATCAAAAGAGACAAGGAAGGCCATTACATAATGGTAAAGGGATCAATTCATCAGGAAGAGCTAACTATCCTAAATATATATGTACACAATACAGGAGCACCCACATTCATAAAGCAAGTCTTTAGAGACTTACAAAGAGACTTAGACTACCATACAATAGTAATGGAAGACTTTAACACCCCAGTGTCAATGTTAGACAGATCAAGAAGACAGAAAGTTAACAAGGATATCCAGGAATTGAACTCAACTCTGCACCAAGCGGACCTAATAGACATCTACAGAACTCTCCACCCCAAATCAACAAAATATACACTCTAGCACCACATCGCACTTATTCCAAAATTGACCACATAGTTGGAAGTAAAGCACTCCTCAGCAAATGCAAAAGAACAGAAATTATAACAAACTGTCTCTCAGACCACACTGCAATTAAACTAGAACTCAGGACTAAGAAACTCAATCAAAACCGCTCAACTACATGGAAACTGAACAACCTGCTCCTGAATGACTACTGGCTACATAACGAAATGAAGGCAGAAATAAAGATGTTCTTTGAAACCAATGAGAACAAAGATACAACATACCAGAATCTCTGGGACACATTTAAAGCAGTGTGTAGAGGGAAATTTATAGCATGAAATGCCCACAAGAGAAAGCAGGAAAGATCTAAAATTGACACCCTAACATCAAAATTAAAAGAACTAGAGAAGCAAGAGCAAGCACATTCAAAAGCTAGCAGAAGGCAAGAAATAACTAAGATCAGAGCAGAACTGAAGGACATAGAGACAAAAAACCCTCCAAAAAAATCAATGAATCCAGGAGCTGGTTTTTTGAAAAGATCGACAAAATTGTTACACCGCTAGCAAGACTAATAAAGAAGAAAAGAGAGAAGAATCAAATAGATGCAATAAAAAATGATAAAGAGGATATCACCACCGACCCCACAGAAATACAAACTACCATCAGAGAATACTATAAACACCTCTATGCAAATAAACTGGAAAATCTAGAAGAAATGAATAATTTCCTGGACACTTACACTCTCCCAAGACTAAACTAGGAAGAAGTTGAATCCCTGAATAGACCAATTGCAGGCTCTGAAATTGAGGCAATAATTAATAGCCTACCAACCAAAAAACATCCAGGACCAGATGGATTCACAGCCAAATTCTACCAGAGGTACAAGGAGGAGCTGGTACCATTCCTTCCGAAACTATTCCAATCAACAGAAAAAGAAGGAATCCTCCCTAACTCATTTTATGAGGCCAACGTCATCCTGATACCAAAGCCTGAAAGAGATACAACAAAAAAAGAGAATTTTAGACCAATATCCCTGATGAACATCGATGCAAAAATCCTCAATAAAATACTGGCGAACCTAATCCAGCAGAACATCAAAAAGCTTATCCACCATGATCAAGTGGGCTTCATCCCTGGGATGCAAGGCTGGTTCAACATTCGCAAATCAATAAACCTAATCCAGCATATAAACAGAACCGAAGACAAAAACCACATGATTATCTCAATAGATGCAGAAAAGGCCTTTGACAAAATTCAACAGCCCTTCATGCTAAAAACTCTCAATAAATTCGGCATTGATGGAATGAATCTCAAAATAATAAGAGCTATTTATGACAAACCCACAGCCAATATCATACTGAATGGGCAAAAATTGGAAGCATTCCTTTTGAAAACTAGCACAAGACAGGGATGCCCTCTCTCACCACTCCTATTCAACATAGTTGAATAGGAAGTGTTGGAAGTTCTGGCTAGGACAATCAGGCAAGAGAAAGAAATCAAGGGTATTCAGTTAGGAAAAGAAGAAGTCAAATTGTCCCTGTTTGCAGATGACATGATTGTATATTTAGAAAACCCCATCGTCTCAGCCCAAAATCTCCTTAAGCTGATAAGCAACTTCAGCAAAGTCTCAGGATACAAAATTAATGTGCAAAAATCACAAGCATTCTTATACACCAGTAAGAGAGCCAAATCATGAATGTACTCCCATTCACAATAGCTTCAAAGAGAATAAAATACCTAGGAATCCAACTTACAAGGGATGTAAAGGGACCTCTTCAAGGAGAACTACAAACCACTGCTCAGTGAAATAAAGGAGGACACAAATGGAGGAACATACCATGCTCATGGCTAGGAAGAATCAATATTGTGAAAATGGCCATAGTGCCCAAGGTAATTTATAGATTCAGTGCCATCCCCATTAAGCTACTAATGACTTTCTTCATAGAATTGGAAAAAACTGCTTTAAAGTTCATATAGAACCAAAAAAGACCCCGCATCGCCAAGACAATCCTAAGCCAAAAGAACAAAGCTGGAGGGATCACGCTACCTGACTTCAAACTATACTACAAGGCTACAGTAACCAAAACAGCATGGTTCTTGTACCAAAACAGAGATATAGACCAATGGAACAGAACAGAGCCCTCAGAAATAATACCACACATCTACAGCCATCTGATCTTTGACAAACCTGACAAAAAGAAGAAATGGGGAATGGATTCCCTATTTAAAAAATGGTGCTGGGAAAATAGGCTAGCCATAAGTAGAAAGGTGAAACTGGATCCTTTCCTTACTCCTTATCCGAAAATTAATTCAAGATGGATTAGAGACTTAAATGTTAGACCTAATACCATAAAAACCCTAGAAGAAAACCTTGGTAATACCATTCAGGACATAGGCATGGGCAAGGACTTCATGTCTAAAACACCAAAAACAATGGCACAAAAACCAAAATTGACAAATGGGATCTAATTAAACTAAAGAGCTTCTGCACAGCAATAGAAACTACCATCAGAGTGAACAGGGAACCTACAGAATGGGAGAAAATTTTTGCAATCTACTCATCTGACAAAGGGCTAATATCCAGAACCTATAAAGAACTCAATCAAATTTACAAGAAAAAAAAAAAACAACCCCATCAAAAAGTGGGCAAAGGATATGAACAGACACTTCTCAAAAAGATATTCATATAGCCAACAGACACATGAAAAAATGCTCATCATCACTCACCGTCAGAGAAATGCAAATCAAAACCACAATGAGATACCATCTCACACCAGTTAGAATGGCAATCATTAAAAAAATCAGGAAACAACAGGTGCTGGAGAAGATATGGAGAAATAGGAACACTTTTACACTGTTGGTGGGACTGTAAGCTAGTTCAACCTTTGTGGAAAACACTGTGGCGATTCCTCAAGGATCTAGAACTAGAAATACCATTTGACCCAGCCATCCCATTACTGGGGATATACCCAAAGGATTATAAGTCATGCTGCTCTAAAGACACATGCACACGTATGTTTATTGTGGCACTATTCACAATAGCAAAGACTTGGAATCAACCCGAATGTCCATCAGTGACAGACTGGATGAAGAAAATGTGGCACATATACACCATGGAATACTATGCAGCCATAAAAAAGGATGAGTTCGTGTCCTTTGTAGGGACATGGATGCAGTTGGAAACCATCATTCTCAGCAAACTATCGCAAGAACAGAAAATGAAATACCACATGTTCTCACTCATAGGTGGGAATTGAACAATGAGATCACTTGGACACTGGAAGGGGAGCATCACACACCGGGTCCTATTGGGGGGTGGGGGGAGTGGGGAAGGATAGCATTAGGAGATATACCTAATGTAAATTACGAGTTAATGGGTGCAGCACATCAACGTAGCACATGTATACATATGTAACAAACCTGCACATTGTGCACAGGTACCCTAGAACTTAAAGTATAATAATAATAAAAAAAAGAAGTTTATTCCACCAGATACCCTAAATTATCTCTTTCTAGTTCAAAGTTCCACAGTTCTCTGCAAGAAGGGCAAAATGCTGCCAGTCTCTTTGCATAGCAAGAGTGAACTTTACTCCAGTTTCCAACAAGTTCCCCATCTCCATCTGAGACCACCTCAGCCTGGACTTCATTGTCCATATCACTATAAGCATTTTGGTCAAAACCATTCAACAAGTCTCTAGGAAGTTTCAAACTTTCCCACATCTTCCTGTCTTCTTCTAATTCCTCCAAACTGTTCCAGCCTCTACCTGTTACCCAGTTCCAAAGTCGCTTTTATATTTTCACATATCTTTATAGCAGCACCTCACTCTCTGCGGTACCAATTTACTGTGATAGTCCATTCTCATTCCGGTATGAAGAAATACCCAAGAGTGGGTAATTTATAAAGGAAAGAGATTTAATTGACTCACAGTTCTGCAGGGCTGGGGAGGCCTCAACAAACTTACAATCATGGCAGAAGGGGAAGCAACCACGCCTTTCTTCACGTGTCAGCAGCAAGGAGAAGTGCAGAGTGAAGGGGAGAAAAGCCCCTTATAAAACCATCAGATGTCTTGAGAACTCACTCTCTATCACAAGAACAGCATGGAGGTAACCACCCTGATGATTCAATTACTTCCTACTGGGTCACTCTCATGATATGTGGGTATTATGGGAACTACAATTCAAGATGAGATTTGGGTGGGGACACAGAGCCAAACCATATCAATGCCCATATTAAATTAGTGGTTATTTTTATAAGTCCTTGAGTGAAGAGTTCAGAACCCTGACCAACATCAGTCAGAAGGCAGTTTCAGCAATGTCCGTTTCTTCTCAAGATAACATTAAGTAATAATTGGATATCATCACCCACACCGGTTTCTCAGCTCACTAGTGGTTTTGGCCTCTATCCTTAGTTATTCAAAGGCCAGAGTAGAAATTGAGTTACTCACTGTCTTAGAAGGGGAGAAGGCATTCTCTAATGCTGAAGTTTCTTACTCATAACCTGGTTATTGCATCTTCCTCTTGAGAAAATCTGCATCCCTTTTTTATGACATGATAAATAGTGATGACTTTTAACTGCAACTTTTTCTTTCTTATTTTGGGACAATGAGATAATGGCTCTCTTCTGGTTTCTAACGAATTATAAAGCAGCAAACATCTAGGAATTCCCAAGACAATACAGAAGTTATGAAAAGACAACCAAACACCTTATGTTTTTATTGTTTCCTTATTATATATTGTATAAGTTTGCTGATGGAAGTGGCATTATTTAAGTTCTGTGCACCATGTTTTCCAAGTGATAAATAGCAAGCTATGTGTTCCCAGTAGACAGAAACATCATAACATCACAGCAGATGGCAGAGATGCTCCCTACACTTAGCTTTACAGGATTATCCAAGGGTCTTCTGACACAGATTCCTAGAGGCACAATAGTGGGAAATAAGTATGTGACTGTCACTGTCGGGGGCCTGGGAAACCCTGGGTGGGACCCCAGACTCTCGAGGTGGAGAGGCAGTACTCCATAGGAGTACTTTGACAGAAGAGTTTGAAAGGGACTGTGTACCTAGCTGTTATTGGTATTTGGTAAAACTATGGCATTATATGTATTTGTAAAAAAAAAATCTAACTCTTCATCTACCTTCCGCTTCCTTAGTTGATTTTCTTCTCTTATATTTTTATGATAATGTCTCACCCTTTCTAATACCTCTTATTTCTGTTCCATTTATTATTATTTAACCCAAATATCTTCCAGAACATCACCCAAATGTCTTCCAGAATATCATGCCCTTTGGGCCTGATACATTAGCATTGGATATCTAGGCCTACTGGATCGTTACCCCTTACCTGTCCACAGATAGGAAGGACCCCTGTCCTACTACTTCTCGTGTTTTCCTGTGAGTTCCCCGTTAGGGATATGGTGGAGAATAACATCTTACATAAAATGAGCCAAATTTTTGGCTTTGCTGTCTTTCATCTGAGCCTACTGCATTTGTCCTCCTTCTCATTTATACTTGTTCTTACTATTTCTGTCTCCTGATGCTGCTCCTGTTTTCTTTGCCTTGTTGTCTGCTAACCTCTGTTCTGTCCATAGACGACTGTCTGATCTCCTACTAGTGATGCAGCTTCAATTTCTTCCACTCTTTCAGGTGTGAGAACCCTGCTCTCTCTATGGCTGCTCTTTGGAGTCTTCATTATTCCTGTCTCCAGTGCTCACATTTCTGGCGTGTAGGGAGGCACTTCTATCTCAAGCCCAGTTTTTTATAGAGAGTGTCTCATGGAAATGCTGCTTGGACCCCTGGTGATACAGGATGCTGATGGATGCCCAGAAAAGTGTGAAAAGCTCTGTGCATCCTGAGGAGAGAAAATTTCCATCTAGGGCCAGAGGATCTGGAAAATGTTAGTAAAACACCTATTTGTAGCCCTCTTTCCTGCCTCAGTCTCCAGAGCATCATTTGAGATATGCTGCAGACTCCCTTCCTTCCTCAGTATTTGTTCAGGAGCTGCCTGAGCACTCTGGCTCCTGTTCTTCCATATGTACCTTTGCGAGGCAAAGATCCTGTCTAGTGACCAACTTTCAGTAAAATGAGACAGCTTGGTTTATTATAGAAACAGAAAGTAGAGCAGTGGTTACCAGGGTCCGGGGGAGGCAGTTAGTATTTAATGGGTACAGAGTTTCAGCATGGGATAGTGAAATGTTCTGGAGATGGATAGTGGATCACCACTACCACAGCACAACAGGATAAATGTAGTTAATTACCACTGAACTATACTTTAAAATGGTTAAAATGGTAAATTTGATGTTATGTATATTTTGCTACAATTTTTAAAAATGTGAATAAAAAACCCTACTTGGTTAAAAGATAAGTGAAGATTACAGAAATGTCTTAGGAAAAACAACACTGCCTGCTCATAGCTATAGCTCTGTCCACTGCCTGTTATGCAGAATTTGTAGACTCAGAGAGGGCAGGCCTGAGGAGAACACTTCTGAAAAGAATTGGTATTCTTTGTATCTTCCACTTTGATTTAAGAGTAAACTGTGTTGTAATCTTAAGTATTATTTTTCTTTATTGATCAATGATTTTTGAAACAATTACTACATTTCTTGGTCATATGGCATTGTTAATAATCATTGTAATGATGAATAAACGCCAACTGCTATGCATGACTACTGATAAAAATTGACAATTTAAAAGAAACCATCTTTATTTAGTAGCATGAATTATTTGCTAAAATGAAATTGACTTCAAATCATATTATTTGTAGAAAGCTGACAGTTGAATACAAAGACACAAGAGCCTATGCTTTTAACCAATTACTAATAGTCGAAGCCTGACCATGCTTTCAGCACAGATAGATCCATGATCTGGGGTGTAGAGGTGGGTTTCAGGTATAGCAGTACAAGTAGTAAGGAGTTATACGTTGGAACAAAGTCTGTGCTTTTAACCACAGACAAGGGGTGAAGACAGACAAATGAGAAAAAAATAGGGAAAATTTTGAACCAGGAGTCTACTCTCTATTCTGACATTAGGCAACCTTGTAGCTTGGAAGTATTTCTCAGGAGAGACTCTTCTAAAGTTAATATTGACTGCAGAAGCAAGACTATTTGGAGCTATCATCAGGCACTAGGAACTTCTCCTGAAGATTCATTTCCCTGAAACAGCCTAGATGGGCCACTCCAGTCCCAGTTATATAATACCTCCATGAGCAGCAGCTCAATACAACATGTCGTGAGGTTAATTTAATACATGATGCTTGTCCCAGAACCAATGCTCCTTCTACTATACTGCTCTGCCTCGGTGGAGTCTTAGATGTTTAGAGAAGCATGAAATATTGTATCATTTTCAATCACGATGAAAATGTAATCTTAATGCCTGTTGTATATGTATATATACTTAAACACACAGCTTCTTTGCCAATTCCTTTTCCTAAAGCACATTTTAGTGGCGTAAGGAATAGGTATAAAATAGAAATGATATGTAGCTTAGAATTTTATCACTCATTAAATTTGAGTTCCTCTGGTGTGCCAGACATCATGCTAAGTTGTAGGAGATACTTTAGAGATAGATTTTCTCACACAATTTGAGAATATGAGATATGGAAGCCCCTTAATATATAAAAGCTCATCTCATGTTGTATGTTAGGAAACAGCTCAGTCTACAGTGAATCAGTCTGAGTCCCAGCGGAAATAGGTGATATGGTCAAAATAGGTAATTTGAGGAGATTTTAGTACAGGAACATATAAAAAAGATATGGACTTGATTCAAGGAAAGGAGCAAAGGACAGTGTAATACTCCAGGGCTAGTAATAGTAGGGAGCCATTGCTATCCACAGGCCTGAAAGAACCCCAAAAAAGAGCTGTGGCTTTCAGTCGAGGGGTACATGCAATGGGGTGACTTAGTGGGAAGAAAGTTGGAGGAATAAGTGCTATAACTTCACTCATCTGCCCCCCGCCCATTTCCCTTTAGGGTCTTCTTTTGGTTGGACTCAACAGAATCCAAATGTAAGGGAATCCCTTGTTGTAGTCCATGTAGGTCAGCCTCACAGGGCACAAAGCTGGGGAGAAAGTGGAGGAGAGTAGATTTGCAATAGTAAATGGAACTTCCATAGTTCCCTACTAAAAGACTTAAAATGCAAATGTTAGGACATGGTTTCAGTATTCATCAGATGTTGGAAGAGAGTCTTTGACTCTAAAGGGCAGCACATATAAATGCTGTGTTATTTGAGTATAGGATATTTTAAGTTTCTAATTTGAAAGAGAAAATATTGTTTTACAATCATAGAATTATAAACTGAAATGCCAAGAACCTGAGCAGCCTGCAGATACTCACACACAAAATGCATTGGCCCATTGCTCTCAACAGCTCGCCAGGACTCACCAGGGGCTCTGCTCCTTCTTTCAAGAACTATGAGAAGGCTCTAGGGGGTGTCTCACATGTGTTTAAAAACAAGTCTGCACCCAATCTCCAAGTCATTTTCTCATATATCTTGTGTCTTGCACAACTGCTGTGCTCTGGGGGAAAAAAAAAAATCTCGTGTACTCTCTTCATGCCAAAAGAAGCCTGGAAGTCTTCTGCCCATACCAGCATAAGCACAGCTAGCAGAGAGCATATATGCAGTATATTCTCTAAAAACATGTAGGGCCATGTGTTTAAGGATCAAGACCTTGTCCTGAAGATGTTCAGCTATGCCTGAGGAAGGCCAGGAGGGGAAGTCTGCCTAATCCTGGGGTTTGGAGCAAAAACAAACATCCCAATATTGCACCTTGCCTTGTGTAGGAAGGTGAAGGTCAAATAGAAGGAGAGGCAAGACTGAGTGTGGCTTTCTAATCAATCAAAAAACTCACTTCTCCTTGGAATGCAGAAGTGAGGGATGAGAGAAGTGAGCAAAAGCATTTAGAGAAAAGTCACTTCTCATGGAAGGCAAAAATGGGAAGAAACTTTCCCACATTATATATTGCTTTATGAGATTTTTCTAAATGCTCATTCACAAAGGTGATTATAAGCAGCCTTTTGATCTTGTTCCACAGGGTAGATGAGAGATTAAAACATGAATTTCATCAAAGCAAGACAAGATCTGGCCGAGGAAAGGACATCCACTGAAAAAGTGTGGAAAAGGGTCCTGTGGGAAGTGTAAAGATTTGAGCCAATACAGTAGTGCCAAGCTTAAAAAGAATTTCAGGCAACACTAAGAAAGCACTGTGACAGGTTTTATACAGATGCAAGTGCATAGCCAGGCTAGGAGGAATCTCTTCCCCCATTGTAAAGGTGAGAAATGGCCTAGGAGAGAGTGCAGGCAGTCCAAAGTCTCACAACAGGCAACAAAGCTGGTCTCCATATCCTGAATCCCATTCCCCTCCAACTCCACACTGCCCTACAGGGCAGGTCAGGATCCCACTTCCTGTGGACACACCAAAGAGGGTTGTTAACCTCTTTGGCCTGTCCCCAGTCCCCACGTGTTCTTGAGTTTTGTTTCACAGTTCTTTTCAGCAAAAAGTCTCAATTGTCTAAAACTCTGCACATCAGATTTTCTGTAGTTTCTTAAGAATCCTAGCACATCTGAGTGTTTCTGTTTACACTGAACAGGCCAGAATCCAATGGTGTAGAAAACATTGTATATTTTGCAAGCACTTCCAATTATGTGGGTATAAAATATTTTTAAGTAGATTTTTCCCCAATTAAAAGAAAGCAGAAACCCAGTGGCGAACCTAATAATGATTCCTGAACCTTCCTGTTATGCAGCCAGGGGGGACTCAGGTGCAACAGGGTTATGGACACAAGAACTAAAATCCAGCTCTTAGGGTATATGGCTCCAGGCAGTCAGTGTCTAGCTTCAGCAACCCCTGCCCCATCTGGGTAATGCAGGGGTGGTGATGCCTGTGTGAAGAGGAGCTGGTCACACTGATGAGACAGCACTTTGCAAATAGAAGGTGTAACAGAAAGTGTTCTCTCAATGCTAATTTTAGGCCAGCTCCTTAGTTAACATAGGCAGAATCATCTGGGCAGCCTTCTGAGGAAGGAATCAGAGAGCCAGAAACAGCCATATTTCAGATGTTCTTCCCTCTGTGTCAGTCACAGAAAAAAATGTGTTTAATGCCATTTGCCAATTTCCATGTTCCAATTCATTTTACCAGCCCTCAAACTTCTTATATTTAAGGCAGCAGAGTTCTTTGTTTAGCAGGCTCAGTGTCTTAAAAATGGTATGGCCCTGTAGATCCAGGTTAATGCTCCTTAATCCTTGCAATTTTCACCATGAGTCAGTACTAAGAGAACTACATGTCTGCTCCAAGAATGAAAAGCAGGAATGGTCCTAGGTTTTAGCCTTCAGTTAATTAGCACTCATTGACTTATGGTCACTAATGAGAAGTATTATAATGGTTTCCGTCTTAGATACAGACATTGCTGTGTACCCCAAGTCATATGGCAGTTTCACAAGAACCACATAATGTGAGAGCCATGCCCAAACCTGTTATGATAGAGGAAGATCACTGAGGGGCAGTGAGCCAAGGTCACAAAATATAAATGATGGCAAAGCTGGTCTTAGGTCACCTGGAATATACAAGCTGTTTCCCAGGGACACCATGTAAAGCTCAGCAAGTTGTGCCCTGTGCAACATGCATGGCCATAGAAAGAAGCCCTCACTTTCTCTTTCTCCTGGTGAAGTCTTTTGGCCACATGACAGATGACCTGGGTTTTATATTTGTATAAGAGAAGTAGTAATAAGTAGTAGTTGGCTCACTCCTCATCTATGATGTCTAAGTCTATTTGGGCTACTATAACAGAATGCCATGGTCTAGATGGCTTATAAACAATAGAAAATTATTTCTCACAGTTCTGGAGACTGGGAAATTCAAAACCAAGGCACCAGCATATTTTCTGTGTCCTCATAGGGTGGACTTAAGCAAGGGAACACGCTTAAGTCTCTTTTATAAGGAGACTTATCCCATTCACGAGGGCTTCACCTTCATGACTTAATCACCTCCCAAAGGCTCCACCTCCTAATACCATCACATTGGATGCTGGGATCTCAACATACGAATTTGGAGGGACACAAGCATTAAATCTATATCATTCCACTACTAGCCACCCAAAATCTATGCCCTTCGTAGCTGCAAACTACATTCATTACATGCCTGAAGCCTCAAAAGTTTTAGCTCATTCCAGCATTAACTCCAAAGTCTATAATCCAGCCTCAGCTAACTATTATCTAAATTAAATATGGATGAGACTCAAAATATGATTTATCCTGAGGCAAATTGCTCCTCCAGCTGTGAACCTGTGAAACCAAACAAGTTACATGTTTCCAAATACAATGGTGGAAAGGCATAGGATGGACATTTCCATTCCAAAATGGAGAAACAGAAAAGAAGAAAGAGGTAACAGGTCCTGAGTAAGTCCAAGGTATAAGGCAAACTCCATGAGGTCCTAAGGCTCAAAAATCATCCTCTTTGGCTTAATATTCCACCCTCCAGGCTCAATGGGACTGAGGGCCTGCCTGGGGCTGTGGCTCTGCCCCCGTTGCTTTGCCAGGTATAAACTGTGCCCCCAGGGTTCTGCCACATGGCCCACACACCCACACCTCTGGGCAGCTCTTTCCCCATGGTTCTCAATTCAGTGGGACCATTTGGCCTGTTGAAAGGAAGACAATTGTCATCCTTTTTAAAACCAAGGAGGCAGCCCTGATGATCTGTTAATCTTCTTCAGGATCATTCATCATTTCTCTTGATAAATAGTGAATGTTCTCAGCTGAAAAGCACTGTGGTCCCATCCTGTAAAATCCAAATCTGACAGCCTTCCTTCATTCCTTCTCATTTCCTTCCCCTTTGGTTCAAATTGGCAGTTTCCCTGCTGGGGTGGGTGATTAAGTTTGTGGTTCATACCTATACTAATCTCTTAAATAGTAAGTTGGCCACACTATTAGTGTTCTCTTCCAAACATGGGTTCTCATTTTTTTGCAATATGGATAGACTGATAATTTTCGAAATCTACAAGTTCTCATTCTGTTTTGCTTAACAATTCTGTCTTTAAGTCATTCTCGCTTTCATTTTACTATAAGCAGTCAGGAGGAGCCAAGCTGCACCTTCAAAACTTTGGTTATAAATAGCTTCAGCTAAATATTCCCTTTCATTGCTCCCAAGTTCTACCTTACACAAAACAGCAGAACGTGAACATGATTCAGCCAAGTTATTTCCCCATTTATAACAAGGATCACCTTTCTTCCAGTTTCTAATAACACGTTCTTCATTTCTCTCTGAGACTTTATCAGAATGGTCTTTACTGTTCATACACTACCAACATTCTGGTCATGGGCACATAAGTATTCTGTAAGAAGCTTGAGGCTTTCTCTACAGCTCTCCTCTTTTCTTTCTGAGCCTTCACTAGAATTGCTCTTAATGGTCCATTCATGGCAGTGTAAGCTTTTTCAAGCATGCACCTCAAAATTCTTCTAGTTTCTAGCCATTACATAATTTCAGAAGTGCGTTCATATTTTTAGGCATTTATTTGTTTCAACAGCACCCCCACTTCTTGGTATCAATTTCTGTTAGTATTATTAAAAGGCCTCTCTGAACTCCGTGTATTGGTTTATGTATGCCTGACTTCTAGGCTATAGTGGTACTCTATAAATTGCTACTAGCACTCTTGAAATTTTCTTGCTTAGTAGTTCCTTGAGGGCAAGGATTAGTTTTATTTATTTTATATCCCTAATTCAATACTTAGCAAATATCAGGTACTCCATAGGAGCTCCTTCTCTTGTTCTCAGTAATTCAGTTCAATAAGCACCTATTGAGGACCTGACATTGGTTTGATGCCAGGCCATTTTTTAAAGCTGCAGGAAGCCTCAGTATTTAGTAAACAAGGTGATTATTTATTTGCAATAAGTCTGATATGGAGCAGCTAAATCCTGGGTTACCTCAGGGAAAACACAGAAACAATAACTTACATTCAGTGAGCACTGCTACCTTCCTAAATATTCACTAAACCCCCAAGAGATAGGTACTATTATTATCCCAATATTACTATGACAAAACAAGATACAGAAAATTTATCTATGGTTACACAACGCTGAAATGCAGATATTGATGTGTAATTCTATAACCTGTGTTTGCAACTACTGTGCTATGGTGCCTGTAGTATAATTAAAGAACAATGTTTTGGCAATACTGCATTTCCCAGATGACTTAAGTTCAATCATTTAAACACAAAATATCTGATTTAAACTAGAATCTATTACATGCTTCTTCAAGATGTTGCAGGATCACCACTCAGGATGCCCTCTGGCCTGTTGAGGTGTGTATGGATCTAAGTTCTCCTTCACTGAATAATTCCAGAATGTTGTGATGCTTAAACTCAACAATTTCTCCTCCTTCCTCTCCTCTTCTTCCTCCTTCGTCTTCTTCCTCTTTCTCTTTCTTTTTATTTAAATAGACTTTAATTTTTAGAGAAGTTTTAGTTTCACAGGAATATCTTTTTAAACTGCAAAAGAGAGAAATATTCATTTTATAAAGTTTAAAAATACAGAAAATAAGATATTAAATGAAGGCATTGTATTTATGTGAAAGGGATATTGATGAGGTAATTGTGGCACGAATTATTCTGGATTATCTGTAAGGTTTTATGGTATTCATTCTTAATACAATGTTTCCTCATTGGTTCAGCAATTTGAAACACTTAACATCAGAGCTGTCTGGTCCCACCTGTTTCCGCTATCTCATTATGTTACCACCCTCCCTACAAAGCACCATTGACATCCTCAAGTTCTCCATGAACTGATTTTCTAACTAAATTTCCCAGTAATATATTTATTAGCCCCCCCCCCCACACACACAATTATCTGAGGATCAGGAAAATGTCTTGTATTCTGAACCATGGTGTGTGTGTGTGTATGTGTCTGCGTGTGTGTGTGTGTGTATGTGTGTGTGTGTGTATGTGTGTGTGTGTGTGAGAGAGAGAGAGAGAGAGAGAGATCAGATTTATTCAGAGTTGAGATGCTTGCTAAAAATGGAGACTCTGGACCTCACCCAAGACATATTAAATAAGAATATCTAAGATTGAAGTCAGAGATTCTGCCTACCAAAATATGTTTTATTTTCACTTTCCATCAGGAAATTGACAAGCACATTTAAAAGTAGAGAGGTTAATATAATAAACTCCATGTACTCAAAATTCAGTTTCAACAATTATCAATTCACAGTCAATGTTATTTTACCTATAATGTAAAGCAAATTGTGGACATATCATTTGACTATTCCTATATGTATCTAGAACACACAACCACAATACAATTATCATACCTAAAATAATTAACAATAATCTCTAATATCATTGCATTTTCAGTTCAAATATTTCTTGTTTTGTAAATGTGTCTTAGTTGTATGGTGTTTCAAACCCAATCACGTAACTGATCCAGGCTGGACTGACCCCTCTTTAGGCTTCTTGCTCAGCTCGCATGCTGGGACTTCCTTCCTCCAGTCTTCCAACTTCAGTACAATTTTTCCTGTACACTGTGTTGTCTGCCTCATTTTAATCTCCTACATTCATCCTCAAGTAACTTGCTATGATAAATACATTGAAAATAATTTTTCTGACTTGTTTTGAAAGATGACTTTTTCAGCCCTCACACTTTATTGATATCATGCTTGGGTATAGAATTCTAGGTTAAATGTAATTTTCTCAGAAGTTTGCAGGCATTATTCAATTATCTGTGGTTTCTGGTGAAAAGTGTGATGCCACTATGGTTCTAATTTCTTTGTTATTTTTTCAAATTCATTTTGTCTCTTAAGTTTTGTGACTTTCTCTAATCTTCGTGTTTTGAAATTTCACAATAATGCGATTAAGGTAGTGGTATTTTATTATAGATGCTCAGTGGACCCCTTTCAAGTTGTCCTTCAGTTCCAGGGGACTTCGTTTTTTTCTTTGATATCTTTCACCTTCATTCTCTCATTCTCTCTGCCCTCATTTCTGGAAAATTTAAATATTAGACCTCCTGGATAAATACTTTACATATCATATCTTTCATTTAAATTTCCCAAGTCTTTGTTTTGTTTGGTTTTGTTTTTCTTGGTCTACATTCAGGTACCTGTTCCTTGACTTTGCTTTCTATTTAATTTTTCTTCTATTACACCGATCACATTATTTTACTTCTAGATCAGATTGGATCTCAATTGTGTTTTTTTCTGGTTACTGCTGCAGTCATAATTCTCACCCTTGGTTGCTGTTTTATAAATCTCAGTACATGAATTAATTTGCCTCTTGCATTACTGTAATTCGTTTCATATCAGGGGCTATTTATTCTGATGGCTCAGCTTGGTTACCCTCTTTTGAGGTGTTGATTTGCCCATTTCTTCCATGACTTTTCTTTTTTTTTTTTTTTTTGTCTGTTTATGTGTTCTTCCTGGCCCTTCACAGTTTAGGAAGACAACCAATTTTTTTCATCCATGTTAGTATGTGGGCTTAAATGTTTTACTTCTTGGCCAGTAATCACTGTCACTGTAAAACACGTCCACTTTTTTTTTTTTTTTTTTAATGCTTGCAGGAATCCTCTAGTATTATAGGTGTCCAGCTGGAATGTCTGCTGGGTCCAAGGTGTCATGGGTGTCTTCTATGTGGTGTGCTAGGGATGTTGCTACAATGCATCATGTCTTATGGCTAGGGCTAATAGCCAGTAGAAGAGGTTTCTGACAAACAGGCATGATTACAGGGCATCCTATACCACACCTTTCCTGGGAAGAATACACTCCATGACAGCTCTGGGTATAGTTTTATGCACAATCACCCCCACAGCAGCCATACTTCTAGGGATCTGGATCAGAACTGGTTTGCCATTTGCCTCTTTTCATCATTGAGGGACTATCTGGCTATTACCCCGACTCTTGGGAAAAAGGACTAATTATGCTATTCCTATTCTTTACAAAAATTATGTCACGATTTTTTTAATGTCATATATTTTTCAATTTTTAAAATGAGATATACCATAAATGACAATAATAAATCTCATGAACACATATAAAATTAACAATAAAATAAATGGTCATGTTTCTACCACCTAACTTAAGAAATAATATCTCGTGATTCTAAGCTGATGCTCCCGCTCCGTTTTTGGAGGTCATGGGTCTGAGGTGGGAAGTATAGCCTTAGTGATACCAAAGTAGCTTTCTAGCACCTCTTTCTGAAAAAACAAGAGAAAGGTAGAAATGTACCATCTAGAAGGCATACTCGGCTATTTGTAAACAGAAGCCTAGACAGTTATGCTTGGTGTCTGGTGTGGCTGTGTAGGTCACCACTGGTGTTTCCTGTGGCATTTCTCTCTGGGCCACTGCTAACTCACACAGCACCTTTGTGTAAATCAGAAAAAAAAAAAGCCACTCCTGCCATTTGCCACAATTTAAAAAATAACAATATGCACAAAAATCTATAATGACTATGACTGTAACTGGTGCCCCCTAGAGTTTACAGGCCACAACCCACACAACCGTAATTCAAGGTAGACATAGCACATGGTACAGGGCTCCTCAGGTGGGCTTCATCACTTACTGAATGCCTACTGTGTGCCAGGAACTCTTTTAGATTCTTGGCAGTCAGTGTTGAGAGAGACAAGATCTCTGCTCTTCTGGATCCCCCACGACTGGACTTCTGAGCAGGCTGTTTTGTGAGTGCATGAGCTGTAGTCAACTATCAAGCTGGAGTTGTTCTTAAACTGGGTCGGGGTCCTGTGGTTACTAGTAAAAGTGAGGCAGAACTTCAATTTACTTAGCATGCTACTATGCCAAGTGAATCCCAAGAGGTCATGTTGTACTAAGCTGATGAGTTCAGAGATCACATGGAGTTCTTAAGTTTATGATGACCCTACGTCCTAATTTTGCCTGGACAATCCTAGGTTAAGTATCTTATCCCCATGTAATTATTAATATAACCCCTTTTCTCTCCTAAAAGTGTCCCAGCTTTGGACGGTAAATTATATGATCACATAAATTACCATTTTTTTTTTTTCTGTGCCAACATCCCTTCAAAATTCTAGGGACTTAATACACTAAATATTTAGGTTTTGCTAATGGATCTGTGGATCAGCTGTAGCTTTGCCTCAGGTTGTCAGTGATGTTTAAGTTTACTCCTTGTTTTGGTCTTTGGGCTCATGCCACAAGTCTTCTCATTATGGCAATCAGGCTGGAAGATCAGCTTTTATCTGAGAGCTCTTTTTCTCATGCATAAGGTGGGATCACAAGGGACCTTTGCTTCAAGGTGACGTGGGCCATGTTCACTTGTATTTCATTGCCCAGAGCAAGTCGTATGCCCAAGACCAACATTGAGGATTGGGATTTATGCTTCTCCCTTGGAGAGGAGCCCTGTGATAGGGCAGAGTGTCTAATAATACAGTTATCTCATCACATTCCTAAATCCTATGGCTTCCCAGTGTGCCCCTCCTCCAGCCTTTGCTGGTGGTGGTCTCCTAGCAGTGTCTGTGTCAGGACAGAGCTGAAGTGATTAACAGAATGTAGAGAAGAAGTTCTGTCTCCATTTAGACTGTAGAACGTATTAAGAGATTTCACTGCTATGTGGAGCCTGTTTTGTGTTGGAGAGGGTGGGGATTGATGTTTGCAGCTGGATTACCTGGGACAAGGTTTCCTCCTTCCTGGTCCCCCAGCACTATCACCCACCACAGAAGTCTGCACCAGCATATTGTCTACTCTCCTGTGTGAGTGGTCAGAACCAGGTGGAGTCTGGGGTCAAACCATGCCCTCCCCACCTCATGCTGGGCTCTGTGAGGTATAGTTCCTACAGTCCCTTTTATTTTGACCCCACTGACTCCACTCCCTGTCCCCCATCCTTGCCTGTTGCTCTGCACCTGGGATTTTTAATTTTTATTTTCTCTCAGTCTCCCTTCATTTGCCTGTGTTAAATGTTCAACACTAACTGCCTTTTCTTTTAAAACAATTCCAGATATTCCTCAAAGTTAGTGGTTAACTGATGAATTGATGATGTCCTTTCTTATTTCCCATTGCTTATCCCATTTCTGTGGGATTTGAGGAGACAAAAGTGAAAAAGATTTGCACAGTTACCCATATTGAAACTTCAACCCCAGTATTTTCAAACAGAGATATAATATTGTTACAGTAGAAGGGTGAAGATTGATTTGGAGGCAAAGAGGAAATATGTTAAATCCATCAACAGCCCTGGCAGCTGGCTTGCTTTTAAGAGCAATTTTTGATAAACAGTTTTATCAGTTCACAAGAATGACCAAGTACCTTCAGAGTCATATTAAAAAGCACATGGATGGTAGTTGTTCAGCTTGACTCAGTAGGTAAGTGACTTGCAGGAGGGGTTCCTATGCATGCTTCAGCAGAAATACAGCTTTGTCACAGATCATAGTATGTTGGCAGTGCTGTGCACAGTTGAAATTGTGAGTACTAAATGACCAATTTCTAATTTTCTCCTTCATTAGAATATGGATACATGAAGACATAGCGTGCGCCTATCATATTCCTCATTGTATCTCCAGAGCTTAGCGTGGCACTTGGCATGTAGTAGGCATTCAGAAAACTTTGGTTGCAGCAATGCAAATATTAATGATGGGCAGTAGAGGCAAACCCTGGGGAGAATCCATGGGGCTCCAGGTGTAATGAAGCACCGTAATGACAGGCAGTGTTGTCCTTTAAAAAATAAGGATTTTATGGCTACCATAGTGCCAGAAATGCTTTCAGATTGATGCTCAGCCTCCTGGCTCTACTGTAGCTTGGGGCAGAAGCCTGGAGGGGGTGAACTGTTTTAAACCTTAGGGGCACAGTCACTGGATACTGAACTGCCAAGACTTGCTGACACCGTGGGGCTGTGGTCCATGATCCATGTAGCAGATGCTGTCATTACCTGCCGTGTCCCCTTACCACTTCATTGTGTGCCTGTTGACCTCCAGTGCAGCCTCTGCATTGATTTCAATGTGGGATTTTCCTGGCCACTGAAGCTTACTTTGTTCATCCGGGCAGGTGTCAAATGATGGGAATTTAATGCCCTTTGGGAAATGCCCTCCAATTAATAACTAAAGAGAGCTAATGTGTAATACCTCGGATCCCTTGCCACTTGGGTGAGGTGTATCTGAGGTGTATTAAACCTCCCTAGCAGACTTAACCTTTACTCCCTCACTATGGGAACTGACTTGACAGTGTACCTTTTGTTGACTTCCTTTTCTGGATCACTTCTCCTGTGTTTCCTTCTCCTTCTAAATAATGCTTTGCCCTTGAATACTTGTTTTAGGGTATACTACTGGGGAAACCCAAACTATAATATTCTATCCTGAGTCCTGAGGACTTACCACTGAGTGGGGGTTATTCTTGAAGCTGCAAAATTCACAGAAGATTTGAGCTTCATTTTGCTTAGAACCGTAAAAGTTAATAGGAAAAATAGAACCCGAAAAAGCCCTCTAGTTTCTCTTATTTTAAAAAATTATGACTTACACAATTCCCCAGTTACATTATACAGCTCTCTGAGATGACAGAATAATTTTTAAGGACATTTGAAACTGCCCTGCTCAAAAAACATTAATGATTGGTGCTGCCTGTAGGATAGAGTATCATTTCACTTGAAGGGCATTCTAGTCTCCATGAATGTATCCATTTTCTTGCCATAGCAGGCTGTTTATTGTTTCTAAACATGACCTGCATGCTATGGTACCTCCTCTGTGTTTCTGCTCACTGGTCCTCTGGTTTGTGTATGAATTCTCATCGCCACTGCCCCAGAATTAAGTAACGTAGCTGTGCGCCCCAGCATGACCTTCCACAGTCGGCTCCCAAGGGATGAGTGGATGAGAGGGTCATTCTGCCCATACTATGCAATGGGTGGACTTGCGGGGAATGATCACACTGACTTTTGATCTTTGCTTCTTTGCAGATATCTCAGTGAGCCTGCTGACCCTTGTGGTCACTGCCTGTGGTCTTGCTCTGTTTGGCGTGTCTCTCTTCGTATCTTGGAAACTCTGCTGGGTTCCGTGGCGAGAACGAGGCCTGCCCTCTGGTAGCAAAGACAACAACCAGGAGCCTCTTAACTACACGGACACAGAGACCAATGAGCAGGAGAACAGTGAGGACTTCCTAGACCCTCCCACACCCTGCCCTGACTCCTCCATGAAGATCAGCCACACCTCCCCTGACATTCCCCTCTCCGCCCAGACGGGAGTCCAGGAGAACTGTGCCCATGGCGTCCGCGTGCAGCGCCAAGTCACAGAGCCAACCTCCTCGGCTCGGTCAGTAATGCCTCCTCCTTTCTGAATGCAAGGAAGGACCACCCCATTCCCCTCTCTGGCAAAAATAGCACTGATTGGTCAAGGAGTCTATAACCTTTTAGATTTCTGTTCTGTATCAGAGACATGAATATGGAAAACTCCATGCTAACCTAACGTTGAAGTTAGGTTCCTGAGCCCTTCTTGGTCTCTACTTAGTTTATAAAAATAATAGTTAACATTATTAAGACAGCATGTGTGAAGTACTCTGGAAGAACTTTATATTCATATTTTGTTATAGCTCACAATTTAGCATGAAATGTATACTGATATCATTTTTATTTTACAGCAGAAGAAACTTAAGGAGATTACATTTTTTTAAAAGCCATATATGTAAATACCCAGGTCAGGATTTGAACCCTGGTTCAACCAACACAAGAATCTGAACTCTTAACCGCTCTTCCCTGCTGCCCTCCTACTGCTTTAAAATTTATTCCCTGTGCGTCTGACCTATCCTAACAGTCACACACAGGCTCTCTTCAGACTCCACCGTGTGGCTGGAGGTTTTTGTCCATCTTCAGCCTTTGGAAGGCTTACAGAGTACCAACACCTAGGTCACTCTCTTTTTATTGTCTGGATGCTTTATGCTCTTCAGCAGTAGAGAAATAATATAATGCAGTGAAAAAAGATGCGGTCTCTCAAGTCAAATGAATTGGCTTTACTTACATGTGTGACATTGAACAAATTACTTAAACTCCATATCTGTCCATTTCCTCTTCTTCAAAAGAGGAATAGATACTACTGATTTGTAGGTGGTTTTAAGAATGAAATGATAACATGTGCTTGCACAGGTCTGGCACCTAGTAAAAGCTCCAAAATGTGAGCTACCATTTTGCTGTTAGTATTGCTATTATGGCCTCTCCCAAGGCTCAGACATTGCACAAAAGTGTGTTTGAGGCTAAACAACCAGTTCTAAATCACTGGATATAAAAACTCATTTTCAATAAGATATTTCAGGAAAAGAGACTCAGGAAGCAGCTTTCTGTAGAATGAAAATATTGGCCTGAGTGATGGCCAGAGAAATAGCATGTGCTGTTATTTGTAAAGTATAAAACACAATTTGGAGGTATTTTTTTAAAATCTTTATTGTTTGTTCTCCAGAAACAGAAATAAGACTTTACCCTTTTTATGTTAATCGAGTTTATCCTAGAGGCTCCACTCATTTTCATTAAGTGGGATGGAATATGTCAGTTTATAATTTGATTGTTTCAGAAACTTATTTTAGCATTATTTTCAATTCTGAATCAAAGAGCCAAATCTAAAATATTCCACTGTGAGGAGATGGGTAGTTGTCTGCCATTTGATTTAGAAGAAATCCTCAGATTTTATCACTAGGATTTATCTTCAGATTTAAAACTTAAATATAACTAGAGCTCTGTTTGATGCTGTCATAGAGTTCACGCAATGTGCAGACTCATAATAAAATCCTTTCAGTATTTCAATAGCTAGAGCCTTTTAGATAGAGTCTCCATTGAAATTTCCTTCGAAATTGCCTCCTATTTGGTTCTACTCTGCATGTAACTTTTCTGGTCTGAGTTCCTCCAATATATGGTGGTAGTACTGTGATCTTTTTAGATTTGATCTGAGGACTCTGCCATAATTTTAACAAACTAATAGCAATGATGCCACTCTAATTATCACAATATTTATACTGGAAAAGTATATAAATATACTGCAAATCAATAAGTATTTGCTTAAAACATAAAAACTCTTATCATCACTACTGATTTGTAGAAATTGGGTAGAAAGAAAAAAATTAAAAGGAAGAGTGAAGGAATTGTCCCTGTAAAGTGCACTTTGTGTTCAGATTTATTTTAGTTTTGAAGGCATGCAATTACATTATCTTTTCTGATGACAAAAATCAAGTTTAGGAACATCTGAACTACTATAAGAAAACTACTCTTTTCTAACTGCATTTGACCTAATACTGACAATTTGCATTTTTATGCATTTAAAACATTCATACCTAAATTACTGACCTAGTTTTATGGGGTCTGTCTAGAAATATATATCCTTGTCTCAGGATCTCACCACAATAAGAGCAGTACATGGTCTTCTAATTCTTTGGGGATTATGTTGCATCATGAGAAAATGCACACACACATACACACTTTTTGCTAACAAAAAGGAAAAAGAGAATGAAATTTCCTTTATGCCTCAAATCGTTTTTAACATTCTTCTTTAAGTAATATTTTTGATACCCATATTTGGGGAGGGGAAAGGTAAGCTTTGCTGAGAAAGCTCTAAACAGTCTGCTTTTCCAGTTACTGTTTCTTCTCCTTTCTTTCTCATTATGTTCTTTACTTCCTCCCTGCCGACACTCTCTTACTGCTTCCATCCTGCAGCCATTATCACTGTCTCAGGACAGCCATTATCACAGTCTCAGGGTTCCCATTGCACGTAAGACATAGCCTCCATTTAAAGGTGTCTTCAGGATCCTTGTGATTGGCACAGTTTCTGTCACACCATTTACATCAAAAATCTCAACCTCACCTGGCCTCTTCAGCTTGGATGTGTCCTTGGATATGTTTGGCTGACACGGTGCCTTTTTGAAATGTCCTAAAGATGAGCTTTGTTTTATCTTCTAAGAATGTTTCTGGTCAGAATGACTTTCAAGATCAAGCATGTTCTGTGTCTAGTTACTTCAGTGACTCTAATACCATACAAAATTCCTGTCAATTCTTTTTTATTTGAATGAAATCCTTTTTGTTTAGTGATCCAATATGCTGGAAATGTGGATATTTCAATTTTCTCGGAATTTTTTAATTCCAGAGCTTTATAAAGTTCTCTACTCCAAATGTATGAAAATCCCTAGATCCCCAAAATAGAAGGAACCTTGAAAGGCCATCTAATCCATTTCCTGATTCATGCCCTAAGATGAAAGTTCATCCTGTTTTTTTAAGCTTTCTCAAATTTCTTATGTAACACTTCGGTTTTTCGAAAATTTCAATTACCACACCACAAACCCCTTATCAGGTCTGTTAAGGCCCTGCATGATAATACTGCCACAGTCTGCTTCCAACAGCCTTACCTTATGGCCAGGGCCACCATGTTGCAGGACCCTAGGGGACACTTTTAACATGAACTCACTAGGAGACTGCGTGGAAGAAGCTTGTTGTACTGCAGCTGCACTAGCTCCTCTCTTAGTTCCTTTAGCATCCCAAGCCCCTTCCTGCCTTGAGGTCTTGACACATGTTGTTCCCTCAGCCAGGAATGCTTTTCTTTTCTTTCTTTTTTTTCTTTTTCTGTCCTTCTTGGGTCCCTTACTTCTCTAATGCCCTAGCTGAAACATCACCTTCTCAGAAAAGTCTCCCCGGCCACCCCATGTGAAGCCTGTGTTCTGTCCCCACTCCTTCCCACTTCAATTCTCCCTCGCATTGCCTTGTTTTCCCTCATTCACAGGATTAAATTATTTTAAGTGATTCTTTATTGCTTGTACTCCCCTCTAGACTGAGTTCTGTGAACTCGGAGACCACATCTGTTTTGTTTCTTCCTGTCTATCCAGCCCCTAGCACCACTTGGTGCACGGAGGACTTTTTTCCATGAATGACTGACAGAATACATTGGTCAATATCAGGCTACTTTTCTCTTGCTCTTCTGACAAGAATGGCAAAGGGCCAGAAGTATAAACTGAGCAGAGCCTATAATGGTGTGAGGCTGGCAGAAGGCCATTTGTCCCAGGTCTCACATTCATTAAGAGCCCCACATTAGATTTTTGACCTTATCTCTGAATTAAGCAATCCATAGAGTTACAGAAATATGCTGACAGAATTGAAAGAGGAAGATAACCATCACACTCTAAATTTAGGTCCCGTGATTGGCCACAACTCAAGTAAATAGTACACAAAAATTAAATGTTGTAATTATACTATGAGTAGCACATTTCTATTAAGTTATATTTTTGTGTGGTGAGAACAGTGGTTCAATGTAAACATCTAAAACATAATTTTTGAATCTGAAGTTATTTCTTTAGATTTAAAGAAACTAACTGCTTCAAAAGTGGAAGTTGCCTATCCCTATCTCAACTTCCATGAGACCCTGAAATGATATGTAAATGAGTGTTTTCTCTACTGGGATTAAATTATCAGAAACTATTATATCCATAGCATTTCTGTATTTACTCTAAGATATCAAGCATTTGCTATGTGCAAAATTCAGTATTAGGTAGTGTCAATAAAGAGAGAAAATATATACAACCCTGCCCACAAAAGACCCACAGCAAGAGCACCAATTATACACACTGAAGTGCTCAATTTGTTCTTTAGAAGATTAATCTGGAAAGAATGTATAAGTGTATAAGATGCATGGGACAGTGGTGAAGATTGGATATATACAGGAGCCTCTCTGAGGGCCTGAACTCAGCTGGGATCAATGGTAATGAAAAGAGACATAAGACGTGAGCTACTGTAGAGAACGTTTTGGTGAACAAAGGCTCATCTTAGTTATGGAGGATAAAGTATTCAAGGTTTCAAATCTGTTTAACTTGGGAGGGAGTGGGAGGAAGCAGGTCTTGCCTCAGTGTATCCACCTACCCTTGACAACACACCTCCACTGGCCCCAAGGCCTGATGCCTGTCTCATCATTATCTCACTCATGCGGAAATCCTTGAATCTTCAGGCCAAGAAAACCTCAAATTTCCACTTCCTCCAGCCCTTGTATTCTACTAACTGTGTCTGTCCCTATCCAGGATTTCCCCTTCTTCTGTATGCCTGTGGTTCAGGACAACCCAACCCTCTCTTCTTCATGACCAGGGGAATTTTGAAGAAGAAAAACATCCTGTCTCCACTGTTTCTTTCCATAATTCCCTGCCTTGACTTGAACACAGGAAAGAAACCAGTAACATTTCTGAAACCACAATTTGCTTCTCTCTTTTTTCTCCCTGGATCCTGAAGCCTTGTAGACACTGGTGCCCGAGAACCAGGGAAAGGACAGGTCAGGTTTCACCTCTGAGATGGGCCACTGCAGTGAACGAACACATATTAGGATGCACTTGTTCATGGCTGCACGTGAAAGCCCGCAATGGAAAGGGTGTTGGGGATATGAGTGCTGGCTTACAGAGCCTGGACTCAAAGATGCAGTGGGTGAATGTGAGGGACTCTGGAAAAAGCTACTGGGGCAGAAGAGCTGAAAGTACCATTCTGCTAGAGAACTGGGACCAAGATGAAAACAGATTTAATGCCCATATTGACATCTACAGCATCAGCTTGGAGGTGGCTAAGGATGAGGCCAAGTTAAGCAGGCAAGCCCAGCTCAAGTATCATCTCCTTCATAAAAATTTCCTCAGCCAGAGGTCTTTCTCCCTCTCTTCTTCTGAGGGGGGAACCATCAGTCAATGGCATTAAAATTCTAGACCCTTGTCCTGGGAGCCTCGCATTTACTGCACTCAAAACCACCTCCATTGACCATTTAGAGCCACCTCACCTAGGGTGGGGCAAGCTCAGGTCATGGCACTATATTCCGTATCTTTCCTCCCTCTTGCTTTGGACTTGCTTTCTCTTCCCACCTCTGTTTGAGTAGCGTATGAGAGCTATAGAATATTGATTTTCCATTTTCTCCACCCCCTTTTCTCCTTTACATCCCTGGGGCAGTCTCCCTGCTCTACTTTCTTATTTTCAGCCCCTAGACCTCCAGAGGTTATATGGGAAGATTATGAGTTACCTTGGTTCTCTGGCTGTTCTAAGCTTCTCTCTTCTACCATGCCTCTCCCCCAACTCCAGTAAACTCTAACTTTCTTCTGAATGGAAATTGAAAGAGATTGAAAGGGAGCCCCAGGAGTGAGAACCTGTCATGCCCAGTTGCAGTCTTTGCTTTCTGCTTTAAGCCACTACCTTACAGTTAGATTCAACTGATTTCCCAATAGTAAGTGTGATTCTGAATGGGGGGGAAAGTGTTAGGAATGAAATTAATCATGTAAAATGTTTGAGTAGATAATAGTATTCATATCTGTGACTGGTTTTTTGTTTGGTTGGTTGGTTTTTGGTTTTTGAGTTTTTTTGAGACGGAGTCTTTCTCTGTTGCCCAGACTGGAGTGCAGTGGCTCAGTCTTCACTCACTGCAACCTCTGCCACCTGGGTTTAAGTGATTCTCCTGCCTCAGCCTCCCAAGTAGCTGGGACTACAGGTGTGTGCCACTATGCCTGGCTAATTTTTGTATCTTTAGTAGAGACAAGGTTTTACCATGTTGGCCAGTCTGGTCTTGAACTCCTGACCTCAAGTGATCCACCTGCCTCAGCCTCCCAAAATGCTGGGATTACGGGTGTGAGCCATTGCGCCTAGCCCATAACTGTGATTGGTTTTTGTTTTTGTTTTTGTTTTGTTTTTTGAGACAGAATCTCACTCTGTGGCCCAGGCTGGAGTGCAGTGGCGCAATCTCTGCTCACCGCAAGCTCCACCTCCCAGGTTCACGCCATTCTCCTGCCTCAGCCTCCCGAGTAGCTGGGACTACAGGTGCCCACCACCACGCCTGGCTAATTTTTTTGTATTTTTAGCAGAGACGGGGTTTCACCACATTAGCCAGAATTGTCTCAATCTCCTGACCTCAGATCTGCCCACCTTGGCCTCCCAAAGTACTGGGATTACAGGCATGAGCCACTGAACCTAGCCTGTGATTGGTTTTTAAGAGGTCAGCTATATTGGGAATTTTTGGAGGTATTCCTGTGCAATTGGGTTCTCAGGGAATGGGATCTTTTTTCAGTCTTTGACCTTTACCAACAACCCCGCCTCCCTGTTGGCAATCCACTTTGGTTAGGAAGGGCTGAGCATGTGGGACAATTTATCTTCAGATTTCATGTCTAAGAAAATGTACATGTAGAACAGAATATGTCACACTACTAAGTAGCCAAATCCATGTATTTTAAATCAAAATTGAAAGTATGGTGGCTGGGCACAGTGGCTCACGCCTTTAATCCCAGCGCTTTGGGAGGCCGAGGCGGGCGGATCACCTGAGGTTGGGAGTTCAAGACCAGCCTGACCAACATGGAGAGACCCTGTCTCTACTAAAAATACAAAATTAGCCGGGTGTGGTGGCACATGCCTGTAATCCCAGCTACTCAGAAGGCTGAGGCAGGAGAATCGCCTCAACCTGGGAGGTGGAGGTTGCAGTGAGCTGAGATCATGCCATTGCATTTCAACTCTGGTCGATAACAGTGAGACTCCATCTAAAAAACAAAACAAAACAAAAAAACACCACTATGGTAGATTTAGTCCTACAGACAATGGTGAAGACAAAATGTTGCTGTGATTAATCTAATGCCAGTACTAAGAAAATTCAAAGGTAAATTGTAATACACAGTCTGCCCAGCAACCATCTGCAGAGCAGCAGAGTGACAGGGCCTAGGACTGACACGAGATTGTTGTCTGGGACTGGATTGTGTAGACACAGAACTGTTGGTCTTCCACAGACTCATCTGTAAAAGGAGCATCCGGTGGATATTGAGGATGCACTTTTATGATGTAAACAGTGCCACTTACCAGACAGTACCTAGAAGGGTGGGAACTGATGCAGGACCCAATTATGGCCCTTTTTTGAATCTAGTCTGTAAAGAAAAATCAATAGCAAAGGGAAATAGGGCTGGCACCAACCTATTCCAACCTCTGCATATAGCAGGCTACTTTCTGCTGCCTCCCAGTCCTTTCTGCCCACAGAGTCCAGTAAAGTGAGACTCAAGCTCTATTCTAGCACTACATTGGTTCCACTTCTGGACAAGGGAATGACCTGGCTGCACTAGCGCAGAAAGCCAGTTTTAGATGCTTAACAGCAACTCCTGTCTTCCCTCCCTCACCCATCCAAATCATAAAATACAGAGAAACCTTAAGATTGTGGATTTCTCTGTAAGTGATTAAAATCTCCCATCAGCAACTTTCGGACCACACAGTTTTTGTACATGTGGGAATGTATGTGACTGGGCTATGTCTGCTTGCTATGGACTGTGATAGATGTGACAGGTACAAGTGACAGCTCTGTGACATTACTCTTGTCATACATGTGGGTGATTAGTGATTAGGAGGCTATTTTAGGATAAAGAGGAATGCTCAGCATAGCAATATCTGTGGTGACAAGGGAGAACACTTTCAAACATATCTGGGGGTCCCTTGATTCCATATTTACATCTTTATTTCATTGTCTGAAGGAAGGAAGAGAAGGGCAAATTCAAATGTTTACTCTGCCTCTCCAACTGTTTACCAATCCCTAAGAGACATCCCAGCTGTTCTCTTTCACCTTCTAGTAAAGAGGCTATTTTAATTAAGGTTGTTGACTAAATGCATACAATACAATATAATGACTCTAAACTGAGCTAAAAACAACAAAAGTAACCTTAAAAACAACCTTGTATGTGATAACTACTCTCAACTTGGGAAGAAATGCACAGATCAGACAGGCTTTAAAGAGAATTTTAGGGAAACTTCTAACCCAAACCAATACACTTACAGGGTGAAGAGTATACTACAGTAGCAAATATTTAATTTAAAAGTAACAGTATCCAACGTCTCCAGTTGAATCCATACATACATTTATAGTAGCTCATCTTTAATTTTTGTGCCATTAGTGTTTATTTCAGAAATAAAACCTGTCCTCTTGATCACTAATCACCCGTGTGTACAGCAAAAACACAATCCCAATGCTGTCACTTGTACCTGTCAGAGCCACTACAATCAGACATATCCCACTTGTACCTGTCAGAGCCACTACATACAGACACATCCCAGTCACATACATTTTTGCATGAGCAAAAGCTGTGTTCTTGTGATGAAATTATTTGATTTGAACCAGTAAGAATTTATATCCTTATAAAGCTATAAGCCTGTGGCAAGAAATTCTGTGTAATTTAGAGAAAGATTCATTCTTCTTAAGGCAACACTTGGCTATTTCAATTTCGGAATGATATTATATATAAAGTTGAATAATTTTATTTTTAAAGCAGTTTGTACAAATCTTTACATTCCACCAGATGAATAAGCTTCTTTAATGGCATATTAGACAGTTTAGAAAGTGTATTAAACCTTTAAAGCTCCGAGGTCACATGCTCCTAGGTTCATTTCCTGATACCAACCCTCGGTTTTGAGCTTCAAGCCTTAGGGAACAGCTTACTCACACTGATGAGCATTTTGAATTTAGGCCAAAAAAAAAAAAAAAAAAAAAAAAAAAGCCCACAGTTCTAAGCTCCTAACAAAACATAACGGTCTACCTACATCCCAGGCAAAAGTTTCCAAGAGACCCATAGCTAATAAGATTGTAACTTTGTTCTGTGTTGCTCTTCATTGAAGGCATAATTCAATCCGAAGACAACTCAACTTGTCAAACCCGGACTTCAATATCCAGCAGCTTCAAAAACAGGAACAGTTGACTGGAATTGGTAGAATTAAACCAGAGTTATATAAGCAGAGGTCATTGGATAATGATGACGGGAGACAGAGTAACAGCAAGGCTTGTGGGAAACTGAACTTCATTTTAAAATATGACTGTGACTTAGAACAGCTCATAGTGAAGATTCACAAAGCTGTCAATTTGCCCGCCAAGGACTTTTCTGGGACTTCAGATCCTTATGTCAAGATCTATTTGCTTCCTGATCGGAAAACAAAACACCAGACTAAAGTTCACAGAAAGACCCTGAACCCTGTGTTTGATGAAGTGTTTTTATTTCCGGTTTCCTACAATGACCTTGAAGCACGGAAGCTTCACTTCTCTGTGTACGACTTTGACAGGTTCTCTCGTCATGACTTAATCGGCCAAGTGGTGGTGGATCACTTCTTAGACTTGGCTGATTTCCCCAGGGAGTGCATCCTTTGGAAGGATATCGAATATGTCACCAATGTGAGTCCAGCATTTCTTCATTTTGGTGGTGGGGGGCATCTTAGTTAGCAGGAAAACAGATTACTTACACATTATCTTGAGGGCAAAGTGTAAAATTCATATCAGTGTGCATGTAGCAATTATTTCAGAACCTCCTTGTACCTTTTCAGAAACAGGGTTTTAACAACATTGATTTTGAAGTTTCCAAGTGTTATTACATGCAAACATTAAAGAATAACTTTCTCTCTTTTCTACTTTCAGATTCTTAGCTAGTCCCTAAGAGACACAGGTGTTATCTGTCCTCCATACCTCATTTTCTTTAGAGTTTTTTCAGGTTGTTTGTGCTAAATGCAACCCGGCATTCTATTAATCATAGTCTGCAGCTAAGAGACCATTACCTGACTCTGAGAACAGTAGGTACTTACCTGTGTTCTCAAGTTGGCTCAAGAGCATTTCCCATGATTGGATCCTCAACTTCAACCCTACAAGTGGGAGTGGTTGAGAAGAGTTGGAACCACATTTTTAAATGTAAAACTCACAAAATCCAAGCTACAAGGAGGGAAGTCTGGAAAGAAACTATAGATAATGGCAAAACTAATCTGTCGACAGTCACATCAAATTTAGCGCTCAGAAGAGAAGTCAAAGGTGCTGTGTAGTGGTACAATACATCTATGTCTACATTTTAAACACAAGATTTCAGAGGTGATATTTCTACTCCATTTACATCCTTTTCATTATCCTGTTGAGGTGTATTGGCATTCCAGAAATAGAAAGCAAAATTGAACATTTTTAGGTAACTCTGATATTTTAAGGCCACTTGTTTCTTTCACCTGTCCAAATTCCCTGAGATAACTTTGTTAGTTCCTCTTCTTGGATATGAAATATTCTGAGGCCAGCGTAGCTCCCTTTCTCTGCCATGGCATCCAAAGGGACCAAGCACCACCATCCTTATTCAGTTCAGACACTGATTCAGCTTGAGTCTGGAGCCTATTTAGTGAAAGACTAACCTCTGCCTAATGACCAAATAGCTACACCAGTACCCTCTTAGCCACTTTTATAAACTAGGAACTCACCCATGCTTTGGTTGCCCTGTGGGACACCTCCTCTCCACATGCCACAAGGTTCCAGTGCCAGCTTTGTGCTGCTATCCAAATAAACAAAATGTAGCATGGGATTCTGCTGGCTTTTATCACAATGATGAGGAAAGAAAGGAGTTGGAGCTGGATTAGGTGCAGAGAATAGCAGCTGATGAAACCAAGGTGATTTGGGATACTGGCGAAGGAATAGGTCTCCTTATCTTAAAAGATAATAATACATGTAAACCCAACAATGGATGCTGGGGAAAGCAAGGATTGTCTCCCAAATCCCAAATGACAAAATCAGGAAGCAACATGAGAGAACGTTTAAAGAAACAAAATGGGAAGGCTGCTTATACAAAGATACCAATGGCTCAGGCATCACCCCTCTCACTGGGGTATTTACTAAGTCTCTCTGGTTATGGGAGCTGAGACACTGCCAGCTGCAGTGAGGTGCCTTGAACTTATGTCTTATCTCAGGTATGGTAGGGAGGTGTTGGTCACACCATCTAATGAGACATCAACTTACATTTTTTGACAAATGGATTCCATAAAATAGCTGGAGAGATTATTAGAAAGTTCAGTGAGGATGTTGCTGAGAGTTGCCTTCTAGAGACTTTGTGGTGAGAGCAACACTGACTGCACAGTGGCTGATACAAATCTGGATAAGGCTGACGATCCCTGGTGGGAACGACTCCTAGCACAGGTTCCTGTGGACAAGAATATGGAGTGGCAGGTGGTAGAGACCTTCTGGCCCTGAAATCACTGCCATTTCAGCATTCTCTTGGGAGTAAGGTTTTCTTTTCCATTGTTGGAAAATCCTGGATTTCCATAAGGAGAATGTGAAATTATTTATCAAGGAGGAAAACCAATAACCCTCAGGCTTCAGATTTCTCAGTTGTTTCTTCAGGCAAACAATAAATCTTCTGAGCATTGATCTAAGCCTTTGGATGGCCACGGGAGAGGGTAGGTCCTGTCAATGAAATTACAGGCTATTTCATAGTCTGCCATATTTTTAAGTTCCATTTTTAAAAGTGTTATTTGGGACTGTGTTGGTTTTTTTTGTCTTTTTTTTTTTTTTTTTTTTTTTTTTACAGAGACTGAACATAAAGATCTGAGATTTGCCATGGTTCCCTTTTTATAATATAGAATGTATATAATATAGTAAATGTAATAATATGGATTAATGAAGGAATAATTAAATGAACAGGACTGAGCCCACCATTTAGTTGAAGACTAGAACATTACCAGTACTTTTATTGACCCTCAAATTGTTCTCTATTACATTCCCTCTCAGTTCAGTCCTGCCAAGAGAAAACTACTATCTTTAATTTTACTTATATCGTGATATTAAAAATACATATGCATATAGATATGACAATATGGGTTTAGGTTTTGTCTATTTTGGCCTTTTATAGCTCTTCTTCGACTAGTTTTTTTCCATTGGTCAACATTGATTATGGCATTTAATAATAGAAATAAGTAGATCAGCTGTGGCTTATGTATCTTCATTGCTATATAATATTCCATTGTATTAATATTAATATATGACAAATTAGCATTCTTGTATTGATGATGTTCAGGATGTTATTAGTTTTTCTGTGATCCTGAATAATATTGCAGAGATTTTTGTACGCATCTTTTGGTTCACATATGCAATCATTTCTCTAGGGTGTATCCCTGATAGAGGTAAAGTATACATGTGTTCAACTTTTCTAGATAATGACAAAGTCTTTTTCAGTCATTTTCACATATCACAAATTGATCCTTCCACTGTTGAAATGTAATAATCCCTAGTGTTCCACTTTGTCTCCAACTCTTGCAATTGCCACACTGATTAATGTATGTGTGTGCATGTATGTAAAATTATGTATTATTGGTATTTCTTCAGTTGCCTGGTTTGACCATCTTTTGATATGTTTATTGGTCATTCATGTTTTCTTTCTTGTGAAAATTCTTGTTCAGCACTTACTCTAGTATTTTCCTTTCCTTGTTGATTCACATAGGCTCTTTAAGCAGTCGGGATGCAAATCCCTTGTTGGTTATGTGTTTTACAAACATCATCTCTCCGTTTATAGCTGTCTTTTTATTCACTTTATGGTGTCTTTAATAAATAGAGGTTATGTTTAGTTTAATAAAATGTGTCAGTATTTTCCATTGTAAATTAGCGCATTTGTGTCTACTTAAGAAGTACTTCCCTATCCTATGTCAGAAAGATATTTCTCCTATGCTTTCTATAAGAAGTGTTAAGGTTTTGTCTTCCCCAATTATGATTTTAATCCATCTAGAATGGAAATGTTTATATAGTATGATATAGGCATCATATATCAGTCAGCTTGGGCTGCCATAACATAATACCATAAATTGGGCAGCTTAAACAATAGATATTTATTTCTTAGAGTTCTGGAGCCTGGGATATCCAAGACCAAGTTTCAGCAGATTCCATTCCTGGTGAGGCTTTCTTCCTGGCGCACCTTCTCACTGTGCCCTCATGTGATGGAGACAGGAAGACAGCTCTGGTTCTAGTCTCTTCTCTTCTTCTTATAAGGACACTAATCCTACGATGGGGGCCCCACCCTCATGACCTCATGTAAACCTAATTACCTCCCAAAGGCTTCATTTCCAAATACTGTTACAATCACACTGGGGATTAGAGCTTCAACGTATAAATTGGGAGGGACAAAAACATTCAGTCCATAACATATCCATATTTTTATTTTTCTATATGGGTAAAAAATTTTCTGGCATATTTTCCCAATAATATGCACTGTATGCACTGTCCTATATAGATTTCTGTATATGCAGAACTTGTTTCTGGATTCTCTTTTCTATCCACTGTGATGTTTAACTATCTCTATGAATAGCACAATTTGCAAATTACTATTGTTCTATGATAAGCCTTAACATCTGGAAGGGCAAATCATCCAGCCTGCTTCTTTTTTAGTTCAGCCCTGGCTGGTATTTGACTTTTCTCACACATTTTAGAATCACATTGCCAAGTTAAATGCTCTTTTTTTGGTATTTGGATTTGTATGAAGTCTATTGATTTATGAAAATTTTGTATCTTTTGTGATATTAAGTCTTTCTACACATGACCATGGTATATCTCTCCATTTACTTATTCATTTACATATTTCTTCTTTAAAGTTTTTTATCCAAAGCTTATAATTTTCTACATTAAGATATTGCATGAATCTTGTTAGATTTACTGCTAGGTATATTACTTTTTGTTCTTTTAAATGGTATCTTTTCTAAAATTTCATTTTCTTATTTTCTTTTTTTTTTTTTTTTTTTTTTTTTTTTTTTTTTTTTTTTTTTTGAGATAGAGTCTCGCTGTGTCTCCCAGACTGGAGTGCAGTGGCGCAATCTTGGCTCACTGCAAGCTCCACCTCCCAGGTTCACGCCATTCTCCTGCCTCAGCCTCCTGAGTAGCTGGGACTACAGGCGCCTGCCACCACGCCCAGCTAATTTTTTGTATTTTTAGTAGAGACGGGGTTTCACCGTGTTAGCCAGGATGGTCTCGATCTCCTGACTTCATGATCCACCAGCCTCAGCCTCCCAAAGTGCTGGGATTACAGGCGTGAGCCACCATGCCCCACCTAAAATTTCATTTTCTAACTGTTGCTAGTGTATAGTTAAAATTATTTATATTAATTTATCTTCTATTTGGCAGTCTTGTAGAACTCATTAAGGCCTTTTTTTTTTTTTTTTTTTTTTTTTGAGATGGCGTTTGCTCTTGTTGCCCAGGCTGGAGTGCAATGGCGCAGTGGCGCAATTGAGGATCACTGCAACATCTGCCTCCAGGGTTCAAGTGATTCTCCTGCCTCAGCCTCCTGAGTAGCTGGAATTACAGGCACCCACTACCGTGTCTGTCTAAGTTTTGTATTTTTAGTGGAGACGGTGTTTCACCATGTTGGCCAGGCTGGTCTCAAGCTCCAACCTCAGTAGATCCGCCGGGCTTGGCTTCCCAAAGTGCTGGGATTACAGGCATGAGCCACTGTGCCCAGCCTAGAACTCATTAATTCTTATAATTTGATTGTAGACTCTCCTGGATTTTCTTTGTAGATAATCAGTCATCTGTGAATTATGATAGTTTTCTTTGTTTCTTTCTAATCGGTATACCTTTTTTCCCTTTTTGTTGTTATTTAATGCACACACTAGGATTTCCAGTACAATGCTAAATAATAATTATGATAGTAGATATCTTTGACTTGTTTCTTATTTTAATAAAGTGTCTTTAAATTTCTATAGAGTATGATTTTAGATATATAGATAGATAGATATAGATATATATCTATTTTTTTTTAATGGAGTTTTGCTCTTGTTGCCCAGGCTGGAGTACAAAGGCGTGATCTCAACTCACCTTAACCTCTGCCTCCCGGGTTGAAGCAATTCTCCTGCCTCAGCCTCCCAAGTAGCTGGAATTAGTAGGCATGCACCACCACACCCGGCTAATTTTGTATTTTTAGTAGAGGTGGGGATTCTCCATGTTGGTCAGACTGGTCTCTAACTCCTGACCTCAGGTGATCTGCCCACCTCGGCCTCCCAAAGTGCTGGGATTACAGTCATGAGCCACCATGCCCGGACTTAGCTATATATATTTTGTGGATATGTTCACCATATTAAGAATGTTTTACTCTATTCAGAGTTGAGTAAGCCTTTTTATTACACATAATTGTTTTATCATATGCTGTAATCTAGTGAGGCTTTTTACCCCTTTAATCTGCTATTTTGGTCAATTATGTTGATTGATTTTCTAATTTTGAGCCAATCATATATTCCTAGAGTGATCCACACTGATCTTGATATAGTACATTTTCTTTACACTGCTGAGTTCAGTTTGCTGATATTTCATTTAGCATTTTATTGCTTCTGTGCTCATGAGTGATGCGTGTAATTTACTGTCTTGTACTGTCCTTGTCTGGCTTGGAATCGAGGTAATTCTTGCTTTATAAAGTTAGTTTGGGGCATTATTTTGGGTGCCTGCCATTTGTTTCTGCTCAGTGTCCCTGAAGGCTTTGGGTTTTTGTATATCTTTCTTCAAACTGGAAGAATACCCCTAGTTTCTGACTTCTGCTTAGGTTCAGACAACAAGAAAGGGAGAAGAGTGGAGTCAGGATATTCATTTCCCTATTTCTTTTTTTCTTTTCTTTTTTTTTTTTTTTTTTTGAGATGGAGTCTTGCTTTGTCGTTCAGGCCTATTTCTTGAGGTATCTGTAGGCTGGCAATAACTTTCAACTGAAAGCCACAGCTCCTGAATATGCCTTTATTTTGCCTTTATTCTTAAAAGATTGTCTGTGAATAACAATTTGGGAGCACAAAACTGAGTTACTTTGATTTTGGCATTATAAAACTATCATTTCATTTTCTTCTGACTTCCAATTGTTTTTGAGAAGTTGACATTTAGTCTAATATTTATTCCTTTGTATAGGAATAAAACTATAATTACTACAGACCCCATAAAACTAGCTCAGTAGTAATTTAGGTACGAAAGTTTAAAATGCATAACAATGCGAGTTGTCAGTATTAGGTCAAATGCAGCTAGAAAGAGTAGTTTTCTTATGGTAGTGCTAGTTTGTATTAATGGTTAGAAACTGGCTGAGGGGACTTTTGTTTCTTTTTTACATAGAGCAAGTCTAAGACAGGCATGATATTGGGGACAATATCCATTTAGTAAGCATGGCAGAAGTTCTGTGTTGTTTATCCTTTAATGATGTGACACTCAGGCTCTGCAGTCTTCTGAATGCCAGAAGCTAAGCCACCAGAGATTCACAGTTACCTCCATTCAAGCTCCAGCTCGAGTTTACTTACCTCTATAGATTCATGCTGTCTTGTTTCTGTCCACTGAAAAATTCTCTTTCTGGTCCGTCAGCTCTGCTATACATTAAGAAGAATTTTTTAATCTAGTATTTTTACCTGAAGGAGTTTCTGTGAGTAGTCACACCTATTGCAAGAAACACTGATATATTGCTCAAAGCTTATTTTTAAAAAGCTGTTTTACTTATACTAACTGAATAGTAATCTGTGTATATTTGTCTTTCAATTGAGTAGAACTTTAGAGGTCTTTCATTCTAGCAGATAATGCTGAGATGAATGGCCGTTAGGAGATTCAGCTGAGGTTACATAGCTGAATAATAGCCAAATCAAAATTAAGACTAAGTTTTTTTAAAAAACCAATTCAGTCTGTGCAGGAAAAGGTGGCTCAAAATGATCGTATACACTGGTTTACTTCTCCTTCCCCTCTTTACCTGGCTGACTCCCACTAAGCTCTTAAATCCCAGCTTATGTGCCATTTCCTCAGGGAAGTCTTTTTCTGAGCCCTGGACTAGCGTAGGTTTTTCTGGCATTTGTTTCCATGACACTCTGTATTTCTATCATTACTTGTGCTTCTTTTGTGTATTTGTTCAATTTTCTTTCTATACGTGCAAAAACCAAATTTGGTTTGCTTCCTACTGGGTGCTCAACCTCTAGAATGGCGCCTGAAAGTTAGCTATTTAATAAGCACTTGCTGCATAAAGCGAAACTCCTTATGAGGGACTAATTTGTTTAAGCTCTAGGGGCTGATTTAGTTGGAGGCTGTTATGAACTCATAAACTGATCTTTTTAAAAAAATTCTTTGTTTCTCCAAGGAGAGTGTAAGTTTTATAAATGTTAGCACTCAAATAAAAATTAATCCTCATGCTTTCCTATGAAGGAACAAACTGGTAATTATGGAGTGTACAAATGATGGTGTAATTAAACCTCTCAACTACTGAAGCCAGATCAATCAATAATAGTACAATACATCTTTGTGAGGATTTTATCAGTCAGCAAGAGAGAAGACAGCATCTAGGGGAAAGGTCAGAATATCGGAGAGTATAAGTCTAGTGTTCTGGGTTAATGTTGCCTGTCAGGACGATCCTCTTGGCATTTTTAGTATACCCCACTTGTTAGGGGCTTTCTGAAAAAGCAGGCATGAAGCACACTTCAGGAATCTCTTTCTTGGTTTAGAAACTGGTTCGGAGACTTTCTCTGGGACCTATGACCACCTCAGTTAGACTCTGATTTGGAGAAGATGCCACAGTTTTCATGTAATGACAGTAGAAGTCATGAATTTCCCTCTATGCCAATATAGATTCCAGTTCAGAAAAGGCAAGGACGCAGTTTACAACAGCATAGACTTTCTGGTAATGTTAAGAACTTAAAAATCTTATTTCAGCAAGATTTGTTATTTTGTAGTCACTGATTTGGAGACTTCCCTGTTCTGTCTCCCAAAAGCCTGGGGCCTTTTGCAGACCTGATGGAAATGGACACCCGGAACCACCCAGGCAGGGGGGATATAAGTATTCGGGGAAGTCCAGAGTGCTTGTTCTTCATAGTTCAATACAAATGGGGCAGGCAGGCTCTGTGATTGAAGATATTTATTAGTTTGAATCCGTTTTCGTTTCATTGTACCATAAGTCATAAGTGATTATTATATTGATGCAACACAAGTAAGCCCCAAAACTGGGGCTTAGCCCAGGAGAGTTCCTGGCTTCACCCAGGAAATAATTCAAGAGCAAGTCGGTAATGTTAGACAGCAGTCTTTTATTGAACAGTACTGCTCCATGCAGAGCAGGGGTAACTCATAGGCAGTGTGCCCACAGCCAGCAATGTATGAGCTGTTGGCAACTGAATATATACCCACTTATACCCACTTTAAATTACATACAAATTAAAGGGCAGGTTTTAGGACTTGCTAGGAAAGGGGCGGTAACTTCTCTGAGTCATTGCCATGGAAAGGTAGTAACTTCTGGGTTGTTGTCACGGCATTTGTAAACTGTCATCGTGCTGGTAGGAGTGTATTATGCAAATGTGAGGGCGGCTAGGGATCACTTTCCTTGCTATCTGCTGGCTCTTGCTGGTTCCTTCACTTCATCCCAGTAGGACTGGGAAATAGCCTGCTCGTGTCCTCCCTTCGTATGATGTTAAGGTTGTGTTACATTCAGTGGTGTCCTGGTGGATGCTTAACAACTGGTTGTGGGGCAGGGATGGGGGAAGGGAGGGGACCTGATTTTAGCATTTGCTGATTCCTGGGTTGTAAATACTCCCAGAAGGGCTGATTTCAAGTTGCCAGTGTGACATCACTGAAAGCAGAGTTGGCAAGAGATGCTCACCCACAATTGCCTCCCCAAGCTGTTGCCAGTTTATAGGAGCCAGCTCCAGGACACCACTACACGTAGTGCTAAAAATGCAAAAAGGACCGGCTGCTTCACTGATCCCAAGGGACAAGCAACTCGAAAAACGCCACAGAAAGCCATGATTTCCAGCTGCCAAGAGGGAAGCCAGGTTCCTTCTAGAATGTGGGTGAAGTCTGGATATCACTGGGGTCTACTGAGCTGTATCTTTATGAGAGTCCACTGAATCTCACTCTATCATTTTTCCCACTCGTGATCCCTCAGACATGTTATCCCCTTGATGTCTAGATTATTCAGAGGCAGTGAAAACTGGCGGCGCTGTAGAACAGCACAACTGAAGGAAGGGATTGATGAAGCTATAGGTGTCCGACAAAGAGACTTTAATAGCTTTTATTCTAGTGAGGGTGCCAGGACAAAGCGTTTGGTTTTTTAAATAAAATATATAACCATCAACATATGAACTACCAATATATTAGCCAATATATAAACATCAGTCAATCCAGAATTTAGCTGAAGAAAGAGAACATTATCAGTCTCTTTGAAGCTTCCTATGTGCCCCTCCTCCATTCAAAAATCCCCCTAAGAGATTATCTGTATACTGAATTTTATATCTATAATTTCCTGTTTTTAAAAATCATTTTACCACTTAAGAATAGGTTATTCAGTTTTGCCCATTGTTGAAATTTATGTGAAAGATATTATATTGTGTCTGTTCTTCTGCAAACTGTTATGTTCAATATTATGTGTATTAAAATAATTTATGTTCATGGACATAACTGTAGTTCTTTTTTGTTGTTTTGCACCATGATTTTAGCATTCTATTATATGGTCTACAACAATTTATCTTTCTTCTGTCAATGGTTATTTGAATTAATTTTAAGTTTTTTCTATTTCAGAAAATGCTGCTACTAATATTTCTTGTATATGTCTTGTGGTAAATACATGCAAGAATTTCTCTAAGGTATATACCTAGGAATGGAGTTGCTAGGTTGAAGAAAATTGTATCTCTAAGAAGTTTGACCAACTTACGATCCCACTAGCAGTATTTGAGACCGCCTTAGACTATGTTCTCTCCAACACTTGGACTTGCTATACACTATAATTCTAATAATTTGACCACAGATTTCTTTTGAGTTTTGTACATTCACAATTATGCTATGCGTGAATAAGGACAATTTTGTTTCTTCTTTCTTTTTTAATTATCTTGCTTTCTCTCCCTACCTCATCTTTTTTGCTTGTTTTACATTTATAACAATCACCAATACAAATGCCAGTAGAGTAAACCTTGGCTTGTTTTCTGTTCTTCAAAAAAATGCTTTGATTATTCATCACTAAGTAGGACATTGGCTATAGACTTTTTGAAAACCTAAATGGATATTGAATTTTATCAGTTGATTTTCTGTATCTGTTGAGAGAATCATGTGTTTTGTACCTTTTACGTTTTAAGGTAATAAATTATATTGCTATATTTTATACTTTTTATAAAAACTTGTATTTCTGAGATAAATCCAACTTGTTCACAATGTGTTGCTTTTTTATAGACATGGATATACATGAATGTGTGTGTGTATGCGTGTGTGTGTTCAGCTATTTGGTTTGCTAATATTTTAAAAATTTTGTGACTAAACTCGTGAGTGAGATCAAACTGATTTTCTTTTCTCTCTTCATCTGTATTTTATTATTAAAGGTGTACAAACCTTAAAAATGAGTTACGGCGCAGGGCACGGTGGCTCACGCCTGTAATCCCAGCACTTTGGGAGGCCGAGGCGGGTGGATCACGAGATCAGGAGATCGAGACCATCCTGGCTAACACGGTGAAACCCCCGTCTCTACTAAAAATGCAAAAAAATTAGCCGGGCGAGGCGGCGAGCGCCTGTAGTCCCAGCTACTTGGGAGGCTGAGGCAGGAGAATGGCGTGAACCCGGAGGCAGAGCTTGCGGTGAGCCCAGATCGCGCCACTGCACTCCAGCCTGGGCGACAGAGCGAGACTCCGTCTCAAAAAAAAAAAAAAAAAAAAAGAGTTATGGCATATTATCTCTTTTCCTAGTCTCTTAAAGATTTTGTGTATGATTGAAATAATCTTTCCTGTCAATGTTTACTAGAACTTTCTAGTATAACTTTCTGGGTCAGATGTTTAGGAGAAATTAATTCAATTTCTTTGATGATTATAATACCAAATTATTTTTTATTTCTTTGAGAATTGATTTTGGTGATTTAGATTTTTCTAGAAATTTGCTTATTTCATCTATGCTTTAAATGTATTATCTTAAAGTTCTTCATAATTTTTTCTTAACTTCTTATTTCTGCCTTATTTCTGGTTATGTCCTTCTTCTCATTTCTAATATAGAGTATTAATTCCTGTTCACTTTCTCATTAATCAGTGTCGCTGGAGTTTATCAGTCTTCTTATCCTTTTCAAAGAACCAACTTTTAATTCTATTAATTCTATTTAATTTTTGTTTTCCATTATTTTTCCTGTATGATTTTCTTTCTTTTTTCTTTATTCAGTTGATATTTTTTATAATTACTTGTATCTTTAGGTTAGTAATTTGCAGTCTTTTAAAATTTTTTTTTAAATATGCGTTTAAGACTATAAATTTCCCTTGAAGTACTGCTTTAGCTTTATGTTTGCAAATTTTGATATTTAGTGTTTTCATTTTTTTAAAGCATCTTCTAATATCAAGTATGATTTTTTCTTTGGTCTATATGTGGTTTAAAGGTGTGTTTTTAAAATTTCATACTGCATAGTTTTTTTAAGCGTTATTTCTGTAACAATTAAAATGTGAATAGATAATATGGAGTGTATTTTATAGATTATTTGATATCTGTTCAAATTTGCTTTATGTTCTCTTACACATCAGTTTTTATAAATGTGCTATGTTTTCTTGAAAAGATTATGTCTCACTCACATCTGCATCTTGAATAATATTTTTCATCAGTCTAATATATCAGTTATTGATAAAATATGTTTTTCATCTCCTACTATGCTGGTGGATTTTCAATTTCATCTTGTAGTTCTATCAAAACTTCTGCTTAATGTGTATACATAAAAAATATTAGTACTTTTTATATATGTCTGGTCTTTTCAACATTTTATTATTATTTAGTGTCTCTATGTAGAGAAATGCTTTTTAGGCCTTCAAGTGTTCTTTGGCATTTATAAAGTTTAAAAATTTTTCTTTTAGTTTTGTCTCGTATATTTCTCTTTTTTTACTTACAAATTTCCTACATCGTTATATTTTAAGTATAAATGTTGTAAGCAAAGTATAGCTGGATTTTTTTAATCCGTTCTGAAAATCATTGACTTTTAACTAGTGAGATTAGTCTATTTATGTCATTGTGATTATAAATACATGTGGGTTTATTTCTACCATTTTACATTGTGTTTATTTTAATTCTAATTTTTAAATAATTTTTCTTCTTTTAAATTGTTTTGTCCCCATTTTACTTTCTCCCTTCTACCAACTTAAAAGATACAACCTCTGTTTCTACTTGTTTAGTAATTTCCTAGAAATTACAATATGCATGGCTAATTTAATAAAAAGTTAATCAGTGTATTAAACCTCCATCAAAACTATACTTTTACTTTGGGATATTTGACTCCGATTACCCCCATTCCAGATGACATAACTATTATTTGCTGATATTTTACTCCTATCTTGCCATGGTTTTCTGCACTCAGCAATTTGATATTATAATTAATGTTTTATAAAGTCAATGATTGTTTAAATTTACCACATATTTACTACTTCTCTTTGTTTACTATTTCTTCAGACTTTCCTTCTAGATTTTTTTTTATGTTTAGTACATTTTTGAGAAATTCTTTTTTTTTAAAATTTATTTATTATTATTATACTTTAAGTTGTAGGGTACATGTGCATAACGTGCAGGTTTGTTACATATGTATACTTGTGCCATGTTGGTGTGCTGCACCCATCAACTCGTCATTTACATCAGGTATAACTCCCAATGCAATCCCTTCCCCCTCCCCCCTCCCCCCTCCCCATGATAGGCCCCTGTGTGTGATGTTCCCCTTCCTGAGTCCAAGTGATCTCATTGTTCAGTTCCCACCTATGAGTGAGAACATGCGGTGTTTGGTTTTCTGTTCTTGTGATAGTTTGCTAAGAATGATGGTTTCCAGCTGCATCCATGTCCCTACAAAGGACACAAACTCATCCTTTTTTATGGCTGCATAGTATTCCATGGTGTATATGTGCCATATTTTCTTAATCCAATCTGTCACTGATGGACATTTGGGCTGATTCCAAGTCTTTGCTATTGTGAATAGTGCTGCAATAAACATACGTGTGCATGTGTCTTTATAGCAGCATAATTTATAATCCTTTGGGTATATACCCAGTAATGGGATGGCTGGGTCATATGGTACATCTAGTTCTAGATCCTTGAGGAATCGCCATACTGTTTTCCATAATGGTTGAACTAGTTTACAATCCCACCAACAGTGTAAAAGTGTTCCTATTTCTCCACATCCTCTCCAGCACCTGTTGTTTCCTGACTTTTTAATGATCGCCATTCTAACTGGTGTGAGATGGTATCTCATTGTGGTTTTAATTTGCATTTCTCTGATGGCCAGTGATGATGAGCATTTTTTCATGTGTCTGTTGGCTGTATGAATGTCTTCTTTTGAGAAATGTCTGCTCATATCCTTTGCCCACTTTTTGATGGGGTTGTTTGTTTTTTTCTTGTAAATTTGTTTGAGTTCTTTGTAGGTTCTGGATATTAGCCCTTTGTCAGATGAGTAGATTGCAAAAATTTTCTCCCATTCTGTAGGTTGCCTGTTCACTCTGATGGTAGTTTCTTTTGCTGTGCAGAAGCTCTTTAGTTTAATTAGATCCCATTTGTCAATTTTGGCTTTTGCTGCCATTGCTTTTGGTGTTTTAGACATGAAGTCTTTGCCCATGCCTATGTCCTGAATGGTACTACCTAGGTTTTCCTCTAGGATTTTTATGGTATTAGGTCTAACATTTAAGTCTCTAATCCATCTTGAATTAATTTTCGTATAAAGAGTAAGGAAAGGATCCAGTTTCAGCTTTCTACTTATGGCTAGCCAATTTTCCCAGCACCATTTATTAAATAGGGAATCCTTTCCCCATTTCTTGTTTCTCTCAGGTTTGTCAAAGATCAGATGGCTGTAGATGTGTGGTATTATTTCTGAGGACTCTGTTCTGTTCCATTGGTCTATATCTCTGTTTTGGTACCAGTACCAGGCTGTTTTGGTTACTGTAGCCTTGTAGTATAGTTTGAAGTCAGGTAGCGTGATCCCTCCAGCTTTGTTCTTTTGACTTAGGATTGTCTTGGCAATGCGGGCTCTTTTTTGGTTCCATATGAACTTTAAAGCAGTTTTTTCCAATTCTGTGAAGAAACTCATTGGTAGCTTGATGGGGATGGCATTGAATCTATAAATTACCTTGGGCAGTATGGCCATTTTCACGATATTGATTCTTCCTATCCATGAGCATGGTATGTTCTTCCATTTGTTTGTGTCCTCTTTTATTTCACTGAGCAGTGGTTTGTAGTTCTCCTTGAAGAGGTCCTTTACATCCCTTGTAAGTTGGATTCCTAGGTATTTTATTCTCTTTGAAGCAATTGTGAATGGAAGTTCATTCCTGATTTGGCTCTCTGTTTGTCTGTTACTGGTGTATAAGAATGCTTGTGATTTTTGCACATTAATTTTGTATCCTGAGACTTTGCTGAAGTTGCTTATCAGCTTAAGGAGATTTTGGGCTGAGACAATGGGGTTCTCTAAATATACAATCATGTCATCTGCAAAGAGGGACAATTTGATTTCTTCTTTTCCTAACTGAATACCCTTGATTTCTTTCTCTTGCCTAATTGCCCTAGCCAGAACTTCCAACACTATGTTGAATAGGAGTGGTGAGAGAGGGCATCCCTGTCTTGTGCCAGTTTTCAAAGGGAATTTTTCCAGTTTTTGCCCATTCAGTATGATATTGGCTGTGGGTTTGTCATAAATAGCTCTTATTATTTTGAGATACGTTCCATCAATACCGAATTTATTGAGCGTTTTTAGCATGAAGGGCTGTTGAATTTTGTCAAAAGCCTTTTCTGCATCTATTGAGATAATCATGTGTTTCTTGTCTTTGGTTCTGTTTATATGCTGGATTATGTTTATTGATTTGCAAATGTTGAACCAGCCTTGCATCCCAGGGATGAAGCCCACTTGATCATGGTGGATAAGCTTTTTGATGTGCTGCTGAATCCGGTTTGCCAGTATTTTATTGAGGATTTTTGCATCGATGTTCATCAGGGATATTGGTCTAAAATTCTCTTTTTTTGTTGTGTCTCTGCCAGGCTTTGGTATCAGGATGATGTTGGCCTCATAAAATGAGTTAGGGAGGATTCCCTCAATAGAGAAATTCTTTTAGTTAAAGATCTATTGATGTTAGCCCTCTCAGTTTTTACTTGTTTGGAAATATTACCATTTCACATTAATAACTGAAAAAAACATAAGTATACAAATCTTGTGTGGATAATTCTTTTTCTCAGTACCTATTCTTTTAGAGTCTTGCCTCCAAACTCCTGGTTTTGCGAAATAAGTCGCTATTTGTAACATTCTTTTCTCTTCTCTGTGCCATACTTTAAGACTTCTCTGTCTGAAATTTGATTATAGTATGAATGGTGTCGAATTTTTAAAAAGTATTGTTTATCTTGTTTAGGATTCATAGGTTGTCAGGATTTTGATGTGGGTGTCTCATCAATTCTGAAAATTCACAGCCATGATCTCTTTGCATATTGTCTCTCCCTGATGGTTTCAATCTTTTCCTCCTGGAAATATCTTTAGATATTTTAGACCTGTTCACTCTATCTTCCATGTTTGTTTGTTTATTATTTTTCCTATTGATAGTGCAACTTGGTAATTTCTTTACATCTGTTTTTGAGTACAGTAATTCTTTCTTTAGCAGTTTCCAATTAGTTACTTAATAATTTCATTGAATTTCTCATTTACATTGATATAATTTTCATTCCTAGAAGCTTTGACTTTTAAAACTTTGTTCATTTGTGTAATTATTTGATCCATTTTCATACTTTTGACAACTTTTCAGTTCTTTAAACTTATCTGCTCATATAGTATTTTCTGTCAGATAATTATAAAATATATGGCTGGACATCACTTCTGCATTTGAGACAAAAGGAAAGTGACAAGGAAAGAAAGCAGTGATAAGTACCTCTAAGGACTCTTTTTCGTCTTGAAAGACAAAGTTGTCCTAAAAGTCATCCCAATGTCTCCGCTTGTTTCTTAGTGGACAAAGCTCTGTTATAAAACAAACCTCACACTCAAGAAAAGTAATGAAAGCATATTTTTAGCTTTTTCAGCCTGTATTCTGGAAAGTGGCCAGATGAAGGGGTTGGAAATGTAATTTAAGTTGGCTCTAGCATTTGCCCCCGTACCACAGAAGGAGAGGCTCAGGAACCTTCTATTGAATCTGAGTCTGAACTGCAGCATCTCCTTTAGTCACACTGGGTCCACAAAAGGACCCAAGAAAGAAAGAAAGCTGAGAAAGCATGCTGGCTTTGTTGGGATTCCTGTGAACATGTGTGGAGGTGGATCCACAGCCCAAAGAAGATTACAGGGGATAGTGGTATTTTTCGCTATAAAATCTATCCTTGTTTTCCTTATTTTGGATGGAATTTGAAAAACAGTAAATTTATAAAAGAAATTAAAACATACTTATTAAAAAAAAAAAAAAAAACTCTCCATGAACCTATATGTGAATGTTCACGGCAGCTTTACTCATAATTGACAAAAACTGGAAACAACCTAAATGTCCTCCAATGGGTAAAAGAATAAACTGTTACATACATACAATGGAATGCTACTCAGCAATGAAAGGAACACTCAATGTGTGCATAATATACACGCAGTAGCATTTATGGATATCAGGTGTGTAATGCTAAGTAAAAAAAGCAAGACTCAAAATTCTATATACTGCATTATTCTCTTTATATGATACTATGAAAAAGGCAAAACCATAGGGATGGAGAACAAATCAACATTTGCCAGGGCTTCGGGATAGGGAGATGGGTTGATGACCAAGCGGCAGTGTGAGGGGATTAAGGGGTTGGAAGGAGCTGGAACTGCAAATCAAAAATAAGTGAAAATTTAAAAATCACTTTTTTGAGGAGAAAAATAAAGACTTAATTAAATGAGAAAAATCTAATGAAAAGAGTGACGGTAGAGTTTGAAGATACAGGAATATATAAAATATTTCTATCTATCTAGGAAGATATAGAATAGATAGGAATAATCAATAGAGAAAGTTCTCCGAGAAGTTAGCCAACAGGATCTAAACTATAGGTATGGAGGTTCACTTTAGATAAACAAGGGGACAATATTTTCTTTTGAGATGGAATTTCCAGCTTGTTGCCCAAGCTGGAGTGTAATGGTGCAATCTTGGCTCACTGCAACCTTCACCTCCCGGGTTAAGCAATTCTCCTGCCTCAGCCTCCCAAGTAGCTGGGAATACAGGTGCCCACCACTATACCTGGCTAATTTTTGTATTTTTAGTAGAGACGAGGTTTCACCATGTTGGCCAGGCTGGTCTTGAACTCCTGACCACAAGTGATACAGGTGCCCACCACCACACCCGGCTAATTTTTGTATTTTTAGTAGAGATTGGGATTTCATCATGTTGGCCAGGCTGGTCTCGAACTCCTGACCTCAAATGATCCACTCGCCTCAGCCTCCCAAAGTACTGGGATTACAGGTGTGAGCCATGGTGCCCAGCTGGGGGACAATATTTTCTTTGTTATAGGAATTAATAGGGAAAAGGTGAGAGCAAATTCAGTTAAGTTTGTAGATTTGGAGAAGTGTAAAGATAAAACAACAACAAAAAAATGTGCAAAAGGGATAGCAGGGATTTTTTTATATTGAGGACCAATACCAATCAACTGGTAGTAGCTGACTAATGTGTTGTGTTAAGAAGGATTTACAAGCAATATCAAGGTTCAACACATGAGAAGACTAGGATCTAGTGGCAGTGTCTGCCACAAGTTTTAAACAACCAATTACCTTCTATTATTTCAGCTAATTCTAATTGTATGTATTGTAAGAAATCACACACACATTCTCTACCTATAATAACCTTACTTTTCCACTTCTCTTTGGTTAACTAAATGCTATTCACAAGCCCAGGAGTTTGAGACTAGCCTGGGCAACATGGTGAAACCCTGGTTCTACCAAATATGTATATTTTTATATATATTATATATATTTTATATATATATAATAATAATACAAAAATTAGCCAGACATGGTGGCGGGTGCCTATAGTCCCACCTCCTTGGAGGGCTGAGGTGGGAGCATCACCTAAGCCCAGGGAGGTCAAGGCTGCAGGGAACCTTGATTGTGCCACTGCACTGCATGCAGCCTGGGGGACAGAGTGAGACCCTGTCTGAAAAAAAAAGCTATTTACATTAGAAGTCCTCATTAAGCAAACCTTCTATATGTGCAACCAGAATAGATTAGATGCTTCTTGTGTGCTCTTTGAGCATCCTATATGTCCCTCTTCACCACAGTTATCACTAATTAGATTGTAAGTATGTATCTCTGCCTACCACCCTAGAATAGTTGCTCCTTTAAGAAAAAGTCTGTAACTATATTCTCAGTATTTAACCTAAAAGGTGGATAGTAAAATTCTTTTTGAGTGAACACGTGAATGAATGAAATGAAAATGCCTCCAACATGGCATGTGAATCTTAAATTGGAATTCCTGGAAGCAGAAACTGAGAGGGATTCTCATGCAAGTGATTTAGTGAAGGACTGCTCTCAAGTGAAACCCATAAGGACGAAGGGGCGGCAGGTGGGTGAGGGGAAAGAGTGAGGTAAACGTGTATCAGCTAAAGCCTTTCCTGAGCCTGATCCCACAAGGAGCTCTGGAGCATGAAGAGCACCACTGAGGTATCCCACCCTGAGACAAGGGGACCACCATTTTACCCTGTGCTAGTCTTTCATGGGCTGTAGGCCACCTCTGAGAAAGGGTAAAACTTGCCTGTCATTTTCAAGATGGTTCCCATCAGCTGAGGAGAATTTTCCCAAGAAATGTATAGCCATAAACTGTTTGCAGCCAACACTCATAGCAGCTAAGGAATGGGTGCACTGGCTTGGTCAAAGGGCATGTAGGCAGGGAACAATAGGGTCTACTGCAGTGTGACAGGACAACGGGAAAGGGGTTATGGGAATGTAGGTGGGACCCTGACTCCCATGACCTCTGAGATATAGGAAAAGGAAGGAGAAAGAGAAAAGGAATCCTTTTCCCGTCACCTCCCACCCCACATACTCCTTTCCTAGGCGAGAGTTGGCTTGCTACCTTGGCACTGTGGCTACCAAAGACAGGTGTCTGCACAGCAGGCTGGATGCTCCTGAGAGGGAGGCTTGCTTTGCAGAGAGCTGAGATGGACTCTTGCTGCATCCTCTTCACACAGTTAAATTATTCCATGGCTGAATACATGGCGAGGGCTGAACTACATGAAAAAACAAGTCTACAAACCTGGCACAGCTGTAAAAGAACTTGATAGAGTTGTCAAGGACAGCAATTTCATCTCTGAAGAAAGGTGAGACCAGTAAGGGAGAACATTCCCCTGGGACTACATTTAATGGTCTTCTACCTGTGGAAGCATTACTATCCAAAATAGTGAGCCAGTTTCCTGACAGAAAGCTTTGTCCCATGGATTGGCATTTGCTTGCTTGGAAAATGAGTTTTCAACCTTTCGAGAATCGAAACAGTCTGTGGTATTTACAATACAGCCTTACTGTCCAGTAGCTAAGTGTAGTCTAATTCTGACAGATGGCTCTCCAGGGAAATTTTCCTTCAGATTGCATTATGCTTCCAGGCTGAAATGCACTAATTAAGGGGAGTCTAAATAAACATAGTGGGGGAGTGAGAGGGAGGGGAAGGTAGGCTGTTTCTTAGGAAGCTGTTTTGGAAAGTGGCCATATTTGCAATCTTTATCTTTCCAGCTCCACACACTCAGCTATGTGGAGAATCTAGACCACTGCTTTGCTAAAGATATGGTAGTGCTGGATCAAGGATCAGTCTGCCTTCATCAAGGAGCTATGACTTCATTTTCTATAAGGCCCTGGCTCTCTAACCTGGTTTTCTCCTGTGTTACCTGTCTTGGAATGTAACTTCCAGAATAAATATATCTTTAAAATGAGCATGACTGACTTTTAAAAACCAAATGGATCTATGAATTTGGCTCTGTTAAACATTGCTAACCTTCTTTTATAAAAAGTCTAATACTTTGGTTTCTAATACTTTGGTTCGAAGTCTTTAATATGTAAAGATACTCCTCTATTACACATTTCTTAATGCTTACCAGTTTGAGACCTAAATAGCTATAGGACAAGTACATCTGGCTATCAGATATGGAAGGATGAATTTTGCATGAGTGGACTGAGAGAAATCCAATTTGGAAGTCAGAAAGTGAGTTCTGGGTCAGGAAGTTAGTTGCAGTTTTGTCTCTATCGTCATTCAACAAATGTTTTTGAATACTCACTGTCTGCCAGGCAATGTATTGGGCATCAAGTACATAATGGTCCCTACTCTCTTGGGGCTTATGGTTTTGGGGGATGGGAATGTGAGAAGAAGGGATAGATAGTGAAACAAAACATTGCACAGATAAGTACTCACATGTGTGATTGGTGCTGCAGAGGAAACGCAGGCAAGCGCTCCATGCAGTACCTTACCTGGCCTGGTACATTAAAGAGGGATGCTTGGAGGAAATAACATTGAAGCTGAGACAAAAAGACGGGTAAGCATTTGCCTGAAGAAGGGAAGAGTCCCAAGCAAAAGGAACTGGAATGTGGAAAGGCCTCGAGGCAGGAACAGTTTTGGCAAGTTCAGGGGACAAAAAGTGCAGGGTGGTTAAAGATAGGGAAATAAAATGGAAGAGAGACCAGAACTCAGGCAGAAGCAAGAATAATTAAGATCTTTAAGGCAAGAATAATTCTTTGAGTCTTTATGAGTAATTTTTTAACAATTTTGAGCAGTGAATTGACACATAGAAATTTACATTCTTAAGAAAGCACTCTGGCTGCAATGAGGAATGGACAGGAGTGGGGAGTGAGGGGATGGTCATTCTATTATAGAAGGCCACTCACGTGTGTTTAATAGACATGGAGAAAAGCAGCAGATTCCAGATATTATTTAAGCAGTTTTATTGAGGAATAATTGTATATAATAAACTGCATATGTTTAAAGCATACAATTTGACAGTATTTGACATATATATACATTTGTGAAACCACTTACCGTAGTCATTCGAAATAATGAACGTATCTGTCACCTCAAAACCTTGCTTGTACCACTTTGCAACCTCTTCCTCCACTCCCTGCCACCCATCCCCCCAATCCCCAGGCAGGTGTTGATCTGTTTTGTCACACTACATTAGTTTGGATTTTCTAGTATTTTATAGAAATAGGCATCATACAGAAGGTACTCCACTTTGTTTGACTTCTTTCAATCAGAATAATTATTTTTGAGATTAATTCATGTTGTATATATTAATAATTCAATCTCTTTATTGCTGAATACTATTCCATTGCATAGATATACTACTTGTTGTTTATCCCTTGCCTATTAATGAACATTTGGATTATTTTCAGTTTGGGATATTACAAGTAAAGCTGCCATGAACATTCATGTGCTTTGTATGTACATATGCTTTTATTTCTCTTACATAATGACCTATGAATAGAATGCTGAATTAGATGGTAAGTGTATGTCTACCTTTTGATGAAATTGCTAGACTGTTTACCAAAATGATTGTATCATTTTACATTTACACCAGCTATGAACTGTGAAAGTTCTAGTTGCTCTACATTCTCACCAGCACTTGATAGAGTTGGTCTTTCATTTTAGACATTCTAAGAGGTATGAAATAGAATCTCATTGTGATTTTTACATTTCCCTAATGACAAATGAAATTGAGCATCATTTCATGTGCTTATCTACCATCTGTTTATCTTTTTTGATAAAGTATACAAAATCTTTGGTCAATTTTTAATAGTTTTTTTAATGTTCATTTTAGCTTTAGTGGTACATCTGCAGGTTTGCTATATAGGTAAACACATGTCATAGGAGTTTGTTGTACAGATGATTTATCACCTGGATTCCAGGCATAGTACCCAATAATTATTTTTTCTGTTCCTTTCCCTCCTCCCATGCTCCAGCCCCAGAAGTTTTCAGTATTTGCTGTTCCCCTCTTTGTGTCCATGTGTTCTCATCATTTAGCTCCTACTTATAAGTGAGAACCTGTGGTATTTGGTTTTCTGTTCCTGTGTTAGTTTGCAAAGGATAATGACCTTTAGCTCCATCCATGTTCCTCCAAAGAACATGATCTCATTCTTTTTTATGGATGCATAGTAGTTCATGGAATATTTTTTATGGCTGCATAGTATTCTGTGGTATATGTGAACCACATTTTCTTTATCCAATCTTTCATTGATGGGCATTTAGGTTGATTCCATGTCTTGCTATTGTGAATAGTGCTGCAATGAATATACATGTGCATGTGTCTTTATGATAGAACAATTTATATTCCTCTGGGTATATACTCAGTAATGGGATTGCTAGGTCAAATGGTAGTTCTGTTTTTAGCTCATTGAGATACGGCCACACTGCTTTCCACAATGGTTGAACTAATTTACACTTCCACCAACAGTGTGTAAGCATTCTCTTTTCTCCACAATCTTGCCAGCATCTGTTATTTTTTGACTTTTTAGCAGTAGCCATTCTGACTGGCATAAGATGGTATCTCATTGGGGTTTTCATTTGCATTTCTCTAATGATCAGTGGCATTGTACTCTTTTTCATGTTTTTCTTGGCCACGTGTCTGTCTGCAGAAAAATGTCTGTTCATGTCTTTTGCCCACTTTTTAATAGGGTTGTTTGTTTTTCTCTTGAAAATTTGTTTACATTCCTTATAAATGCTAGATATTAGACCTTTGTTAGATGCATAGTTTGCAAGTATTTTCTCCTATTCTGTAGTTTGTTTGTTTACTCCGTTGATAGTTTCTTTTGTTGTGCAGAAGCTTTTAAGTTTATTTAGATCCCATTTGTCAATTTTAGCTTAGTTGTAGTTGCTTTTGGCATCTTCATCATTAAATACTTGCCATTTCTATGTCCAGAATGGTATTGCCTAGGTTGTATTCCAGGATTTTTATAGTTTTGGGGTTTACATTTAAGTCTTTAATCCATCTTGAGTTAATTTTTGTATATGGTGTAAGGAAGGGGTCCAGTTTCAATCATCTTCATATGGCTAGCCAGTTATCCCAGCACCATTTATTGAATAGGGAGTCTTTTCCCCACTGCATGTTTTTTTCAGCTTTGTCGAAAATCAGGTGGTTATAGGTATGTGGCCTTATTTCTGGGCTCTCTATTCTATTCCACAGGTCTATGCTTCTGTTTTTGTACCAGTATCATGCTGTTTTGGTTACTGTAGCCCTGTGGTAACAGGGTAACATGTTGAGGTTGGGGAATGTGATACCTCCAGCCTTGTTCTTTTTGCTTAGAATTGCCTTGGCTATTTGAGCTCTTTTTGGTACCATATGAATTTTGAAATAGTTTTTGCTAGTTCTGTAAAGAATGTCATTGGTAGTTTAATAGGAATAGCATTGGATCTTTAAATTGCTTTGGGTAGTGTGGCCATTTTAATATTGATTCTTCTGATCCATGAGCATGGAATGTTTTTCCATTTGTTTGTGTCATCTCTGATTTCTTTGAGCAGTATTTTGTAATTCTCACTGTAGAGATCTTTACCTCCCTGGTTAGCTGTATTCCTAGGTATTTTATTCTTTTTGTGGCAATTGTGAATGGGATTGCGTTCCTGATTTGGCTCTCGGCTTGGCTGTTGTTGGTGTGTAGGAATGTTAGTGATTTTTATATGTTGATTTTGTATCCTGAAAATTTGCTGAAGTTGTTTCCCAGCTTAGGGATGTTTGGGGCCAAAATGATAAGTTTTTTTAGGTATAGGATCATGTCATCTGCAACGCGAGATAGTTTGACTTCCTCTCTTCCTATTTGGATGCCCTTTACTTCTTTCTCTGCCTGATTGCTCTGATCAGGACTGTCAATGCTGTGTTGAATAGAAGTGGTGAGAGAGGGCATTCATGACTTGTGCCAGTTTTCAAGGGGAATGCTTTCAGTTTTTATCCATTCAGTATCTGTTGCCAGTGGGTTTGTCATAGATGGATCTTATTATTTTGAAGTATGTTCCTTCAAGACCTGGTTTATTGAGAATTTTTAACATAAAGGGGTATTGAATTTTATCAAAAGTCTTTTCTGCATCTATTGAGATAATCATGTGGTTTTTGTCTTTAATTCTGTTTATGTGATTAATCACATTTATTGATTTGTATATAATGAAGCAGCCTTGCATCCCAAGGATAAAGCCTAAGTGATTGTGGTGGATTAACTTTTTGATGTGCCGCTGGATTTGGTTTGCTAGTATTTTGTTGAGGATTTTTGCCTCAATGTTCATCAATGATATTGGCCTGAGGTTTTCTTATTTTGTGTCTGTGCCAGGCTTTGATATCAGGATGATGCTGGCCTCACAGAATAAGCTGGGGAGGATTCCCTCCTCCACAATTTTTTAGAATAGATTCAGTAGGAATGGTACCCGCTCTCTGGCCCTGTGTTTGTTTTGGTTGGTAGGTTATTTATTCTTGTTTCAATTTCAGAGCTTGTTTTTGGCCTGTTAAGGGATTCAATTTCTTCCTGGTTCAGCCTTGGGAGGGTGTATGTGTTCAGGAACTTATCTATCTCTTCTAGGTTTTTCAATTTGTGTGCATAGAGGTGTTTGTTGTAGTCTTTGATAGTTGTTTGTATTTCTGTGGCATCTATGGTTTCATCTCCTTTGTCATTTCTAATTTATATTGTTTATTTTCTTCTTTATTAATCTAGCTAGTGACCTATCTATTATTGTTAACTTTTTCAAAGAACAAGCTCCTGGATTCATTGATCTTTTGAATTATTTTTCATGTCTCAATATTCTTCAGTTCAGTTCTGATTTTCATGTCTTCTGCTAGCTTTAGGGTTGCTTCACTCTTGCTTCTATAGTTCTTTTAGTTGTGATGTTAGGTTGTTAATTTGATACCTTTCTAGCTTTTTGATGTGTGTGTTTAGTGCTATGTATTTCCCTCTTAATGCCGCCTTAGCTGTGTACCAGAAATTCTGTTATGTTGTATCTTTGTTCTCATTAGTATCAAAGAACTTCTTGATTTCTGCCTTAATTTCATTATTTACCCCAAAGTCATTCAGGAGCAGCTGGTTTAATTTCCATGTAATTGCATAGTTTTGCGTGATTTTTTGTTTTGATTTCCATTTTTATTGTGCTATAGTCTGAGAGTGTGTTTGGTATGATTTTGGTTCTTTTGCATTTGCTACATTGCATGCTCGATTTGAGTATGTGCCATGTGGTGATGAGAAGAATATATATTTTGTTTTTGAGTGGAGAGTTCTGTAGATTTCTATCAGGTCCATTTGCTCCAATATTGAGTTCAGGTACTCAATATCTTTGTTAATTTCCTGCCTCAGTGATCTGTTGAATAATGTCAGTGGGGTGTTTAAGTCTCCCACTATAATTGTGTGGGAGTATAAGTTTTTTTGTAGGTCTCTAAGAATTTGCTTTATGAATGTGGGTGCTCCTGTGTTGGATGCATATATATTTAGAGTAATCAGGTCTTGTTGAATTGAACTCTTTACCAATATGTAATGACCTTCTATGGGCTTTTTTTGTTTGTTTGATCTTTGTTGCTTTAAAGTCTGTTTTGTTTGAAATTAGGATTACAACTCCTGCTTTTTTCTGATTTCCATTTTCTAGGTAGATTTTCCTCCATCCCTTTATTTTGAGCCTATGGGTCTCATTGCATGTGAAATGGGTCTCTTGAAGACAGCATGTCCTTGAGTCATGCTTTTTTTATCCAGCGTGCCATTCTGTGCCTTTCAAATGGGCCGCGTAATCCATTTACATTCAAGGTTGATATTGATATATGTGCATTTGATCCTGTCATTGTGTTGTTACCTGGTTATTATGCCGGCTTGTTTGTGTGGTTGTGTTTTAGTGTCCCTGGTCTGTGTACTTAAGTATGTTTTTGCACTGACTGCTAACAACCTTTCCTTTCCATATTTAGCGTTCCTTTCAAGATCTCTTGTAAGGCAGGTCTGGTGGTAACAAACTCCCTTAGCATTTGCTTGTCCGAAAAGGATCTTATTTCTCCTTTACTAGGGAAGCTTACTTTGGTTGGATATAAAATTCCTGGTTGAAGATTTTTTTTCTTTAAGAACTTCAAATATAGGCCCCCTAATCTCTTCTGGTTCATAGAGTTTCTGCTGAGAAGTCTGCTGTTAGCCTGATGGTGTTCCCTTTCTAGGTAACCAGCCCTTTCTCTCTAGCTGCCTTTAACATTCTTTGATTTCAACCTTGGAAAATCTGATGATTATGTGTCTTGGAGATGATCTTCTTGTGTAGAATCTTGCAGCGATTTTTTTTTTTTTTTTGAGACGGAGTCTCGCTCTGTCACCCAGGCTGGAGTGCAGTGGCCAGATCTCAGCTCACTGCAAGGTGTGCCTCCCAGGTTCACGCCATTCTCCTGCCTCAGCCTCCTGAGTAGCTGGGACTACAAGCGCCCGCCACCTTGCCCGGCTAGTATTTTGTATTTTTTAATAGAGACGGGGTTTCACCGTGTTAGCCAGGATGGTCTCGAGCTCTTGACCTCGTGATTCACCCGTCTCAGCCTCCCAAAGTGCTGGGATTACAGGCTTGAGCCACTGCGCCCGGCCAGGGATTTTCTTTATTTTCTGAATTTGACTGTTGGCCTCTCTGAGAAGGTTGGGGAAGTTTTCATGGACAATATCCTGAAATATGTTTTCCAATTTGTTTGCTTTCTCCTCATACCTTTCAGGGATGGCAATGATTAATAGATTTGGCCTGTTTACATAATCCTATATTTCTCAGAGGTTTTGTTCCTTTTCATTCTTTTTTCATTATTTTTGTCTGACTGCCTTATTTCAAAAAGCCAGTCTAAAAGTTCTGAGATTCCTTCCTTAGCTTGGTCTATTCTGCTGTTAATACTTGCAATTGTATTGTGAAATTCTTGTAATGTGTTTTGCAGCCCTATCAGGTCAGTTAGGTTCTCTTTTATACTGGCTATTTTTTCTGTCAGCTCCTGAATCATTTTATTGTGATTCTTAGTTTTCTTGAGGTGAGTTTTGCCATTCTCCTAAATTTTAACAATCCTTGTTCCTGTCCATATTCTGAATTCTATTTCTGTCATTTCAGACAACTAAGCTTTGTAACAAACCCTTGTTAAAGAACTAGTGCACTCATTTGGAGGACATAAGACACGCTGACTATTGGAGTTGTTGGAGTTCTTGTGCTGGTTCTTTCTCATCTCTGCATGTGGGTATTCTTTGAACTGCTGGGCTGCTTCTGATTGAAATGGTCAGGCAGGAGCAGGGTGGTTGTGCTAGAGTTTGAGATCAGGCAGCCCTAACCAGTGAGGATAAGTGAGGACCAGGACCTGTATGGAGAACAGGTCACTTTTCTGTGAGGTAGCTACTCTGTACTGGAGGTCTGGACCAGCCCCTGGTCCCTGCAGACTCTCTAAAGCCTGGAGATAGCAAGGGTGATGACTGCATGACAGCAAAGATGGTAATCCACTTCCCACTGGGAGTTCTGTCCCAGGCAGTTGCAGAGCTATTACTGGCTCAAGAGCCCCAGTGGGGGATATATGATTACATATGTGTAATCATATGTGTAATCATACTGATATGACTCACATCTCAGTCACATTTGCAAGAAGCAGTCAGTCTTTGTATTATTCTATTTTCATGCTGCTGATAAAGACATACCCAAGATTGGGTAATTTATAAAGAAAATGGTTTAATGGACTCATAGTTCCACATGGTTGGCAAGGCCTCACAATCATGGTGGAAGGTAAAAGGCACAGCTTTACGGCAAGAGGGAATGAGAGCCAAGTGAAAGGGAACACCCCTTATAAAAACATCAGATCTCATGAGGCTTATTCACTGCCATGAGAACAGCATAAGGAAAACTGCTCCCTTGATTCAATTATCTCCCACAAGGTCCCTCCCACAGCATGTGGAAATTATGGGAGCTACAATTCAAGATGAGATTTGAGGGGAGACACAGCCAAACCATATCATTCCACCTTGGGCCTCTCCCAAATCTCATGTCCTCGCATTTCAAAACCAATCATGCCTTCCCCAAAGTCTTAAATCATTTTAGTATTAACTCAAAATTCCATAGTCCAAAGACTCACCTGAGATAAGGCAATTCCCTCCCACCTATGAGCCTGTAAAATCAAAAGCAAGTTAGTTACTTCCTAGATATAATGGAGGTACAGGCATTGGATAAATACACCCATTCCAAATGGGAGAAATTGGCCAAAACAAAGGGGCTAAAGTCCCCATGCAAGTCTGAAATCCAGCAGGGCAGTCAAATCTTAAAGCTCCAATATGATATCCTTTGATTCCATGTCTCATATCCAGGTCACGCTAATGCAACAGGTAGGTTCCCTGGTCTTGGGCAGCTCTGCCCCTGTGGCTTTGTAGGGTACAGCCTCCCTCCCAGCTGCTTTCCTGGGCTGGCACTGAGTGTCTGCAGCCTTTCCAGGTGCACGGTGCAAGCTGTAGCTGGATCTACCATTCTGGGTTCTGGAGGACAGTGTCCCTCATCTCACAGCTCCAGTAGGCAGTGCCCCAGTGGGGACTCTGGTGGGGGGCTTCAACCCCACATTTCCCTTCCACACTGCGCTAGCAGAGGTTCTCCATGAGGGCCCTGCCCCTGCAGCAAAATCTGCCTGGACATCCAGGCATTTCCATACAACCTCTGAAATCTAGGCAGAGGTTCCCAAATCTCAATTCTTTACTTCTGTGCACCCACAGGCTCAACACCATGTGGAAGCTGCCAAGACTTGGAGATTGCACCCTTTAAAGCCACATCCTAAGCTGTACCTTGACCCCTTTTAGCCATGGCTAGTGCATCTAGGATGTAGGGCACCAAGTCTCTAGGCTGCACATGGTAGGGGTACCCTGGACCTAGCCCACAAACCCATTTTTTCTCCTAGGCCTCTAGGCCTATGATGGGAGGGGCTGTGCAAGGGTTTCTGACATGTCCTGGAGACATTTTCTCCATTCTTTTGGTGATTAACATTTGGCTCCTTGTGACTTACGCAAATTTCTATGGCGTGCTTGAATTTCTCCTTAAAAAATGGGTTTTTCTTTTCTATTGCATGGTCAAGCTGCAAAATTTCCAAACTTTTATGCTGTGTTTCCCTTTTAAAACTGAATGCTTTTAACAGCACCCGAGTCACCTTTTGAATGCTTTGCTGCTTAGAAATTTTTTCTGCCAGATACCCTAAATCATCGCCCTGAAGTTCAAAGTTCCATAAATCTCTAAAATGGGGCAAAATGTCACCAGTCTCTTTGCTAAAACATAGCAAGAGTCACCTTTACTCCAGTTACCAATAAGTTCCTCATCTTCATCTGAGACCATCTTAGCCTGGATTTAATTGTCCATATCATTATCAGCATTTTGGTCAAAGCCATTCAACAGGTCTCTAGGAAGTTCCAACTTTCCCACATTCTCCTGTCTTCTTTGAGCCCTCCAAACTGTTCCAATCTCTGCCTGTTACCCAGTTCCAAAGTCGCTTCCTCATTTTCAAGTATCATTACAGCAGTGCCCCACTCCCCGTACCAATTTACTGTATTAGTTCATTTTCACACTGTTGATAAAGACATACCCAAGACTGGGTAATTTATAAAGAAAAAGAGGTTTAATGGACTAATGGTTCCATGTGGCTGGGGAGGCCTCACAGTCACAATGGAAGGTAAAAGGCATGTCTTACGTAGTGGCAGGCAAGACAGAATGAGAGCCAAGTGAAAGGGGAAACCCTTTATAAAAACATCATATCTTGTGAGACTTATTCAATACCATAAGAACAGTATGGTGGAAACTGCCCCCATGATTCAATTATCTCCCACCAGGTCCCTCTCACAACACATGGGAATTATGGGAACTACAATTCAAGATGAGATTTGGGTGGGGACATGGCCAAACCATATCAGTCTTTATGGAAGAAGAGGGAAGAGAAGCTTTCCATTGTGAACACTTCCACACTTGATTATTTCCTTCTTTTTTGTCACATTCCTCATTAATTTCCACCAGGAGGAGGCCTGCAGCCTGGTTCCCCTAGTCTCTCTTCCTAAATCCCCCATATTTTTTTTTCTTTTCTATTATTGAGTTGTGAGAGCTTTTAATGTATTCCGGATGTCAGCCCTTTATCAAATATATGGTATGGGAATATTTTCTCCCAAGCTATGGCTTTTTATTATCTTTTATTTTCATTTATTTTTTATTATTATTATACGTTAAGTTCTAGGGTACATGTGCATAACGTGCAGGTTTGTTACATATGTATACTTGTGCCATGTTGCTGTGCTGGCTTTTTATTATCTTAACATTTTCTTTTGAAAGAGAGACGTTCTTAATTCTGCTCAAGTCCATTTACTCAATTTGATCTTTTATAGGGTATGTTTTCAGTAGTGTGTCAAAGAAATCTTGGCCTAATCCAAATTTATACAGTTTTTTTTTTTACTGTTTTACTCTAGAAGTTCTATCATTTTAACTCTTGCATTTATAATTATGATCCATTTTAAGTTAATTTTTATGTATAGTATGATATGGTTTGAAGTTGTTTCTTGTGAGTGTGTGTGTGTGTGTGTGTGTGTATGCTACAAAGTTGTTCCAGTACCATTTGTTGAAAAGTCCATGTGGATAAAAAATATTTTATCCACATAATTGCCTTTTGCACCTTTGAAGAAAATAATTGATCACATATATGAGTCTATTCTGGACTCTCTATTCTTTTCCATTGCTCTATTTGTCTAGCTTTACTCGAATATCACAGTGTCTTGATTGCAGATTTCTAAATCTTGAAATCAAATAGTGTAAGTGCTGCAACTTTGCCCTACTTTTTCAAAGTTGTTTTGCTTATCTAGGTCTTTTGCATTTCCATATGAATTTTATAATCAGCTCATTATTTTACACACACACACACACTTGAATTTTTATTGCAGTTGCATTAAATATAGAATCACTTTCTATTATTTGGAAATAATAAGACTCTTAAAAATAGTCTTCCCATCACAAACAGTGTATCTCTCTCCATTTAGTACATTGTCTTTACCTTTCCTCAGCAATATTTTCTAAGACAGGTCTCTCGAGCTCTCTCATTGTTTATCATTCTCTTCTCTGGTACTCTACCCTGCAAATTCTAGGTGAGATGGCCTCTCCAGACTCCCAAGTCCATTTCCTCAACTGAGGGAGCCCACTGGGCTCTGCTTGGGTTTTCACCTGTCTGTACTGTGTCTTTGAAACTCTCTCCAGGTAATGACATGGGCAATTTTAGTTCTTGCCTCATTTGTTTCCTGTCACTCAAGGATCACATATCTTCATTACCTAATGTCCAATCATTGTTTCATATATTTTGTCCAGATTTTTAGTTGTTTAAAATGTGAGAGTAAATTCATTTCCTGCCTCTCCATCATTGTCAGAAGTGATTGATTTTCTGTGAGAATTGAAGAAAGAGAGTGGTCAAAGATGAATGATTTTCTGGTTTTCAGCATGAGCAAACTCAAGGAAGATGTTGATATTTACTGAGACAGAAAATATTAGGTGAAGAATAGTCTATATTTTGGTATAAGTAAGATCATGTGTTCCATTTTTAACATATTCAGTTTGTGCTACCTGTGAGACATTCAAGTGTAAAAAAATTAAAAAAAAAACAGTTGTATAGAGTAGACTGGAGCTCAGAAGCAGGGCCTGAGTTGGAAATATGAATTTACAAATTGTCAACATATCCTGTTTATGGTATTTGAATAATAGAGGTTGACGAAGGTCTTTAATAGCAGAATGTAGAGTGATAAAAGAGGACAGGGGTCCAGTTTTTGAAGAATACTAATGTTTAGACTTTAGATAGAATAGAAAACCTTAATCTGAGCAGAGACAGCCAAAGAGGTGAAAGGGAAACTGGTTAATTGTATCATGGCAGTCACTAGAAGAATGTTTCAAGGAACCAAGAGTGGTCAGAGTCACTGTGACTGAGTGACAAAGCTACATTGAGGTTGATGAAGAAAGGACTGAAAAGAGCACACTGGATTATGTGACAGGAAAGTCATTGGTGGCTTTAGTAAGGGAACTTTCCATAGAGCAGTAAGGACCAAAGCCAGAAGAGAGTAGACTGGAAAGCAAATGATGGGAACAGGAGGCAGCATGTTTAGCTCCATGGCACATTTGGCTGCAAAAGGGAAGAGGAGGACTGAAATTGGGAAGGAATTTTTTTAAATGGGAGGAAACAGATCATTTAAATACTGACAGCTAAAAGCTAGTAGTGGGGAAGCCTGGAGATGCAAGAAAGAGAGGATGAACAGCAGAGGGGTTCCTGTAGCTGAGACCCCATTGGATGGCACGAGTGGATGGGACCCAGAACAGAGTTGGCGGATTTGCTTTTGATAAAACTCTTCTTCCCATGTCACAGTGGGAGGGAGAGGCAAGTGAAAGTGCCTCTTATGAATTTATGAATCCAAAGGTAGGAAGTCAAGTGTAGCCCTTCTAATGTCTCTGTCTTCTCTGTGAGGGAAGAGACAGGGCTGTGTGCTGAGTGTATGAAAGAGCCTCTGCCTTCAGGGAGCTTGTGGTCTTTTGGTGTGTACTGGTCTGATGATTTCTTTTATAGTAACTACAAAATCAGTAATCAGTCTCACTTTAACTTGGGTCCTTTTTAAATTTTAAAATGTTTTACTTTTCAAAGATAATTTGCCAGATTTTTCTTTATTATGTAATCTGTCTGCTCAATACAGAAAACTTGAATGAAAACAGAAGAGTAGATAATCCTGAAGTAGCCACTGTTAAAGTTTGATATATCTTTCCTGTATAATCTCCGTCCACGGTTCTTCACTTGCAATTTTTATATGGTTGTGACACTATTTTGCCAGCTTCTTTGCTATAATTTGTTTAAGTAAGGAAACCGAACACAAAGTTTGGTCTCAAAGGACCGTTTCTGCAGGTGGATGAGGCCCCTGTTCCTGAACAGGGTTTCGTTTCCTTTGTCCATGTTTGCTGAGATCAGGGCTTCCCTGCTAGCCAGGCATCCTTGAACAAGCCAAAATGCAGAGCACAGCCTTCAAAGGAAGCTTGTCTGTCTTCTCTCTTTTGGAGGCTGAGGGGTCACAGTCAGTGTGCCCAGAAGAGAAGCTGGGACTTATCAATTAACCAATACTGCTTTCAAACCATTTTCATCAAAATGTTTCTTTTTTGTTGTTGTTCCTGCTTGTCCCCCAGGCTGGAGTGCCATGGCGCAATCTCAGCTCACTGCAACCTCCGCCTCCCCGGTTCAAGCGATTCTCCCGCCTCAGCCTCCCGAGTAGCTGGGATTATGGTCACCTGCCACCAGGGCCAGCTAATTTTTTTTGTATTTTTAGTAGAGATGGGGTTTCACCATGTTGGCCAGGCTGGTCTCGAACTCTTGACCTCAGGTGATCCACCCACCTCAGCCTTCCAAAGTGCTGAGATTACAGGTGTGAGCCACCACACCTGGTCCAAATATTTCAATCAAAGCATGGGGAAGTTTCATATGCAGCTTCAGGGGTCTTGGGGCTGGCAGCTCTCAAATAAACATGCTGTGGGAACTGGGGAATCAGGAAGATTGTGGATATGTGCTTCTACTTGTGCCTAGAGGAAAAGGTTTCCTCTTCTTTCACAACAGCCTTGGCCAGCAGCTTTTTGAGGGAGTGGGAAACAGGACAAGGAATTTTGGAGTCTTGCTAGATTGAGACAGGGATCAAGAACTGAGTGAAGGCAGAGCATGAGAGAGTGGTCCCAGGTCTCCTGAAGCATTTGTTCTTTCAACAGATAGGCTCCGTGCTAGCACTGGAATGCCCATGGAAACTGAAGGAGGAAACCACAGGCTGGCAGAAGGCTAGGTCTGTGTCATCAGAGCAGGAAGCAATTCCATGAAGCAGTGACTCTGCCCTAGCTGCATTTATTTCCCTCTGTTCCTGGAGGAGTGAGGGGAAGGGGGAAACATCCTTTTCTAACAAGGGACTTTCCTGAATATTTGGGTTTCATATTAATTCATGCTTTCAGAATTTAAAGGAGCTCTTTCTGCGCAGAAGGAGTCCCCCATCAGGTCATGCAGTGTTTAACAATTATAGTTTGGCCACATTCTCCTAGAAAAAATACAGGACCTCCCCCTTCAAAGACATACTCAACTCCAGGAAGCCACCTGAAAATCTTGTGTTGGCCCCTGTACCAACTCTACCCCCCTCCTCAGTCACTATTAATCTGTTCCCAAAAAGAAATGTCACCAGATGGCCCTGCAAATGTCACCTGGCCATCAGCATGGCTTCACTCAAAACAGGGAGGCATTAGAGAATCTAATCCATCATTCATTTCCATCATTTCAGGTCAGTTTGCATCCTTTACTGGGTATATAGTGCTTTCTTAACACACTGGGTTGGACAGTAAGATCTGTAATCCTGCTATTAAAGAATATTGCTTCACATTTGATGGAGGAAGGTCCCAGTGACTCACAGATACTGAACATTCTGTAAGAACTCCTCTCTTGTTAGCATTTAATACCAGATTTTACTGCCCTCAGCTTCATGAACTGAGCACTCCCTTGGCATTCTCAATACCTTAGGCTATTTTTAGTATTTAATCCCTTCCACGTATCAGAGCCATCAGACCTCCTTTCCTTTTTTCTTTTTTTTTTTTTTTTTTTAACAGAAGAAATTCCTTCTGTATTTTCAAAGTGTGGATGGGTGGATTTTAGGAATTGACCTGATCTTTTTTTAAAATGGGTTTTTATTTTACTGTCTCTTAGATTTCATATCCAGTCATGGGCATCAGACCCTTATCCTGTCTCTGCTCTGTATATTTCTCCATTCTAGCAGTTACAGAAATAGCTGAGGGAGGTGTGACTGGTCCTGGAGAAAGAAAAGAAAGCTGAACTCCCCACGCTGAGGAGGTTGCAGGGCCACCGCTAGGCGGGCTGGGGGTGGGAGGATGGGTGTACTGCTGGGCTCTCAGGCAGAGGGGTCACACATCCAGATGTGCTTTTGAGCTCCCCGCAGCTTTTAGGGAGTGGCTTCCAAAGGAGTCATAAAACTCAGAGGTAGGTTTGGAATAGGAGATTTCAAGTGGGCTCCTGCTCACTGTCAGAGTCACTTACTCTCTTTACTGGGGATTAGAGAACTCCACAAGCGTTGCCAGGGGCTTCGGGGAGGGGAAATTGTTTAATGGATACAGAGTGTCTGTTTGGGGTGATGCCAGCATTCTGGAGATAGACAGTAGAGATGGTTGTACAACACTGTGAATGTACTTAATAGCCACTGAATTGTATACTTAAACACATGGTTAAAATGATAACTTTTATGATGTACACTTTACCACAATAAAAAATATACAAACACACATACACCCCCTGAAAACTCTACCAGAGTGCAAATAAGACTTGGAGACAACAGAGAAGGGCGCAGGCCCAAATGCATAGAGTTGCCCCTGCTTCCAGCCAGGTGAAGTGGGGTGGCGGCAGGGGTAATATTCCTGCAGGGGCCACCTACTCATTTTAGAAGAGGCTCCATGCAGCAAGGGCTGCGTTTCCCTCAGCTTCCCAGAGCCCAGGCCTATCACCCTACCAACATCTGTCCTAATAAATCTATCCACATTGCCTATATGCCAGACCCCAGTTCCAGTGTGTTTCCCACTTAATTTTCACAAAAGTGAAATCGCTATTATGTTCATCTTACAGAATAGGAAACTGAGGTATAGAGGGGTTCATTACTTGCCTAAGGCCACACAAGTGATAAAGGTGAGATAGCATTTGAATGTAAGTCTACTTAAAGCCTGTGTTCCAAAACTCAGCTTTCCTGCTTATACTAAACTTCAAAATATCCATCTTTGTATAAAAATAGATCCTGAACAATGCTTCCATCAACTCTAGAATAAAAATGAGTTTGTGTCGTGACTTGAATCCAGTACACTTCAGCGGCACTGGCATTCTGCTGCTTTCATCACACTCCACCCTGTGAGTCACTCATGTCAGGAGGACCCACCAAGGATGCCTCATGGGCCGATATAGTTTTTGCTGAATAAATGATACATCAGAGCCTGAATAAGGAATAGGCTGGCCAGACAGATTTCCAATAAAGGGTACTAAAACATTGAGGTGGAGGAACCTATTAATCTCTATTTCTTTCTGGGAGAACATTACATATAGTTGGGAATAATACCTGAAAAAGTGATGACATTCCCAAATAGCTCCAGTTGCAGTAGATGCTCACTAACATGTCTCCTGAAGGTGTAGGTCCAGGCAACTGCAGGCTTCAGGCTTGAGCTGTTTGGGTGGTAGAGGAAAGACTAGCACTGTCTCCAACAATCCTCTTTCTCTACCCATCAGAGCAGCCAACTTCTCATAAATACTGAACAGATATTTAAATAACATCAGTTTGAAGAATGGCCAAAGTCGCCTCCTACATGCATTGATCTGTCCTGCAGGCCACAAGTTTTTATCCCCTCTTTCCTATGTCTCAGCCTACTTCTGCCTCATAGATACATATCTCCAAAGTGCAGCCCTGGGGCCCGGGCTCAGTTTCCTTCATCTTCCGTATCTCAAGGCTTATGTTAAGGGCTCATTCTCTCTTCTTTCAGGTCCAATCTCTTCTCCTTTCAATGCCCACTGCCACAGCTCCTCCTTTGGTGACTGCTGTTGCTATTGCCACCACCACCAACTTTCAATCTGAGAGCATGATTTTTCCAGAAGATGTGATGTAGGGCAAGAGGGAGAAAATAAATGCTACGTGCATTTTGACACTATCTAAAAGCAAACAGATAAATGTTTAGCTTTAAAAACATTTCTAAATAATGTATAAAACAGTTATTTATAGTGGATACTTGACCCTGACCCCATTGCTCACTCTCAACCTATGTGTGAGTGATGGTCACTTATGGCGTGAGATTAGGCATGGAGTAAGTATTAGGGTAACAAAACCAGTGAATTTTTAATGATATCATGATTTTGTCTTAAAGAAAAACATCAACATCAAAGTGGCCAGCTGATAAAGTCCTGCTCCTACATAAATAACCAGGGTTTTAAAAAATTATCTTTAATGATTTTTTAACCTCCTTGAAAAAGATGAAGTGGTATGTATTGCCTATTTCTTAATGGTTAAATATCATGAACTTTGGTGGGGAAAGAAACTGAAAGCCCAGTAATTCCCTAGGTCTTTATACAAGGAGAGTATTATCTGAACGTCATTTGGAGCAGTGGTTACATTTTTAAGCATCTGCCATCCATGCTAATTGACCAGGGTTGTGGCTGGCCAGGGTCAAGCTCCCACGGTCAGTACAAGAGGGCCCTGAGGCTTTGGACAGCCTGTCCAAAGGCAGCCACCTAATGTAGAATGCAGTGGCAGTGCTGGCCCACTTTTGGTAGCAGCCCCTGAGTTACGGGCTACTTGTGTGGGAGCTGTATGTCGAATTGGAGCTCCAGACTGCTCATTCCCTGCCCAGAGCCTTACCCTGTCATCATCGATTTTATGGGGAAAGAAAGCATCTCCTTTCGTAAACACCACACCAGCATCTTCAATAAGATGATGTAATGGGATTAATGATGCACTTTCCAGCATCCTCATCGATTCTGAAGATGGAAGTAGAAACTTGAGATGAGACTAAGCCATGTTTTGTCAACATTTTGCTTCTCTAGCAAGCAAATTATCCTCAAACTGTAAGTTTACTTGAAAAATATGCTGGTATTTGAATCCCCAGGGCTGGGAGGATTCTATTTTACAGACATCACCAGGAGTGTGACACTCAGGCCTGAGAGTAAGGAGAAAGGAAAGAAAAATTAATGAGTAACCACCCACTCTATTTCAGAGTCTGTCGTATGGGTGAGCTGATGGTAATTGGCTTGCAAATGTGTTTTCCAGGAAAAAAAAAAAACAAAACTCTACAGGAGTGATGGGGACAGGATGGGAGTGAGAGGGCACAGAGGGACCAACAGACCTTCCTTTTCTTTGCAGGTCTAGGTCTGAGGATGGCCCAGATGGTGAGCAATTGTGTGGCTATTTAGTCAAATCCCAACTAGCTCAGCAGATAACTGAACATCCCTGAGGGGCTTGGGAAATATATGTGTTTGTGAAGTGCTGTGAGAATTTACCCAGTGTAGAGCAGTCTGCCTCAGACTGACTTCTGACATAAATGAATTTAAAGGAAGTAGGCGTTTTCCTTCTTGAAGAAGCATAAACTCATATTAGGTTAGAATCTCGAATTTGTATTCAATTAATGTTTAGTCACATCAGAGATGGAGAGGAGATAAATTTCTCTCCAGCAAAGCAGCTGGGTTTGCACACCTGTCCCCAGTATCTACACTGGGATTGACAGAGGGTTTGTGTAGACTAGTCAGAAAGTTGTGCAGCAGATATTCAATACTGAAATCAACGAATGCACTTTATTACTCACTTGCCTAGTATCCCTGGATGACAAGAAGACCTAGATCTATGGTTTAAAGTTCAGAAACGTATGATGCTTCTCGATGGTTATGATCTGAATAAAAAGAAAAATGAAGCGTTAAGGTAAATATTGATGTTATTTAAGAGTAGTCAGTGAACCAACGGGTCTATGATAACTGTGTAATTTGTGCCTAGCCCTATGAAGAATAGTACAAAATAATATGACATGTGCTCCCTGCACTTGTTAGGGAAGATAGGACACACCTGTGAAAAGCTGAAGTAGCAGCACAGAGCAGGATGCATACAAACAAGTGAAATACACAGAGATTACTGTGAGCTAAGACGACGAGAAAGGCATCATAGAGTAAGCCATTTGGTACTGGTCCCTGAAGGCTTTGACTGGGTGCAGTCATCTTCAAAGTGGGTTGTGGGATGACATACACTGGGGTGCAAGAATAAAATAGTAGGACTTCTATTTATGTTTTCTCATCTTTGTTATTTCTCTTTTGTATATGTTTATTACATACATAATGTTAGAATTCTATACAGGTATAAAACTTATAAGTAAGTAAATATATATATATATATATAGGGTATGTGCCCCCCAATTTTTTGATATTCATGTACCAGTTGCAAATTTATTTTCTCTCAGCTTCAAATTCACCCTTCATTTTCTGCTCTGGAAAAGTCGAGTTCGGACCTTTACATCTACTTCCTTTTACCACCCAGCACAATGTTAAGCTCTGTCAGTAGAGGGCGCAGGAGAGGCATTGCAAGAGGAAGGGGGAGTTTTTCTTCCCAGCTCTGCTGTCCTCCCCTGAGGCCTCTGCAGGGAGGCACAGTTCCTCCAGCACCCAGGAATCGCTTTCCTGTAATGTGGGCAGCAGCTTCAGTGCAAGGCTCGACAACACCTATGGCCTCTCCAGTACTCAGCCCCTGCAGCGCGTAGCAATCAGCAGCACCCAATGGGCAGCCGCTTCCCCAGGCACTCCCTTGGCGAGACACCTTCCCATGAACAGCTTTTCCTAGCACCTAGATGGCAGATTTCTGGCCAGTGCCAGAGGCAGATTTCCAGTAAGTTCTGCTGGTGTAGTACCACATTGACTTCTCTGCCATTCTGTGAGTGATGGCTGTGCCCTCTCCAACAAGGTCTGGGTTTCAGCCGTGAGGGCAGGGAGGATCTCTTCCTTGAGTGCTCTGCTCCTCATATCTGCTAATCCTATAGTTTTTAAGAGTTCGCTGTACTTCCTGCTAACCAATCCTTCATTAGTTCAGTCCTCTGTTATAGTATTTATTTATATTAAACGTTCCCCGTTTGAATTACTGGATGGTTTCTCTCCTGAACAGATCCAGACTGATTCACTGCATTTCTATTAATAAAAAATGTTGAGCATGCACTGACTGCCAATATATGTATATTTTCTTGCTTATCAATTATATTCATGTATTCTTTGATTAATTTTCATAAACATGTTAAAAACATACACAAAATCTTACTAAGATAAAGATGAAATATTGTATATTTGAAATATTGTCTTTGAACCATCTTGATTATAATGGCTTTATACTGTAATTAGCAAATATCTCAAGTAACAATATGAACCAGATATGGTTAATCATTAATAGTAATGATTGAAATTGAAATTAAATTTCAAATAATGATTTGATTGGAATTAAAAGAGGGTACCTGTGTCCATCTTTATACTCAGTTTGAGTAGACTTTATTTTATTTTTAAAATAACAAAGATAAAGTTATTTGATTTCCTTACCATACTCCAGAGCACCACAATGCACACCTCCAGGGCATATGAGTCCTCTTTGGACACAGCTGATCTAAGCCATCACCTTGTCTCCTTTCTGGTCCATTACCTATACTCCAGCCATAGTGATCCACATAAAAATCATGTCACTCACTTGCTTAGAGCACTTCATTGGCTCCCTATCAGTCTTATGATAAACTGTGAAACTTACCTCTGGACAGTTTTGAGCAGGCTAAGGCCATGGTGAATCTGATGGTCCAAACCCTGGCAGAACCAACATCTGTCTTTTTCCCCAGTCTTGTCACCTACCCTCGCTCACCCCACAAACAGGCCTGAGGTAGGGAACATACACTGAGGGATGCTGCACCAGGGCTTTTCCTGTTGAAACCCAGGCCCTGAGGCTTGGAATTCCTTCCTTTAATCTGATATGTGACCCCTCCTCAGTTCTGAAAAGCTCCTAAGTAAATTGAGTAATTCCAGGTTCTACTTTCCCACGCCCTCTGCTGATTGTGTGCTTCTCTGTTCTTTCTACAGCGTAATGCACTGCTACTTCATTGCAAGAAGCTTCTTATGTGCTGGGCCCAGCTTGATGCTTTACAGTTTGTTCTCAGGCTGGAAGTTCTGGCTGGAAGTTTGTTCAGGCTGGAAGTTCTCAGGCTGGAAGCCTTTGGAGTGCAGGGGCAGTTGAAATATATCAGTCATCTCACTTGACACTATCCCCTTCCCAACCACAGTGATATTGCCTCTCACACAGTGATGGCATTGCCTGTCAGGAACACTCTCCCAGGCTACCCCTCCACAGATGCTATGATACCATGTCCCTCTGTGCCTCAGTTTCTCCTAAAGATATTAACACCTGAATTTACCTATAAAGTTGTAAAAAAAATGAATTATAGCTTGGACTAGTACCTGTAATAGAGAAGGGATTTTCAATACACATTAATTGTTATTTTTTCAAGGTCGACAACCAAGATAAAAGCATGTTTCCATATGTTTTCTCCCTGCTTCAAATTCTTATTTTCTCTCAGCTTCAAATTCACCCTTCATTTTCTGCTCTGGAAAAGTCGAGTTCGGACCTTTACATCTATTTCCTTTTACCACCCAACACAATGTTAAGCTCTGTCAGTAGAGGGCGCAGGAGAGGCGCCCTCTACTCACACACTTCTACACCTGACTTCACCAGAAATCTGAAAAAGGCAGAATGCTCTTTCCTGCTATCGGACTCCTGGATCGGAGTTTCCCAGCTGGCACAAATGCCAGCTGCAGGACATAGGTGTGCCACTGATGACCTACAGGTATGCTGAGATACAAATTTTCCCTCAGCTTTGTGGAAGACCAAGTGGTCTCTCTTTACCCCCAACCTTACCTTCTCACCTGGTGGGGTTACCCCAGTATGCACCAGATGTGGCTTCCTGTGTTTACCACAACACAAAATATTAGGGCAATGCTGTTGGAATTACCTTACACTCTTCCCCTAGTATCTCTTCTGTTGATCTTTCTGGCCTCAACTCAAATCTCACCTTCCCCTTAAATTCTTTTCTGCCTTTCTCAGCTAGAAGAAACAAAAGCATATATGTGATGCAGGTTACCCCACCTTCTTCCATAAGCTTCTACTGCAGTTATTGTCTGATCCATTGATTAGACAGTTAAACAAATACTCAGCTACTGTCCTTGAGACATCACCTATATGCTATTGCTAAGTTAAAGAGAAGAGGGGGGCCAGCGAGATTGGTGGAACTCACCTTAGAGATCATCTGATCAAATGATATATAGACAGAAAAGAAGTCTTATCAAGGTTAAGTGGAACTTGTTCAGCATTACCTGGAGCTGGTATTGGAGTTCCACGATTCTAATAACTGATCCACAGTTGTGCTACTTGCATTTCTCATGCTGTGTCTTTGCTCACAAATATACCAGGAGCTCCTTGGTGGTCCAGTCCTTTCCTGATTGCCTTGTGTCTACCACATTGAGCCTGGCCCACAGCCTTGCACGAAGTTGGAACTCATGAGATGTTTCCAATATGAACCTAATTGGTCACACTCAAGCATTTTCCTTTGCTTTCATTTGGGAATCAATCCCAAATCATTCCAAAGGAATGATAGTTTCTTTTCTGCTCATCATCTGTTTCAGGTCTAGAATGATACAACTGATAATATCTTTGAGCCTGTCCAGGAGCTGAGATTGGTCACTGTAGTTACAGTCAAAAAATGGTGATAATCCCATCAAAGGATGGAAGAAGCAGTTCCAAAAAGCTAATTGGAAAGACTGATAAGTCTACCATTTGTGCTTTCAAACTTGAGTCATTTTTCTAGTTCTTGAAATTTAATTCCAATACCTTCTTTGAAATGCTGACATTCAGCATCCACATTGTCCCTTGGGTGAAATGACTACTCCTGTATTTCAGTGTTCTAAATTATGAGCAATTAACATCAAGGCTGTAGCCTTAGCAACCTGTGTCTGGCTTGGGGGCTTTGCCCCTTCTGCTGTTTCTGTTCTCTTCCTCCCAACCTTCCTTTGACTCCCTGCAGTGTGAGCCCTCCAGGGAGGGAAGAAGGAGGAGAAGACACCCTGCTGCACTTTACTCTTCTGTACTCCACTGATGCTCCTTTCCTCTTGTAATTTAATCACTTAAACTTCTGACTTGAGAACATTTGAGATAGTAACAAAAGCCACTTTTTGAACCTTATGAGTCCTTTGGAGACAACTGTCACATTTTACAGTAGATGCAATTAAAAGTAATTTTGATCATCAGTAATAGAAGCTTCACTTACAGGTTCTATTATTTGGAATACAGTTATTTTTTATTTCACTTTTTTCTAGTCATATTGTAATAATAAACATGCAAATTTATGCATTCTACAATTCTACACTGAACTGTTACTATGTGCCAGGCATTGCACTGCTATGTTCCAGGTTTTCTACCTTCATGGTGTTTCAACTAGGAGAATGGTGGACCATAAGCAAATGATTACACAGATTGTTATTTAGTTAAAATAGTGAGAAGTAATGCAAGAAAAAGTACAAGATACTCAAGGAACCTGAACCAAAGGGGTAAAATCTGGTATGAAGAGCCAGAGAAAGTTTTCCCAAAGAACTAGCACTTATGCTGAGGCTAAAGTATGAATAGAAAGTACCAGAAGAAGAGGATCAAAGAGAAGTTGTTCAAAGAGAATTTCACAATGGAAACACAAGCCATGTTAAGTATTTGAGATTTTTCTCCTCTAAACCACAATGGAAACCTACTGAAGGATTTTTAGGAGGAGAGTGATATCCCATTTGCATCTAAAAAAATAACCCTCTACCTATTATGTAAAAAAGACAGTGTCTTGGGAAATTGTCAAGGACTATGTTAATATCATCTTACCTTGATAGAATAGCAAAAGAGAGCCAATATCTGGTGTTTGGAAAAATATGATGCAAATAAAGCGTAAGACAAAAACAATATTAATTTTACACTGGTCTTCAAAACCTGTGTGAGTATCACTAAACGTCTCCTCAAAGACAGTAATGCAGATGAACCGGTAGTAATTGGCCCCCAACTTCTCTGAGAGAATCCTAAAGATAGCAAATCAATGTGAAGTCAGCTTCCATATATGCATTTGTTTTTCTCTGGGCACTCTTTTCTGTTCTATCAGTTTATATTCTATCAATTCCATCAATATAATACTAATTATATTAGTAATTGTTGAACCTGCTACCATGAATCACCTCACTCAACTCCCAGCTCAAATTTCCTACTCAACTTCCCTCTCCTCCCTCTTACATGAATTAATTATTCTTAGCCCTTCATTATTCCCTTAGAATTTTAGAATCAGGTTATCCAGCTCTATGAAAACCAATGTAACCATTTTTATTTTAAAAATTGCATTGCATTTATATATTAATTTGACTAGAATTTATGTCTTTATAATATTGACTTTATCTATGTTGATAAAGTCATGCATGATGAGTACTGCAAAGAAGACAATGGTATAGAAAGGGTTAAAGAATGACGAATACTGTTTTATAGAGGGGTCATTCAATAATAATGGTCTTCTTAAAATCATAAGTTTTTTAGATTTATTTATCAGTACAATATAGTTTTAGATGCTAGCATAGACATTGTTTCTTTTAAAGTTACCTTTTTTTCTGGCTGGTGAATAAAAATGCTATTGGCTTTTGAAAATTGATCTTATATCCAGGAAATTTTTATATTTGGTTATTAATTTTGGTTTGCAGATTCTCATAACATTGTCATTTTCAACGAAACACAATTTTTCTTCCTCTTTAATCTTCCATCTGATTATTATTTTTCTTAAGTAGGGCACTGTTAGGTCCTCCTGTACAATATTGTACAGAAATGGGGCAAGCAAGTACTCTTGTCTTTTTCTTAAAGGGATGGTTCTAGTGTTTCATCGTTAAGAATGATGTCTTTGGTGAATGTTTGATGGACATATTTTATCAGATTAAAGATTCATAGCTTGCAAAATATATGTCTCATGAATGAGTGTTAAATTTTCATGTTTTTAGAAAACCTAATGAGAAGATAATATTGTTTTACATTTTCCATTTCCATCATGCTATGTGGTGGAATACAATATTAGATTGTCTAATGTTAAGTCATCCTTGAATGTTGGTAATAAACCCTACTTTATCATGATTTATTATTTTTTTCCATATATTGCTTCATTTTCCCTGCTTCTAATTTCTTTAGATTTTTGTAGCTTTAGTCATAAAGGCAATTGGCCTATCATTTTCCTCTCTCCTACTGTTCATGTTGTTATAATATCAAGGTTACATTAGCTTCATAACATGAATTGGAGAAAATTCCTTTTTAAAATCTTTCCTCTAGAAAATTTGTATAAGATAGAGGATATTGGTTCCTTGAAGATTGTCTTAGAGAGCTTTTTGAGGTGGGTTTTAAATTACTGATTTGATTGATCTAATAGTTATAAATTTTTAAAGTTATCTATTCTTGATTCTCACATTGGTAGCTGTTTTTTTTTTCTAGACAATTTTCCATTTCATTAACTTTTCAAATTTCTTGGCATAAAGTTGGTCATAGTATTCTCTAACATTTCTAAAAGTTCCTAAAATACACATAGTTATGGCTTCTTTTTCATTTCTAACTTTTTTATCTCTTTTTTCTTGATTAATTTTATCATGGAAATAACTAATTTTAAAACCAGCTTTTGGTATTATATTTTTTCTTTATTTTTTCCATTTCCCCCCTTACTTCTATTTTGTTTTGACTTTTGCTTTTTGGTGCAGTTCAGTCTTTTTTCCAACTTTTTGATGTGGTCTTTCATTGCATCTTGTGGGTCATCAGTTCTGAGTAGCTTCAAATTCTCATAATAATCACTGTTTTAACTGGTTATTTAGAAGTGTGTTTTTGAAATTCCAAATCTGTGGACTTGTTTGACATTTTGTCTTTGACTTATAGTGAATTTTGGTCGTAGAACATTGTCTGAAGAATGCCAATTATTTGGATTAACAGAGACTTACTTTGTAGCCTTGTATATAGTCAACTTTTATAACTGTTCCATGATTCCTTAAAAAAATTATTCTCTCATTCCTTAAAAAAATTATTCTCTCCTGTTGTTGAATTCATGGTACCATATGTGTTCCTTAAATCAAACTTGTTAATGTATTGTTCAAATAATCTATATTCTTATATATTTTGTCTGCTTGGGTTATCATTTACAGAAAGCAGTATGTTTTACTTTCCCTCTATGATTGTGAATTTATTGATCGCTCTTTCTGGCAAATGTATGCTGGTTCAGGTCATTATATCTTCCTGGCAAATTGTTCCTTATATTATTATGTTGGCTGGAAATGAGATCAGCTGCATGTTATGGAAAATCAACTAGAGTGGCTTAGTAAGAGAATTACATTTTTCTCAAGAAATAAGAAATTTAGTAATAGCTCAGGGCTGGTCATGCTCTTCAAGTTAGTTTTCAAAGACTTATAACCTTTTAATTTCCTATTCCACCACTCTTGCGATTTTATTTTCAAATTTATGGTCACTGAAAAGTTCCTCTTCCTCCAGCATCAACTTGGCATTACACATAAGAAGGTGGTAGAAGGTTGAAGGACAAAAGCCCTATGCTAGCTAAAACTATCAGGAAAATAATTACATCAGGAAAATAATAGTCTTCCCCAAAGTACCATCCAGCAGTTTTCTTTTCTTCTTTTTTTTTGAAATGGAGTCTCCCTCTGTCACCCAGGCTGGAGTGCACTGGTGTGATCTCGGCTTGCAGAAACCTCCACCTCCTGGGTTCAAGTGATTCTGCTGCCTCAGCCTACTGAGAATCTGGGACTACAGGCCTACACCACAGTGCCTGGCTAATTTTTTGGGTTTCACGATGTTGGCCAGACTGATCTCAAACTCCTGGCCTCAAGTGATTTTTCTGCTTTGGCCTCCCAAAGTGCTGGGATTACAGGCCTGAACCACCGTGACCAGCCCCAGTAGTTTTCCACCTATATATTTGTGTCCAGAAATGGTCACTGATCATCCTTGACGCAAAAGAGTGTAGAAAAATGAGTATTTTTAGCTGGGCCCATTGGAGGCCCAAACCAAATTGAAATTCCATTAGTCAGGAAGAAGAGAAATTGAAGAATATTAGGCTGAAAAATTGGTAGGGTATGCCATACTTGCTTTAACCTAAGTAATGTTTTTCACCTTGAAGACCATGCTTTCCAACCTTATATGAATTTTTGTTTAGTACTTATTGCATATATGTATTTCATTACTTTCAACATTAATGTGTTGTTATATTTTAGAAGTGTCTCTTGTAAATAACATAGAACAAGATTTTAAAATCTTTTAATTGAAGATGTAACCATTTACATATATTGCCATGACTGATATATATGGATTTATTTCTACCATTTTATTATGTTTTACTTTCTAGTTAATATGTTAAATTTTTGTCTCTTTTATCTTTCTTCTTGCCATTTATTGGCTCTTTTCTTTTGGTCATCCATCATGTCTTTCTTACATCAGTTATATCAGGAACTTGGGACAGCTCCATTGTACCTTTCTTTTGCTCTTCTCAAACATTCCATGAGTCACTAGTGTCTGTAAATCTCATTTTGCACATTTACCTTGGATCTACACTACTACTATCTGGGCCCAAGATACTATCATTACTCTGCTAGTTTTTTTCATTACTTTCTAATTAGTGTCCTGGAATCTACTCTTGCTGCTACTACAGAATGACTTCACTGGACTAGCTAGAGAAATTACTGGGAAAACAACTAGCCTAAGTTTTCCTCAACTTACCCACATTGTCCAATTAAATTGAGCACTTTTAATACCAAGAACTTACGAAAGGAAAATGATGTTGCTCAGATTTCTGACATTAGCATCTAGATAAATGGCAATACTATTACTGAAATGTAGAATACGAGCAAGGAAACATATTTAGAGTAGGACATAATTAATTCATGATTCATGTGCAATTGTGCATAGTGAATGTAAGTTATCTGTACACCATCCAAAGGGTGATGCTGTATAGGCTGTTAGATAAATGGGCTTGAAACTTAAAGATAAGTCTTTACATTGAACATATTTAAGGCTTGAGAAAGGATCATTTTAGGTCATCTAAAGTGAAGAGAAATCTGTGCCTGGTCCCAAGCCATGAAAACTTCTTACATTTAAAGGTCCAATGAAGTAGAAGCTTCCCCAAAGGAAATTGAAAAGATAAAGTCAAAAATGAGAGGCAAGAGAATCTAATATCATGGAATCCAGGAGAAATGAGTGTTTTCCCAAGGAGGGAGTGATCATTTATAACAGATACCACTGAGAAGTCAAGATGAGAATAGAGAGATGTCTGTTCCGCAACATAGGGGCATATTGGTGACAACAATTTAGGTAGAGCCCTAGGTGCCTGTGCCAGATAGAAGTGAGCTGAGGAACAAGTGAAAGATATGGAATTAGAGTTATTTCTTTTAAACAGGCTTTTAGATAAATTTAGCCAGATAAGATAAGAAAATGACAAGCAATAGCTGGGAGAGGGCCATGCTTTCAAGGAAGAGGTTTATTTAAAAATATAGAGTATATGTTTAAATATTAATAGAGAATCCAATGGGAAAGAAAAGGCTGAAGAAAGAGGACAACAAAGATAATCCACTGAGTTTCTGAGAAAGCTCAGGGGGGTGGGGTATTCATCCCACTTGATAGGATGAGAAGCAACATTGGAAGAAGCATAAAGACGCAAAGAAGAATCTGCCAACATTGGAAGAAGGATAAAGATGCAAACCTCTTTGTAGTGACATTGGCAGTGAGTTAAGGCAGTTTCTGTCTAATGATTTTTGTTTTCTACATGAAGTCAGAAGCAAAGTCATTTTCTGATAATGAATAAAGGTCAGAGCTTTGAGAAGAAATGTAGGCCTGGTCAATCAATACATAACTACATTTTGTTAAATTTCTAGTGTTAGGGACATATTATTTCTAATGCCCACCAAAAAAAATCCAATAGATGTGATTATTCTCATTCTACAGATAAAGAAACAAATGTTAAATAACTTACCCCAATTCATATAGCTGGGGTGTATGCCATGCAGATGGCAGAGCTGGGACTGAACCCCAGATTTGTTTGACTTTAAAACTGACACTAATTTGAAAAATTAAAAGAGTATGACAAAGACAAATTATCTCCTCCAGTTTTTCACTGGCTAGTTGGAAATTCTCTGCTGTCTCTTCATTGGCCTTATTACAGTTCATGTGGATATTTAAGATCGTTTTGTGACCCAGTTGAAAACTCTAACCTGCCTGAGCAGAATTAGTTGTCTTCAGTGGTTGCATTTATTTCTGATAAATGCAAAGCATCACTAGAACTAAAATAGAATTTGGGGTCAGATTCCTTCATGGCTGGGGAGCTCTGCAGCTGTGACAGATGGATGAGGGAGCAAATGCTAGAGGGAAAAAGGAAAGAAAAAGAATCTGTCCTAAACTGAACCTTTTTTCAGACAGTTAAGACTTGCCTCCCAGACAGGTTTTATGGATTGCTGGGGGTCTCAATTTGTGCCCTGATGTGTCTGAGTGAGTGTGATTTTCAGGCTTCCAGACCCCTCCTCCCAGGCCCACCCCACACGTATTCTGCCTTCACTTCCTTGCACAGTGAAACACTCCATTGACTACAAGGCTTATGAAATGGAAAGCTCTGATAATGAAGTGTAAGCATTTTTGTCTTCATGACTGTGAAAAAAAATCCTGATGAAATTATTTAGAAATCCTCAATATGGGGTGGGAAAATGGGAACAAATGATTCATTGGGAAAATAAATGCTCCAATCTAAAAAAATCCAAGATGGAATAAAAGATGTATTCCCCTCCCAGTTTATAGAGGAGAGCACTTTTTTGGTATTTTCTCAGCTGAAAGGAAGAAAACCTTAAATGTCTTCTTTTCTGTCTTTTCAAGTCTAAAACTATTTTTTAGACTTTAGAGTACATCAGGTTCTGATATCATGTGCATTTCGTTGGTTTAACTGTAGTTGGTATTTTATGTGGACTTCTGAGCAAACTGAATTGGAATTCTGCAAGGTCAGGGGACTGTTTTGTTTGTCTTTGCTCACCGCAAAGCCTAACACCTCCTGCCATGCCTGACATTGTATAGGTGACAATTTTTTAAAAAATAAATGAATGAATTAGTTAATTAAACTTCCTTCTCAGAGTATTTTTACTAATAGTTTTCACTGGCCTCTGGTTCTCATTGTTTTCTCTTTACTGGCGTTTTCAGGGGATTTCATACCTGTTTTAATTTTGCTTTTTCTAGTTGCTGTAGTTATTGTTTTAGTTACCAAAATGACTTAAAATTGTGAAATATGTGAGCAGGATTGGGTAGTATTTACTGTTGATATATATCAGGCTTCTCCCTTCCGATCCAGCTCTAGCCACAATCTGTAAAGTCAGTACTATGCCACACTGGTGGCTCTTGGGCCTCTAATTTGGGACACTGATACTGATCTCTGACCCCTGTTCTGCTGATGTACCCTATAGCCTTGTAATTGCCCTTGAAGAAAGTCCTACTTGCTTTGGTTACTTACCCTTCAAGGTACTGAAATGTGACGGTGGCCCAGCTGTTCTCCAGGTGCTCCTATCTGACCACATGACTCTCCAATCCTGGCTCCCATGATTCCTTGCTGCTCAGCCATGAGGACATGTTGATACCTTATCTTGGTCTCTCTATGGCTAGCAGTTTCTCTAAGCTCTGACATACCTGGATTTTGGGCCTTCTTCTGCAAATGGATCACTCTCTCATACAGACTATTATTCTAACCTTCCGAATTCCCAGGTCCTGGCCGCTTTCTACCTATGCAGTCTTAATCTAACAATCTGCTAATATGTTGGTGTATGTATTTTAGGATTTTTTTCAATACTTAGACATAAACATAAATATGCACACTTGTTTTCAATAAACCTGAGGTCAATCTATGCATACTTCTTTGTAATCTGATGGTTTTCTCTTAATAAAACTCTTAATAGAGTTAATTAATAGACATCCACATTAATTAATGGACATCCACATCTATTATAGACATCCATATTAATTAATAGACATCCACATCTTCATTTTAAGTCATAATCCTCCTGGTTATTATTATTCCATTTCACGTTTATTACTATTACATATTTTAAGCAATCCTCTGGTGATTAATAATTGAGTTGCTACAGTTTTTGGCTTTATGCTGTGATGTAAATCCGCATATATGTATTTTTTACATTGTCCAATTATTTCCTCAAGTCCTAGCAATAGAAATTTGGGGACAAATGTTATACATATTTTATAGCTTTTGATCATATATTGATACAACTGGTCTAGGTTTACTATTTTATAGTTCCACAAATTGTGTTCAAGTGCCAGATTCAATTCTCCCTCATAAACATTTATTATTATTATTGAATTAGCTTTAATATATTGTAAATTTTTGTGAATAAATATACACACAGTAAACTTATGACTTATAGATATTATACCTGATTCTTGTGGATATTCTGTGCTCTGGTGTATACGAAGGTATAAAGAAGACAACAAATGCCCTCTTATCATTATCCTTCTTCCCAGGAGACCATCTTTATAGCTGCTTTCATTTTTGCATTAGTTGTTATAGTTCCCCTTTTATTTAGTGTAGATCTCCCAGATTTTTTTCTGTTATCATAATTTCATTGCTTGCTAATGTAATAGACAAAATATAGTATGGTCATTTTGACATGATTTGTGTTTATTGTAACATTGATGCAGTTAAACATCTTTTTGTAAGTTTATTTAAGCCATTTCCTTTTCTTCTTTTGTGACTTGCCTGCTTCTTTTTTACTCATTTTTGTGTTGGGGTTTATGCTTTTTCTTAGTAATTTTTAAGATCTCTTTGAAATTAAAAGTGTCAGGTTTTGTTTGCTTTTTGATATTGCTGTGTTTATTCATTCAGATACAATTTGTTTTCCTTTGGAATTTCTGCCTTTGGATTTAGGCTTAGAATGCTCCTCCAACCCACACCCTCATTCCTGAGATTATAAAAACTGCTTATATTAACAGTAACAACAACATTAAGAACTAACATTTACTAAGTTAACACTAACTATTTGCCAGGACCTTCTAAGAGCTTTGTATATGATATCCTTTAATCATCACAAAATTCTATGAGGCACATACTGTTATAAATCATTTTACAAAAGAAGAAACTGAAACACAAATGTTTAAGTGACTTAGTCACATAGTGAGTGGCAGACCCTGCAATCTAACCTAGGTAGTCTGACTCCAGAGGCCACAATCTAAATTGTGATATCTGCTTTAAAACTTGAATCCATTTGGAATTAATTTGGTAAAAGTATAAGCTAATGATTTTAACTAATTTTTCCCAAATACTAAGTTATCTCAATCCGTCTGAATAAACTGACATTTCCTAAACTACCAATATTAGCATATAACACATACTCATATTTTTAGTTTTTGTCAGTCTGTACATTTAAACTTTATATATCACTAAACTGCTTTTTAATAGTCAGATCTGACATTTGGATAAAGGGGTTGTTGTTGTTGTTGTTCTTTAAGTTCTGGGATACATGTGCAGAATGTGCAGGTCTGTTACTCAGGTATACATGTGCCATGGTGGTTTGCTGCACCTATCAACCCATCATCTAGGTTTTAAGCCCCACATGCATTAGGTATTTGTGCTAATGCTCTCCCTCCCCTTGCCTTCATCCCCTGACAGGTCCTGGTGTGTGATATTACCCTCCCTGTGTCCCTGTGTTCTCATTGTTCAACTCCCAATTATGAGTGAGAACATGCAGTGTTTGGTTTTCTGTTCCTGTGTTAGTTTGCTGAGAATGATCGTTTCCAGCTTCATCCCTGTCCCTGCAAAGGACATGAAGTCATTCTTCTTTATGAATATGTAGTATTCCATGGTGTATATGTGCCACATTTTCTTTATTCAGTCTATCATTGATGGACATTTGGGTTGTTTCCAAGTCTTTGCTATTGTGAATAGTGCTGCAACAAACATAACGTGTGCATGTGTCTTTCTAGTAGAACAATTTATAATCCATTGGTTATATACCCAGTAATGGGATTGTGGGATCAAATGGTATTTCTGGTTCTAGATCCTTGAGGAATTGCCACACTGTCTTCCACAATGGTTGAACTAATTTACATTCCACCAACAGTGAAAAAACATTCCTATTTCTCCACATCCTCTCCAGCATCTGTTGCTTCCTGGCTTTCTAATGATCCGCCATTCTAACTGGCATGAGATGGTACCTCATCGTGGTTTTGATTTTCATTTCTCTAATGACCAATGATGATGAGCTTTATTTCATATGTTTGTTGGCCACATAACTGTCTTCTTTTGAGAAGTGTCTGTTCATATCCTTCACCCACTTTTTGATGGTTTTTTTTTTTTTTTCTTGTAAATTTGTTTGAGTTCCTTGTAGATTCTGGATGTTAGCCCTTGGTTGGATGGATAGATTGCAAAAAATTTTCTCCCATTCTGTAGATTACCTGTTTGCTCTGATGATAGTTTCTTTTGCTGTGCAGAATCTCTTTAGTTTAATTAGATTTGATTTGTCAAGTTTAGCTTATGTTGCTTTTGGTGTTTTAGTCGTGAAGTCTTTGCCCATGTCTATGTCCCGAATTATTGCCTAGGTTTTCTTCTAGGGTTTTTATGGTTTTAGGTCTTACTTTTAAGTCTTTAATCCATCTTGAGTTAACTTTTGTATAAGGTGTAAGGAAGGGGTCCAGTCTGTTTTCTGCATATGGCTAGCCAGTTTTGCCAACACCATTTATTAAATAGGGACTCGTTTCCCCATTGCTTGGCTTTTGTCAGATTTGTCAAAGATCAGATGGTTGTAGATGTGTGGTGTTATTTTTGAGACCTCTGTTCTGTTCCATTGGTCTATGTATCTGTTTTGGTACCAATACCATGCAGTTTTGGTTACTGTAGCCTTGTAGTGTAGTTTGAAATCAGGTAGTGTGATGCCTCCAGCTTTGTTCTTTTTGTTAGGATTGTCTTGGCTATATGGGCTCTTTTTTAGTGCCATATGAAATTTAAAGTCGTTTTTCCAATTCTGTGCAGAAAGTCAATGGTAGCTTGATGGGAATAGCATTGAATCTATAAATTACTTTGGACAGTATGGCCATTTTCACAATATTGATTCTTCGTATCAATGAGCATGGAATTCGTTTGTGTCCTCTCTTACTTCCTTGAGCAGTGTGGTTTGTAGTTCTCCTTGAAGAGGTCCTTCACATCCTTTGTTAGTTGGATTCCTAGGTATTTTATTCTCTTTGTAGCAATTGTGAATGGGTGTTCACTCATGATTTGGCTCTCTGTTTTTCTATTATTGGTGTATAGGAATGTTTGTGATATTTGCACATTGATTTTGTACCCTGAGACTTTGCTGAAGTTGCTTATCAGCTTAAGGAGTTTTGGGGCTGAGACGATGGGGTTTCTCCACTCCAGCCACACTAGCCTCCATGCTGTTGCTCAGGGTCATTTTCCCTGCCTGAACCACTTCCCCCTAGATATTCACATGGCCTGCTACCTCACTTCCTTCAGGTCTCCTCTTAGATCTTCGAGGTCTTCCCTGACCATCCCCTTGACACAGCATCTGGTAAGGTCTGTCAAGGTCCACATTTACTCTGCCTACAACAGCTCTCTAATATGTGAGTCCAATAGCCCAAGTCAGAAAAAAGGAAGTGATATTGGTCTGGTATCATCTGCTTTTAATCAATCTATTGGGACTCAATTATTTTTAGGGGTTCCGAAATCATACTTTTTAATAAATCCTGACAACATGCCTCAGTAAGCACTGAGTTTACTTTTCCAGGAAAAGGACCGAGCTCTTTACATTTACCTATATGGTTTCCCTCTCTGCCAGTTAGGGTCCTTGGCCACTGCCCTGTGGTGAAGCTCTGCCCTGTCATCCTAGACAGTGGGACCCTATGGAGCAGAAAGAAGCCAGTTGCCTTTAGTACTGAGAAAAGCAGAGTACTTGGTAAACCCTCAGTGAGATATTGTTGGCTAAGTGTGTCACAGAAGAGAGTGTCTGCCAAATGTACCACACCTTCCCTGACTGGGGTGTGTTTTGAAATGTGAAAGACTCAAATCCCAGCAGTGCAAAACTGGACATCATGTCATTCAAGACAAACTAGAGCTGTCTCTTTTTCTACAGGAAGGCAAAGAGGTTACTGAGATTGAGCAATTATTACTCTTATTGTTATTAAACTCTTCTTTGTGTTATTTTTATTGTCAATCCCATCTGCCACTGCAGCTCTAGGATACAAGCAGTTGCCTATGTGGTGAAGATGAGATAGGAGCCCTCCAGCCGCTGGTACTCTAGAAGCCTTTGGAGGAGGGGAATCCCAATCATGTGGGAAAGGAAGGAACTATAATATCTTATCATCTCCACGAGCAGAGGCAAGCCTTTTCTGAGCACTCACCTGTGTGTCAGTGCGTCAGCCCAGACTGGGAAGCCCAGACTCAGAGTCATGTTGCAGTGTAGGCATGAGGATATGTAAACAAGCAGCTGAGGCTCCCTTCTGTGCTGTGCAGCTCATGTATAACATAGGATCCTGTGATATTAGCTTGTCATACCAGCCATCCTGGCCAGTGGACTCACTTCTCCTTTTGCCTTCATTGTTCTGCAGTAGCACATGTGAGAGAGAAGGTGATATCTTGAGATAGGGTAGCATTATGGAAAAGGAGAAAATTGGACAGATTCTAGATATTTTTGGAAGGATAAATGTCATGACTTGCAGATGTGGGAAGGTGAGAGAAGAGGGGAATAGAGTTATGGTGACTACCAGATTTTTAGCTTTAGCCACTGAGAGGAATTTTTTTTTTTCCAAACCGAGATTCATCTTGCCTTCAGGCAACTTGGGTAGGAAGGTTGTGAGCAAGGGAGGAAAAATCAGTTCCATTTTCAAAATATTAATGTTGAGATGCTTATTAGATCATTAAATAAGAAAACACTTGTATATATGAGTCTATGGTGCATGGAAGAGATGTAAATGTTGGAGTCATTCATATATAAATGATATTTTAAACCAGGGAACTGGAGAAGTTCAGATAAGATGGCGATGTGAATGCTTTTCGTTGACCATAAGGAGCTTTGCAAATAATGTGATGATGTTATCTTGTCCATTCCTAGCTGAACATGTCACTGGCCAAAGAAAATTCTTTTCAAATTGGGGCTAGTCCTAGGGAATTAGACCTAGAAGTATTTGACGGAGCAGTTCAGAAAGAGAAAAGGAGTGGGCTGATCCCAGACCCCTCCCATGGCCCTGTGAGGCTGCAGAGTTCGCCCGAGCCCCAGCACCAGCTCAGAAAGTGTCATCCTCCAGGCACACTTCCAGTTCAATTAATCATGTTAATATCTATAAATAAAGTGCAGTCAACAGTTACTTTAACAGTTCTTGCTAATTATTAGTAGGATCCATCGCTTAAGAGGGACTTTTTGCCAATCTTGTCATGTCTGGGAAAATATCAGGAATAGAGTTGGCATTTCTGAGAACATAGGATGATCAAATTATTAACGTCATCCATGTTATAGGTGGACCCAGTTTGGAGCATCAGTGTGATTATTACAGGTGAAGATTAAGGACATTTGAGAGAAATGTTACAATTAATATTTCCTCTCCCCTTGCTAAATAAATGGTTTCTTGCTGTTGTCTCTCACAATGGTTTTTGCTTTAGAAAGACGCTCTGTAAGTACAGGATTTCTCAGTAAGCCAGTAGTGCTGGGGAATATGGTGGCAGGGAAGGATGGAAGGGAAACCAGATGTCCCCAGAGCCTGGTGGCTCACTGGACATTTGATCCAAAGACCCCAGGAGGCTGGGCTACTGAGGGTACAACACATATCCAAGGACCCTTAAACTTTCCTTCATTTGTGTATCAATTCATTAGTGAAAGAAATAGGGACAGAGCCACTCCTAAGTGGCAGTCACTGGGGAGAAGTGGGTAAGTGGGCCTTCCCCTTGAAGAGAACCCAGACTGGTGAGAGTGACAAATGTGTAATCAAATGTAATAGCAGCTACATCATATTCAGTATTTACTGCATAAAGCCATTTTCTCATTTAACCTTTTTATCAACCTTATGCTGTAGATGTTAGTTTCCTTTTCCAAAGGAGGAGAATGCGAACAGAAAATTGAGAAACTGAGAAATAACATAGTTTATTTGATGTTGCAGAATGATTAAATGAGGAGTCAAGACTTGAACTCAGCTTCAGTCCCTTGCACTATATGTCTAGGCTGCAGGAGTTTTTATTTATTTATTTTTTTTTTATTATTATACTTTAAATTCTAGGGTACATGTGGATAACATGCAGGTTTGTTACATATGTATACCTGTGCCATGCTGGTGTGCTGCACCCATCAACTCGTCAGCACCCATCAACTCGTCATTTACATCAGGTATAACTCCCAATGCAATCCCTCCACCCTCTCCCTTCCCCGTGATAGGCCCCGGTGTGTGATGGTCCCCTTCCCGAGTCCAAGTGATCTCATTGTTCAATTCCCACCTATGAGTGAGAACATGCGGTGTTTGGTTTTCTGTTCTTGCGATAGTTTGCTGAGAATGATGGTTTCCAGCTGCATCTATGTCCCTACAAAGGACACAAACTCATCCTTTTTGATGGCTGCATAGTATTCCATAGTGTATATGTGCCACATTTTCTTAATCCAATCTGTCACTGATGGACATTTGGGTTGATTCCAAGTCTTTGCTATTGTGAATAGTGCCGCAATAAACATACGTGTGCATGTGTCTTTGTAGCAGCATGATTTATAATCCTTTGGGTATATACCCAGTAATGGGATGGCTGGGTCATATGGTACTTCTAGTTCTAGATCCTTGAAGAATCGCCATACTGTTTTCCATAATGGTTGAACTAGTTTACAATCCCACCAACAGTGTAAAAGTGTTCCTATTTCTCCACATCCTCTCCAGCATCTGTTGTTTCCTGACTTTTTAATGATTGCCATTCTAACTGGTGTGAGATGGTATCTCATTGTGGTTTTGATTTGCATTTCTCTGATGGCCAGTGATGATGAGCATTTTTTCATGTGTCTGTTGGCTGTATGAATATCTTCTTTTGAGAACTGTCTCTTCATATCCTTTGCCCACTTTTCGATGGGGTTGTTTGTTTTTTTCTTGTAAATTTGTTTGAGTTCTTTGTAGGTTCTGGATATTAGCCCTTTGTCAGATGAGTAGATTTTTAAATACAAATGAAATCATCTTTAGGTTTAGACACCTAACCTCAATTCCCTGTCTTCAGAAATACTTTCAGCTACTTTGTTTCATTTTAAATATGCTTTCATATTTTATATAAAATGTTAGATTTGACTTGATTTTTAATTTTGTATTTCTGGCCAGGCGCGATGGCTCACACCTGTAATCCCAGCACCTTGGGAGGCCGAGTGGGCGGATCACAAGGTCAGGAGGTCGAGACCATCCTGGCTAACAAGGTGAAACCCCGTCTCTAGTAAAAATACAAAAATTAGCCGGGCGTGGCAGAGTGAGCCTGTAGTCCCAGCTACTGGGGAGGCTAGGCAGGAGAATGGTGTGAACCCGAGAGGTGGAGCTTGCAGTGAGCCGAGATCACGCCACTGCACTCCAGCCTAGGCGACAGAGCGAGACGCCATCTCCAAAAAAAAATATATATATATATATATTTCTATTAAATTTTATTATGGAAGATGAAGATTTAGCTCTTAAATTCACTAGCCACACACACACACACACACACACACACACACACTCACACCCTCACACCTTACTTCCCTCTCCCATTTTCTCAAAATGATTATACATTTGTGGCGATAATTATACATGTTTATATCATTATTGTTATGTAAACATAAATATAGCTGAACCATGTATGTCCCTGTGGTTTCATTCTTTTTTCCTCCCAAGAGTTGGTAATTTGTAACTCTAACCTGAATCTTTCCCTGATCTCCATTCTCTTATATCTAATTGGCTACTGGACATCCGCATTTGGATGTCTAATAGGCATCTCACATTTAATGTATGCAAAACTGAGTTCTTGATCTCTCCCATAGTCCGGTGATTTCTCCCCCTCCACTTGGAAGTGGGTGTTAATGGCAATTCAATCTCTCTACTTGCTCAGGCAAAAAATTCTGAAATTGTCCTTGATCTTCTCTATCACTTCATCCATTAGAAAATCCTGTTGCTTTATCTTCAAAATGTGATGACCTCTCACCACCTGCACTGCTTTCTTTGGAACAAACCATGTCACTTCTCACCAGGTTCATTGAAGTAACCTTCTAACTGATGACCCTGATCTCCCCAGACTATTCTTAACACTGCTGTGGGCTATCCTGTAATAGTGGTATGTGTGCTACATGAGCTACATTGTGCTACTTTTCTACTTCAGTTTTTGTAATGAATTCCATTCCCACTCAGAGTACAAGCAAAAATCCTTTCATAGTTTACATGATCTGGTCCACCACAGCCTCTCTGACCTCATCATTTTCAGTCTCTTTGTTTTTCACTATACTCCAGCTACACCTGCCTTGCCCTTCCTCAAACACAGAAGGCTACTCTCTCACCATGGGGCATCAGTGCTCGCTCCTCTGTTTGGAAATTTCCCCAATTAGCTGCGTGGCTTGCTTCCTTACCTCATTTCTCCAGGTCCTTATTCAAAAGTCACCCTCTCATAATGCCTTCCCTGACCACCCTATTTAATATATTATTTAACTCTCCACTACTTAACTCCCTTTCCTGCTTATTTCTTCCCATTGCATTCCATATGTATATTATATGTGTACTTCTGTATATGTGTGTATATGTGTGCATGTGTGTATAATTTATTTTGCTCATTGTCTGTCTTCACACACAAGAAATATAAGCTTCATGAGAGTAAATAATTTTTGCCTGTTTGGTTCTCTGTCAGATTCCCAGAACCCAGAGTACCAGGTACTCTGGTATAAATAATTGCTTTCTATAAATGTTTGTTGAATGAAGAATAAAGGAATGAATTATATTGTTTTTATTTGCTGTGTGTGTGTGTGTGTGTGTGTGTGTGTGTCCATGCAGCCTATTGACAATTCATTCCAAACTCTGTCAGACATTTAAGTCTCTTCGTGAATACATCAGGTTTCATTTCTTTCTATAGAGGACAACATGTTAGGACAAAGAGCATGCCTGGCAGTGGTGTAGGAAGGCAAGTGAAAAGAATCAGATTGAAAAACTACCTATAGAGTGCTATGCTTATTACCTGGGTGACAAGATAATCTGTATGGCAAACCCCCGTGATACACAATTTACCTGTGTAACAAACCTGCACATGTACCCTTGAACCTAAAAAGAAAAGTTTAAAAAAATCAACACATCAGGCAACTATCTATATGCATGAGTCAGTTTCTGGGCTCTCTGTGCAGCTCCACTGGTTTATTTACCCTGCACAAATGCGACACTAGTGCAGTCCATCCTGGACGCTAGTTCAGTCGCATTCTTATTCCTATCCAGGAGAGTAAATGTTTCTACTTTGCTTTTTATCAAAAGAATTTTGGTTATTCTTGGCACTTTGCATGTCCAAATAAAATTTAGAATCAGTCTGTCAAGTTGGAATCTGACTGTAATTATATTTAGCCTGTAGATAAGTCTGGGGAATATCTTCACAATATTGAGTCTTCCAACTCATAAGCATGGAGTATTGCTGTATTTACTTAGACTTTCCTTAACTTTGCTCAATAATATTTTTATCTTTTTCTGCAGAAAAATATTGGATGTTTTTGGTAAGTGTATTACCAGATATTTAATGTTTTTAAGGCAGGTGTGAGGTTTTTTTCTATTTTTATTTGTTTAACCTGTTTTTTTCTGGTATATAAAAAGGCAATTTATTTTTGTTTACTAAGCTTGTATCCACTCTATTAATCACCATCAATAAACATACTTACAAATTTTAATAATTTATCTGTAATTGTAGGAATTTATTTTACGTATCATGTCATCTAAGAATAATGACAGAATGAATTCTTTATGCCAGAACTTTGTACCTTTTCTTTCTTTTTCATACCTTATTTCACTATCTAGGACCTCAAATACAATGTTTAATAGAAGTGGTGATGTATCTTATTCCTAACATTAATTAAAAAGCTTTCAACATTTCACTATTAAATACACCATTGCTGTAGTCTTGTTTTCAGATGCTCTCTTTAAGAAAATTCCCTTTCCATATCTGGTTTGGATGCCTGATTTCATCACGTTTTCTACATTTATTTAGATCATCACATAATTTATCTCTTTATTCTCTTATGGGCAATTAAGTTGTTTAAATTTCATATGTTTAATAAACCATGTAAACTTGAAAACATTTGTAATATATTGTATTTTTCTGGATTCAGTTTTACATTGTTTAATTTTTTTAATCTCAATTCATAACTGAGATGGAGCTATAATTTTGCCTTTCTTGTAATGGCCTTTTCAGCTTTTAATACCTGAAATATTATGTCTAAAAACCATGAATTGGGGAATATTCCCTCTTTGTATATTTTCTGAAATATTTGCATATATTGAATTTACTTCTTCCCTAAATGTTTAATAGAGTTCACCTTTGAACCCAACTGCACCTGAAATTTTCTTTATGGTAAGGTTTTTAGTTACAGATTCCACTTCTTTAATGAGGCATAGACATTCAGAGTCAGTATTTCTTATCTATTTTATGAGTTTTGTGTTTTGAAGAACTAGTCCATTTTATCCAAATTTTAAAATCTATGGGTATAAAGTTTTTTATAAAATTCTTTTATCTTTCATTACCTTTAGGATGTGAAGTGGTGTTGTATTTTCAACTATGACATGGTTATTTGTGCCTTTTTTCTCTCTCTCTCTCCTGTCCCTTTCCTTTTTCTCTGTCTTGAAAGAGGGCTATTTTTATTTGCCTTTCAAAAGCTAACTTTTGGCTGGTTAATCTTCCCTAAATATACTTATTTTCTATTCATTTTTTTCTGTTCTTACATTTATTTGTTTCATTCTACTTAATTTGTTGTTATTTTCTAGTTTTTTAGATAAATGCTTTGATCTCTGATAATTGGCCTTATTTTGGTCTATTTTATTCATTTAAAGCTAAAAATATTTCTCAATATAATTTTTTAGCATTTTAAATGTTTTGACATTTATTTTATTATCATTGAGTTCGATGTATTTCTGTTTTTCATTCTGTTATTTATTTTGAGCCGTGGTTTATTTAGAAGTATTTTCAAACATATGGAAACATTCTAGTTATCTCGTCATTATAGATTTTGAGTTTAATTGCATTATGATTATTCCTCATCTGATCTAACATCTTTGCCAGCCCTGATGTTAACTAACCTCCTTCCAGAATGTTTTTCATGACATCAACTTTGGTCTCTGGATGAAAATGTGTGATGGTTGGGTACACAAGCATATGGACCACAACCACTTTTCCCCTTCACAGTCCAGGAAAATATGTGTGAAAAAGAAATCGAAGTGAGGACATTGTGTGGTTGTTTAATAAAGGGTTAAGTCACTAGGCTTGGTGTGCTTGAACCTGCACATTCTAAAGAAAGTACCATCTTTTTACTGGTTCCAGAGAGATAATCTCTAAACCCTTAGGATATTCTGCCTGAGAGTTCTTTATATAACAGACCTTGGGCCACTCCAGAAAACTGTAACTCTGAATATAACAGCTTTTCTGGATCCTGTGAGTCCTTCTAGTGAATTATTGAACCTGAGGATGGTCTTGGGGACCCCTGACACAATGCTACTAAAAAAATATTGAGGAGACTGGGGTATCAAAAGTCTGTTAATTCCTTATCTACCCTGTGTGACCTTACTCCTTGCCTACCTTGCATGACCTTTTGTAAAGCCAATATTTCATAATTTTGGTGATATAAATATACAAGTAGTATTAAAGAATAATTCACCAGGACTTCCAGTTAAATATGTAAGGTGAAAAACATAAGATGCTACTACCCTCATTGTCTCTTGAGAACTCCCCCATAAAATGAGAGTAGATTAACTACAAAAGGAATAAGCAATAGAAGACTTTTTGGTTTAACCATTCTGTTATAAATGCAGACAATTAATTTATATTGTAGGACATTCTGAATGTCCTAAAATCTGAGGTAAACCAACATCACAAAAGAGAAAGTACAAAATAAAAAAAAAAATCAACCGATCACTGAATAAAAGGAGACCAAAGCAAGAAGAAAGATTTCTAATTAACATCTATCATTAAGGACCAAGTGAGATCAGTGAAACAAGATATCAAAATAACTTTTGGAGAAATTTCAGAAGGTACAAGTACAAAGTAAAAGTATGAAAAGACATTCTTAAACCTGCTTGAGAGGAAAAAAAAACCTACATAAGAATGGCATCAAACATTTCAACTGAAACATGAAATACAAGAAGACTTTGTGATGTAAAATGATTCTAAAATAAAATACTTTTAACCTAAACTCTATGCCCAGTCAACTTTCTGTTAAGAATTAGAGCACAATAAATATTTTTTATTATACTTTAAGTTCTAGGGTACATGTGTACAACGTGCAGGTTTGTTACCTGGATATACATGTGCCATGTTGGTTTGCTGCACCCATCAACTTGTAATTTACATTAGGTATTTCTCCTGCTATCCCTCCCCCAGCTCCCCACCTCCCAACAGGCCCTGGTGTGTGATGTTCCCCACCCTGTGTCCATGTGTTCTCATTGTTCAACTCCCACTTATGAGTGAGAACATGCAGTGTTTGGCTTTCTGTCCTTGAGATAGTTTGCTTAGAATGGTGGTTTCCAGCTTCATCCATGTCCCTGAAAAGGACATGAACTCATCCATTTTTGTGGCTGCATAGTATTCCATGGTGTATGAATATTATTTTAACTACCTGCGAAACCCACTGGAAGTTTTTAGAAGCCCTTAGTGACATACTCAAGCAAAATGAACCATGTGTCACGGTTTTCGTTTTGGAAGAATAGATGATCGTTTTAAGAAACTGTAGCAGTTACAGAAATGAGAACACTTTAAACATGGTTTAAATGTTTATTAATAATTTGGCTGTGAAACATAATGGTATAGTAAGAAGCCATATGTAAAATACAGGAGCATAATAAATTCTAGAGGAAGATTTGGATATAAAATTAACAAGCTTCATTTAATTGACATATAGAAATTTGTCCCCTATGAATAAAGCGTACATTGTTTCCAAGTGCATTTGAGCACAAATAATAGAATAGAATGGAATTAAAAAGTGGTTGAAACCATCAGGGCATATTCTCTGAACTCAAGGCAATAAAGCTACAAGGCAAAGATATAGTCCTTTGCAAAAATCCGTCCGGTCTTCTCAAAAAATTTTTAATTTCCATCTTCAGTTGGGATATGGGGGTACATGTGCAGGTTTGTTACAAGGGCATGTTGTGCGATGCTGAGGTTTGGGTTTCTGTTGGTCCTGTCATGGAGACAGTGCACATAGTATCCAATAGGAACCCTGCCTTCTTCCCTCCATTTGGAGTCCCTGGTATCTCTTGTCCCCATGTCTATGTCCATGTGCACCCAAAATTTAACTACCACTTATAAGTGATAATATATAATATTTGGTTTTCTGTTTCTGCATTAATTCAGTTAAAATAATGACCTCCAATGGCATTTGTGTTTCTGTAAGGACATGATTTTATTCTATTCCATGATGTATATGTACCATATTTTCTCTATCCTGTCCTCCACTGATGGGCACTTAGGTTGATTCCATGTCTTTATTATTGTGAAGTGTTGCAGTGAACATACAAGTGCACCTCTCTTTTTGGTTGAATGATGTATTTTCCTTTGGGTATATACCCATTAATGGGATTGCCAGGTCAAATGGTAGTTCTATTTTTAGTTTTTTGAGAAATCATCAAACTGCTTTCTACACTGGCCGAACTAATTTAGATTGCAACCAACAGTGTATAAGCATTCCCTTTTCTCTGCAGCCTTACCAACATCTGTTATTTTTTGGCTTTTTAATAAAAGCAATTATGATTGGTGTGAGATAGTGTCTCACTGTGGCTTTCATTTGCATTGTGGTTTTCATTGAGCATTTTTTCATGTTTATTGAATGCTTGTATATCTTATTTTGAGAAGTATCTGTTTGTAGGCCAAGCACTGTGGTGCATGTGTGTAATCCCAGCACTTTGGAAGGCCAAGGCAGTCAGGTGACTTGAGTCCAGGAGTTTGAGAACAGCATGGACAACATGGTAAAACCCCATCTCTTAAAAAAAAAAAAAAAAAACTAGCCAGGTGTGGTGGCATACTCCTGTAGTGCCAGCTACTTGGGAGCCTGAGGTGGGAGGATCACTTGAGCCCAGGAAGTTGAGGCTGCAGTGAGCTGTGATTATGCCATTGAACTCCAGCCTGGGCGACAGAGTGAGACTCTGTCTCAAAAAAAAAATAATAATAATATCTGTTCATGTCCTTTGTCCACTTTCTAATGAGGTTATTTTTTTCTTGTTGATTTGCATAATTTCCTTATAGATTCTCTAGATTAGTCCTTAGTTTAGATGCATAGTTTGCAAATACTTTCTCTTATTCTGTGGTTGTTTATTTACTGATAGTTTCTTTTGCTGTGCAGAAGCTGTTTGTTTTACTTTGGTTCTACTTGTCAATTTTTGCTTTTGTTGCAATTGCTTTTGAGGACTTAGTCATACATTATTTGCCAAGGCTGATAACCACAATGGTATTTCCTATGTTTTCTTCTAAGATTTTTATAGTTTGAGGCCTTACATTAAATCTTTAATATATTTTGAGTTAATTTTTATATATTATGATAGATAGAGGTCCACTTTTTTCTTCTGTATATGGTTATCAAGTTATTCTGGCAGCATTTATTCAATAAGGAATCTTTTTGCCGTTGCTTATTTTTGTCAGTATTGTAGATCAGTTGGTTGTAGCTGTGTGACTTTATTTCTTGGTTCTCTAATCCATTGCAATGGTCTGTGTGTCTGTTGTTCTACCAGTACTATACTGTTTTGGTTACTGTAGCTTTGTAGTATAGTTTAAGGCAGAGTAAAGTGATGCCTCTGGTTTTGCTCTTTGCTTAGGATTGTTTGCTATTCAGGCTGTTTTTTTGTTTGTTTGTTTGTTTCATATGAATTTTAGAATAGCTTTTTCTAATTCTGTGAAAAATGACATTGCTACTTTGATAAGAAGAGCATTGAATCTATAGATTGCTTTGGGCCATGTGGACATTTTAACAATAGTGATGCCTCCAATCCATGAGCGTGGAATATTTTTTCATTTGTACTATCTATGATTTCTTTCAATAATTTTTTGTAGTTCTTCTTGCAGGCATTTTTCATTTCCTTCATTAGATGTATCCCTAGGTATTTTATTTGTGTGTGTGTATTACAAATGGGATTACATTGTTGATTCCATGCTCAGCTTGAACATTATTGTTGTATAGAATGCTACTAACTTGCATATGTTGATCTTTTATCCTGAAACTTTACTGAAGTTGTTTATCAGGTCTAGGAGATTTTGGTGGAGACTTAAGGGTGTTCTAGGTATAGAATCATATTGTCAGCAAGGAGAGATAATTTGGCTTCCTCTTTTCCAATTTAGATGTCTTTTATTTATTTCTCTTGACTGATCACTCTGGCTAGAACTTCCAGTATTATGCTGAATAGAAGTGGTGAGAGTAGGCATACTTATCTTGTTCCAGTTCTTAAGGGTAATGCTTCCAGCTTTTGTTCATTCAGTATTATGTTGGCTGGATTTGTCATAGATGGCTCTTTTTATTTTGAGGTATGTTCCTTCAATGCCTAGTTTGTTGAGTTTTTTTTTTTTTTTTTATCATGAAATGATGTTGAATTTTATCTAAAGCTTTCTCTGCGTCTATGAGATGACCTTTTTAAAATAATTCTGCTTATATGGCCAATCACATTTATTCATTTGCATATGTTGAGCCAACCTTATTCTGTGTAATAAAGCCTACCTGATCATAGTGAATTAACATTTTGATGTGCTGCTGAATGAAGTTTGCTGGTATTTTTGGGGCGATTTTTGTTCTATGTTCATTAGCAATACTGACCTGTAATTTTCTTTTTTGTTGTTGTGTATTTGCCAGATTTTGGTATCAGGATGATACTGGTTTTGTAGAATAAGCCTCCTCCTCAATTTTTGGAATAGCTTCTGAAGGACGGCTACCAGCTCTTCTTTGTATGCCTGACATAATTCAGCTGTGAATCCATCTTGTCCAGAGCTTTTTTTCACTGACAGTTTTTTTTTGTTTTGTTTTGTTTTGTTTTTTTAACTGATTCAATTTCTGAGCTCATTACTGATCTGTTCAGGGTTTCAGTTTCTTCCTGATTCAATCTTGGGAGGTTGTGTGTTTCCAGGAATTTATCCATTTCCTCTAGATTTTCTAGTTTGTGTGCATAGAGTTGTTCATAATAATCTCTGATGATCTTTTGTATTTCTGTGGGATTGGTTGTAATGTCACCATTGTCATTTCTGATTGTGCTTATTTAGATCCCTCTTTTTCTTTGTTAATCTAGTTAGTAGTCTATTAATCTTGTTTATCCTTTAAGAGAACAAACTTTTCATTTCATTGATCATCTGTATGTTTTTTGGAGGTCTCAAATTTCTTAGTTCTGCTATGATTTTAGCTATTTCTTTTCCTCTGCCAGCTCTGGGATTCGTTTGTTCTTGTTTTTCTAATTCTTTTAGGTACAAGTCAGATTATTAATTTGAGATTTTTCTGTCTTCTTGACATAGGTGTATATCCCTGTAAACTTTACTCTTAACCCTGCTTTTGCTCTCAGAGATTTGGATACGTTGTTTCTCTGTTTTCATTTGTTTCAGATAATTTTCAAATTTCTGCCTTAATTTCAATGCTTACCCAAAAGACATTCGGGGCAAGTTATTTAACTTACATGTAAAGTGTGTGGTTTTGAGAGTTCTTCTGGGCATTTCTTTTTTTTTTTTTTTTTTTTTTTAATTTTTATTTCCATAGGTTTTGAGAGAAAGGTGGTATTTGGTTACATGAGTAGGTTCCTTAGTGGTGATTTGTGAGATTTTGGTGTACCCATCACCTGAGCAGTATACACTGAACCCAATTTGTAGTCTTTTATCCCTCACCTACCTCCCACTATTTTCCCCATTTTATTCCACTGTGGTCTGAAAAAAGTGCTTAGCATGATTTCAGTTTTGGGGGATTTATTGAGACTTGCCTTATGGCCAAACATGTGGTCCAATTTCAGATTTTGTTCTGTGTATAGATGAGAAGAGTGTCCTTTCTATGATTGTTGAGTGGAGTATTCTGAAACTATCTATTAGGTCCAATCAGTCAAGTGTCTAATTTAAATGTATAATTTGTCAGTTTTCTGCAAAGAGAGAATCTGTCTAATGCTTCTTGGTGGGATGTTGAAGTTTCCCACTATTATTGTGTGACTGTCTAAGTCTTTTCCTGGGTCTATAAGCACTTGTTTATGAATCCCAATGTGGGGTACATTTAGATTTGGGATAGTTAAGTCTTCTTGTTGAATTGAATCCTTTATCATTATGTAAGGACTTTCTTTGTCCGTTTTTACTAATGTTGGTTTAAGGTCTGTTTTACCTGATGGAAGAATAGCTACCCCTGTTCTTTTTTGCTTTCTGTTTGCATAATAGATTTTTCTCTATCCATTTACTTTGAGCCTATAAGTTGCATGTAAGATGGGTCTCTTCAAGACAGCAAAAAGTTGGGTCTTGTTTTTTTATTCATCTTGTCACTCTATCTTATTTAAGTGGAGTGTTCAGACCATTTACATTCATGGTTAATACTGATATGTGAAGTTTTGTTTCTGTTATGATGTTGTTAGTTGGTTTCTTTGTAGTCTGATTGCATAGTTGCTTTATAGAGTCTTTGGCTAATGTACTTAGTTGTGTTTTTGTGGTAACAGATTGTGTTCTTTCATTTCTATGTTTGGAACTTTCTTAAGCTCTCTTATAAGGCTAGTCTAGTGGTAACAAATTCCCTTAGTGATTGCTTGTCCTTCTCAGAATTATTTTAGTCCCTTTATTAATATTTGTTTACATATAATAAAATTAACCAATTTTAAGCATATAAGTTTTGTCCCATACTTATAATCATGTAAACATTGTCATGATCACAACATAGAATTTTTCTATTTTCTTCAAACATTATGCCCTCTGCAATCAATCTCTTCCTCCTCCTCCTGGCCTCCTGCATCCACCAACCACTTTATCTCGCTGTATTTTTGCTTTTCCTAGAATTTGATGTAAAGAGTATCATATAGTACATTGTCTCTTGTGTCTGGCTTCTTTCATTCGACATAATGCTTTTGAGATTTATATATGTTGTTTCTTTTATCAGTAGCTTGTTCCATTTGGTTGCTGGTTAGTATTCCATTATGTGAATATACCACACTTTGTTTATTCATTCCCCAGTTGATAGACATCTGGGCATCTTTTCGGTTTGGGTCAGAACAATGACATACAAGTCTTTGCATGACTCCATGATATTATTTCACTTGGGTAGATAACTAAGTGTGGGATTAGTGGGTCATTTGACAAGTGAATGTGTAATTGTAAGGGAAACTGCCAAACTGTTTTACCAAAATGTAACATTTTGCCTTTCAAACAGCAGCTTATGAGATGGTCAGTTCCTCCACATCCTATACAACAATTCATATTGTCAGTCTTTCATTTTAGTTAGACTAAATAATTAGACTGGTGGTTGTGTAGAAATATCTCACTATGGTTCCATTTAATTTTGATAAAGTAAGTAGATTTAGATCTTTTGCCCATATTTTTGTCAGATTGTTTGTCTGAAATGTATGACTTCTATATATTTATACATACAGTCTTTTATTGGTTTTATATTTTACAAATATCATTCAGCATGTGGCCTGCCATTCCCCTTTTCCACAATATGTTTTGAAGAGCAAAAGTGTTTTACTTTAATGAAGTACAGTTTATCCATTTTCTTCTGCTTGGCTTTGGGCTTTTTGTGTCCATGTACGGATTTGTTGTCTAATCCAAATCATGGACATTTTCTCCTATGTTTTCTTGTAGATGATTCATAGTTTTACTTTTTACATGTAGATCTATTGTCCATTTCCATCAAAGTCCTTCATATAAAGTGAACAAAATATCATGGTTCTTTTTTTGTTTGTTTGTTTGTTTGTTTGCAAATAGATATCCAATTATTCAGCACTATTTGTTAAAAAGAATATCCTTTCTTTATTAAATTATGTAGCACCCTTCTAGAAAAATCATGAACATTTAATGAGGGTCTGTTGACCATATAAATGAGAGTTTAAGTAGAGCCTCTTCATTTTGTTCCATTGAGTGCTATGTCTGTCCTTTTGCCAACCTCACTATTTTGATTAATGTAGTTTTATTCTAAATCTCATAATCTAGTAGTGTTAAGTTTTCCCATTTTTTGCTTTTTCAAAATGAGTTTGAATGTTCTAGGTTCTTTGCATTTTCATATTAATTTTAGAATCAGTGTTTCAACATTTATGAAATGTATATTGGGATTTTGATTGGAATTTCACTAAATTTACAGATCAATGGGAATGAATTGATATCTTAGCTATGTTGAGTATCCCAATCCATGAACATGGAATCTCTTCATATATTTATATATTATCTAATTTCTCTCATCAATGTTTGTAGTTTTCAGCATATAAGTCTTGCACATAATTTGTTAAATGCACCCCTAACTATACATATAAATGCATTGTTAAATTTTACTCCTCAATTATTTTATTGCTAGTATATAAAAATCATATGCTTTTGTACTGGCTTCACTGACCTTGCTAAACTTGTTTGTTTTAGTAGCGTGTTTTATATTTCTAAGGATTTTCTGCATAAATAAGCATTGCATTGAAAGTTAGGATGGTTTTGCTTCTTTTTAATGTATGTGTCTTTTATTTCTTTCTTATTTCATTGACTGAAACTTCCAGTACAATACTGAACAGAAGAGATGAGAGTAGACATCCTACCCATGCTCCTGGAGTCTAGGGAGAAATTATTCAGTCTTTCATCATGAGTGTAATGTTAGCAGTAGCTTTTTATAGATCCCCATCCTAATAGAAGGACATCTCCTTCTATTCCAAGTTTTCTGGAGCTGCTATCCTGAATAAGTATTGACTTTTATTAAATGATCATTTTGCATCTATTCATGTTTTTTTGTCTATGATTTGGTGATTTACCTTGATTATGATGTTCAAATGTTAAGCCAACCTTACATTCCCAGAATAAATCTTACTTTTTCAGAATACATGTCCTTTTTAACATTTATATGGGTTTAGTTTGCTAAAATGTTACAAAGGTTGATTATATCTGTGTCCATGAGGACACTGATCTACGGTTTTCTCTAGTTTTAGTATCAGTATATTACTATTCTCATGTACAGGTTAAGCATCCCTATTCCAAAACTATGAAGTCTGCAAGGCTCCAAAATTGAAAACATTTTGAGTGCCAACAAATGGAAAATTCCACAACTGAACTCATGTGACAGTTTGTAGTCAAAACATTCAGCACACAATTTTCAGCCTTCCCAAGGATAAAAGGACCCCCCAGCCCTGTTTAGCTGTGATATGTCTTCTCCATAGACACTTATGCAATTATTTCCACAAAGGACAATACAGTGGTGTGTGTGTAGCCTAGACACACCAACAGCAGGTTCTCCCGTGATGCTCCATATAGGGCCGAGACGTATGTTTTACTCGTTGTGGTTTTTTGCTTATTCTCTGCAATGTGGTGTAAAGATATTGTTGAAAATGTCAAAAAGACCTGCAGACATCCCTATGGTAACAGTGATAAGAAAAAGAGGAAGCATTTATGTTTGTCTGTTGCACAGAAATTCAAGCTATTTGGAGAAACTGGATGATCATATAAGTAAGAAATGTCTTACAGAAGAGTATGGTGTTGGAATGAACACCATATATGACCTGAAGAAACAGAAGGATACACTGCTGAAGTTCTGTGCTGAAAATGATGAACAGAAGTTAATTTAAAAAATTAAAAAACACTGCACCAAATTAAAAATGGAGATCTCAATCATGTATTGAAAGAGTGGATCCATCAACATCACAGTGAACACATGCCACTTAATGGTATGCCGATTATTAAACAAGCAAAGATCTGCCATGATTCAATGAAAATTAAAGGGAATTATGAATATTTATTAGGCTACTTGCAGAAATTTAAGAAAAGACACAGCACTAAATTTTAAAAGATTTTTGGTAATAAAGCATATGCTGACCATGAGGCAGCAGAGAAATTTACTGACAAGTTTGCCAAAGTTTTCACTGATGAAAATCTGACACCAGAAGTCTATGAAGTTGTTGACACATCACTGTTTTGGTGTTATTGCCCCAGAAAGACACTGACTACAGCTGATGAGATATCCGCTATAGGAACAAAGGATGCCAAGTATAAAATTGTTGCACTGGGATATGCTAATGCATAAGACACACATAAATGTAAAGTTGCTGTCACAGGCAAAAGCATGCATCCTCACTGTTTTCAAGGAGTGGTTTTTTTACCAATCCATTATTATGCTAACAAAAAATGCATGGATCATCAGGGACATCTTTTTCTGATTGATTTCACAAACATTTTATACCAGTAGCTGTTGCCCACTGCAGGGAAGCTAGACTGGATAATTACTGCAAGATTTTGTTATTTCTTGACAGCTGTTCTGCTCATCCTCCAGCTGAAATTTTCATCAAAAATAATGTTTATACCATGTACTTTCCCCAAATGTGACTTACTGAGTTCAGCCATGTGGTCAGGGTATGCTTAGATCAGTGAAGAGTAAATATAAAAACACTTTCTTGAACAGCATGCTAGCAGCAGTGAGCAGAGGCATGGATGTGGAGTGTTTTCAAAAGAAGTTTAGCATGAATGATGCCATATATGCTGTTGCCAGTGCTTGGAACACAGCAACTGAATACACAGTTATGCAGGCCTGACACAACTTCTGTCCTGTAACTATGTCCACTGATCATGATGAACAGAGTGATCACTTTGAAGTATTCCACATGTCAAGTGAGGGAAGAAAATGTCTGACCTTCTTCCATATGCAAAAAATATACCTTCAGAGTCTATCAGTAAGCTGGAAGAAGTGGATATTAAGAAGTTTCTAAAATCAGTAATTAGACTCCAGTTGTCCCTTCATTAACCAAACAATGGTGAAACAGTCAAACAGTTCTGAAACAAGGTGATTGTAATAATAATGACATTGAAGATAACATTAGGAATACTTCAGAAAAAGTGTCCATAGATAACATGATGAAAATGTGTGATAGGTTTATTGAAGCACTCACTAGAGCAGCATACGTATATAAGACAACTAGAAATTATGCCAGTTTATAAAATCAAAGAGAAACTTCTAAGACAAAAATCAGTGTCAAAGCAGATGACTCTGGAGAAAATATTTTTAAAAGCCATTCTAGCAGAATGCCTCCTCATCCTGAGAGAAGCCACCTCCTCGTCCCTCAACTGCTTCTGATGTTCCTTCTCACCTAAATAAAAAACAGTATACAGTAACCTTTTAATCAAAACATATGTATAATATGCAATATGTTTAATAATGTAGGTGGAGACTGAAAGCCTGCTGCTATCTGTTGTTGCTGTTGTTTAACAGCTGATACAGGTATTCTGGTGACGCTAGTGTGCTATTTGGTTACCCTGAATACATTAGTTTTTCACTGTATTAATGATATGTCATTATTACTATTATTTATTTGTGAATTCATATGAGAAAGTGATTATTTATCAGTAGCATAAATTTAGAGTCAAGAATGATGGTGATGCCAAACAACCATAGATTTTCCACAGGAATATCTGAGATAATGACATCTTTGCTTTCTGGTGGTTCAATGTACACAAAATTTGTGTCACGCACAAAATTACTAAAAAACTTTTTTTTGTAAAATTACCTTCAGTCTATGTGTGTAAGATATATCTGAAATATAAATAGATTTCAGGCTTAGGCATTATCCTTTCCCCAAGACATCTCATTACATATATATATACACACACACACACACACACATATATATACACGTACATACAAATATTTCAAAATCCAAAAATACCTGAAACCTGAAGCACTTGTGGCTCCAAGCATTTTGGATAAGGAATATTCAACCTGTAATTAGTTGGGAAGTGTTCTCACCTTTTCTGATTTCCCGAAAAGCTGTGTAGAACTGGTAGTTTTACCTTAATGATCTGGAGTTTTCTTTGTTGGAAGGTTTTTAGCAATGACTTTAATTTCTTTAGTAGATGTAAGACTATTCAAGCTATCTATTTTTTCTTTAGTGTGGTGTGATTGTTATCTTTTAAGTAATTTGTTTATTTTATATAAGATGTCAAATTTCTTGCCATGAAATTTTCATAAAATTTCCTTATTATTTTAATGTCTATGGCATCTATACAAATTTACAGACTTCCATTTTTATGATGATATTTAATATTTTCTCATTTTCTTTTCTGATCCAGTGTCATTAGGATGTTGTTTTTATTGATTTTTCTCTAGTTCTTTTATGTTTTATATTTTATTGGTTTTGCCCTTTATTTATTATTTCTTTCTTTATATCTCCTTTTCATTTTGTTTTCTCTTGTTTTTCATGTTCCTTAAGTTGAAGCTTAAATCATTATTTTGAGGAGCACTGCTTTGTGTTCTACAGATTTTGATATTTGTGTTTTTATTTCCAATACATTCTAAAATAATTTTAATATCCCTGCTATTTTTTCTTTAATTTGTGGATAATTTAGAAACATATTATTTAATTTCTAAATATCTGGAGATTTTCCAGATGTCTATGAATAAATTTTAGTTTCATTTCATTCTTGTCAAAAAATATACTTCATTATAATGTTAGTCTTCTTGAGTTTAAGGGCCAAGAATATGGTTTATCTTAGTGAATGTTCAGTATGCACTTGAAAAGAACATTTTGCTGTTGTAGGATGGAGTATTGATGGGTGGAGAGATTTCCAGTTAGGTCATGTTGATTGATAACATTGTTCATGTCTTTTATATTCTTCTTCTCTTCTTGTATGTTCAATCAGTTACTAATAGAGCAGTGCTGAAATCTCTAACTCTACTTGTGGATTTGACTGTTTCTACTCTTGATTATATCAGATTTGTTTAATGTATTTTGAAAGTCTGTTATTAGATGCCTAGACATTTATAATTGTTATGTCTGTTTGATGATTTGAGTACCCTTTATCAATGAAATGTCTGTCTCCTCCATAGAAATGTTCCTTAGTCTGGAAACTTCTTTGAGATTAACATAGTCACTTTAGCTTTCTTTTGTCTAGTGTTTACATGGCCTAATTTGTTTCTTATCCTTTAAAAATATATTTTTCTCTTGATATTTTAAGTAGGTTTCTTGTAGACAGCATATAGTTGAGTCATGCCTTGTTATCCAATCTGACCATTTCTATTCTTTCAAATGAAGTTATTAAGTATACACATTGAATGTAATTGTCAGTGTTTAAATCTGCCTTTTCTAACAATTTCTAATTGTTTCATCTGTACTTTTGTTCTTATTTTTCTTTTGAATCGAGCACTTTTATTATTCCATTTTTTCTGTAATAATGGCTTACTAAATATACAGATTAGCTTTTTAGTGGCTATTTTAGTATTTGAAATTATACATCTCTTTTTTTGACTTTAAGTTCTAGGGTACATGTGCACAACGTGCAGCTTTGTTACATATGTATACATGTGCCTTGTTGGTGTGCTGCACCCATTAATTTGTCATTTACATTAGGTACACCTCCTAATGCTATCCCTCCCTGCTACCCCCTCCTCACAATAGGACCCAGTGTGTGATGCTCCCCTTCGTGTCTCCAAGTGATTTCATTCTTCAATTCCCACCTATGAGGGAGAACATGTGGTATTTGGTTTTCTGTTCTTGTGATAGTTTGCTGAGAATGATGGTTTCCAGCTCCTTAGTTTAATTAGCTCTCATTTGTCAATTTTGGCTTTTGTTACCATTGCTTTTGGTATTTTAGACATGAAGTCCTTGCCCATGCCTATGTCCTGAATAGTATTACCTAGGTTTTCTTCTAGGGTTTTTATGATATTAGGTCTAATATTTAAGTCTCTAATCCATCTTGAATTAATTTTCATATAAGGAGTAAGGAAAGGATCCAGTTTCAGCTTTCTACTTGTGGCTAGCCAATTTTCCCAGCACCATTTATTAAATAGGGAATCCTTTCCCCATTTCTTGTTTCTCTCCAGTTTGTCAAAGATCAGATGGCTGTAGATGTGTGGTATTATTTCTGAGGACTCTGTTCTGTTCCATTGGTCTATATCTCTGTTTTGGTACCAGTACCATGCTGTTTTGGTTACTGTAGCCTTGTAGTATAGTTTGAAGTCAGGTAGCGTGATCCCTCAAGCTTTGTTCTTTTGACTTAGGATTGTCTTGGCAATGTGGGCTCTTTTTTGGTTCCATATGAACTTTAAAGCAGTTTTTCCCAATTCTGTGAAGAAACTCATTGGTAGCTTAATGGGGATGGCATTGAATGTATAAATTACCTTGGGCAGTATGGCCATTTTCACAATATTGATTCTTCCTAGCCATGAGCATGATATGTTCTTCCATTTGTGTCCTCTTTTATTTCACTGAGCAGTGGTTTGTAGTTCTCTTTGAAGAGGTCCTTCACATCCATTGTAAGTTGGATTCCTAGGTATTTTATTCTCTTTGAAGCTATTGTGAATGGAAGTTCATTCATGATTTGGCTCTCTGTTTGTCTGTTTCTGGTGTATAAGAATGCTTGTGATTTTTGCACATTAATTTTATATCCTGAGACTTTGCTGAAGTTGCTTATCAGCTTAAGGAGATTTTGGGCTGAGATAATGGGGTTTTCTAAATATACAATCATGTCATCTGCAAACAGGGACAATTTGACATCTTCTTTTCTTAACTGAATACCCTTGATTTCTTTCTCTTGCCTTATTGCCCTAGCCAGAACTTCCAACACTATGTTGAATAGGAGTGGTGAGAGAGGGCATCCCTGTCTTGTGCCAGTTTTCAAAGGGAATGCATCCAGTTTTTGCCCATTCAGTATGATATTGGCTGTTAGTTTGTCATAAATAGCTCTGATTATTTTGAGATATGTTCCATCAATACGGAATTTATTGAGAGTTTTTAGTATGAAGGGCTGTTGAATTTTGTCAAAGGCATTTTCTGCATCTATTGAGATAACCATGTGGTTTCTGTCTTTGATTCTGTTTATATGCTGGATTACGCTTATTGATTTGCGTATGTTGAACCAGCCTTGCATCCCAGGGATGAAGCCCACTTGATCATGGTGGATAAGCTTTTTGATGTGCTGCTGGATTCGGTTTGCCAGTATTTTATTGAGGATTTTTGCATCGATGTTCATCAGGGATATTGCTCTAAAATTCTCCTTTTTTGTCGTATCTCTGTCAGGCTTTGGTATCAGGATGACGTTGGCCTCGTAAAATGAGTTAGGGAGGATTCCCTGGTTTTCTACTGATTGGAATAGTTTCAGAAGGAATGGTACCAGCTCCTCCTTATACCGCTGGTAGAATTCAGCTGTGAATCCATCTGGTCCTGGACGTTTTTTGGTTGGTAGGCTGTTAATTATTGCCTCAATTTCAGGTCTATTCAAGGATTCAACTTCTTCCTGGTTTAGTCTTGGGAGAGTGTAAGTGTCCAGGAAATTATCCATTTCTTCTAGGTTTTCTAGTTTATTTGCATAGAGGTGATTATAGTATTCTCTGATGGTAGTTTGTATTTCTGTGGGGTCGGTGGTGGTATCCCTTTTATCATTTTTTATTGCATCTATTTGATTCCTCTCTTTTCTTCTTTATTAGTCTTGCTAGCATTCTATCAATTTTGTTGATCTTTTCAAAAAACCAGCTCCTGGATTCATTGATTATTGGAAGGATTTTTGTGTCTCTATCTCCTTCAGTTCTGCTCTGATCTTAGTTATTTCTTGCCTTCTGCTAGCTTTCGAATGTGTTTGCTCTTGCTTCTCTAGTTCTTTTAATTGTGATGTTAGTGTGTCAATTTTAGATCTTTCCTGCTTTCTCTTGTGGGCATTTAGTGCTATAAATTTCCCTCTACACACTGCTCTAAATGTGTCCCAGAGATTCTGGTATGTTATATCTTTGTTCTCATTGGTTTCAAGGAAAATCTTTATTTCTGCCTTCATTTCATTATGTACCCAGTAGTCATTCAGGAGCAGGTTGTTCAGTTTCCATGTAGTTGAGCGGTTTTGATTGAGTTTCTTAGTCCTGAGTTCTAGTTTAATTGCAATGTGGTCTGAGAGACAGTTTGTTATAATTTCTGTTCTTGTACATTTGCTGAGGAGTGCTTTACTTCCAACTATGTGGTCAATTTTGGAATAAGTGTGATGTGGTGCTGAGAAGAATGTATATTCTGTTGATTTGGGCTGGAGAGTTCAGTAGATGTCTATTGGGTCCACTTGGTGCAGAGTTGAGTTCAATTCCTGGATATCCTTGTTGACTTTCTGTCTCATTGATCTGTTAAATTTGACAGTGGAGTGTTAAAGTCTCCCATAATTATTGCATGGGAGTCTAAGTCTCTTTGTAAGTCTCTAAGGACTTGCTTTATGAATCTGGGTGCTCCTGTATTGGGTATATATATATTTAGGATAGTTAGCTCTTCCTGATGAATTGATCCCTTTACCATTATGTAATGGCCTTCCTTGTCTCTTTTGATCTTTGATGGTTTAAAGTCTGTTTTATCTGAGACTAGGATTGCGACCCCTGCTTTTTTTTGTTTTCCATTTGCTTGGTAGATCTTCTTCCGTCCCTTTATTTTGAGCCTATGTGTGTCTCTGCATGTGACATGGGTCTCCCGAATACAGCAAACTGATGGGTCTTGACTCTTTATCCAATTTGCCAGTCTGTGTCTTTTAATTGGACCATTTAGTCTATTTACATTTAAGGTTAATATTGTTATGTGTGAACTTGATCCTGTCATTATGATACCAGCTGGTTATTTTGCTCGCTAGTTGATGCAGTTTCTTCCTAGTATCAATGGACTTTACATTTTGACATGTTTTTGCAATGGCTGGTACTTGTTGTTCCTTTCCATGTTTAGTGCTTCCTTCAGGATCTCTTGTAGGGCAGACCTGGTGGTGACAAAATCTCTAAGCATTTGCTTGTCTGTAAAGGATTTTATTATTTCTTCTCTTGTGAAACTTAATTTGGCTGGATATGATATTCGGGGTTGAAAATTCTTTTCTTTAAGAATGTTGAATATTGGCCCCCACTCTCTTCTGGCTTGGAGAGTTTCTGCCGAGAGATCTGCTGTTCGTCTGATGGGCTTCCCTTTGTGTGTAACCCGACCTTTCTCTCTGGCTGCCCTTAACATTTTTTCCTTCATTTCAACTTTGGTGAATCTGACAATTATGTGTCTTAGAGTTGTTCTCGATGAGTATCTTTGTGGCATTCTCTGTATTTCCTGAATTTGGATGTTGGCCTGCCTTACTAGGTTGGGGAAGTTTTCCTGGATGATATCCTGCAGAGTGTTTTCCAACTTGCTTCCATTTTCCCCATCACTTTCAGGCACACCAATCAGACATAGATTTGGTCTTTTCACGTAATCCCGTATTTCTTGGAGGCTTTGCTCTTTTCTTTTTACTCTTTTTTCTCCACACTTCTCTTCTCACTTCATTTCATTGATTTGATCTTCAATCGCTGATATTCTTTCTTCCAGTTGATCGAGTCAGTTACTGAAGCTTCTGCATTTGTCACATATTTCTCGTGTTGTGGTTTTCATCTCTATCAGTTCTTTTAAGGTCTTCTCTGTGTTGATTATTCTAGTTATCCATTCTTCCATTCTTTTTTCAAGGTTTTTAGTTTTTTTGCGCTGGTTACGTAGTTCCTCCTTTAGCTCTGAGAAGTTTGATCAACTGAAACCGCCTTCTCTCAACTCGTTAAAGTCATTCTCTGTTCAGCTTTGTTCTGTTGCTGGTGATGAGCTGCGTTCTTTGGCGGGGGGAGATGCGCTCTGATTTTTTGAATTTCCAGCTTTTCTGCACTGCTTTTTCCCCATCTTGTGGTTTGATGATGCCTTTGGTCTTTGATGATGGTGACGTAATGATGGAGTTTTGGTGTGGGTGTCCTTTCTGTTCATTAGTTTTCCTTCTAACAGTCAGGACCCTCAGCTATAGGTCTATTGGAGTTTGCTTGAGGTCTACTCCAGACCCTGTTTGCCAAGGTATCAGCAGCGGAGGCTGCAGAAGATAGAATATTGCTGTACAGCGAGTGTTGCTGTCTGATTCTTGCTCTGGAAGCTTTTTCTCAGGGGTGTGCCCTGCCATGTGAGGTGTGAGGTGTCTGTCTGCACCTAGTGGGGGATGTCTCCCAGTTAGGCTACTCAGGGTTCAGGGACCCACTTGAGCAGGCAGTGCATCCGTTCTCAGATCTCAATCTCCATGCTGGGAGATCCACTGCTCTCTTCAAAGCTATCAGACAAGGGCATTTACCTCTGCCGAGGTTTCTGCTGCTTTTTGTTTAGCTATGCCCTGTCCCGAGAGGAGGAGTCTACAGAGGCAGGCCAGCCTCCTTGAGCTGAATTCAAGCTTCCCGGTGGCTTTGTTTACCCACTTAAGCTTCAGCAATGGCCGGCACCCCTGCCCCAGCCTCGCTGCGGCCTTACGGTTAGATCTCAGACTGCTGTGCTAGCAATGAGGGAGGCTCCGTGGGCGTGGGACCCTCCCGGTCAGCTGTGGGATACAATCTCCTGGTGTGCCATTTGCTAAAACCCTTTGTAAAGTGCAGTATTAGGGTGGGAGTTACCGGATTTTCCAGGTGTTGTGTGTCTCAGTTTCCCTTGGCTAGGAAAAGAGATTCCCTTCCCGCTTGCATTTCCCAGATGAGGTGATGCCTTGCCCTGCTTCAGCTCTCGCTGGTGGGGCTGCACCAGCTGACCAGCACCAATTGTCTGGCACTCCCCAGTGAGATGAACCCGGTACCTCAGTTGAAAATGCAGAAATCACTCGTCTTCTGTGTCGCTCGTACTTGGAGCTGGCGTCTGGAGCTGTTCCTATTCGATCATCTTGGGTGCACCCTGGCCGAAATTATACATCTTTATCTTATCTAATCTTAATTATTTCCTTTCTTCTGCTTACTTTAATTTGTTCTTATTTTTCTGGATTTTTAGGACAGAAGCTGAGGTTATTGACATGAAATTTTTGTCCTTGTCAAATAGATATTTAGTGCTGTAAATTCCCCTGAAAATACTGCTTTAGCTACATTCCACAAATTTTAATATGTGTGTTTTCATTTTAATTCAGGTCAAAATACTTTCTAGTTTTCCTCTGGATTTTTTCTTTGACCTATGGATTATTTAGAAGTGTGTTGGGGCCAGGCACAGTGGCTCATGCCTGTAATCCCAGCACTTTGGGAGGCTCAGGTGTTGAGCTCAGGAGTTTGAGACCAGCCTGGACAACATAGTGAGACTCCATCTCTACAAAAAAATTAAAAAATATATCCAAGCATGGTGACATCTGACGGTAGTCACAGCTACTCGTGAGGTTAACGTGGGAGGATCTCTTGAGCCTAGAAGATTGAGGCTGCAGTGAGCTGTGATTATGCTACTGCACTCCAGTCTGGGCAACAATGCAAGACTTTGTCTCAAAATAAATAGAGAGAGAGAGAGAGAGAGGTGTTAGTTTTCAAATACATTGATATTTTTTAGATACCTTTTCATTATTTGTTTGTAATTTATTTCCATTGTGTAAGAAAATATACTTTGTATGATTGAAATTCTCAAATTTAAATGAAACCTGTTTTTTGACATCTTGTACAGTGTTCTTGGTGCACCTTAAAAATATATATATTCTGTTACTGTTTGGTAAACAGCTCTTTATAAAATGCCATTAGTTAGGCCAAGTGAGCTGATAGTGTTATTTAGGTATTCAAATCTCTGACTATAATTAGGGATGTGTCTGTCTATTTATCCTCGCAGTTCTATTAGTTTTGGCTTCATGTATTTTGAAAGTGCGCTGTGAGGTGCATAAACATTTAGAATTTTTATACATTTTTAATGAGTTGAGGTCTTTATCATAATGTAATGACCCTATTTGTCCCAGGTAATATTTATTGCTCTGACATATAATTTGTCTGATATTAATTTAGCCACTCCAGATTTATTTTTATTAGTGTTGGTGTGGCATTTAATTTTATTAGTGTTAGTTATTTTATTAGTTAATTCTTTTACTTTTTATCTATTTATATCTGTACATTTAAGGTAGATTTCTTGAAGGCAGCATATAATTGGGTCTTGCCATTTATTGAATCAGGCAATTGTTGCCTTTATTTGGAGGTTCAGACTGTTCACATTTAATGTAATTATTGGGATAGTTTAGTTTACATTTACTACCTTACTATTTGATATCTATTTCTATCAAAATTTGTCTCTTCTAATCTTTTTCTCTTTTCCTTTTCTCTGCCTTTCTTGGATTCACTTCATATTTTTGATCATTGATTTCATCTCCTTTTTTGGTTTATTAGCTATAACTCTTTGTTTTATTTTAGCCAATTCTTTCAGGTTTAGAGTTATATCTTTAACTTATACTAGCTAACTTGGAGTGATATTATGCCATTTATACCATATATAGTATAAGAACCTTACAACAGTTTCAACAATTCTAGCTGCGGTTATTTGGGTTAATAAAATAAACATTTATGTGTCTCCATATCGATTTTTCAACCCCAGAGAGGACTGTAAGTGGTCCTGTTTGGATTACATGCACATCCCTAAACAAACAACAGTGGACAAGGCATGAATGCTTTGGTCAGCCTGAATTCCTGCAGCACCCCTTTCAGAACTTCATGAAGTTGGGAAGGAGTTCACCAAACTACATGAGAAAAGGAATGCAAAAATGCACTGATTCAACAAAAACCTCAGTGATCAAAGGCTACTACAACCATACAGATCACAGAAAGAGTTTACAGATTGACAGGTAGAGAATTCACATCGGTTTGCTATAAATTTCCAATATATCTTTCTAACAATACCAAACTTAGCCACACAAAGCAGGGGTAAATGAAGCTTTCTTTGTATGGTGCTTTTCTTCCCCTTGTGCTTTCCAGGGTACCCAGCTATCAGTAACACTTCTTCACATCTGATACTTGTCAAGCTGAAAAAAAAAAAAAAAAGCCAAATACTCTGCCACCCCTTTATATTTGACTTTTATTATCATTCCAGAAAACTTTTAGTAAGAATCTAAGCATTTCTATGTAAATTAGAGTTCCTCAACCTTAGCACTATTGACCTTTTGGACTAGATAATTTTTTTTATTGAGTGGCTTCCCTATGCATCATAGGATGTTTTGCAGCATCCCTGAGCTCTGCCCACTAGATGTCAGTAACACACCCTCCTCCACAGTTGTGAAAAGCAAAAATTCCTCCAGATAATGTCAAATGTCATATTGGGGAGCAAAATTAGTCCTGGTTGAGAATCACTGATTTAAGGGAATGTTTACAAACATCAAGATCTACAGCTTCTTGACCACAAATTGACATCACCTCATGGGGAGGAAGCAGAATTAGCATCAGATGCCAATGAACTCTTGTTCCATATACTAGCAAGCCCATATCTCCTCAAAACATAGTGTCTGTTGTTTACCACTGAAGACTTAGCTCCCAGCCTCTGGAAAAACAATGCTCCAATATCACAACCACAACAAATGCTAAAAGAATAGGTGAATGGATGAATAAATTGATGGATGGATGAATGAGTGAAAATTTTAAAATCTGGATGATTATTCACTCTGTTGCTCTTAGGAAAGGAATGACATGGGCTAATGTATGTATGAGAAAATGGGATATTTTACTATTTTACTTGAAAATTTCTATATTGGAATTTTGTCATTTTAATTTTTATAATTTAGAAAATTTAAAAGGATATGTTTTTACAAGCACTTGAAAATAAAATCAAGCATTTTCTCCTTGAGAACGTTTTTAAAAATCTGCTTGTTTTCCTTAGAGGCGTCAACTAGTATTTGTTGAGCATCTTTTATTGTTGAACTAGGTGCTTTTCTAGGCAGCTGGGATGCAACAAGACAGAGAAAGTTCCTGTTCTTACACAGCTTACATACCTTTTTTTGATACAAAATATTATAGATATATATGGAGTTCATATGAGTATTTCTTACATGCATAGAATGTGTATTCATCAAGTCAGAGTATTTGCAGGATCCATTACCTTGAGTATTTATCATTCCTATGTGTTGGTAACATTTCAATTCTTCTCTTCTCGCTACTTTATAATATAAAATATATTGTTGCTACTATAGTCACCCTACTCTACTATCGAATATTGGAACCTATTCTTTTTTTTATTATTATTATACTTTAAGTTCTAGGGTACATGTGCACAATGTGCAGGATTGTTACATATGTATATCTGTGCCATGTTGGTGTGCTGCACCCATCAACTCGTCATTTACATCATGTATAACTCCCAATGCCATCCCTCCCCCTCCCCCCTCCCCATAATAGGCCCCGGTGTGTGATGTTCCCCTTCCCAAGTCCAAGTGATCTCATTGTTCAATTCCCACCTATGAGGGAGAACATTCAGTGTTTGGTTTTCTGTTCTTGCGATAGTTTGCTGAGAACGATGGTTTCCAACTGCATCCATGTCCCTACAAAGGACACAAACTCATCCTTTTTCATGGCTGCATAGTATTCCATGGTGTATATGTGCCACATTTTCTTAATCCAATCCAATCTGTCACTGATGGACATCTGGGTTGATTCCAAGTCTTTGCTATTGTGATTAGTGCTGCAATAAACATACGTGTGCATGTGTCTTTAGAGCAGCATGACTTCTAATCCTTTAGGTATATCCCCAGTAATGGGATGGCTGGATCAAATGGTATTTCTAGTTCTAGATCCTTGAGGAATCGCCACAGTGTTTTCCACAATGGTTGAACTAGTTTACAGTCCCACCAACAGTGGAAAAGTATTCCTATTTCTCCACATCCTCTCCAGCACCTGTTGTTTCATGACTTTTTAATGATTGCCATTCTAACTGGTGTGAGATGGTATCTCATTGTGGTTTTGATTTGCATTTCTCTGATGGCCAGTGATGACGAGCATTTTTTCATGTGTCTGTTGGCTGTATGCATGTCTTCTTTTGAGAACTGTCTGTTCATATCCTTTGCCCACTTTTTGATGGGGTTGTTTGTTTTTTTCTTGTAAATTTGTTTGAGTTCTTTGTAGGTTCTGGATATTAGCCCTTTGTCAGATGAGTAGATTGCAAAAATTTTCTCCCATTCTGTAGGTTGCCTGTTCACTCTGACGGTAGTTTCTTTTGCTGTGCAGAAGCTCTTTAGTTTAATTAGATCCCATTTGTCAATTTTGGCTTTTGTTGCCGTTGCTTTTGGTATTTTAGACATGAAGTCCTTGCCCATGCCCATGTCCTGAACGGTATTATCTAGGTTTTCTTCTAGGGTTTTTATGGTATTAGGTCTAACATTTAAGTCTCTAATCCATCTTGAATTAATTTTTGTATAAGGATTAAGGAAAGGATCCAGTTTCAGCTTTCCACTTATGGCTAGCCAATTTTCCCAGCACCATTTATTAAATAGGGAATCCTTTCCCCATTTCTTGTTTTTGTCAGGTTTGTCAAAGATGTGTGGTATTATTTCTGAGGACTCTGATCTGTTCCATTGGTCTATATCTCTGTTTTGGTACCAGTACCATGCTGTTTTGGTTACTGTAGCCTTGTAGTATAGTTTGAAGTCAGGTAGCGTGATCCCTCCAGCTTTGTTCTTTTGACAGGATTGTCTTGGCAATGTGGGCTCTTTTAGGTTCCATATGAACTTTAAAGCAGTTTTTTTCCAATTCTGTGAAGAAAGTCATTGGTAGCTTGATGGGAATGGCATTGAATCTATAAATTACCTTGGGCAGTATGGCCATTTTCACGATATTGATTCTTCCTATCCATGAGCATGGTATGTTCTTCCATTTGTTTGTGTCCTCTTTTATTTCACTGAGCAGTGGTTTGTAGTTCTCCTTGAAGAGGTCCTTTACATCCCTTGTAAGTTGGATTCCTAGGTATTTTATTCACTTTGAAGCAATTGTGAATGGAAGTTCATTCATGATTTGGAACCCTGTTTGTCCGTTACTGGTGTATAAGAATGCTCGTGATTTTTGCACATTAATTTTATATCCTGAGACTTTGCTGAAGTTGCTTATCAGCTTAAGGAGATTTTGGGCTGAGATAATGGGGTTTTCTAAATATACAATCATGTCATCTGCAAACAGGGACAATTTGACATCTTCTTTTCTTAACTGAATACCCTTTATTTCTTTCTCTTGCCTGATTGCCCTAGCCAGAACTTCCAACACTATGTTGAATAGGAGTGGTGAGAGAGGGCATCCCTGTCTTATGCCAGTTTTCAAAGGGAATGCTTCCAGTTTTTGCCCATTCAGTATGATATTGGCTGTGGGTTTGTCATAAATAGCTCTGATTATTTTGAGATATGTTCCATCAATACCGAATTTATTTAGAGTTTTTAGCGTGAAGGGCTGTTGAATTTTATTAAAGGCCTTTTCTGCATCTATTGAGTTAACCATGTGGTTTTTGTCTTTGGTTCTGTTTATATGCTGGATTACGTTTATTGATTTGCGTATGTTGAACCAGCCTTGCATCCCAGGGATGAAGCCCACTTGATCATGGTGGATAAGCTTTTTGATGTGCTGCTGGATTCGGTTTGCCAGTATTTTATTGAGGATTTTTGCATCGATGTTCATCAGGGATATTGCTCTAAAATTCTCTGTTTTTGTTGTGTCTCTGCCGGGCTTTGGTATCAGGATGATGTTGGCCTCATAAAATGAATTAGGGAGGATTTCCTGTTTTTCTATTGATTGGAATAGTTTCAGAAGGAATGGTACCAGCTCCTCCTTGTACCTCTGGTAGAATTCAGCTGTAAATCCGTCTGGTCCTGGACTTTTTTTGGTTGATAGGCTATTAATTATTGCCTCAATTTCAGAGCCTACTATTGGTTTATTCAGGGATTCAACTTCTTCCTGGTTTAGTCTTGGGAGAGTGTAAGTGTCCAGGAAATTATCCATTTCTTCTAGATTTTCTAGTTTATTTGTGTACAGGTGTTTATAGTCTGTCTCTCAGGCCACAGTGCAATCAAACTAAAATTCAGGACTAAGAAACTCAATCAGAACCACTCAACTACATGGAAACTGAACAACCTGCTGCTGAATGACTACTGGGTCCATAACAAAATGAAGGCAGTAATAAAGAGGTTCTTTGAAACCAATGAGATACAACATACCAGAGATACAACAAACCAAAGATACAACATACCAGAATCTCTGGGACACATTTAAAGCAGTGTGTAGAGGGAAATTTATAGCACGAAATGCCCACAAGAGAAAGCTGGAAAGATCTAAAATTGACATACTAACATCACAATTAAAAGAACTAGAGAAGCAAGAGCAAACACATTCAAAAGCTAGCAGAAGGCAACAAATAACTAAGATCAGAGCAGAACTAAAGGAGATGGAGACACAAAAAACCCTCCAAAATATCAATGAATCCAGGAACTGGTTTTTTGAAAAGGTCAACAAAATTTGTAGACCGCTAGCAAGACTAATAAAGAAGAAAAAGGAGAAGAATCAAATAGACACAATAAAAAATGATAAAGGGGATATCACCACCGACCCCACAGAAATACAAACTACCATCAGAGAATACTATAAAGACCTCTATGGAACCTATTTTTATCAAACTGTATGTTTATATCTACTAACCAACTTCCCTGTATCCCACCTGCCACCCACACACCCTTCCTGATCTCTGGTATCTACTATTCTAGTCTCTATCTCCATGAGATTATCTTGTTTACTCCCACATATGGGTGAGAACATGTATCTGTCTTTCTGTGCGTGACTTATTTCACTTAACACAATGACCTCCATTTCCATTCATTTTGCTGCAAATGACATGATTTCATTCTTCTTTATGGATGAATAGTGTTCCATTGTGTGTGTGTGTGTGTATGATATATATCGTATATATCATATATATCACATTTTCTTTATTAATTTGTCCGTTGATGGACACTTAGATTGATTCCATATCTTGCTGTTAAGAATACCCCTGAAGCAAACACGCAAGTGCAGGTATCCCTCTGATACACGGATTTCCTTTCCTTTGGTTAGATACCTGGTAGTGTTATTGCTGGATCATATGGTAGTTCTGTTTTTAGTTTTTGGAGAAATCTCCATATGTTTTCCATAGTAGTTGTACTAATTTACATTCACACCAACAGTGTGTAAGAATTCCCTTTTCTCCACATCGTTGTTAGCATGTTATTTTTTGTCTTTTTAATAATAGCCATTCTAACTGGGATAAGATGGTATCTCAATGTGGTTTTAATTTGCATTTCCATAATTACTGGTGATGTTGAGCATTTTTTCATAAACCTGTTGGCCATTTGTATGTATCTCTTTTCTTGATGAATATCTATTCATGTCTTTTGCTCACTTTTAATTATATCATTTGGGGTTTTGAAATTTTTTTAGTTGTTTGAGTTCCTTTTATATTCTGCATATTAGTTCCTCTTAGGATGACTACTTTGCAAGTATTTTCTCATTCAACACATTGTCTCCTCACTCTGTTGATTGTTTCCTTTGCTGTGCATGAGCTTTTAAATTTAATAAATTTAATATAATCCCATTTGTTTATTTTTTGTTTTATTGTCTGCTCTTCAGGCAGGCCTTAGCCACGAAATATTTTCCCAGATTGATGTCTTAAAATGTTTTCTCCATTTTTTACTAGTTTTACAGTCTCAGGTCTTATGTTTAAGTCTTTAATTCATCTTTTGTTTATTTTTATACATGGGAAACCATAGGTATCCGGTTTCATTTTTCTGTATGTGGATCTCCAGTTTTCCCAGCACCACTTATTGAAGCATGAGTTCTTTCCCCTTGGTGCCTTCATCAAAAATCAGTTGGCTGTAAATACATGCATTCATTTCTGGACTGTCTATCCTGTTCCATTTGTCTATATGGCTGTTTTTATACCAATACTATGCTGTTTTCGTTACTGTAGCCTTTTGGTACATTTTGAAGTCAGGTGGCGTGATACCTCCAGCATTGTCCTTTTTGTTCACAATTGCTTTGGCTATTCAGGCTCTCTTTTGGTATTATACACATTGTAGGATTGTTTTATTAATTCTGTGAAAAATTACATTGGTTTTTTGATAGAGATTGCATTAAATCTATAGTTGCTTTAGGTAGTATGGTTTTGTTTTTTTGTTTGTTTGAGACGGAGTTTTGCTCTGTTGCCCAGGTTGGAATGCAATGGCATGATCTCTGCTTGCCGCAACCTCCGCCTCCCAGGTTCAAGCAATTCTCCTGCCTCAGCCTCCTGAGTAGCTGGGATTACAAGCATGTGCCACCATGCCCAGCTTATTTTGTATTTTTAGTAGGGATGGGGTTTCTCTCTATTGGTCAGGCTGGTCTTGAACTCCTGACCTCAGGTGATCCACTCGCCTCGGCCTCCCAAAGTGCTGAGATTACAGGCGTGAGCCACCATGCCCAGCTGGTAGTATGGTCATTTTAACATTATTGATTCTTCTGATCCATGAGCATGGGATGTCCTTCCATTTGTTTGTGTCCTCTTCAATTTCTTCATTCGTGTTTTGTAGTTTTTCTCATAGAGATGTTTCAATGCCTTAGTTAAGTTTGTTCTTAGGTATTTTTTGTATCTGTTGTAAATTGGATTACCTTCTTGATTTCTGTCTTGGCTAGTTCATTATCAGTATATAAAAATGTCACTGATTTTTGTATGTTGATTTGCATTCTGAAACTTTACTAAATTTGTCATATCTAAGAGTTTTTTGGTGGAGTTTAGATTTTTCTATAAGATCATATCATCAGTAAAGAAACGGTTGACTTCCTCTTTTCCAATTTGGATGCCTTTTATTATTTCATTTTTTAAATTTCTTTTCCTCAGAGATCCTTGTTCTGAATGATGCCTTTTATTTCTTTGTCTTGCATGATTGCTCTGGCTAAGACTTTCAGTACTATGTTAAATAGGTGTGGTGAAGGTGGGCCTTCATGTTTAGTTACAGATCTGAGAGGAAAGGCTTTCATCTTTTCAGTAGTAATATTCATACTAACATTCAGTATGATGTTATCTGTGGGTTTGTCATAGATGACCTTTATTATTTTGAGGCATGTTCCTTCTACACTTGGTATATTGAGAGTTTTTATCATGAAGGGATGGTGTATTTTATCAAAAGCTTTTTCTGCATCTATTGAGATGATCATATGATTTTTGTCCTTGATTTTGTTTATGTGATGTATCACATTTATTGATTTGCATATGTTGAACCATCCATGCATCCCTGGTATAAATCCCATTTGGTCATGGTATATTATCTTTTTGATGTGTGTTGGATTTGATTTGCTAGTAGTTTGTTGAGGATTTATGTAGTTTTCTTTTTGTTGTATCCTTGTCAGGTTTTGTCACTGGGATAATATTGGTCTCATATAATGACTTGAGGAGAATGCTTTCCACTGTCATTTTTTGAAATAGTTTTAGGAGGATTTGTATTAGTTCTTCTTTATATGTTTGTAAATTTCTGCTGTGAATCCATCCACTAGTTGGGTTTTCTTTGTTGGGAGAATTTGTATTACTGATTCAATCTTGCTACTCATTATTGGTCTGTTTAGGTTTTCTATTTTTTCCTTATTCAATCTTGGTAGCTTGTATATTTCCAGAAATTTATCCATTTCTCCTAGGTTTTCTGGTTTGTTAGTGTACAGTTATTCATAATCGTGTGTGATGATCTTTTGTATTTCTGTGGTATCAGTTGTAATATCTCCCTTTTCATTTCTTGTTTTGTCTTCTATCTTCTTGGTTAGTCTAGCTAGTGGTTTAGCAATTTTGCTTGTCTTTTTTTGAAGAATCAACTTTTCATTTCATTTATTCTGTGTATTTTTTAGTCTATCTCATTTGGTTCAGCTCTTTATTATTTCTTTTCTTCTAATTTTGACTTTGGTTTATTCTTGCTTTTGTGGTTCCTTGAGGTGCATCATTGGGTTATTTGTTTGAAATCATTCTACTTTTTTGATGTAGGCATTTATTGCCTATGTCAAACTTCCTCTTAACACTGCTTTTGCTCTATCCCATTGGTTTTGGCACATGTCTTATTTACATTTGTTTCAAGAAATGTTTTGCTTTTCATCTTAATTTCCTCATTGACCCAGTAGTCATTCAGAAGCATGTTTTTTAATTTCCATGTATCTATAGGTCCCAGAATTCCTCCTAGTATTGATTTATTGTTTTATTCCATTGTGACCTGAAGATACTTGGTATGATTTTGATTTTTAAAAATGTGTTGAGAATTGTTTTGTGACCTAACATATGCTGTATCCTAGAGAATGTTTCATGTGCTTAGAAGAATGTGTATTTTACAGTTGTTGAATAAAATGTTCTGTGTGTGTTTATTAGTTCCACTTTTTCTAAAGTGTAGTTTAAATCCAATTTTTTGTTGTCGTTGATTTTTTGTCTAGATGATTTGACTAATGCTGAGAGTGGGGCGCTGAATTTTCCAATATTATTTTATGGGAGTCTATCTCTCTCTTTAGCTCTAGTTATATTTGCTTTATGAATCTGGGCACTCAAGGGTTGGATGCATAAATATTCAGAATTGTTGTATCCTCTTGCTGGATTGATCCCTCTAGCATTATATAATGACCTTCTTTGTCTTTGTCATTTTTGCTGTTTTTGACCTAAAGTCTGTTTGATCTGATCTAAGTATAGCTACTTCTGCCCACTTTGGGTCTCTGTTTGAGTGGAATTTTTTACCATCTCTTTACTTTGGGTGTATATGAATCTTGACAGGTAAAGTGTATTTCTTGTAGGCAGCATATAGTTGGATAATGTTTTCTTATTTATTCAGCCAGTCTATATATTTTAAAGAGATAATTTAATCTATTTCCATTCAATAGCTCTTTTTTTTTTCTTTTTGAGACAGAGTTTTGCTCTTGTCACCCAGGCTGGAGTGCAGTGGCATGGTCTCAGCTCACTGCAACCTCCACCTCCCAGGTTCAAGTGATTCTCCTGCCTCAGCCTCTCAAGTAGCTGAGATACAGGCACCCAGCACCATGCCTGGCTAATTTTTGTATTTTTAGGAAAGACAGGGTTTCACCATGTTGGCCAGGCTGGTCTCGAACTCCTGACCTCAGGTGATTCACCTGCCTTGGCCTCCCAAAGTGCTAGGACTGCAGGTGTGAGCCACCACAACCGGCCTCAAGATTGCTTTTAATATGCAAGGCTTTGTTCCTGTCATGTTCTTCACTGTTTTCTGGTTGTTTTGTATGTTCTTTATTCCTCTCTTTTTTTCTAATTGTTTGTCATTTTGGTTTGGTGGTTTTCTGTAGTTGTACCATTTGAATTCTTTCTCTTCCTCATTTGTGTGTTTGGTTTACCAGTGAGTTTTATACTTTGATGTGTTTTCATGAAGGTAAATATTATCTTTTTATTCCAGGTTTAGGACTTCTTTGGACATTTCTTCTAGGGCCAGTCTAGTGGTGATAAATTCCCTCAGCATTTTCTTCTCTGGGAAGGACTTTTTTTGTGAAGGATAATTTTGGTAGATAGTATACTTAAATGGCTTTTTTTTTTCTTTCAGCACTTTGAATATGTCTCTCTTGCCCTGTATTGTTTCTGCTGAGAAATACTTTGTGAGCCTGATGGGGTTTCCTTTATGGATGACTAGACACTTTTGTCTTGCTGCTGTTGGAATCCCCTCTTTATCTTTGACTTTAAATAGTTTGACTATAACATGCTGCAGAGAAGACCTTCATGCTTTGTATTTATGTGGGGTTCTCTGAGCCCCTTGTATAAGTCTTTTTCTAGATTGGGGAAGTTTTCATCTATTATTTCATTAAACAGATTTTCTAACCCTTTCATTCTCTCTTTGCCCTTGGGGACACTGATAATTTTTTTTTTTCTCATTAAACTTTTTTAATGGGTCTCAAAATTCTGTGACAAATTTTTGGTCAAGTTGTTTCCATTAAAAAGTACTGATTTTAAAAACTAATAACTTAAAACTGCCACACGCAAAAAAGAAAACCAAAGTGTTACACAAAACATTCTCCTTTCCTTCTGAAGGTTTTACGATGCATTGTTATCATTAACCAGTCTTTTACTACTAAACTTAAATGGCCAATTGAAACAAACAGTTCTGAGACCGTTCTTCCACCACTGATTAAGAGTGGGGTGGCATTAGGGATAATATTCATTTAGCCTTCTGAGCTTTCTGGGCAGACTTGGTGACCTTGCCAGCTCCAGCAGCCTTCTTGTCCACTGCTTTGATGACACCCAACGCAACTGTCTGCCTCATATCACGAACAGCAAAGCGACCCAAAGGTGGATAGTCTGAGAAGCTCTCAACACACATAGGCTTGCCAGGAACCATATCAACAATGGCAGCATCACCAGACTTCAAGAATTTAGGGCCATCTTCCAGTTTTTTACCAGAACGGCGATCAATCTTTTCCTTCAGCTCAGCAAACTTGCATGCAATGTGAGCCGTGTGGCAATCCAACACAGGGGCATAGCCAGCGCTTATTTGGCCTGGATGGTTCAGGATAATCACCTGAGCAGTGAAGCCAGCTGCTTCCATTGGTGGGTCGTTTTTGCTGTCACCAGCAACGTTGCCACGACGAACATCCTTGACAGACACATTCTTGACATTGAAGCCCACATTGTCCCCAGGAAGAGCTTCACTCAAAGCTTCATGGTGCATTTCGACAGATTTTACTTCAGTTGTAACGTTGACTGGAGCAAAGGTGACAACCATACCGGGTTTGAGAACACCAGTCTCCACTCGGCCAACAGGAACAGTACCAATACCACCAATTTTGTAGACATCCTGGAGAGGCAGGCGCAAGGGCTTGTCAGTTGGACGAGTTGGTGGTAGGATGCAGTCCAGAGCCTCAAGCAGCGTGGTTCCACTGGCATTGCCATCCTTACGGGTGACCTTCCATCCCTTGAACCAAGGCATGTTAGCACTTGGCTCCAGCATGTTGTCACCATTCCAACCAGAAATTGGCACAAATGCTACTGTGTCGGGGTTGTAGCCAATTTTCTTAATGTAAGTGCTGACTTCCTTAACAATTTCCTCGTATCTCTTCTGGCTGTAGGGTGGCTTAGTGGAATCCATTTTGTTAACACCAACAATTAGTTGTTTCACACCCAGTGTGTAAGCCAGAAGAGCATGCTCTCGGGTCTGCCCATTCTTGGAGATACCAGCTTCAAATTCACCAACACCAGCAGCAACAATCAGGACAGCACAGTCAGCCTGAGATGTCCCTGTAATCATGTTTTTGATGAAGTCTCTGTGTCCTGGGGCATCAACGATAGTCACATAATACTTGCTGGTCTCAAATTTCCACAAGGAGATATCAATGGTGATACCACGTTCCCGCTCAGCTTTCAGTTTATCCAAGACCCAGGCATACTTGAAGGAGCCCTTTCCCATCTCAGCAGCCTCCTTCTCAAATTTTTCAATGGTTCTTTTGTCGATGCCACCGCATTTGTAGATCAGATGGCCAGTAGTGGTGGACTTGCCCGAATCTACGTGTCCAATGACGACAATGTTGATATGAGTCTTTTCCTTTCCCATTTTGGCTTTTAGGGGTAGTTTTCACGACACCTGTGTTCTGGCGGCAAACCCGTTGCGAAAAAGGGGGGCACTGATAATTAGAATATTGAGTCGCTTTATGTTGTCCCATATGTCACAAAGCCTTTCTCATTCTTTTTTATTCTTTTTATTTATTTTTGTCTGACTGGATTATTTCAAAAGATTTCAAGTTCTGAGATTCTTTATTCTGCTTAATCTAATCTGTTGTTGGAGGTTTTGACTGTATTTTGTATTTTATTCAATGAATTCTTCAGTTACAGAATTTCTGTTTGGTTCTTTTAAAAATGTGTATCTCTCTGATGAATTCTTTTCCAATTTTCTATATTGTTTTTCAAAATTATCTTGTTTGCTGAGCTTCTTTAAAAGCAGTAATTTGAATTGTTTACCCATGATTTCATTGATTTTTTTATTGGTATCTGTTGCTGTAGAATTATTGTGTTCCTTTGAAGGTGTCATATTTTCTTGCTTTCTCATGTTTCCTGTGTCATTATGTTAATATCTGCACATCTGGTGTAACAATCACTTCTTCCAATTTTTGTAAATTTACTTTTGTAGAGAGGACTCTTCTCTGAAGATTATCTATGATGTTGGTTGAGTAGGGCATTTTGGGTTTCATTTTGGATGCAAGCAATAGCGTAGTCTCTATGATCTCCTTGGCTATAAATAGCGTCAGTGGTATCTGTGATTTCCTTGATAGCTTAGGGTGTGGATAGTGGAGACTGTGGTAAAGTTTTCTGGGAACTAAGTTATTAGGTAGGCCAGTCTTCTGGCCCCAGTGGTACAGCAGTGGGCTGAAGATGCCTGTCTTTGAGCCCCAGAGTGATGTATGCTGGCTCTGGTATTAGTGGATCCAAGTGGGCCAATTATTGGGCTTCCAGGTGTCTTGCTGAAATGCTAGTAGTGGCAGCAGTGGGCCTGGCATGTAAACTGGTTCTCTTGCTCTAGGTGAGCAGGCTTGATGTGAGCAATGGCAATAGCAGTGATTCGGCCACTCACTGAAATCCAAGTTGGTCTGAGCTGTAATGGGTTGGATGGGCCAGTCTCATGGTGCTTGCAAGTGGGTGCCAATTGTTGTGGTACCAGGGGGTTGAGTTGCCCCCACCTCAGACCCTGGGAAGAGTGCACATGTACCAGCAGTGATAGACTAGGCTGGATGATTGCCAGGCCCCTGGATGGCATTTGCAAGTACTGAGGAGACAGGACCAGGTTGCCAGAATTGAGACTTGTCCTCAGGCCCCCTGGTAATATGTTCAGGCATACCTATGATAGGCAGGAACAGGGTGGTCCCCAGGCAGTCAGAAGAATGCTCAGATGAGGGCAGTGGTGGCTTCAGTTCAGGGCTGCCACTGGGGAGGGCACAGACACTCTCATTGGGAGCAGCATAGGTAGGTAGTTGTGCAGCATGTGATTTGCTCATGCGTCAGTCCCCCAGCAGCTTGCAGCACTAGTGACAGTGTTATTTATCCTTAGGGTGCATGAAAGGATCTGGCCTCATCTCCTCCCTGGCCTGGTAGTAGCATCAATGGCACCAAAACCAGGGTAAGACAAGTCCTTTAGGGGCTCAGCTTTCAGAATGTCACTGTGCTGTAGCTGCTCAGGGCTTACGGGCCTGTGGGTCACAGCATGAGCTCTCTCTTTGAAACAATACCACTGTGCAATTTCTAGGCAGCTCTCTCTGTTAGTCTCGAGGACTGTGAGGGTCGAGGGGCTCTCCTGTGAGTAGGATAGTATGTGGTGGAAATGTGGACCCTGAGAGGTCTCTCACTTAACCCCTTCCCTATGTTAGGGAGCTTCTCCCAGCTCCCAGCCAAACCCCACTGAGCAGGCTACATTGCTTCCTTTTCCTTTGTTACTTTTGGTGCTTCCTGTCACTTTTTTGTTGAATTCCAGTGTTCTCCCTTAGATGATCTATTCAAAGTGTGAATATCTACTTGCTATTTTGGTTCTTCTCCATGGTAGAGGCACTTAGCTGCCTGTTGTTTGTTTGTTCGTTTCTTTCTTTCTTTCTTTCTTTCCTTCCTTTCCTTCCTTCCTTCCTTCCTTCCTTCTTCCTTCTTTCTTTCTTTCTTTCTTTCTTTCTTTCTTTCTTTCTTTCTTTCTTTCTTTCTTTCTTTCTTTCTTTCTTTCTTTTTCTTTTTGAAGAGACAGCACCTTGCTAGATTGCCTAAACTGCACTTGTACTCCTGGGCTCAAGTGATCCTCCTGCCTTAGCCTCCAGAGTAGCTAGGATTATAGGCATGTGCCACTGCACCCAGCTAATTTGCTATTTTTTAAAGTACAAATGTGGACTTTTGCTTGGTTTACATTCTGAATATACCATCAAGTCTGAGGTTTGACTTTTCTCTTTTAACTTATGAGCAAATAGCTATATTGTATAAATATTTGTGAATGGGCTTATGTCGGAGGAAAACAAATAAACCAACATACCTAGCATGGAAGTAATCTGACACATCACATTTAATTATGTGCCTCAGTCTTGAGGGCAGAGATTAGATGGCATGCATTTTCACATCCTGAACCTTACAAAGTGTGTGCACAGTGCAGGCCCTCAGGAAATGTATGTTGAAAGAATTGATTATGAAGCTTCATAGGCATAGTTTTGGTTAATTCTGTGTTTACTTTGCCAAACCAAGATTTTCTGAGAAGGATGAGGGGAGAGGAGAGAGCTAGGTGCAGTGAAAAGCCTTTTAAAGGAAGAACAGAAGTTGAAGAGCAAAGTGGGCCAGGGAGTCAGGAAACAAAAGGGTGATGTGTGGGGACAGCTGTGGTCTCTCTTTCCTTTCTGCCACCAGCAGGAGGCTGGGTCAATCCCCTCTTCAGTAAGGGCAGACACTGCTCCTACAATAGGGAACCCAGCACCGCAGAGCAAGCCAGAGTCTGCTGTGTGTAAAACCTCCAGTCCTATAGAATTCTAGTCCCCAAGCCCCCATATCTCCCAAAAGGGGAAGGCCCAGTCACCTGGGTGTCTTGAGGTCAGGGCTTCCGGAACCAGGAAAGCCAAGCTTACAAGGAGAGGTCATTTATTTACACTGGGCAAGCAATGCATGATGCAAGAAGACACAGAGTAATCCGTCTGCCTTAGTGACCAAATAGATCCCTTTGCCTCATCCTCCTGTGGAAGCAATCAAGAAAGGGAGGTTGGGCGAGGTGACCTTCCAGAGCTGAATCTGTGCTTCTAAAAATAGAAGCATCCTTGGAGAACTGAGGAGGGGAGGGAAAGCTGTGGACACTGAGGGCAAGAACCTGAATCCTCAGAGCATTGTCAGTAGGAAACTGTATTAATTAGACACAGGCACCTCAGCTCGATAACCTCAGGTATCTCTCAGAAATTGAAACGAAATGAAATGGCTTTTGTTCCCCCTCCTTTCTGGTTATACTCCCCGTGAGCTAAAAAGGAGAAAGAGAATTGTGTCTTCTGACCTATTTGAATGGCTGCACACTGCCTGATATATCTTCCCCAGTAGAGGGAAATGGGGGTCTTTAGAGGCACGTTAAGAAAAGGAAAGAGCTGCCACAAAGTGGAACTATGAGAGGGAGGCACAAGGGCCACCTGGGAGTCTGGGTCTCTGTTCTCTCCCTGCATGGAGGCAGTGCAGGACTAGGCAAGTACTTGGATGTGTCCAGGGCTCTGAATGTGTAGGCTCGCAGGGTGCCACTCTCAGGCTCACACAGTGTCCTTATTTGGAGCTATGCGACAGGCTGTAAGTTTCCAGGGTCCAGTGGAGCCCTGTGCTGGTCCGCACAGATTGTGTGCAACCAGGGTGTGCGCTGTGCTCTGTGGCATGGGGATTGCGTGTGGGAGGTTGGGCGTATGCAGGGGTATACAGGGATATGGTGGCAAGTTTGAGGGGGCTGTGTAGGGGAGTGTGTGGGGCGGTGTGGAAACCTGTTGAGAGGCTTCATGATGCTGCATAGGGCTGTGTGCAGAGCTATCCTGGACTGTGAGTGGCGCACCACAGTACTGCAGGGCACCTCTTTGTGTAGCTTTGACCTAGAGGCTCTGTGTGCATTGTAGTAGTGGTATGAATGGAGCCACATGGGGGACTCTGCACTGGAGGATATGTTCTGGGCTACCTGGACACATGAGTCTGTACAGGGCTGCCTGTGGCTGGATACATGGTGGCAGAGGCCTGAACAGGCTTACAGCTTTGCCATCCAAAGATAGATTATGCCTCCTTAGGGTGAGGTGCTCCCAAAGTGCAGGGATTTATTATTCTCCCTGAGACTGACATGAAGGGAAGAGATACCAGGGATTTACAAGCTGAGCAAAAGGGGCAGTGTGTTCCCTTTCAGTGAGGCCTGAAGCTGAGCCTCTTGCACACCAGTCTGGAGACACTTTCTAATACTTTAGTTTGTGCTTTCTCAACAGGACAACGTGGATCTGGGAGAGCTGATGTTTTCCCTGTGCTATCTTCCAACGGCTGGCAGGCTGACTATTACCATTATAAAAGCAAGGAATTTAAAGGCAATGGACATAACAGGAGCATCAGGTGGGGCATTTTCAAATTCAGACTTTCTCATGCACTTCTACTGTAGTAAGTACCTTATGAAGTTTTAGTAAGGTAATAAAGCACGTTGACTCTGGAACCAGACTGCCTAGGCTTAATCCTAGTCCTAACACCTGTGTGACCTTGAGCAAGTCATTTTACCTCTCTGAGCTTTGGATTCCCATCGGTAAGATGAGAGTAATTATGATATCTGGCTCACTGGGCTGTTGTAAAACTGAATTAATAAATATAAAGCCATGAGAACAGTGCTAGCATATATTAAATGCTACATATTGTTAGTTATTGTTATTAATACAGTTAGCCTTCTGTATCCACCAGTTCCACATCTGTAGATTCAACCAATGATGGATTTAAAATACTCAGGAAAAAAAATACAACAATAAAAATAATACAGTTTTTTAAACAATACAGTATAACAACTATTTACACAGCATTTATACCAGATTAGGTATTGTAAGCAATCTAGAGATAATTTAAAGTATACAGGATAATGTGCGTAGGTTATATGCAAATATGATGCCATTTTATATAAGGGACTTGAACATCCTTGGATTTTCCTATCCATGAAGGGTCCTGAAACCAATTCCTTGTGGATAACAAGGGACAATAGTACTCTCTTGGGTCTCCCTCACCATAATTTTGAATTGGACCTATTGTTTACACACATTGATAAAGCTTATCTAATTTGGTCTTTCCTCAAATATCATCCGAGGCTCATTGAAGGCTGAGAACAATCCTATTTCCTTATTAAAGTGAACTATGAGTTTTAGTTTTTCCATTAAACCAAGCATTAAATTCTGAACCCTAACAAGAAAAAAATGCCTCTATATGCATTGCTAACTGCAAATTCACAAGCAACCTCTGCAGGTGTTTCCCAAATGTGGTCACAAAACACCCAATACACCCTGGCTTACATCCTCTGAAATCAAAGAACACCATATGCAATATATTCTGCATCCTATACCCCAGTGTTTTTTTTTAAAGCAGAAAAAAAAAATAGCTGTGGTCCCTCTGGTCATCTAAGTCCCTACTGGACTGTATATAGGAGTCAGAGCAATGCATGGTTATGCAGGTGAAAAGAGAACAAGGACTTCCCACCGAACAGAAGAAGAGTGAGATAGCTGTTAGGACCAGAAGAGCCCTATCTGGAGCAGAGGCCAGCCTTGCCACTTGTCACCCCATCACAGTGTTGCACCACAAGGAAGCCTGTGGCCTTTCTCTCCCTGATATGCTGAGCTGCTTCTCCCTTTGCAACCCAAGGGCAGGCCACTCTAGGGGCTCAGAGTCTCTGTACTTAAGGAATTCCACTCCCAGATGTTCTCTCTGTCCTCTAGGAATTCAGAAATTAAAAGAGTCTAGGAATTCCCTTTCTTAAAATCCTGAAAATATTCCCTGAGGTGGCTCAGAGTTGGGGGGCCTGTTTTCAGCCTTGGAAATGCCGGTGCATTTCTCTTCCCATCCTGGCCAGGCCAGTCTTGAGTTCTAGCTGGAATGTCTCCTAATTCCATAACAGATGTTTTCAAACTATTTTTAAATTTCACACATTTTCAGGAGACAGTATCCTGTGCTTTATCTTGAATTAGTGACTTAATTATCCTCACTCTAGTTGCTCCCCAGATATCATATTAATGACAATCCTCCAACTCCAGTCCACAGGCAGGTAAAGGAATTCGACATACCATAGTTCATGAAAACCCACAGTGATATAACTGCCCACCTAAATCTACACTAATCCTCACAGTACTCCTGCTTCTCATGGTCTGTCCAGATCCCTACGTGAAAGTCTCACTGATGTGTGATGGCAGACGACTGAAGAAGAGGAAAACATCCACCAAGAGGAACACCTTGAATCCTGTTTACAATGAAGCCATAGTCTTTGATGTCCCTCCCGAGAACATTGACCAAATCCACTTGTCCATAGCAGTCATGGACTATGACCGGTGAGATACCTGGAACTCTTTTCCAGTGCAAGTTCAGTGCGTCCAGGGCTGGGAGGGCAGAGGGGGAGCAGCAGCCACAGATTCTTAGCTGGTGTTCCAGGCTGCAGGAAATGAGTCAACTAGCAGTGCATGGGAAGCACATTGACAGGAGTCACCTCTAAACCATGCTGTAGAGTCAGACTACCAAAGTGTCTCTCAGCACTCCCATTCTTTTCTGCCCCTTTCTCATTTTTTTTCTCTTCCTCCATCCTCCCCCAACCTCCACCTCTTCCCCTTTTCATCTTTGCATAACTCCTAGAATCTCAGCTTGAAGAACTGTGGCCCCACAGGTTTTATCTTCTGTCAGGCAGTCCTCACTGCCCTTCGTTGGAAAGATTCCACTGAAAATGGCAGAATGACTACTTTAGCCAGACCATCAACATTTCTAAATACACAACTTCAATCTTTTTCCTTCTCGCAAGTATTTAATAAAGATTGTTTCCTTCCACTTAAGTCTGAAAGCAAACACAAAAATGTTCTCCTGAAAATGCTAGAATCAGTATGGATGACAAGGTACATTAAAATGTATAAGATGCTCGACTTTTTAATTAATACAGCACAGAAGAGATATTTATAGCCTGCATTGTAGCCAATTGTGTATTTAAAGGACAGATTTGAAAAACAGTCATTTTAATATGCAAAGGAAGTACCAACAGGGAATTATACATGTTAAACCAGTCATTAGACTGAAATGCAAAGTCTCTCTTTAATTGGAAACCTCCCACATGGTCTGGGCACATTATTTAAAAAAAATTATTCTGACTTCTAATATTATTTGTGACTAAGGATTTTCCCACATACCTCTGAAATATCAGGAAGGCAGCTTCAGTGACCTGCACACTCTTTCCAGCAGATGCCTGCGTGAAGCATGACAGTCTTCCAACCCAAGGAGCACGTGGATTGGCTCAGCTGCCCACGAGTGTGACAACCCATGCTGAGCAGTAGACCTTGTCCCATCTCCTGTGGGCAAGAAACAACACCAATAGTGTCAGGCCCCAGTAGGGGACATTGCCCACCAACCGTGGAAGCCTAGGCCAGCAATTTTTAAGCTATTGCCAAGTTTCCTGCATGGACAAATCTGATTATGTGAGCTCTGCCTTAATTTAATTCTCAGTAAACTCATGAATCTGGCCTGGAAAAATTCATGGCAGAATTCATGGGGCTTCTGCATGCATTTGATTTTAATGAGCAGAGACTCAAATATCCTTCACATGACCTCCCCACCCTCATCTTACCTTTATGCTCCATTACACAAATAGGAGAAAAATCACTCGTCTTTGCAGGAGGGAAAAAAAAAGAGAAAGTATGTGAGTTTGGATCCTATAGAGTTAAAGAATTGGCCATATCAGTCCAGTTATACCAGGGACTTTTTAAAAAACTGCTAGGGAAAACAAAAATGGCTCAAGGCAGAGACCTACCTAGGGAAAGTTTCAGAAATATTAGCCTTGGCCGGGCACGGTGGCTCACACCTGTAATCCCAGCACTTTGGGAGGCCGAGGCGGGTGGATCATTTGAAGTTAGGAGTTCGAGACCAGCCTGGCCAACATGGTGAAACCCCGTCTCAACTAAAAAATGCAAAAATTGGCCAGGCATAGTGGCATGCACCTGTAATCCCAGCTACTTGGAAGCTGAGGCAGGAAAATTGCTTGAACCCGGGAGCTGGAGGTTGCAGTGAGCCGAGATCATGCCACTGCACTCCAGCTTGGGCAACAGAGCGAGACTCTATTTCAAAAAAAAAAAAAAAAAGGAAATATTAGCCTCAAGGTCAAAGGAGCTATGTATCTTTCTATAGTTGGGAAATTAAGTGGGCCAAAGAGGCTGAACTTAGAAGAAAAGAGGGATGAGTATAAGACAATAACAGTCTTCTCTAAAGAGAGGGAGCAGGAAGATCTATGAGCTTCCTTCACTTACTCTACTTTGTGGGCTCAAGACCCATGGCTGCCAGACACAAAACTGCTCCCTCACCCATGCTTGGTTGCCTCTTGTGGGAGTTAGAGCAGCCATTATTGCAAGAAACTCTTTTCAGATGGCTTCCTCTTTATTATGTGGAGGCCAGCCTAGATCCAGAACAAGAGGTGGCATCCTTAGCACAAATCATGGGGTTCTTCGAACAAGGTTATTGGAAACAAGTTGACCCATGTCAGTGTTAGGACAGCCAGGGTATATGTTAGATCCCAAGTTCTATTGGCCGTGATGCTTAGCCTGCAGTTTTAAGTGAGGAAATGAAAAAAAAAAAAAAAAAAAAAACTCACCACGTCCCCAATTCCTTCATCAGTTTAATTGAGTAGCTGTTGATCTTACATACCAAAATTTTAAGAAAAAACTATTGTGGGCCATTTTCACAGTGTAGGTCACAATGAGATCATCGGCGTGTGTCAAGTAGGCAACGAGGCTGAGAGGCTGGGCAGAGACCACTGGAGTGAAATGTTGTCATATCCTCGGAAGCCCATTGCACACTGGCATTCCCTGGTGGAGGTAAGACCCTAACCCACATGCTCCACTTTACATAAGAGTAAATGCTTTAGTGTTGAAATGCAGGAGCTGCCAAACATGTGAGCGCACCAGGATGGATGTCATAGACAGGTTTTCCTGGTTACATTTCCTGGGGCTGCTGGGACTTGCATTCAATTTGAGGCTGAATCTGTGCTTCCCACCAGTCTGGTGGGTTTTGAATATTGATCAGAGATCATCCCTCATTTTGATTGTGTTTTTAAAAGATCAAGATTCTGTACTTCTGTGTTAAGGCTTTGGGTTGGTACTTGGAGGGCATCTGCAAGGTGTGGGTGAGTGTGGACTTTCAGGCTTTCATACAGTGACTTGAGACTGACTTTGGAAAAAACATGAGGCCTTGATTCTAAGACCAGCTCTGGCACCAACCTGTGATTCTGGGCAAGCTGGTTAGTATCAGGTTCAACTGCATATAATAAAAACCAAAACAACCAATTATAAATTAAAAACAAATGAAATGAGAATTTATGTCTCTCTCTTATATACAAAAAAAGTCTAGAGGAAGGCAGTCTGGGATATCTTAGCAGCTCCATGTTCAACAAGAGACCTAGACTTCTATCTTTCTGCTTCACTGTCCCAGTGTGGCTTTGTTCCTTGAAGTACCCTCATTATACGATATGGCTGCTAAGCTCCAACCACTGCATATTTTCTAGGCCGCAAAAATGTGCAAAAGGGGAAGAGCCGAAAGGGCACACATTCCCTTTTTAAGGATTCTCTTTGAATTCTCATGCAACACTGCTACTTACATTTAGTTTAGTCACAAAACTTAGTCACGTGGACATGTCAAATTGCAGGGAATAGTTAGAAGTGTAATCTTTTTGTTGGGTGTCAATGTGTCCAACTAAAAACGAGGGTTCTGTTTGCATAGAATAAGAGGAGAGTGAAAACCTGAAGGCAATTGGCCATCATTCTGCCACTCACATCGTCATTCATTCACTCCCTCCCCCTTTACTTCTCATTCACTCTTCCCCTACTTATCTTTGCTCATTGATTCACTCTCTTATTTATTCACTAACTCGTTCTCTCAAAAATAATTTGCACTCCCTAAGTAACATTTCTGAGGGTCAAATGCTATAATAGCTACAGAGAATACAGATGAGAATAAGAAACAGTCCTTTCACTTGTAGAACTTACAGACTGTAAAATAAACAAAAGATGACATGTAAACTAATCACTGAGAGACACAAATGTAAGCATTTCCATCCATATAAAGTGCTACAAAAGTGCAAAGGAGAGAGGCGTTTATTGTGCTTAGAGGAGACTGTGAAGCATCTCTCCTTCATGCTCTCAATAAGTAAAGAGAACTGAGCCTCCGGGAATTGGAAAACCAGGAAGGCAGTAGCAGTTATTTACTGAGGACACATGGGTTCCAGGCAGAGAACTTTCCACTGTTCTCCTGGTGCAGGCAGCTCCATTCCATGCAAAGCCATCTGAGAGGCCAAGACTAGAGCCTCACCCAGTGTGGGCCTCCCTGCCATTGATAGTCAGGTGAGTCTGGTTGAAGTGAACACAGGGCAGTTGTGGAGAGACAGAGAGGCCCCAAACCCAGACAGGGGAACCAAGGGACATCTTTGTTGGAGGTGGTGCAGGAAGGAGAAGGGCAAGACAGGGTTTATGGATTCTATCAGGGCACCCAGATGTATTCAAAAAGAGCCTAAGGCCCCCTAATTTGCAGGTTCCTAAGGATAGTTCTGCCCCTGGGCCATAGGAGCAAAAATCATTCTTTTCTAGACTCAAAATTAATCCCTAAGGGAGACCCACAGGATCTATGAGCTACTTGAGAAGGAGCTGGGGACTGGTGTCCACTGAACTATACCTCACTTCTTCAGCTCCTGGTGGAATTCTCAAAGGAGTCCATCTGCGGGCTCATTAAATTTTGGGGGCCTGTCACTAGCAGTGGCATTTAGAAGAGTTGTAATAGACTTTTTGCACCCTTATGAGCCATTGCTGATTTTAATTCTTATTTGTAATTAGTAGTATCAGAGAGTATTAAAGTTCTGTGCTTCTCAGGAAACAGGAAATGAGAAAGGAGTAAGGATGAGGCGTGTGGTGTAGGGCTGAGAGATGAGCCCTGATTCGTGCACCAGCAGTTTTTTTTTTTTGGTGACCTAGGCAGGGGAGTAGCCCCGGGCAGAGTGTTGCACATGGGCCCCTGAGTGGCAGTATATGCATGTGTTACACAAAGGAGAGTGCAGGGAGCAGGCCTTGGAGGCCTTTTCCTTCATGGCTGAGAAAAAGTGTGGTATAAATTCGTTCACCTGAGAGATATTCCTTAAACCCCAAACACTCAGCTTTTTGGAAATCTGTGCTCCACAGTTATGTAACTGAAAAGTAAATGCCATTAGGGTTAAACCACTGAAACTTAGAAGTCATTTGTTACAGCGGCTAAAATTACTTTGGCCAGTACAATGGTCATTTCTCAACTGTTACAGCAGAACTAAGGAAATGAAATGCCTGCACGGCTTATATGAAGGACAAACCTTCATATAAGCAGAGGGAGGGCAAACCTTCATGTAAGCAGAGGCAGAGGGAGGCTGCCTCTTCCCTGTTGCTTCCTGTGTCTTTGAAGTACACGTCCGGGACTCCAGATCCATCCTGAGAGAGGAAGTGATGCTTTTTCTTTTAAAAATGAACGTTGAGCTCGCAGAATTGGGGCAATGGTACCAGATGAGATGAAAAACAGTATTGGAGAGGTTGGCCATACTTCGTTAGCAGCTGTAAGGATGGAGGAGGCAATAGGCAGAGTGGCCAGAAACATTCACTTTGGAGTTGGAAGGGCCTACATTCAAATTGCTGTCCTTCCACTCACTAGATGTTTGTTTTTCGCCTTCTGAACCTCAGTGTTCACATCTGTAAAGTGGCCATAACATTTCCTGTCTCACAAGAGGGATGGTGAGGATTAAACAATCTATTGATATGAAATGCAGCATTGTAGCTGATGTATATATAGTAAACACTGAGTAAAGCTTTCAGTTACAGTTGTTATTATATATGCCCCAGATTCTGAGGGGCTGCTGTGTGTCCTTATGGGACTATGTCCTATGAAGAAATATCATCCATGTGTGTCATGGAGAATAAGAGAAAGGCCAGGAATCCACCACTCCTGCACCCCAGTGAGCCATCATCTCAGATTGGAGGAAGGGGTCATCCAGTACTTGGCTAAACCAGATGTACATATTTAAGTTTTGTTTCTTTTCCTCTTTTTCGTGGTCTTAAAGACAAGCTGCTGTTATGCTCTCTAAGAACCTTTTAAATGTCTGCTTTAAAACAAAAACCAGCAATTAAATCTCAGTGCTCATGATAACAGAGTATGTGAGGGTGCACTCATGAGCATGTCTGTATAGAAGACAGAGAGAGAGGGAGAGAGAACAAAGATGGGGGCACTGGGATTTAGCATGGAGGGAGGCTGGCCTCACAGAAGCTCTTCACTGCTGAGGAATTGGTTAGGTCTAAACTCTGCGCCCTGCAGAGATCTGGCAGCCTGCTCAAGGTTGTGTCCAATACACCCTGACCTTGCCAGGGCAGGTGGCAGATGGAATCTTCAAAGCCAGTGAGTTCAAAAATCCGTTTCTCTCACAGGGATTCTGGATGACTTCACTGCACACTCAAAGGTCAGCCAGTAGGGCTCCCTTTACTCCCCATGATGTCAAAGGTTTGGAAAGCTGTGAAAACTCCCCCGAGCAGACTGCCTGGGGTTTAGGGATCAGAGCGCCCCCTTCATAGGGCCTCAGATGACAGAGCTCTAAGAGCTCCCTTCGCTCGGCACCCTTGTCCACCAATTCAAGAGAAGATGGTGTTGGCCTGGCCATATCGCAACACCTTTCCTACCCTCCTATATGTCAAGATAACCAACATCATGAGCCTCGTGGAGAATAACAGGACATAGTTCCAAGTTTTCATCGCTTCCCTGTGTAGTGCCATGTAACATCTGTTGTATGAATAAGTACTAATCTTGGTTTGGTGGGAAGAACAGACACAGATACTATCTGGTTAAATGAAATTTCACTTTTCTAAAAGACAGAAGAAAGAGAATCCAACCAGAATATACAGTCAAGATCAGCAATATTATCCTAATAGGCATAGGTGTAAGATTCCAAACACCAAAGTTCTATTCAAGGCGTGGCCCATTTTGGATGTCTTCCTCACTCCAAGCTCAGCCTTTGTACATACACATACATACAGCTACAAAATTCTGCATGTCTGACTGTCTGCTGGGACCAGCTCATTGAGAGTCCTGGCCCTCTTCAACTCAGGACTACATAATGCCAAGCATAACCAGAGGGCAGTTATGGTACAATATGCCCAGACATAAACAGAGCCCTCATTTATCACCCCCAGCATCCAGAAGGGTATAAACGTAGAGTCAAAGGACTACAGCAACTGTCAGTTTTACCCAGACTTGTCTTGGAGTTACACAAGTAGCCCCCATAAACCATGTCTAGATATTATCTATCAATTGTCCAGCAGGGCCTATCTGGAGTCTTGGAGGTCCACATATTCCCAGGAGAATGTATCTGATTGCCCAAGATTTGATTAGGTGTCCATCCTGGTGCAATTTGCTGCGGGTCTGGAGTCATGAAAATGTGACCTGGTACCCACCTCAGCAGGAGTTTTGGGAGTAGACTTCTTGAGAAGAGTCCTCACAGGACAGGGAAATTGTCTAAAATGAATGTGAATGACTGCCTCCCAAAGGAATTTAAAGTGAGAGGCTTTAGCACTATGGCCAAATTGTTATTCACAACAGATTTAGGAAAGGAGTAACTCACCAGGAAAGATGGGAGTGGGGAGAGGATGGGGTGACTGGGAAAAGCCACGTAGGAAATCAGGCTCCCATCAAGGGGATTTGGTTGTGTTGCAGGGCTTGGGTCTTGTTGAGAACCAGACTAGCAGGGAAGAAGACTGAGACATGAAAAAAAGAAAAGTATGGACTGAAACATACAATGGGGAAAATCCTAGAAAGTGCTGCTACTCAGCAAGCATTAAGGCACCCAAGACTGCAGGTCTTTGGAAACACCTGAATTCCAGACCCCTTTCAGTTGGTGTGGAACCAAGGCTGGCAATTCCATGCATTGCCCTCTGAAGGAGTGGCTTATGGGCTAGGTAAATAAACACAGCAAAAGCCTAATATGTGTATTAGGGGATGGCAAAAGAGAAGTGAGCAGTCAGGACATGGAGGGCTACATGCTGCTGCAGCATCTTGCCCATATTATGAGGTGCTCCCCCCATATAGTCCAGCATCATGTCTTAGTGTCTCTGAGAACAAAATTTTTGTTATGAATGAAAATAGAAAAAACAAGAAACATTTAAATCACATTAAAATAGGGCAAGAAAACATAAATTTCTTTATTATCTAAAAGGATACATACCATCTTGGTAAGAAACAGTAAGGGGAAAATGAACTTTATCTTGCTAATTAGTAGTTCTTAGTCTTTTCCAGGTTATGTCAGTCTCTTTGGGTTAATTATTTTCTCTTCTTCCTGGGGGTCTCCTCTCTCCTTCCTCCCTCCCAGCTAGGTATAGGGAAGTACGAAGGCTACCTCATGGCATTGACCGGCACTGTGCATATTGTTCTGCTTGCCTTTGGGCGTCAGACTTCATCATCACTGCCTCTGCTGCTGAGGATCTTGGCTGGTGTAACTGTGGGCTATTGTCTCAGCATAGAAACTTGGCCATCTTGAGGCTGATGAGGCCCCACATCAGCTATTGAAGTCCCTGTGGATCCCCGGGGGTGGGTAGCACCTCCCACTCAATGCTTGGCCTGGGAGCTTTTCTTTGCAGCCCTTAATACAGAGTCATTCCCCACTTGGTGGAATTCCCTGAAATTCTAACAACCAATACTCTCACACCCTTCAGGCATTTGGGCACACAAGGGAGCCACAGGAGACTCAGTGCCATCACAGGCATCCTGTTCATGCCTATAAAGTTACATGGTCATTTCTACATTGTTCCTCTAGCCTGTGTTGACCCAAGGGTCAAGTTTGCCTTCAGCTTCCCCCTCAATCCATCTGAACGTGGAGTTTCAAGCCTGAATGGTAAAGCCAGAACCTCTCCTCCTCACTTCTCTGTATCTCTTCTGCCAAAGACTCTCTGCTTCGTCTTCCTATCTGGTGGAAACACTATATATCCTAGCATGATTTCTCTCTACCTATGACTCATGCTCAGACCTCCAAGGTTTCCTCTCAACATGTAAGGAAACATTTGGAATTTGGATCCCATTTTTCTCAACAAGGCCTGGCTTTAAGATAAAGTTACATGGTCATTTCTACATGTAACATGAAATAAGATACTTATTTCATAGGGAACTAGCTGATCATTTGCCTTGAGTTATCAGCCCTCAGCTTCCTATAATATATGGCATGTATTCAATGCATGGGACAACATGATTTACAGACAATAAGAACATTATTTCTGTTACATAGGTATTGAATTAGCATTTGGTGAATAAATGAAAAAAAAAAGAATGAATGTGATATATGTAAAATGATTGGGTTCCCTTCGTTCTAAATTTCCAGAATTCTCCATGCAGTGGAGTACACAGTAGAAGTCAGTTCAGACAAGGTGTAAAAAGGTATTGAGAATGGATTTGTATTAGGCTGTTCAAATGGAGATGGCCCTTATTAAGCTCCAAGTTTTAATTACCTTTTCTCTATTTAGGAGAAGAACATGAAAAGGGATCATTTCCTCCCTTGGTTCCAGTGAACTGCCACATAATGACAATGGCTTTGCATTTTTGAATAATGAGAAATATTCAGAACTGAGGCCCCTTAGCGAATCATGAGGGTCCCCCTGTACTTGATGTGGGTAGCCAAGTCCTAGAGCACTCAATATCTCCTTTCATAAGAGAGAAGAAACACACAGAGATCCCAATGGTGAATGGCGGACTGCTGTCCCCTGAGTGAAAACTGATCAGGAGGTGATCAGTTGATCAGGAGGAGAAAGTTGACCTTTCTCACTAGGAATATATTTTAGCAGCAGTTTTATACAAGGTAATTCTTTGCCCCACCTACCCGTGAAGATAAAGAAGAGAAAAATAATAGGACTGGGGTATTTTTTGACAAAATGAAGAAATTATTCTTCAGATTTTGTTGTAAAATTAAATTATTTTGAATGGTGAGATTTAGCGTGCCAGCATGCATAAACACCTGCAGGGCCGCTGAAGCAAAACTGATTGCCAAGAACATAAAAATGTACTGCAAGTTTGGGATCTGAATAACGTTAACAGACCTGTTAGAATTTGTGTCAATTGCTATAAGTGGCCAGAATGCTGCTTGGACAAGCAGGCAGTGTTAGTATTAGTGGGGCATTGTGTTTCCAGCTGGTAGAGGTTATGGTTAACAAACAAAGCCAGAGTCATTCAGACCTTCCCAAGCAAATCTTCTTTCTTGTATTGAATTATCTGTAGAAAAAAAGAGAGAGAGACGGTAGGCATTTTCTCATCTTTATCAGGAATGGGTGACTTTTGTGACTTTTCTGAAGGTTTGTAGAGATAGTAATCATACAAAACATAGAAGTACTTAGGGTAAACACTAGAAGTATAAAAGATAATGACAATGTGGTAGAAAATAACATTTCTGCCTGAACAGAAAGTCAACTGCATCTTGACTCTCCTCTCATTCACAGATGACCTTGCTCCAGTAGTCACTGCCTTGGAGCATCCCTGCTGCACACTTGTATAGCTATTAAATAGGAAGGTGAATGACAGTGGGCTTGAGCCATCAGCTGTCTCCATCTCCAGGGATGGCATTCAGAGGTGATTGCTAACGTGATAGGCCAATTCTTTCCCCGCAGATGAAATGAACCAGAATGGTTTATACCACTCTCTGAAAGAAACACACTCCCTCCTCATAGTCTGGTGGGAGGAAGACTATTCCCTCCTGGGGAATGGGGCCTGGGGCAAAGGCGGAGCACCCTGGCAGAGGACATTCAGGAAGACCACTGCTCCTGGATATGAATCTTTCAGAAGATGCACCTGTCAAATGCTGTCTTCCAAACATTACCAGAACAACCTATTGATAAGACAAAGCTGAGTTTATTGCTTTCCCAGGTAATGGAAGGGGAAGGGCAGAGTCTTATTTATTGAGACTTTGAAGTGTGGTTTAAGGTGGGTCTCTCCATGCGATGAGGGAGATGAAGTGGGGGGATGGGGACCTTGGTTAGGATTGGATCAGTGTCATGATACAATAGCTGAGGTGGAACAGCAAGTTGATGATTTTGAGCCTGGGATTCAAAGAGTCTTGGGGTGTAAACTGTTGATGCTTCCTAAGGAATAGAAATTGGGAAGTCCCATGAGTGAATACTTAAGTTGTAGTAATAAAGGCAGTAGACTAGTACAGCCAAGTTAATGGAGAGTCTATGTTGGGATAGGTGGTTTTAGTACTCACACTCCAGCAACAAAAAGCAGAAGGGAACCTCACAAAAGATCCTGCCCAGTCCTGTGGGGACCCATACACCAACAGTGTGAATATTTATTAGTTGCCTCCTCAGCATCAAGCCCCCTTTCTGATGGCCCTGATTTCTGATTAATGATTCTAGGGAGCCTGGCTCCATTCTTGTCTCTGGTGACAGTATGTGTGACTTAGTTCCAGGCTAAACCTGTCAAGCTAACCACAGGGATTACCACTGCATGCACTGATTCAGTCCAACAGTATTATAAAACATTTGGTGTGGATGTTTGGACAAAGATACTCTCTCTTTCTTGTTGGATATAAACAAAGCACTATATACCCTGGGAGCAGCTGTGGCTTCTTTGGATCTCTATAAAAGATCCAGGTTTAGGGAGAAACCAAGCCCATAGATAAAAAGAAACCAGACTCTCAGTCACGTGGTTGAGCTCCTGAATCAAACCTCTCCCAAACATAGTGTTACCTCTGGCCTTTATAAGTATGTAAATGTATAAATTCCCTTTGTTGTGTAAGCAGTGATAAGCAGAATTTCTCTTATTTGAAATGAAAAACATCTTATTTAGGATACAGGTGAACACTCACACTGCCCCAGGTGGTGTTCTCTGGGAGTGAAGAGAACCATTCCCAAAGCTGTCGCGAGATCAGCTCTTCTGCCTGGCTCACTGTGGTATGTCCAATACCTACAAAGTGTGTAGTGACAGTAGACTCCCATTAAAGTTTTCTTAATGGAGCAAATTATTAATGTTCAGATAATTAACTTGTGTGTTAAAGCAAGCATGGCGAAAAGAGGGACACTTGGCTTTCAATGACATACAAATATTATATAAGGTTAAGGAAAAAACTGCTTTCCTTTTGTATTTATATGTTATTCAAATTCTACATGGAGTCTCAGGGCCTGTGGGAAGCTCTTCATTTTATAATCACTCCCTTGAGCTGATAAAGGCACAGTTCCTCAGGAGTGAAGATTAGTCACATAGCTGACCTTTCCCTTCAATGTCTTATGTGATGTACTGCAATTCATTTGTTTAGAAAAAAAATGAAAATCTATACTCTTTTAACAACAATAATTTTAGCAATTGTAGTATTATTTTTATTTCTACATTATCTATTTTTATTATTATAAAGTCTTCAGTCAGTGGTGGTAGACATATATTTTTTCACACCTTAGATAAAATTCAGGACATAAAATGTGATGATATTGATAATCAAAATGCTTGAAATAAAGAAAAGAGGCTTTCTACAAAGCAAGGGGAACTTTATAATTCATTGAGAAATCACACAATGCAATTGTAACTTTTAGGTATATGGTACACTACGGTGAGTTATACTCAAATTATCAGAAACAGAAGCAGTTACGAATAAGGCAGGAAAACAATGGGGTGATTTTTTCCTTCATAGCTCAGGATCTGAATGGTGTGTGCTTAGATGCTTTGCATGTTAATAGTAAGTGTTCATATTAATAAAGTTTACTAAAGGTTGGTCATAAAACCAATTAATATAGTTTAAATATTTGTCCCTGCCCAAATCTCATGTTGAATTGTAATCCCCAAAGCTGGAGGTGGGGCCTGATGGGAGGTGTTTGGGTCATATCCATCATGGCTTGGTGCTGTCCTCTTGATAGTGAGTTCTTGCAAGATCTAGTCATTTAAGTGTGTGGAACCTTCAATCCTGCCTTGCTTTCTGCTCTGCCAAGTGAGATGCTGGCTCTTCCTTTGCCTTCTACCATGAGTAAAAACTTCCTGAGGCCCCACCAGAAACCAAGCAGATGTCAGTACCATGCTTTCAGTACAGCCTTAAGAACTATAAGCCAATTAAACCTCCTTTCTTTATACATTACCCAGTCCCAGGTATTTCTTTATAGCAATGCAAGAAAAGCAGTACCAGAAGTGAAGTGGGATATTGCAATAAAGATACTTGAAAATGTGGAAGCAGCTTTGGAATTGGGTAATGGACCAAGGTTGGAAGAGTTTGGAGGGCTTACAAGAAGACAGAAAGATGAGAGAAAGTTTGGAACTTCTTAGAGACTGGTTAAATGGTTTGTGACCAATATGCTGATAGTAATAGGGACAGTGAAGTCCAGACTGATGAGACCTCAGGTGGAAATGGGGTCTTATTGGGAACAAGAGCAAGGGTCATCTCTGTTATGCTTTAGCAAAGAACTTGGTTGTGTTGTGTCCCTGCTCTAGGGATTTGTGGGAGTTTGCACATGAGAGTGATGATCTAGAGTATCTGGCAGAAGAAATTTCTAAGCAGGAAAGCATTCCAGATTTGGCTTGGCTGCTTCTGATAGCCTAAAGAATGACTTAAAGTTGGAACTTATATTTAAACAGGAAGCAGAGTGTAAAAGTTTGGAAAATTTGCAGCCTATCATATGGCAATAAAAGAAAAGGCTTTTCAAGACAGAAATTCAAGCAAGCTGTGGAGCAACCACTTGCTAGAGATACTGGCATAACTAAAAGGGAGTCAGGTGCTAACATCCAAGACAATGGGAAAAAGACCTCAAAGGCATTTCAGAGACCTTGGCGGCAGCCCTGCTCATTACAGGTTCAGAGACCTAAGAGGGATGAATGGTTTTGTGGGCCAGGACCAGGGCCCCACTGCCCTGTGCAGCCTCAGGACACTGCTCCCCCCATCCCTGCTGCTCCAGCTCTAGCCATAACTCAAAGGGGCCCAGATACACCTCCAGCTGCTACTTCAGAGAATGCAAGCCAGAAGCTTGAGCAGCTTCCCTGTGGCATTAAGTCTGCAGATGCTTAACTGTGGGTACAAGAGTGAAGGTTTAGCAGCTTCTGTCTAGATTTCAGAGGATGTATGAGAAAGCCTGAGTGCCCAGGCAGAAGCCTGCTGCAGGGGCTGAGCCCTCCCAGAGAACCTCTACTAGGGCAGTGCCAAGGGAAAATGTGGGATTGGAGGTCTCACGCAGAGTCCCCACAGCGGCAGTGTCTAGGGGAACTATGAGAAGGGGGCCACCATCCCCCAGACCTCAGAATGGTAGATCCACTGACAGCTTGCACTGTGTGCCTGGAAAAGCCACAGGCACTCAACCCCAGCTCATGAGAGCAGCCTTGAGGGAGGAACCCTGCAAAACCACAGGGGCAGAGCTGCCCAAGGCCTTGGGGGCCTACCGTTTGCGCCAGTGTTTCCTGGATATGGGACATAGAGTTGGGGATTATTTTGGAGCTTTAAGATTTAACAACAGTCGGGCATGGTGGCTCATGCCTGTAATCCCAGCACTTTGAGAGGCCAAGGTAGGTGGATCACTTGAGGTCAGAAGTTCGAGACCAGCCTGGACAACATGGTGAAACCCTGTCTCTACTAAAAGTACAAAAATTAGCTGCGTGTGGTGGCAGGTGCCTTCAATCCCAGCTACTTGGGAGGCTGAGGCAGGAGAATCGCTTGAACGCAGGAGGCGGAGGTTGCAGTGACCTGAGATTGTGCCATTGTACTCCAGCCTGGGCAACAAGAGTGAGACTCCATCTCAAAAAAAAAAAAAAAAAAAAAAAGATTTAATGACTGCCCTGCTGGGTTTCAAACTTGCATGGAGCCTCTAGCCCCTTTCTTTTGGCCAATTTCTCCCTTTCGGAATGGGAATGTTTATCCAATGCTTGTACCTCTATTGTATCTTAGAAGTAAATGACTTGATTTTTTATTTTACAGGCTCATATGTAGAAGGCACTTGCCTTGTCTCAGATGAGACTTTGGACTTTGAACTTCTGAATTAATGCTGGAATGACCTAAGACTTTGGGGGATTATTGGGAAGACATGGTTGTATTTTGCAATATGGGAAGAACATAAGATTTGGAAGGGGTTGGAGTGGAATTATATAGTTTAAATATTTGTCCCTGCCCAAATCTCATGTTGAATTGTGAACCCTAAAGTTGGAGGTAGGGCCTGGTGAGAGATGTTTGGATAATATCCCTCATGGCTTGGTGCTGTCCTCATGCTAGTGAGTGTGTTCTTGCAAGATCTGGTTTAAAAGTGTGTGGCACCTCCAACCCCCTTGTTCCTGCTCTGCCATTTGCCACACTGGCTCTCCATTTGCCTTCTGCCATAAGTAAAAGCTTTCTGACACCTCCCCAGAAGCCAAGCAGATGTAAGTGCCATGCTTCCTATATAGCCCTCAGAACTGTGAACCAATTAATCCACTTTTCTTTATAAATTATCCAGTCTTGGATTATTTGTTTATAGCAATGTGAGAATGGACTAATATACCAATCAAGAAAGTAAATACCACCCAAAGGGATTAAGATTGACTATAAATTTTAAAATATGAACATTCTGAATTTTTTTTCCTGTTATTAATGCTTAATGAAGTCCTGGAAATGGGAATGGAGAAGTGGATCCAAATACATCCACATCTGCTTGTGCTTTCTGCTGGGCCTTATCTGCAGTCTCTCTCTGCTATGGTCTGAGTGCTTGCATCCTCCCAAAATTCATATGTTGAAACCTAATCCCCAATGTGGTAGTATTAAGAGGTGGGAAACAATTAGGTTATGAGGGCTCTGCCTTCGTGAATGGGATTAGTGCCCTTATAAAAGAGGCCCAAGGAAGCTTGTTTGCCCCTTCTACCATGTAAGGACACAGAATGATGGCCCCATCCATGAGGCAGAGAGCTAGCACTCATCAGACACCAAATCAGCTAGCACCTTATCTTGGACTTTCCAGCCTCAAGGACTGTGAGCAATAAATTTCTGTCATTTATAAATTATCCAGTCTAAGATATTTTGTTACAGTAGCCCAAAAGGACTAAGACATCCCCCTTAATGACTGGAGTCAGAATCACATCAAGAAATAAGGCTGAGTTGGAGCCAGCAACATTTATTCACAAGAGAAAGACAGGAATTGGACTGGCTGAAGAGAGGTCCACAGACTCAGAGACCATCCACCTCAGCTATAGCACAAGGCTCAGTACTGTATTTCCAGTGTTAGGGCTCAGCACTGTATTTCCAGTGTTAGTGCTATTCTCAATTCTGTCCGTAGTTCCTGCTACTGAGGAACTTCATACACAGCAGGACAGTCTTTTGCTGTGCCATGAATTCAAACACAATCTGTAAAGACAGTTAAGGAAGCTACGTCTGTGCTTGGGCGCCTTAGAGAATTGTTGGCTTGAAGTACTAAGAGAAAGATCTGGGCTGGGTAGTCCTCAAAGACTCCCTTGTGGTTCAAGATAACAAAATATAAAGGCTGAGCATCTCGTGCTCCCAACCTAGTTCTAGAAGCATCTATGGAGGGATAGTGAGTGGGGCTCTCTATGGCAGTGATTGCCTCTAATGAAGGAACCAAAAGCCAGGCAGGGATTAGGGTGGGCTTCTGGTTTTAGAAAACATGATGGTAGAGCTCTTCATAGGAAGTTTTTCAGATCAAGGTAGGATCCTGCTTGGAGGATCCTGGCCTGGCAGTCTGGATCAGCCTGGAGGTGGAGGTAAAGGGTGTGGAAGCTGGACTCACTTTGGCACACAAGGTCCAGGAATGAGTTGAAAACCAAGGCCCCGTGGCTATGGAAGATTGTATCACATGACCCTAAAGCATGGCAGGGCAGCCAGGGGAGCAGTTCTGCCTCTCTACCTTAGACCTGCAGGGTGACATCAACATTGATAACATTGAAGGCATGATGTTGTCAATATTTATTACAAGCACACTTGTAATCTTAAATTTGCCCTTTATCCTAGCCTCTATGGTGCCTATTGTATTTATGGGTGAATAGTTGGAGGTGACAGAATATATATAACCTTTCAGCTGCATTTGAAATTTTATGTTTCTTAAAGTTACAGAAAGTTCATTCCCAGGATTAGGGCTAATGACTCTTCTCCTGCTCCTTACAGATAATGTGGCACTTCCATTGCCTAGTATGGAACCAATATATCACACGAATGTGCGCTTACCTAGAACTAGTCTTATATCAGGAATGAGGATCCATGGATCCTTGCAAAGAAAGAAGTAATAATTGAGAGAAACCGTATACTCTCAGGATAGGAAGGGGGAAAATCAAGGATACTGCCATCAACCAAATGGTTTGAGTCCAGGCAGAATCTAAACCATCACTCACAGTGCGCCATCCGCTCCAGCACCAGCCCTCCTGATTCTTTTGCAGGTCAGCAGGCATGAAAGAGTTAATAGCAAAGGCCATGAGAAACTTGCTCACTGTTATAGAGAAATCACTTTTAGTTCAGTTGCTGCTACCAGAGGAGATGCTTGATAGCAAGAGAGGAAATAATAAGGAAGGAAAGGACTTTTGAATCACATGAGAGTCTTCAAGGACTACTCAGCCCAGATGTTCCTCTTATTGCTTCAAGCCAATAATTCCCTAAAGCCCCCAAGCACAGATGTAGCTTCCTTCACTCTCTTTACAGATTGTGTTTGAATTCATGGCAGACCAGGACACTATCCTGCAGAGTATGGACTTCCTCAGTAGCAGGAACTAGGGACAGAATTAAGAATGATATAACATATATGAAATAACTGAAATAACTGTATTCCATAACTGGAAATACAGTGCTGAGCCCTGTGCTGTAGCTGAGGTGGATAGTCTCTGCACTTTAAAAGAGAGCCCTTGACAAACTGCAGACAAAGACTGATATAGCTTCTTGATTAGAAAATCAGCTGAAAGGCCGGGCGCAGTGACTCATGCCTGTAATCCCAGCACTTTGGGAAGCCACAGTGGGTGGATCACTTGAGGTCAGGAGTTCAAGACCAGCCCAACTAACATGGTGAAACCCTGTTTGTACTAAAAATACAAAAATTAGCTGGGCATGGTGGTGCACGTCTGTCACCCCAGCTACTTGGGAAGCTGAGGCAGGAGAATTACATGAACCCAGGAGGCAGAGGTTGCAGTGAGCCAAGATTGTGCCATTGCACTCCAGCCTGGGCAACAGAGCCAGACTTCATCTCAGAAAAAGAAAAAAAAAAATCAGCTGAAAAGACCAGAAGAGAACTCCATGAGACAGGGAATAATGGTGAGCCAGGACTATTATAGGAGAAACAGATCTGGGCCAGATTCAGGACTTCACGCATTCCAATTTTAGAGAGGAGGGCTTGGAAGTTAAGGACTGAGCCCTTCCACCATCACTACCCACTCCATGCTAAGAGAACATTAGGTGGCCTCTGTGTTTAAGACACTGTGCTGCTGAGCAGGACATGCTTGCTATTGAGGTGGGTAGGGTGGTAGGTTACATAAGGTTCCTTCCAGGCAGTAAAGAAGCTGAAGAAAGAGCAGGTTATAGAAGTGTTGGTGCAGCAGCCAGCCACAGGGAAAGGAATTTGGTGGCCTTGGAGGAAGGGAAAGTGGGGGCAGTATCTTCTGTAGGATTAACATGGATTTGCATTTGAATTGTAAAATGAGAAGTTGCTTAGTCTGATCCCAGATTGAGGGTCCATGGTGCTCGTATGTATTTCTAGATTATTTGTAATATGTTGTTTATATGCATGTATATGTACAAATGTAAGAGCTCTTAGCAAACTTAAGCATACACACAAAGGCTTAAATTACTTGTTTAATACAGTGGTGTCCAGTTGGGTTTTTGTTTTTTGTTTTTTTGGGTTCTTTTTGGCCAAATTCATTAATGAAGTCAAATCTAATTTGAAAGTTGAATGTCTAAAACAGATAAATGCAAGAGCTACTGGGATCGAAGCAGACAAATTGAGAAAAGCAAAATCATTTAATCAAAGAGGAAGACATGGCACAGCTCAGCTTCCTGGTGGACAACCTCAGTTGTGCTGTTGTTACTAGTGTCTAACAGGAAGAGGAACCTAATTCCAGCTAGGCCACTTAGAACTGCTGAGCTTGAGCGAATTATCTTCTCTCTCTGAGGATTCATTTCCTCCTCTGTAAAATGGGGATATTAGTAGCTGGTTTTAGATAACTGTGTGTGGATGATTAAATGATATAACATATATGAAAGCACCTAGCATAGTATCTGGTGAAAGCAGTGAAGGATGTTGGACAAGTGTTTGTGTCCCTTCTGCAGCCAATTAAGGTTCTAGGAAGCTGTAACTCTACCTATACTGGCTTTCCAGTAGCTTATTTTTTATTGTTCTATTGTACTGCTTAAATAAGGATAACTTTTCCAGAGATAGCCCAAGTTTCTCATTTCTCTGGCTTTTGGAATTTCCAGTGCTTCACAAAGACTTTAGTGTTAAGAATGTAAGATGTAGCACAGTATTTCAATAAGTCCCTAGTTCTACATGGAAGGGAGCAGTGCGCCTCAAATGTTCTTGGCATTGATTCACATTTGGATATACATTTCAATCATAACATGGACATAGATATAAAACTGAAACAACAGTTTCATGAAATTAATACATATAACATGATGCACTTTTTTGTTTTTTTATTAAAAATAGACTACTGGTCACAATCATTAAATTAATTTCACAAACCCATAATGGGCCACTGCCATTGCACTGCCTTTGCACAAACCCATAATGGGCAGCAGCCCATTTTTGAACACACACAGTGTTCAAAAAACACTGTGTGATATGCACTTTGAAAACGACCGCTGCATTTTGATCCAGTGTGGGAGTGTAAGAAGGAAATATGGACTCATAACTAACTGCACATATTTTTAGGACCCTCTAGAGTGATTTTTTTCTGAAAAGCCAGAATTCTAAAATTGTCATCACATATTTTCACTGGAAATTAATGTCATCTCTTGGTTTTAGCTTCTCTGCATAGAACACTACATGCCTGAGTTTGTGTTGCCACATTTGCATAGGCACAAATAAGTTATTTTTACCACAAATATTTAACTTTCCAGTTTGGAGCTGTGCTGTGCTTAGCCTAAACAGCATAGAGAGACCAACTGTGTATTTATAATTAAAGAAAAATGCTGTGCAAAGCCACAGAAGGAAGGAAGAGGCAATTCTTGTTGGAGGTATGTGTCACTGCCATGAAGGGGTTCCCTGAGGTGCTTGACTCCACGTGGACTCCTTCATTCCTGCCAGGTTGCAAATACTACAACAAGTGCTGTGGAGAGAGAGACGAAGATGTAGCACCTGCCTGTAAAAAGTCTAGTGGGGGAGTCTGACAGGAAATTGTTTTCCAGTGTAACAGTGTCAATCATATAATTGGTGCTTTCAAATTTTGTAATTTGCCAACCTTCCACAGGGGAGAGGGTGGTGACCAGAGACACATGCTGACCCCACTTGAGCAGGCTCTTGGAAATATGGAAATCCTTCCCAATAGGGAAGGAAAGGCTGAAGATACGAGAGAGAGGGGATAACTGGTGTATGGGCTTTGACCCAGAGACACGTGGCCCAGCTCTTCTCACAGAGCACACAGGATGCTCTGCCCTCCTATAGCAGGCACATCAGGGCCCCATCTCATCTTTGTGGCATATGGAAACAAATGTTACTACATGGGCAGGATTCGGAAGCAGCCATGTGCTGCTCTTAGGACAAGGGCAGAGGACCCAGCATTAATGCAATGCCTTCTATCACCTTTCCCAACTACCAGAACTTTGGCCCACCCATCATCTGCCTCCTCTCTCCCAGGTCTCTTGGTGCCCAGGTTTTCTCACATACTTGCAGCACTCTCTGGTGTCGTGGAAGCAGTTCTGCCCTCTTCCAACCTGGCTCAGCCTTGAAAGGGCCACTTTTTTCACATTGGTGCAGGTAGGTCTTTTGTCACCATCCAAGCCTTGTTCCTATTCTTCTATCAACTTTCATCAGCTTGTACGGAACAATACATCCCCTCCCCAGTGCTCTGCTGTGCACATTGAAACTGCCCTTCTCAGAACTGAGCCCCGCCTCTGTCATCCCATGCACCTCCTACATCCCACCCCTGACTCTTGGATGTCCCACTTCTGTTCAGACTTCATCTCTGATTTTAGCATCAGATACAGAAGCTTTTTCCTGCTAAGTCCTCTCCTCCCAGATCTAATTCACAGCCTCTAGTCCAGCTGTGGGCAGTCTTTGAACATTTACTCTAAAGCTCCAAGGGACCCAAAGGTGATGCAAGAGCCACCTCCCACCACTCAGAAAGGAAACACTCACTGTGTCCATTTGGCTTCAATCAGACAAACCCAAGATATTCCGAGGGATGAACCAACCTGAAACAAATCCCTAAAAATCTACTTTAACAGAGAGGACAAAGTTTCAGGAAAGAATGGAAGAAAGTATAGAAACTGGAATTATACAGACTAGTAGGGGCATGGAGGCATGCATACAGCATAGAAGAGAAGGAAGTCACTCTCTCTGCTTCAGTGTCATGATGGTGTGAGACCTTGACCAAGAATGTAAATTTAAACCTTCTGGGAAACCTTGTTCTGCCCCAGCAGACAAACAAAAGGAGGCTGAGAAAAGTCAGTGTCAGGGCCAAGGTGGACTGATAGGAGGGAGGAGCATGTCTAATCTCAAGCAGCCTGCACTGGTGCAAGGAGACAGCCAGGAACACTGGGACACACCTGCCAAGGCTGCCAGAGGAGCATTTCATTGGAGTGGACCCTCAGGCCAAACCACGGGAATTGCAGTCAAGCAACATCAAGTCAAAAGACAGGCTGCAAGGTAGGAGGTGAAGACATGAGCAGAAGGCTGGAAAGATTGAGCAGAGACTTTAAAGATGGAAATCAGACTTTAGCAAATGAGAGGTCAGGACAAGGAAGCCGGGGTGTGTCACAGAGCAGACAAGAGGCAGAGCCCACCCTGGAACATGTTACTCACGGTGCCTACCATCTCAGCCTCCCCTGCATGCATGTACAACTTCACCCCTAATATCTGTTGAACAGGCAGCCCTAACCACCATGGTTTGTAAAATGTGTGTCCCTGGCCACAGGTGATTGGATCAAGATGGGGACATGCTCCCAGAAACCTGTTTATGGGCAGTCCAGTGACTTATGACATGGCCTGGCACCCTAAGGTGAGTTGAGTTGATTAGATTACGCCACCAAACTTAGAAATGTCAGGGAAATGAAGCAATCATAGTTCCTTCTCTTGGGCTTCTCTAAGAATCCATTTCTATTATTGTTCCATGAGTATTTTATTATAGAACACCATAAGCACTCCCATCTAGACTTTCATTGAACTACCTTGAGTGAGCCTCTATCCCCGTACAACCTGAAGACTCACCTGAACACGTATGGACTTGTAGCTGTCCAGAAGCACAGTGATGAATGGTGTGTTTGGCTACTACATTTGTTTTCACATAGTTTCCCATGGTTTAGAAGTGCTGAAGATGAAACCCTAAAAGAGTTGGAACCCCCCGCCCCAAGTAGAACAGAAGCTGGAATTAGCAAAATAACACAAATAGGCATGAGATTCATCCTACTGCGAGGAAGTCACACTTACAGGAAGAGAAGCACAAATGAGGGAGGACCCCCACTCACTTGAGTGTACAAAAAATGCTGTGTTTAGAAGCTCAGAAAGATCACAGTTACTGACTTTTCCTAGAGGGGGTATAAGAAGTTTCATGGAGACCCAAAAGGTCTGATGGCAAGATACCTTCCCAATGTTGAGTAAAGCGCTATGAAGAGTCTGCCAAAACTATTCAAAGCCACTGCTTCTCATGGACATAAACATTTCACCAGGAGTGAACATGGCAGTATTTTTTGAGTGGAAAAATGAAAAATGTGAGAATACAGGTGGTATTTTCATTGCTTCTTCCTACTGCCCTTTGGAACTCTGGAAGACTGAAGAATATCTAAAGATGATCAGTAGTGGACTCACAAGAATAGGTTGATATTTAGAATGAGGTTCTGAAACACAGCTTAAGATACCAGAATAAATCATTCTAGCCAAGAGTGCAGAGAATCTTACATGAGGGACTATGTTGCTTAGTGATTGATTAGTTGATCTCATCAAGAGGATTTAAAAACTGATACCAAGAGGAAGAGTAAGACAACACAATCAAACAGACAACCCACAAGACCAGTTGCTATGAATGACATCCAGTGGGATGTGGAAAAAAAGGGTTCCAGGACAGGAGATTTCCAGTGATTCACAGGAGATAAGATTGAATCCTAGATGCAAATGACGGCCATGGCCTTGGGTGTCCTAATGCATCCTGCAGAGAGAACAAATAGAATAACCCAGGACAATGACCACAGCCTTGTAGGTATAACTGTAACCCAAACATATCAACAGACCACTTAGAAGCAGACAGATTAATGTGCTATACATGCCTGAAGAGCTGCGTACCTAAGGTTGAAAGCTCATTGATATGCATATTGTGGGCATTAGCAGAAAGGAGCCTGCCAGGGGCATATGACAGGTGGAGAGGTGAAACTCCTAAAACAAATCAAAGCACTAGTACAGAGACAAAAATCCAGTGGTGAGGGAGAAATCCACTGAGGAGATGTTTCCTGGAAGTCTTCTTTGGTTAAAGACAAAGTGAAAACTTCTCCAGTTGTTTTGCTACCAGTATTAGAATACTTTGGATGTAATGAACAGAAATCCTGACACAAACTAGATTGAACAAAGAAAGTGTAGCATCCGGACAGAGTGTCTAGAGATAGGATTGTAGATTCTGTAGTTAAGGATGGGGGGTTCAGGGATTGTAGATTCTGTGGTTAATGATGGTATCAGGAACACCAGTTCTTCCCAGGCTACTGGGCCATCCTTCCTTCCTTTCGATTCATCTTCAGGTTGGTCGCAAGATGGATGCAGATCTAGGCATTGCATCCAGACATGAAAGTATCCACAGGAAAATGTACTTCTTGTAGCTCTCTGTTAAGAGCAAGGAAAAAATTATTCAAGTGCCCAGCAAACCGGCTCCTTACACATCATGGCCAGAAGTATGCCAGTGTTTGAAGCAGTCATTGGCAAAAGGAATGGGACTGTGTGGGCCAAACAGGTTCAGCCCTGAAGATGGATCCCTTCTTCTGGGACACCAAGAAAAACACCATCCCCTTCTCCCCTGGCAATACCCAGCCAACCTTCCAGCCAACTCTCCCCCACAGACACCCGATTTCTTCTCATGACAACTCTGCACTCCATTATCCACCTTCCTGGAAGCAAACCATTCTGTAGCCTATTCCAAAAAGCTCAAGCCAGCACACACACCACAGGGCAACAAACCAAATCTGAATCTCAAAGCTTGCCAGACCAGCAGCGCCCACTGAGAAACTCTCCAGATAAGAGATGGTCCCAGCAAACCCACCGCCTCGTGCCATGTCTCTGCACATGCCATCAACGCTCTACTCTCCAGTGAAAATGGCTGAGGGGAGGAGCTTTTCCTCTACAGACCCAACGCTGCCATTTCCCTCCCCTGTGGTGGGACTTGAGGAGGGGCTGGAGAACACGTCTCCACACACATGCGGCTGTGGTCTGCTCTTGGCTCTCTCTCTCTTCCCACTCTTCTGCAGTGCAAACCAGGGTGGAGGATGATGTGAGACCCGACTTTTGGAACACTTGTCATTTCAAGAACCAGAGAGTCAAAACCCTTCAGGCATGTTTGGAATCCCAGAGAGCTCAGCACAGGACTCATGCTGCCAACACTGTGACTCTAGACTATCTCTCTGGGAATCGGGATTTCAGCTCCTCTCTCCACACACCTTCACCACCAGCACTGGGCACCCACTTCAGCAGCTCCCCACTCAAATTAGTCCCCCTCCTGTATGACACTGGGCTTCTGACACTGGCTGAATTCCTGTCAGCCATTTTCTCCAGTCCTGGGGTTCTCAGTGTCTGCAGATACTCACATGGGTAATGGGTTCCTTGACTCAATGCCAAGCATCTGTCTCCCAAAGAGCAGTAGCCCTTTCCTAGGGCCTCAGCCGTCAGCTCTGCTGCCCTTTGCTGCCCTCCCCTGGCCATTGACATCACTGCAGGTAACTCTTCAGGACTCTGATGGATTCATTGATAGGTCGATTCAATAAACACTTGTTTAGGGGCCCTCTGTACCACGCGATGTCCAGACACTGAGGATTCAGTGATAAAAATACATGGCACCTGTCTTCCAGGAGGAAAATGAGAGAGAGAGAGAGAAAAGGAGAGAGAGAGAGAATGAATGAATGAATGAATGAGAATGAGAATGAGAATGAAAGAAGGAATGAGAATGAGAGGACTTTTTGAATGGGAATGAGTGGATTCTGGTGTGCCCTTGTGGAAGTCTCGATTTGCTCATTGTTCTGCAGTCCCCACTGCCTAACACCTTCACCTGAAAAGGAATTCCCCCGGCTTCCCCTTTGGAAGTGGAGTTGGAGAATTTATTTTAAACCGAGTATTTCTGAGCAAGTGCAAAGCACCCTACCCGGCACTGGAGGTATAATGGGGAAATGCTGGTCCCATCCCCCACAGAATTTACAATCTGGCTGAGGAAATAGACATAAGAAAATAATAGAGATTGTTTAATAACAGTTATGGTGTTACCTGGTACTGTATTCTGTCTTAGTCATACCTAGCAAGAGCTCCACACAACAAGGATAGGGCATGATGTCCATGTTTTAGGGGGTAAAGGAGTGAACCACAGAGGGCACAGTCTGTGCACACAGTAGGCACCTCAGGAAGTGCTGAATGCATGAAAGAGGCTGCAGAGCAGACAAAGCTCCTGGGAGCCAAGGCCAGTGTCTCCAGCCAGCTCAGCTGAAATCAGCAGCTCACGTGCTCCATTCTTCACCTGCAGCATGCCCACTTCATCCTGAAACTCTCTTCTACCCAACCACCTCATCTAAAGATGCAGATCCTAGTGTCCCAGACAGGACTGTTGGCAGGTTCCAAGTCAAGTGAAGGATAATTCAAGAGCCACAGTCCAATAGTGCAGGAGCCATATCTGCTCTATTTATCATTGTATACCCAATCCTTCACATAGTGCCTGGCACATAGGAGGTACTCCATAATTCTGTGATGGTTGTTGAATGAATGCATGGATTTTGCATAACTATTCAGGAAGGAGCTTAGCTTCTACAGAGAATTTGGTCATGATTGGATTCATTTGATCAGTGGAATCAGCCATTCCAGTTTACTATAGCCAAAAGTAGATTTAGAACCTAATTTGGCCTATTGGCTACCAAAAGGGTACAGACTCTGAGTTGTAGTGAGACCGCCAGTCTCCCTGCAGGCCCGCGAGGGCTCCCCCATCCTCCCTGGGCTGAGATTTAATAGTGCCTCTTTTTGCTCAGTCTGCTCTCTGGTCCTCAGGATGAGAGATCAGTATGAACTGATCTTCCTAGGGGAGGAAGAAGGGTTTCCAGCTGCAACGAGAGAGCAGCGTGCAGTGACAGTGAAGCACCAGGATGTAGAACAATGCTGCGAGAACACATTCCCTGAGGTTTGGGAATAAACTTCTTTAAGGGCTGTGCTCCCTTTTTGATGGGTCCTAGTGGGCCTCTGTGCTGGTAGGGACCGACTTTTCCTCAGCGATCCAGTGGAGGCTGCAATGTATTTTGCTTAAAACTACAGCTGGTTTGTAATTTTGGCCTCAGACAGTAATTACAGCTGCTGGGGCTCCTTGGAGAGATAATTACGGAAAGAATTCAGCATATTCATTTTATCTACACACTTAACCATCAATTAAATCATTACCATCTAATCCTATTCCAGAGTCTGGAAATGTTCTGTGAATATATAATTTTGAAGGCACTGAATTTTGTTTTCAGATGGTTTTAAGTGAAAAATTGCCCAATTTCCATAGCCAATGGAGGTTTTCTCTATGAAAGCAGAGCCAAGAGTATCTCCTGGCTTGTAGTTGCTGCCTCCCTGGGGGCCTGCACCACATAAAGGGCCAAGCAGGAATGGATTGATAGGAGGGAGCTGGGACTTTGCCTTTGATTTCCCATGTAGTTTGTGATTTTCCAAAGCAGGATTAGCACTGGGACTTAGAGGTCAGTGGCTGGGGACAGACTAGAAGGTGACTTGTTTTGCCAAGGAGCTTCCAGGAGAGTCTTCCCCTGCTGGGATTCTGCTAGGGCCCTGGGCCGTCATCCGCTTATCAAAGCCGGGATGGGGTCTTTTCACTATGCGAACCCAGGAGACAGTGTGGTATTTAAAAGCATGAGTGCTGGAGCTGGCTTCATATTCTGGCTTTGCCATTTTTGAGCTGTATGTCCTTGAGCAAGTTTCTAAATTCCTCTAAACCTCAGGTTCTTCTACTCTTTAGCAACACAATAGATCCTACCTCAGGGAGTTGTGTGAGACTTAAGTGAAGAAATGAATGTAACATGTTTAACACAGCATCTAGAACTTAATGGATGCTAGATAAACTTTGATAATTGATATTATTTAACATACATGTATGCACAAGAAAAGAAGAGAAGCAGAAGGGAGAAATCAAATGTCCAAAAATGTGCTTCAGCGGGAACTAGGGCCTCTGAAAGCACATGTGGCATGGGCTGGGGCTGCCCCTGGGCTTCGCTGTCCAGCCTTGGACTCCACGGGCGCTCTCTGCTCTCTCTGACCTTGACTTCCCTTGGGGATGGTCCCCTGGGAGCCTCTGACTGCAGTCCCCCTCTGCACCCCTCCTCTCTGACCCTGCCCTCTCATGGCTCCAGCCCTGGTGCTTCTCCAAAAACCTTGCTGCACTGCTGGCCCCCTGAATATGCCTGCTCTCCTCCTACACTTCCAACCACCCTTTTCTCTCTTTCTGATGGGCTTTCACTGGCTAACAGTGGGACATAGTCATGCCTCAAGTTTCTGACCTAAGTCACTTTTGTTTTTTACTACACCACACAAAGCAGCATCTGAGAAGATGGCCCACAGGGATGCAACTGCTTCCTGGCCTCCTTCAGCCAGGGAGACACTTTTTCTAATAGACAGGAGGCTTGGGCTGAATCCTCTTCAGACTATGCCTAATACTGGAATCCCAGAGGCACTATCTATACAGTGGGGCCCTGGGGAAGTCTCGTCTTTGTGAGCTGACTCTTCCAGATGGCTGCACTAGTCCTCTGGCCGGTGTTTGGGCTCAGACCATCCTACCCTACTGCCCACGGCACATGGTTCCTGTGCTGAAGTTACTAAAAAACCCAGTTCTTGTAGCTGGCATAGAACTGGTCACAAGGCTGGCTTTTGCCCTGGCATAAGCAGCCTCTATGTGGGAGCCCCAAGCTGGGAACCAGCCTCAGGCACAGCATCAAGTTCACGTGCTAGACTTGCCTGGAAAATACCCACTTGACCTTATAGTTGTGCCTATCGCCGAGCCAAGGGCTGCAAAGGAAATGAGAAGCTCCCAACTGCTGAAATCATGGAGCTGGAATATCAAGTCTCTGTGTTCAAGGATAATCATAGTTATCGTTGGAAGGACTGTACAGTGAAGACTAATTTTTAACCACCTCTGAGAGTTGTAAGAATTAAATAAGTTAATAAATGCAGAACACTTACAAGAGTGCCTAGTACCTAATGTTTGCTCAATGGATATTAGCTATTATTAGTATCATTATTATTAAAGGAGAAACCAGGCTTCATGAGGTTTATGGAGTCTTGGCCGGAAACACTGATTCTCCTGCTTTGAGAACTCTCAAGAGGGCTTACTCTTGGGCTGGTCCTCCTGTCCAGTGATCTCTGGAGCCAGTGACAACATAACAACTTCCTGATCCCAAACATTAGCATGTGGTACCACAGGCACCACAGGACGGTCTTTTAAGAACCTAGATCCTAGCGCTTCCCAGAGCAAGGGAAGAAAAAGCCCTCCCTGGCCATCCCCCCAGCCCCTCTGCCTTGACTCCCTCAAGGGGAAGCAGGAGGTGACACCAACAAGCTCCCTCTCCAGAAGCGGAAGACTAGTACCCTCATTTCTCCTTGCTTCTCTTCCCCTCCCGCTGAAGAATGTGGGTAGGTTGTTCCTGCCCTGCCTTTCTGTCTGTGAGCCCACTTTGGTCCCTGGTCAGCTCCGCAGGCCTCCTGCAATCACTGCTGAATCACGAATGATCCACTAGGCAGTGAGGACCCAATCCCTGAGGGGAGCTTGGGAGAGAAGCATGGGACACACCAGCATCACCAGGGCTGTCCACTTCAGGGCCCAGAGGCATGCATCCTGGTGCCCTTTTGCTTCAGTATTTGCAGTTTGGCAAATGGAAGTGTGTCTGCAGAGCTGGTGAGGTCACTCTGTCTGATGGACCACAAAGGCTTTCCAATGTTCTGGAACTGTCCGATTCAGAGTCTGATCAATCTTGCCCTCGTATCACTGATTCTCTGAGCAGGGACAGATGTGGCCACCTTCCTGTGCCATAGTGAATACCTCAGGGAACTGCCAACCCCCTTCACGACTCACCTTGGTACCTTACTCCAATTCTCTGTATTTCTCTCTGGCTCTCCTTGGCTTCCTTTTATAGGTTAGAACCCAGTTCCTTAGAGGGCACACAGAGGCCTTCACAACCTGGCCCCTCTCTATCTGGAGGCATAGCCAATCACTGCCTCTGAACATTTTATGCCCCAGCCCCAGCACACAGACCACTTCTAGGACCCTGGCAGCACTGCTTTGCGGTGCCACTTTGCTTTTGCATGTGCTGTTCTCTTTGTCTGTGATAGCTACACAAAGCTCCCTCACAAACATTTACTTCCTTTGAACTCAACATACAGACAACCTTTTCTCTGTATATATCTCTTTGTGATAGCTCCCAAAATGCTATTTTGTAATTTTGTGTTGGTTTTCCTGAATAAACTATGAGTTCCTTGAAAACAGATACTGTATCTCATTCATCTCTGAATCCTGAGACCATTGTATAGGCCCCAGCACACAACTAGGTGCTCAGTGTTGGCTGAATGAGATCAAGAGGGTGGGCTCAGCTTCCCATGTGCTCTGCATGAAGTGTGCAAACTCATTCCAGACTCACAAATTAGAGATCCTTCATTGACAATCATTGTATGGTTTCAGAAGATTGCACATTCAAACGTCTACACTCTAAAAAGCTGAATGAAAAACACCCTCACCAACAGCATCTCATGTTTTGCTTAACAGCATGAGCTCTACCTCTCTGGAGGGGCTTTAAGCAAAGCCTTGACAGTCTGCAAGGAAAGAATTACCACTGGGCTTGGGGTCCCGTGAACTTTGGGATATTTCACAAATATCCCAAATATTGTTGAGACAATCTAGTGACTTTGTGAAACTGAGGAGAAATCGGGAGGCCTTCTCTCCGAAGGGCTTCAGAGCCATCTGGTTCTATCTGAGATTTATTCTGAATGCAGCCTTTACAGTGAGAGGGTGCCATACTCAGGTTCAGGGATCTGGCTTGAGGCTTGGGGAAAACATCATTGCCTTTGATGGCGCCTGCTAAAAGCGGTGTGATACAGGCAACTCATGCAGATCTTCTCTGTTCAGGGCTCCAAATCCCTGCTGCGGCTTACCTCAAGGCGGAACAGGGTAGCAGCACACACCTCCTGCTCCAAGGACGACAGCATCCGCTGTGAGTGTGCCGCTTTAGCAAGATGACTGTGCTTTATTTATTGCAATTTCACACTACGATTATGCACGTCAATCTATGCTGAAAATGGCAACTGTGCCCCCTGTGTCTCCAATGTTGTATGATGTGTGGTTCTGCTTTCCAGACATACTGAAATAGTTTGAAAAAGTGGCAAACCCTGCTCTACAGAGCAAAAAGAATTATCTCAAAATAACTCACTTTTCATAGGCCTTCAAATGTAATTCTTTAGCAGGCACAATGAGGGAGGGGCAGGGTCTCTCCAGCTTCCCCAGAGACCTGAACCCCCCTTTTCAGTCGTGGCTTCACAGTGGATGGGTCAGCACTAAGGATGAGATGGCTGCCAGGCCCGGTTGACTGGGGTGGGGCAGATTCAGGGCTTGAGGTGGAAAGGAAAACTGGGAGCAGCAGGGGCATAGTCTTCACAGAATGAAGGAGGGTGGCCAAGGGTGTTGCTGATGGAACCAGGGAGGAGAAGCCAAGACTCAGAGGGTTATGAGAAAGTGGAGAAGCAAAGGCATCAAGGAGCCAAAGAGCCCAGGCATGGTGGCTCACACCTGTAATCCCAGCACTTTGGGAGGCCGAGGTGGGAGGGTCACTTGAAATCAGGAGTTCGAGACTGGCCTAGACAACATGGCAAAACCCTATCTCTACTAAAAGTACAAAAATTAGCTGGGCGTGGTGGTGGGTGCCTATAATCCCAGCTACTCAGGAGGCTGAGGCACAAGAATCACTTGAACCCAGAAGGCAACAGTTGCAGTGAGCCAGCCTGGACAACAGAGTGAGACTCCATCTCAAAAAAAAAAAAAAAAAAAAAAAAAAAAAAAAAAAAAAAACAAGGAGCAAAAGTGACAACCTTGCCAGGCCACCCTGAGATACATACATGCATGGAATGTGAGGGACTAAAAGGCCTCTTGAGAGTGCTACAAAGAAAGTGTTGTGACTTCAAGGGAGAACCAGGATTCAGTTGAAGTGCGAAAGTGGATAGAAAGCTTACATAAAGGATTAAGGATGTAGGGGAGGTAGGCATGGAGCACCAGAGGAGGGCTGGAGACAGTGGAAGTGGAGAAGGGGAAGTACAGGGTTTGGAAGTGGTTTGGAGAAGGGGAAGTACAGGGCAGGATATGATGACAGGAGAGACAAGAGAGGCAACTGGACTGGGGGTGTGGAAAGCACAGCCTGCCAGGTTTGATCTCAAGGGGCAAAGTCTGCTTCACCCAGAGGAAGCAAGGTGACCAGGCTGTCCTAGAAAATAAAGCCACAGTCATCCTCAGACCAGCTGTTCTCCTGGAGTTGTTTGAGAGAGGGCCTGAACTGTTTCTCCTCATGTACCCATTTATTCATCCATTCCCCAGTGTTTGTGAGCACTGGGTCTGGTGGGCCCCTGCTCTTCCCTCCACCTTAAACCCCCTCCTGCCTGCCCCACTACCATACCCTCCCCTGTGCCCAGCTAAGTTCTCAACTCCTGTCTGCCTTCTCCCTGATGCCAGTCAGGATGCCACTCCTCCCAAGGAGGCATGCTTTGCCTGTAATATGATCCCTCCAATGAATAACAATCCAATGTTAGATTTTCTACTCTATCCAGGCCACTGTGCTCAGCGCTGTACAAGCATCCCTAGTTTAGCTGTCACCCTGTGAAGTAAACAGTTTTGTCTCCCCAGATAAAAGAAACTGAGGCTTAACTAATTTATCCAACATCATGAGACAAATAACTGGCCGAGCTGTCAGATTAAGGTAGATGGTATTATTTCTTCATTGTTATATGCCCCACCACACTCTTGTCAGGGTCTTGACTCCAATGACTTAGGACTCGGGCCTGTGATTTGCTTCGATCAACAGAATATGAATGGATGACAACATGCCAGTTCCACATGTTTCTACTCACCCCCTTGAACTTTTAGCATCTGTCATGGGAATAACATGCCCTGGAAAACGGGCTTCTTCAGCTTGGTCCTGAAACAAGACAATGCAGAAGTAGATCTCTACCTGTCTGGCAGAGCTGCAGCCAACCACAAACTCATCAGCAAGAAATTAGCATGTATTGTTGTAAGCAACTAAGATTTGGGGGTTGTTATTGTAACAAAAGCTGACTAAATACAGATTTAAACTCACAGTGTTCCTCCATCCCAGTGCTTGTTGGGCATAGCTACCAAGCTTATTTGGGTCCAAATGTGGACTTACTTCTCTCCACCTGTTAGGAAAGGCTTTCTCTCTTCATTGTTTTATCATCAAGATGAATCTCATAACCTATTGGAGTTCCAGTTTAACTTTTCTTTTCCTTCTCTTGCCCTCTCCCTGGAAAAAGTTTTACATATGCCGACACATGTCAGCAAACCTCTCAACCTCACTTCTGTGCTGGTCAAGCAGCTTTGAAGACACAGCTATGCCAATCAGAGCACAACCAGTTTCTGGCATGGTCAGTGTAGGGATCACACAGTAATGCTGGTTTTAAAAGACTTTTCCTTCTCAGCTGTTATTATTCAGCTCACTTAACAATTAAAACTAGAACAATGCCTTAGAATTTTAAAGAAAATTATTTTGTTTCCATCCTGCTGGCACCGATTCATCATCCTTTATGACTTCACATTCCCAAATAATTTGGGATGTAGGTTTTTTGCTAATGTACTTTCAGCTGCTTTGCTTCTGATGTTTCCTCCCCACCTAATCAAATGCTTCAAAATAACCACAATTTCTAAACCCAGTAGGACATGCACTGAACAATATGTAGTAACATTTATTAACAGAAAGCCCTTTGTTTTTAAAACTCTGAAAGTTAATGGAATACTCTTTTTTACTTTAGAAGTCATGCTATGTTCTGTGTGGTTTTCCCACGGATGTGTTTTAAATGTTGCATTCTGTTAAGACTAAATTTTATAGTTGCAAAGATTTTATTCCTCCAAAGCAGAACATAATTTTCCCTCGTTATCTTAGCTTGAAAAGGCCTGAAGTGAAAATGTATGACTTTGCTTATGCAGCTTTTCTTCTCCTCTTCAGATAAAAGAACCACATTTTCCTTTGAAGACTCATCCCCTCTTCCCCCTCTAACCATGTAGTTTGGGTAGAGGTATCCACATCTTCAGCTCCAGGAGCGTCTTTGCATCTCCCCAGGCTTAAGCCCAATCATCACATTCAGGGATTGGTTCAGGGTGAGTGTGTGACCCAATTTAGGCCCAGGAATTTTGTTGGAACTATCAGGAAAAGTCACACCTTTCCACTGGACTTGAAGCTGCGAGGATATAAATGTGGAGTTGCTGGCTGCTATCTCACCATCAAAATAATAGACTGCACTACAGGATGGAGTGAAACAAAAGAAAGCATACTTGAGAAGTGGAGAAGGTGATAATGAGTCCTGATGACACTGTCTGAACCTCTGGATCCAGCTGTGCCTGAAACTGTTTCTTGCAAGGGACTAGCATGTACCTCATAACCAACAACAACAAATCTGACATTGCTGCTGGTTGGATCCCAACTCTAGAGAAGGAGATAGCTAGAAAATTAGTCTGCACACACGAAAGCAGAGAAAATATATACAAAATACCCAGTTGTTAATTTTAAAATGTGAATGAGCAATCAAGGGTCACTGAGTAAGGCAGAACTGACAGCATTACAGGTTTATATTTAAAAACACACACACACACTGAGGAAACAAAACAAACAATGATAAGAAATCAAATTCAAATGTGAAATAAATCAAAATCATAATAATCTTAAGTAATTAACATCTAGAAAATCTACTCATAAGCACTTCTGCTTGTTGCCACATTGGCCTCAAGTATTAGATAAGAATGTCCTGGCTCCCAGAGGCCTTCTCACTCCTGATTCTGTTCCCTGCAGTTCTGCTCACTCAGAAAAGCTGCTCTCTGACTCTATCCACTGCTTCTTTCCACAGAGGTATGGGTATGTAAGTTGGGCCCATTTCAAAGGCAATCTTCTCCCATCTTCTTGTGCGATGTCTTGAGAGGCTATTCTAAAGAAGTTCTGATTTTTGACAAAGTTTTGCTTCTACACAGTCAAAATGATCTCACTGGGGCTTCGACATGTTGCTGCTGGTCTATCCATTAGGACAGCTCTGAAAGTCCCCCTCTCTTCCAGAGTGCTTTTGTTTTTGTTGTTGCCTTACCCATAGTCCTTTCAGAGAGACTAGTCCCTAGAGCAGAGCATAAATTCCATACAAGATAGCAATGGAGCCAGTTGCCCAGAGAGCTTTGAATGGGACAGTTATCACACCCTGAGTCAAGTAGAATGCTTTAGGTTTCTAGGAACAGAAAACCTAACTCAAACTCCTTTTTATGAGACGAAGTTTCGCTTTTATTGCCCAGGCTGAAGTGCAATGGTATGATCTCAGCTCACCGCAACCTCCGCCTCCCAGGTTCAAGCGATTCTCCTGCCTCAGCCTCCCAAGTAGCTGGGATTACAGGCATGCGCCACTACACCTGACTAATTTTGTATTTGCAGTAGAGACAGGGTTTCTTCATGTTGGTCAGGCTGGTCTTGAACCCCCAACCTGAGGCGATCCCCCTGCCTCAGCCTCCCAAAGTGCTCGGATTACAGGTGTGAGCCACCATGCCCAGCCCTGAAATTCCTTTAAAGAATAAAATAAGGCCAGGCACAGTGGCTCATACCTGTAATCCCAGCACTTTGGGAGGCTAAGGTGGATGGATTGTTTGAGCTCAGGAGTTCTAGACCAGCCTGGGAAACATACTAAGATCTCCATCTCTACAAAAAAATAACAAAAATTAGCCAGGCATGGTGGTGTGCCCACTATGGGGAGGAGTGGGTACTGTGAGTGCAAGCTGGGAAGATACTCCAAAGTGTTTCCCTAACCCCTAAGAGCCAGCCATTTGCTTATCTATCATCAGTTCCCATGACCATCTTCAGTTGTCCTGGTCTCTAGCATGCACACATTCATTCAGCCAGTGTTTATTGCGCCCCGCCATATGCCGCATGCTATTCCCAACACTGGGAATAAGGTGTTGAGCAAGGCAGTGGGGACCCCTGCGCCATGGAGGTTGCATTCTGATGGAGGGAGACAGGCAAACTGAATCCAGTTGAACAGAAAATAAGTCATCACAAGCTGGAGGATGCAAATACAACAGCAAGATGTGACAGCAGTGATGGGGCACTCCTTGGTCCTGGGTAGCTGGGGTAGGCCCTGAGAAAATGACACTTTCCCTGACTGACCAGAAGCAGACAGCCAAGCAAAGGCCTGAGAAGTGCGTTTCCATCACGGAGCAGATGGCCAGCACACAGCTCTGGAGCAAGGACCAGGGAGGCCTGTCCAGAAGTAGAGAGGAGGCGGGCGTGGCCAGGACCATGAGCAACGAGAGGTAGAGTTGTAGGAGAGGAGGTCGAAAGGGAGACAGGCCAGGGTGCAGAGGGCATGGCCCCTAAGTTCAGATCTCACTCTCCTTCCTGAGAAGCACCAGGGAAGAGGCCTTAAGCCCAGTCTCCTTCAGCAGGCACCCTCTGCGGTCTCCTCTGCTTTGACAGGCTAAAGGCTCCCAGCTGGCCAAAAGGGCTTAGCTTCCCCACAGGGCAGGACACCAATCCCTAAGTCCAGGTAAGTTGCCCCTTTTCTGACATTGCTGCTCCCCAGTCCTTTTTCTTTCCTTTCCTTGCTACCTACCCGATTTCCAGCCCTTGATGAGATTCTAAGCCTCCAGCTCCCAGAATCACCCTTCATTTTAATACTCAAATACCTTGAGTCCTCACCCTTTCGTTCTAGCCCTTAGTTGATTTCTTCCTCCAATATGTCTCTGCGGTGGCCTGAGGAATGGTCTTTTATGCTTGTCATGATTCCAGATGATGTTTACCATTTCTGCTCCCCGCTGCACTCCAGGCTTCTCTACGGCCATCTTTAGAGGCTTTCAGCTGCTTCTCCCAGCCACCATCTTCTCCCTGCCCTATCCCGCTATCCTATCCCAAGCACAGATACAGTCCCTTTCCCCATTCCCCCAAAGCATGCAAATGCCAGACTGTAGCATTTAATGAAGATTTCCTCAGGGCTGGGGATAACACGAGTGAATTATAAGACAATGCAAGTAACTGACATTGAAAATTCTATAGCCAGGGAAAGAAACATCCATCTAATATCATAATTGTGTCTGCGAATAGGAAACTGCCTACGGGAAACACATTTTACATGGTTATGCAGAATAACACAGCCTGTCATTCTGAGATAGGACCTGGGCATTACCTTTAATAACCTAAGGCCCCTGATACCTCCCCAAAGAGCTGTTTCCCCAGGGCCCCAGCACACTGTCTTGCAGGTGATTTCTTCACTAGGGTGCCAGGCTGAGGAGATGTGTGAAGCTAAAGTCAGCTTGAAATCAGCTTTCTCTCCACTTACCAAGTGGTGAATTTGCCTGGAGGAGGCTTCTGTTTCTAAGTCACACAAAGACCCAATGCTAACAGTATAGTTGAGAGATATATGCCATGGCCTACTATCAGCCACAGTGTATAGAGAACAGCAGATACACAGATGAGAGACAATGAATTCGGCTAATAGGTTTTATTTGTTTTGACATTGTGAGTATCTTTGAGATGAAAAGCTAATAGTTGGAATAGTGCCAAAAATGTTAATATTATTAATAACATACCAATAAAAGCCTCTAAACCTTTAAGGATAAAAGAAAGTTTCTTATCTTGTATCCTCTTTTCAAACAAACACATTTAAGGGCCTTTGTTTCTGTCTCTTTCTCTCACTGAGAAAAAAAAAAGCAAGCTGTAAGACAATACATTTTCTAAAATTAGCACATATTTAACTGACTTTTCAAAATCAAGTTCTGTTCAACCTATTAGATGTGTATATTCCATACAACATCCCAATGTTTAAGCTAATTTTTTTTTTTTTTTTTTTTTTGAGACAGATTCTTGCTCTGTCACCCAGGCTGGAGTGCAGTGGTGCCATCTAGGCTCACTGCAGCCTCCACCTCCTGGGTTCAAGTGATTCTCCAACCTCAGCCTCCCGAGTAGCTGGGACTACAGGCACCCGTCACCACGCCTGGTTAATTTTTGTATTTTTGGGGGCTTTTTTGTTTTTTTTTGTTTTTGTTTTTGTAGAGATGGGATTTTACCATGTTGCCCAGGCTAGTCCTGTACTCCTGGGCTCAAGCGATCCACCCACCTTAGCCTCCCAAAGTTCTGGGATTACAGACATGAGCCGCTGTCTCTGGCCCATTTAAGCTAATTCTGAGACTTTTTCCCAAATAGAGAAAAACATATCTATAAATCACAACTGGAAAAAGAAAGGAGAGCATGAAGGTCCTGGGAAAGGGGTGAAGGCCCCTGCTTGAGGACTTCATGGGGTTGGTATTTAGTCCTTCATGGTACCACAATAGGCTATGCATTCTACAGCTGCTCTTCGTGGCCTGTGTAAATTCTGAGCAAAAATGACCTTTCCCTGGGTCATGTCTGCTAAAGCAAGTATCACCATCCAGTCAGATGGGGCTGATCCCAGCAGATGCCCAAGAAGGAAGTCACCCACTATCTGTAAGTCCTACATAATCCTCAGGGTTCATTTTAGGTGCCACCTCCTCCATGAAGTCTCTAGTGAGCAATGCGCCATTTGGAATGAAGTACTCCCTTAATAGTTTGATTGTATTTATATTGTATTTGATTGTACATTGACCACTTATCACCTCTCGTTTTTATTTTGTAGTTAGTCAGATACATCTGTCTTCCCTCCTGATGTGGACTCCTTTAGGTCTGGGGCATAGGGTCGGTCGGTGCCCACTGAATTGACTATTTAGTTGATTTGGGCTTACTGCAGACCTTTACTACACATGGCAATTGAGCTTTTGCTCTCTGATCATGGAGAAGTTTCTAGTGTGCAATAGTCAGGAGGCAGGAGGGGGCTGGTCAGTGTGTAAGTACCCAAGGGAGGATTAAGACAAGGTGCAGTTTGCACACAGCTCCTCACAGTGGGTGGAGGCACCCAGAGGAGAGAGGCAAGGTGCCTGCACACGCAGCAGGCTGCTTATACCTCCCTCCGGTGTCTTCCTCATGTCAGGAGAATGAGAACTAGAGGACCTTGGGATCTTGCTCTTTAGCCAGAAAATGGCCACCCTCCATAAGTCGTAATGGTGATATCCTGAAGTCAAGGTCATAGGGTAACAGATCTAATGTCCATTTTATTGATCACTAAAGTTTAGGGTCAATTGAGAGTGGGTGATAGATATATGACTCTTCATTCATTATCTCTTTGGTATTTATATTTTTGACTTATTTTTTCAGAGCTCCATTGGTCCCTATTCAGGAAATGCTAAATTTAAACACCCTAGTCCTGTTTTAGAACCTGCCACCTAGAGTTCTCAAGTGCCAAAGCCAACGACCTCCTTCCCATCTTCACTCACCAGTAATTCTACAGGGTCAGGCTCAGTGGGATCTGTCAAGGCAAGAGGGGTGCTTCAGCTGATCCCATACTATCACTCAATTCTGTTTTACTGACTCTCCTATTTGCTCTTCAATCCAACCTCTACACTCCTTCAAGTACTAAAGTGCAAATCTGAGCATGTAACTCTCCCACTTAAAAATCCTTCAATAACTGCCCTTCATTCCGAACAAGATCAAGATTGAGTTCCCTACCTTGGCATTCAAGGTTCTCTGAGACTCTGCCTCCATCTCCTCCTTATACTTTATGTTGAGGCCACACCTAATTGCTGGTGGTTCACACAATGCTTTCTATTCACCCCCATGCCTTTGCTTCTGCTTTAACTTTTTCTTATGCTGTCCTTTCAACCCCTCTTTTCCTGGCTAGATCCAGCCTGTCTTTTTAGCATCTAATCAGTTGTCAGCTTCTTCAGGAAACATTCTGAAGATCCTGTGGTATGAGCTAAATATTTCTCGTCTGTGCTATCTTCTCCTAGCACCCTATGCCTGCCCCTGACATAGCATTTTGTGCTACTTGATGTTATCTGTGTGTGTGTCATCCCCAGCACCTCCCACTGCTCCTTGAGAATGGGCCTAAGTGTTATTCATCATTGTATAACAACCACCTGGCAAAATGCCTGGCACAAAGTCAGCATTGAATAAGTTCTTGTTGGATAAAATTTCAATTTCTTCTATCTTACAACTTGTAAAATGATTTTTACAAGTTTTACTTACTGATTTCTTAGACAAATTCTACATGTCATTTTTTTTTCAAATCTGCAGGCATAGTGGTTCTATTAATGCACCAAAGTAACTGAGAGCTAACTCTGAATGCCAGAGAGCAAGTCAACACCCATGAGAATTAAGACAATGGCAATGAAGGTCCCAGTCATCATCTCAGATGGATTTGCAGTGGCATGAAGCCTCAAACAGTTCTCACAAAGGTCTTTATAAGAGACTTACCTTAGTTTAAAAGGCAGGGTGGGAAACCCATGACCATTTCCTCCAGAAAGCACAGAACTCCTGCAAGCCTGGAGTCACTATGTTGGCTGCCATGCTGTCAGCTTATCCCAGCAATCTTTCAAGGTGCCTCATTACATGGCATCGTTTGCTGTATTGTAAGAATTCTGTCCAAGTAAGAGTCAAGCAAGTTTCCTTTGAAACAAGCACTTTGCAGAAGGAAATGGAAAGTTTCAAGCATTTATTTATTTGTTCAACAAATATTGATTGAATATCTATTATAGGTACTGAAGATACATTTTTAGGGACAAAATAGTCAAAAATCTTTGCTCTAGTGAAACTTGCCTAGTGGGAGACACAGACATATTATGTTATACTGAAGGTAAATGCTATGAAAAATAAAATAGGGCCGGGCGCAGTGGCTCATACCTGTAATCCCAGCGCTTTGGGAGGCTGTGGTGGGTGGATCACCTGAGGTCAGGAGTTTGAGACCAGACTGACAAACATGGCAAAACACCTTCTCTACTAAAAGTACAAAAATTAGCCAGGCATGGTGGTGGGTGCCTGTAATCCCAGCTACTCAAAAGGCTGAGGCAGGAGAATTGCTTGAACCTGGGAGGCAGAGGTTGCAGTGAGCCGAGATCACACCACTGCACTCCAGCCTGGGCAACAAGAGTGAGACTCCATCTCAAAAAATTAATTAATTAATTAACTAATTTAATTTAATAGAGCATGTAATGGGGATCAGAAGTGTGATATAGATTGTTTACTTTTTACAGGGGGTTAATTTTAATGGAGGTAATGGTAGGGCTCACAAACAATTGGAATATTTGAGCAAACCCTTGAAGGAGATGAGGGAGCAAGCCCTGTGGCCATGCAGAAATACAGGCTAAGGGAACTGCCAATACAAAGGTCTTAAGGAAGTTCACAAGAGGAATAGTGAGGAGAGCAATGTAGGGGATGCAGGAGAGAAAAAAGAGAAAGAAGTAGGGGATGAGATCAGAAAGGTAACAGTGGGTAGAGCTCAGGTTACCTGAACCCAGTAGAGCTTCAAAAGTACTTTGGCTCATTTGCCAAGATGGCAATTTTTAAGAGAGATGTGACATGATCCAAAGTTATCACTGATCTCTCTGCTGCTGTGTTGAGAATAGACTAGATAAAGACAAGGTTGGACATGAGAATACCCATTAGGAGTCTACTGCTATAATCCAGATGGCAATAACAGAGACTTGGACAGTGTAGAAGCAGGGAACGTGGTGAGAAACGATTACATTCTGGGTATATTTTGAAGGGAGACCCAGTAGGGTTTTCTGTAGTGTATGAGAGAGAGAAGTAAAGGATGATTCCAAGGTTGACCATGGAAAGACAGAGCTGCCATTAAGTGAGCTCGGGAAGACTGCAGGTAGAGCACCTATGTGGGATGATCAGGAGTTGGACCTAATAAGTTTGAAGCAACTATTGGATATCCATAGGAAAACATAAAATAGCAGTTAGATGCAGGAATCTAGAGTTCCAGAGAAAGATCAGGCTATAAAAATGGATGAGATATAAATAGTAAAGAGAAGAGGTCCCAGGACTAAGAACTGGGACATTCTATTTAAAGGTAGAGAAAAGAAGAGAAACTGATAGACTGAGAAGGAGCAAGTCATTGAAATAGTAAGAAAACCAAGAGGGTGTGGTATCCTAGAAGGCAAGAAAGAAATTGTTTCCAGAAAGAGGGAATGCCCAGATGTGACAAATAAGATGTAAACAAAATGAGGATTACAAACTGACATTGGGCTTATCAATATGCTGGATATTGGTGACTATGGGGTACTGGTTTGAATAGTGTCCTCCCAAAATTTATATCTACGCAGAACATCAGAATGTCACCTTATTTGGAAATAAGTTGTTTGCAGATAACATGTTAACATGAGCTTATGCTGGATCAGGGTAGGCACCAAATCCCATGACTAGTGTCCTTATAAGAAGGTCATATAAAGACATAGAGGGACATATGGGAGACTGCCATGTGACAATGGAGGCAGGAATTGTAGTGATGCAGCTATAAGCCAAGGATTGCTGGCAACCACTAAGAGGTAGGAAGAGGCAGGGAAGAATTCTCCCGTAGAGCCTTCAGAGAAAGTATGGGCCCACTGGTACCTTGACTTCAGACTTCTAGCCTCCAGAACTGTGAGACAATAAAATTCTGTTATTTTCAGCCATCCAGTTTGTGATACTTCATTATGGCAACCCCAAGAAACTAACACACTTGATAAAGCAGTTACTCACTTGTCTGTACCTTGATTTTCTCAGCCGTAGAATAGGAATAACAGTACCTGCCTCAGAGAATTGTGGTAAGGAGTAATAATATATCTAATATTCTTATAATAGTATATACCAAATTCTACATGTTAACCGTTATAATGATTATAGATCTAATAATTTTATTTTGAAATAATACTTTCTTCACTTGTTCTTTGTTAAATTCTCATTAGCTCATTAATTTAACAGATTAAACTTTCCTAAACTTTTAAACACCAATTTTACGTTTAATCAAATTCTCTTAAATATTTTTCAATAAGGAAAAGGATAGAAATCTAGTGAGTAAAATTCTCCTAAATTTTTAAGCATTGTTTAAGCAATTGACTAATTAAATTTCTGTGAATATTTCAAACTAAAATCATAAATTTAAAATGTGATTATATTAAACACTCCAAACATCTAATGCAGTTGTTAAACAAAATTGTTCTCAATCACATAACTCTTATAATGCTAATAAATAAAATCTTATACATTTAGGTGAAATTATCTTAAGCATTTCAACATCTTAAAAATAAGCTTTATAAATGTAGTATAATAGATTTTCCTAAGCATTTAAATGGTGACTATAAATTTAACTAGTTAAGTTATTCTAAATATGTCCATTAAAATCATGAATTTTATAATCTTCTGGTATATCAGATTGTTAAGCATTTAGCTTAAAAACAAAAGAAAAACTGGAATAACAAGATGTATATTGCACTTGAATAATTAAAATTTACACAAAAGCATCATTTATAATTCTTATTTGTTAAACCTTTCTGTGTCACAGTTCCTTTTCTAATTAATAGGAACAAAATGATCAGTTTAGAAGCTCTTTCTAGGAATTGAAATTACAGATGACCAGAGATCTGAGTCCCAAATTGCAGAGGTAGAATAACTGTGCACAGACATGGGACGGGGCATTGGTTGCCTCACAGGGGAATTTTACCAGAGCTATGAATTAATAAGGCAAGTTTCTTCTTCTGGTTGGCTTCTGCTTGCTGTACTGTCAGTGGGAGACAATCCTAGGCTTTTTAATGAAATTTTATTTTGTAACCCAGTGCATCACATATATCCTTGGAATCTTTCCAATTTCACCCTTATCGAATTTTTTGTTATAACTTTTATCATTCCTATTCCCTGATTTGGGTAGATGGAATTATGGACACACACACTCCCACATAGTAGTCACAATCAGAGCTTCCTGCTGAGACGTCCTTTTACTCTCTGTTCCTTCTCTTCATCCTTGATTCTATAGTCTTCTTTTGACCACACTGAGCCCTTCAAGAATAGGATGTGCATTATTTATCTTTGTGTTTTTTTGTTTGTTTGTTTGTTTTTTGAGAGGGAGTCTGGCTCTGTCACCCAGGCTGGAGTGCAGTGGCATAATCTTGGCTCACTGCAACCTCTGCCTCCCAGGTTCAAGTGATTCTCCTGCCTCAGCCTCCCAAGTAGCTGGGACTACAGGCACCCACCACCACACCCAGCTAATTTTTGTGTTTTTAGTAGAGACAGGGTTTCACCATGTTGACCAGGCTGGTCTCGAACTCCTGACCTCAGGTGATCCACCCGCCTCGGCCTCCCAAAGTGCTGAGATTACAGGCGTGAGCCACAGCGCCGAGCCTAACTTTGTTTTCTTATTGCTCAGCACAGATGCCTGGGACTCAATAAATGTTTGTTGAATGATGAATACATGTAATGAATATTAATTTGAAGTAACAAACTCCAAACATCCTCCGCTTTACTTCATCAGGTATAGTAATTTTGGCCCTGTAGTAATTTCCTATCTTGCCACCTCATCTGAAAAATATGACAGTCCTTGTCTTACCTTCTGAATGGTGCCTTCACTGTAGCCTTTGCTTCTTGATTGTTTGTAATGAGCTCCTCTCAGTAAATAACAGTCTATATGTCACACATGCCACACACCATTTGCCACCTTTCCCCTCAAGGTCTACTTGACAGTGAATCTTAACACACTCTCCTATGAAGTCCGGACTGGTCAGAATTCATTTCTGGACTGCGAATCCTTTTTAGAAAGGTGCTGTAGTGGAGTTACTATTCAAAGCACAATAATTTACCATTCTGGGCATAGTACTTAAGAGCATACATTTGAATCCATAAAAGCATGGTGGCAGATTCTGGCTCTGCCATTTACTACCTTTATTATTTGGCCTTTTTCAGACTCAGTTACCTCACTGTAAAACTGTAATTGTAATATCTGTCACAGAGGGTTGAGGTGAGGCGTGAAGGGGATAAGGTATGCAAAGTTCTTAGGATAGAGCTAGTGCTTAAGCAATCAATAAATAGTAGTTATTGCCCAAATGGACTCTTTCATTCTCCATGCTACTGACCCAGTCTCCTGAAAGGCAGGATAGTCACATTCATACTGCTTTATTTCTTTAACATACTTGTTCTTAAAGGGGAGAGGGAAAGTAAAAAAAAAAAAAAAAAAAAATAGAATGCCCTCTTTACAGAAAGCTAATCAGATTGTAAACTGGCAGAGTGTGATAATTCTTCACATATTTGTAAAGCTGTGCTAAGCAACAATCAACAAAATCAGATTCTAAACCAGCAGAGCATGATGAATCTTCATATATTTGCAAAGTTGTGGTAAGCAATAAACAGTCAACAAAATCCTGAGATTTTTGTGCTTTTTAAATAAAATTTTAAATGTAAGTTTAACAATATTAAGTACATATAAGATTAAATCATGTAATAAGAATCACTTCCATTTTTGACAAGCTTCTTAGTTCAGAGCCCTTAGGTACTTCCTGTAATAAAGTCCCATTTTCATATTCACAGAGAGATATTATCTAATGTTTCACTCTGTCTTTTCATGTTCTTAATTTGGGGTCTGTTTCAATGGCCTGTCTCATATCAGCTGTCATTTTTGTGATCGAAATGTCACTTCACATTACAGTTTTCATTAGGACAGTTCTCATCTTTGGTTTCAATTCAATTTAATTCAAATTAGATCCTTATGTCTCAGGACAACTGAATTCACTTAAAATCTCCTCTGTTCAGATAGGATTGTAACCACTATTTCCTGTTGATACTACTGGAGTTGTTGGTACCTTCTAAACCCCTGGTACTGCCTGGGAGCCCACCAAGTCTCATAACAAGGACACTGCTGCTTCTGCCCGTGGAAGTAGGGCTGGCACCAGCATTGGAACCAGCCAGGCTAGCATTATGCTTAATAGTTATTAAACCACCATTACAGTCTCTGGTGTTGATGCCTCAGTCTCTACCACCTTCGTCTCACCAAAATCCCACTGAGTCAATGCTTTTCTGAATTATGGAAAAATCTTTTCTCCCATTTTGTTTTATGAAATGTTTAGCTGAAAAACAGCTCACTAGGTTATAGGAGTTTGGAAAGGTGTAATTTGCTTATTTTGTTTGATTTGGTTGAGTTTTTCTAGTTTTCCCCCAACAGAAGCCAGACAAAAAGGGGCTGAGCAACAACAGCAAAATTTACTCATGTCTTCTCCTGAGACAACTTTTTCAGACCTAACTTGTATACTTGACTTTCCCTAGAATAAGTTTGTTTTCAAGAGGCTGTTCTTGCAAGATTGCTGATATCAATGACCCTACCACGCCACCAGATGTATTGAAACTCCTTAACCCTGTCATCTTGTGGGCTCGGTCCCAGCTCATAAGCATTCTAGGACCTTAGTGGCACTGTCCAGAAGAGGAAAAGATTCAGAGCCCAGAAAACTCACCCAACTGAAGGACTGCACCTTAAGAAGGGGTAGACTAGTAGGCCACACCGCCATATTTCCAGAGGCTGACCTTGACTGGCTAATTGCATGCACAAGGAAATTCACCAAATGAGCAAAGTCCAGCTATGGAGTTCAGGTCGGAGCTATGCTATGACTTGACCATTGGCAACAATGCCTCTGCTAGTGGTATCCCTGGGTATAGGGACTGGTAAAAATTGGCTGAGATTGCAGCCTAGCCCTCTAAGGAGGCTTTAGACAGGCCATAAGAAATCAGGTACAGAGGTGTTCCCTAAGGCTGGGTACTTTGGGAGAGCTAAATCCAAAGCATTCTGAAGGAACTGCTTAAATGAAGAGGTAAAACTAGGTCATAACAAGGAAAAATGAGGTTGTACACAGAACTGAGGGGAGAAACAAGTTACATATGCATGTCACTAGCTGGGGGAATCCAGAGAAATGGGATGAGCAGCTAGGAAGCCACAAGTGGGATATGGCACCTGCTGTATGCTACTAGTTTGGACTAGGCTTCTTAAAGGCAGCTAATCTGGCTAGATTTAGAGTCTAGAAAGCCAAGGCAGATAAGGTACTTTTAATACATCAGAAATGTGGACTGGACCTACAGAGGAAATTGACATAATTGCTAAAGCTTGGACTTTGAAATTAGAAGTCTTGGGTTTAAATCTTAGCTCTGACCCTTAGTCACAGTGTTGCTTTGCACAAATTAGTGTCTCTACAACTCTGCATCCTCCATTAAAGAACGCCAAGGGGTCTTTTAAGAACTTGTAAAGTCTATATCCCAGTGCCTGGCATACAGTAAGTACCCAAAAATGAAGGAATATTGGCTAATACCATCACAACTTAATTCCAGATCACATTCATTGGTGGCACTGAGCCTATTAACAATTTGCCTTCTCTGATGAGAAAGGACTCAGGAATTGGCAAACTGATATGGGTATGGGTTTCACAGTTTGAAAGAGTGGCTAGGGAACCAAAGGCCCGACGTAGGTGGTGGCTTAGAAAGTAGAGCTATTCGGAGGACGTTCCAGGGTAGCAGCTGACCTGGCAAACTGATATTTGAACCACAATATTAAGACAAATATCATTCATGCTTTCTTCCTAGACGCAGAAACAAATACCCCTTTCCCAGAGATGTGTGTGTGCACCCGCACACATGCACACACTTCAAAGCCATGGGTCACAATCAAACATGGTTTCCCTTTGCAGTGAACACACTGCTTTTTAATACTTCCCTTAAGTAATAGCCTCACATGTGAACTTTTGATCCCTGAAAGGAAGTCCATAAATTTCAGTGTCAGAATGGTTGCTACTCTTTCATAGTTTATATGTAAATTTTGTTATTCTTATATCCATAGAAGTCACTTCAGTTTTTTCTCTCTATAGCCACAGTATTACTACATTTAATCTGTGCTGGCAGGTGCCCTGAGTTTAAATTAAGTTGAATGCTGGGCTGAGTGTGAAACACAAGAGATACTGCTAGTCTAAGTCTGGGGCTTCCTTAAGAGAGCCCCTCCTTCACATCTTGGAGACAAGGAATGATGTTGCACCACTCAGACCTCATCTTTCCATCCCAGCTGTATTAGTCCATTTTCATGCTGCTGACAAAGACATATCTGAGAGTGGGAAGAAAAAGAGCTTTAATTGGACTTACAGTTCCACATGGCTGGGGAGGCCTCAGAATCATGGCAGGAGGTGAAAGGAACTTCTTATGTGGCAACAGCAAGAGAAAATGAGGAAGAAGCAAAAGCGGAATCCCCTGATACACCCATCAGATCTCATGAGACTTATTCACTATCACGAGAATAGCACAGGGAAGACTGGCCCCCATGATTCCATTACCTCCCCTCCCGGGTCCCTCCCACAACACATGGGAAGCCTGGGAGATACAACTCAAGTTGAGATTTGGGTGGGGGCATAACTAAATCACATCACCAGCCTTACCTCCGACCACTTCACTCCTCACACTATAGTCCAGTCACACCAAATTGTGATGATTCCTTCAATGCACCATGCCCTTTATTGCATTTCTGCCTTTGCACAGTCTCTTTTCTCTACCCCAAGTGACGTTTCTTCCTTCTTTCCAGAGGGATTCCTCTTAAGCCTAAATGGCCTACCTCAAGACTCATCCTTCAGAATGTTCTCTGTAGACCTCCTCAATCCTTTTGAAGTTACTTTCTCCCTCTCATTGCCCCTGCAGTATTCTATGCAGTATTCTATGCAGCTTCTTACATTGTAATTTCTCCATCTGTGAGCCCTTTGAAAGCAGGGTGAGTGTCCTACTTATGGTCTTTATATCCCCAGCATCTATTAGCATGTCTGGCACTTGTTTGATGCACATTAAAAATGTATGAATGGGCTAGGTGCGGTGGCTCACGCCTGTAATCCCAACACTTTGGGAGGCCGAGGCAGGCAGATCAAGAGGTCAGGAGTTCAAGACCAGCCTGGCCAACATGGTGATACCCTGTCTCTACTAAAAATACAAAAATTAGCCAGTCGTGGTGGCAGGTGCCTGTAATCCCAGCTGCTTGGGAGGCTGAGGCAGGAGAATTGCTTGAACCCAAGAGGCAGAGGTTGCAGTGAGCCAAGATCATGCCACTGCACTCCAGCCTGGGTGACAGAGCAAGACTCCATCCCAAAAAAAAAAAAAAGAGAGGAAAAAAAGTATGAATGAAAGCCAAATTATTTTTTTGTTTTTTCTTCCTGCAGAAACGATGACCATGGGTAAGAGGACTGCTTGCGCCAAGGACACAATAGGACAACCATCTCACAAAGATCTTAAGTAACTTTTTCCATCCAGCAACACCCAGACAATTTCAGTGACCAAACGCTCAGCTGTAACCACAGCAATAACTGGCCTTCTTTCTAGACCGGGTTTGGTGAACCTGAATGGTTCAGCCACGTTCTGCAGGTGGCCCAAGGTGATGTGCTGCAGGGTAGCATGTCTCTCATGCCAAGAACCAAGATTGGACTATGAATGAAAATAAATGATAGATATAGTGACAGTACCAAGAGTACCAGGACTCAGTGTTTCATATGAAGCCTTTGGTGATGAGGACATAGCATCTGCCCTGGAAATTGTTATTCTAACATAATATTATTTTCTAGAATGCCCTGGAAGGACAGAGTATTTAAAAATATATCCAGGTGCTAAATAGGCAGCAGATCTCAATTCACACATGACTACCTTTGAGCTAATGACTGTCTCCAGAAAATAACTGTGCCCCAAAAGTGCTGCAGATTTGCAAGGAAGAGCCCCAAGAGAATAATAGGACAAGCAGGCTGTTCCCTGGAAAAAAAAAATCTAGTGCAAGGAGGGCTAGTTCACAGCAAATTCACTGCCTCCTCCCATGCACATGGTAGAGAGTACCAGTATCAACATGGCCCTATTTTCTGCTAAAACCAGATTTTGAGGAATCAGAGACCCCCAACACTATTCACTCAGTAACCAGCAGCCACTTCCTTTCAACTGGGAATGTTATTAGAATGAAAAGTAATTGTTGGCCGGGCGCGGTGGCTCACGCCTGTAATCCCAGCACTTTGGGAAGCCGAGGCGGGCGAATCACAAGGTCAGGAGATCAAGACCATCCTGGGTAACACAGTGAAACCCCGTCTCTACTAAAAATACAAAAAATTAGCTGGGTGTGGTGGCAGGCGCCTATAGTCCCAGCTACTCAGGAGGCTGAGGCAGGAGAATGGCGTGAACCTGGGAGGCAGAGCTTGCAGTGAGCCGAGATCGCACCACTGCACTCCAGCCTGGGCGACAGAGCGAGACTCCATCTCAAACAAAAAGGGGTAAGATGAGATCATGGAGAGAGAACACAGCCATCCCCTAGAGAAAGGCACAGCTTTTGGGCTTCTCTGGCCTGAGTGCCTTCTAGGGTATTTCCATATGCAATGGCCCAGAGTCATAGCCTTGGGCAACCACACACAGAGGCTTTCTTCTCTCTTCAGACACATACATCACTTTCACAGCACTTGGGGATGGAAATACCTGTAAGAGTGAAGGTCAAGGGCCCTCCCCAGGCATCTCATTCATTACTCAGCTTCCTTCCTGACCAAGTCTGCCAACCAATGGCCAGCTATGCGCCTCATCCTCATTGCTTCTGCCTCCCTGTAAATGAAACCACAGGCCTCAGCATATCCTGGGAGGACTGGGGGCTGTTACCTAATGGTCATCTCTGTCCCATTATAGGTGCAAGGCACCCCATCCACACATTTGCACCACTTCTCCAAAATAATATTTTTCTTTTCACACAATCTCTTTGCAGCAGAATCCAGAGTTGGATAGTAGTTTACCTTCCCGGAAAGTTCATTATCTTTGTTTCAATTAACATTTCATCATGGAACTAACTGGGTGGAAGAAGGATCGTTACACATCTTCAGAAAGTTCTCATTGCCCCAGCTGCCTAGTACTGTACAAGAAGCTCTACTCTGATGGCAGATCTAAGAAGGCTATAGGCCTTTGGTTGTGGGAAGCAGTGTCATTACATTCAAGCTTCACTTCTCTGATCGACTTCCACCCACTGGGATTCAGAGAATCCAAGGTTCTGCCTATGTCTGATGCCATAAGGAAAATTCAACTTCCTCTGCTCAAGGTTCCCCTCTGCTCATCCTTCCTCATTCAGACATCCGCCGCCATACCAGTGTTTAGAACCAAAACATGAAGGGCTAGCACTACCAGGATAGTTAGCAGAAATATTGTCTGTAACGCTAGGCAGATGAGCCCAGAAGAATGGTCCCAGAGAAAGAAAACTGTCTTCAATAGGTATCAGGCAGCCATCCCAATAAATTCTGACATGTCCTTGGCAATGGGAGCCTAGGCGGGAGATCCTGAGGCAGCTGTGCCTACTGTTCCCCACCTCAGGAGCTTCCTGCCCAGAAAGCCAGCAGCCTTGGGATACTAATGAGGATGCAGCTGGTTTGTTGGTATGAAATAGAAGGTGGCTATGTAGGGGCAAGCAGGCAAAGAGGACTGTCCACATGGCAGGCAGGTGGCTTTGTGTCTGGAAAGCTTTGCCTAGCCAGTACAGCTGTGGCCAGAGGCTGGTAATAAATTTGAACTCCCTCAGCCCATTTGCAACTCTGCCTCTGTTCTCTTGCATTCTGTTTGGTTCCCCTTTAGTTTCCTAGTAAATGCTCCTTTTGAAAAACTACAACCTTGTCTCATTTAACTTGGGGGAAGGGGATTCTCCAATGTCTTTTCCAGGATAAAGAAGTAAATTTAAATACCATGAAAAAATGGACACGGCAGTAGAAGGGAAACATTCTGATGAGACCTTGGGAAAAGCTGGTGCCAAGAGAGAGGGAGAGGCCAGGTGTCCCCCCAACCAACTGGCACTGATTATCAGCCCCTTCCTCTTACTTCTGTTGACTTCAAGGAGATCTGCCCTTGATGTGTGTTGCTGCTGAAGCACCCTCCCAGTCAGTGAACTGGACACATGCAGCAGGCAGTATGATGTCCAGGAAGTACACTGGTACATGACAGGAGCAAGGATCAGGGAGGGGAGGGGAAAGGTTTATACAATGCGGATGTTTTCAAAATTCTCCAACAATCATGACTTTAAATGGTATGATTTAGGGCTGGGTGCAGTGACTCACACCTATAATCTCAGCACTTTGGGAGGCCAAGGCGGGAGGATCACTTGATACCAATAGTTCAAGACCAGTCTGGCAACATGGAGGGACCCCCCCATCTAATTTTAAAAGAGACTCCCCTGGCTAATTTTTTTAAAATTAGCTATGTACCTGTAGTCTCAGCTACTTAGGAAGCTGAGATAGGAGAATCACCTGAGTCCAGGAGCTTGAGGCTACAGTGAGCCATAATTGCAACAGCCTGGGTGACAGAGCAAGGCCCTGTCTCTCTAAAAAAGAAAAAAAACAAAGGTATGATTTAGTTCACATGGCCATCAGTAGAACTACATTTCATATGATGAGAAGAAAATAATTATTTTACACTTGAGTCAGGGAGACTGACAAAGGATAGGTATGGAAAATGGCTTGCTATTTTCATGGACATCCTGTCCTGCAATTTGAGGGGCCGGGGGGGAGGGGCATTCCAATGACTTATTGCTGCATAACAAAGCACCAAAACATAGTGGCTTAAATAGAAATATATTGTCTCTCATGATTATCTGTGTTGACTGAGCTTAGTTGATGCTCTCCCCTTGGAGTCTCATGGTTGCTCTCAGATGGCATCCGGGGCTGGCATCATCTGAATGCCTGCCTAGGATGGATGTCCATAATGGCTTCTTCTCTCACATCTGGCTCTGGAATTGAAATAACTGGAACAGCTGCAGAATGGCTGGACATCTCTCTACACGTAGTCTCTCCACATGGTTAGCATGGACATCTCAAGATAGTGTTCTGACAAAGTGACTGGCTTCCTCTAGAACTAGCATTTCAAGTGATCCAGCTAGATGCTACAAGGTTCTGTTAAGTAAGTTCTAAAGGAACCTAGAGTCATTTCTGCCACATATTATGGGTCAAGAGCAAGCCATAATCTTGAATTAGCCCAGATTCAAAGGGAAAGAAATTACACAAGAATGGAATACCAGAAAGTGTGGCTCATCAGGGCCATCTTTGGAGACAGTGGGGATGGGAGTGGGAGTCAGGAGGTTAATGAGTTAAAGGGCTTCCAAGATAGCTGTCATTTTAAAAGCACATTGAATGCTCAACATACATGGAGAATGCAGTTAGTAATAAGGGGAAGAGGAGAAGGGAAGGGCTAAACATGGACAGTTAAACAGAGTATAAGCTAAAGAAAAACAACCGATTCTGACTGATACAGTGCTTATGAACTTTCAAAACAAGTTTATGCAAAGTAATTTAATGAACTGAGAAAATGACACAAATATGGATGTGAATATAGCCAAAAACAATGTCTGCTGCCAGTATGTGGCTCCTGATAATTCTGCAGGTCACTTAGCTGCCCCTGACCACCCACTTCACGGATAGCCACCTTGAACTATTGAGAGTATCTAGCTTAGGAGTGCCCAACCTCTGGTATTGCCACTCAAACTCAACCCAGAGAATGCTCACCTGTTGCTTACTGTGCCCTTCCACATCCTTACAAAGAGTATCTCTCTCACACAGGAGTCCTGAGTTGGTTGCTGGCACAGAGCACAACTCACCCAGAGGCTGAGTGGCCAGTGAGACTCCTCTGAGAATCAGGTATTCTCTCTAATGGGAACTCCTGACTCTTCCTTCTCAGTCCCCTGTTGGGACCAAAGAGGAAGGATACCCCTCAATATCCTTTCACAATCACTGTGGACACTTCCCCAGCTATAGAGGTGCTGCTTTGGGATCATCTAAGACAGAGTCAAGCCTTTGGCAATATTCAGGAAATGCTGGTATGTCTCAGATGAGCTTTCAAGAGGAGAGGCATGTATGAATGGGGCCTTTCTGGGATAGCACACACTATTCTACTTTCTTTTTAATTTTTAATTAATTTATTTATTTTTGAGATGGAGTTTCACTCTTGTCGTCCAGGCTGGAGTGCAGTGGCACAATCTCAGCTCACTGCAACCTCCGCCTCCCAGGTTCAAGCAATTCTCCTGCCTCAGACTCCCGAATAGCTGGGATTACAGGCACCCACCACCACACCCAGATAATTTTTTTGTATTTTTAATAGAGACGGGGTTTTGCCATGTTGGCCAGGCTGGTCTCGAACTCCTGACCTCAGAGGATCCACCCGCCTTGGCCTTCCCAAGTATTGGGATTACAGGTGTGAGCCACTGTGCCCAGGCCCACTATTCTACTTTCTATTGAGTACATTCCAAGATAGGCTGATCTTCATGGAAGAAGTGAAATAGAAAACTGAGGAAAAGAAAATAATCAGAAGAAAAAAGTCTCATCAGTCAAGAAAGTATCCCAAGGAAGACCTACAGGACAACTTCCAAGACAAATGGGAAAAGAGAATGTTGGCAATCTAGGAGCTGCAGAAGGAGAGAGCCCTGGTCTTCATCCCTAAGCCCAGGATGAATTTGAGGCAAAAATAGGCTATGTTCTTTTGGAGGAAGCAAAAGGGAGTGAACAAGCAAGCGAGAGGGAGAGAGAGAAAGAGATAGAGAAAGAAAAAATGAGAAAAGAGGGATGGAGGGAAGGAGGGAGGGAGGGAGGAAGGGAGGGAGGGGAAGAGGGAGGGAGGGAGGGAAGGAGGGAGGGAGGGAAGGAAGGAAGGAAGGAAGGAAGGAAGGAAGGAAGGAAGGAAGGAAGGAAGGAAGGAAGGAAGGAAGGAAGGAAGGAAGGAAGGCAGGCTCTGAGCAGTGTCACAGACCTGCTTCCAGTGTCCCTGATATAAAGCTGTCTTTGCTCAGTCTCCCAAGAGAACAGATCAAGCTTCTCCCAAGGACTATGGCAGGAACCCACTTCCTTCTTTCACTCAAGAGACTTGTCACTTGCTGCCTGGGATCCCTGGGCATATGGGCTGCAAAATTCAACTAGCTGCATGATCACCTCTGTCACCTCACTTCCTGGTGTCTTCCCACTTGTGTCCAGGAGCTCTGGGCCTGGGAAGGATTAACAACCAAGGTTAAAGATGGCTCACAAGGCCTCAGAGGATCAGGAGCCAGCCCTGCAGTCCAGAAATTTTGGCTAAGTCTCTGTCATTAGGGCCCCCAGCTCACCATAGGCTAATGCCAAACTTTCACAACAGCTAGTGGTTCCCATGACACCTCCTCCTGGTAAAAAGGAAAGAATAGGTCAAAAGAACCTGGGCCACAGATTCTGTCCTCTTGAGTCATTGATTCTGCCTTCCTAAACTATATCTTAAGATAGATTACTCTGTGAAAGTTGGATGACCATTGCCAGACAATTTAAAACATAATATATATATGAAATGGATAGATGATAATCAATACTGCATATTATAGTTTATAGTACATGGATGGTATTGCTTTTATCTATTTTCTTTATTTTTTGAAAACTGAATTTGTGATTTTAAACATTAAATATAGTAGAAAAATTAATTTTTTGGCTCAATACTAAATTTGTTATACCTATTATTCCAATAATTATTCATTGAATTAAAGTTATTTCAAAACTACTATTTGACATAAGAATATTGATAGTTTTTTCCTACCAAGTGAACATCATCTTCAAGATATTCACACAATTTAGATAAAATTATTTTTGCACAGCAGCTGCATACAGAGGCTTGGTCTTGGATTTAGATTTAAATTTATCAAAGAAAGGCAATTTTTAAAATTTGCCTACTTCAAAGCTCAAAGACTAATGAAATCCTTTTTCAAATACCTGAAGACACTTGTATTCAGGGCTCCAGAGACGAGCTTATGAACTCTATAAACTGGTAAGTAGATCTTCCAGAAAAAAGTTTTACCTTCATTTCAAAAACATAATGATTTTAAAAATATATATTTTCTCCTCAAAGAGTTTTAGAACTAAATTTAAATGTTTCTATCTAAAACAAAGCTTTCAAACAATCCTTACCTTAACAGCATACTAGATGTTACAAGCAAGATAAGAGCTCAATAAAGAAAAGCATTGCCACAAATTGTACATGTTGAAAACAGAAACAAATGCGCTTTTCCTGCCTGTGTTTCCACAACTCAGACTGGAACTCTGCTGAGGCTCATTGGGCCTGCTGGTGCCAACAAGGGCCTTGTTCATTCTTAAACAAGCAGTGAATCTGCATTATGGCCCAATATTATGGTCAGTGTATTCCAGTTTTGTTTTCTGGATGGAAAGGGTGAATACAAAGTGTTTTATTGAGACTAAGACCCAGGCAGCCCAATAGCAAGCCCCCAGGGGAAAGGAAGTGTTTTGGCCATCACAATAAAGAAAACGGCAATATGATATTTTTATCTTGAACATCACTGCTGATTTTGAAGGAATTGTATTTGCTTACATAAAATTAACAGTAAACCCATTTAAACTTTGACTTCCAGTGTTTTCCACACTTGACATCCATGTTGAGGAGGCAGTGGCATTTATGTATGAAGGGCAGCTGGTCAGGCCTGACTTGCTACAGTGGGTCCCTGGGTTCTTGCTGGTTCTGTTAATGCCTGCAAGTCCTTTCACAGTGACCACCTAGACAGATGAGACAGTCCTACCTGTAGCAGTACACTTAGCAGCTTAGACAAAACCTCTGGGGCTCCTGGATCAAGATAATCCCATTTTGGCAGCAACTGCTACAGTTTTGTTGTCTCCTGACTCTGAAAGATGTCCTTCCTGCCCTCTTCACCCTTCCCCTGAAAAAAAGAAACAACAAAGTCATGGAGGATGTATCCATGTCACCAAACAGGATAAGAGCAGGGACACCCACTGTGTGTGTATGTACAGGGCAGTGGAGAGAAACGTCACCTAAAGCCAACCAAATGCAATATCTCTATCTTTTTTCTATGTTTTAAAGTTCATTAATCTTGAAATTTTCAGAAAAATAATGATGGAATTTCAAAAAATGTGAACAATGGACTCAAAGGAAATACAAGGGGTATATCTATGTCTTTAAAGAGTCTCATGAAATCCAAAAACTTCAGTAAGTTATTAAAATACTTCTTATATCTGTAGATCAGATACTGACATTTAGCAGACTGGCTGCATTATGTCCATTTTCCCAGCCATGTAAAAGTAGCTACTGGCGGTTGCCTTCTGTATTATTCTGTTTTCATGCTGCTACAAAGAACTACCTGAGAGTGGGTAATTTATAAAGAAAAGAAGTTTAATTGACTCACAGTTCCATATGACTGGGGAGGCCTCAGGAAACTTAAAATCATGGAAGAAGGTGAAGGAGAAGTGAGCAGCTTCTTCACATGGCAGCAGGAGAGAGAGGGCGCACAGGGAAAATGCCAGGCACTTATCAATCAGATTTCATGAGAACTCCCTCAATATCATGAAAACAGCATGGGGAAACTGCCCTCATGATCCCATCACCTCCCACCAGGTCCCTCCCTTGACACATGGGGATTACAATTCCAGATGAGATTTGGGTGGGGACACAGAGTCAACCCTATCATTCCACTCCTGGCCCCTTCCAAATCTCATGTCCTTTTCACATTTCAAAACCAATCATGCCTTTCCAACAGTTCCCCAAAGTCTTAACTCATTCCAGCATTAACCCAAAATTTCAAGTTAAAGTCTCATCTGAGACAAGGCAAGTCCCTTCTGCCTATGAGCCTGTAAAATCAAAAGCAAGTTAGTTACTTCCAAGATATGGTGGGGTACAGGTATTGGGTAAAAGTTTCCATTCCAAATGGGAGGAATTAACCAAAACAAAGGCCATGCAAGTCCAAAATCTGGCCAGGCAGTCATTAAATCTTAAAGCTCCAAAATCTTTGACTCCATGTCTCATATCCAGGGCATGCTGATGCAAGGGATGGGCTCCCACAGCCTTGGGCAGCTCTGCCTCCATGACTCTGCAGGATACAGCCCCTATGGCTGCTTTCACGGATTGACATTGAGTACCTGCAGATTTTCCAGGGATTTGGTAAAAGTTGTTGGTGGATCTGCCTTTCTGAGGTCTGGAGGAAGGTAGCCCTCTTCTCACAGCTCCACTAGTCAGTGCCCCAGTGGGACTCTGTGTGGGGGCTCCAACCCCACATTTCCCTACTGCGATGCCCTTGCAGAGGTTCTCCATGAGGGCTTCACCTCTGCAGCAGACTTCTGCCTGGACATCCAGGCATTTCTATACATCCTCTGAAATCCAGGCAGAGATTTCCAAGACTCAACTCTTCTGCACACCTGCTGTCCCAACACCACATGGAAGCCACCAAGGCTTGGGGCTTGCGCCTTCTGAAGCAATGGTCCAAGCTGTACCTTGGCTCCTTTTTAGCCAGGGCTGGAGCTGCTATGCCTGGGACATAGGGTGCCATATTCCAAGGCTGCACAGAACAGCAGGGGCCCTGGGCCCAGCCCACAAAACCATTTTTTCCTCCTAGGCCTCCTGGCCTATGATGGGAGGGATTGTCACTAGGATCTCTGACATGCCCTGGAGACATTTTCTCCATTATCTTGGCTATTAACTTCCTCTGCTTCTCATTATGCAAATTTCTATAACCAGTTTGAACCTCTCCCCAGAACACTGGTTTTTCTTTTCTTCCACATGGTCAGGCTGCAAATTTTCCAAACCTTTGTGCTCTGCTTCCCTTTTAAACATAAGTTCCAATTTCAAATTATCTCTTTGTGAACATGTATGACAGTATGCCTTCAGAAAAATACAGGTCAACTCTTGAATGCTTCACTGCTTAGAAATTTCTTTAATCAGATATCCTAAATTATCCCTCTCAGGTTCAAAGTTCCACAGATCTCTAGGGCAGAGGCAAAATGCTGCCAGTCTCTTTGCTAAAGCATAGCATGAGTGACCTTGACTCCAGTTCCCATAAGTTCCTCATCTCCACCTGAGACCACCTCAGCCTGGACTTCATTGTCCATATCACTATCAGCATTTTAGTCAAAACCATTCAACCAATCTCTAGGAAGTTCCAAACTTTCCCACATCTTCCTGTCTTCTTCTGAGCCCTCCAAATCGTTCCAACCTTTGCCTGTTACCCAGTTCCAAAGTTGCTTTCACGTTTTTAGGTTATCTTTATAGCAGTACCCTTCTCTGCTGGTACCAATTCTCCCCGCTAAAGGACCACTTCCATGTGTGAAGCCTCAGTGGGACCCATTGCCCCTCAGTGGGCCTTTTCTGGCTTTGAAAAAAAAGACCCCAGCATGGTCTTCAAGTCTTCTGATGTTTATATAAAGAGGGAAGGTCTTTGTAGAGGTGTTTATATAAATAAGGAAAGATTCCCCTACCTACCTTCAACTTATGACCTTCTTTGACTCCAGGGAACAAGGAAAAAATCACTAGTTTGGGAAAGGTACCTTTCAATCTTGAAGCTGTAATTTTACAGGGGTTAATGACTGGGAAGGAAGATTAAACTTTTACTCACTACTTGAAATTATTCTAGTGTATGATCTCACTTCTTTGGATTCTAATCCTAAAATATTTGCCCCATTCTGGTAGTTGGACATAGTGATGGAGACCAGCTGGCTCCTAGAAAGTACAAAGGGAACTCCACCCAGTTACCACCAAGCACAGTGCAGGTTGGAGACAGCCTTTTTCTGAGATGGGGCTGAGGACCTGCTCTGCCATTGACCAATCCTGTGATTTCCAGGTCTCACCTTCCTAGACACTCCCTGCTGTCAGGGATCCTGCCAGACATTTCTCAGCCCCTGGTGCAGCCAGGTCACGGCCATATCTGAGGGCTAAACAGCACTGCACCTGTGACTATACTTGGCTCCCACCCTTCTGGGCTTAAGACTTTAGCAATCCCCAAAGACTCAGACACAACATGATCATGGGAAACCCCGGCCTAGAACTTCCTGCCTTGGCCCAGCCCATCACTGGTTTTTACATAATGGTGATTGGCATTTCTAGGCCACTGTACACACATACACACACAAGCACAGATGCAATTATTGTGCAGGAAGAGCTGCAAAGAGGCTGGTGCAGGGCTTCATGTCCTTCCCAGGCACAAGAAAGTGGCTGAGGGGACCATGATCCTATCACAGCTGGGAGACTTGACTTTGTGCATCCCTTTATAGAAAGAAACTCTCTGGCTCTTACAGAAATTGCTGCATGGAAATGCCAGAGATAAGGCACCTGCCCACCTAACAGAGTAGCTTAGTCTTCTGAGAAGCCACCTGTCTCCTTTGATACCTATGACCCTCAGTCATGTCAGCTCCTCCATCATTTTATCCAATATGAGGATGGATGACACTCACCTCCATAACCCAGTGTGTAGCCAGGAAAGTATCAGTAGAGGTGACCCCACCTTTCCAGGCCCATCATATGTGGGTCAAAAAACGATCGTGTCCAAGACTACAGCATTAATGTTTGATAAGGCTTCCATTTCTATTGAAAAGTTGTCCTTCACCTGCAGTGTTTGCAACTGATTGCCAGCCTGAGGAACACTGGGCAAGACCAAGATGGATCACAGTGTGGTGGGCAGAGCCATGAGCTGGGGCTGGGTCCCAGAGCTCTGCTCCTGCTGCTGAGGCTGAAACCACCCCTGCTGGTCACAGTTTCTTCTCACATGAGGAAGAGTTGGCCTACTATGTTCTATGCTCTTCCACCTCTGGTGTCTGTGTGTCTGTGAATCTAGGAAACTCCTTCTGCCCAGCACTGAGGAAACCAGACACCTGGGGTAGGGCCTATGCAATCCTAGACAACACTGCTGGAAATCCAAGCACAGGCTAACTCTGAAGGGGAGGTTTTGGTGATTTCCCCCGACATCAGCTGTCTCTTTACCCATTCCATTGTTTCTCAGTTTCCTCTTCAATGGGCTTTCATGTTTAATAAATGGAAAGGAATTTGACTTTGAGATTGTCCTGAAAGCCCTTGTAATGACCAGTCATGTCTAGCATGGATTATAAAACCACAACTGGCCCTCTAAACACAGGAATTCCATTTTGAGTTAAATACCAAAATAAGTTCTTTCAATATACCCTAAAGAGTTCATCACAGTCTTACAAGTAAGCCAGATGGGTGAGAGGAGGGCAGCAGAAAGGTGAGGCTCCTGGATGGGGAGCTTGTGCACAGAGAAGCAGGTATTAGATGAAGAAAAGACAGAAAGGCAATCTGTGTTGTTGGTTCACATCTGGGGCAGGAAACTGGGACCCACAGGGAGGATGCTGGGCCCCTCCTGCCCTAGCCTCCTTCTTTAAGAACCAGTCTGTGATCCCTCACCTAGGGCAGTGATAGAAATCTTTATCCTAGGAAGCTCATGCATCTGTCCCCAGTTCATGCCACTCTGTGCTTCTGAGAACATCAAGACAGAGGTGTCTGGAGCACCAAAAGCAAGAACCTTCCTTCTCCACACTGCATGGCTCACACAAGCCAGTGCTGTCCACCCACCAGGCCTGTGTGTGCACCGGACTGAGATGTGGATTTCCAGGGCCTGATACTCTATTGACTGCAAGAACCATTATGCTTGTATATCAGCGTATGTTTTTGAAAATCAAACTACCCATTCCATTATCAATTTAGCAAGAATATAAATCAGACTTATTGGGTGAGGAGGCGAGAAGGGAGAGGGTTTTTGGGCAGTACTTTTTCTAGATGGAATATGTTCTCATTCACGTCTAAAAAGGAAAAGGACTAGTACCTTGGCCATAGTCAGATGACTATCTGAAAAGCCTCTGGCCTTTAGTAACTAAAGGCTCTGAAACCAATAGTTTGCACAAACATTGACCCAATATTGGATCTAGGACACTGAACAAAAATCTCCCAAGGAGGAACTCTCTGGGAACAGCAGGTAACTCCTCAGCTTTATGTCCTGGTGCTCCATTCCCACCAGAAAAAAAAAAAAAATGTTTATAGAACCCCAGAGACCTAACTTGGGAACCTGTGCAGCAGAGACCAAGATCCTGGGGAGACACATAGGCCAAATAAGACTCAGCCTTCCCACCCATGCCAGCCAACCCTGGCCCTAGGGTGTACTTCCCTTCACCTGCGGGGAAGAAGCACTGTGCAGGTGACCATCAAGCAACATGACATCATATCCTTGCCAGCATGCCTTCTCCAGCTGCAACCACACCTTCCATACCTCCAGATTCACTAATCCACATCCCACCCCCATCAGCAGCCCTCAGTAATCAGTCCCCTTCCCTGTAACCTTCCCACTATCCACTCCCAGGGACTCCACAAGCTGTGTGGGTGTAAACAAGATTTCAGAAGCCCTTGGCAGAGATATGGTTACCAGGTGCTGAAGAAACAGAGACTCAGTGTAGGCCACCTGAGTCTACCCAGCCACACCTGGCATACCCTGCATTTGGCTAGTGCCAGTTAGGACCAGATACTCAGCCTCCAGGGAGAATAAGTTCATGGGAAACTTCCCAAGTGACTTCAAAAGCCAAACCAGAATGATCACAATGAGAGGTGTGAGCATTCTAGGGACCCCGGCACACATGGTTTTTATTTTAAAGAGCAGAGTGAGGCCATTCCACCAAGTGCATGTGGGGCAGGCAGCTGTCCCATCCTGGGGGCTGTGGGAAGGCAGGACCAGGCTCTTCACTTCAGGCAGAGAATGTACCACTGCCAATCACTGAGATATTTCAGACCACAAGGCATTTCCAGTAAAGCACAGGGAGTTGGGGGAGAATGTTCAGAACTGAGAAGACTAGACTCTGCTCTGAGTAGACCGAGGCCAAAAGTGAGCAAAAAGGGTAAGAAGAAGTGAATGGCTAGGTGCAGTAGCAGATGCCTGTTGTCCTGGCTACTCCTGGAGGTTGAGGTGGGAGGATTGCTTGAGCCCAGGAGTTCAAGGCTACAGTGTGCTATAACAGCACTTAGGAGGAACCACTGCATTAAAGCCTGGGAAACATAGTGAGGCTCCACAGCGAAGAAGAAGGAGAAAGAAGAAGAAGGAGGTGAAGGAGACGGAGGAGGAAGAGAAGGAGAATAAGGAGGAGGAGGAAGCGGGAAGAAGAAGGGGGAAGAAGAGGAGGAGGAGGAAGGAGAAGAAGAAGAGGAGAAGGAAGAAGAAGAAGGAGGAGGGAATGGGGGAAAAGGTGGCATTTTGGGGAACTTCTCACTTATGTCAAATCATAGGAAGCAGAAGAGACTGGAACCTGCTCTCTCTCCACCATGTGAGAATATAGTCAGAAGTCTGCCATCTGAAAGCCAGGACAAAGGTCCTGACCAAATCTTCCAGCGCCTTCATCTTGGTCTTCCCAGCCTCCAGAACTGAGAAATAAACTGTTGTTTAAGCCACCCAGTCTATGGTATTTCATTATAGTAGTCTGGACAGACTAAGTTGGTGACACAGAAAATTGTGTGTGGAGATAGAAGGTAACTAAATGTATATCTGACAATAATTGGAGATATCACAAGTATTTACATATGACTGTCATTTTTGACAGTCAATGTAAACAATGTAAAAAATGTTGGCAGCCCCTGGTTTTATGGGGCCTTCTAGGGGGCTCTCTCCTGACTCCTTAACACAATTAATTGAAGATTTTTAAATGATTCCCAAATACACTAGAAAAATACGCACTTGCTTAAACATCCTCTTGCCCAAAACTTCTCAGTCAGAAAACTATTCTTAATATCTAATTTAAACTCCTTCTTCAACATATCTATTCTTTTTATTCTAACCTGAAGCAGAATTTAGTCATGAAATTCCACAGATTGCTCCCTATAACTCCACTCTCACATCTTTCTCTTTTATATAATCCAAAGATTTGAAAAGACAAGAGTAGACGATAAGAAAATGAATATATCTGAGGGAACATTACAGTACTTAAGAAAGAACACTCTTTCATGCCCACTCAGCATCTCTCACTCTTGTGGCCTCACAACTGGATTCTTTTACACTATTTTCTGAGTGTGTGCGTGTTCTAGTAATTGTACGTTCCCGAAAGGCAGAGCCATGTCTTCTAATTTTCATAGCACATTGGCTCAAGAAGTCAATAAAGACATGTAGCCATAAGTTGGCACACTTATTAAAACCATTCTTCTTCTTTACCTTCAATAAAACCAGACTCCTAAGGACTCTAGCTCCGATTTTCATACAGACTGACAGATACTAACTCTGAAATTTGTAACAATTAATTTGGTATTTGAGGCCAGCCCTTCTTCATTCAGTGCCCACTCCCTTACCCCAAGTGGTCTGCACTTGGGAGGTATGATGGTCCTTGCCAAGGTCTCCCTGGACAGTCACCACGGAGTCTGGAGGGTTTAGGTTATCTTTTACTGTCTCTGTGGTATGGGGGAAGGTGGAAAGGAGATGATTTCCTCCTTAACTTGTGGAAGGGCCTCTTGAATTTCATGTGGATTATAATACAATTTTTACATTCGGGAAAAAAAACCACTCTTTACAGACTAAGAAGAAACAAGATGATCCTCAAACCCTGAAAAGTCCTTTCCAACCTTCTCTGTCAAACTTCTGTTCTTCCCTTGGATGTAAATGCACGACAGAGCCTACAGCGAGCTACAGAAAGTGGTAGGCAGAAGCCAGAGATGAAAAGAATAGAGACTTCCAAGAGAGGGTATAATCAAACATCCACCCCTGCCTATTCCAGTGGGTCCCACAGATCTCTACTGGAGTCATGGGATGGTGTATCCCATACTCACTGCTGAGACCCATGAACTTGGAGGAGAGAGTCCAGGGGCCATGATCTAGAAGGGGCTGAAGTGAAGCAGAATAACAAACCCAAATCCAGTTCTAGATCTTGCTACACGGGAGAGCCAGGGCAAGTCATGGAAACTGGGATCAAGGTTATGATCCCAGGAGAGAGACAGAGAGCAGCTGAGTGAGCAAAATAGGGGGCAACCTCAAATGATTTCTGAAGCATAAGTCTAAACCTAATGCCAAACAGGGCTATTTCACCTGCTCAGAATCTCAGCATGAGAATTAGCTTCTTTTATTTACAAAGATTGGACAGAGACAGGGAAAAGGAGACAGAAAATATAACAACAGACACAGGAACTCAAAATCCCTATTTTTTCCTTAGCCAGAAAGTACCAAGGCAGACATTTCTATATACTTAATAATCTCTGAAAGGTCACTATACATGATACAATAGCTGATATCTCTATGGTCATCTTATGACATTAACAAATGACTTTGGAAAAGTAAGTAAGTTTGAAACACATTTGGGAAGATTTCCATTAAAATATTTAAAGTTAAAAAATGTTTTGGCATCGCTTTTCAACCTTTTGGCTAAGATCAAGTGTAAAAAATGTTTTGGCATTTTCCCAAGGTAAAAGGAATCCCATGTTTTCTGAAAATTTATTTACAAGGAATGTCTCATAGAGAAATGAGATGACACATCTACAGTATTGCATGGTTTGTAAATATAACATTACCAAGAGCGTTGTCTTCACAGGTATGTGGGATAGGCTGAACTAGAGAAATCACTTCACATGTCTCCAGTTTGCTAAGGGTTAGAGACAATTGAGCCCCTCAAAAATATATGATTTGTACTAAAATCTATTAAGTGGGCCCCAATAATAGAGCCGAGGTACTTACGTGCATCCATGCAAACTTGCAGGTGTCTTTCAAAGAGGACATCAGGTGATACAACTTGGTTGCAAAGTCAGGGCGGGAAGAATTATATAAAGGGCCAGTTCTGGAGGCAGACAAAAGCCCAGGCTAAGAAGAAAAGTACCGTTGGTTCAGGTGTTAGTCTAGGCAAGGGTGATCAAATAGGGCTCCAAAACTAAGTAGGAGATACATGACAAAAAAAAAAAAAAAAAGAAAGAAAGAAAGAAGAAGAAGCAGGCAGCAGAGATTGGATCTGGAAGAGGCAATGCTCAATGTTCAATGCTTACAGGGAGCCTCGTGGCTCAGAGATGATTTTTTTTTTTTTTTTTTTTTTTTTTTTTTGAGACAGGGTCTCACTCTGTCTCCCAGGCTGGAGTGCAGTGGTACGAACACAGCCCACTGTAGCCTCTACCTTCCCAGCTCAAGCAATCCTCCTACCTCAGCTTCCCAAAGTAGCTGGGACCACAGGCTCATGCCACCATGCCTGGCTAATTTTTTGATTTTTCGTAGTGATGGGGTCTCACTTTGTTGCTCAGGATGATATCAAACTCCTGGGCTCAATCAATCCTCCTGCCTCTGCCTCAGAGCAACCTTTAAAGGGCTGTCTGTGTGTGTCTCCCTCCATAAGGAATGTAACACATACTCCCTCCTCCTTGGCCTACTGGTTACTCACGTTGTAGATCTTAGCTTAGATGTAACTGCAGACTTCCCTGAGCCTGAGAAGTCTACACGTTCTTGGGAAGGAATTGGCAAACAATCAAGGCTTCTAAGCAGGGAACTTACACAATGAGGTTTGCATACTGGCTCCCTCACTCTGGCTACAACGCGGACGCTAGACTTGAAGGGGTTAGAAGGGAGCCTATTGTAGACAACGCAGGATCTGGCCATCAACCTGACTCCCTCTCTTTCCTCTCAATCACTAACCAAGCTCTAGCAATTCTACATTCTAAATATTTCTCAAAGGCAACCAGTTAGATCTCTCTCCACTGACACAACTCTAGTTCTGGCTCTTATCATTCTCTTTTCAGATCATTCTCACAGCCTCCTAATCCGTCTCCCACCTTGAATTTAGTCTTGCCCTCCAATTTGTCCTTCACCTGGCCTCAAGAGAGACCTCTGTAAACACACATCTATTTATGTGTTATTCTCTTGAAACTCTAATTGCTGTCTCATTGTTCTTACCATAACACCTAAAATACTTGGCATGTCCTACAAACTTGACAAGGTCTGGCTTTTGCTTAACCTACTGAAGCAGACACTGTGGTGCATCGCTGAAATTTACTCTTTAGGAGGACATTCATTTCCCAGCTGTGCAAGTGTTGCTATTAACAACTCACAGCTGAGTCCCTTTCCAGGCATTCCCCTCATCCAAAGAAAAGCACCTCACTCAAGATTATCTACTCTTCCTCCTTGGGCACAGCTTTCATCCAATGACTGCTTGATGCGGGAGTGCCAAGGTCTGGTCTCCTTGCCTCAGTTTGGGACATAGCTGATGGGCCCTCCTATCTCCAGAGCCCCTCATGGGATCAGTTGAGGCCTGTGTTGTAACTGCATGGCAGTTTAACTTCTCTCTTTGCCCAGTCATGCATCCTTCACTCCCCACAGGTATTCCAGACAGCACACCTGAAGAAACATCATGCATGTAAATTGGTCTCAGACTCTGTTTCCTGGAGAGTCTGACCTACAATACTCTCCCAGAAACATTATTCAGACATAGAAAGTTCATATGGAACTTTTATCAGTTCCTCAAGTCCACTGAGCTCTCTCTGCTGTATGGGTTTTTGCACAAGCTATTTCTTTTCCCTAGAGCATTTCCTACCTTTTTCCTATTTACCTTCAAGTCTCAGCTAAGATGTCACCTCCTTTAGGAAGTCCTCCTGATTCACAAAGCTCAGGTGCTCTGTCTTTATGTTGTCATGACATTTAGTACTACCTCATCAATGCTTAGACAAATTATAATGCATTCTATTTATGTATCCATGTGCTACCTCCCCTACTAGACTCCTTTTTTTTTTTTTTTTTTTTTTTTTTTTTTTTTTTGAGACAGAGTCTCACTCTATTGCCAGGCTGGAATGCAGTGGCACAATCTTGGCTCAGGGCAATCTCCACCTCCCAGGTTCAAGCCATTCTCCTGCCTCAGCCTCCTGAGTAGCTGGGACTATAAGTGTGTGCCACCACGCCCAGCTAATTTTTGTATTTTTAGTAGAGACGGGGTTTCACCATGTTGGCCAGAATGGTCTCGATCTCTTGACCTCATGATCCACCCGCCTCGGCCTCCCAAAGTGCTGGGATTACAGGCATGAGCCACCATGCCCAGCCTAGACTACATCTTCTAAGGGTGCAAGAAATATGTCTATTGTGTCCATTGTTGTATCCCCAGTGCATAGTCCAGTACTCGGAACACACTAGGATATAATATGTACCAGTATGCTTGGGCCGCCATAACAAAATACCATAGACTAGAAGCTTAAACAACAGAAATTTACTTTCTCATGGTTCTGAAAGTCAGAAGTCCCAGATCAAGGTGTGGGCAGGTTTCGTTTCTTATGTGGCCTCTCTCCTTGGCTAGCAGATGGCCACATTCTTGCTCTGTCCTCATAGGGCTTTTCTCTGTGCAGCTACATCCCTGGTCCAAATTTCCTCTTTGTATAAGGGCACCAGTCAGATTGGAAAGTCCACCCTAATTGTATCATTTTAACTAAAACACCTTTTAGAAGACCCTAACTCCAAATATAATTACATTTTGAAGTCATGGGGGTTAGGGCTCTACCATATGAATTTGGAGGCAACATACTTCAGCCCCTAACAGTTCAACGTTTCTTCTCTTTCCCCTTCCACACTGCTGTCTGTCCCAGAGGCAGCAAGCCCACAGCTCTCATCAAGCACCAATGGCCAGATTAGCCTTCCCCTCAAATTTCCAAGATTCAGGCTTCAACATGTTACGGGTATTATTCTGCCTGGAATGGGGTCAAAAAGGTGGCAGGAGGACTTGAAGAATTCACTAGTTACAAAAGGGAGAGACCTTTTAGGCTGAGGAAACTGCATAAGGAAAGATACCACATGTTAAATTTCATGGGTAGTTTGGGGACAATTAGATGTGGCTGTTGTAGGGGATGAATGTGGTAGATGCCAATAGTTGAAGGAAGAAAGGTTGGTCGAGGTTATATTGTAAAAAGCTTTCATTTTGGCATAAAATCAGCCAACACTTTATCTAAGGAGATGAAGATAGGGAATTAGAGGCTGTTCCAATCACTCATGCAGGAAACAATGCAATTAACTTGGTAAAAGGTTGGAAGATTTGAAGATGACTTAAAGCAAACAGCTATCAGGAAGGGAGGAGCAGGGGAGGCATGACAAATAAAAGATAAAGGGAAAAGTAGAGGCAAAGAGAAAAAAAAAAAAAAAACAGAAAAAAATGAGGCATCCTGTTCACATCTAAATGATGAATTCTAATATCCCAGAAGGAATTCTTTTGAGTTGGGTTTTGCAACCTCAAAAAGGCAAAGTCTCCTCCAGACTTTGCTAGAGTTGACTAGCATCTCTCAGCAAAGTGAGGGGGTACTGGAAGCAGAGAAGGCTCTAGATATCAGAAGGTCAGTTAATGTGGAGGCACAGCAGCAAATGGAGCCAAGAGGGATGAAGACAGCAACAATTTCCAAAAGGAACTGGAGATCTGGATGTAATCAGCTTCAGGGGGCTAACTGGGCTGAGAGCATTGATATACCCAGCTCTTTCTCATGTAGAGAAAACAGTCAGCTCAGGCCTGGCTTATAGATTAAGGACCAATCACCTGGATCCAGCCACAGAGAGGAAATAGTGATGGATATTAAGGAGCTTATTTCCCCTCTCAGGATACTGGGGTAGAAAAGCTGATGGATCAGACACTTGCAGAGGAGAAAAGAGAAGTCACTGTGCTTGTCCACTGTCCCAGTTAGTGACAGCAATAGTCAAGGCCGGAGGTTAAGTGTAATGAAGATAGTGGAGCTAACTGATTTCATCCAACCGCAGGTTTAGGTGCAGCAGGCCATCTTTCTCACCCTTACCCACCCGGCACCCATTGAGGAGGGACTGTTCTAATAAAGATGGCTTCAGTAGGCCACCGCAAGTCAAAGTTGGGTCTGTCTCCAATGTGAGTTTGGTTTTTCTTTATGAAACCTCTGGTCACAAGAATATGAGAGTTTCCACTCTGGTTCTGAACCATGGGTCATCAATCCTAATGGGTTATGGGTTCCAGCTGTGAGATTTGCGGTCCCTGTTTGGGATTACAAAGAGTAAATGAAGCTCTCCAATTAAGACCAGGTGTGGGCAGTCAGAACTGAGAGGCCACGAGTGTCCCTCTGAAGAAGGTGGTGACCGCAGAGAAGGTGGTACTGGGCCTGAATCACTGGTGGGCAGAGATGGTGCCTGCCAGGCCTGAGCAAGCTGTTTGGAGCCCACTCCACAGAGAGAAGAGCAACAGCAGCCCTGAAAGCACCCCAAGGACTTCTGCTGCAACCAAGGCTTCCCACTGCATTTCCCCCTCACAGACTCTCCTGTAATTCTTTAGACATCGTAAGTATGGTATGTGTATTTCATTGAAAAAGTAATATAAGCATGCTCTAGAAAACCCAGGAAAGAATTATCCACACCACCACCACCCAAAAGTTAATTATGATACAATCAGAATTTTCCTCCAGTGGACCTTATCCATCTTAGTTCACAGTCTCAAAGTTAGGACTTGAGGCATTTGTGGAAGTAAATCAATTAGAGCACCTTTACTCTAAGACTTTATTCAAAAATGCTGGGCATGAGTAATTTCAAAGAGAATATTCTCACTTGGAGAAGGAGCGTGAGCCAGGCAGATTTTTTAATAAGGATTTAGGAGGCAGGGTCAGCTGAAGTTCAACTGGTTTAGGGAATAGTGCAAAGATGGTTCTCAGAAATATGAGGAATTGTTTCTAAGGATGAGGAACTACTGTTTGGGATTTTAGCAAGAGAGTGAGGAGGAATAGTTAGGAGCTGTGGCCATATGGAAGAAGGGTGGGGAGAAATATTACTGGGGATAAGGAAGTTTAAGGACCACCAGTGGCAAATTCTCAGTCTATTAGTGTCTCTTTTTAAAAAAGTTTTGTGGATACATAGTAGGTGTTTATGGGGTACATGAGATGTTTTGATAAAGGTATCTATTAGTGTCTCTTGTGAGAACCAAATGGAAACACAGGCCTTCTGACTCCTGGAGAGCGTTCTTTTCACATCCCATAGATGCCCCAACCTTTCTCATTTTGGCAGGTGATTGAGAAAGGTGTCCTGGCCTTTCCCACGGAAAGACAGGTTGAGATAAGAAGAAGGCTGGACTGCAGACAAAATCAAAGATTTTACTACCTTGTCCTAGGGCTGTAATTTATCTTCAATTGGACCAGGGCCTGCAGGAGTTTAGTCCTACATATTTCTGGCCTGCAGCTACATGAAGGGAATTCTGCCTCTAATGATTGAGAAAACTCAAGGATTTCCTTACAAAGGAATTTTGTAAGGAATTAATTTTGTTGATGGCTTGACTTTGGAAGCATCACTGTATCAACGATTGTTGTTATTCCTCTTAATCAAATTCTTCTCAGCTCCATCCTGAGAAGTTTCAGCTGTCAGCCTGGGTGGCCAGGCCTGTAGCCCATTGTACCTTTCTGCCCAAGGGGTGATACAGCCCTGTGCACTGGCTGTTCAGAGATAGTGGTAGATCCATGTTTATTTTTCCTGGCTGTGCCTTTAAGAGCTGCAGGAATGTGAAGGGAGTCTGGATGAGGGGTGGGGTCTCCCAGTAGGACTTCTGGGAAAAGGATCCTGGGAATTTCTGCCAGAAGCTAAACTGAGATTCCAACTTTGAAAAGTTGGGGGTGGTTTGTGTTGGGGAAGGCCTGTGATTGGACTGCAGAATTCACTAGGGAGGAGGAAAGCAAAAGTAAAAAGGAAATAGCTAGGGCGAGGGAATAGGGGGGAAGCCATCTTCACCCCCCACCCCAACGCACACACAATTAAGCCTGGAAGCAGCGTGCAACCACTAGCCTGGGGAGGGTCCACATGTGTCAAGGGTGAGGGCAACAGATGCTGGACCCAGGGAGCTCTCTGCCACAAGCCAGTCTGCAAGGCCTCAGGGACCAACATACCAACAGTTGGACTTGATCACTAGCTGGCAAACTGAGCTCATGCATCGGGTGGAATAACAAGCCGACTTTGCTCTCTGCTGTGCAAAACGCTGTTTTTAGAGGATTTGCCACAGCAGTGGATAGAAAGCAGGAGACCACCACTGGAACCCTCGAGACTTCTTTGAGGAGAGCCACAGCGTAAGAGATTACCCTGGTTGGTGTTTTGCAGGATGATGGTGGCCCTTCGAGGAGCTTCTGCATTGCTCGTTCTGTTCCTTGCAGCTTTTCTGCCCCCGCCGCAGTGTGCTCAGGACCCAGCAATGGTGCATTACATCTACCAGCGCTTTCGAGTCTTGGAGGTAGGTGGCATCTGTACACCTTGGACAAGGAACAGGCCTCCCGGAAATACCTTATTTTACCCATGTTTCTCTATCTACTGGGTTGTATTTTTCCCAGATAGCAAATGACACATTGCCAAAGTTACACTTCAAAATGCTCATAATCTAGCTGTTTAGAGCCCAACTCCAGTGTCCAGTGTGCCACTCCCAGACCTTGAGCATAGTTGCACTGTGTGCTCTGATTTGGCAGTTTGTCTCGTCTGTAAAATGGGGATAACAGTAGAATTTATGTTGTAAGGCTATTCTGAAGATTTAATCCATAGCTAAAATACTGCCTGGCATAATGGTATGTATCTAAAATGTTATTATTCACCATAGTTCATTTTTTAAAATATGAAACTTAAAAATGTTGGTCACTTTTTCTTCATGTTTAGTGTTGCAGGCTGATAATGAATTTCAGCTTTTCTTTTTGTCTTTTATGATAAACCATTAGGTCACTGTAAAAAGTCATGATATTGATGTATTGAGAAGTCTTAGTTTCTTTTGCTGAACTGGATTTAGATTTAGAAATGAGCAGATTTTGGCCAAGTTAAACAGAAAGAAAGCATTCGGGCTACCACCTCATTAAAATGTGCAAAACCCAACATTTTGGCGGCCTGGACAGGCTCCCAGGGACAAATGTAACCCTCCACCCTAGCCTTTGCCACACCCTGGCACTGACTATTCATACTTAATGACTTGCTTTTGTACAAGCTAAACTGATAAATTATTTATCTTCTTTCAAAGACACTCTTATTGCTAACAATTATTTTCTACATTTTCCTGAAAAATCTTCATGTCCAAATTACGTGTTCTTCTAGTTACAGTCAGGGTAAAGTAATTCCACACAGCAGGCCAAACACATTTCCTAAGGGCGTCCAGCCAACAGGCTGAGGCCTGGAGGCAGTGGCTGAAGTGTTCCCAGACGAGCAGCCTCTTGTGCTTCTTCACTTGCTCCCTCCTGAGCCTCACCTCCTTAGAAGTGCCAGAATGATGCTCACCCAGGATCCCTCTGCATTTAGCACCGACTTGCCTTGGGAGTAAAGCCAGCCAAATCCCTGCAAATTGTCTTTCAATACCTTAAGAACTTGTCAAGGGTATAAAGTACAGACTAATCCTTTTATAGTTATGAATGTGGATTTGAAAAAGACAAGATCTTCCCACCCCAGTCCTGACCTGAGGTGAAGCTAAGTCGCATGTGGCAGTCACCGTTGGCCAGCGCAGACACTTAACAACACAGTGATAGCATTCCCAGCCTGAGAAGCCAGTGTCAGAAGGGTAGGAAAAAAGAGGGTAGGGATTTAGGGAAGTATTTTGGGTCTTTCTGTCTTTCTCCCTTCAAAATAAACAGCCTTACATATTGCTGTTTGGAGCATACATTTTTACATTTGTGGACAGCATTTTGATAAACTATGGCAAATGAGCTTTAAGTCGACATTCTCTTTGACGAAGCAATCCCATTCCCATTCATTTGTTCTTTTGTTCAGCAAATATTTATTGAGTATTATTATGTGCTTGGCCCTGTGCCAAGTGCTAGGGATGGATATTCTGGAAATCTGTCTTAAAATAATCTGATGAAGATGTAAATACAAAGGTTTTTTTTTCCCTTAAAATAATCTGATGAAGATGTAAATACAAAGTTTTTTCTCAGCATTGATTGAATGACAAAAAATTAAAAACTGTAAATATACATCAAAAAGAGTCTAAGAATAAATAACGGGATATCAACTCAATGGAATGTGCTCATTAAAGTTATGGTATAGGTATACATTAATTGGTATCTAAGTATGTTCACAATATATCTACAGGTGAAAAAGATACAAAACATATAGTAAAATCACATTTTAAAAATATATTTACATATGTATGACTAAATGCTCGGGAAAACTTTTAAAAACTGATATACTAAAGTATCAATAGTACCTTTGAATTTAGGAATTAGGGGTGATTTCAATTTTTCTCCTATTCGATTATGTATAATTTTCTAATCCTTTTCTATAAATGATAGCTATTTATATTATTTGGGTAATTTAAATAACAAGCAATAATTTGCAAATTTATTTTCTGATTGAAGCAAGGGCTGGAAAAATGTACCCAAGCAACAAGGGCATACATTCAAGAATTCCAAGAGTTCTCAAAAAATATATCTGTCATGCTGGGAAGATGTCAGACCTACACAAGTGAGTACAAGAGTGCGGTGGGTAACTTGGCACTGAGAGTTGAACGTGCCCAACGGGAGATTGACTACATACAATACCTTCGAGAAGCTGACGAGTGCATAGAATCAGAGGACAAGACACTGGCAGAAATGTTGCTCCAAGAAGCTGAAGAAGAGAAAAAGATCCGGACTCTGCTGAATGCAAGTAAGAAAACTGCATCTTTTCCTAGCCCTTCTAGGGGCTATCATGCTCAGAAACACACAGACTCAGAGCAGTCAGGGAGCATCGTAGAGTAATGAAAGAGCTGGAGGTGTGCTTTTGTGTGCATTGCTGAGAGAGAAAGCTATAAAGAGAACAGGTGTCCAAAGGGAAATCCATTCTCAGAAAGCCACTCTTTCTTTCACACAGAGTGCCTAAAGACTCCATAGAAGGTCAAGACTATAGTGTCAAAGGTCAGCCCAAGGAGACCACCTCCTGATAAACCTTGATTTGGTGGAGATGTGTGGTCCCAGATTTTTTCAGGGAAAGTGGCAGTTCGGTGGATTCTACATCCAGTACCCAGGGTGTAGATAGCATCTGCAAACGTACCAAGAAACAGTCTTAAATTGGAAATGGCAACAGCCAACTCTCAGGGCTGGAAACTGCAGTGAATTACTACTGTGTGTGCTGTCTGAGATGGTGATAGGCATGGGATGTGGTCTAATCTTGTGATCCATCAGAATCACTTCCAGGCCATTAAGAATAATGTGTAGCAGCTCAAATTATAATAAACAGTATCAGGCAATAAACACACAAATGACAAAGAAAAATTTTCTGTGCATGAGTCTATTTCATTAAAACAATGAGGGAGACAAATCTCCCACCTCAGGGTTTGTATTCTGAGATGTTTTCATTACAAATAGGAAGACTTTATTTACATGCTAATTACATCTGTTCCAATTCAAGAACCTCCATCAGGGAAATGACATATAAGCTGAGTGCCATCATTGTACTAAAAGTTTCACGTACCTTCTCAATGAAATCCTTCTAAGAACTTCATGATCACTATAAGGAAAAGAGTCTTCCTAAATGAGGTGACACTTGGTCTGATTTTTGAACAAAGAAGTTAGAAAAGAATGAGCAGAGGGTACTTCAAGTCAGGGCACAATGTACCAAAGGCATGAGGGTACTGTAGCACCTTGACATGTAGACCCGCAAATATGGCTGAGTGAAAGCTTTTTAGAGAGGTGACAGTAGGAAAACTAGGTTGAAGAGCTCAGCAGGACCCAGTTAATGAGAGACCTTGCATGCTAGATAAAGGAAGTTGAAGCTCACTGGAGAAACTACAGAGAACTATTGAGCAATATTAAACAAGGGCATGATAAGAAGGAAGAGGGTAAAACTAGAGGGAGGAGACCAGTCAGGGAATGCTGCAATAATTTGGGCAACAAGTGAGAGTGTTGGCATTAAGTGTCATGGGACAGAGAACAGGTGGATTTGAGAGCCACTGAGAGTTAGAATCCACATGGCTTTCTGACTGCTAATTAAAAGTAAAGGATGAGTGAGAGAGATGACTCTAGGATGTTTCCCAGGTTTTGGGCTTAGGTCATCGAATGGTTGGTATGAAATATATTGAAATGGAAAACTCAAAAGGAGTTTGGGAGCACTTATTACTGTATGATTTTTTTAGACCATTTATAATTTTGAAACTGTTTAGTTCATTTATTGGCTCACAGCTTATTTCCTACCTCCCTACCTGTAATGTCAGCTCTATGAGAACTTGGAACCCCAGTTTCACGTTCAATGCTGTGTCTTCAGTGCCTAGAATGAGGTCTATTCAATAAATAGTTTTCAGTGAGTAATTAAATAATTAAAACAAATAAATGAATGGATGTAGGGATTGTCAACACAGGCAGAGGGCTTAGTCAAGCTTTGGAGGCAAAAAAAAAAAAAAAAAAAAAAAAAAAAAAAAAACCCAAAAAACATCTTATCTCTGAGTCAGAAGAAAGAGAGGAGGGTGCCTTGCCTATAATATGAAGCAATAGGTCAAGTGAGCAATCCTTTTTGGCCCTGACTTTGTCCTGAGATGAATCATCCTCAAAGAGGGAGAAGCTGGGGGTTAGCACAGAGTGAGGGAAGGAAATAGGCCAACCGAGATGAACAGGGGCTTCCTAGAATGCTCATGGAGAGGACTGGGTGCTAATGTGGCCTGATCTAGAATGTGTCTGAACTTTCACACTGGAGGGTCAGGCAGGACCCTAAGTCTGAATAGTTGTGCTGAATTGTATTCCTGAGCTGTCCCTGGTCCCTGGACACTCGCAGCCTACCAGGTGTTGAGATTACCCCTTCCCATTCCAGCTAGAGCTCAGTGGAGGTCCTGAGACTGGACTTGCTTTTTCAACCCCCATCCTCTGCCCCTCAGATACTGCACTTCTGAAATATCCCCTCTCCTAGCTCTGTGGTATATGAAAACATTTCTGAACCTATCAGAGATTGCTGCATCCCTGTCTGTTGCCTCTGGAGCTCACATTTGATGCTGTGTTGGTTTGCAAATCAGCCAATACTTCTTGCCTCCCACTACTGTATGGGCCCTGTGCTGCACAGGAGGGATGGAGGACCAAGTAGGACACGTCTGCATCCTGCTCTAGCTTCCTTACCATTTCTCTTGCCTCCCACAGTCTGCCTGCTGTCATGTAGACTTTCCACAACACAAAATAGATCATAATTCTCCTCTGTGAGGAACATATTTTTGTCATTTACCATCAATTATCAACAACAAAAAAATCCATTGAAATCTCCTAGCTTTCTTTTATATAAGAAAGGCCCTTTATGAAGTGATGCAAGTTGATCTCCAGCTCCTTCTCCCATAACTTACCCAAATGCAGTTTAAATATACATATACATATATTTATGTATGTGTGTATATATGTATATATTAAAATGTATATGATTAATATATATTTATATATATTTTTCCTAGCAATCCTTTGTGACTCAAAAATGCTGTGAATTCTTTGTGAAGACCTATGAGGGTAAGGATAGAGGTGAGGGGGCTGCCAGGCAGATTGGCCTACAGTACTCCTGGAGCACTTCATTCATTCCTCTCAGGGAGCATCTCACATACCCGACCACACAAGTCTGTATGTGTTTGACTCCTCAGTCATTCCACAAACATACTGACATCTTCTTTTCTGCATTAACAGAGTCTAGGTCATGCCCTCCCATGGAGAAGGCCACAGAAATTGTTTACAGAAGAAATAATGATGGCAGAGGCCCCTGCAGAGCTTAGTTTAGGGAAAGACAAACCTAGAAACAAGCACAACTGTGTGATTAGTGCCCTTCCAGCTTATTATTTTTAGAGGTTCTCCATCTATGAGTAGACTTTGGAAAGTCAATTTATTCCCCTGTTAGGTACTGTTTTGTATTGTATATATTATGCACACTCCTGCTTTTTACCATTTCTTTTAGTAACTATGCCTATATCAGTTCTCATGCTGTACAACGAATTACCATAGGTTTAGCATCTTAAAACAAGACACGTTTACTACCTCAGAGTTTATGTGGGTCAGGAGTCCATGCATGGCTTAGCTGGGTCCTCTGCTGGTACTTGTAGGGCTGGAACCCTCAGCTCCTACTTGTAGGGCTGGAATCCTCAGCTCCTACAGCCTCTCCTTGCCGTAGGCACTGCACAACACATCTATTGCTCCTTCAAGTAGATGGAGAGTGCTTCTCTTTAGGAAGCGCCTAGTCCCTTTTTTAAGGGCTTTTATGTGATTCAGCCAGCCCACCCATAATTTCCTATTGATAACTTCAAAATCAACTGATTTGGAACCTTATTTTTATATGCAAAATTCCTTCACCTTTGTCTTACAATGTAATGCAATCACAGAGTGTTGTCCTGTCATACACGCACAAGTCCTGCCCATACTCAAGGGAAGGGAATTACACTGGGCATATACACCAGGGGGTAAAAATCCTGGGGACTGTTTAAGAATTCTGCCTATCACAATGCTTTAGTCTGATAGGCTCAGCTGGTGCTACTAATTACCTGTACCTGCCTTCTTCCTGGACGACTCTGATCTTCCTGTCTTCCAACCTTGGCCTATAGAGACTGTGCCAGTTACAGACCTTCCCCTAAAATCCTGAAGACTCAAGTTAGCACCCTTCTGTGGGCAAAAACCATGGGATTATGGGCTAGGAAGGCATTGCCAGAGGTCAGTTCAGAGGGTTTCATTCATATGTATGCGTTGTCTTAGAGAGTTTGTAAACCCCCCTACAGAATAGATGATACAATTTTCTTGGAAAATTTAACCTTATATCTCAGGAGACTTCCAGGAAATTCTAGTACTAATTTCAACGGTTCTCACTTATTTTAGGAATATTATTCAGGCAACTACTAAGGGCCAAGTACTGAGAATAATAAGATAAAATGGCTCTATAATTAAGCCATTCCCTAGAAAGCTGTTCTCAAATCTTCAACCTTTATTTAGAGATTATCCCCAAATGACATTCACATGAGGGCTTCAACTCAGGGACATTTTGGGGGTAGGTACAATCTTAGAATCTTAACTCTCTCTCCCACTTTCCCACTCTTCCCTCTCTCTCTTCTTCTCTCATTTACACACATACACAATTTAGGATGCAAAGAAGTGAACACTATTTGACTATAACACTAAGTCTAACTTATTTTTAAAAATTATTCCAAGTCTTTGAAACTATAACTATTATTAAAATAAAATTTTGCATTGCACTTTATAACTTATGACAAAGAATCATTGCCTCAGACACCCAGATTAAGAATTTATCCAACTGATACTCTTTGGAAGATTCCACAGGCTGCATTCTTGTGTGCATACAAGTATTAACCTCTTTTTCACTTGTAAATAGTCTGTGAAGAAAAATTCTCCAGGCAGTCAAAATAAGCCATTATGGCAGATTTTATTTTATTTCCTATTGTCATCCAGTTCTTTTTATTGCAAGGGTGCATGAAAGTTACCTCAAGTAATTTTCACCCTGCTGAATTAAATAAGTCATATCTTTTGCTAGATCATGTTTCAAATAAGAAAGTCTGTTGCAACATATTTAAAGCCTCCGGGATCTATCCAGGTTTTATAAGTGTGCATGACCCATATTCAAAACCATTAAAAGCAAAACAACTAAACAAAAATCCCCGCTATTAACCAAATAAAATGTATCTGTTAGCCAACTCTCAAGGTCCATTAGTTTGTCATGAGCAGAACAAAATATGAAAAGAAGTATAACTAATTTGCAACAGATGTGTTTACCACAAAAGAAGGGATTGAAAGTATAAATGCAAGTGTAAGTACAGGTGCGTGTGTGTGTGTGCACGTGCGTGTACATGTGCCTGCGTACACCCAGCTATTTCTGCATTCACGGGGACAGCAACATTGGACGTATGTGTAGAGTACAGCTTATCCTGTGCTTTCCCTTGGAGAAGCCACGCCCATGGATCACTGTGCTGGGTTCAGAAAGACCTACGTACATAGCACTTCTTTTGTTTATCCATCTGAAAGGCCTGTGGTCTATGAGGATACCTCCAATCCCATCACTACGGATTCTCACAGAGGGTTAGCTTGTGGCTCCAGGTGCCCTGAACATCCACTCATTCTCGCTATAACTTAGTTGTTTTATTTATTCAACAAATGTCCAACTGAATTCTAGAAATATGTTGGCATTGTGCCAGGCATTAGAAATGGAATGTTGGATAGGATAACATTCTTGTCCTCAAAAAGCTTACGGCCAAGGGGAGAAGCTGTCTAGACAAATTCAGAGTGATAATGGCTCTGATGGAGGGATGCAAAGGATGTCACAAAAGCACACGGTACAGGCATCAAGTAGATATGGTCAGGGTTGCCATGTAGATGGGGGGATTACGGAATCTTGAAAGTAGCCCTCAAGCTGAGTTTTAATCATGGAAAAAAGCTAATTAAGTGGAGAATCAAGTAAAGGGCATTTCAAGAAAATGAAACAGCATGGTGCAGCACAAGCATAATTGGGCTCAGTGTGTTTGTGGAGCAAGTTGTTCAATGGAGCTCAGGTGAAGGAGGAAGTTGTAGAGGCGATGAAAGGACCAGACATGAGCTAAGCTCCTTTGTGCTAAACTAGTTGACACTTGCAAGCTGTAGGGAATCAGAATAATGTGAACGACGGCAATTAATATTACTGAATGTGTATTATGTACCACATAATCCTTAAGCATTTTACATATCTCACTGGACTATGTCATGCAATACTCACAATAACCCTGTGAGATAGGTACTGTATATTATCTCCCATTTTATAGATGAGGAAACAAAGACACTGAGAGGATAAGTCATTTGTCCAAGGTCACACAACTAATAGATGGCAGAGCTGCAATTCGACCCAGACAGGCTGGGTCCTGCACACACTCACCTCTTCCATTGTGCTGTCTACATAGTAGTGATAAGAATGGGAGTATCGGGGCTCAGAGGAGGTTCATTCTGGCCACAAGGTGCAGAGCAGAATGGCAGTAGGGGAGGCTGAGGGGACACAGAAGAAACAGGCTGAACCCAGTGAAGCCATCTCCAGGACTGCTAGGGAGGCACATGAGGTAGGAGCCTTCTGTTGTGAGAGTAGGTGCCTGGGCTTAGAAGTTCTAGCTGTTTCTGATCTTATCATGGGTCACAGTATGAAGACCATGTTAGTTTTCCTGGTCACTATTGGATGATGGTTCCTACTTACAAACAGACTGGTTTTAGATTCTTAAACTCTGGCCAAGAAGGTCCAATTTTCTTTCCCTACCCTCTTGTTTTTTAGTTCCCTGCCATTTCTTCATTGACTTTTAAACAATAAAATTCCTGTGCTTTCCCCACTTTTTGCTCAGTTAACAGAATAGTCACACACACACTTTCCTGGGCTAGAAATCTTCCCTTTGGCCCTCGTCTGATTGGTCACCATATCCAGTAGATTTTTCCTTGTGAATCTCTCTCAAGTGTACTCTTTCCACCTGCACTGCTCTCTCACCATCTCTAGTCTTGATTCCTATGAAAGCCTCCTCGCTGACCTTCCTGCCTCCCATTTCTCCCTGTTCTAGGGCTTATCCTATATTGCCACAGAGTAATCTTGCCAGAGTTACCACATCGCTGCTTTATCCCCTTCAATGGCAACCAAAACCTGCAGGGTAAAGCAACCCCCACAAAATAACATATAAAGAAAGTCCTTTACAACCTGACTCCTGCCAGCCTGGCTCTCTTTGGTTTAAGTATGAAAGTAATATTTACAAGTTAAATAAAAACTGTGACCATGGTATCCACTATATGTGTTGTGCTTACTTTTATCATAAAAGTGGATAAGAAGCCAACAATTGAACACGGCAACTTTGAGCATCCCTCAGCATCTTGTGCCGCTGCTGCCTGTCCCTATCTGTCTGGTGCTCTGTCCATCTCACCTGCTATTCTGAAAACGTAAACTATACCTCATGCATGCCTGAGTCATTTATGCTGTGTTCCCTAAGTCTAGCATTGTGCGTAGAACAGAGAAGGGGATCAATCTTTTCTGACCTGAAAGAATCGTTTATTCGAAAGTGGAGGAAACTATTTGCCAGAGATAGCATTCAGCCCTTAAATCTGATGTCTTGTCTGATGACCACAACAACCCTGCTAGGTCGATACTATTATAGCTCCTTTTCAGATGAAGAAACTGTGGCTTAGAGAGTTCCACAGAGCCCATCTCCTCTCCCCACATTCCTGCCACATAAGGAGTATGCACCACCCCAGACACACCAGATCCATCTCTGCCTCTGTGTCTACTCACAATCTCCACCCCACCCTGAATCAGTTATCTGCTGCCACGATAATGCTACATAGCAAACCATGCCCAAACTTAGTGGGTTCAGACAACAATCATTTATCATTTCTCAGGGGTCCATAGGGTGGCTGGGTAGGCTCACTTGTGCACCTGCAGTCAGTGGCACATTGCCTAGGAACAGCTGGGTGAGGATGGCCTCAGCTGGGGTGACTGAGCTGCCCTCTGTGTGGCCTCTGCTCCTGTATGACGCTAACCTGGCCCGGCCTCATGACGGAGGCAGATGTCTAAGAGAGAAAGCAGAAGCACACAAGGTCCCTAGGAACTTAGCCTGGTCACTTTAACACTTTGGTGTTCCAAGTATGGCTCTGAAGCTCACCCATATACTATGACCTCTAGTTATACCCATATAAGGCTTTTCATCTCAATGCCCATGGAAACGGGCAGCAATCAAGCCTGATTTTAAAATATGTAAACATCTACATGAAAGCAATGAGTCAGGCATTGGTATGATTAGCAGTTTTGAAGAAGTATCCACCAAAGAACCAGCGAGAAGGCGGCTGCAAAGTTCAGGTTCAGGAAGCAGGCCCTAGACCATCACATGTTGAGAAAGGATAAAAAGAATAGGATGAAATGAGATGTACTTCACAGGAAGAATCCATGGGGAAACAACAAAATGACTTTGTGTCTTCTAACTACACACAGGCGAATGGCATTGCCACAGCTAGAAATTGAGAGCATTTCCACCCTTTTCAGTTTGGAATATTACAGGAAACACACACACACACACACACACACACTGCAAAAATCAGCTCAGTCTTTAAATGAGAAATAAATAAAAACAAGAAGTTCATAATTATAACCTTGGAATGGTTACAATGTTGTTGCAGTCAGATAATTGGTGGAAAATGGAAACTGATCAGAAATTCCCCAGAGCAGCCTAGGCAACAAAGCCAGACACCATCTCTATAAAACATAAAAAAATTATCCAGGCATAGTGGCATGTGCCTGTAGTCCCAGCTACAATGTAGCTGGGAGGTCTAGGCTGCAGTGAACCTTGATCATGCAACTGCACTCCAGCCTGGGTGACAGAGAAAGACCCTGTCTCAAAAAAATAAATTCCCCAGAGGATGGCCCATTTTCATGCTTTATGTGAGTGTTGACGAGCCTGGATGCTTTAGGACAGTTCTTAAACTGTCAGGTTCAGAAACCCTTTACAGTCATAAAAATTATTCAGGCCTCCAAATAGGTTTTGTTGAGGCTGGTTATAACTATTGACCATTTATCATATTCATAATTAAAATGGAGAAATTGTAATAACATGTACCAGATGCTATTCCAGGATAAGACATGCATCTGTGAAAAGAAAAACAGATAAGACAAAGCCCCTGCTTTATTTTTCTTTCATTTTTTAGAGCTGACATTCTTTTGAGGGAGGCCAAACAATAAATATGTTAGCAGATAAATGTATAATATGTAGACAGAATATAATAAGTACTATAGAGGAAAATAAACTAAGGAAAGGGGTTATGGAGACTTGGCCTCTTCCAGAAGGAGGCATTGTAAGGAAGTTGTCTATGTTGCCTGTGTTGGACTCCAACTGTAGGGACCCCATGGTGGAGCCAGGCTGGACTCACACTCATACCTCACACATCTTCGCAGCTTCCACACTCTCCATTGAAGTTCTCAACTTGATGTTTTTGGGCAACATATATCTATGCATGTGAAAAGCCATGCGTCAAGTCTGTTTCTTTTTCATAATTTATTGCTATTATCAATAAAGCTGTTAGGGTTCAGGACAGGGTGCCATGGAATACTCTGAATTTAGTGCTGGAAAGCTAGAAAAACCTATGATATGGATTTAATAAAGGATTCTGTGTGATTCACTAAAACCAACATATAAAGCACTTACTGTATGCCAGGCCCTGTTTAAGCCCTAACCCTGGGTTCACAGCCCTTCTGCAATGCCAAATTGCCCCATGGCTCACTGAATTTTATACAGTACCTATTTTCCTACTACCCATCCACTGAAGCACTCAGCGAAATATCACCTGCTAATCTATTTGATTTCTAGGCTGGCACAGCATGAATTGGGATAGCAAGTTTGGAAACTGACAAACTCTGCATAATCTGAATCTAATTGGCTTCTGAGTTTGGAGAGTAAGCAGTAAATTGACTACTGAGGGAGATATATATTGTGTCCCAGGCACTTAGGATAAATAGAGTCTAAAGTGCTTGCAAGGAAACAAAGTGAATAATCAATTCTAGTTCAGCATAATAACTGCCCTAGAAGGGGTTGCACAGAATGCTTTCCGCAGATGAGAATGACCTAACTGCTCTGCAGGAGCAGAGGATTTTGTTTTGAATAATGAGCAGGTGTATCCCAAGTTAGCAAAGGAGAGCTAAGGAGAAGTCTGAGCAAAGTCTAAAACTTGTGGGAAGCCATGGCAGGTTTGGTGACTAGTGACTAGCATGATGAGGAAGTGACAAGAGAGGAAGTTGATTAAGCACTCTGCATGCTATGCTGAGATATCTGAAACTTATTCCGTGGGCGAAATCATGAAATACCCCTAATTTTTAGAATAAGTCCATGCTGACAATTTTATAGATATTTTATATCTGACTACAAGTCTGAAAGCCATCATCTTTGTCATCTCAGTGCCTACATCCTACCTATCAGCTGATTAGTATTGACAAATGTTTATGAACATGAATACAATCTAGATGGTTGAAAAAGTCAAGTTTTATAACAGCATTTCAGGAAGCAGTCAAAATACTCAGGGTTTTAAGAGAATTCTCTTCTCTTTAATGAATTCATCACTCTTCCCAAGCCAACCTTCTCTGCTGCTATCTCATGTACCCTATCGCATTTTTGAGTCTGATTTGGTATCAACAGATTCCCTCAATTGAATCAGTTATTAAAACCTGATCTCTCCTTTTTCTAACTACTTATATCCGTCACTATTTGGATAGTTCTCATCTGGATCATACTTACAAACTCATTACCTGGTATCCCTCTGTCCTTCCCCATCCCCAAGCCATTCTCCACCAGCAGCCAGACCAGTGTTTCTGATCCTTAACTCAGACTGAGTGACTCCCACATAAAGTAATACGTCTCACCAGATATGGAAAGTGTTGCTATTAAATCAGGGGAAAGTATTTAAAAGATTAAAGTAAGTGATATTTGTGTATGAATTTACAAGTTATATGAAAAGATTCAAATAAGTAATACTTGTGTATGAATTTACTGTGAGGCCTTGTGCCAAATTCTATCCTAATTGCTTGTCTGCAATTCTGCCTGAGGGGGAAACCCAGATTCTCATTCTCTGGTTTGCCAGGGAAACCCTGCATGTCATTGTCTCTGTTAAAAAAATTTGCATCTTGGCTGGACCCAAAGGTTTCAAATTTATTTCCCATCCCTCCCCAACCTTTTCTTCCTGCTAATTATCTCTTCTCAAGAGAAGCACAGCAGGGAGTTTTAACTTACCCTTTTACTTGAACACTGTAAATTAATATATTATCCTCAAATTCCAAAAGAAAAGGAATTGATAAAACCTACAGAGTATCAGCGCTGAAAACTACATATAGAGAGCATCTAACCTAAACCTCTTGTTTTACAGCTGGGAAAAACAAGGTTGGGTTGACAAAGGGACTTTTGGGGAGACACACAGAGCCAAAGGCTGAGTTCAGACCACTCACATCTCTGACTCCAAATCCTGGGTTTCATCTACAAAGGAAGGAATAGGAGAAGCAGAAGGAACATGGGGGGAATTTTTTTTTTTTTTCCAGAACTATGTTTCCCTGACCAAAACCATATATCCACTCTTGTGTTACTTCTCCAAGGGTTCTGCATTAGAAAAGAAGAGGGTAAAATAAGCAGTTTGTGTTGGTTTCTGCTGTATTTTATTTTATTGACTGATTTATTGTTTTGTTTTGTTTTGTTGTTGTTATTTGTTTGTTTGGAGACAGGGTCTCCCTCTGTTGCCCAGGCTAGAATACAATGATGCACTGTCAGCTTACTACAGCCTCAACCTCCCAGGCTCAAGTGATCCTCCCAACCTCAGCCTCCCACGTAGCTGGGACTACAGGAGTGTGCCACCAAGCCCAACTAATTTTTGTATGTTTTGTGGAGTGAGGTCTCACTATGTTGCCCACATTGGTCTTGAACTCCTGGACTCAAGGGATCCTCCCACCTCAACCTCTCAAAGTGCTGGGATTACAGGCATGAGCCACTGGGCCCAGTCATTTCTACTGTATTTTAAATGAACATTTTATTATGGGAGAGACATTAATTGACCTTGCTCTTAGACACAGTCCCTCCGTAGCTGGGCTGCAAGCCTGTTGGCTTTTCTTCAGGCAAGAAGGATGGGAAGGCTGGGGGCTTCCTAGTCAAGGCCCCTAGTCTGTGACTAGGTCCCAGAGAGCCCATTGCCCTCATCCACCGTTCTGCACACCCAGATGCTATTCATCCTTTCCCTCCACATACATACATACACATCACTGTGCCCTTGGGGCTGGCTGGAGGGGTCCTGACTGGCTGCCTCCCAGCTCAGACTGAGCTCAGAGGACCGCATCCCCCTTTATGGCTGTGTGACCTTTCCAGGTAATTTATACAGGCCTTAATGTTTTCTCATTTGGAAAATGAGTATTGAAACATCTACCACTTAAGCTTATTGTAAGAATTGTGAGTTCTACATTTTAAACTTATATTAAAACATCATAGTATCCCCCCACCAATATATATAATTATTTGTCAATTAAAAATAGAAATTTTAAAAAGTTAAAAAAATAATAATTATATAGGGCTGGGCATGGTAGCTCACATCCGTAATACCAGCACTTTGGGAGGCCAAGGCCAGGAGGGTTGGTTGAGGCCAGGAGTTTGAGACCAGCCTGGTGAACGTAGCAAGACCCTATCTCTAAAATAATCAAATAAAAAATGTTTAAAAACTTAAAAAAAAGAATTATATTAGTTAATGTAAAGTGCCTAGCACAGTACCAAGCATACTATATGTCAGATATATTTGTTGGATATTTATTAACTTCTCTAGCCCTTGTGCTTGTTCCTTAATAGGAATAGCTTCTGGGCTTTTCTCACAGCCAATAGACCTTCCCTCTTACCCCATAAAAGTCCTCTATGGTCACTCACAGGCTTAAACCCTTACTCATCCTCTGTAATCAGCATAGAATCAGGGAAGAGCAGAGGCTTCACATGAGACAGGTTAGGCTTGGGAAACTGAAGAAAGCTCTTTCGGGCTCAGGTGGAGGGGTGGCCCTAGCAAACAGGGCAGATCATTCCCCATCCTTCTGCACTGCAGCCTATGGACCCCAGTAGCTCAGTGTGTCAGGGGGTCCTTCTGTTAGCTGCTCCTGCAATGCATAAGGTTCCCTGTTGTCCCAGACTTCTCCACACTCCCCAGGGCTTTGGCTTCCTATAACCCGGGCTGACCCAGGACAATGTTGACCTGGAGGCCACAAGAAAGCAACCCCTCAGGCTGATGAACCATGTCAGCAGGGGAGCATGGGGGCAGCTGATGGCTGAGAGACTTCTACAGCTTGCCTCCAAGTCTGGCTCTGGCCACAGTGTAAGCCAGGCAAGGCCACTGTGTCCCTGGGAACAGCCAGTGATGTCATGACCACTGAAAGGACTGACTTCCTGAGACTCAGCTCTTCCCAGCTAGGGTTGCTCCCACCCCCACTTCTGCCATGTATTCCCTTCATGAAAACCTTGGGTCAGATTTTTTAATGGAATAATGGGTTTGAAAGTATCTTAAAAGCTTTAAAGTACTTTACAAATTATTATTTACTTAAGATGGGCCTGCAGTCAGAACTCTGGAAGTGCAGTAATATTTAGACTTTAGAATAATATCTGCTTAAATGAGACTATTTTTAAATTCATTCAACAGATATTTACGAACCCCCAACTCACTGAGTTAGGCACTGGGATACGACACTATCCATGAAGATGAAGGAGCAGAGACTAGAAGCCTGGGAGCGGGAGAGAAGGACAATGAGCTAGTAAATAAAGCAGATGAAATAATTAAGAATATGATAAGCAATCTCAAGGAAATAAGAAAAGGGCTAGAGTAGACAATTTTTGGGTGGACATATTTACATAGTGTGGTCACAGGAAGCCTCTTAAAGACATAATATTGAAAATGAGACTTGAAGGCTAAATAGGAGCTAACTGTGGGAAGATCAAGAAAAAGAGCACTCTAGGCAGAAAATTGCAAGTGCGGGAGCCCTGAGGCAGAAACACACTTGACATCCTGGCAGGATGGAAGACAACCAATGTAATCACAACACAGTGAGCAAGGAGAGAAAGGTATCAGGGAAAGTCACAGAGAAAGGCAGGGGCCACGTTATGTAGATTCCTTAGGCAAGGGTTTAGGATTTTATTTTAAATATGATAGAAAGGGTTTAGCCAGGCCAGTCACATAATTTATGTTTTCAAACAGATCACTCATACTGCTTTATGGAGAACATACTAACTATAGGTAAGTAAGAATAAAATCAGGGAGACAAAGTAGAGACTATTATAGTGGTCTAGGCAAAAAGTGATGATGAATGGATTCCAGGGAAAAAAGAGGTAGTAGGTTGAAAGTGAGATGTATATTTGAGTATTTTCATGTAACATTATAATTTTTCTTTTTCTTTTTTTTTTCTTGGCGGAGTCTCACTTTGTCTCCAGGATGCAGTGCAGTGGCACAATCTCGGCTTACTGCAACGTCTGCCTCCCATATTCAAGCAATTCTCCTGCCTTAGCCTCCCAAATAACTGTGATTACAGGAATGCACCACTATGCCTGGCTAATTTTTGTATTTTAAGTAGAGATGGGGTTTTGCCATGTTGGCCAGGCTGGTCTTGAACTCCTGACCTCAGGTGATCTGCCCAACTTGGCCTCCCAAAGTGCTAGGATTATAGGCGTGAGCCACCGCTCCTGGCCTTATGTAACATTATAATTTCAAGAGAAGTTATACTATCAGGATTTGCTGGTGTTGGAGAATAGAAGGAAAGAAATCAAGGATTTCTAAGTAAGAAACTTGGTTTATGGATCTTGCCTGAACTGGAAAAAGTAGGGAGAAAGAGAGTTTGGAGGATAAAAGTAAGAGTTCTGCTTTGGACAGGTTAAGTTTGAAGATATCCAAGTAGGGACATTGAATAAGCAGGTGGATAAATAGGTTTGGGACTAAGTAGATATCCAGACAGGGGCTGAAGATACAAAGTTGGTAGTCATCATTATTTAGAACTTCCATGGTCTCAGAGATAGAATGGAATGACTTAGAAAGTGATTGTAGACAAAGAAAAGAGGAGGCCTGAGGATAGAGTATTTAAAAGAGGAAGATGAGGAGAAACTGGCAATGGACACCAATAAAAAACAATCCAGAAAGATGGGAGGACAAACATGAGGGAGATATCCCAGAATCAGGAAGAGAAAGAGTTTCGAGGGAAAATATTGACCAAATAATCAAATTCGGCTGTAAAGTTGATAAGGATGAATCCTGTGAATTGACCCTTGGATTTGCCAACATGGAGGCTGTTGGTGACCTTGACAGAGACTGATTCAGAAAAATGGGCAGCAGAGTTTAGACCAGTGGAGAACTGAAGTCTGAATAGAATGGCTTAGAGGATCATTGGAAGTAAGGAAACGCCTCTTTCAAGGAGTTTTAATATAAAGTGGAATAGAGAAATGGGGCCATGCTAGTAGGTTTTTCCAGGATGGATGATTTACTGAATGATCCAATAGGGAGGAAGAGACTACTGAGGTAGGAAAGGGAAGATAATTTCAGGTCATAAGTTCTTGAGTAGGTGAAAGGGTAAGAGATCCACTGCAAAAGTAAAGGACGCAAGAAGGACGGCAGAGAATGCAGGGTCAGCAGCAGTTTGTTGATGGATTTGGTTGTTGAAAATCCATTATTCATTCAGAAAATACGGAACTACTATATGCCAGATGCTATTCTAAGAACAAGAGATACAGTAGTGAATGAAACAGATAAGACAAAGCTTATACTCTCACGGCGTTTACATTTTATTGAGGGGAATCAAGCAATAATATGCTAATGACAAATGTATAATATGTCAGACAAAATAAGCACTATGGAGAAAAATGATCTAGGGTAAAGGAGTCCCTGGAGAGCTGGAGAAGAGGGTTGCCTTTTTTATAGGGTAATGGGAAAAGGTCTAAATGATCAAGGACCATTTGGAACAGGCCTAAAGGCAGCAAGGGAAGAAGCCATGTAGATATTTGTTTCCAAGCAGAGGTAACAAAAAGTGCCAAGTTCCTGAGGCAGGAGTGTGTTTGGTACAATCTGAGAAATAGCAGAAGTCAGTGTGGTAGAAAAAAATGAACAAGGTGGAGAAGTTGTAGGGGACAAGGAGTGGAAGAACAGAGAGAGAAGCAATAGGAGAACAGCTTACATGTGGCTTTGGAGGTAAAGACCCAAGCTTTATCCATTTCACTCTGAGTGAAATGAGAAGCCAATGGAGGGTTTCAAGCAGACACAGGACATGATGTGACTTACATTTTAAAAGCATGCCTTTGGCTGCTGTGGGAATTGGACTATGGGAGGCAAGCATGGAGGCATGAACACCATATAGGAGACTGCTGCCACAGTAGTCCAGGCAGGAGATGGTGCAGTTCTCCTAGGATTGCTTCTACTTTCTCATGGAGTAAGTGGGAAGATCTCCATGCGAGGGTATGATGGAGGCTTGCAGGGAGATGAGAAAGTGTGATAGTCATATGGAAAGCGTGATAGGACTGCTGCCCACAGCTGGCATATAACAAGCAGTTTGCTAACATGCTTGCTTACCTCCGAACCTCTGGGACCCATCTCACTGTGCATCTCTCTTCCTCCTGTCCAGTCTTCTTTCCTTCATTCTGTTTCTTGTCCTATGACTCCAGTTGACCTTCAGTGGGCTTTAAGAACCCAAGCACTGATTAAGAAAATGACAACCTGCTGACACATCCAACTTTTTTTTTTTTTTTTTTTTTTTTTTTTTTTTTTTTTTTTTTTTTTGAGACAGGGTCTGGCTCTCTCACTCAGGCTGGAATGCAGTGGCATGATCTCAGCTCACTGCAACCTCTACCCCCTGAGCTCACATGACCCTCCTACTTCAGCCTCCTGAGTAGCTGTGACTACAGGTGCACACCACTACACCCGGCTAATTATTGCATTTTTTTGTAGGAATGGGGTCTCACTCTGTTGCCCAGGCTGGTCTTGAACCCCTGAGATCAAGTGATTTATCTGTCTTGGCCTTCCAAAGTGCTGGGCTTACAGGTGTGAGCCACGGTGTCCGGTCCACATCCAGCTTCTTATACCAAAGCCTTTCAAAGGATTTGAAGGAGCTCCTCAGAGTGCTCAGTTGTCCTTTAAAGACTCTATCTAACTATCATTCCACCACCTCACACCCAGAAGTCAATGAGGGAGGCCCAGGATTCCTATGCTCTTATTAAGACTACTCTTTCCTACCCATAAAAGAAACTTCAGCAGGATTTGCGGTAGACCTGCAAGTTTCCTCATGCTCCTAGCAAGACCACCACTCCCTGCTTCCATGACATTGCTCACCTCACAACAGATGGCCTGATAAGGCAGTCTCAACAAGAGTCCACAATTGGCTGGGAGTGGTATCTCACGCCTGTAATCCTAGCACTTTGGGAGGCCAAGGCAGGAAGACCACTTGAGTCCTAGAGTTTGAGACTAGCCTGGGCAACATAGTAGACCTCATTGCTGCAAAAAATAAACAAAATTAGCTGGGCCTGTTGGTATGCATCTTTAGTACCAGCTACTCAGGAGGAGGAGGTGGGGGGATTGCTTGAGCTCAGGAAGTTGAGGCTACAGTGAGCCAAGATCATGCCACTGCACTCTAGCCTGTTTAATAGAGTTAAAAAGCTGTCTCCAAAAAAAAGTCCAAAATTAGAACTGATGACCGACTTTTCTTGAAATGACCAGTAGAGCTGATCTTATCCTGATTCACATCAATCTTCAAGGAGGAAGAACAGACCATGCTCCAGGAAGATCAAGTAAAATATGGACATAAAATATCTATTTGAGTTTTCAGTTATGAGGTTCCTGGTAACATTATATAGAATAATTTCTATGGAGTTATGGTGAAGTAAAAGAATGGGAGATGAAGATGTAGATTACAGAGTATAGCCTATTCTGTAGGAGAAGCTGGCTATAAAATGATGGAAAGAGATAATGAAGCAACTAGAAAAAGGTGCCTAGTTGAAGGTGAATTGTTGTTGTTTTAATGTAGGCTAGATGCTTATAAGCTAAGGCTAAGAATCTAGTAATGAAGGAGAAATTAAAGATAACAGAAAAGGGATAATTCATCAAGGAAGTCTAGAAGAAGCCAGGAAAAGATGAGATCACACTACAAGTGAATGTATTAGTCTTGGACAGGAGAAATGACACAGTTTCTTCTAAGATGTGTGTGAGGGTAGCAACAGGGGAACAACTAAAGAAAAGTTTATAAGTGAGGAGACAGGAAGTGAAAAGAGTTCATGTCTAATGGTATTTGTTTTTTCAAAGGAATTAATCTGCTGTTGGTGAAGGGACTGGCCAGGGCAGGATGGGTGGGGTGGGGTAGGGAAGATATTAGTATTATGTGAAGATGGTGGGCTAACCATGAAGACCAGTATGGTATTTGGGGCTCAGTTGACACTGGAGACCCCTTATGTCTAGTGGCACCAATATACACCATTGTGAGATTTTCTCCTCCATCAACACTCAACTCCAGGACAAGGCAGATGTTTGAACTCATTCTGAGCCAGGGACTTTTGTTGGGTGGATATTGTGGCATAACTAGGGGTTGATGGGTGAGAATGCCAGTGAGAGAGCTATTAGAGTGGTTTAGGCTGTATAGGAAAGAAAGCAAGGTCAAGAGAGGGCTGATGACCTGGGAGAAAGTAGAGGCCAAGGGACTGGAAGGCATGAGCAAAGGAGTGAGGAATGGAAGAATAACCATGGTGAGTGGGATACTGGGGTTTTCGATTTCAGATACGGAATAGTTGTTGGGAATGGGAGATCAGAGTATAACCCTGGAGAAGGATGCTAATGTGGTTTAAAAGTAAGTTTCCATGGAATTGAAGAGGTGGACATGCTCCATGCATATAGGGTAGTGTCCTGGAGAATTGCCAATGATTTAGACTGGGAGGAGTTGACAGCATGAGACACAAAGCATGAATACTAAAAAGGAAGAGATTTTGCTGTAGGTGGGAAGAATAGTAGCCTGAAGTGGCACTGAGGAGCTAGAAAACTGTAACTCCTTCATTTTACTTCACTTTTCTCCTTTCTTCCAGTTTAGATCATTTATCATCCCATTTGGATTAAAGAAATAATCTACTAATTGATTTCCCTGATTTTGGTCTCACTCCAAATGTCCATCATACACAGGACTTCTAGCTTAACCTTGCGGAACAGTCTTGACAGCCTTTATTTCACTCCTGCTCAAAAACTTCAGTATCTCTCCATCTATGGAATAAAATCCAAATTCCTTAGCCTGGCCCTTAAGGTTCCAGGCATAGAGATGGCTTCAATCTACTATAATTGACCCTTGGATAATGTGGTTGCTAGGGGTGCTGACCCTTGAAAATTTATGTGCAACATTTTTTTTTTTTTTTTTTTTTTGAGATGGAGTCTCCCTCTGTTGCCAGGCTGGAGTGCAGTGGCATGATCTTGACTCACCGCAGCCTCCGCCTCCTGGGTTCAAGCGATTCTCCTGCCTCAGCTTCCCAAGTGGCTGGGACTACCAGCACGCACTACCACACCCAGCTAATTTTTGTAGAGACAGGGTTTCACCCTGTTGGCCAGGATGGTCTCAATCTCCTGACCTTGTGATCTGCCCACCTCAGCCTCTCAAAGTGCTGGGATATTACAGGTGTGAGCCATCATGTCCAGCCTATGTATAACTTTTAACTCCTCCAAAACTTAACTATGGATAGTCTGCTGTTGACCAGAAGACTGACTGATAAGGTAAACGTCGATTAACACATATTGTGAATGTTAATCTGGTCCTTTCCTATTTACAAATCCAGACAAAGAGAAAGCTGCCTCTGAAGTAATGCGTTATAGCTGGGAGAAAGAGCACTGCAACTTTATTCTAAAAATAAAGTAAGCTAGAGAAAAGAAAATGTCATTAAGAAAATCATAAGGAAAGAAAATAGATTTACTGTTCATTAAGTGGAAGTGGATCATCATAAAGGTCTTTATCCTCATCATCCTCTTCACACTGAGTAGGCTGAGAAGGAAGAAAAGAAGGGGTTGGCTTTGCTGTCTCAGGGCTGGCAGAGACAGGAGAGAATCCACATTTTAAGAGATCTGCACAGTTAAAACTCATGTTCAAGGGTCAACTGTACTTTGCTTTATATATCTAGTTTGAAGCAACATCAAACATTAGCTTGTATTGGTCTAAACTCTACACTTCTTTACCTAATCTTAGAGTACTTTCCTGAAAGTGGTTTTGTTTGTTGTCTGGAATGCTTCTCCACTCCTCTCTGAGTATTCAACTCCATTTATCCTTCAAGGACCAAATCAAATACAGATTCTTCCCTGCATCAAATGACATTTCCTTTCTCTATTCTTAAAATTCCACTTTACTCCCTATATTCTAGTTAGTCCTGGACTTAATAGAAAGAACCATGCCCAGTTTATGCTCATAACCCCAGCTCATAATACCTCGCTCATTATCTTGCTCCTTGTAGGTATCCGGTGTCTGCTAACTATATGCATTCATTCATACATTCATGAATAAATAAATAGAGCTCTTATAATGTTGTAGTCATGTTAAGGGTCAGAATCCTTCACTAGGAGATAATCTCCTCGAGGTGTAGGGTTGATATTGTATTTTTTATCCTCCATACTTAGAACCATTCTGGAAACATTGTAACCTAAGTACACAGTACAATAAAATCGTGGTAAATGGAATTGAATTAGTGTCTTCACACCTAAGTCATTCTCACTGTGTCAATCCCAAGTGCTCTAGACAGTGAACACGGTCTGTGAAACAGCAAATAGCTGTTAATATCCTAAAGTGAATAAAATGCTGACTCTTAGAACTGGATAGCAAGTCCCTTAACAGAGACCATTTATTTATTCTTTCATTCATTGAGTCATACAATGAATTGTGGTTGATCTATATACAATAACTATTATAGACACTAAGGAAAAAACAATCTGTGAAAATAAGGAGGTGAAAGAATGGGCTTAGCTTCTTGCTGGGATTTAAATGCCCTTTTTCTTAAGGAAACAAAATGCATGCCTATGTTGCATTTTCACTCTAGGATTTTCCAAGGGAAACCCTTCTTCTAAGGACTGTCATATCACAGTAGAACTGAAAATATTCCCCACCAGTATTAAACCTGAAAGGAAACAAGATTTACCAAGCACAGTGAGCCTTCCAGAAAGCAGACAGCTCATGTTTTTAAAGTAATCTCTCCTTTTTCTCCTGTTTGGCCAGGCTGTGACAACATGCTGATGAGCATAAAGTCTCTGAAAATAGTGAAGAAGATGATGGACACACATGGCTCTTGGATGAAAGATGCTGTCTATAACTCTCCAAAGGTGTACTTGTTAATTGGATCCAGAAACAACACTGTTTGGGAATTTGCAAACATACGGGCATTCATGGAGGATAACACCAAGCCAGCTCCCCGGAAGCAAATCCTAACACTTTCCTGGCAGGGAACAGGCCAAGTGATCTACAAAGGTTTTCTATTTTTTCACAACCAAGCGACTTCTAATGAGATAATCAAATATAACCTGCAGAAGAGGACTGTGGAAGATCGAATGCTGCTCCCAGGAGGGGTAGGCCGAGCATTGGTTTACCAGCACTCCCCTTCAACTTATATTGATCTGGCTGTGGATGAGCATGGGCTCTGGGCCATCCACTCCGGGCCAGGCACTCATAGCCATTTGGTTCTCACAAAGATTGAGCCGGGCACACTGGGAGTGGAGCATTCATGGGATACCCCATGCAGAAGCCAGGATGCTGAAGCCTCATTCCTCTTGTGTGGGGTTCTCTATGTGGTCTACCGTACTGGAGGCCAGGGCCCTCATCGCATCACCTGTGTCTATGATCCACTGGGCACTATCAGTGAGGAGGACTTGCCCAACTTGTTCTTCCCCAAGAGACCAAGAAGTCACTCCATGATCCATTACAACCCCAGAGATAAGCAGCTCTATGCCTGGAATGAAGGAAACCAAATCATTTACAAGCTCCAGACAAAGAGAAAGCTGCCTCTGAAGTAATGCATTACAGCTGGGAGAAAGAGCACTGTGGCTTTGGCAGCTGTTCTACAGGACAGTGAGGCTACAGCCCCTTCACAATATGGTATCCCTCTAATCACACACAGGAAGAGTGTGTAGAAGTGGAAATACATATGCATCCTTACCCAGATGTCACTGCCTTAGGTATCTTCCAGGAGCTTAGATGAGAGCAAGAGCATATCATTAGAAAAGTTTCAACAATGTCCATTACTCCCCCAAACCTCCTGGTTCTCAAGGCTGACCACATTCTGATACAGCTTACTTCAAGCCTTTTCTTTTACTCCCCCCCAGCATTTACTGTAACTCTGCCCTCTTCCCTCCCACAATTAGAGTTATATACCAGCCCCTAATATTCACCACTGGCTTTTCTCTCCCCTGGCCTTTGCTGAAGCTCTTCCCTCTTTTTCAAATGTCTATTGATATTCTCCTATTTTCACTGCCCAACTAAAGTACTATTAATATTTCTTTCTTTCTTTCTTTTTTTTTTTTTTTGAGACAAGGTCTCACTATGCTGCCCAGGCTGGTCTCAGACTCCAGAGCTCAAGAGATCCTCCTGCCTCAGCCTCCTAAGTACCCGGGATTACAGGCATGTGCCACCACACCTGGCTTAAAGTACTATATCTTATTGAGGTCTAACCTCTATTTCCCCTAGCCCTGTCCTTATTGAGGTCTAACCTCTATTTCCCCTAGCCCTTCCACTAAGCTAGGCAGGTGTAATAATAAAGTGAAAATGTTAACATTTGAATGCCACTTTCCAGGTGTAGAGTGTTTGCACATCATTTAATTCTCATTTCACCACTGTGAAACATGCACAAGTCTTTACAGCTGTCATTCTAGAGTTTAGATGAGTAACACAATTACAAAGTGAAAGATACAGCTAGAAAATACAAATGCCGGTCTTTCCATCGCCCAAGGAAACATCAAATATGTATGTTTGTTCACCTACTCTTATAGTCAATGTGTTCATCATTTCAGCTTAAAAATAACAGTCTGCCCCTTTAGCCAGTTTTCATGTCTGTGCAAGACCTTTCAATAGGCCTTTCAAACAATAATTCCTCCAGAAAACTAGTCTAAGAGTGAGGACCCCCAACTCTAGCCTCCCCTTGTCTTGCTGTCCTCTGTTTCTCTCTTTTTGCTTTAAATTCAATAAAAGTGACACTGAGCAAATAACCCCATCAGGTTGTATTTGCCCACATACCCTAAGCATAAAAGCTTTCTGGGAGTGCTGCTTGTGTTAGGTTTACAGTGAATGATTTCCAACACACTGAGGCCCTTAATAAATATTCTGGAATCTGGACAGAAGTCATACAGCAGGCAAGCGACTCTGCCACAGCAGGCATGCCCTGTGGCACCGAGGGCAGCATGCCTCTTGACAGGGGCTTCCTCAGTGTTTCCCACGTGTTTGTCCAATTCAGCTAAGTTCAAGTCACAAGTGCAGGCTGTGGTGCCAGTCTGTGTCACGTGCTGAGGCCTCTCTCTTTCCAGGTTGGTCACATGAGAAAGTTTGCTTTGTGTGCTTGCAGCTGTTTTCCTGTCTTTGCCAAGCCCAGGCTGGGACCATAGGCAGTGAAGACAAAATGTTTTTTTCCATAGCATTTGAGTAGATCTTTGGCAAAAGGGAATTACTCAACCCATGGATACAGTGTAATTACCCACAGTTCTAACAGAAGGGTACAGAGAGCCCATATCCTTTGTGGAATGAGACAGGTATGAATAAAATAAATGTGATATTACCTGCCCTATTACCCACCTATTTCACAGATATAAGCAATGTAGGCTGCCTCACAGAGGATAATGGGGTAGATTTATCAATAGGAGTGAGTCCTGCAACCATAGTTCCTTTGGAGGCACAGAGAAGAGGTTGCCTGAAATGTGCTTTCTAGATTCCATCTGGGATATGATTTGATGGACAGCTCTGCGGGGCACATCTGCCCCTAACAACTCACCTTGGTAGCTACCTTAAATCCCTGCAGCTTGAATCACTCTTTTAGGTCAAGACATTTTCTCCAGGAAGCCCCTGTTAAGGGACCACTTTGCTTCTTGTGAGCCAGGGCAGGTCAGTATGCAGGCCTGGGAATGGGGTTTCTTTCAGGTGAACTTTTTAGCTCTGGGGTCTTGTTGGATTTAAGTGAAGACTGACATCAACATGACCTACATCAGTGATTCTTAAACTTTGTTGCACATAAGAATCACCTGCGGAGTTTTAAGAGTCCTCATGCCATGGCCATACCCCCAAGACCATTAAATCATAACCTCTGGGGATGAATCAAGACATCAGTATTTTTAAAGTCCCTTCCCGCAATGTGGTTCCAAAGTGCAAAGAAGCTCCAGAGCCGGTGACTTAGAACATTTAAAAAGGTAATTGTATCGTTTTAAGAACAGGCTAGCAGTTTCTGGGGGCTGAGATAAGGGAGTGGGTCCACTAGGGCAATAAAGTGTGGGGTTTGGAAACGGCCACGAACTCTTGTGAACTGCGGCAGCCTCGGTCTACAAAAGCCTCTCTGCTGCTATTTTAAGGAAGTGAAAGAGAACTGAAGGGTGTCCTGTTGTAACACAACTCTTGCGGGCCCCAGCCTTCCCCTGCTGGCTGTGCTTTGGTCTGCTGCTGGCCAGGTTCCTGCAGTGACCACACGTCTCATATTTGCCAGGGTGGCTTAGGTTCTGTTCACATGTAAAAGTCTCCTGGGCCCACTGGTCACTTCAGACCGCGAGGGTAAATTTGGTTCGAAAAAGTTGTATCCTGTGGAGTTTGTTGACACTCCAGCCTGTAGAGAACTAAAGGCCAGAGCTGTGGTGACTCCTGCCAGAGCTGGGGACTATGCCAGAGTCCCTGGTGTCGCTGCCATCTGAGGCCTACAGGGATTTTAAACAGCTTAACAGCAGCCAGTCCTTGGAGGCCTGGGCAGGGCCACAGCCTAGCAGTACAACCAAAACGGGTTCAGGCCACACACTGGAGGTAGGGGTTGGACCAGGTCTCCAGGGTTCAGTCCTCCCCAGTTCGAGAACCCATTCCTGTGGTCAGACATTGCCAACGCTTTTCTTGGACCTAAGGTCCCAGATCCTTGGTGCTGGGCAGAGGGAAATGCTTCCTGACCTCGGCTCTTCGCAAGACAGAACTTTTGTTTGGTGCCAACCACTAGAGGGACCTCCACCACCCCAGGTCGCGAGTGGAGCGCGGCGGGACCTGGGGTGATTCGGGGCTTTCCGACCTGCTTAGGGAGGACGGCTCAGAGACCACCTCAGTTTTGCTGGGATCCCATGCGGCCTGAGGAAGTCGGGATGCTTCGAAGGGTTGCTGCTCTGGGTGTGCCTCTAATGTGGGTTTTCTATGCTTTCTCCCTTTGCAATTCTCGACACAGTTTCCTTCTTCCTCGCTTTCATTCCCTGTGACCGGAGAACGGCGCTGAAGGGCTGGAGAAGCCCAGGATACTAGCAGCCAGAGCGCTGGGGACCCACCCGGGCCTCCCAGCAACCGGAGCTGTGCGGAGGAGGAGGTGCGGCTGGCGGGGCGGGGCGGGGCGGGGCGGGGCGGGGCGGGGCTCCCGGGAGGGGGCGCGGTCCGCCGAGAGACTCCGGGCTGGTGCCGGGACTCGAGGCCCAGAGGGTGGGGACTAGGCAGGTTCGAAGGGGCGGGGCTGACCAGGCCGGTCCCCGGGGAACAGGAACTCTGGCGGACGGGTCCCAGCAGGCTTCCTCGGTGCCCGAGAGGGAGCGGGTTCCCGAGAGGGTGGTCCCCTTGGCAGGTCCCGGGGTGGGGGCGCGGCGCTCCGGGAAGAGCCTCCCTCAGGTCCCCGCCCCGTCACGTGGGCGCCGGCCCCGGCCGCTGCGGTCGGTCCGCTGGTTGGTCGGGCGCTTGGTCCGGCAGTTGGTCGGTGGGCCAGTGGCTTGTCGCTCGCTTCTGGGCTCTCATGTTTGAAGGTGGGAGGGACACGGGAGCGGCCCGCACACCTGAGCCGCCCGGAGAGGAGCCGCGGCCCCGCACCCAGGTCAGTGGGCTTTCCCAACACCCCGGGCTCGCCGCGCGGTCGGGGTTGGGATCCCCGTCGGGAGCATTGCCTGGGGAGTGGAGCGCCCCCAGAGCTACGAACCACGGGGGCGTGTGGGTCAGTGTCTCCGTGAGCCCCGGAGCGTGTCCCAGGCTCGAGGACGGGGACCCTTCTGCAACTCCACTGGCCAGAAGCCTGGGAGGAGGGCAGAACTCCTGTGGGTTGGCTGCGAATCTCCACCCCACCCTGCCTGGGATCAGCGGACAGTCCGCACTCCTGCAGGTGCCAGCGTGGCCCTGGAGATGCGCAGGGAGGTGGGGTCCCACAGAACTCAGGTCCCTGAACTCAGTCCCTGAGTTCTGTGCGGCGCGTCTCAGCCCTGCTCAGCCCGGGGAGCAGCTGTGTGGACTAGGGAGCCTAAGGAGGTTGCGGAAGCTTTAGGTCTGTCCAGCCCAGGCAATTCTCTGTTGGACACAGCGTGTGTCTAGATGCAACGCCTCGGCTAAAGCCAGTTCTGTAGTGTAAGTGCAAAAATACAGCACGCTTTTCAAAATCTAAAACCACTGCCTCCCCGTAGATTGCAGGATGGGGACGGTCCTATTTAAAAGTGGGCTCTTCACCTCATCACATCAGACTTAAGACCCGCAGATTTTCCTCGGATGAAAATAAGATTATGTAACTAGAGAACAGAACTTCCAGCATTTGGGTAGGATTAAGACAGGCATTTTTGCCAGTGTTTAATCTTCTTAAAAAACGAATCTAATTATATTTTTACTTTTAGAGCAACCGGATAATTGGTATAGATCCGTCTCCTTTTTCTATATTTTGGTCTATTTCCTGTCTTTCTCTTCATCTCTCTTCTGTCTTTCTCTTCATCTCTCTCTTTTCTCAACCCCTCCTTAATTGATTATAATACAAATCTGAAGTTTTTTTCAAATTTTATAGTGTATTATGTGAAGTTAAATGGTGAACTACAGAAAAGTAGTGGGCTTTAGACATAATTCATCTTCAGCATATTCAGTCTTTCATTATTATAGGTGTATGGAAAACTCTAAGTGTTATCTAATTTAGAAATTATTTCTCTCTTTGGCTTAAAAGAGGCAACCCATTTGCACTTTGCTTAAATTAATATCTAAATAACATTGAAGTGGGAGATGGGGATGATTGATGAGGTTTTCACTGATTGCATATATCCATGTTTTATTTAACATATTTCAATTATTAGTAATACTATTTTAAGATTTGGTGATGTGACAGTTGTTAGCTTCTTGCTACTGGAGAGACAAGCTGCTTACCATCATGATGCCTTCTTTACTGGGTAGCTAAAGGAGATGCGCTTTGACTTTAAGATTAAGTGGAATGAGATCAATGACATGAAGACGGTAGGAACAAAGTTATGGGAATTCCTGTCTTTCATCTGAGTGGGAAATCTGGGATAATTTTAAGAAAGGGTGATGTGATGGACCTCAAAGGATCCCTCCTGGGTTTTTCAAGGCAGAAAAGGGTAGAGTGTGGCCTGGGCTGTGACAACTGTGTGGGCAGGCAGGCATGGACTCACCATGAGAAGTGGTCAGTGGTCCAGCTTGGCTCTTATGTTGAGTGCTAGACAGTAAGACTGGTGATAAGGCTGGAAAATGGCGCCAGCTGTCCAGTGCAGAAGTCTGGACTTGGTCTGAAGGCACAGCAGGGGACTGACTGATGGTTCTGTGAACTTCTCAAAGTCAAAGACCTTGGTCCCTAACCCTCCCAATTCCTAGCCTGATACAGAGAAAATCCAGTAAATATTTGTGGAGTGCATGATGTGACAACACTGTAGAGCAGAGCTTCTCAAACTTTAACCAGTTTGAGAATCATGCAGGCATCTTGTTCAAATGCAAATTACAATTCCATAGGTCATGGGTGGGACCTGACATTCTGCGTTTCTAACAGATTCCCAGGAGCTTGCTGATCATTTCCCTATGTATAGCAAGAATTTAGAATAGCAGTTTGCAAACTGCCTCATAATCTGGGGAGTTTTGTAAAATGTCCAGGTTAAGTACTCTGGGATGTTTTTACCAAGTTCCCCCAGGTGATTCTGTTGACAAATCCGAAGGCCACTGCTGCAATGGCAAAGTTCTGGCAGTGTGGTGGGAAGCAAAGTCCAAGGGAAAAAGACAGTGGGGGCGGTGAGGCTGGATAGGAAACTGGGAGGCTGATTCAGGGTGGAAGGGATGAGGCCTTATTTTGGGCCTGAGAGAGTGGTGAGGAGGGGACAGGTAGGGAGACTTTGGAGAGATAGAATCTGTAGGACGGAGGACTAGGGAATGGGACAGTCTCTAGACTGATTAGATGGAATGACAAGTGAGGAGGGAGAAACAATGCTGGGAAGATTCAGCTTTGGGCCTGAGGAATGGTATGGCTTTTAGACTGTAATACTTAAGGTAAAGTTTATGAAAGGTTCTTGTATCAGTTCAAACCCAGAGAGCACGCCAACAGACAACACGAGGCGGTATGGAGCAACATGCTGTTTTAATGAGCGCCTGGGTGCAGGTGAGCTGAGGCCTAAAATGGCATCAGCACCAAATGAGGACGGAGCGGGGGTTTTATAGTCTCCTGTAAACAAGAAGTGTCTCAGTCTGATGTAACTGCTACGTGGTACCCAGACGGCCTCCCTCTCAATCTTCATGGGGTACATGTCTTCTGGCCAGGGTAGGTGTCTTCTGGCTGGCTCTCTTCCTACTTCTGCCATGTTGCTGACGCACGCTGCTGGCGCAAGTGGCCTTGCGCCTTGGGACTGGGCCTGAGAAGGAAGGAGTTACTCATCTCTTCAAGCTTTCAAACCCCGGGGAGAATCTTTCATTCCTGTCTATTTGGTTATAGTAAAAAGGGATAAGGAGTGACCTTCTCAATAACTACTTCAGGTGTGACATAGGGGTGGCATGGGCTCCTTGGAAAAAGAAAAACTTAATTTTTAGGGTATTCTTGAGAGACGGGTTGGTATCCATCGTGTCACTGTAGCAGGAGCATAATCTGAATTGTCCGGTGGCTAACTGTAGTTTCAACAAGAGTTTTAGTGGCTTTTATTATTAGTGAGATAACACAGGGGAGGAAAAGGAGGAACCCAGTGATGACGATTACTGTCCCTACCAGGGTTTTAAATCCTCCAAAATTAGAGAACTGTTGTCCGGCTGCTAGAGTGAGAGCTCGAGTGAGGGTGATGAGTTCAGCTTTTTGGGAAGTGGTGCCTAGGAGGCGCGGATTGACTTCAATAGTGTGGGGTGTGGTGTTTTGCGACTGAGGGTGTGGAAGTATCCCTAACAGTGGGGTTAACTACAGATGGGGGATAAGGAAAGGTTGCAGGTTTTAGAGTGGGAGGTTGCAGGAGTAGAAGAAAATTAGAAGCCTCAGATGGGTCTGGGTTGATGTGTTGGGTACTATGGGGAACGTGGAAGTGGAGAGTAGTGTGGAGTTTTGAAAGGATGTTTCTGCCTATGAGCAGAGTTGGGCATGAGGGCAGGACTAAGAAAGAGTGAGTGAAGGAAAGGGTGTGCAGGGAGCAGAAAAGTGGAGGGGTGGCTCGGGGTTTGGAGACTTGTCCATCAATTCCCACAACAGAGACGTGAGAGGACTGGGTGGGTCCTGAAAAATTAGGTAAAGCAGAGTAGGTCGCCCAGGTATCAATTTAAAAACATACTGGCCTACCTGCCACCATCAGGGTTACCCTTGGCTCAGATGAAGCAATGGTAGTTGCCGGGGCGTCCGTTCCAGGGCACCGTCAGTCTTCACTGGCAAGGCGGACGAGATCCGAGTAGGCGGTTTTGGCCTGCTCGGGAAGGGATGGGGGTGGTCCTTGCAGGGGCTGCTCATGGTCCGACTTCCAGTGGGGTCCTCTGCAGAGGGGACACAGCCTAGTGGGCTTACCTGGGTTTGGGCATTGTCTGGACCAGTGGCCTTCATTGCCGCATTTGAAACAGGCGCCAGGTGGAGGTGGATTGCTAGGAGGCTTCTGTGTGGAGCTGTGGCCCCGTGGGCCTGCAGGGCCCCTGATGGTGGAGGCAGGCATTTGAAACTCTGCCTGTTTTTGCCTTTTACTTTCCTCATCATGATTGTTAAAGACTTTGAAGGCTAAATTAAGAAGGTCTCGTTGTGGGGGTTTGAGGGCTTGTTGTCTCATTGTCGTCAAGCTTCTGAAGCTTGAGCCATATCGGGAATGGATTGGGAGATGAGCCGAAGGTTTAAGATAGTGGTTCCTTCTGGGCTGGCTGGGTCTAGGTTGGTATATTTTCTCATGGCTTCAGTTACATGAGAGAGAAAAAGGGCTAGGTTTTTGTCAGGACCTTGGGTAATTTCTGGAAGTTTTTCATAGTTTACCACTTTATGGGTACCCTTTTTGAGTTCTGCAAGGAGACACACAATCATGTGGTCTCGATGGCAGCATCTAGAGGCCCTGTCTTGATAATCCCAGTGGGAGGCCTGGTTGGGGACTGCCTCTGCACCAGTAGGCTCGGCAGGAGCTTGGTGATAAACTGTATCAGCATACACCTAAGCTGGGGTCCAGATACAGTCCTGGTCTTCTGAGGTGAGGGTAGAAGAGAAGATAACGTAGAGGTCATGCCAAGTTAGTTCATAAGACTGGGTAAGATACTGAAACTCCCTAATATAAGAGGTAGGGTCTTCTGGAAATGAACCAAGTCTTTTGTTAATTTGAGAGAGATCAGTGAGGGAAAAGGGAAAATGAACTCTAACAATACCTTCAGCTCCTGCTACTTCCCAAAGGAGGCACTCTAGCACTGGTGCTGAAGTGAGGGTGGGGCATGGGCCAAAGATGGCACTCAAGCAAGTATGGGCAGGAGAGAAGGAAGAAGCCGGAAGTGGTTCCTGCTGAGGGTTTGAATGGGGAAGGGGATTTGATTTGATAGGCAGTGGAGGATAGATAGGGGCATAAGGTGGCGGGATGGGTTTACAGGCTTCAGGAGAGGGCAGTGAGGAAGGAGAATGAGTACAAATAATGCTAGAGTTGTCCTCAGGAGAGGACGGTGTAGGAAAAGAAGTGGGTACTGCTGACTGGGAAGATGGTAGCTGGGAAGATGGCAGCTGAGAAGATGGTGACTGGAAAGATGGCGGCTGAGAAGAGTACAGCTGAGAAGATAAAGAGAAGGGCTTGCAGGGTTAAAGAAGATGGTTGAGAGGAGAGGTAGAGTCTGGGAGGGATGGATAGCAGTCTGCTGGATCTAATGGGGAAAAAGAGGTAGGTTTGGGAGGAGAAAGGCGATTAGGGTGGCGAGAATAGAGAAGGATTTGAACAGGTGAGCAAGAATTGCAGAGGTCAGGTTGTGATCTGAGTGCAAAAAGGTCTGGACATAAGGAATTTCTCCCTATTTCTCTGGTCGTTGGCAATAATTGCTTAAATCAGTTAAAACTGTAAAGTCGAATGTTTCATTTGCCTGCCATTTGGACCATTACCTAATTTGTACTGTGGCCAGACTGAATTGCAAAAAAAGACAAGGCGCTTAGGGCGGATATCTTGCCTGAGGCCTAAGGTTTGCAGGTTTTTTATGAGGCAGCCTAGAGGGCTGTTTTTTGGAATGGAGAACCAGGAGTTTCCCATAACGGAGGGTAGGCATAGGAGAACAAGGAAAAAGGAGACTGTCCTGGATGGCGGGATGGAGACAATAAAAGGAGCAATCGTCACCACCGTCTTTTTCGTTCCTGGAACGGGGTCAAATGGTTTAGAGGTGTCCCCCTAAGACCAGATGATCAGCGAGTGCCTGGCACACTTTGGAGCCTTTTTGGACCAACGTTGAATTTTCGGACTGGAGAAACCAAGAAAGACCGAGCGGATTTTTCCCTGTTAACTGGGTTCCCGGCGAAACTTACCAGTAAGCGAGATCAGTGACCGACGTGCATGCACAGAGGGGCTGGGGAGCTTCCTTTGTCCAGCTGCTGTGGCCTGCTTTCCAGCGTGGAGTGGTAGGTCCACGGGGGACACAGACCCGAGCCCTTCCTGGGTTTCAGCACCAGATGAAAGGTTCTTGTATTGGTTCAAACCCCGAGAGCGCACCAACACATAACACCAGGCGGTTGGAGCAACATGCTGTTTTAATGAGCGCCTGGGTGCAGGCAGGCTGAGGCCTAAAATAGCATCAGCACCAAATGAGGATGGGGTAGGGGTTTTATAGTCTCCTGTAAACAAGAAGTGTCTCAGTCTGCGGTAGCTGCTAGGCGGTACCCAGATGGCCCACCTCTCGATCTTCAGGGGGTACGTGTCTTCCGGGCAGGGTAGATGTCTTCCGGCTGGCTCTCTTCCTGCTTCTGCTGTCTTGCTGACACAGGCTGCTAGCACAAGTAGGCCTTGCGCCTTGGGACTGGGCCTGAGAAGGGAGGAGTTACTTATCTCTTCAAGCTCTCAGATCCCAGGGAGAATCTTTCAGTTTAGAAGTGGTTTTTTACTTGGCCCTAAGATCTTTTTTTTTTTTCCCTGAAATCCAAATCTGTTCATGATGCTGTCCTGTTTGAAATCCTCTGGTGGATATCCTAATGCAAAATATAAGAAGGAAGTACTAATATAAACACAACTGATAAGGTATTTAAACATTTATTCCATTCTACAGCCTGTTCATCCCCATTCAAGATGTGACATTCAGTCCCCATTTGGTGTGGGCACAACTAGGCTGAAACTTTTGGCAGCTTTGTTTATTCCTGAGTCACTATTTTTCCTGCTTCCTTCTTCTTCAGAGGAGCTCCACTTCTCTTGAACTTTATGTTTCTTAGTATCATTCTTTGGTTCCAATGCTTGATGGCACCTATGTGTCTCTGTCTTCATGGAATCTATGTGTAGTCTGGGGAAGGTGGGCTTTATCCTTTATATACCCTTAAAGTCAAGTCTTGTTTGACTTTGTGGATCTTCACAAGCTTCATTCTTATCTCTCACTCATCTGGTAAATAATCCTCTAAAAGAGGCTGTCCTAGAACAATCTGTTTAACTTTAGGTCCAGATCTCCTTAGCGCCTCAAGTTCCAGGGGACTGCTGACTCTGAGCTTTGTCTTCAGCAAATGTATGATTTCTGTTTGCTTTACGGTCCTTGGCTTGGTTCTCCCTTGTAATTCTTACTTTCATTTCCTCTCTCTGTCCTGTTCATATGTACACATTCATGCACACTGAAAGCTGAGCATTCATTGTGCATGATGCTTTTAATCACCCTATTCTATGTTGCATAGTAATCATGACCCCTAACATACCTGTAGATGGGAGGCCTAGACACAGAAGTGTATAGGACTGTCTCTCTGATAGGATAAAATATACCATCCTTGTATGGCATTCAAGTCTCTGCAGTGGTGGGCCCTACTTTAGCTCTCCAGCTGCATCTCTACTGTTCCCCAAACTGAGAAGCTGAATAATTTCTATTTGTTTGTGCCTATCTGCCTTTGCATACACTATTTTTATCTTCCCAGAAAGCCCTTTTGTCTCTGTTCTACAAGATTATTAATCCTTCAGGATATAGATCAAATTCTTGAAACCCCCTTGCCCCTAAGTCGTTTTTACTCTTCTGTTACATACATATCACATCAAATAAAGATCTGCGATGCTGTTTCATCACTTTATGTGTATGTCTCTGTCCATACCCCTCTAAACTCTGAGCTGCTTTAGGGCTCTATCAGCTGTTGTGTGTGGCCCCACAGTTAGCAGATGTTCAGGAAGAGTCTGTGGTAGATATGGGCCTTAAGCTGGCTGGCTTTGCAATGTTTACCTCAGTAAAGAGGGAAAGGGGCTGGTTATTTCGTGTGGTAGATGAAAGAAGGAACAGGAGCAGAAACTGAGAGCCTGGGAGGAAGGACAGGCCCAATGAAGAGTGAGCCCACATGGCTAGAGTCAGGGGGTTGGGTGGACACTGGGAGAGGTGAGGATAGAATCTCAGGCTGGGAAGAGATCATGGAAGGCCCTGAAAGTTGGAGCTATATAATTTAAATTTTATTTTGATGACATTGAAGGTTCCATACTCAAGTATGGAAAAGACATGGTAAAACTGTTTGTTCAGAATGATTCTGGCTGGGAAGGGCAGGTTGGAGGGACAGGGAGGAACTTCTTATGAGCACAGGCTGTTAGAATAACCCATTGAGGTAGCTCAGGACCTAAATCAAAGCAATGGCAGTAGGAATAGAGAAGGGAGCAGAGGCGAGTGAGCATGCCAAGAAATCTGGGAGGATTTGGTGACTGATTGTGTTTGAGGGAGAGAGAAAAGAGTCAAACTGGATACTGACATTGTGTGTTAGTTTGCTGGGAGAAGAATGAGGCAACTGTCAATAGCATGTTAATGAAAGCATGGAGGCACTTCATGGAAGGGGGAAGGGAAATGAAAGTGGTTGATTCTTTTGGAATCAGAAGGGAGTCTCGGGTAGTTTCTTGCTTGCCCTTTATATGTTTACCCGTGAAAAAATGGTGAAGCCCAAAGAAACCTACCCAAGATCACTTAGCTGTTGGTGGTAGAACTCAGGCCTCCTGACGTTATGGCCTGGGCTTCTATTTTCTGTAGCGCATGAGTATAGACAGAGGAGAGCTGCCAGAAGGTCGAGATGGAGATTCCATTAGGCAATGAAAAATGGGAATGAGACCAGGTTTGGGGTGAATTCAGCCTGCAGAACAGCTAAGGCTGGAGTCTTACAGGTCAAGCACCCAGATGGGAAATGTCTGCTGGTTGCCAGTGCCATGGGGGCCTGAAGGCTCATGAGGCCTCCTTTTTGCCCTGTGACCTAGCTGTATGTGGGACTGATTGGAGGTAGGAAGTACTTTTAGGGTATCAGTGCTCTTATACTTATTATGCTCAATGTAGGCACATGTGTATTAATTTTCTTCTGGGAATGTAACCACCAGTCAATTTATCAATTCCATGGAAAGTTGTATTCCAAGGCCCAAACACCTCCTTTACCCAAACTTCAGGGACACATCCAGCCAATTCATGAAAAGTTGCCTCTTATAGTGTTGGAGTGGGGATTGGGTGCAGGGAACAGCTAGCTAGGGAAGGCAGCCAGCCATGAGGACCTCATCCAAGCAGGGGCCAGCGTAGAGTCAGGATCAGGGACTCAGATGGCTGGATGAGGGCTACAGCTGTCGGATGAGGAGTGAGGATCTTATCTAGAATCTGTACTGCTGTAGGGAGACTCAGTGGCCCTGAGGCTGGAGTTCCTCAATCCTCCTCACCCCTCCCTTCCACAGCTCTCTGCCCAGCCAGGCTCCTCAGCCTCCAGCCTCCCAGGATGGAGTCTTGTCTTTGCCGTGGATGCTGACACAGTGGTCACTTCTATTTCTTGAGGAAGAGCTGGGTTAATGAATGTGAAACATTTGGATTATTGTCTGAGATGTGTTAGTTGCCAAATAAAAACGTATGCACAAAGAATACTGGGAGCCAATGTTGAAGGAAAACTTGTCAAGCCTCCCCTTCTCTTTTGAGCTTTGTAGTGGGGTCTTGCCAGTTTATACCTCATCTTGTTCTGAAGGTTTTTTGTTTCTGTTTTTCATATTAAGGCCAAAATATGTGCATGAGCCTGCTCACCCATAGTAAAGTGTCAGGGACTCCACAAATTGCACAGATTACAGACTTAGATTTGTGCTTCCCATTTCTTAGGAAGTAGGTGGTTGGAGGAACCACTAATGCATCTCCAGGAAGGGATTTGTTAGCCCAAGGGAGGCTATGGGGACTAGATCCTACATTGCCTCTTCCCTGGCCTATGGCCACTGTGGTGTTCCTAGGTGGCTCTGCTTCGGGTATGTCTCTTTCCTCCTGGGAATAGGGAAGGAGATGATCCAGATCTCAGGATTTCTCTGCCTGCTTAGGGATGCCAATGAGGCATGTTTAGTGGGGATACTCTTGCCCCTGCTCTCCAGGGTAAAGTTACACTTCCACAGTGACTTGTATGCATGGTTGAAATGCAGCCATCACATGCAACTGGGCCTCTCACTCTGACCTGGAGGGCCACTCCTGTGACTGCACTGGTTATCCCAAGAGGCCTTCTTAGCAAACTTCTCCAAGTTGCTTCTGGTGAAAGGTTCAGAGAACTCTGCCAAAAGGAACTACTTGGTTGACAATTGTGTGTGTGTGTGTGCGTGCACGTGTGTGTGTGTGTGTGTGTGTGTGTGTGAGTTGTGTAGGAATCAAGAGGTTTGTTATAGGGACAAGGGGAACAGACAGTGGGTAGAGCCACAGACGCTTAAGCTTAGGAAGACCAAAACTGGGTTACCTCTTTCTTGCTTGCTTAGGCAAGAAAGCCTCTATCTTCAGGGTCAACAGTTTCCTTCTCCCAACACGCAAGTCCATGTTCCCTCCAAATCAAAGACATTTTTGCATGAATAACTAGTTCAATGTTGGACTGCTTCATGGAGGCAGTGGAGGTGTAGACTGGCCCCACAGAAGGTTTCTTCCACAGGAAAGGATAGAGCAGAACTTGCAACTTTGATGGGTTTGACAAATGGCTTGTTTCCTGAGGTGAGGGTAGTGTTATTCCCATTTTATGGGAAACAGGTGCCAGAGAAGTAAAGACACTTTTGAAGGTTCCAGAGTATTAGATTTAATGTAATTTATTGTCCAAACTGAACACTTTTGAAAGTGAAAGGAGGCACATAAATGCTAAACTGGATGGGGCCTGGGAAAGATCAGGATCAGGCACATTGGGATGTGTGGTTTCAAATTCAGTGTTCAAAACTCTGAATTCTATGAGCAATGGGGGCAGAAAAGGGAAGGGGTGGGGTGGGAGAGTGGATTGGCCTGAGGGGGTGGAAATTGATTTGGGATAGGAATAGCAGATTCTTCTAATTCAACATTTCACCAAGGCAGAGGAATAATTCTTGACTCTGACATCTGACCTTGACTGGATGTCATGAAAAAGTTTTATTACATAAGCTTTTCCTGTGACCAACCAGCCAAGACATCTGGTTCTTGGATGCATGTGCTCACCTGGTAACAACAACAGCCTTGTGTGTCTGTCTGGGTTTTCACTGTGCCTGCTCACTGGTGCGGCACAATGCCCCTGGCAGGGATTATTGTCCTGCTTCTGGAGATGAGGAAACTGACTCCTCTTGCCTGCCCCGCCCCCTCATTCTATCATGGCAGGCAACAGGTTTTCTCCAGCATGAGGACTTGGCCTCCCTAACTCCTGAGGACCCTGGTAGCTCTAGAGTGGAGGGTTACAGTCCTCCATTAAAATCTCAGCTCTACACAAATTTGCTGTTGCTCCTTTGAGCAAGTCTCCTTACCTCTTTGAGGTTTACATTCCTCATCTGTTTAATGGGAACAATAATAGGCCAATTCATTTGGTGGTTGTGAAAATTAGATGAATGGCGTAAACCCGGGAGGTGGAGCTTGCAGTGAGCTGAGATCCGGCCACTGCACTCCAGCCTGGGCGACAGAGCGAGACTCCGTCTCAAAAAAAAAAAAGAAAAAGAAAAAGAAAATTAGATGAGATGAAATGTTGACTCCAGTGCTTGGCACATCATAGGTAGTCAGTAAATGCTATTATTCCCTTCTCAGGAAGCCTGAGAGAAATCGTTTGTCAAGAGGTATTTCGATCATCCAGAGGACTTATCCTGAAATTTCAGGTGGGAAGTTGCACGCTCTGGGCTTCCAGGCATGACACAGAAAGGGCAGCCATGGTGGTGGTGAGCGGAAAGTCCAGGAGGCAGAAGTATATGATAAGGTAGAAAACAGCCTGGATTCAGGTGCCTGGTCACCCACGTACAGGACAAAAGAAGCAAACAGCGCAGAGCCCAAACCAGCTGGATGAGACGTGGCAGGGTTAAGTGCAAAGTCCTGCCCTTAGGCCCTGAAAATTAATTCTGTGAGTGTCCTATTCATCTATATAGAAAAGCCCAATATGTTGGCTTAGCCTGGCTACATTAATTGAAGTCCTGGGTTTAGACCTTGGTAGAGTATCTTTTCCCTGCATTGGCTGAGACTGGCCACACCTGGAGTGTGCAAAGCTAGTATCCCTGTCTTATAAGCTTTGGAGGGGCCCAAGGACAGTCAGGAAGATATAGCAGAATGACTGCTATTTTCAGGTGGGCAAGAGGGGCAGCGTGTTCTGTGTTGCTCAGAGGGCAGAGACGAAGGCCTATGGTAGTGATGGCAAAGAAAACTAAAGACAGGGCAGATTCTACTTTGACATAATGTAAGAAATTTTAAAGAACTCAAGCTTGTCTCTATGGCCAAACAGCTGTTTTAGAGCAGATATTGGAGTCTACCTGCAAAGGGTATTGTTCAAGCAGTATTGACTAGAGAGGAGTTTATGAAATAACAGGGAGGAGGGTGTACTGAAAGGTTATGGCTCTAATTAAAGTACTGTAAGATTTTGGCAAAAGGAAGGCTTTGTAGATCAACCAACTGGGGTGGGATCCTGGGAAGCTGGGAAGAAAAGGTTCTCTGGGGATCCCTGGTCAGTCAAGTAAGTAAAAGGCATAGAAGTGCAAGTGAGTGAAGTGGGATCAAGAAATCATAAGGAAACCAGCTTCTTCCCATTGTTAAAAGTCAAAGAAAGAAGTTGGGACTCTAAGGGAAAAGGAACTTAAATACCAAACTAGGAAGTTGGACTTTACCCTGTCAGCAGTGGGGAATAATTGGTGGCTTCTGAGAGAAATGACTTGCAGCAGATGTAGGCTGGAGTGAGGGTGGGAGGCTGGGGAAAGAGCAGCCTTAAAGCTGTGCAGAAGCTTCTCTATCCCAAGTCACAGCCTGAACATCCCACTTAGTAACAAGGGCTGGGAGAAGGGAAAGGCTCTGAGCAAATGTCTTTGTGGGCTGAAAATGAGACTATGATCCCAAGAAGTGACTGGACTGTGTATATTCTTTGCTGATGCCTACCTTGGCCCAGCCACCTGACTGTGGCCTGAGAGCTGTTGTAGACTCACTTGCCATCCCTTGAAGATTTTGAGAACACACGATCCTGAGACCTGGAGAACCAGGGCATGTGGTGTGAAACAGCTGGGTTCACAGCATCCTAGAGGGCATAGCAGGTATAGAAAGGAGTGATCCAGGAGGACACTGGTCACAAGAATGTCCTCCTGAATCACTCCCTTCTATACCTACCTTACCCTGGGAAATCTGACTGACTGCAGCTCCGGCCATAGAGTGAGCAAGGTTCCATCCCTGGGAGGGGAGGCAAGGAAAGGATGTGGGTACCTCATTCAAGTAGGCTGAGGTTTTGGGTGGGGTGTGGTGTATGGGAGGAGAGAGTTGCTGTGGTTAGGCAACATGGATGCCTGAGCGGCATGTCTTGGTCTGGGTGGCAAGGAGGGAGTCTGGCCAGAATGGTAGGAAGAGTGGCCATGGAACCCCAAGGTCAGAACTGGCCCATTGGATCTGGGGAAACCTACCTTTTAGCAGCAGAGGTAGAGCGTACTTCTCAAGTACTGTGGAATCAGTAGGCTTATGACAGTATTTATTATTTCAGTCTCTAAATAATTTTTGAACTGTCCTCTATGCTGAGAATGGTGATGATGGGACCACAAGATGAACAGACATGTCCCCTGACCTGACTGAATGGAACTTAAGAAATATACCCCCTTACTCAAACAGATAGTAGTAACTGCTGAGAAGATACAGTTAATATTCAGAGAAAGATGTTGGGGGACCTGGCTTGCTGAGGAGGTGGCATTTGAGGTGTGTCCTGAAGGAAAGACAGGGACTGGAGACACGCTTTTCTATGGGGCTGAAGGGAATTGCTGGCAGAGGGAACAGCAGTGCACAAAGGAAGGCATGAGTAACACCAATTAAGGGGCACCTGTGGAAAACAGCTGGAGGCATGATTTGGCTGGAACTGAGGAGTAAATGAGGTTAAATAGGGCATCAGGAATTGGAAATTACCATCTATAAAGTACCCATCATGCATCAGCCATTGAGCACAGAGTCTGTGCTCACTTAAATTTCAAAGCAGCCTTTCAGGGCTTTAACTGAGGAGGAAATGGGCTCCAAGAAGATATCTGATCATCTCAAGGTTCCCTAGCTGGTGAGTGGCCAAAATAAGATTGATGTCCAGGCTGCCTGACCCCAAATTCTGTTCTTTCCACTTAATCTTGCCACTATGTTTAGAGTCCAGATTATCCAGTCTTAAATTTACAGTGAAGGCCTGTTCTTACCGTACTGAGGCAGGAAGATGGTCAGATGGCACATGGCAAACCACAGTAACCTTTGAGAGGGTACTTGGTGGACATGGCCAGATTGTCACAAAGCATATCTCAGTTCCAATACATATATGTGTATACATACACATGTATATTTAGGAAGTTAATCTCTAACTTCCTAAATGCAGTTTTCACATTATAATAGAAACTGTTACTCCCAGACTGCTACAGGCAATTTCTGAATTGCTGGCTAAATTCCAATATTTTCTCATCCCATCAATAAAGTATATTAGAATGGGGCAAGATAAGCCTGAATCTTCTCCAATTTATACAAAAAGCTTCTATCATTAGTAACAAGTTACCTACAACCAACCTTACCTGTTTAGGATACCAAGGTGTCAGCCCTAAGAGATATTTAGCAAGAGTGGTACTCCAAGTGGGTTGGAAGGGTGGGATGAGGGTAAGAGTCAGAGAAACATGGGCAGTAACCCAGGTGGGGCTGTAGGGGTTGAGAGGAGGGACTGATACAATTCAGTAAGCGTTTGCTGAGAGCCTGCCCATGCAGGGTTGTGGAGTGGGTGCTGGGATACCTGCATGAAAGGACAGCATTGTTTTCACAGATAGCATGTTCAAGCTCTGAGCAGGTGGGTGTTGGTGGGGACTGCCTGCTCAAGTTGGGGTTCATTCTGATGTGTATATCTAGTAGAGTCAGCCAGTCTTTATTGGTGAGCAGATCTGCCCAGGGCCCAATTCTCCATCCAGTTTGACCTTCCTCCTGGAGCTCAGAAATCAGATCTAGCCCTGGTGGCCACACCTTGCTTCTGTCCTCAGGGTGGACCCAGGGTCCTTCAGACTTCCTAATGGGAGGCTTTTCATCAGCCTGGAGAGAAAAGTTGAGACCACCTGGGGGGCAGTAGTAACCACTGAGAAGACAGAGGAAATATTCAGAGGAAGAAGTTGGGGGAGCATCTGGGCTGCAGTGACTCAGGATCTCAAGTTAACAGGAGACTTGATGTGGGAGGAAGCTCTACCTCCTTGTCCTACCGCTTAATAAGGAGCACTTTGAGAACCCGTTAAAGGCTGTTCCAGGGTCACAAATTTGTTATGATTTATATTTAAAAGAGAATTTTAAATAAGCCAAGTGACAGCTGAATGGGAAATGGAGTTAATGAGACAGATCTTATCAGTTGCATGAAAAATGCATCTCATTACATCACTGTTACACATCGTATATGGAAACCTTCCCTTAGTAACTCCTGGGGTGATTGCCTATCTGGCTATAGGTGTCCCCCAAGAGTGTGGTGTCCACTGAGAATAACCAGAAGGCCTTTTTCGGATACCAGTACAGCTCAGCCATCTTCTCTCAAGGCCATCTCTAGAGTTACTGTGGACTCTCTGGATGCCAGTGCATGGAGCCAGGGACCTGCTACACCAAGGCTGAAGGCAGCCAGCCATGAACACGGTCAAGACTTGGCCCTTCCCCTCCCTAACTCCACAGAGCCCAGTTCAGCTTTAGCCTATGTGTTTGAGGCCTCCCAAATCCATTTCCCCAGCGGTGTCTTCTCTGTCAGGTACCTGCCCCTGGGATGGCCCCTGAGCCTCATAACTCAGCCTGTTCACTGTCCCTAAGCAGGTCACCTTGTAACCCTGGTGGAATGGCTGAGGGAGGCACCGAGGGGCCGTAAGAGTGGGCATGTGATCCCTAGGATACCTTCAGCTCTGGAAGGCCGTGTGGCCCTAGCCTTGCTCTGTTTTGTCAGGTACGACTAGAGAGATACAGAAAACCTGGAGCATGTGGGCTGTTTGAGCTGCCGTACCCCAGGGTCTGCCACTTTGGGGGCTACCTGCGAGAGATTTGGCAACTTCTCAAAGGAACTCAACATCGTGGTGGTTGTTTTTTTCCCCTGATCCCAACATTTAGGCCCCGATGAAGGGTCTTGGCTAAAGCCATCTTCTGGAATAGTGCAGTTGGGAACCTGTTCTCTGATGAGGAGAGGCAGATTGTTACATACTTACTGGGCCAGACACTGAGGTGGGTAGTTTATTCTGTCCTCTTTCTTAACCCTCTGACTAACCCTGTGTGAGGCAGGTATTATATCCATTACACAGTAACTTGAAAGGTTAATGTCCATATTACCTAAGGTAAAAAACGAATCCAGCTCATAAGTAGTGGAGCAAGGATTTAAACCCAAGTCTGTCTGACTTTGCTATGGTCTGAATGTTTATGTCTCCTAAAAATTCATATGTTGAAATTATAATCTCCAAAGTGATGGTATTACGAGGTGGGGCCTTGGGAAGTGATTAAGTCATGAGAGTGGAGCCCTCATGCTTGAGATTGGTTCCCTTATAAAGAGGCCCCAGAGAACTAGCTAGTTTCTTCCACCATGTGAGGACATAGCTGGGAGGCACCATCTGTGAACAAGGAAACAGTCCTGCTCCAGACACTGACTCTGCTGCTGCCTTGTTCCTGGGCTTCCCAGCCTCCACAGCTATGAGAAATACATTTCCATTGTTTGTGAGCTACCTACCCAATTTATGGTAATTTTGTTAAAGCAGCCTGGACAGACTAAGACAAAGCTTGGGCTCTTTCTGCTGCCTGCTGCGCCTCTCTTTCTTCAGGGAAAGAAGCCCCTCCTCACTTGGGAAAAAAGGAGCCTCAGAAGGCATGGGGCTGGGGAGCATCCCCCCATATGGGGACCTGGCATCTATACTGTCCCTTCTGTGGCCCTTTTGAGTCACATAGACCTCTGTGCTTTTCACTTTTTCCTTTCATTCTGAGGAACTCTTTTGGTATCTTCTATAGGGGAATAAAGACCCTGCTTTATGGAAAGGAAGAGCTGAGAAAGGTAGGAGAGAGGTCCCAGGAGATTGTTAGACCTTCCCACTCCCCTGGAGTCCAGCTAACAAACTTCCAGGAGCAAGACCAATTGAGCCTGCAGGGAAGGGGCTACCTAGTACAGTGTCATTCTCCAGCAGGCCAGTCTTTGGCCTGCAGAACACTTGTGCAAGTGGGGGATTCCTGGAGCACTTTTCTTGGGAAAGTCCCTAAACCACTCTCTGGCTTCTGAATTCTTAGGGGAGGGAAGTGATCCAAGTGGCAAATATCTTGTGACTGGCAAGCTGAGGTTAGGGACCAACCCTTCCCCTGCCTCCCCACATGCTGGAGCTTTTGAACTGAGTTGAAGAGAGCTGGGCCTGGGGCTCTTGGTCCTTGAATGCAGCTTGACATCTGGTCAGGCTGCAGGATCTTAGAGTTTCCTCTTTGTAGCATCCTAAAGACTGGCCTCACTAAATGGTCTTGGTCCAGAGGTGTGATTCGACTTAGAGCTGACTTACAAAGAATACAGATAAAGGAATATTGGGAACTGTGCTTACCTGGATGTGGTTTAAGGTCTGAGGATGTGAAGCAAAGTCTCCCCTGGATTAAGAGGGAAGGGGAACACCAGTGGGTCAGGATAGAGGCCGACAGCCTGGGAGAGGAGGCTGCCTTCTTCCCATAACTTTCCCAGCTGCGTGTGCAGGATCAAATGGGGGTGTGTATCAGTTTGCTTGGGCTGCCATAACAAGGTGCTAGACTGGGGGGCTTACACAACAGAAATTTATTTTCTCACAATTATGGAGGCCAGAAGTCTAAGATCAGGGTGTTGGCAGAATTGGTTTCTTCTGGGGCCTCTCCTTTACTTTTATTTATTTTTAATTAATTAATTAATTAATTAATTTTTTTGACACAGAGTCTCTGTTGTCCATGCTGGAGTGCAGTGGCACGATCTTGGCTCACAGCAACCTCCACCTCCTGGGTGCAAGTGAATCTCCTGCCTCAACCTCCTGAGGAGCTGGGGTTACAGGCGTGTACCACCACGCTCAACTAATTTTTGTGTGTGTGTTTTTCGTAGAGATAGGGTTTCACCATGTTGGCGAGGCTGGTCTTGAACTCCTGGCCTCAGGTGATCCACTCACCTCGGCCTCCCAAAGTGCTGGGATTATAGGCGTGAGCCACCATGCCCGGCCTCTCCTTGACTTTTAGATGGCTGTCTTCTCCCTTTGTCTTCACATGGTCTTTTCTCTGTACCCATGTGTCCTAATCTGCTCTGCTTTTAAGTACACCAACTATTGGATTAGGGCCCACCCTAATTATCTCATTGGAATGTAATTACCTCTTTCAAGACCTTATTTCCAAATATAGTCACATTCTCAGGTACCGGGGGTTAGGACTTCAACATAAGAATTTTGAGTGTGTGGGTACAATTCAGCTCATAACAGGGTGTTTCCAAAATCTTCACTGAACAAGGCTCAGTGTCATGGTGAAGGATGGAGAGGTACTTATTACTGATCCTGCCAACCTTGGGACCAGGAGAGGATGGTGGACCCAGCTAGCTAATGGAGGAAGCCTGACTGGCCTTGTCCAAAAGCTCAGCTCCAGGCCGAGCTGTTTACTTGTAGTCAGGCTCTCTGGCAGTAGTAGTTTCTGTGCAGTGACTTCATCTGGCTCCCGTGTGGCCCTTGAAACTCCAGTGAAGACAGAGTTGCTAATACCCTCCAGTCCAGGCCTTTGGGGGAAGCCTCCTTCTCCTCTGATGGAGGCAGGGACCAGGCTGTTGACGGTGCACACAGGCCTGTCTTTAAAGAAATTCTTTGGTCTTCTACTGGCTTAATTTTTTTTTATTGCAAGAGGAAAAGCATTGCATTGAATCAAAATTAAACCGTTCAACAAATGTTGAAATGAAGGCTCAAATTACAGAATACATTTTGATTAATTCAATTAGTGTTTACCTCCAGCCTGCCAAATTCTGGGGCCTATCCCTCAGCAGGCAGCCAGGGAGGCTCGTAGGAGGGAGTTGGCTATAGGCAAAAGTTATGCATGCTGCAGCTAATAGAGAAAACTTACCAATTCATATCTGTTTTTTTTTTTTTTTAATCTTGTTGCTTAGCATTCTAAAATAATGGAATGGGGAGAAATGCCTGGTTTTATCATCTGTTAGGGGAAGTGTCATCCTTTTTTCTCATTGGTTCTTCAGGAATACAATTGCATCCATCAGTGATGTCTCTCGCTCATGCCAAGCCCAAGCGTAAGTTCCCGTTATGGTAGAGACGCTTTCACCTCTGAATATCTGGCTATAAGAGAGAAGGGCCCCAGGTATGGAGAAAGTTCAATGGGAGAGGCTGTCATGGATTGCCCCCAATCCTTATTTCAGAATGCTGGCCAAGGTTACATGCCCAACCTCCCTTCAACTTTCCACTCAGATACACAAACACTTAACATTTTGTATCAACAAACATTTACTGAAAGTCCTGTGCCAGGTTCTTTGCTGGGCTCTGAGGATAGAAAGGTAAATGGAGCATACTCCTTGCTCCCTAGGAGTTAATCTAGACAGGGAGGCAGACATATTGAGAAATAATACAAATTATTATCATCTTTATAAATAATGGCTTGTTTATAGATAGGCTTGTACCTATCATTTGCTTAACAACCTCTTGCTTGTGCATACTGGATATGACAAGAGCAGAGCTGAGGCATCCAGCGCCTTCAGGGATGACGGGGTAATGGTGTTAGGAAAGGCTTTCTGGCAGTGGTCATTTGGATAAGGCTGTAGCATGGGTGGGATTTGAAAGCAGAGATGGAGAAAAGCACCCACATAGAGGAAGTACAGAAAATGGAGTATTTCTGTATTTGAGGGTAAGAGGTGGTCCAGTGAAGCTGGAACTCAGAGTGGTGAGGAGTGTAGCGGGGAAGGTTAACTGTATTAGAGGACTTTGGCAGAGCTGCAAAATGCAGCTTCTCTCCTGAAAGCACTGGGGAGCCGAGGAATGTTTGGGAGCAGAGGAGCATGTCATGAGCACCATGGAACATGTCCTGCCTGCACGAGGAAAGAAAGAAAGATTGCAGGGGAGTTGCCTAGAGGTAGAAAGCCCAGAGGAAGCAGCTTTTGCAATCTAGCTGAGAGATGATGAGGTTCTAAACTGTGGTGAGGTGAGAGGTAAGGAGAGTTTGGTGGAATGTTAGGACCTATTCAGGGAGTTTGAATGGCACAGTAGAAAGAGCACCAAATGAGTCATCAGGAACTTAGGTTCAAATCTCAGTTCTGCTGGAAGGGAAGGTAGAATTCTGTGCCCCCTGCCCTGAAAAGTCCACATCCCCAGGTGGTGGTTTGGTTTCTTGTGTTAACCTGTTACTATAAAAAGAATTCAAATGTACACAGAAATAGAAATAGTAAAATGAATGCTCTCACCTATCATTTGCTTAACAACCTCTTGCTTGTATTATTTTTTAGGGGGGCAATTTTTGAGATGAAGCTTTTTGGAAATATTCAATTTGAGGTTGCATTTGAAGCATTTCTCTGAATCTGTTTATGATCCGGTTGAGGCAATGAAATGACTTCATGTCCATTTGTTCCTCCCTAGAGGTAAATTGTGTGTATGCCTGTGTGTTCTTTGCTGTAAGAAGGAAAATGAGGGTAGCTTCCCTTGAAGGGTGAGTTCTGGGGCTAAGGAGGCACGTTGCCAACAGGGTCCTGTCAGGAGCGTGAGGCTCTCTGTCTGCTGTGGGGCCAGGTGCGGTGTGGACAGGGGAGAGAACGGAGGTAAGGACTACCACAGGTCACACACCCTTATCCATTCTCTGGGAGGGGTTTGTTGCCCAGAGCTTAATTCACACTGACCAACCTGACAAGGCTAGTCCGTAAGCCAGACACCAATTTAATTTACTCTGGCAGGCATTGTGCAGTGGCCACAACACAAATGCCTACTTTCCCAGACCGCCTTCCTGGCATTACCCCACCTGGGAAAGTGAATTACAGCATCATCCGCAGGTTGCTGGGGAGCCATGCTCTCAAATGGAAGGCACCATGTCCATTGTAGGTGTATCACTACAGGCCCCGATGGGACCTCATAGGCTCTTTCTGGCACAGGCCACTTCCTTCACCAAGGTGGCTCTAGGGAGAGGGGAGAATGGGCTGAGCTGCACATGCTCAGTTCCTTCTTTGATTTCTACCATCAGATACTGACCTGTTTCCCCGGGGAGGAAATCCTGGAAAAAGAGGGAGTCAGTATCCTCCCATTGGATCTTCCCCGTGACAACATGAAGCAGAAACTAAATGGAGTTGGGAGCCCATGTCTCAGCCAAGATTCATTTGAACAGGCAGGGGTGGGGATGCTGTCACAGAGAAAACTTGCCTGAGCATTGAAAAATTAATTAGTTTTGATGGACAGAGATTGGGGAAGGGGCCTTTAGTTGAGGAAACAGCATGAAAAAGGCACAGTGGCATAAGAACGCTCTCTTGCGGCTGGGGTATCAGGAACCCAGGAGCAGGTCAGGCTCAGTGAGGAAGTGCATCAAGTGTGGTTAGGAACATAACCTTGGAGTTGGACTGCCTGAATTCAAATCTTATCTTTACTGCTTCCTGGATGTGTGATTTGGCCAAGTCACTTAACCTCTCCAAGCTTCAGTTTTCTTATCGGTAGAATCTGGATAATAATAGTTATAAATATTGAGATATGAGATAAATATAAGAACTTAGCTCAGTATAGAAGTGAGTGCTTAATAAATGGTAGCCATTATAATTACCATCATGAGTCCAGGATATTTTGGGGTCAGCTGCAATTTGGATGTCAGCTCATGCATTTGGACTGCTGTGGGAGAGGCCAGGTGTTACTCAGGTGAGAGGAGGTCCTCCAGTGTCCTAGTTCTGAATACCTGAACACAGTCTGGGCAGTAGGAGTGGAAAGGATGAGATGGAGAAGAGCATCCCTGCAGGGGGAGACCACAGAGACCTGGTGGCTCACAGGGGAGGGGAATAGGGTGGGGAAGCATGACAGGTGAATGCAGGCTGCATAATTCATGGAGGGACCCGGAGAGCGCTTCTCCCAAATGCCAGAGGAGGAGAGTATCAGCACTGATGAGATGCCAAAGAAGGCACTGGAGCAATGCTGACTGATGGCGAGTCTAAGTGCTTTACTCTGTTAACATTTAACCTTCACAAACACCCTGTCAGGGAGGCAGTTTTATTATTATCCTCATCTTAAAGATGACAAAGCTGAGGCACAGAGGTTAAATGTCTTGCCCTGGGACATATAGTGTCGGAATCAGGGCTGTCACCTAGGCAGTCCAACCCCAGCCTGGGCTTTTAACCCCACCCTAGACTGCCTCTTAAGGAAATGGAAACACAAGCAGCTGGCTGGATGAGAGCATGGCACGGGTGCACACAGATGAGTGACATCCCACCACTGGGGGTGTCAGAGAGCATGGGAGATGGGCAGTGGGGCTCTGAGGCGAAGGAGAAACATGGAATAATAGCAGTCGGGTGCAGGGTCAAAGGACATGTTCTAGGATAGCAGAGGAAGCAGCAGGAGAGGGAGAGTGCAGATTCAGTTTGGAGGGGGAATAATTGAGAGGTTGGATCTCAGTGATGATTGGAGATTAGGGGTCACAGAGAGGAGCGGCAGCTTTTCCACAGCATATGAAGAGAGGGTAAGAGATGAGAGAAGGGAAATCAAGAGGTTTTGTTTCTCATTAAAGAAAGATGCATGGTACTTTGCTGAGGGAGTCTTGACAGGAAGAAACATGAGATTAGAGATCCCGGGCGCATGAATGTCTGATGTGTTGTTTAGCATCCCGGGAGCAGAAGGAAGAAGAGACATGTGAACCTGGTACCCCAGGCAGAGGGAGGATGAGGGTAAGTTGTGACCAGAGAGGCAGAATGAGCTGAGAAGCAGGTTCAGTGTGAGCTGGGAGGCAGCTGGAGAGAGGTGAGGACTCTACGCTCTGACGAACAGAGCCAGGGAGAGAGCTTCCACATTGTCCGGAATAGGGCTATGGCGAAAAAGGAAGTGGAGTCAAGGAAGTGTGGGGAGGGAGGGGATAGGTGGGGACCTGAAGTGGGCAGGTAGAGGGGCAGGCCGGCAGAGCATGGTTACCCTTGGGGAGGGGAATCCAGAGAGATCCTTGAGCTCACTGAGAAGGATCCTTCCTTCAGGTCCCCGCCTCCTCCTCCTATGTTATTGCTGGGAAGAGTGGGTGGCTTCTAGGTGGCTCCCTTGGTGGCTGTAATTGCCTAATGGCTACAGGCTATGTTATAGGGGTGAGAGGTGAGAGACCCTTCTCAAGCTGGGTCAGCTTCATTCGCTGTCACTTTTCCCCTGCTCTTTGGCCACTGAGCTACATCCTTGTATAACAGGGCTGATAATTGTACTATATCCCTCACAGGACCCCCTTGAAGATTAAATGAGAAAACAAAAAGGAAGATACTGTTTTTTTTCCACAGGGGCAGCAGCTTCTCAAAGGAGACAGGAAACCTGTGAACTTCCAGAGCAGGCAGTTTTTACACACAGGTGGATATTGCACAGGCATGAAGTAATTCACCATCATCTTGATCTATTGTGAATGGCTGTGTGGCCAGGGCAGGCAGCCAAATCTTAGAATCTGTGAGTTATTTATTCCTAGTCCTGGCTCTTCATATCTCAGCCTCAAAGGGTAGACTGTCATTTACGTTTACTTCTTAGACCCACTCTTTCTGAGTGGTTCAGAAGGAAGGGAAAGAGCCTCCTCTCTGCAAGTTCTCTAAGTGGCTGCGGTGGGCCCCATCCCCATTAGGGCACTGATATACTTGTCTTACAGTATTGAAGGGCAGACTGATGGAGTTTGGTGATGCTTTGCTCCCTGGATGCTGTCTGGCTCTCCATCTCAATTCTTCCCAAAGGCACAGAACCCTGCCTCGCTTCCCCCCCACCCCCAATCCCTCTCCTTGTTGGAGTACCTACACTGTTTGACCTTTGATGTCTCCTCATACCATTCTTTGACAGACCTGGCATTAAGGCATGGCCTTGGTCACCAAGATTGTTGTGGCCCATTTACCCTAATCAATGATTGAGTTGGGAAAAGGACCAGCTTGGGGAGAGAGGGAAACAAAGGCAGAATATCAAGAGCAGAAATAGGAGGTGAGAAGAGTCAGAGGAGGGTGAAGCAAGCATTCAACAACATCAGGCAAACACAGTGAAGGAAACTTGACATCAGCTTCTCAGTGTTCCTAAAGCCCAGAAGGTCAGATGTGCTTCTGGGTGTGAGCCATCAGAACCTCAGACTCACACCCGTTTCCTGGCTAGACCCTGTGCTCCTCCTTGTGGGTTGGGCTCATGGTGTCTCATGCTCATGTCTTTGGGGTGGCGTTTCTCTTAAGAAGCTTGCCATTTCCAGTAGGAGGAGGATGTCGCTCCTGAGACTGTGGGACAGCTAGGCTCAGAGGGAGTCTGGCCTCGGGGCGCCCGGAGGTGAGGTCTCAGTGCCTGGTGCTGTTCTTTGCCTTCTTCAGAGGGCAGTGTTCAGCTTTGTGACTGAATGCCCTGCTGTTATGATATGTTGCTGGAAATGCTGTTTGGGATCATGGAGCCTTGCTTAAAGGGCTGTGGTTTCGTGAGAAGGGCTTGAGCTTTTTGGGAATGCTTAAGTGGAAGCATCTGGGCTTGGCTATGCCAAAGGAGGCTGGTGGTGGAGCAGGACTTGGGCTGTGTCTTCAATGGAAGGACCGGAAAGCAAAAGGAATCCTCCCAGTGGGTTCAGCAGAACTAGGCTCCAGCACAAATGTTCTTAAGGATGTCCTGGAACTCGCCTGACAAGGAGTGGCTGGGAATGCCCAGCGCACACAACTCACTAACCTGGTATAGCGGGAAAAAGATGCTAAGCAAGAAATATTGCATTCATCCCCTGCCGCCACCCAGCACTGCCAGCCTGCGTCTAGATTCAGAGCCCATTTCGGCTGTTCTGACAGATCTCCGCCCCCACCGGCCTGAGCTTAACTGACTAATCAGAACAGCCTGATCTAGGATGTTTAGGTGGAAACAAGGAACCTTGTATGTGCCAAATATTTTTGTCACTATAAAGCTTTAAACAAATGTTTGCTCTTAGGAGTTACTGATAATATGATTAGATGGGGACCAGTTAAGCATGCTTGTTCACCTTCAGTGGCATTCTTCTATTTTCTCATCTTCAGCTTCTTTTAGGCTACTTAAGCTTCTATTCATTGACAAAAGAGAACAAAGCTCTGCCTCTTCACTTTTATTAGACTCCGACATTCACTAAAGGCATTCAGCAACTCTGATAGCAATGTTCTTAGCAGCCTGGCCCCTCTGTCCTGCTATGGCTCCTCTTTGTCCTGACAGGATGTCTTGCTGTGTTGAGCTCCTCTGTCCTGAGTGAAATTTAGCGTTGTGATATAAAGCCAGTGTCTGTGGGCTCTGCCATTGCTCTGAGGAGCTGTCTTCGCAGGCCAGGTGTGCGGCTTCTCTCCACTGTCAGATCTGATCCTGTGGGAGTGGTGACCTCAGGATGGTATAGGATCTGTAGAGGACAGGTACAGCTTGTGGCCCCGGCAGAAGGTGGGGACAACTTCAACTGCTATGCTGAGAGCTTCGCCAGTGTAGACCAGTGACCTCTTTATTTCCTTTCACTTTCTCCCTTTTAGAATGGGAGCTGAGCTCCGGGGTCAGAGACATGGCCCTGCCTGTGAGGGCCTTACCACTCAACAAAAGTGCCCTAGAAAGGTCTGTCCTGGGAGTGGCGAGGGGGGACAAACCCATTCAGGAGCAGTCACTTCCATCTGGGGAATGGAAGAGGATCCTTGGAGATAATGATGATGGAATTTGGCCTCAAAACAGGAGTGGGAGTCAAGCAGGTGGAACGAAGGACTTCAGCTAAAACACCAAGGAAGCCCCAAAAGCAGAAGTAAACTGGAGACAATAGCTTGGCTGTTGCTCAGGGCAGGAGCCAGATATAGCCAGGAGAATTACGACTGCTGGGGTTGTGAACTCCCACCCAGTTTTGAATCTCTACAATCCCACAATGTGTCTCTTTTCACCTGAATTTTATAAATAGGTAAAATGAGGTTCAGTAATGTTAAGGAGCTTGTCAGGGGCACAGCTCATGAAGCAAAGAACTTGGATCTACATGCATGTCTGACTACAGAGCCCACTCTCCTAACTGCTCTTGTGGGTCCTTAACTTCCTCTCCAGGTCCCCAGGCACCCCTTTGTTGCCTGGGTGATAGAAAGCTGGTGAAGCGTTGTGAACCCTGGGGAGCCTTGGTAAAATTTGTGAAATAGACCCATCCTCCTGGCAGCAATGTGGAGGATGAGGTGTATGGGGGAGCAGTGAGGCTGGAGGCAGAGAAACTGGTTAGAAGCCAGTGCAGCCACTCTGATAGATGATGGCAGGGCGGGTGAAGATGAGGGGACAGATCTGAAAGAGGGTGAGGAAGGAGATTTTACCAGATCTGGTGCCCAGTTGGATATGGGTAACAAAAGGGAAGGTCCAAGGCTGATTCCCAGGTTTTTATCTTGGTGACCATGGTGGCATCACCAAGGTGGGATGGGAAGCATTTGGCTGCCACCCATTGTGAGAATATAGAGAGGGAGGTGGGTGTTCAGGATAGGAAGATTTGGGGGCTGTTGTGGGGAACCTGCTGTAACCTCACTCCAGTCCCCACTATCTCCCAGGCTTTAGCTTCCCATGGACAATGAATTGGTTATTTTATCAATAAATCTGTAAACATTTATCCAGTGCTTACAGAATGGGGGACCCCACAGGGACCCAGACACATGGCACAGTTGTCAGGGAGATGGTTGTGCACAGCTGCTGTCATCCCTTTCCTTCCGGATGAAAAAGATAATCAGGGAGATCCCACTTAGGTAGCCAGAATTAAGTACAATTACCTGGAAGAGCTGGCTTGATGGGAATTTAGCAGGGACAGCAGTAGGCATGGGCATAAAAGCTGGAAAGCAGTGCAGACAGCCAGCCAATTAACTAACAATTGGGATCAGTCCACTAGTGATAAGGCATCTGGTTAGGATGGGGCAGAGGTCTGCCAAAAGGTATGTACGGTAAAAGTTAAAGCTGTGACCAAGTAGGTTGAGTCCATATGATGATAGACCATGATTTCTACTGTTGTGGCTGGTGGCCAGCCCCTGAGGCTGTCTAAGCAAAAGGGTGCCTGGTGCAGGGCTGTGTTTGCATTCCATCAGTTCCTCAACTTTGGTCAGAATCAGAATCACCCGAATGACTAGATCAGCCATAAAGGTCAGGCGCTCTACTTACAGGAGGTTGGGCTTTTTGCTCGATTAGTTCTCAGGGTGATTCTGATTAATAGCAGAGTTTGAGGACCACTGAGATAGGTGAATCTTCAGTGCAGAGTGAATGGGGAGGGCTGCTCGGAGAAGGGTAACCGGCTAGGAGACTATTGTAGTCATCTAGGGTGAGGTAATACAGGGACAGGTGAGGCTGTGTGAGCAGGTGAGATCACCACTAGCGTGAGAGTGGAGAGAAGTGCTCTGGTCTTATTCAGCAGCATTTGGTGCACCTGACTGCGCCCTCTATCCAGAAACCCTTCGGTTGGCTTCTGGGTGCCACTCTCACTTCTGGCTGCTCCTCCTGTCTCCTTTGTCCATTCCTCTTCTCCCCGGTGGCTGCATGGTGGAATGTTTCAGGGAGTCCTGGGGCTTCCTCTGTTTTAATACCACTTCTTAAGTCACTTCATGCAATTGCTTAAATACATCTTTATGAAGATGTATTTGACATCTCCATCCCAGACTTTGTAAACATCAGACTCCTATTTCCAAATGGCTACTTAGCGTAACTTCCTCGATGTCTGTAGACATCTTAAGTTGAATGTTTCCAAAACCAATCTCCTGATTTCATCCCCGGACACCCTACATTGTTGCTTCTGCAGACCTCCACATTCTCTAGGTACTCAGGGCAAAAACCGTGTAGGCACGCTTGACTCTGCTCTCTCATGCCTATGTCCAGTTTATCAGTAAATCTTACGGGCTTTGTCCTCAAGGTATATCAGGAATTAGAACATCTAATTTATTATGATCTGAGTCACTTCATCTCTTGCCGGGTTTCCTGTGTTCACTGCTGCATCCCCTGCAGTCTATTTTCCAAGCAGCAGCCAGAGTAATCCTTTTAAAAGGTTAAGTCAGATCATGTCAACTCTATCCTTAGAACCCTCCAAATGGGTTTCTGTCTCAGGAAAGTGGAAGAACAGGAGGAAAAATGGTGTGCATCCTCAGGCAAATTGCCTAATCTGTTTTCTCATCTGTAACGGGGGAGAATAATTCCTAACTGGTGTGGAGATTACGTGAGATAATGTTGGGTAAACCCTTAGCAAGTAGCTAACAGTTATCTGCCCAATATATGGTAACTAAAGAGGAGACAGACGCCGCATTAATTTAATCTTGGCACTGTGCCTGCATGCCACATGTATTATCTCTTTTAATCTTTTTTATTTCTTCTAATTTTCGTCACCACTATATATCCACACAATTTAAAGACTCAAATAATTGTATGTAATTTGTTAAAACAGCCACCTCTCCACCTCCCCACCCCATTGTTCCTCCTCAGATGGAGCTCCTTAATTCTTCTAGTCCTGTATTTTTATCTGTAGCTCTAGAAAAATGCTTGTTGTGCTGCTTTATTATTTTCCCCCAGTTGTCATTATCTGTTCTTATTGAATTAAACAAGGTCTTCACCAATTATATAAGTCTGTTAAGATGTTCAGATGCACCAGGTATTCTGTCAATTTCGTATTACTGATGAAGTCTCTCCCAAGGCTGACCTTGCAGGCTTGCTGCAGAACTGGACCCTAGCATTTCCCTTATGGCTATGACATTGTGTCCTTTTGAGTTTATGTCTTTCAGAATAAATCTCTCTCTTGTTTAAATTAGCAGTTAAATTAAATGTTTAGGTTCAGCCTGCAGTGTTTATCTGAGTTCTCTCTTATTTACATTTGCCCATAACAATGAAAGTGATTTTATACTGATTTTACAGATGAGACAATTGAGGCTAAAAGAGGTTAAAAGACTCACAGCCATTATGCAGCAGAGCCCATGTTTTAATTCGTCTGTCTATAAAAGCTGTACTCTCTCTCCTTTGTCCTTTAGAAAGAAAGTAGTTATTGGTTAATATGGGATGTTGTTAGCGCTGCCATCAAATTCCTTCATATCTGTCTTTGTCCTTTTTATTTCTGGACGCTCCAAATGGCTTCTTGCTCCACTCTACCAAAGAGGTTTCTTATATCCTTTTCAGAGGCTTTCTCTTAAGCCTAGGGATAGCAAAAGGTATTTCTTAAAATAACCATTTAAGAGCAGCTATGGCTTATGGGAAGCCTGTAAATTGTGGGGAAAAGACTCCAGTTTCTTGTGATATGGTGACACTTCTTTGTCATCTGTTCGCCACTTGGGGAAGGGAGAGGTAGGAAAGGAGTTAGGTTCTGTGGTTGTGGTGGGGTTCTTGGCTGAGGCCTCCTTCCCCAGGCCTTGCCTTCTGGCAGAAATACTGGCCCCTGTCTAGTGGCAGCTGCTGAGGAGTCAGGTCTCAGCTCTAGCCGAACTGTGTCCAAGGCCCAGAATATCCTGGAGGAACAGGGAATAGCGGTGACTTCCAGATCTGTTCCTAGTTCATTTCAGCATCCAAAGCTGTGTTAGCCTGCTCCAAACGTCAGTTACAACCCTAACCATTTTTATTGAGAGAAAAGAAGTTTAGAAATGGAATTCAGTGTGGGTGGGGTAAATTAAGGTTTACTTGCTTCAAACTCACCTTAATCAGTGGATGCTGCCTACTTAGAATTTTCTTTTGCCAAACATGAAAGGAGTTAACGTAGTATATAAATCACTGTTTGCCTCAGAACATACCAGATGATGAGGGTCAATTGTGACTCACTTTCTAAATTTTAGAACACATACAGATCTTGCTCCCTAATCAACTTCCAGGTGCCAAACTGGCCTTTGTGTGGTGCAGTTCATGTGGCTGTGGCATGTCATATACCTTGCCATTCTAAAACATGGCTATTACTTCCTCACTGGCTGCATTTACAGCTAAGAGGGTGTGGGATCATTTTCTCCCTCACTGGTAGTGAAGAGAAGGGTTAAGTCCTGTAATGAGCAGGAGCCCCAACCTCAGACGCTGTCCCAGATAGGAAGATGACAGCACATATATGTGAGACCTATACTCACATATAGGTCTGTGAGTGAAGGAAGGATGAATTGTGGATGGACTGCCTTTTTTCTTAAACAACATACCCTGCCTTATCTTTATGGCCAGGGATGAGACAGTGTCTCAGTATCAGAAGCCAGCCTGCTCATTAGGGTCAAATGCCAGCTATGTTAAGTGTCCAGAGAGAATGAAAAGTGCTTTGGTTCCGTGTAACAACTGTCACTGTATTGTTTGTGATAAGAGCAATGTCCTTCTCTGTGTCCGCTCCTTTCTTTCCTGGGCTGGTTAGGTGCCCCTCGTACAGTCCCCATGGCACATTGTTGATTCCTCTGTTGTCCGTGCTGTGTAAAGCCCTCGACTAGCTGCTGTAGCTCTCCTCTCATTGCTGGGGAGCATGATTTAAATTCTACATCCTGGTTCATGCCTGTAATCCCAGCACTTTGGGAGGCCAAGGCGGGTGGATCACGAGGTCAGGAGATTGAGACCATCCTGGCTAACACGGTGAAACCCTGTCTGTACTAAGAATACAAAAAATTAGCCGGGTGTGATGGCGGGTGCCTGTAGTCCCAGCTACTTGGGAGACTGAGGCAGGAGAATTTGCTTGAACCTGGGAGGTGGAGGTTGCAGTGAGCTGAGATTGCACTGCTGTACTCTAGCCTGGGTGGCAGAGTGAGACTCCTTTAAAAAAAAAAAAAAAAAAAAAATCTACTTCCCACCATCTGCTTAGATGATATCCTGATTTTTCACATGTTACTTGGGATTTTGTCTTGGATTCTGGCTCCCTCTGTCTTCTCCCTGGCATGTTGCTTCTGGAGCTTGGTACAGTTAAGCCCCATATCCCTGAAGAGCCCTGGCTCCCTAGGAGATACCGTGTCCCTGTGGGAGGAACCGATGTGGAAGCCACTGAACAACACACTGCATGTCATCAGACAGCACGTTTACCTCTGAGACCTGTGATACTATGAGATACAGTAGCCCCCTCTTACCCATGGTTTTGCTTTCCCGGGGTTTGGTTACCCAAGGTACCATCCAGTAAGGTATTTTGAAAGAGACAGGGCCAGGCATGGTGGCTCAAGCCTATAATCCCAGCACTTTGGGAGGCCGAGGTGGGGGGATCACTTGAGGCCAGGAGTTCGAGATCAGCCTGACCAACATGGTGAAATCCTGTCTTCTACCCAAAATACAAAAATTAGCTGGGCATGGTGGTGCACACCTATAATCCCAGCTACTTAGGAGGATGAGGCACGAGAATTGCTTGAGCCTGGAAGGTGGAGGTTGCAGTGAGCCGAGATCGTGCCACTGCACTGTAGCCTGGGTGACAGAGTGAGACCCTGTCTCAAAAAAAGCAAAAACAAAATAAAAAAACACATTCGCATAATGTTTCTACAGTGTATTATTATAATTGTTCTATTTTATTACTAATTACTGTTAATCTCTTACTGTACCATGCCTAATTTGTAAATTAAAGTTCATCATAGGTCTGTACGTACAGGAAACATTGTATTCTATATATAGGGCTTGGTACCATCCACTGTTTCAGGCTTTCACTGAGGGTCTTGGAATGTATCCCCCAAGGATAAGAGGGGACTACTATAATTAAAAAATATATATAGTTGGTCTCCTTCCAGTTTCCTAGCACAGAAAAGGGGCAACTTTTGTTATTCATAATAAGCCCCTTTCAACCTTACTCAACTTTATGCTAATGAGGCGACTCCTGCAGGATGGGCTGGTTACCAGAGAAACCAACCTTGTGATTAGAGGGTTAGAACTTTCAGCTCCACTCCCCATCCTCCTGACTCCTACCTCAGGGAGGAGAGTGGGGCTGGAGCTTGAGTTCGATCACCAAGGACTGATTGGATTAATCATGTCTATGGAATGGAACTTCTATAAGAAACCCTAAATGAAGGAAGGGGTTTGGAGAACTTCGGGGTTGGTCAACCCCTGGAAGTGCTGCTGGGTAGCAGCCCTGGAGAGGCTATGGAAGCTCCATGCATTCCCCACCCCACCCAGTCCCTTGCCCTGTGCATCTCTTCTATTTGGTTGCTTCTGTGTTGTCAGAAACTACACATCGGCTCCTAGGATTCTTATGAAAGTACATTGTATGACAATGGATTTAAGCGGTTTTGTGGTCTTGTATGCATATGTGGAACTCTCTGTAATGTTTCTTTGTTCTGTATTTGAATTTTCAGGAAGAGGAAAATAGGCTGGCAAAAGGAGTCATGGCTTCTGATGCTAGTCATGCATTGTGAATAGGATACACCTTGAATCATGTTTCACTTCAGGCCAGCTCCCACGGGTCCACCCAGCTTACTGTTTGCCAAGTGCAAACTCATCGCTGGGCAGAGGGCCCGTGGGTCTTGTTTTATGGCCCTTCTGTTGCAGGGGCACATAGCCTGGGCCCTCTGGATTTGACACTCTGTCATGTTTACATCTGAAGCCACTTGATTTGTTAGGCACTGGCATCCAGTCCCCTGATGTGGTGGGTGTGATTCCCAGGCTCCTCTCATGCATTGCCCTTGTACTGCATATGTGAATTCCATGGAAGGCTTTGACTCATCTTGAGCAGCTGGGTGCTGCTGCATAATCTCATCAACCACTTTGGCCTTTGCCAACTACATCCTGCCTGTGCATGCTTCCCTGGCTTTCATGTGCACCACATTCTCTGCCTGGAACAGCATTCTCCTCCTCACCTTCTGAGAAAGCTTCTATCATCCTTCAAGACCCAGGGAAGTTGCACACCTGCCTCTATCAACACACCTTGCACTGTGTCATAATTATTTGTTCATACTTCCATCTCCTCCACTAGATTGTGTGGTTCATGGGGGTCAGAGACTAGGTCTGATTTATCAGTATCCTTCTAGGCCCTAGCACAATGCTGGCTGCATGGATCTATCCATTTATTCGTAAGTATCTATCTGCTAGACAGTGGGAACCTAGGAGTAAACAAGGCAGACAGGGTCCCTCTGCCTCTGTGAGAAGGTGGCCAGTTAGCAAGGAAACAAATACATAGAACAAGATACTGTGGATTTGTTGTGCCTTGAAGGGGCTGCTTTACCTGGTGCCGGGGAGGGTAGTGTGGGGAAGACCTTTCTGATACTTTGGATCTGAGACCTGAAGGATGAGAATAAATCAGCTGTACAGAGAACCAGGAAGTGAGCTCAGGGTAGGGGGATGGCAGGTGTATTGCAGAGGAGGGAAGGTCTTGGAGGACTTGGGAGCAGACAGGAGACCAGTGCTGCTGAAGCATGAGGAGCCATGAGGGGAGAAATGTGAGCATGGCCTGGCCTGATCCTGAGACCTGCGTCATAGGCCACAGTGAGGAGTTGGGAATTTTCCCCTTATTGAAAGAGCAGTGGGAAGGATTTGGAGGGATTATTTCAAACTTTTAATATCTCTTATGCTGAACAGGTGACAGTCTGCAGATTGTTTCCCTCCTTCTGCTTCCCCCCTTTTCCCTGCTACCTCTTCTTTTATCCTGTCCGAAGCTGGCTCCATTCAGGCCCCAGGATTTCCACACCGTGTTCACTCTGTAGCAGCCTGGGCTGCTCATCTCACCTCGGAGCAGCTCTGTTCCTTGTTGCAGCCTTTTCTGGCTCCTGCCAGGGCCCTAAGGTACACTGAAGTTCCCCGACACCCCTGAGAGCTCCCATTCTCATTCTCTCTAAGCTAACTGTGCAGCGGTTCTTGACCCCCGAGGCTGAATGCCTGCTTCTGAACCTTCCTTGGCCTTAGCACCTGTAAATCCCTGCCCTCTCCCCCTTCACAAGCATGGTTGCTTATCTTCCTTCCCCATGCCTGCCACCTCCAAACAAACCAGCCTCCTGAGTTTATCTGGTTCTCCCTCCCTGCACCTACCTATTTTTGTTTAAAGTTTCCTCTGAGCTGACAAAAATATGTCCTGATGTTATATCCTCACTTAAAATAAACAAACAAACAAAAAACAGCTAACATATTGAACACTTTGTGCAAAGGAATATGCTTAGTGCTCTCTACATAATTTTAATCATGACATCTATGGATTATGCTGTTATCCCCATTTTACAGATGAAGAAACTGAGGCTCAGAGATCACATAATACATAGCAGAGCTGGGTCTGAACTCAAGCTATCTGACTTTGGAGCCTGTGAATTTTAACTATTACTTCCTGGTGCAGTTAAGTGTGGTTCCTTGGTCTTGATATGCTTATCCACACCATCTCCAAAGCCACTCCTGGGTGGTGCCCATTTTCCTGTCTTCACTCTAAATGTCCCACTTCACAGGAAAAACTGGCAAAGAGCTTCAGAACCACCTGTTTCCTGTGCTGCACAATGCTTGAATGTGGGAGCTGTGCCTCTGTTCTCCATAGCATGTATGGCCATTAGGCACATGTGTAGATTTGCTGAATGAGCAAACAGCAACTCCTCTAGTTTACAGACGTGAGCTAATTCTCTTGAGATTACAAGTGGTATTGTAAATCCCTCCCTGCTACCCAGGGAGAGGGTGGGGAACAAGAAAAATGAGAGGAGGCGGCAGGAAGAGAGTTTAAACTAAAGACCTTCCTTGAGGTAGAGTTGTCTAGAGATGGAAGCAATTGTCCAAGGGACAGGGGAGAGGCACTGAGCAGTTCCCCTTTGCTATAGCTAGGGGATACAGCATTATGGGAGTGACTGGACTGTGTATCCTTGCAGGTGTTCATCTGCCCTGAAAAGATGGGATTCTGAACCTCGAATGGTGCTGGGTAGAGTGGATCTAAGATGGTCAGTTACAGTGCTCCTGGGACAGTGCTCTCTCTACATCCTCGTGGCCTGTAGCCATCCTAGGCAGTGCACCCTTTCCCAATTGAAGGAGTGGAAGTGGCATTTGAGCCCTCTCAGCCTGGCTCACACCCACCCAAGGAAAGCACTGCAGGCCTAGGGCAAATGCAGATGTAAGACAGTTAAATGCCTGCAGGGACTGTCCCAGGCCCTGCCTTTGCACTGCATTGCCTTGTACGCCCTGACCCTGGCAGTATCCCTGTTAGGTACGCTGCTCTCCTACGCCACTTAGTGGAGTGGCAAAGTAGACTCAGTGAAACAGTGGGGTTGGAGCTTCTGGAACCTGGGACTCCAATTGTTACACCTGGTGAAGTGTTAACAATTGCCATCTTGCTGCCACAGGTGACTCTGGAGAGCCCTGGTGGTTTTTCATTACAGAAGTGAATGGGATTGTGTGCTAAAGGTTCATGGAAAAAGCACTCATGCCAGGAGGGGAAAGGCTATGGAGATGCAGAAACTACATGTCGGCTATTATGATTCTTATGAAAACACATTGTGTGATGATGGAATGAAAGGTTTTTGTGATCTTGTGTGCGTAACGTGAAACTCTCTGTAATTTTTCTTTTGTTCTGTATTTGAATTTTCAGTAAGAAGAGGAGGAGACTAGGCAGGCAAAAGGAGTCATGGCTTCTGATGCTAGTCATGCGCTGGAAGCTGCCCTGGAGCAAATGGACGGGATCATTGCAGGTATGCCCAGGGAACCCCAGCAACTGAGGTCTCATCCTCCACATTCCAGAAACTGCTTCTCTCCTTTTACTTTTTTTTTTGGCATAGAGAAAAGTCTCTTGTTGTATTTATTTTTCAATAGTGTTATTGTGTATATCAACTCTCTTTTTTTCTTTGATACGAACTTATACCACTCTCTGATGTCTGGTGTGATCGTTCTGGTCTCTGCTGAGACAGTGTGGATGTACCTACCATCTACCGCCTCAGTTTGGATTCTGGCTGCGAGGCAGTTTGGGTTCAGTGAGACTGATTCTAATGTAAAATTTTCAGGGCTTTTCATGGCTTATTACAGCTGATCTGAAACTTGAAATCTAGCAGACTTTGCCACCTAATGCAGGTGTCAGCTTCCTCAGATGGTCTCTAGTGTGTTTCAGAGATGGGAGGCAGTTTTGTTTTGATTCAATTAGTGATTCAAATGTTCTTTATGCCATATTGTTTTTTATCCATCTCAACTGTTTGGTTTTAATATTTGCATTAGCCAGTAGGGGACTTTTTTTTTTTTTTTTTTTAAGAAAAGATCTAGCAAAGTTGTGGTTAATTTGAAAGTACTATCCATTAGCTGTTCCAGCTGATTCCTTTCTTTACGGGAGCAACCAGAAGCCTGTATTGATTAGACCAAACCTTTTGTTGGAAATCTTTCCAGAAGGTCCCAAATCTTCTGACTTTACCAGGTACACTTCAGTAGCCTCATTGGTAGATTGGATATGCTTCTTTGGGACTTTGCTCTTCATTGTTTGAGCTGTGGCTGGAAGAGAGCATGGAGGAAGGTATTGGGCCAAGTGTGGCTAGACCCCAGGAAGTATACAGAGTACCTGACACTGCCGCTTCTCAGGCATTTGCTTTTCCTTCCCATTGGAGGGTTTCACCTGACTTACAGAGGGCTCTTAGTGTTTGAGCCTGAGGTGGGAGAGTGTGCCTGTGTCTTGCAGCTTCTTCAGGTTATTGTTGGTACTGTGATGTATTCTAGCTATCATCTGTCTGCTTCTCAATTTCTCAGTGGATAGAGAGCCCTTGAGAAGCCATGACTAATGTCCTGCTTTTCAGAGGCTCCATAGACTGGGATGTCGTGATGTTTAATACTGAGTGTCAACTTGATTGGATTGAAGGATGCAAAGTATTGATCCTGGGTGTGTCTGTGAGAGTGCTGCCAAAGGAGATTAACATTTGAGTCAGTGGGCTGGGGAAGGCAGATCCACCCTTAATCTGGGTAGGCACCATCTAATAAGCTGCTAGCTAATATAAAGCAGGCAGAAAAACATGAAAAGTCTAGACTAGCTTAGCCTCCCAGCCTACATCTTTCTCCTGTGCTGGATGCTTCCTGTCCCTGAACATCAGACTTCAAGTTCTTCAGCTTTAGGACTGTGACTGGCTTCCTTGCTCCTCAGTTTGCAGACGGCCTATTGTGGGACCTTGTGATTGTGTGAGTTAATACTACTTAATAAACTCCTCTTTATGTATACATATCTCTTATTAGTTCTGTCCCTCTAGAGAACCCTGGCCAATACAGATGTCATGTTCTAGATTAGGGTCTCTGATGCCTTACTGAGGAGAAAGAGTCAAGAAAGTGGATTTCCTAGCAATCCTTTTAGAGATACTGACCTGCGAGCTCCTTGGGAGCATATGTGCATTGGGATAAGAGCCACAGGATCATTGCCTGAAAATGCCTGAGGCAGTCAGCACTTCAGAGCCTTCAGCCAAAGAGCAAAGGGGAGACTGAGCGAGCCCCTGTCAGACCTCTTCCATGGTTGTCAGGGAGGGATGAAAATACTGTCTTTTCTCTATGTGTTATCTTTGCTGCTTTGTCAAAGGCCATTTGATTATATTTTTGTGATACATATTCAGGTCTATTTTTGAGCTCTCTATTCTGTTTCATGGATTTATTTATTTTTTCTTTCACCAATACCACACTGTGTTGATTACTGTAGCTTTATAGTAAGTCTTGAAGTTGGGTACTGTCAGTCCTCCAACTTTATTCTTCAATGTTATGTTGGCTACCTTTTGCCTCTTCATATGAAATTTAGAGTCAGTTGTTTTTTTTTTTTTCTTTTTATCACAAAGTACCTTTCTGGGATTTTGATTGCGATTGCATTTAACTTAGATCGTGTTGGGAAGAACTGACACTTTCACAATATTGAATTTTTGAGCGATGAATCAGACTTCTAAAGAAAAGTAGCCTTGTATGGGGTCAGTACCTCTTTCTGCTTCCTGATTTCTCCATACAGGCATTCCTGAAATGACAGAGCCTCTGGGAAAATTCATTTTGTCTCTGAGAGACATTATGTGACTGGATCCTTAAGGCCTTGCCTTGACCCAGGATCTGCAATTGAGAATCTGGGATGTGTGTGGAGAGAGGGGCCCTAAGTGTGGGTTGTGTGAAACCCAGGAGACCTATTCTTCTGATCTTCCAGTACAAACTGCTCTGTCCTTCCATTCCTTAGTCCTCCATCTTGGAAGGTTCCATCTAGAAGGACTCCTGGGCTTCTCTGTCTGGAGCAGGTGTGAGAGTTTTATAGAGAGAAGACATTTTTTGCAAATTGGTTCTTTGCAGATTGGTAGGGAGGAATACCTGTAGCCAGACTACTTGTTTGAAATCCTAGCTCTACAACAAGTTACTTGCATGGTCTGTGCCTCAGTTTCCTCATATTTGAAATGAGAATAGTAATAGTACCCATCTTGGAGAGTTGCCTGTGTTAACACACGTAAGGTGCTTAGAACAGTGCCTGGCACATAGTAAGCACTATAAAATGTTAGTTCTTGATAGAGTAATGAGGGACTAAAAATAATCTTTATCATGTTGAATCTTTTCTGGGACAGGGTAGCATTCTCATTTATTAAAGCTCTTATTTCACCCATCTGAGTTTTGTGGTTTTCACTGTATACGGCTTGTGCATCCATTGCTGGATTTGCCCAGGGTCTGCAAGATTGATACATAGTCTTCTGATTGCCCTCTGTGTCTGTTCTTGCTCCTTTGTAGACTCTTTTCCACAGAGCTGCAGAGTAAACCTGAAAATGTAAATTAAGTCATATCACTCCTGTCTCCAAAACTCCTCAATGGCTTCCCATCTCAAGATAAAGTTTAAAACCCTTACCATGGCCAGCAAGGTCTTGGTATGACTTGGTTTTTGCAGCCCTTTATGCATCCCTTTTATGTTCCCAGGGCTTATCTCACTTTAACCATGTTCTTGCTCTCCCCTTTTCTGGAATGCCCTCCTCCAGATCTAGGCTTATGCTGAAATGTTACCATATCAGAAGGCCTTCCCTGACTGTGTCTATCATGCATTCTCACATAACTCTGTTCTTGTATCTTGTTTATACTTCTTTATAGCACTTATTTCCTGACCTATTACATTCATATTTGCCTCTTTGTTTATTGTCTGCCTCCTGCACCAGCATGTGAGTTTCTTAAGGATAGAGGCTCTGCCACTGTATCTCCAGTGCCTTAATTGGTGGTTTTAGGCATTTTAGTTAATAAGCATTTAATATATGCTAGATGTATTTTTTTTATTTGCTTTTGTGACTAGGATCTCCTTTTCATTGGTTAGGAGGTATACATATAGGTTTCTGTATACATCCTCTATCTGACTGCCTACTGAACTTCATTTATTTTCTCTATTTTCACCTTTGTTTCACTGATTCTTTTTGGAATAACAAATCATTTATTTATTTATTTATTTATTTATTTATTGGAAAACTAGTAGTTTGTATGTCCCGTGAACCATCCCTGAAGTAGTAACTGGCTCGCGTAGATATTTGACAGGAGCTATTTGACACATTATTCAACATTGAGGTTACTAGTGAGTATCTGGAGGGCGTGTTTTCTATGCTATTCTTGATAAAAATAATGATCATTCTTTTGAATGTCTTGTTGAGGGTACTTTTTCTCAAGATTGTTGAGGACACTTTTCCTCATTTTTATGATGGCATTAAAATGGCTGAGCCAAATTGGACCAAAGAGGTTAAGAATTTTTGTGGTTATTAATGTGGACTACAGAGTTGGATTGTAGGGATTTGAATCCCAGCTCAGCCATTTAGTGCTGGCTGTGGGATCTTTGGACAAATTGCTTAATTCTTCTGAGCCTCAATTTACTTATTGATAAAATAGCGGTAATAATAGTACCTGTCTCATATTATTGTGAGGGTTGAATTAATGCAAATAAGGCACCTAGAAAGTGCTGAATTGGTCCAAGTTATTTGTTTTATTGATACTAGCATTAAATTATTTTTACCCCCCAAGATCATACTGCTGAGATTTGAGTCCAGGGTCATCTGAGTCTCTTCCGGGCTCCTTTTATTCCTGGGCTGGTTTTTATGTTGATGCGTGGGGCTGTCTGTAAGAGAAAAGAATTAACAGAGGGAAGGATACTTTTCTCTTCTTGATCACAATCCCTAAGCCAAAGTGGTTTTGTTCTTGTCTCTCTTACATTATTTCTTCCAAACAAGGGTTCCTTTGCTTAAGGATGGCACAGCTAAAGAAGTTGAAAAACTGTGGCACCACATCATGATACCATAGATCCTGCAGAAATGACATTTTTGTGTGAACATTTAAATCTTCCTCTCTTTATTTATATTCTCTGATTTCAGATTGCATGATGTCAAGTAGTGCCACCACCACTGCCAAAACACAACTGCTTTTCCATCAAAGTACTCAAGTACCCAAAGAGTGTGTTTTACCATGTATTTCAATGGAAAAAACCTTTATGGGCTTCCTGCACCTCCCAAATAGTAGCCACTTACACGAAAACAACACATTTTCCTACTAAAATGGATGTAATTTATTCAGTGATCACTAATAATCATATACTATGTAACAAGGAATTGCCTCTTATTAATTACAGTAGGCTAGGTTACTGTTTACTTTCCCAAACTCCTTCTAAAAGGAGTGCACTTTGGGCATGTGATATCAGTGTTTATGTAATTAAGCTTTTAGTGCAAAAAAATGTCCATCTCCTCCCCCATCAACTAAAAAAGTGCAAACAGTGCAGGATGATTATCACTCCTGTAAACAATCAGACCAGGAGTACTCTGAGAGGACATCCTAATGCGCAAGTGGTAATTACGCCCCTCCAGAGCCATAGTGTGATGGCCTTCATCTCAGGTGGTCAACGCTTGGGAGGTGTGAGAGATAGAAATTGGTTCTTGTAAATGCAAAAAGAAATGCCTTGTAAGCAGGACTATTAAATGAAACTCCTTGTAAAGTTGAATTCTTGAAATCTGAATGGCTGAATCCCAGGTGACTAGACTATACTAGAGTGGGACTATACTAGATTTGGACCTCAGGATTTTATATCAGAAAGTTGGGAAAGGGTGGCTGTTAAAGACTCTAGGACCTGTGTCAATAATGACTTGGTTCCAATATGAAAGACCATTATTATAGTTTTCAGTAGGATGTTAACCTTTGATCTAGTCTTCCTCCTGATTAGTCCCTGTGATTCTGCTTGCAAATTACACTGTAATTGAATTACACTGTTGACAATTGAAATTGAACTATATATTGCTTAATTACCTCCCTCTGGATGGCCCAGAGCAACTGCCACAGACACTAATTTTGCATGGGGCTTAATTTGTGAACTGACAGGTTCAGTGGCTACTTTGTCAGGCCACTTCTGGCAGGGGACCAGAGAGCCACGTGGTCAGGACACAGAGGGCCACTTATTCCTCTTGGCTGTGCAGGAGGTTACTCATGCAGTTATGTACAAGCAGTACTCATTGAGGAGGAATAGTTAAGAGGAGTCTGTTTTATGACAGTTAAAGAGGTTGCCCTGTCAGCTGCGGCCATTCTGCCAACTCTGATTAGCGTCTGGGTTTGTAAAAAGAAAACAACAAAAGATTGTGCAGGGGCAGAGAAAGTTCTGATCAAGACCAAGATTCTTCACGTCGGCCTATGAATGAAGTCAGCTGTGGTGCTGAAGGCTGTTGAGACTATACTCTGAACAGTCCTTAACTGGTCTTATCCCGGCTTCTCTGAGGTGGAGCCTCATATAGCAGTCATCAGTAACAGACTCACTGTTTCCCATTGCGGGGTGGGAGAGCCCTGCTAGGACTTTGTTCAGAAGAGCTGGAGTGGGGGTTTTAGGAGTGTCTAAGGGGCAGAGCTATTAAAGACTGCCCTTTGTATGAAGAGGTCAAAACTGCTACTGGGGCACCCGCTGTTTGACAGCCCTCATTCCATTTTTCCCTCACTGGTAGACCCCATCTCCCAGTCCTTTATGGAACTGTGCCTTGTTTTCCATTCTCTGAAAGAGTGGATAAGGCTGGAACTATGTGTTCCTTAAATATTTGCTATAGTTGTAGGTATAGGAACTGAGCTGCAAAACTGTGTGGGCATCATGTATTCTTGTTTGAAGATTTTTTTCTTGTAATGGTGTGGACGGGTTTTCTTAATTGAGTCTTGGCAAGTTAAGTTTTTCTAGAAATGTGTCCATTTTACTGAGGCTTTCCTTTTTGTTAGCATCAAGTTGGCCTTTATATTTTATCTAAAATACTTTCTTAGATTAGAATTATTCTTTAATGTTTGATAGAATTAACATATAAAAGCATTTGGCCTGGTGTTTTCTGTGTGGAAAAAAATTTAAACTACGATTAAATTTCTTTATAAGAGGGCTGGGCACGGTGGCTCACGCCTGTAATCCCAGCACTTTGGGAGGCCGAGGCGGGCGGATCACGAGGTCGGGAAATCGAGACCATCCTGGCTAACACAGTGAAAAATTAGACGGGCGTGATGGCAGGCACCTGTAGTCCCAGCTACTCGGGAGGCTGAGGCAGGAGAATGGCATGAACCCGGGAGGCGGAGCTTGCAGTGAGCTGACATCGCGCCACTGCAGTCCAGCCTGGGCGACAGAGCCAGACTCCATCTCAAAAGATAAAATAAAAATAAAATAAATAATACTTGACTCTTAGAATGCTTTAATTCCCATCACTGCCCCATCTTCCACATTATTTTTGTTTAGTATTCTAGTATCTTTATTTATATTCTCCAAATTATTGTTGTTTAAATTGGCAGCGTTTTAACAATTTTAACAACCTCTCCAATCATAGTTGATTCTTTCATCCTGCTGCTTTTTTGCATGATATAGTTTTCTTCCTTAAAATTTGATAGTCTGTGAGTAATAGATTGTATTAGTTGTCATTTGAAAAATGTCCTTAAATGTTCCTAATCTTGAATGATAGTTTATCTTATACAGGCTTGTAGGTTGGGCACTATCCATAGGTATTATTTTGTGGTCACAGGGATTTATTGCTAATGAGAAGTCTGGCAATCTGTATCTGTCTTCTGTCTCTGGTTGTTTTTAAACTTCCTGTTTATCTTTGGTGTTCTTCAGTTTCACTGTCTTGTTTCTTCGGTGGATTTGTTTCGATGTATTATTCTTGGGACTCAGTGAGTGTCTTTAAACTGAGAGGACTCAAGTTTTCCATTCTGAAAAATTCATAGCCATTTTATTTGTTGCCTCTGCTTCATCCTCTGTATTCTTCTGGAATTCCTGAAGAATTGTGTTGGACTTTGTCATTCTTTTTTAATTCCATGCTTGCTACTCCTCTTTTATATTTTTCACTTGTGTCTCTGTATGCAGCATTCTTCAGATCTATCTTCCTCTCCAATAATTCTCTCATCTGCTATTTAACCTGTTCATTTAATTTTTAATTTGTTTCGCTGCATTCTTTATTTTGGTTTGTATTTTTTTTTTCAAATTTTCCTATTTTTTAAAATCATGCTTTCATTTTCTTTAAGGTTTTTATTTCTTCCTTTTCTCCTTTAATTACATAAAACATATGAAATATGCCCAAATATTCCCAAATAGACAAAATATTTATTCATAATATTCATGTATTAATTTAGTTATATGTTTAAGCACTAATTAAAAGGCTTTCAGTAATTCAAAATGATATGTTAATTTATGAACTTCTTGTCTCATTGGCACTTGGTTTTTTCTTTTTTTTGAGACAGAGTCTTGCTCTGTTGCCCAGGCTGGAGTACAGTGGCGTAATCTTGGCTCACTGAAACCTCCACCTCCTAGGTTCAAGCAATTCTCAGCCTCCTGAGTAATTGGGATTACAGGTGCCCGCCACCAGTCCTGTCACTGGCACATCTGATGAAATAATTTTATTCAAGCTTTTTATACTTATCTTTGTTTCTATCATTATAAGAGCTCTTTTTGAATAATCCTAGCATTCTAGAGCAGTTGTAGAGCATTTGAGGATGCAGATTCCTATTTGTAGGTCTGGGATGGGATCTGAGACTCTGTATTTCTAATGAACTCTCAGGTTTTGCTATTGCTACTCATGTGGACCCCACTTTTAAGTGGCAAGGTTTTAGAACACACCATCCTTACTTGGAAGTTGTTTTAAATACAACACTTTTAAAATTCACATATGATGCTGTCATCAGCTATTTCATCTCATGCCAAAGAACTCCATTTACATAGTAAAAGATTAGATTTTAAAAGTTTATCTTGTTTATATGTCTTAATTGTACAACATATATATTTTGCATGAATGAAGATAAGCTAAGTTATGTTGCAGTGAGAAACTACTGAAATGTCAGTAGTTTGAAACACAAAGGTTTACTTCTTGTGCACATTGCAAGTTCTCTGAGATCTGCCAAGAGCTCTGGTCCTTATCATCTTCACTTGAACACAGGCTGATTGAGTCTCCACTATTGCCAGGAGTCAGGGAAGGTGGAAGAGATATGGGGAATTGTGTACTGGCTCTTAGACTTTCTCCCAGTGATACACATAGTTTCTGTTTATTGGCCAAAGGAAGTTATGTGACCATGAGTGACTTCAAGGGACAGAACTGTAAGCCTACTAAGAATGCAAGCAGAGGAGAACAAAATACCTGAACAACCCCAGTCACTACCACATACATACCTATGTGTTTTCAAAAGCAATCATTAAAAGGCTTTCAGCCGGGTGTGGTGGCTCACGCCTTTATCCCAGCACTTTGGGAGGCGGAGGCAGGCAGATCACAAGGTCAGGAGTTCGAGACCACCCTGGGCAATATGGCAAAACCCCGTCTCTACTAAATACAAAAATTAGCCAGGCGTGGTGGTGCGTGCCTGTAGTCCCAGCTACTCAGGATGCTGAGGCAGGAGAATCACTGGGAGGTGGAGGTTGCAGTGAGCTGAGATCGTGCCACTGCACTCCAGCCTGGGTGACAGAGAGAGACTCTGTCTCAAAAAAATAAATAAAAATAAGAAAAGAAAAGGCTTTCAATGAAATCCTATAACACTTGCATTGTATGTGGTCTTATCCTCAAAAATAATTACTACATCTTCATTAAATTTTGGTTTTCTTCCTTAAAATAAAAATTCTCAGGTGACCTCTATAACCATCAAAGCTAGACTTGATTGAGGTGATCTGCTAGTGCCATGGTTTCAGCTTAAGCATCATTTTAGTGTCACCTGGAAAACTTTTTATTACCCCAGGTCACACCTCAGACCAATTAAATTAGAATCCCTGGAGGAGGGCCCAGGCATCTGTAGTTTGTAAAACTGCTCAGGTGACTTCAGTGAGCATTGAAAGTTGAAAACATTTGTGCTACTCTGAATACTTCGTTGCTCAAAATGAAATAGAATGCCCCAAAGAGAAACTTTAGGCTTGACTGTAAGTTGAATTACCCTTTTCTGAGAAATTTGGGGGATAAATCTTGCCTTATATTTAGGCATATCCAGTATTAGTGGTTTATTGTGCCTTCTAAATTGTCCTGTTAATCCCAGGTTTTAGGGTACACATTTTCTTTATTTATTGTTTTTGTTCTATTTTGATTTGTTTCCCACTGTGGTTGTAATTTTTTTTACAGGGGATAATTGCGGGGAATGTGTGTAGAGTGTGGAAATGAGTCTCCTGGGAGATTTTGCATTTGCTAATGCTGGGCTTTAGGTGTTGCACTATTCTGGACCATTTTGTGTGCATGTATGTTGATTTCTGGTTTGGGGTTTCAGTAGTAAGTGCATAGTAGAAATTTGGCACTATACCAGTAGTATGCAGAGGCCTGTAGGTTTGATGTCTCACTGCGGGTGAGGGAGGGTGTATATACGTGGTATTATAAACACGTAGGGGGCCCCTTAGCATACTGCAAGCTTCCCTGCCATTGGGTGAAATTTTTCACACCCCTTTATGAAATAGGCAATACTTCGGGGTACTTTCTTTCTATAGGGGTCTCACTTTCAACTTACTGCTTTCACTGGAGACATTAAAACCTCAAGCCCCAACCTCGGTTCCTCCGTATAGCTGGGTATTTTGCCCCGGGCTACTGTAGAGTCAGCTTGAATTAATTTCACTGTTGAGTTCGCTCTGTTTCTGGTACCCAAGGTTTTTACTGTCTTTCAAGCTTGGCTCCACATTTAAAAAATAAAAATGAAATAAAGGTGTTATCTTTTTCAGCTTTTCTGTTTGTTCATTGTGGGTAACAGGGACTCCTGGCAGTTGAGTCTGTCCTGTTTCCAGAAGGCTCCCCGTTAAGCAGTACATGGCTAGCTTACCAAGAAGCCTGCTCTGGGATTTTCTGAAATGATTGTTCTGTGGAAATACTACCAGGTTTTCCCCCCTTTCACTAATGCAATTATGGAGAGAGGGAAAGCTAATCAATAGCACAAGGAAGAAACCTGTCTGGGTTTACTCACTTCATTTCCTGACCAAATAAAGGCCTGAATTCTTCCATATTGTCTAGCATCCTGTGGGGACTTTCAGAGAGCAAGAGAACCTACAGTCCCTGTGCAAACTAAATGTCAAACTTGAATGTCTCACTTACATTCAACAAATTTAAAGTTTAAAACAAATTGTTATAAAAGTAATGAAAATATTGTCAACATTTGTGTATTTTTCTGTATATATACACCGTATACATATATTTATAATTTTTTTTTACTGAATAAGGCAAGTATTTCCCCATGTTATTGAGTCTTTAGATAATTGTTTTTTATATAGCTATATGAATCATATTCTTTGTTTCAGAAGTTATTTAAACATTCAGCAATTTGGGGGGATTTTTCCCCTACTTTTTGAAAATTAAGATGCTGCTGAGATGATTCTTATATATTAATCTTTGACTACATGTCTGGTTATATTTCCGTAGGTTAACTTTCTAGAATTGGACTTGCTAGGTCAAAAGCCATGAATATTTTTCCTGTATCTTGCCAAATTGCTTTTCAGAAAGATTAGGCTGGTCTTTGTGTCTAGTAACAGTGTATGAGGGTACCCTTATGAATAGCATACGAGCTTGCCAACATTAACTATCATTGCATTTGCATTTTCAACAATTTGCATAGGTGAAAATTGAATATCATTTTTAAATGTTCTATTTACTAGTGCAAAAACATTTTCTTTCCATATTTTTAATTTTTACTTTTGTTTTTTAATTCTAGAATTACCCACATAAGAACCTTGTGCCTGTTTTATGTGTGAGAAGTGAATTGGGGATTTTTTTATTGATAGATAAGGTCTCTCTTTTTTTTTTTTTAATGAAGGCTGTACTGAGCTTTTGTTGTAATTGATATGAGTAGGGTTTTTTTTTTTTTTTTTTTTTTTTTTTTTTGAGACGGAGTCTCACTCTGTCACCCAGGCTGGAGTGCAGTGGCGCAATCTCGGCTCACTGCAACCTCTGCCTCCTGGGATCAAGCAATTTTCCTGCCTCAGCCTCCCGAGTAGCTGGGATTACTGGGGCCTGCCACCATGCTTGGCTAATTTTTGTATTTTTAGTAGAGACAGGGTTTTGCCATGTTGGCCAGGCCAGTCTCGAACTCCTGACCTCAGGTGATCTGCCCGCCTCGGCCTCCCGAAATACTAGGATTACAGGCATTAACCACCACGCCTGGCCTTACAAGTAGGTTTTTCAGGCTATAATTTGTCTTTTAATTTAATTGTGTTTTTAATATTCCAGAAGTTAATTTTACGTAGTCAGATTTATTGTTCTTTTATGTCTTGCTCAATTGCTCTTGTGCCTATAAAATCTTCCTCTAACTCAGTTTTGATCTATCTTCTCTTTGTATTTCTAGTTCAGTTTTTTAAGCATATAATCCTTGTCTGTCTAAATTTTATTTTTGTGTATGGTATAGAATAAAGATCTTATTTTTTTCTGTGAGAGTAATTCTAGTAACATATTTTAGCAGTGCATGGCAAGTGTCTCTTGATTGTATTTCTCAGAATATTCTCAGCTATTTTTATTGGTTAGTTATTTTACTGTGTAACATAAATTACCCCAAACATAGCATCATACAATAACAAACATTTATCATCTGTTTCTATCTGCCAGGAATTCAGGAGTGGTTTAGTTGGGTGGTTCTGGCTTAGGTCTTTTAAAGGGTTATAGTTAAGATATTAGCTGGGGCTACAGTCATCTGAAGGCTTCTCTGGGGCTGGAGCAGCAATCCTTAACCTTTTTGGCACCAGGGAACGGTTTTGTTGAAGACAGTTTTTCCATGAACCTGGAGGGTCGGGGGAAAGTTTCAGGATGAACCTGTTCTACCTCAGATCACCAGGCATTTGTTAGATTCCCATGAGGAGTGAGCAACCTAGATCCCTCGCATGCACAGTTCACAATAGGGTTCGCGCACCTATGAGACTCTAATGCCACCAGTGATCTGACAGAAGGTGGAGCTCAGGTAGTAATGCTCATTGGCCCACTGCTCACCTCCTGCTGTGTGGCCCAATTCCTAACAGGCCATGGACTGGTACCAGTCTGTGGCTGGGGTTGGGAACACCTGGGCCGGAAGATCCCTTCCACAGTGGCTCACTCATATGGCCATTGGTAGAAGGGCTCAGTTCTTTGATGTCTGCTGACAGGTAGCCATATTTCGTCACCATATGGACTTTTCCGTAGGGATGATTGAATGTCCTTATATCATGGCAGCGGCCTTCCCCTAGAGCGAGTGGCCTGATATAATAAAGCAGAAGGAGTCACAGTGCTTTTTATAATCTAGCCTTGGAAGCAACGTTCCATCATTTCTGTCATATTCTACTGGTGACATGGAGCAACCATGATATAATATCCACAAATTACGAACATTAAGAGGAATGGGTCACTGACGGCTTATTGGAAGCTGGTTACCAAACTCTTCCTCTGAGAAGAAATTTAGAATTGTATCTCCTTTTGTGTAGATGCTTATTCAATATCATTTTGTCATTTGCATCCCAAAGCCCAATGGTGGCATCTGGAAGTTTCTTCTTCCCTTCGTTTTCTGCCCTGTAACCTTATCTGATTAAATTTAAAATCAAGTGGAGTTTGTCGTCTGAGGCTTTTCTGTCACTGTCATTACCACTAGCTCAGGGACAAAATATTTATCTTTTCACTTCCCTCATCTAGTATTTATTGACTATTGGTTTTGATAAAGTAATAAAAGAAATATAAGTTGCAAAGAAATATAAATTAAAGTTTTTATACATATATACACATATGCCTGTAAAACTTGGCACAGATATACATGTACTCACATACATGTACACACACACACTCTGAATAGTAGGAAAGAATCTCAAAGCTTTAGGGCAGAGAGGGTCCCAGAGAAAGGAAGAGACTTTTCCAAGGCCACACAGTGGTATAAAGTTAATGAAAACCCAGATCTTCCATCCACCTTTTAGCCTGACTCGTTCTTCCTACATTTATGAAATACTTAAAATGAAACTGAATGGCTACGTGTTTGAAATTCGTGTATACAGAATGGAGAGGGATTACTCAGCAATGATTTGGAGATTGAAGGTCTTGCTCTGCTTCTGTCCATTTTCTTCCTTGAAGTTTGGCTGTGGCTCTTCCCAGTCCACTCTTAATTGGATTTGTAGGAGCCAGAAAGTGCTGAGCACACATCACAGTGGTGGGTAATTGGGCAGTTTCCTGGCTCCCCAGAGCCTCTGACTTGTTTGTGGATTGTGATCCATGATTCCCTGTATCATGCATTTTCAGAAAGCAAACTGGCAATCAAATGGTAATTGTTTCCATCTGTGTGGATTTCTCATTCCCAAGACTGCCTGGCAAGGAGGAGGTTGGCTCTGAGAAGAGTAAAGGGACCTGGAAATTGGACGTCAGGCCTGCAGCATACCATGGATGCGGTGGCCCCAAGCTCACATTTTCCAGTAGAGTCCTAATTTCAAATCTTTCATCCGGTTGGCCTTATAAATAATCCAAATGCCCTAGAAATTCCACCACCTAAACCATAGTTTCTAAAGTGTTTACTGCTGAAAGAAGCACAGACTTCCTTTGTTAGACTGTTGCCCCAGTTTTGATTTGAAAAATATATCCCTGAGCTTATGGAAAGGAGATTTTTGCTTCTGCTGCTGCTGCTGCTGCTGCTGCTGCTGCTGCTGTTAAATGGGTGTAAGAATGGTGGAACAGGCTGGACACAGTGGCTCACATCTGTAATCCCAGCACTTTGGGAGGCCGAGGTGGGCGGATCACAAGATCAGGAGATCGAGACTATCCTGGCTAACACGGTGAAACCCTGTCTCTACTAAAAAATACAAAAAATTAGCTGGTGTGGTGGTGGGCACCTGTAGTCCCAGCTACTTGGGAGGCTGAGGCAGGAGAATGGTATGAATCCGGGAGGCAGAGCTTGCTGTGAGCTGAGATCGCGCCACTGCACTCCAGCCTGGGCAACAGAGCGAGACTCTGTCTCAAAAAAAAAAAAAATGGTGGAACAGTCGAATTTGGGGCTTATCAAATTAGAAAGAGCTGACCCAATATACCAGATCTCTGAGGACGTTGAAGCACTCTCTCTCCAGATACTCGTTCAGGTATATGTGCAGGCATTTGGTCAGATTCCTTTTCAGTGTCTACTGGGTAGAGTGCATGATGCTGGGAACTCGGCTAAATGTAACATGGACCATGGACTCTCTCAGAGACTCCACAGCCCACAATAAAGAGATAAGGTATGGAGATATATATAAATACAAATTTAAGAACATATAGAGATATATAGGGAATATGAAGATCTCCCAACTGGGAAGATCCAGAAAGATTCCAGTTCACTAAACCCTCACCAAAATGAATATAGTAATTGTCATCTATTGCTGTGGGATAAGCCAAACCAAACATATTGGCTTAAAACTACCATCGTTTCCTTGTAATTTCATGATTTGAGTAGCACTGCAGGTGTGTCTCCTCCCTGTTCCACATGGTGTCAGCTGGGGTGGCTCTTGGGGGCTGGAAGATCCTGGATGGCTTCATTCACATGTCTGTCACTACAGCTGGGAGGGCTAAGAAAGGTGGGGCTGTTTTTCTAGCAGGGTAACTGGGCTTTGTTACATGGTGGTTTAGGGTCAAAGAAAGAGTGGAACCTGTTAGACCTCTTAAGGCCCAGGCCCAGAGCTGGTACAGAGTCACTTCCATTGCATTCTGTTGATCAGAGCAAGTCACCAAGCCAGCCCAGAGTCAAGATCCATCCCTTTATCAGAGGAGTGGAATGCACACACAGGAATAGAGGAATCTCTGATGGCCAACTGCAATCTATGACATTAATATAAAGAAAAAAATTATTCTAAAAGCTGAAGAATGAGATCTTACTGCCTAAACTAGCAGTTTGTGGTCCCTAGTGAGGACTGGCTGTGCTTTCCCAGTTGTCTAAGTGTGTGAGCTTCATATGTCAGTCCCAAAGGGTATGGTCATCCACCTCTGCATGCCTCTTTTTACACTGTCCAGCCCAAGATTAGATAAAGATGATTTCTGGAAAGTTTACATTGTGAGTGATTCAGCTGGGGTCGAGGTGGCCTTCCAGGTTTCTTTATTTAAAGATGGGGTCTCACTCTGTTGCCCAGGCTGGAGAGTAGTGACTATTCTCAAGCCTGATACTGTGCACTATAGCCTGGAACTCCTGGACTCAAGTGATCCTCCTGCTTTAGCCTCCCAAGTAGCTGAGACTACAGGCATGCACCACCATGCCCAGCTCACTCCCAGCTTCTTATCTGTCCCTTTCACCTTTTTTTCACCACCTTTGCCCTTTACTAGTTCCTTGCCCATGGTGTCCACCCTTCTTACTGAGTTTCCACCTCTCTCTCATTGCAGGCACTAAAACAGGTGCAGATCTTAGTGATGGTACTTGTGAGCCTGGACTGGCTTCCCCAGCCTCATACATGAACTCCTTCCCGGTGCTCCATCTCATCGAGGACTTGAGGCTGGCCTTGGAGATGCTGGAGCTTCCTCAGGAGAGAGCAGCCCTCCTGAGCCAGATCCCTGGCCCAACGGCTGCCTACATAAAGGAGTGGTTTGAAGAGAGCTTGGTGAGTAGTCCCGTGGCCTGATTGGGAACTACTGGGGAATGTAATGGTGCAGCCCATGGAGTGCCCCTACTGACTGGGGCTGTTGACTCATCTGTACACCTTCTAGCCTTTTCTTCCATCCCACTTTAGCCAACGCTGCAGGGTGGCCCTTCTTATCAAGGAGTATAGAGCCCAGTCAAGGGACTTAAGCTATGTCCTCTGCCCTTCCGTGGTCCACAGTCTCTCTCTCCTGAGGAAATCCAGGGCTAGAGAAGGACAAACATTGACGATTTCACACATACACACATACACCCTCGAATTACAAGTACTGCTTATTGAGTTCTAATCCCTGGCTGGTGTCTCTCCCCTCAGCTAGATCCCACTACCCCTTATTTCTTACCACAAACAAAAGACTGGTTACCTCATTGATTTAAAAAAAAAGCGTGACAAATTTCTTAGGAGGAAATGTTTTCTTATTTTTGCATTTCTTTGTTTGGTAAAAAGGCTAAACTTTTAAAAATTAGTTTATTCGTATTCCTCTGTATGGTCTCTAAACTTTTGATTCTATCCTATCTGGAAAAAGAATGCATTTCCCATATACATATTCACATGCAGCATTTTATTTTTGAGACAGGGTCTTGCTCTGTCACCCAAACTGGAGTGCAATGTGGCTTGATCATGGCTCACTGCAGCCTCGACCTCCCAGGCTCAAGGGAATTCTCCCAACTCTTGCTCCCAGAAGTGCACCGCCACACCTGGCTAATTAAAAAAAAAAAAAAAAAATTGTGTGTGTGGAGATGGGGTTTCCATATGTTGCCCAGGTTGGTCTTGAACTCTTGACTCAAACAATCCACCCACCTTGGCCTCCCAAAAGTGCTAGGATTATAAGCATGAGCCACTGCACCTAGCCAGTATTTCACTAGTATACCTAAATTATAAAAATACCACAAAACAGAATTTTGAAGTTTTTTATTTGTATGAATTTGTGAGGTACATGTGAAATTTAGTTACATGTTATATAACACATAGTGATCAAGTCAGTCAGGGTATTTAGGGTATCCATTGCTCACCAAAATAGAGTTTTAAAGGATAGATTAAAAAATAGTTCCAATATTTTTCCCTATACACCCAGAAATCACCTTGAGCCTCTTGGGTGCGCCTCTCCCACTCTAGTCTATTCGTATTCTGTGCTGTTGTTTTCTATTAGGATTTTAGTGTTTTTCTTATCTATTTGAATGAACTTTTATTAGCCGTTTGCTTTATTTGTAGCATATATTTTCCTCACTCTGTTTTTAAATGTTTAGGGAACTTTTTGAGACATAAAATTTTAACCAACTGTACTTCACTCTATCAGTCTTTCCTATTTTGGTTTCTTGTTTTCCTTTTGGCCCTAGCAAGGCCTTTCCCAACCTCAGAACAAATAACTATTCACCTGTATCTTCCTCTAGTAAGTTTATGGTTTGATTATTTTATGGTTAACTCCAGTCCATCAACAATATTTTTTAGTGTTTGGTATAAACAACGAATCTAACTTTTAAAACAGTTTTTGGAAATTTATTAAAAATATTTTTTGATCCAAAGGCAGTTGACATGGTTGTTTTTTTTCAAGATGCATTGGTAGAAAACAGCTTGCATTCAGATTTGCAGTTTTGTCTTGGGGTTATTTACAATGGTTTAGGGCATGCCTGCCTTTGAAGAGATTTCCCTAAAAGTGATTGCTTTCATAAATCTTCTAGAGTAATTATGGACATCACTAACCTATGAATGGGGAAGCAAGTACTTTTAGGGGGTCAGAAGTTCATATAAACATTCCAAGATGTAAGAGCTGTATGTTAAAGTTTTTATTCTGGACAGAGATAGCCTGTCTGTATTTTAGATCTTGCAGACCTAAAGTCATTTTACAATCGGCACATCCACATTCCACACAAGGTCTTAATCTGTATGGAAATAAAATTCAGACTGGTGAGCAAACTCATCGCGGGCTTTAGATTGACACTTTTAGTTAGAAGTTATTGCTGCTCAAATTTTGGTCTCTGGCTCAGCAGCTTTCTTATCCCCTAGTAGCTTGTGAAAAATGCAGAATATGGACCCCATCTCACACTTGTTGAACCATCTCCAGGTGACTCATAAGCACATTAAAGTTTAAGAAGCACTGCTTTCAACCATGGAGACTCAGTTGAATTATTTTTTTAGAATCCCATGTGGATTAGGATTGGAATTGGAACTAATAAGACGGTTTGAAGGATTAGGCAGCACTGCCCAGTGCCTTCTCATGCGTGATGTCTGTGCATCCCTTGCATATTTGCTCCCTTCTCCTCTGTAGACACACTGGCATTGTTACACACCTAGAGTTCCTGCTTGGCCATGACACTGGCCTGACATGGTCCAACTCTGTCTTGTGGCATCTATATCAGTTGGGATACTTTTTCCAGTAAAATGATGTAAACAATAACAAGATAGACTACTAACAAGATGTACAGAAGACAGACAGTCACAGGGTTAAATAAGTGGCTCTGAGTGACCTCACGGACACTGGTTCTTCCCATCTTTTTGCCCTGCCATCCTCAAGGGGTGGTTTTTGCTCAGGCATATCCCCTAATAGTCACAAGATGGCCACTAGAACCGCAGGCAGCATGTCCTTACAAGACACAACTATACAACTATGTGCAGAGGTAGAGAATCGTTTCTTTAGTATGTTTTTGTTGTTGTTGTTTTTAATCAGGAGGGAAACTCTCTGCAACCCTCTAGCAGACTTCCCATTTAGCCGCAGTGGCCAGGATTTATTCACCTGTGCATACCCTAGCTGCAAGGGAGGCTGGGGAAGCAAGTATTGGCACTTCCATCTGCCATACAGGGAGGTGGCCTCTGTCAGAAAGGAATGACGATAGAGTGGGGGAAAGTGAGTGGCCCTCAGGAAGACAGCTCAGAGTGACTGCCACAAACTTCTGTTAGGTTTGAGTTTACTCTTGTTGACTGACAAATTCTTTCCATGTTTTCTCAATATGTTTTCTTTTTAAACTCAAGTTTCTCAGGAAAAGAATCTGATTGACCCAGTTAATTATTTTTGAGCGAAGTCCTCCAGATCAATGAAGAAGTGTTAAGTGTAAAAGAAACAGGCATTAAAGACTTTTAATTTATTCACAGCTATGGATGCACACCTTAGATCAGGTGTCTACCCCAGAGTGAATCAACTGTTAGCAGAGGGGAGGGATTACGTAGTGGAAAATGTGGTCTTGTACTGCTGCTGCTCATCTGGGACTGCAGACCTTCTGGCACTGGGGCATCTGTGGTCCACCAGAAGAATGGACTGCTGAGAAGCAGGGGTAGATGTGGAGGAGTGGTCCATAGTTAGAATAGGACAAATAGCAGATTAGTCCTGGGCTCTCTCTTTTATGTCTTACATGGAAAGGACACTCCTAGTCCTAGTGCCTCCTATTGGGCAGCTGTTTCTTTGTGGCAGGGCTGGTTCCTCTTCTGCTGGGTCCTGGCAGAGCTGAAGCACAGCTGGGCCAGCACAGTCGGCAGCAGTAGGAGTGCTGTTGGCCAGGACTCTGCCTGGAGATGGGTATAAAACAGAGCAGACTCGTTGTAAAGGCCAAGTGGAGCAGACCTGCCCAGGAGTCAGTGGCACTCGGTTGTGAGAGAGTTTCCCATGCTCTGGGGTCTAAACTAGCATCCTGCCCCTTGACAGTAGGTATAATGAGGAGAAGTGGGCTCCGGGCCTAGAAGGGCATGTGCGAGGTTTTCTTAATGGGGACACCCTCTGGGGCCTCAGTGAGGCAAGGAACAAAGGGCCTGGATTCCCTTGGTCTAGGAGCAGTATTTCCTCTGGAAAGCTGGTGAATGAGGACCTTGTATAGAGGGTATCTTGGGGTCTAAGATGAGCTGGGACCTGGCCTGCAGAGGAAGTATTTGGGAGGCTGTCCTGCCTGTGGTGCAGCAGAGCAGTGTTACCCTTAGGAGATGGGAAGGTGGTCCTTTATAACTGGAAGACAGAGCCAAGCTCAGGGTCAGTGCTCATGAAGGATGCAGCTGAGGCCTTGGCTGGAAGGCTGAGGCAGCTCTGTTGTGATGGGAACAGAGCTGAGTTCCAGAAAGGGGCATCCTCCTTCTTCTCTGTTTACTATGGTGAAATGTAGGATGATGCCCTCAGGAGGGTGTGCTTATTTCAGGTCAGGAGCCCCAGAACCCCACAGGTGGTCCTGAAGCCCGGAAATGGAAGCAGTGCTCATCAGTGGCCCTGGCATGTACTGACATGTACTCATCAGTGGCCCTGGCATGTGGTACCTGGCCCGGGCAAGAAGGAGCTGGTACAACTGTGACCACTTCCAGGATTTTGGCTGTGCCTTGAGTGGGGCTTTCCCATAGTCTGAAAGGGGTGTCTCTACCCCTCCACACCTGCTTGGCTTGGCTGGGTGGTTGGCTGCATAGATCTACAGCTAGGTTGGGTGGTGGAAACCTTAGGTTAGCCAGCAGATTCAAGTGGGCTCTACAGGGCTGGGAATAGCCAGTTAGCTGGGAGGAGTAGACCTAGGCTGGTACACAGTGTTGATTCGTGTCCCAGGTCTTTGGGTGATGCCCAGAAGATACCAGAGCCAGTAGAGTCTCCATATGAAGTAGCTATGGGTGCTTCTCTAACAGTATGTTATGTATACCCTTCATCTCCTACCTGCCAGCCAGTCTGTTCTGCTGTTTAGTACACTGGGTATGGGCCAAGGAGATTCTCAGTGAAGTTTCAAGATGAAGCCAGAGAGGGGGTAGGCAAACCCAGCAGCAAAGTGAAGGCAAGTCAAGGAAGAGCTCAGGCTCAAGCGTGAGGGGTGGTTGGCAGAGAACCCATAGAAGGGTTATACTGTAGGCCCTGTTTGGAACTGGGGTACATGGAACCCAGCAGGAACCCAGGCTTTTCTTTGCAAGGTTGCAAGAGTCCTGGTCAGTGTGCTTTTTCACCTGAAAGCAAATTGAACCAGGGTGAGGGAGTATGGAAGGTAGGAAGGAGTTAAAAGGCCAGGGTTCTACCCTGGCCCTACTACTCATATGAGCCTCTTTTTCACTTCTCTGGGACTCAGTTTCCCTACTGGAAATGACAGCTGAGTTTGAAAGTGTCTGCAAAATCTGGCCAAGCATTCCAATTCTGCAGTTTGTTCTAGGAGCTATATGGAGTGGTCTCTTTGTAAGCACCGCCTTTGCCTCCCTCAGTCTTGACCTCTTGAGTTCCAAAGTGTGGAGACAGGTTAGGATCCTCTCAGTTTACTGCTGCCCTTATGTTAGAGCTTGACGGAGGCCCACATCTCAACAGTGGAGAGACAAATCTGTTTACCATATTGAAAAACCTGAAGAATTGCCCTCCTGAATGAGCAGCCTCTGCTGGCCCCAGCTGGGTAAGTGCTCACCTCTGACAGCCCAGCAGTCAGTTCAGATGCCCTCAGTTACCTTTTTAACTAGTTTCCCAAAAAACAAAGAAACCCAGACCCAGGCTGGGGAGCACAGCCACCCGCCTTCTCAGCTCCAAACCACCTTGTCACAGATGGCAGCTTCTTCAGCTCCAAGCTCCTCAAACAAAGCCCATACATTACTGCCAGATCCAGCTTGCAATCTTTCATTCTGTCCAAAGTAGCAAATCTGTTTACCATATTGAAAAGCCAGAGGAGTTGCAAAAAAATGGTGGAGAGAAAAAGTTGTTTTGTGAATTATAAAATGTGAGCTTGAATTTTTTACCATGTGATTCATTTCTGTATCTCCAGAATGGAAAACAGAAGATAGTCAGGATACATGTGTGTTGAACATTTTAATTTTGAAAAGTTACAGAAGGAGTTTTATAGGTAAACCTTTTCCTCTGGATCTTAAGAGGAGGGAAAATTCGGTGCTTATTTTTCAAGAAAAAAAGTAGAGCCTGTTTCCAGCATGTTTTCTTACCTCCCCTGTGACAGGTGTGAACTTGAGTGAGAGATGAGAAAGGAATAGGTGTCCATGCTTTCTTTCTGTGCTCAGCTCCCAAGGGGCTCCGGGGCCAGACTCCCATGGCACCAGTGGCGGTTCTTTGTCCCTGTGCAGTGCTGGAAGAAGCCACTAGGTGGGAGTCAGGGACAAATGCTGGGAAGTGAAATCCCAAAGAATGAGGTACAGCATGGGCTTTGTATGAGAAAACAACTTTTTATTTTTCTCTTTTAGATAAAGATAACATAAGCATCTCTCATTATTGAAACTGCTTAACTGCACCTAGGTCTGCTGGCAAAGATAATTCTTTGCCATTTTCCTTAGAAACAGTGGACAAAGGGCAGTCAAGGGAGGGCTCCACTGTTTAGGGTGGGGGAGAAGAGACAGGGCTGGTCCTGGGAGCATAGACCTGACCTTCCCCTGTGGATATGAAGAAACCTCTCCAGATTTCTTGACTGCAGTGCCTTCTGCTGGGGTGCTAGTAGGATGGCCCTTTCCATTCCTGGGGGCATTTCCTAGCCCACAGTGTATGTCATGCCCTGCCCTAGAGAAGCTTCCTGTCCCCTGGGGGATTTTGAATGCCCTTTTCCTGGCACAGCAGCCAAGGGGGCCTTCAGCCACTGCAAATTTAGCAGTTTTAATTTTCCTGGATCTTGATCCCTGCCCCCTAAAGTAAATTTACCCTACTAAATTCTAACAATCCGGCTCCTTTCAGACCTGACCTAAAGAGACTATTTCAGCCTCTAAGAACCAATGTTTATAAATGACCAAGAATGTGCAAACACTGGTGAAAGAGCAAATAAATCCTTCCCCACTAAATTTCCTGCTTCAGGCCCAGGGGCCATGGTGGACGATGTTGCCAGGTTAGCATAACTTGAGGTCTGAGCATGTGGACAACCACTTACTCTCCACTCACAAAAGAAAAACCTGCCAGAGACACACTACCAAGAGCCTTCTGCCCTTTCAGGTACCTGCTAGTGGGCAGGCAGGCCTCCAGGGAATTTATGCTTCTAGGCAAGTTTGTTTAGTAATTAGGAGGTTTTTGTTTTTGTTTTTGTTTTTTGTTTGTTTGTTTGTTTGAGACAGAGTTTTACTCTTGTTGCCCAGGCTGGTATGCAGTGATATGATCTTGGCTCACTGCAACCTCTACCTCCCGGGTTCAAGCAATTCTGCCTCAGCCTCCCAATTAGCTGGGATTGCAGTTGTGCACCCCCACGCCGGTCTAATTTTTGTATTTTTAGTAGAGACAGAGTTTCACCATGCTGACCAGGCTGGTCTTGAACTCCTGACCTTAGGTGATCCGCCCACACCTCGGCCTCCCAAAGTGCTGGGATTACAGGTATGAGCCACCATGCCCGGCCTTGAGGAACTTTTGAAAGCAGTTTCCTAACTTCTTACTCCTCCAAGTGTTGTCCTGGGACCAGTAGTACGAGCATCACCTGGGAGCTTGTCAGCAGTGCACAACAGCAGGCCCCATACCCAACCTACTGAACCAGAATCTGCATTTTTACTAGAACCCCCTCGGGTCCAGGCAGTTCATTCTGGATGGGGAAGCACTGTTTTAACCCAGGGGTTAGCAAACCATGGCCCACACTTAGCCCGCTGCATATTTCTTACCCTCATCAGCTAAGAATAATTTTTACATTTTTCAAGACTGCAGAAAAATCACAAGAATGTTTTGAGATGGGAAAATAACATAAATTCACATTTTGGTGTTCATAAATAAAGTTTTACTAGAACACAGCCACACACTGGTTTTGGTGTTGGCTGTGGCTGCTTTTGCCCTGCAAATGGGAGAGTTGAGTATGAGAGAGACTATATGGCCCACCAAACCCAAAATATTTACCATCTAGCCCTTTACAGGAAAAGCCTGGTGACCTTTGTCCTGATCTGTTTTGGAAGTGCGTTCTCCATGCTTGTGTTCTGTGGAGGCTTGAGCTGCAGTGGCCAGGACTTCCTCCACTGCGCTCTTCACTCCCTTCCCCCGCTTCTTCTTACTAGCAGCGGGCCCACTGTGCACCATGTCTGTTGAAGAACACAAGTTTGTATCTGACTTATGAGGATTTATGAGGGAGTGTCCTAGCAGCTGCCACCCATGGCCCAGAGGTGAAGGCTCAGGGCTGAGCGGAGCCCAGGATGCCTGTAGGTGATAGGTCAGTGGAACAGCATGTGACCATGAGATTCCTCTCAGTTTACAGTTCTGCCTGATAAGATGCTGCTGACTTCTGGTAGGCAGCTGGAGTAACACATCAGGGGACCTCAGCTCCTTTTTCAGCCATTCCCTCAAGTACTTGGAATTCCAGTCAGGTAGGTGACAATCCTGGGGTTCTCTTCTGGACCTTAGGACAGGGGTGGAGCAAGCTATAGTGACTTTCCCCAGCAAACCTGACCACCCTGGCCTCTTAGCTGTGTTTTCACTCCCAGAACGCTCAGCCTCACAGTCTCCTGCCCTTTTCCCATAGCTGACTGCTGCATATTGCAGGCAGTAATGAGTCTGGTTGTAGGTGAGCAAAGTACTTCCAGGAAGGCCCTGGGGGCTGTTAGGTCACTGTAGTGACCCCTATTTGTGTACTCTCTGTGCTTCCTGAGGACTTCTGTCTTCAGGGACGGGTCCAGCGAGTCTGAGACACCACCTCACAGGAGCAGTGTAATGGGAGCAGGAAGCCCAGGCACCCGAGCTCCCAATAATAAGGACAGCCTAGACCTTTGGGAGTAACTACCTAGGCCAAATAAAATCTGGGCCTCTAGCCTTTTGGGAGTCATGGACTGTTCTGATAATCTGACAACTCTTTTTCAGAGAAAGATTTGTGAATACAAATAGTGGTACTTTGTATATATTTGGTGAACATATTTAGGGGCTTTTCTGATCCCTGGAATTCCATCCGTAGATCAAGTGAGGTGCCCTGGACAGGATGGACTTCTAGGGCAGTGGTGCAGCCATGGGTTTGCCTTGCCAGGCCAGCGTGATGAGGGAGCCACAACAGGGACCCAGCTGCCCCTGGGGGTGGGGTGAGTGAGGAGGCACCTTAGCTTCTCAATCCATCCCATTTCACTCAGCCCCTCCCGTTTTCCCCCTGCCAACCTGCTCCTAGGTCTTTTGGGGTGTTAATTTGTGATTTTTGAGTTGAATTACAATATAAGTAAAATGTACTTTGGTGTTTAAGGAAAAACAATGCTGAGGTAAGACTTGCTACTTGAGGATGCCATAAAAATGTCAAGAATTTAACTGCAGTTTATCTGGATTCTTCCCTACCTTCCTCCCTTTTCTGTCCCTTTCTCTCCCCCACTCCGCACCCCCCACCTTTGTTCATCACACATTGAGTTGAGCTAACAGAGGAAATAGGTCCCGTCTTTTCCTCTTTGTGTCAAACATCTTTACCCTGGAGAAACAGACCTTCAAGTCTCTTTTCTTCAAGTAGAATTTTAGTCTTACTTTACCAGTCTTATCATTTGAGCCTTATTCTTTTATCCAAAAAATGTTTAAATTCATACTGTGTGCTAAGAATTATAGGCATGGAAGTAGGAGAAGTGAGTTGGAAATCAGACATACTTCTGACAGTCTGGCGCAGTAGGGGTGGTCTGGTGTGACAAGGTCAGTGATGAAGTAGAAGGGAACGCAGGTGCTCAGGAGGGGATAGAAGAGGGACACCTGAGTCACAGCTCTGTGTAAGCTGGGAGTGAGCAAGGCTGATGAGAGCAGCCATGTTGGCCACCTTTCTCTTTCCTCCTCTCTTGTACCAGAACCTAAGGGAGAGCACTGTGCTCATCCCAGGAGCGTGGGGGATTGTCTACCATCCTGTAGAGGCTGGAACTCTGCACCACCTCTCCCTATCCAGCTCCCAAATCAGCTTGTCTACCTCCTCTTCCTTGGAGTCCTAGATATACCTTTATTGCATACCATGTGGTAATTCTTAACCCAAGGCAGGAAGTTTTTCGTTTGCCTTGGATGCGGGGAAAATGTGTATTGACTGGATGAATTTCTTTATGTGACTTATTCAGGCTTCTAGACAGAGATAAACCAACCTACTTACCCCTGTACCTTTAGAGATATTCTTCCTTGGCAACATCCTGCCATAGCATGGGCAGGGAACCTGGGCTGGGTGGGTCACACTGTGCTGTGGAGCTGGGCCAGAGGTAAGGAGCAAGGGGCTAGAGCTCAGCGCATGGGTAGGAAAGCCTGCTTTTCCTTTCTGGCCTCTGTCTGGGTGTGTCTCCAGGAATTTACTCCTCCCCTCATGCCAGCTGCTGGCTAGAGCTCTCCTCCTTGCTGCCTCTGTGATCTCTGTGGGCTGGCCCAGCCTGCTGGGGACTGTGCTGCCAGGCTTTGTTGGGCCCTGCTTCTGGCCCTGGTGGACATTGAAGCCATGCTGAGGGACATGCTGACACCGAATAGGGACTTCTCTTCAGACTGGGCGTTCCAGGAAACCCTGGAGGTGACCCCCAAGGGACCTGGGAAGGCCAGGGCAGTCACAAGATATGCATCTGCAAGTCCTTTGCCACAGCAGAGCTCAGGGCCTTGCATGTAACCACAATTCCCACCGCACCCACATCAAAGGTCACTTTCATAATCAGTCATAGCCAAAGGCCACACATTAAGGGCTGGGCAAGGGAGAAAAGCTGTTTTTAGCGGGAAGCTCTCAAAGGAGATGGGAATATGAGGAGGAGGTGGGGGCTGGCATCTAGGGAGTGCTGGAGGGGCCACCTGGAGAGCCCGCATGTGACCTGCCCTGACAGGAGGAAAACAGTCACAGCTCCAGGTCTCCGTCAGCCTTTCCAAGGCCCCTGTCTACCCAGCACTGCTCCCTGAGTCTCATGGAAATGCACATGAAGCAGCCTCAACCTTTCCACCTCCTTGGTTTGTAAGGCAGGTAGTCCAGAGTGGGGGACAGCCAGAGAGGCAGGACCCTCCAGCCCTGGCCCCTGTCCAGAATGTGGCCCCTAGGGAGCCCCGGCTCGTGGCCAACAGCCCAGGGCCAGACTCCCCTGAGTTTGCAGCATTTGGTCTCTAATGGATGGTACCACCAGCGCCAAGGACAGCAAACGCTCTGTGCAGGGCCCATCGCACAGCAGGACCAAGAACCCAGACTGGAGCTGCTTCTGAATCTGCTCTTTTTTGGAAACAACAGGCTTTCCTCAGGGCACAGCCTGTCACTCGCCTGGAAAACGGGTAGGCGTGGGCTTCAGGGTGGGGGTCAGGCTGTGTGTGGGAACCAGCAAGCTCCTCCAAGAGCAGCACTTATTTTTAGTCTTCTCCCCAGTCCCAAATAAACTGAGAGCAGCTGGGAGCCCTGGGTAAATGCAGAGTGAAGCAGAGACAGGAAATCGGGGCTCTCAGTAATGAGTTCCAGCCACTCCAGAAGGGGGAAGCCAGACAAGGAATTTTCTTCAGGACTGTTTCCCTCTGGCAGGCTCCGGTATTATCACTGAGAACGGTCCCGTGTGTGTGCGCTTGTGTGTTGTGTGTACAACTCCTGTCCAAGTCTTTTTCCCCTACCTTTGTGTTACATTTGATTTCTCCTCAGGGCTCTGAATCCCAGTCCTGGTGCATGTGTGTGTGCGTGTATGTGTGTGTGTGTGTTTGTTGGGGTGGTCGGGGAGGACACTGGAGCAGCGCGCTCTTCTCTGAGTCGCTGTGTGTCTGAAACTGTCTAGGGAGAGGCTGAAGGACGCAGGCCAGGGAAGTGGGGAAATTTGAACACAGCTTGGAGTTCTTGAGTGGGGGAGGGGGCAGAGGCAAGGAAGAGGAGAGAACTTGGTCTCCAGCCAGAAAAAGGGCTTTTTCCACCAAGGCATCTAACTGCTGACATGGGTGCCCAGCATGGATGGGGACATTGATGTTTACAAGCATTTCTCGTGGCTGAAGAGGGTAAGTGACTGGCTGCTTTGTCTGGGTCTCCGTGGAGATGAGTGAGGGGGAGACGCTTTAGGGTGTTTTTGGGGCTGTGTGCGTGTGTGTGGTAGGGGGAGGTATTGTCCGGCAAAGCCCTGCTGTGGCCAAGTTCTTCATGAGAATCTAATTATAGACACCAGGGAGTAAACAGTCAGCTGTCTTTGTTTCTCCACTGACATTCTAGTGAATGAGCCTTTGTACAGAAAGGCAAGAATGGAGTGAGGAAAGTTGGTTATTTTAACTTTGGCACTTAAACAGTCAGAAGCTCCAGACACCGTGACCAGAAAAATGTGCCCACCGCTTTTCAGTTTGAGGATGTAGGGAGGAAGCTGCTGCCTTTTTAAATGTACTGGGTTCGGAAGTTGTTTAACTCATTCTCACTGTGATGTTATCCGGTGGAGCACACATCTGCTATCAGCAGAATGAGCTTCTGCATTTCCGGAGGAAAGCTTTCAGGGAGTTCTCTTTTGAATGCTCTGAAGCTGAGGGTTTATGTTGCAAGTTGTTCATGCCCTTTCTTTAGAGGACAAACCTGAGTGTGTGGTATGAGCAAGGAATGAATGGACGTTGGGGGCTGGAGTAGCATCGTACTCCTAAGGCTCTTTCTTCTTTTGTGGCTGCCTTTAAATTGGCTAAGATAGGTATGAACTGATTTTCACACTAAGGGATTTTAGGCTGAATGTTTTTCAGAGGCAGGAATGGCAAAAGCAGCTGACAGGTTAGAAATTTGACATTGTAACTGCAGAAGGACAGAAGAGCCAGGAAGCATCCAGTTCAGAAGGGGCATGCAGATGCCTGGACCTCGACTCCCAGACACTGGGCTGGCTGGCTTTTGTGTGAGTGCAGCAGCACTCCTTCAGCAAATCTTTACTGAGTTTGGGTACTGGGTGTATGGTAGTGAGCAAAATGGAGCCAGTCTCTTGTGGATCTTCTACCTAATGCTGGAGATGTAGGTGAAACAGTCCCAGGAAATAAACCTCAGATTACAAACAATAAGTGTGCCTGGAGGAAGAACAGAAGACAAGGGACTGCTGTTTTGATGGACAAGGGGTGGGGGATTGGGGGGAGTGGTCAGGGAGTTTGAGAAAATTATACTTTGCTGAAAACTGAAAGAGCAGTAAGAATGAGTCAGGTGAAGAATGGGGTGAAAAACATTCCAGGTAAAGGGGATGATGTATGCAAAGGTCCTTAAGCAAGACAGAGTCTGCCAAGTGTCCAGATTGAGGGAGAGCTCGTGTGGCTGAGCACAGTGATGGCAGGCAGAGGTGGGCAGACGCCAGATCACGCAGGACAGTGAAGGCCACCGTAAGGCTTTTGGGCGACATGGTTTGTGTGCTGGGGGACTTGTAGCAGGGAAGTGACATGGGATACCTTACGGCGGTCCAATTTGTATTTTAAGAAAATTACTCTAGCTGTGATGTGGTATATGGTAAGCTATGTTGGGAAAAGTGAGGCAGCTGAACACAATTATAGGGCTGTAGGGCTTGAAGAGATCGGTTAGTACAAACCCCTCATTTAACAAAGCCCAAGATGGGCTAAGAACCTCATGGTATTAGTGTCATAGCTATTAGTGGTGCAGCCTGGTTTTGAACCCTGTTCTGTATCTCCCAGTCTAGTTCTCTTTATTCATCTTCTCTGCCAAGTATGTATAAAATTATTGCTTTAGAACCCAGCAAAAATCCTGTCTGTGCCCAGCCCCTAGGGCATCACAGTCACCAGAGAGCATGCTGAGATGACCAGACGTTTTGGGAAGGGTTTGCATCATCTTACGTTTTTTAAAAGTCCCACTGGGGAGATACTGGCAGGAAATATGTAAGAAATGCACTGTCCATCACTTGGTCCTTCTTTCCCTGTATTCCAAATGAAACTTTTAATCAAGAAATCCTTTCAGCCAACATATGCCTAGGATTGTCAGAGCCTTGTCCCAGCCCCTGGGGCAGATACTGTAACTCTGCCTACTACAGGAGAAGTTCTGTGTGCGAAAGAACTAATTTTGCATGTGATGCAATGTAAGAAGGCCCTTCTTGTCCCAAGACCCAGGGTATTCTGGCTCCTGTGGACAGTTAGAAGTTTGCTTAGGGAAACTTTAGGTAAGGAGACTTTAGAACCCCCCAGGATGACTCATAGCAAAACAGATATTTTTCTTCTACTTTTAGAATTTTAAAGAGCATTTTACAAAAGCAAAACTCAAAGTGTTAGACATTTCATAGGCAGTGTGAAAGAGTATTTTCCCTATTCTCTACCCTAAACACTACTGCCAGATTTTTAAAATCTTCTTTGAAAAAAAAAACAAAAATAAATTCCGTTTCATCCTATGACCCTGATGATGAGCCCCCCTGGACTCACCCTTAGTCTAGAAGAAAAATCTCAGGCCCTTCAGCTTGCTTGGCCTTTGAGACCATTAGCAGTCCCACCTTAACTTACCTTTTTAGTTTTATCTTTTATATCTACCCTGATGAGCTCCCAAGTGTATTTCTTCCCTTTTCTGAGCTTTTACCCCAGATGACCACCTCCTATCTAATTCTCTTCCACTTCATCTGACTCCATCCAGGCTGTCTTTTCCCAGGAAACCTCTGCTGGCCCTCCCTCCCCACCTCCTGTAGCCCAGGTCTGCAGCACTTCCCATCTGCACAGCTCACGCACCCTTTCTCCTGTGCTCCCTTCAGCTGAGGTGGCATGGAGAGCTGGTTTCTCTGAACTCATGTTTTTGAAGGTAGAAACACTGTCATCTTCATTCTCCTTTACAGAGGGCATAGATTCTGGAAGAAGAGGTACCTGGTGCACAGAGCAGGAAAGCTTTCCCTTTGAGCAGTCCAAGGTGGTAGTTAGTGTCTCAGGGCAAAGGGGAGATACCTATGGTCAGAGAGGCAAGGAACTGGAGGGGAAATATTTGCCCAGAAAAGAAACCTTGCTCCAGGGTCCTTGTGGGATGGGATAGTATATAATATTATATAGATACTATAATATTATATAGATATAATATATATAGATTATTAGATATATTGATAGATATATAGATAGATAGATATAATATTATATAGATACTATATATATAATATATAGATATTATATATATAATATATAGAGATACTATAATATTAACATTATAGTTAAGAATATGGAGTCTGGAGTGAGGCCTGGATTAGAATCCTGGCATTGCCACGTTTACCAGCTGTGTGATCCAAGGTAAATTATCTCAAAAGCCTGGATTTCTTCAACAGTAAAATAAGGGAGATAATAGTACCTACCACATACAGGCTTTATGAGGACTAAAACGATACAATTAGTACAGTGTCATGCATGTAGGAAATACTCAATAACATGTGTGCTATTAACTGCTATTGGTGATTATCAGGAAGGGAGAAGTTGAAAGAGGAACAGATGGGACCAGGTTCTCTCCTAGCAGTGCCTCTCAGGCCATTCAGTGCTTCAGCTCTATGCGCTTTCCCACACTCAGATTGAGGTCTCAAACCAAGCATATTGAAAACCTAGAAGAGGCAGCTGCAACCTGGGCCATCATAGGTGACCAGAGGCCTCATTGGCTGCTGGATCCGGCCAGCTTGGCTGTGGTTGCTGAGTGAAGGCTAATCAGGGCTGATGCTCTAGTTCATTCTCTAACAGACAAAGCCTAGGGATAAGGTAGTCTCCTGCCACAAGTATCCAGAGGGACTCAGTCACAAACAGCTCCCACCTGTCCTACATTGAGGCCAGTGGATCCAACCCACACAACCATGAACACGCCTCTAAAAATAGCTCCGAGCAGGGTCTGTGGGACCCACCCACTGCTCTTTCAGCAAGAATTCATTTTCCCAGGAACAGAAATCCCAGACTGTCAGCATCTTCACACTGCTTCCTGGCTTCCAGCACTCTCAGTGCTTAAGCAAATTCCAACTCGAAGTCACAAAGAAAATGGAATCACTACAGGTCCCCCATGCAATTGGCTTGGGTTCTGCAGTAGAAAGTGGAATGAACTTAAGCTGCTAATGTGAGACTTTATTCTGTGTCATCTGGTGCTCAAATGGTTGATCCAGTAGCCTGGCCACTTGGGCCAGAAGAGCTGCAAAGGCGGACACATAGGCATCCTTGCTCCAGACACTGACTTGTCTTGCATTCATGTTGGACTGCAGAGAAAGTTATAGAAATAGGCAGGAGCTTCTGTGAAGGCTGTTTCTACCAGTTAAGAGCATGGATCCTGGATCTAGATTCCTTGGGCTCATATTTCACCTCTGTGTAGACTTGGGCAATTTATTTAACCCTCTTAGAATTCAATTTCCTTGACTATAATATATGGATAAACAATTCTATATATATAATATACACATGTGTGTATATATACACACACACACACACATATATATACACACACACACACATATATATATACACACACACATATATATATATTTGAGACAGTCTAGCTTTGTCACCCAGGCAGTGGTGCAATCTCGGCTCACTGCAACCTCCTCCTCCTGGGTTCAAGCGATTCTCCTGCCTCAGCCTCCTGAGTAGCTGGGATTACAGGCATACGGCACCACGCCCAGCTAATTTTTGTATTTTTAGTAGAGATTGGATTTTGCCATGTTGGCCAGGCTGGTCTCAAACTCCTGATCTCAGATGATGCACCCGCCTCGGTCTCCCAAAGTGCTAGGATTACAGGCGTGAGCCACCGTGCCCAGCCAATTCAATATGTGTTAAGTGTTTAGGAAGCACTTCATAAGTGTTAGAGTTATGGGGATGATGACATCGATCAGAACTGACAACCTGTGGTTACTCAGGAGCCATGTACCCAACCTTGATTCTGAAAAGAGAGGTTTTTCAATCCCATGGGAAAGGCAACAGTGGATATGGTCACCCAAGAGCACTAGCTGTCCTCAATTTCCTATGATACCTCCTATTTCTAGTCAACACACCCAAGGTACCTGTACATCATATTTCCTGGTATAATTTAGAAGCTAGAATTCTGCGATCTCTGACACCCAGCACCTGTTACTCCTGCCAGCTCCTTGAAGAGAGGTCTCTTTTACCCAGTGGGATTTAACAAAGTGGCATCACACCAGGGTCATTTGCTGAATAACTTGTGGGCACTGCAGAGCAGCGCAGTCATTGTTGGTTTTGTGGGCTGGCAGCAGCACTTAGGGATCCTTTGACTCGTCCCTGCTTTTCTCTGTCCCATCCTCCATAGCAGCTCTTTCACACTTTTCCATTAGTCTCCAACCTTATACTCCCCTTTCAACTGATGTCGCTACCAATGTCATAGAAAAAAAAAAAAAAAAAAAAAAAAAAGAAAGAAATAAAAGACAGCCAAACTGAGATGAGTCTCTTACGCTTCCTCCCTTTCACTGCAAAATGTAACTGTGTTTCAGCATCCTTCTGTTTCATGGCCAAGAGTCTCTTCTCTCAGCCAAGGCTATCCCAGTATCCTGTCCTTGACCCAGTCCTCTTCCATCTCCTCTTCTTCCTCTGATTGTTTCTTCTCTCGGCTCCTCCCTGCCTATTTGTCCCTTGCCCTTGGTGGAAAATGCTTCTCAATTCTCAGGGAAAAAACAAATCAAAACTGTCTTTGACCCTGTGCTTGCCTCTTCATGCTGCCTTATAACTTACCTTCCTTTCACCAGTAAGATCCTTGGTGAGTTGTTAGCCTGCTTGTTCATCTCTACTCCCTCCTGGTCACTCCTGAAGCCAGTGAGCACTAGCTTTGTTCCTATAGTCAGCTTTTAAATTCCTTCTGTAATGTTCTTGCTGCCTCTAGTTCCCAAGCAATCTTCCCCATATACTTTCCTTTGTATTCACTTCCATCTGGAAATCTTATAGGATTAATGGCATTCTTGTGACCCAAGGAGTAGCTCCTCATTTTGGCCCTTGCCTAATTCTGTGTTCTCCAACTTTGGATCTTTCATGCCTATATGATTGTTTGTTGCTCATATGGGAGGTCTAGACAGTTGAAGAGACACCAGGCTCCAAAGCCTCCAGGGGAGCTAAGAGAGTCACAGCGCCCACTCCACCCCAACTCTAGCACCCAGTCCTGCTGCACTGTCTCTGAAGCTGTTTCCAGTAATAATGACTCAGTGCGTCTATTGGAGTTGGCAAGGTGAGGACAGTCTTCAAAGAGTATTCTCTTTTTACTCTCCTCTTGGCTTTCACATCCTCTCATTACAGGATACCAGCACACATACAAATGCTGTTTCTGCAGCCCAGTGATATAAGCTTTTTAAGTGTCCAGCCACCAGATAAAGAGAATTTAGCAGTGACTAAGCTCAGCCAAGGTTATAATTTTGGGGAAAAAAAATCTTGGTAAATCAAATGTGTTTCTCTACAAATCTAGCTCCCCAGGAAGATCAGTTAGGAGCTTTGTGCCAGCCCCTTGGTTGGAGAGCTGATGGCCAGTTCATCTTCAAGGTGTCCTGTGTTTGCCGTGTTAGTTCCAGAAGACCAGAATGCCTGAAGGGTAGTGATTGTCATAGCTTCATGGGTAGCATGTCTGTATTGGGAAGGCTATTTGCAAAGCTGCTGTTCTCACGTTCTCCTAGGGGAATTCCTTTATAGCCTTCAGACTCAATCATTCAAATGGTGCCTCCACTTTAAAGCCTCTTCTCTCTTTTGAAGGTGAAATATTTTTGTCTCTCCTCTATGCCCCTGCCATTCATGTGTGTACAACTCTTTATGATAGTACTTATTACATCCTGCTGCAAAGGTTGATTTCTTTTTAACTTCTGTCCTTATTCCTATAATACTACAGAGCTTTTTAAGGGCAGGAACTAAATCATTATTTAGTACAGAAAGTGATACCTAGTGGGTGCTCAAGATTATTCAAGTCATTGAATGAACATGCATGGAGTGTGATGACGTGAACATTGGTCAACCAAGAAGCTATTTATTTGCTGTTTATGAACTCTGATTTGTTCTTCCTTAAAAGAGGACATTTAGATCATTGGATGATAACCCCATCAGCAATACTTAACCTCACCTTATATATAATTGAGGGGAGGAGGGCATAAGGGTCAAGGTCAGGATAGATTTTATCTTGTTGGACTCCTAGTAGCAAAGGATCTGATTGCACTCTATTCACATTGCATTTGGAAGAAATTTCTTTAACACTGTGCCAAAGATGGTAGATTGGCTTGACCATTCTTCACCTAGAAAAAGTAGAACTGGTCCTGGGAATAGTCAGGTTTATAATAAGTGCCAGAAAGCCCTAGAACTCCTTAATAAAAAAATCTAAGGGAAGTTTTCTTTTTTATAAGCACCTGCCTACACTCATACTGCTGGGATCCCTTGGTGTTGGGTAACCAGAGTCCTATAGCAGGAATTGACTAGCTTTTGTGATCCATTCATTTTTGTTTATTTATTTATTTTGGTCCCCTTACTTTTAAGGTTTATGTCTTCTAAGTTTCTAAAAGGGGTTGCATGTGAGTGGTGCTTCTGAGCTTAAGATATAGCCTTAGTAACTTGAATATCTCCCCTGATGCCCTGTGCCTGGCAGCTATGGTTCACTTGTAACTGGTTTTCTGGATTTTGATAAGATCCTTTTGACCAGGCAGCATGGAAACACAATACATTTTCTTTTGTTTTCTTATTCAGCTAAAAATACATGTCATCTAAATGGCTAAATAAGGCAGAATCATTTTAAGGCTTATCCAGGACAAGGTTACCCAATGTGCTATGTTCAAAATCTCAGCGTATTTACAGGCTTACCCAACATGCTGTATTCAAAATCTCAGCGTATTTACAGGCAAAGAGCCGTCATATAATTTAACATGCTCTGACCAGTTGGGACAGTGTATGTACTATGGCCAAGATCCTGAAGGCACTGGAATTTATAGCTTATTAGAAGCACTGAAGGAAATGTAACTCTACCTGGCCAAGATGACAGCTATTGATATCAAAAAAAAAAGGAAGGCAGATGCATTTTGAGGATCCCAAGGCAAGAGCCCTGAGAAGCAACTGTTGGCTTCAGAAACCAACATGATGGCTAGAGCTGTCACACTGGGGAACTGACTGTCTTAGATTTTCCCACACTCCTTACTTGTATACCAATGACAGCCCTGTTGTGATCTTCCCCTTGCCCCATTTGACTACTCTGGAACCAACTCCTTCCCCTAGTTCAGTGAAGTACAGTGCCAGAAGGAAGTCTCCTGGGTCGTGCCAGTTGGGGAGTGCTACAGAAATGCCCTCACCCAGCATCCCTGAGGTGTACCAGAGCACATGTGAAGGGTGTGTTCTCCTTGCAAATGCCAGCCAGGCCATAAAGCAGTCATGCTGCCCACAAATCTGCAGGACCCCAGCCATGGCATCAAGCACTCACACCCTGTCTAGAGCTCCATGGAGAGACTAATATGGCTATCCCGTGGCCACGCTACAGTGGAAGGGCTAGGCCAGGAGAGAGCATTGTCATGGATATGAACAGCCACTGCAGTCAGAGGGTGATGTCTTTGAGGAGGCTGCTGGGGGTTAACTTGGCTGAAAAGTTCATGTTTAACCCGCATTTGAACTAACCACTAGATTGGAACAGAAATAAAAACCCATGTGTTTATGATTGGTTATTATTAGCTACAGAAATTCCCAGTATACTCATTATAAACATGTATCTAGCACATAATACTTACAGTACACAATAAAACACTTGTACGAAAGCCAAAAATGTGGCCATGAATATATGACTCCAAAATGTGAGCACTTTTTCAGGGATAGTGCAGAAGTGAACTCATCTTTGGCATTGTGGCCCAAAGGCATGATCCCAGGGCTATTAGCTAATGATGGGTTCTGTGTTGTCACTATCACAGAGGCTTTCTTTTTGTTTTGTTTTGTTTTTCATTTCAAGCCTGAAAGTATTTTGGTTATTGTTTCCTTGGGTTGTTTGTACAGATCTTTATAGATATTTCTTAGGCATCCTGATCAGAAATATTGCCCCCATTGTTCTCTTACACAAAAAAAGTGAATTAATTAAAACTTTTTGTAGAAAGCATTAAATGATGCCTTCTAACTGGTGCTTCTAACTGAACATTGGTCTTTTAGATTAAACAAAGCTAAATTCATTTATAAGTTAGCTAAATTCATGTGTTAAATTATAATTTAAAAATCATTTCCTATGATTATTCAAAAAAAAAGTATTCCTATGATTATTCAAAAACTGTTTATGTCACACAGGAATACTTAGAGCACCCTACTATAAAGAGCATTCTATAGTTTTAGTACCACACGTTTTCAGGTATACTGACCCAACTTGACGCTCTCTGTTGCTCCATGAAGCATAATTTTTTCTTTTGAAAGGATGGAAAGCCTGAGATGAGGTGACCTACCTGAGATTACACATGGTTAGGTGCATCCCCAGCCTCCTAATTATTCTTGGTTTGTCCTCTTTCTGCAGAGAAGGTGGTCCCTTGGGGAGGAGGATGCAACAGAAATTCTGTAAATGAATATGGAAGCAACACAAGAAAGTCCCCAGGGATCCCCTGACTTGAAGTTCAGCTGGGCCAAATCAGGGGCACAGGAAACCCAGAGCTCTCAGCCTCCCAGTGCCCAGACCTGGCATTTGTATAGCTGTGTCTGACATGTAATTCTCTCGACATAACTACTTAAACAGTTGTTAGATATATTTCTGTTATTTACCCTTCATTTATTCATTTTCTGATTCATTTTCTGATTATATCTTTTAGACTTTAGCTCCTGTTTATTTCTTGTTTTGTTTGAACTTACTTTTTCATATCCCACATCCTGCTCCCCACCTCCACCAACCCCGGTTGATGCCCATGGGCCTGTTGCATCTTGTATTCATTCCCTGTCTTAACCTTTTTGCTCTACATGGGAAATAAGAATGGAAGCAAACAGGTGGTGGATAGAAAGTCATCTATTCCACACACAAAAGAGACTGGGTTTCCTTTTTATCCTAGTACATCCCACACAGACACTCCCTATGCCACAAAGTAGATCTCAGTTAGCCCCTGACGATAATCCTGGTTTGAACTATAGTTGGCTTAGGACCGACAGTCCTATCTTAAAAATTACCAGTTTAAACAAATCAAGCAATAGTGGCAGAATTCCTTTGCAATTCAGAACTATATCCAAATAGCAGGAATTCTTTCCTACAGGTCTGTTTCCAAAGGAGTAAATTTTAGTCAGTTGATCACCTTTTGAGACAAATGCATTAACCAGAACTTTGGTTGCAAATAACAGAAACTCAGTTTGAACCAGGCCAAGAGGGAACCAACAGGAAGGGCTGGAATATATCTCTGCTTTTAGACAGCATGCACCAGGGATGAGAATGCCTCCAGTCTTTTTCTTGGCTTTTGTTTGCTTTTCTGTGCACATTTGGTTCATAGCTGTCTCTTGCTGCAAACCAGCTTTTTCCCCGTGGAGCAGGACATGGCCACTGACAACCTCAGAACTATTGCACCACCACTACCATGCTATGTTCCCAAGTTTAAAAATTCAGAGGAAGGATTTCAACAAGTCAAGCTTGGATCAAGTGGCAGGGAGATGAGGATCTTTCTAAGAAGATGGCAGCCCTCATTTGTGCCACATAATTATAATTACAGTAAAAGCGATGATCTCAGCCTACTCTACACAAACAATAGATTCCATTAAAGCAGGGTGCTGAAGAATTCTCTGCCAAGACTGATACAAGTCTTCTCTGTTCCTTTTCCTTCGCAAGAGAACAAGGGGAAAATTCGGCTGATCTAGGGTTCACCACAATTCCTGATGAAGTTTCTTTTTTGGACCTTACACATCCCCTGAAAATCTCATCCCTAAAATGCAATGTTCTCCAAGGTGCAGAAATCTTGATTTCTTGAGTCTGCCAGCATCCAGCTCTCTGTGCCTGAGGAACTTATCAAGAGTAAATTTCTTACTGACCAAGGGGAGGGATGGGAGAGGCAGGGACAGGACCTGGTTTAGGTTAGGCTAGTGTCATTGTACGGTCCAAAATGCCCCTTATGTGGAGACTATCCCTGCTGGAATCTTGCTGGTCAGCCAGTCCTCTCCCTCCTGGCTACTCACAGTTCTCTTTCTATCCTCTCCCTGCTGAGGCTGATTGACTATCATGATCAACTCCAGAATCCCAACCATAGAATATCCTGCACAGCTGATACATCTTTCTGAGGCCCCTCTCAGTTAGGGATGGCTTAGAAAATACCCACACCTTAGGCTGTTAATTGCTCAAGCTGCACATTAGGCTTGCCCAGCCCCAGCAGTGGTAGCTGTTTGGGTCTTATAGAAACAGACCCTAGGATAACCTGTAAGAATCAAGGAGATGTGTTGTCACTGTTTCTGAAACACTCTGGAATATTACTCTCAAGGCCTAGGGAAGACCTTGATATGACAACTCCGTGCTGTGTTTTATATTTGCCTCCACAAGATCTGAGTTTTAGAGGATGAATTCCTTGTGTCTGAGACTTTTTTCAACCTCTTGAGAGCAAAGCTTGATAGACAGAAAGGTGGTTTGGCTTCAATAATCTTGACTAAAGGTGCTGAGTTCTTAACGATATGCATTCAAGAAGCCCTTGTCTTGATTCAGTTCCATGATATAGGAGAGGTAGTATGTTTCACTGTGGCATTCTTTAGTCAAAATTGAAGAGGATATGGAAATATCTGTAGTTAACAATTCTCCATAGGGCACACAGATCACATGGTTCTCACAATATTTTTAGGTAACTAACCTGAATTACAGTATCAGAAACAGTTCTGACAATGGAAAATTTGAATGAGAAGATTGACTTTTCCCTGTCACATTTGTAGCAATAACCATCAAAACAGAGGGGGAGGAAGTTTGATCAAATATATGTAACAGAGCTTACCATTGGCAGGTCTAGCCTAGTGGCTAATGTCATTGGTTGAGTAAAAATTAGCTCTTTCTTATATTCATCTGTGGGTTGAGCATCCTTAACAAGTAGAACAGGGGGTAGATGATACTCTCCTTTATAGTCACTTGCCATATCACAGTGGGAAACAATAGAAAATTAGCATGTAGGCCAGGTGCAGTGGCTCATGCCTGTAATCCCAGCACTTTGGGAGGCCGAAGTGGGCCGATCACAAGGTCAAGAGATGGAGACCATCCTGGCCAACATGGTGAAACCCCATGTCTACTAAAAATACAAAAAATTAGCTGGGCGTGGTGGTGCACACCTGTAGTCCCAGCTCCTCAGGAGGCTGAGGCAGGAAGATCGCTTGAACCCAGGAGGCAGAGGTTGCAGTGAGCCTAGATCGCGCCACTGCACTCCAGCCTGGTGACAGAATGAGACTCCATCTCAAAAAGAACAACCAAAAAAAAAAAAAAAACCCAGAAAATTAGCATGTGGCATCCTTCAGAATTTGATTGGACTTTCTTTTCTGTGGAATGTGGGCTTGGTTCTTGCAACCTGACTTCATTCATGGAGAGCTGGGCAACTGCCCTATCACTGATTTACCTAATCAGGAACATGGACAAGACTTTTCAGGGACGCCTCAAACCTGGAATCATGCAGGGACCCACTATCCATCCAAGCCTTCTGTTTGCAATTCCACTATTAAAGAAGCAGGTATACTTGTTGACCAATCAAGCTCTCTTTAAAGTAGAGCAAAACAGAGGTGTGTCCTAACTCAGTCCTTTAAAATATATTTCTCAATAAATTGGAATCACATTTTGATAACCACAAAGCTTATTATGCCCTGATGATGTAGTCATTTTATAATGCAAGAATGATACCAGAATGTGATTGAACCTGTTGCCATATTATAAGAATACAGAATATACAGATTCACCCAAAGGCAAATCCTTACCTTTGGCTGATGAGTATTAGCATTCAGCAAGACAATCCTCTTCTTGGCCCTGTTCTCAGATGCTTTCCAAGTTTTTCTCCAGGCGTAGGTGGCATTTGATCCTGGCCTATGCCCTTCTGAAGAATTCAGTTTTTTTTAACATCCCAGTCCTATATAGATCATGAAAACACATGGCTCTGACTTCATCAAAAGCAAAGGCTAGTGATACTTTGCGTTTCTGTCTGGAACATTATCTTTCACTGCTGTTTAATACCTTTAAAAAGCTTGCTGGAGACCAGTGATTTTGAAGGACCTGTAGAAGAGGAAGATGCACTGGGTGCGGGAGGGACCTGTCTGCCATGCACACCACTGCTGTATGGACCAGTATGACTGCTAGGAAAGGAGTTGGCTCCTTGAATCTGTTATAGGAGGGACAAATATCAGGAATCACTGTTCTAGGTCCTCTAACAGTGCTTCTAGATTTTCAAATATATTTTAATTAATAGAAACATTTTGTAGGAAACTCAAACATTATGGCAAAGTGCTCTGAACAGTGCCTGGCACATACTGAGCACAAGGTGCTTGCTGTATATTTACAGCACTGTGCCTGAATCGTATTATATTAGTCTCCATAGAATTGCTTTCACCTTTGGCCCATATTGTCCACTAGCCTCTGAACTATTCTGAGAACATCACACAAAAACAATGAGTTCTACTGGGCTCTGTTTACTCTAAGAGTGTCATCATGGGTATTGCTGATCCCATTACACAAAATCTCTGGATGAAAACATGAAGTTTATCCCTTGCTCCAGAATAATTATGCTTCTCCTAGGCAATTGATTTGATTTTACCACACTGATCTGCGCATCCGTTAACTTGATTGTGCTTCTCTTTTTTCATTGGCTGCTAGCGTGGATCTAGATTTTTGATCCCCCTTCTAGCATGTGTTATAGAATCTGGGTCATACATTTTATTAACTGAATTTCTGATTTCAACTTTCTTACTCTTTGTCAACTAATAAAAATAGTTACCTCTCTGGGTGATTGGGTAGACCTTTTATTATAATGAAGAATATACTGCACACCATTTGAATAAGGCATAGTTGGTACAGTGGCTTCTGGAGTCTGTGGAAGGAGTCTTCCCTTTAGTCTTCTGTCCTTCATTTCCTGCCAGAGAATGGGCAGCTGCCAGAGCTAGGTGGCTCCGTGTCCATGTGGACTTGGCACTGGGGTTCTACGTGCAGAGCTTCACTTGGACACCTGGGTCCTTTTTAATTCTCTGTCCACTGGAAATCACCATCATATGAATTATTTGACAAAGAAGTTGACCTGCTATTAAGAATTATTCTCCTATCATTCCTTCTCAGGTTCTGAGAAAATATAGATTATAATATATTCTTGGATTCTAGTCAGAGGATTTGATCATGTGAGAACTGGAATATTAATTTAGCAACAATAAACTGCCATTAACAAAGAAGTCATTTGTGATTGTTAACGTTCTTAAGAGCTTCCATAACAATGAACAAGACATAGACTCCAGAGGGGCTGGAGCAGAAGACAGAGGTGTGGCAGCAGGTGCTGCCTGGCACAGCTGGCCTGGGGAGTGGCCCCTGGGCCTGTCCTCCGGCTGCACCTTCAACAAACAAGCAATGCATCTTTCACTAGTGAGACTCCAGGGTTTGAATGCAGTATGCTTGGTCCACATTTCTGTTCTAGGACTGGGCATGACTCTGTTGCCTCCCTCACCTATGCAGTGCATTGGGAAGGGGTGGGATGAGAGGAGGAAGGAGGTGCCTTTTCTCATGGTGGTGGGAGAGCCCATGCTAAAAGTTGAAATGTGGGGAAATGGCCTAGGACAAGGTAGCCCAACTCTGGGTCTCTCACATCTGCCTCTGCACAATTAAGACTTTCCTCTAGGGTAGTAGACACCTCCCTCGTGAATACTGAAGCACTGATTTCACTGGACCAGCTCAGATTATATGATACTCAGTTCCGCATTTAGCAATTGGATCTACTTTTTCAGACTGCCAACCTTTTAGGTGGCCTATTGCAGACCAGTCTGGTTTCAGTCTTCCATTCGCATGGAGGAAGGAGGTGTTGGGGCCAGCTTGGTGACATTAGCTCCTTCTCTCCTGTCTGCCCACAACCAGGTCAGACACACCCAAGAAAGTGACACCTCCTTTCTCTGCTCGGGGCATTTGTAAGATTCTGCTTCTCCTCTGACATTTCACATCCTCTCCCTTTCCTCTGTTTTCTGTAGTTTCTGGCTACCTGTCATTTCCTGTGCTTTTGCTCTGGCATCCCTCTGGCTATTATTTAAGTTCTTCTCAAGATGTTTGTCTTAGCTTGCTTCTCTCAGCTCTAGCACCGCAGAAATGTGACCTGCTAGCCTGGCTACCAAAGCTCTTATTAGAGGGTGGGATTGGGGTGGGAAGGGATGTGTGAGTGAAGGGCCTTGCATTTGACATCCTCCATCCTTCGTGCTCACTGTGATATTCAGGATGGGCCTCCATGCAGCAAGGTGTGCCTTGGCTTCAGGGGACCCTGGCATGAGAGTTAGGAGATACCAAGATCTATCCAGAAGCTGTTCCCATGTAGTCCCTTGGTGTATGGTGCCAGCTCTCCAGTCTCCTCAAAGAGCAGACCCTCACTGTCAACATGCCTCTGGAGGCTGTGCCTCTGGCTAACCCAGACCCAGCTGGTCAAGTCAAGCACTGCTGGGCCTAGAGTTTCACAGAGGCCCTCCTGGCCAGGAGTGAGGTCATCCAGGGGGTGGTTGTGCCAACTTCCAGGGCACACCTTTCAGTGGCATGTGATCTGGTTCTCCTCATGGTAGTTTTGAAATCTTGTGGTTTCCTGTTTTGATGAGTGGTTTTGTACATATAATCAGTGAAGCTATCCTCACAAATTACATGCATCCCCTATTTCATTTAGAAGTTGGTAAGATGTTTTTCCAACCTTTTAAGTGTATTCTTTTTTTTCTGTCCTCTTTAGTCCCAGGTAAACCACCACAGTGCTGCTAGTAATGAAACCTACCAGGAACGCTTGGCACGTCTAGAAGGGGATAAGGAGTCCCTCATATTGCAGGTGGGTACTGTTTGGTGAGAACCAGCTTATCCTGTTACCTCCTACTATGTAGTTTCCCCTACGTGGAAGGGAAGCACAAGGGATTTTCTCTGTTGGAATTTTTCTCCTTCCAAAGCATATGTTTTTAGAAAAGACTTTTCCTGAAATAAAACATTAAGTAACTCAGGGGACATTTAACTCTAGACTTGGCTTTGGGGGGCTGTGAATTCATTCATTCATTGATCATGCACTACCAAGCACTTGCCTCTATACACTGGAAGCCCCATGACCAGGCTGATTTCCAGGTACTAAGAATGAACAAAATGGGCCCTGTCCCCCAGAAGCCCCTGAGTCTTGTGCGGGAGGGGAGATATATCCTCATGCCACTAATAAAACAGAGCTGTGGGTGATATGGGCCTAAGGGTGAATGCTAATGGAATCAAGTCCAAATTGTCTGACGCTGGATCTAGACTGATCACTTTGATGCCAAATCCCCTCGAGCTGGTAATGGGCTAAGCCTTTGATCGCTGTCTTGCTTGAAAGAGAGGAACTCTAAAACCTTTTACGGAGAAGGATAGTCAAGGGAGCTTTTTTTGCTCTTGAAAGTTTGTGTGCCTTGGTAGGACATAGAGTTAGGTATTCTCATAAGAAGGCTGTTGAAGAAGCAGGTCTAGCACTTTGCTGTGTTAACTCTTGAAAATATAAATTGATTTAGCAAGCATTTATTCAAGGTCTGGTATGCATCAGATATTAATTGGTGATTTGGAAAATATAAAGGCTCGTATCCTAATCCCAGCTCCTTAAAAGCTTAAAGGGTGATGAGTTAGACTAGTGATAGAATGAAGGGAGGGGTTGAGGGAGGCCTGGCCCCCACCCCAGGCTGTGGGCTTTAGCTTGGAGCACTAGGGTTATGAGGTGGCAATGTGTTTGTTTTCTCTCTTTTTACCTTATATGTTTTATTCTTTCATTGTATTTTATGAACATAAGGGTAATGAATGATTTTAGAAGCTTTTAAAATTCTAAAAATTTGAAGAACCAGGTTAACATTTTGGCCTTTTTTCCAGTGTATGTTTTTTTTTTTTTCTCTTGCCTCTATTCTAAATAACTGAGCTCATACCAAATATACAGTTTTACTTTGAAGTTTTGTGTTTTTCTTCACTTCATTAATTTCTTCATTATAAAATAATTGAGTATCTACAACTTGTGAGATGCTGGTTTTAGATGCTAGGATGCAGCAGTGAAGGAAGCAAACTAAGTTCCCATTCTTGTGGATCTTCCATTTGAAAGACAGAGAGTGGGCCAGGTGCAGTAGCTCACGCCTGTAATCCCAGCACTTTGGGAGGCTGAGGCGGGTGAATCACCTGAAGTTAGGAGTTGGAGACCAGCCTGACCAGCATGAAATCCTGTCTTTACTAAAAATACAAAAATAAGCCAGGCATGGTGGCAGGTGCCTGTAATCCCAGCTACTCAGGAGGCTGAGGTAGGAGAATTGATTTAACCCAGGAGGTGAAGGTTGCAGTGAGCTGACATCGCATCACTGCACTCCAGCCTGGGCAACAGAGCGAGCCTCCATCTCAAAAAAAAAAAAAAAAAAAGAAAAGAAAAAGGAGAGTGTGAATTGACAATAAGCCAATACATAAACTATTTCAGGCACTGGTAAGAACTCTGGAAAAAAGTAAAGCAGGATGAGGATTGTGTAGTAAAAGGAAGATCTCCTTTACAGGAGGAAGCCGGGCAGGGAGCCATGCAGATACCTGGAGAAGTACATTCCAGGCAGAGCAGGTGGTCAGTCCAGCCCACACAATGAGGCAAGAGTGTGCTTGGGGTGTGGGAAGAATAGCAAGGGGCCATTGTGCCTGGAGTCTGTGCCCAAAAGTGTGGTGCAAGCTGCCTTGTAGAGAGGTAGCAGGGACCAGATTGAATAGCACATTGTAGCACAGATATTTGAGGGATATGTAATTTGAAACTCTTATCCCAATGACATGATTAATGAAAGAGTATCCAATGTAAGATTTGGCAGCAAACAGTATGGCATTGCAAACTTTTGAACCAGGACCCTTCATGATTGAAATAGCACATTCCTATTTAGAGAGGATTACAATTTAATTTTTTAAAGTCCTGTGTAATAATGCTGCCTTTCACATTCATAGTTTTCTAAAATTCTGAATTCTTGAATAATCCCCATTTAAATAATCCTAACACAATTGGGAAGCTGCTTACCAGTAAAGTCAGAAGTTGACCCTAGTGGTTTCTACTTTACTGGGAGCTTATGGGCAGACTCCAGGAGTATCTGTTACGTGATCACTGCTGTTCTGTAGTGGCCCAGTGGAGCTGGTTAGGCAGATTCTCAGCAGGGTAGAGCCTCTTGCTTAATGAACACAGCAGCTTAGCCAGACTGAATTAATTTAGAGTCCTTGGCCCAGAAAGTTTTCCTGGTTCTACTGGTAGAAAAAGGCAAATCACACATAACAAAATACTTTGTTTCTAGGATTAGTTAAAAACAAAACCAAAATCTCTTATATCTTCATTATAATGTAACTCCTTAAGAAAAGGATTTTCATCCTTTTTTTTTTTTTTTTAACTTGTGTATCCTCCAGTACCTAAAATTATGCCTAGCATCTATTAGGGTTTCAAAAATAGTTTTTTTTAGTGAACGAAGGTCACATTTTAGGACCTTTATGTATTTTGTCTGGATTTCCTACATCCCTTCATTCGTAATACTTAGAATCAGCCTTGAGGTTCAGAAGGACCCTGGAGCTGAACAATTAGTTACAGAATGCTAGAGATCCTATAATTCCTTGAGTATCACCAACATATGGCCTCAAGGCATGGTATAGACCATAGAAATGTTTAACCCTCATAATAATATTAACCAGAAAACATCCTTCACAAACAGAAACTCTAGATTCCAGCGAACAAAGCCCACCCCAAGAGTCCTGCCCTTTTGAAAGTGGAGTTAGTTCAGGATGGCTGAGAGTGTTGGGCCACAGGAATTAATAAATAAACACCCACCCACAAAGGTTTGCATGTAAGGTGGACCAAGTTGATAGAGCCTTTTTTTTTTTTTTTTAAACAGATTTTTTGGTTAAAAGTGGAATGTTAACCATGTGTCGACTCCAGGAATATGTTTCAATAATTCATTCATCGTTTGGGAAAATAAAAATGGAGATCTTAAAGTAGGCATATTAATTTAGATTAGTTCCTTTTTAAACAGGCGCTTTATAATTCAGAAAGTTTATTTAAACACTCATAAATGAATTACATCAACTCATGCTCCATCTATTATTCCATTACAGACTGGGAAATAATTCCAGATAATCTATATGTAAATGGCAATGACTCTAATCAAAAAGGTCGAAAGGATCTCAGTTTATCAACTGTTAATTTCTTCACTTTGGAGAGGACACTCATTCTCTTTCTTCTTGCTTTGAGCCATCTCTTAATAAAGAAAAAGGATCCTGGGGCAGTTTGCTAATAGAGAAGGCTATGAAAACCATTGTTAATATATAGTTAGGGCATAATTTGAATGACTTCCTGTAAATGAGTTTTTACTAATTAATATTTTCAATAGAGATTCTCAGTATTCTTCAGAAAGATGACTTTGTTCCTGCCACCGTATGTGTAATGTGGCTCCTCTATATTTATGACTTAGAGTCATGTTTTGGCCTGTGAAGCACAAAAACCTTTCTGGAGCCAAGTTTTGTCAGCGCTAATACATGCCCTTTACAGCCCACATTCCTTAATTGCAACAAAACACTCGCCTGATAGGTGAGCAGTCCTCACACCCTTATGAGAGAGGTAAGGTCATTGGTTAGTTTCCATGAAGTTTGGAACGCTCTTCCACATGAAGTTGCAGACAGAAGTCCTGACAAGCCAGCTGAGATGTGCCTTGAGGTTGGGGCTGTTCTGGAAAAGGAATAAGGAGCAGGAGTCCAGCCCAGAGGCAGCTCCTGTGGCTGTTGGGTGTTTTACTCTTGAGTCTGTCAAGAACAGTAAACGTGACCCATGTCATCAGAGCAGTGGCCGAGATTCCCTGGTAAGGTAAGAATCTAACTGGAGCTGCCTTCATTCAGGGCACTTCCTCCACCCGCCATTCAGCAAAAAGCAAAACTGTTTCCTGTGTTTAAGAGTCAGTGGTGAGGTTTCACGGCTTGACTGCGGTGGGGAGGCTTTCCTGCACCATGTGAAGTCCCTGGTCCTCCACCATTGCTTTATTTCCTGGAACAGGTGAGTGTCCTCACAGACCAAGTAGAAGCCCAGGGAGAGAAGATTCGAGACCTGGAAGTGTGTCTGGAAGGACACCAGGTGAAACTCAATGCTGCTGAAGAGATGCTTCAACAGGTAAGGGCGGGTGCACTGAAGGCCCTTGGGTTCTGAAGCAGCTCGTGCTGAAGCTCCTTTGTATGCCCAGGCTACAGATCTCGCTGTCGTCTTTCCCATCCTGCCTGGAGGTGGGATTGGCTGCTCAGTGTATAGTGTTTATACAGCAAGTGAAACCAACCTGTACGTTGAGGGTGGCAGAGGGGGTAGGGAAAGGAAGGGCTGCCCTGAGATGAATAACCTGCTGAGCTGGTTAGACAGATTCCGAGATAGCACTTTCCCCAGACCTGGTGCAGTGAGGGAGCCCTCAGCTGGGGGCCTCACCCTCATCCTGTGGGTGCCATCTGGAGTTTTAGAAAGTCAATTCTCAGCTGATTCTATGCCCCTTTCCCATCCCGCTCCACCTCTTCCTACTCTATATAGTTTTTTAAATAAAAATTACTACATAAATAACATTTTAATATAATTTAATAGCTATCAAAATGGAAAAAATATTAAACTGTTCCCTACCATTCAAATAATGTCTTCTCCTTATTTTCTTTTGGTCCTTGTTATGTGTATACGTGTACTTTCCAAATCTGTAGTCCCAAGAGATATGCAATTTAGTCCTCTGATTTTGTATGCTTAATATCATATAATTTATCCCATTTTAAATTTTTACTGTATTGTCATCTTTACTATCACTTATAATAGATTTTCTTAGTAAAAGTATCAGAATTGACTTAACTATTTTTCAATTCTTAAATACTTTTTCTGTATTGTAAATAATGAGCTACAATTTTTTAGGAAGGGGTGTTGAATTTGTATTGCATCAAAACTCTTCAGAATTTGTTGAGAAGCTAATTAGGTTTTTAAATGAACTGTATTAATATATCTAATATTTAATTTTCCTTAAATCATTCTTACATTTTAAGTTATCTTGAAAATTAAACAATGACTGAAGTTTATGTGTGTATGCCTTATAACTCCTGGCAGAGTACTTGGCACATAAAAGGTGCTCACAATTACTTAAAGAACAAAAGTTTGGTCCTGAAAATGAGTGGATTCAATTAGAGGACTACTTACAATCTTTCCCTCAAAAGCACTAGCATTTTTTTTTTAATTGTCATGATCAGCATAAGACTCAGATTGTTTCTTGACAGCATACTGGTGAACATAGGCTTTGTGTTTTGCCTTTGGTCACATGATAAACATCTTAATTCTGGTGTTTGCTAGTTTGAGTGCCTTTGAATAACTTTATATAAATGTAAGTCAGTGTTTTTATATGTATGTCTCCATAAAAACCAGTTCCAATGGCTCTGAAACTTTTGTTTGTTATCTTTTCATTGCTGATTAATAAATTACCACATTCTTGGCTCCATTTGATTTTCTACTTAGGTTGTGTGCCATTTCTCTTGTTCATAATATTCCCTAAAAATCTGACTAGCAAGAGGAATTGAAGCTTTTTTTTTTTTTTTTTTTTAATTGAATCTTTCTTTTGAAGACCCAGGAAAGAAAATAGCCTGATGGATAAAAATCTCAAATGATGAAAGTATTTTCAGAAAGAGTGCAGAAAACAACCTACTAGATTGTGTTTTGAAGTCTGCACAAGGTGTGGTTTTGAGGTGAGAAGGATAAGGGAGGAAGATGATGGAATGGTGTAAACAATCCAGAAAGAGATCAAGAATATTTGAATATGGAAAGGAACATGTCAGAAGGCTGATGTTTCAGGAAGGTTATGCCGGGAGAGTAACCACATAATCAGAGGTCAGAGAATAGCTGCATTGTAGTGCCTGAGTTATCTGACTGCCCGTGCTGCTGTGCCTGCTCTGCATAGCTCTCCACGGCAGTGTTTCTGCTCTATTGTCAAAGTCTCTGTGACAAGGAGTCTGATTGTGATGCCCTGTGCCACTTGGGGAGAGGCTGTCTAGTTCCTCTAAGCATCATCCCATGGATGCCATTTTAGACTTTTTAAAAAGTCATAAGCTCAGTTACCTTTTTTATTCTGTTTATTCTAAATCCTCTTTCTTGTGTGCTGTGGGTTTGGTATTGGGCATGTGGTACCATGTGCCATACAAGTAGATGTCTTAACCTGGCATATTTTGGAGTATGGTAGCCACTTCTGAGTTTCAAAGATTCCTGAGCTTGACTAAGTTATTTTTCTGCTCGTAAGCTTTCATTGTGTTCTCTCAAATTGTCAAGGGTAAAATGATAGCAGTGTGCAGTGCTCCTTTCTTAACAAATTGAGTTCAAGCCATAGGACACATCTGAGCCCCATCTCCCACTCATGTGTTCGCTGGGCTGGGTGGCACCAGAGCTTGGGATCTTTTGAGTTCCCAGATCTAAATCCAAAGTTGAATGTTCGGCCACACATGCTGTTGCTTTCCTGACGTCTGTTTGATGCTGTTTGTGAAGACACTTGATTCTTGCACCACAGTGCTGATGCAATATCTCTGGCTGGACTATGTATGCATTCTCTGAGCTAGGGACAGGCAAACACTTGCCTGATTTGACTGAGATATCCTGGGCTGTAGGGCCCTTGGCTTCTGGTGGTAGGAGCAAGAATGACTCATGGCCTAGAGGCAGAGAATGGAGACAAACAATTGCCTCTTTCTGCCAGCCTCAGAAACCATTCCTGCCCAGAGCCAAGGCGAGCCTACTGCTCAAAGGCTCTAAAGGAAATCCTTTCACTGTCTCAGCATGCGCCCTTCTGACTGCCTATAGATAAGGTGCTTCCTCTGGGTTTGCTGCTCCTGATAACCCTGCAGGCTGAAGACATCCTGTCTGAAGGCAGCAGCTGCTATTCTACTCGTTGACTGCCCATTTAGGCCCAGTAATGCTAGATATTCTCATTTTTCACAAGACTCAAAATCCAGATTTAAAGAGTTAAAGACGTCTGCTTTTAAAATATTAGCAGCTAATTTAAGTTTTTTTAAATGCTGTGTGAATCATAGAGTACGTACGTATAGGTCAAGCCTGGCCTGCAGGCCTCTAATCTGCAACCTCTCCTCTAGACTTGGCCCCTTCCACAGTCTGGAATAACTCTAGGGGGACCTGGGGAAAGCCAAATCAATGAGCATAGCCCAAACTTTGTGCTTAGAGGGGCTCCAGGAACCCCAGTTGAGCTGTCTCTCTCCATAGTGTTCTCTTGACCAATGTCAACCTCCCTCCAGGAGCACAGGAGGTGAGGAGTTAGTTCCCTACCCAGTTCATGAACAATGTACTCATTGTATCCCCAGCCACAACATCCTCAGCCTGTCCCTGCTCAAGGCTGACCTCCCAACTCGTATCTATTTTTGTCTACACATGAACTCATCTAGCCTCCAGAAAGAACAAAAAGACCTCTCTTGGGGTTAGACAGGCAAACCAGAACCAACCAGAGCCAGCAAAGGGGCAGGTCCACATGAGCCCACCTAGATTATGAACACTTTTCAGGGCAAAATAATGTTTCTATTTTGCAGCCCATGGCAGGATATGGGATGGGAAGGGAATATGATAGCTACAAGTATCTCTCAGGACTGCTACAAGCATCTCATAGCTGTCAACATAGACATATAGACATACCTTGTAGCTGTCTGTATAGACAGCTACAAGCATCTCTCAGGACTGCCTATGGAAGCACCTAGTCAGATGTGGTCTTAGACTCACTGAGCATGTCTGGATTGCCCAGGAAACTTTCCCCATTAAGAAGAGACATTTCTTGGCCAGGCACTGTGGCTCACGCCTGTAATCCCAGCACTTTGGGAGGCCGAGGTGGGCGGATAACCTGAGGTCAGGAGTTCAAGACCAGCCTGACCAACATGGTGAAACCCTGTCTCTACTAAAAATACAAAATTAGCCAGGTGTGGTGGTACATGCCTGTAATCCCAGCTACTTGGGAGGCTGAGGCAGGAGAATCGCTTGAACCCAGGAGATGGAGGTTGCAGTGAGCCAAGATCACGCCATTGCACTCTAGCCTGGGCAACAAGAATGAAACTCAAAAAAATAAAATAAAATGAAGAGACATTTCTCAAAAGGATCTTTAAGGGAGGGACAGTCCGTGTCAGTTTTCACTGGTCTGGTATTGTCTGAGCCTGAAAGTAGAACTCACAGCACTGGGCCCTGCCTCTTTGGTCCTTAAGCAGATCAAGGCATTGCTCAGCTGCACACTGAGGCTATCAGAGGCCAGGGCCCAGAATTGTACCCTAGGGTTTCAGGCACGGACCAGCAATGTTCTCGTGACTGGCTCAAACTATGCTGGCAGCAAAAATCTCTGTATCATGGGGAGGGTTTCCCTGGTCTGTGATATACTTGAGGCCCGTGGTGGCATTTTCTAAAGTAGCCACTGTGAGCTCACTGGGGTCTAGTAGGTTCTGCACCCTTCTCTAGAGGAAGAGGATCTCTGGGAAGAAGCTGATGCTACTCAGTGGATAAGAGGTTTTACATGGAGCTGGTGGCCAAATGGAGCATTTTCCAGAGACTGGCCATTTACAGATATAATCCATATAAACAGAAACAATGTTCAGTGTCAAAACAACACAGGGAAAGGGAGCACCGTGGGGAGGAAGTAAGGATGCAAACCTTGTGAGGACATAATCCTGCTTTTGGGAAATCTTGGACAACACCAGCCTCTATTTCCATCCTCCCTACTGAGCCAGAGCTTCAGGGTTTAGGCAACTTCATTTTTTTTACTTTTAGGTGAGGTTGGGGAGTGACAAATATAGGGGATTAAGAGTTCATGGATATGAGTTTCTATAGATTCGCTATTTGCTGTTGATCTGGGAAAGTCAGTGCACCTGTTTTCTTACTAGTAGAGATTGAGGATGACAATATGGACTCTGTATTGCCCACCTCTTACTTCTCAGAGTTATAGTAAAGTTATTCCAGTGTTATTAAGCATGTGCTATCACACGGTTGGGCATTGTGAGTCAAGACACTGAGCAGGAGGTCGTGGGCCTGAGACTTAGGCCTAGTAGCTGCCTGGTAAATTTCCCAGGAGTGCCTTTAAGCAGGTATTTCTATCTCAAAGAGAATATTAAACAGAGCTGTGTACATGTTCCGGTGGGAACACAAATCTCTCTGAGGTGGGTAAGACACTGATTCAGAAGTGAAGAAAACAGGAATTTTTCAAATATTCCCCAAAATTCCCTCTGGGGATTTATGAGCTAATGAGTTTCTTCATGCTTATCCGATGTGATGTTGGGTATCCAGACTACAGGGCAAAGTAGATACTTTAACTCCATTTTACAGATAAGAGTGAGGTTCAGAGAGATGATTGAGTTACTGAGGACTGAGTCTGGACTCAAACTCGAGTTGACTACAAGCACCTCTTCTCTGCACAGTGTTACTCATGAAAGAGACTTCCCTGCAAGACCTGGGCCTTTTACTTCAAAGGGCAAAGAGACTTATTTTTCCTTTTATGCCTTTCCATTGCCCACTCTTTCGTTCTGGTTTCAGGTTGCCAGTCTGGCTGCAGTCCTCTGTCATTGGTCAGTAACTCCCTGGGTCATATTCCACACTGAAAGATAGAGGTAATTGCTTCAAGATGTGGCCCTTTAAGGAGAAAATAGGTTGAAAGGCAAATTCTTTTTTTCAGCTTTAGTCAGAACCTGAGTTTTGGAAAAAGGAAATGATGAGTTGCTCCGAGATATAAACTTTCTTTCATCTCTTAGAAAGAAGAAGTATTTGTCTTTCTGAAAAGGTTAGTGGCAGTTTTGTCCATTGATTTTTTTCTAAACATTTATTACCCAGTTTCATGGTCCATCACAGTGAGTAAAACAAACCACCCTCCCCCAGACCACCTCCCTCTTCATTTGCACAGGCAACCTTCAAACAATTGAGAGCAGAAGCAGAATGCCGCCTGTGAAGCCTTTGCCCCTTATCCTCAGCTCACTGCCTCCCCTCAACTTCCTCCTCATACACTGCGGTAGCTGCATGACTACAACAGAATTCCACCCTGAAGGTCAGGAAGCCTTCAGCAGGGGGCAAGCATTGCCTGGCGAGGATGTGGGTGTTCCAGACAGCCTGGATCACAGTTCACTCCAGTCTTGAGAATAAGGGCTCCAAGAATGTTTTCCTTACAGGATAGACAGAATAAAGGCAGCCAGCAAAGGAGATGGAGAAGAAAAAAGAAAGGTCAGGAAAACCTGAAGCAAGGAAGATGGGGTGGCTAGGAGTACCTTACATTGAATGGATGAAGGGCGAGACAGTTAAGATACGAGAAATGCAAGCTGCATCTCAAAGTTTGTACATTGGTTTCAGGATTATTTCTGTGCCCTAGTTAGTGAAGGCAGAAGCCAGGTTCAGGCAGGCAGAAATCTTATTGAGGAGTGACACACATACACCCACATGCACCCACACCCACCCACCTACTCACCCACCCATACACACACACACACACACACACCTCATACCTACTCACCTACACATACACACACACACACCCCATACCTACTCACCCACCCATACACACATACACACCCCACACACACCTACTCACCCACCCATACACACACACACACACACACACACACACACACACACACACACACACACATATGCATCTGTCCAGCAAGAGGACATGGGAGTTGATGGTGGTAGCTTTGAGTGCAAGGTCAAGACGGAAGTTTCTTTAGAATGTCAGAAATTTGATCATGTTTATAGCCTGAGGAATGGGAGCTGATGGTTAGGGAGAGATTAAATGCCTGCCAGAGTGGATGATTGATGGCCCTAACCTAGAGTAGCACAGAGCTTGGTAGGAACTTGCTCAAAGGCAGTATAGAAGTGAGGGAGAGTCTGGGACCATGTGAGCAGGAGCCATTCTGAGTTACCAGCTGGAGGGAGAAACAGGATCAGAACTCAGAGAACAGGGCCAAAGGCTGCTGGTTGACCAGGGAGTTACCGTAAGGTTATGAAGAGTCAGGAGGCTGAGAAATAGCCAGAAATGGGAAGGTCAGTCAGGGGCAATTCAGGAACAAATTCTGGAAGCATTATATCCTTTGATGGTTACTTTTTATGTGCACCTGGAAGTGTTCTGAGCTAGGGAACAGTTTTCAAAGATGAAAGAAGCCTGTAGAAAAGATAGCAATGTGCAATTGTGGCAATTTATCCTTGGAAAGGAACTATGGGCTTGCTGTTTCTAGACAGGGATTTAAGATATATGAATGAAAGATGATGCTAGGAAACTTTGAAATAGAACTTACATTCAGTGAACAGATGCATTTTATCTTTTCAGCAAATATGAGGAGAGATTATTTGAAGAGAAGAGGGGGACATGGTAGGGGTTTAGGGCTTGAGCAGAACAGAAAAGACTTGGAACAGTTCCTGAAAGGAATCAGACAGAGACAAACACAAGTTTTGCCAGGCAGTATTGGAAGATCAGCTGTAATTAGATAGCATAAATTTGTATGGAAACCAACTGGCATCAAGTTACTTTTACTAGCAATTTTTAAGCTGTGGAGAGTGGAATCAGACAAAAGACTAACAAATGCACACGAGGCCTGGTACAGGGTTGATATCCCATGAGGATTTTCTGCTGTAGGTATGAATACAATTGAAATGACTCACCTCAAGGTACAGAGTGGATAAGGAGAACAATGTTGCTTCAAGGAAGTTGATAAACCAGGAAAATAGAGTTACTAAGTAACTAGTGGCCACAGAAGAACTTAGAGGTTGAGTGAGCAAGTGGGACAGATGAAAGGTCAGAAGATTGTGGCCAGAGAGAATTTCAGAGCTGAAGATTTTAGAAGCAAAGCAAACACATTCTGGATACACGTGAGATCCAAGTTGTGACTGTGCTGCTGAAAAGCTGAACGAAATGGAAAGCAAAGCCTATTGGAGCTGAGGTCAAAGAATGTGAAGCCAGAGTGGATGCTGAATGGAAAAATTAATAACAAGGATGTGGAAGCTATTGAGGAGGTGGAATGCGCCTAAAGTAGGTAGAAAATCTGTTGATCAAGAAAACAGCCTGAAGGAAGCGGGTTAGTTCCTTCGGTTTGGGGAGAATGTGGTATAAGTGAAGAGCACTGCCTTACAATAGGAGGATAGATGTGGATGGTCGGGGGGCCAAATAGTGGGTTGGAAGCAGCCCTGGAATATAGAGAGCACAGTGTTCTGTAAGTTAGGCTGGTAGAAGCTGAGTGGCCTCCATCTGAAATGACTGGGAAGAATGTGTAATATTGTTGAAAGCACAAGATTCACTTTATGTTGGAAGTAGAAGGAGCAGTTGAGGATGTAGGATAAGTTAACTCCTATTAAAACACACATTTTAGAGATCACAGTTCATAATAGTGGCTAAGGGCCTTGCTGGATCTGGAGATGGGGAAGTAGAGCTGGACTGGGATAAGTTTGTTGAAGGCTGATTTTGAGTTTAGGGACCAGAACAGTAATTATGACAGGGACAAGGGGAAGATGATCATGAAAGGTAGAAGCACATGCTAATAGATATAAGCTGAAGAGAATAAGTAATGTTCTATTATCAGTGAACTATATGAAATTAAGCAACCTCAGGTTTCTTTTTTTTTTTTTTTTTTGAGACGGAGTCTTGCTCAGTCACCCAGGCTGGAGTGCGGTGGCATGATCTCGGCTCTCTGCAAGCTCTGCCTCCCGGGTTCACGCCATTTTCCTGCCTCAGCGTCCAGAGTAGCTGGGACTACAGGCGCCCGCCACTATACCCAGCTAGTTTTTTTTTGTATTTTTAGTAGAGACGGGGTTTCACCATGTTAGCCAGGATGGTCTCGATCTCCTGACCTCGTGATCCGCCCGTCTCGGCCTCCCAAAGTGCTGGGATTACAGGCGTGAACCACCGCGCCCGGCCACAACCCCAGGTTTCTAATTAAAATGTTAGTGTGTCCAATTGTGAATGTCTATTTGGAATGTTAGTGTGACTAATTCAAACACTGGCATGACCAATTGGAATGGCTATTGGAACTAGTGAAAATATTGTCTTCATCAGCTGGAACATTGGTATGACCAATCACAACCTGGTAGTTAAAATAGGGATTTTGGCCATGATGGAAGCAGAGTAGACTCTTAGCTTTCAAAAGAGATATATTGTGAAACTTTTAAAAATCACATCAAAGCAATATTTTGAATGCTGATCAGAAGACAAAACTGCGTGAATATCTTTTTTTTTTTTTTTTTTTTAAGAAAGGGTCTCACTGTGTCGCCTAGGCTGGAGTACTATGGCATGATCACAGCTCACTGCAGCCTCAACCTCCCAGTTCAATCAGTCCTCCCACCTCAGCCTCTCAAGTAGCTGGGACTATAGGCCCATGCCACCACGGGTGCCAATTTTTTTTTTTTTTTTTTTTTTTTTTTTTTGTAGAGACAGGGTTCCACTATGTTGCCTAGGCAGATTTCAGACTCCTGGGGGCTCAAATGATCCACCTACCTCAGCCTCCCAAAGTGCTAGGATTACAGGCATGAGCCACTGTGCCCAGGCTGAGCATCATCTTAAGATGTTCAAGTACTCAACAGGGGCTTTGTTTTATTAGTAACTGTCATGTGTCTAGGCACTGGCATCTGGTAGCTGTTTAAAAACATATTTGTTGAATGAAAGAATGAAGTCTCATGGAGGATGTTTTTTCCCTGAGATCTTAGTAGTCTAAAGACATTTTCTTGTGGACCTTGACCTGTGCACTTGTTCCTTTTCCCCTTTGCATTGGCAGCTGGGAGGCTCACACGTACATTATAGTCTATCTCTAGCTGTTTATAGAAGTTTATGGCATAGATTTTCTACTGACTGTAACTCTGACTTTAACTTATTTTCCTACCTGCTTTAATTTTTATGATTTATTTTTTAACTTGAAAATATCTATTTTGCAAACTGCCTAAAAACATTTTGGGAACAAGGTGGGTAGGCAGAAGGATAGAGAACTAGAGAATGAGGTAATAAAGGAAGAGAGGGAGGTAGGGAAAGGAAAGAAGGGGAAGAGAATAGGTGGTGTGGGGGATGATTATATCTTAAGATACTCATGTACTCAAGACTCAGAGAACTTACTGTGTGTGCCCTCACACTCAGGGAAGAACTGCTTAAGGCCCTTTGTGGCCTGCATAGCCTTAGCACTAGGCCCTGATAGGTAGTATGTGCTCAATGAAGTCTTGGCAATTTGAGTGGACATTTCCTGGGCTCACTGAATGTTTGTTGATTGCCTATTTTAGCGTGTTTTTTTAAAATGTCTCTTAAAATGCTTGGACTTCTTTCTCTGTTTGGGAAACTGTGTAATACAATAGACTAAAATGAGTTCTGGGGTCAAACAGAGTTTTGTTTGAAAACTAACTCTGCTGGCCGGGCGTGGTGGTTCACGCCTATAATCCCAGCACTTTGGGAGGCTGAGGCGGGTGAATTACTGGAGATCAGGAGTTCAAGACCAGCCTGGCCAACATGGTGAAAGCCAGTCTCTACTAAAAATACAAAATTAGCTGGGTGTGGTGGTGGGCGCCTGTAATCCTGGCTACTCAGGAGGCTGAGGCAGGAGAATCGCTTGAACCCGGGAGGTGGAGCTTGTAGTGAGCCAAGATCGCGCCATTGTACTCCAGCCTGGGCAAAAAGAGTGAAACTCCATCTCAAAAAAAAAAAAAAAAAAAGAAAGAAAAACTAACTTGGCTGCTGATTGGCTTGTGTCCTTGGCCAAAAGATTTACATACTCTCTCTTGGCCTATTTCCTCATCTGTAGAATTGGGATAATATTTACTGCCAACTCACTGGGAGGGTTTATTAAGAAGATGTATACAAAAGCACCAGCAGTCTCTGGTACAGAAGAGGCACTCAAAATATTTCAGTTCTCCAGTGCATTGGACACACTCATCTGGCTGACTCCTAGTGGCCAAGTAGCCTGTGCTCTGGCTGCAGTGCTCTGCCTCTGCCTTGTGAGCCAGCTTCCAGTCTGGCTGGCCCAGGAAGAGCTGGCCTCCTTAGTCCCAGAGCTTGGGGAGCTTATTATGCTGAGTTGCTGGACTTCTAGATAGATACCCATCCCCTCAGACTAGCAGATGAACAGTTTGTTGCCTGCCGTTCCCAGGTAGGCTGTTTCCCAGGCCGTTGGCCTGGGGAATCATGTATTCCAAGTCAAAAATTTCTGTCCTGCGTGGTTTGATTCATGATCTGAGGACAGTTCCAAATCTGTGACCTCATAGTGGCTGAGTCAGGGTGTTGAGATTGCCATTCTTGTGCTGAGCTTGGGTTGCCCAAGATGATACAAAATGGTCAAACCATGGCAGGATATTGCATATTCTTCTGTTCATTTGGCCCATTGCTATTCCTGGTTGCTGTGTCTATTCTTGCCACAACCTGTGTAGCCAGTGTCTACCATGTGCCAGGATTTTGGACCTTACAGGACATTGTCCTTTGCCAATGGAAAAAATATGTTGCCCTGGACTTTAGGAAATGATCCTGATTTTTGAGGTCCTTTATAATCATATTAGTTCTAAGTGGGTGTCTTGTCTATCATCTTTATTTTTTACCTTGTTTATGCTTATTAAGTGTTTTTATTAGTGACAGGTTTGTCGTCAAAGACCTGGGTTATTTGGTTATAGTCTGCTACTGTTCTAGTGATGGCAAGACTAGTAATAAGCTTCCTGGTCTGTTCTCACAATTGGGAAAGAACAATCTTATTTACATTCCAGAGTGGCCAGATTATAATTTTGGAATAGCCCAGGAAAGATCCATCTCACATAAGATTCATATGTAATCATTCAATACTCTTTGGACATCTACTTTGTGCTCTAGCTCCTGTCTAGGTTCATTGCAGTGAAGTCCTGTATTCAAACATATTGAAGACTGGGCTGAGCATTGGTTGAGCCCAGAAAGTGATCTAGAAATTTTGACTTTGAAAAAAATATATTGTTAAGCGTTTTTGTTTGTTTTGATAGAGAGGATCTGCTGCTTTGTTTTTTAAAAAAATTGATAAATTTGGTTCTTTGAAAGTATCCATTCGCTTTTCTCGATATGGAAATAATGAATAATGGTCTCTATGGGCAAACATATTTGAGAAATGTAGCTCACCTTGTCTATCAAAGCATAGTGGGTGGTATCGGGGGTGTGTTATTCCTGATAGCCCAGCATCAGCCCAGGCCCATCCATAATAGGCCTGTGACTCATATGTACCAGTCTCAATTCTGTGTTGTTGAACACACAATTTAGGTATTGCCTTATGTGCTGTAGATGAAGCCAGAGCTGTTCTTATTGCCATGGTGGTTTCTGATTTCAAGATCTGTTTTTGCTTGCAGGAGCTGCTAAGCCGCACATCTCTTGAGACCCAGAAGCTTGATCTGATGACTGAAGTGTCTGAGCTGAAGCTCAAGCTGGTTGGCATGGAGAAGGAGCAGAGAGAGCAGGAGGAGAAGCAGAGAAAAGCAGAGGTGAGGGTGAACTTGTACTGTCTTAAGCTCAGACCTGAGAAGGCTGTCATAATGTGAATTTAGGCTGTCTTGTCAACTCCCAGCCTGGAAGCTATTGGGTGCCAGAAATATCTATACACTAGAGATGCAGTGATCTGTTAATACCAAGTTATCAAGTTTTGCTGTGGCTGCAAATTTCAGCAATATCCAAACCACCCAGTTTTGGCTCTAAGGCTTTATCTGCCCTCAAACTGCTGACAAGGATGGAAAGAGAAGCAATAGTTGGGGAAGAATAAGACAAAATATGGAGGGACACAAGATGTCTTCTGTGAGAACCAAGGAAATGACGACGTACCATAATGAAGTTGGCCTCCCAACAGCCCATTGTCACTAGATCCAAGGAGTCTGGAAACATTTCTTGACGTGCATTTCCCTGACCCAGGTGGAACCTCAGGTTATGTGTTTCTTTTCTCCTGATGGGTCTTATGGAGCGGCCATCTGAAGGCCTTCTCTTAGAGAATGTTTTCCTAATTTTGTTTTTCAGTCTTTGTATGCCATTGGCTGGAACATGCCAGACTTTTTTAAATAAATGTTTACAGAATTTTAGACTCAGACTCCTTTGAGAGCAGGCAGCCTGTTTTAACCTTAGATAACCGTCTTCTTGTGCCTCTACCTTTAAGTTCTTGTATTCACACCAACAATGAGAGATATGAAAGAAGATAGATTTTAGGTTTAGAAACACCTTGCTCATTTACTGACCTAACTACTTGTTAGCGGATAACTGTGTGGTAAAGTCCAAATAAAATCATGAAAGTTAAGTACCTGTCATAGTATTTGGCATTTTGTCAGTACCTGGTATGTCTTCATCTCCTTCCTACATTTAGGCCAAAGACAGATATTGTTCCCTTCTGATAAGTGCCAGCATTAGTGCATACTGAAACCTGCCATGTTTGCTGAGTAAACACACTGGTGATTAGAATATTTCTAATGTGCGAGCATATTCCTTGCATTGCTTTTGAGAACATGTTCATTAATTAGAAGTACAGTTGCCAAAAGAAGATATCCCCAATAAGCTGAGAACAGTAGCTTGTATTGATTAAGAGTCCAGGCTGATGAATCAGATCTCCTGGCTTTAAACTGAGCTCAGTGGCTTTGTGATCTGGGGCAAGTAATTTAACCTCCCAAACCCGTTTCTTCTTCTGTAAGATGGAGGTAGTAATACTTCCAATTTCTTTGGTTATTCTGAGGAGTGAATGAGACAATGTATGTGGAACTCTTAGCATAGTAATAGTTAGCTTTTATTGATCACTTACTGATAGTATTGTTAAGCATGTTGGAAATGAAAATGTAGACATAGATACGTTATTTACATATTGCAAAGTTTACACAGCCTGAAAGCTAATCTGTGTGAAGTGTTAGTTGAATTAAATGTTCAGGGAGAAGTAACTGAATTTTCTTCTGGTTTAAAGTTATTTTACCAATGTTTCAACATGCATGATTGTATGTGAACACACATTAGGACTTCGGGGGCAGAATTCCATAAACTCTGTGAGAAGGCTTAAAGTGGCAGACACTCAACTCAAAATCAAGAAAAAAAGGGAGGAGAGAGACCTATGTCACGTAACTTGAAAAGTCTAGGGTTTAAAAAATGCAGTATGACTAGATCCAGGTAATCTCACAGTGTCACTAGAAATTAGTCTCAGTTGTATCACTTGGTTCTGTTTTAGCCTTGTTCTCAAGAAGACTCTCCCCAAGTGGTGACACAGATAGCCATTGGTAGCTCCAGAATGATATCCTACCAGCCAGGCAACTTCTGCAGTCAAAGAGGTGCTTTCTCAAAGATTCCAGCAAAAGCCCCAGGAGTGCATTTCATTGGGTCAATTTGGGTCATATACCTGGTTCTACACCAGTCACCTCTGGGATCCGTGCATGAGGGGTGGGGGGTGTGAGTATTAAAGTCAGCCCATCTGTGGAAGTATGCAGAGTTAGCACCAAGCTGGGATAATGCAGTCCTTTTAAAGGGACATCAGAAAGGAAGGAGAGCTCCCGCTTCTGGGATAAGAAGCACTAACACAGTCATCTTGCTGTTTGCTTTTTTCTTTCTTTTCTGAAGGATTATTTTTAAATCTGAATTTCTTGTTTTTGTTTTTCATTGGTCTGTTCATGCATAAGGCAACGTAGACTCTGAGTGTCTGGCCTCAATTCTACCAGATAACAGCCCTTTCCAGTTGCTAGTACAAATATTAGGTTTCCACATGGAGGAATTCTGCAGGCTGTGCAAACCTGTGATAATCAGTGAGCAGCCACATGATCTGAAACAAATTCCTCATTCTTGTAGTTGCACATAATCTTTGCTGGTATGCACAGAACTTCTACCTCTATTTGTGAGTATCTGGAGCACCAGGGGTTTAAAACCACAGGGTGCTGCTTAAGCTGCACTATTGTCATGTGCATGGAGATGTTTATTTTGAGTGAGACATTTTGCTAGCTGAGGTCATCAGATGTTGTAATTGCATGAATAAAGGGAATGCTGCTTTCCATACTGTACTGCAGCTGTTTTTTTCCGGTGAATGTATTTAGCTTAAGGGCTCATTGTGTATGGTTTGGAACAGGCAGGATTCTTTTTTTTTTTTTCCCCCCTTAGGTATGAGGTAGCCAGATCTGAAATAAACCTCCTCAGCTTAGCTCAGGCTTTATCCTCAAATTCTGTTTTATGTTTTAATGAAAAGAAGAGAATGCTGGTGGCAAGAGCATTGCAGACTGCTCCTTCTGCTCTGATTCTGATCATAGCTCAAGCCAGCATCTTGCTGTTTAAGTTGTGGAAATGATTACTGACAGTCATTCTGTAAGACTTGAGGACTTGCAGGCACAGGTTCCTTGATGGCCAGCCTTGCTCAGGAATGAGTAGTGGCCCAAATGAGATTTGGATGAATACTAGGTTTCCTTTTTACCTTTTCTCATCAGCCTTTTGCAATGGTTCAGTGTCATATGAGGGTACTGAAGACTGGATAAATTAGATGTACTCCTGAAAAGCAGGACTATGGAAGAATGATTGACATGGAAAGTAAATACCACAATAAGGAGATGGAGCATGAAAGAAAGAGATCCAGAGGTAAAGGGAAACCTGTGTGTGGCCACAGATCAAAGCATTGCATAGGCGTGTTGCTCAGATGGGTCTTCTCTGAGAAAGGAATCTGGCTTCCCCATGCTGTGGGGGTGCCGGCAACCTGCAGCTGGACCCCACTGTGGTAACTGGAGGGTTCTGTGAGTAGTTACCAGAACAGCCTGTTAAGAAGGGAGCAAGGACCCCAGATATGCTAGGAAGGGGAGTCAGCCCAACTGATCAGGCGTACGTGTGAGCAAGAAGAGAACAGGAAAGAATCTTTAGGATTTCCTGCAGAAAATGGACACATCTTATAGCACAAGCGATGATGCCATCATTTCTTCTTTCTTGTGGTTAGGACCTTGGGAGAAAGGGATTCTGATTTCTGAACTGAGGCAACAGAATGATGGACTTGGACTACAGAGCAAGATCTGGGAAGATTGTGTTTGCTCAGAGATGAGCTGGCCTAATGAGGAGAGTTTTGTTATTCTTGCTTTTATTTTCTTTCTTTACTCATTTGCATCAATATAGGAAATATACTCCCACAATTCAAAAATCAAGAGTTCAAAAGGGCATATAGCAAAAGATCTCATTCAACACCTGTCCTCCAGTCAGCAGTCAGGAACCAGTGCCATCAGTTTGTATCCTTCCAGAGTTATATTATGTGTGGACAAGTACATTCATGTGGATACACACAGACACACACACTTCCCCTCATTTTTATACAGATGTTCACTATTCTAGACCTTTCTTTTTAAATTTAGTAGTCTTGGAGTTCTTTTTACACCAAGTATGTTTTTAAAAACTTCCTCCTCATATCTATGTCTGCATATTGTTCTACCATCCAACTATAGCCTAATTTATTTAACCAGTCCTCTCTCAGTGGACATTGAGGTGGTTTCCAAGTTTCTGCTATTACAAATAATGCTGCAGTGAATAATCTTGTATATATGTAAAGATATTGATGTGGAGTTTATGGGTCAAGGAGTACGTGAACTTGACATTTTGACAGATATTTCCAAATTGCCCTCTCTAGAACATAGAGGTTATATTCCCATGAGCAATGTAATGCATAAGAGTGCCAGGACAGTATTAAACTGAGCCTGAAAAAAGAAGAAAGAACTAAGTAAAATTATATACAAGATTAACAGGTAAGATGGAATTGGGAACAACTGTGATTACAGGAGGTGCTCAGTAGTTTCACACAGAAAAGAACCATAAAAGAAGAACTTTAATGGTTGGCAAAGTGTGATTAAAAAACAAAGTGAGCTGAGATTACAACACAGGACAGCAATTATAACCTCATAAATGCCACCTAGACATCATGATGTGGGACCCAGAATGGAATAGAGCTACAAAAGGGTCTGCTTTATGGGAGGGAAACAGACCTGTTAAGAGAGGAGATGGGCCAGCCCTGGAGATAAAGAATTATGAAGCTAGGCCAGGTGTAGTGGCTCACACCTGTAACCCCAGTACTTTGGGAGGCCGAGGAGAGTGGATCACTTGAGGTCAGGAGTTTGAGACCAGCCTGGCCAACATAGTGAAACCCTGTCTCTACTAAAACATATGAAAATTAGCCAGGCATGGTATTGTGCGCCTGTAGTCCCAGCTTCTTGGGAGGCAAGACATGAGAATCACTTGAACCTGGGAGGTGGAGGTTGCAGTGAGCCGAGATCACGCCACTGCACTCCAGCCTGGGAGACAGAGCGAGACTCTGTCTCAAAAAAAAAAAAAAAAAATTATAAAGCTAAGTTGAAATGCCAAGCCTGGGGACAGACATACCATAAAACAGTGACAACACATGGCTCAGGAGAATTAAAGCAGAGTAGCCCAGAAGTTTTGGATACACCACACGCTGAGCAGAGGGAGGAAAACAGATGTGTTCCTGATGCAGGTCTCCAGACTGATACACACAAGGGGCAGTGATGGAGGAGGGGGAGCAGCAACTTACTTGGCTAGCTCCTAAATGTCTCCCAGCTGAATTCTGAAGCATTTGAATGTTTACTTGTTTGTTTTTCTCACTTGCTTACCCTCTACTCAGAGGGTAGAAGACAAAACTAGGAAAACTGCCATTCTAGCTCCAATATTGAAGCAAAAGGAGGCACTGGTTTATGAAGTAAAAGTGATAGGTACCTTGAGAGAAAGTGGTCGTTGTTATTTGAATGTTCACAAGGGTGAGCACGGAAAAAACTAGGCATAAACAGACATGCACTGTAAACTTGGGTCAGTCATAACTCTGACAGTTTCAAAATAAAATGGATGGGGAACTCTCAAATAGAGGAAGACCCAAGAATGTTGAACTACTTAAATATAATTCTGACTGTGCAATCTCACAGATAATACCAATAAAAAGGAAGAGCTTAGAGGTGTCTTGAAAGGAAGTAGTTTTCAGAGGGGCTTGTACAAAAGGCAGAAAGGACATACGCTAAAGACAAAAGTGCACCTGCATGACCAGTGTCAGGAAGGGGACATCCCAAACTAAAGGATAATGCTGAGGACAACACAAAGCCACACACACACACACACACACACACACACAGTTATGTTCTTAATAAGAAAAACAAAGAAAAAATGGACTTGATTCCATGGATGCCTCTGACAGGTACAAAAAATTTAGGACAGTAGTCCCCCAAAGTGCTTGCTATAAGTTAACTTTAAGGAATCAGGAAAATCAAATGTTTCTAGAAAACTGGAACCATTTCCTTCTTGATTTTCAAAATGGCAAAAGTGTGATAGATTCAATAGATTTTAGTCTATTGAGTTTGGGGCCAACTCTATGATGGTTTGCAAGAAGCTAGGAGACAAAGTAGTGGGGATTGGTGTCCTCGAGGATTGAGTCACATTAGATTGGCCTTATCAGTTTGGCCAGGAATGTGTCTTGTGGTAGACCAGGTAAATCCACATTTCACTGAAGTGTTGCAAAAACGTTGCTTGGGATAATCTTGTAGACAAGATGGAGGAATGTAAGATGAAGACACTGAAATAGCATATTGGTGCCTGACCGAGTTCAGAGTTTAGGTACATATTGTCATGGATAAGTGTTATGTGTGCCGTATGTCGCCTGTGCATACGTGCTGACACACTGGGTGTTTGGGTAAGGGGAGTCAGTATGTGTATCATGCATATGTGGAGAGGGGATGTGTTTGTGTGTGTGCCCCGGTGTGCACCCACATCTGCTATTGTTTCTGCTTGGATGAAGGGTTTCTTCTAGACTCCATATCTCGGTGTTGACACAACTGTATGGCACAAAGGAGCTGTTGGGGATTTGTTTGAACTGCCAGACAGGCACCTGGATGGGGCAGGCCTGAGGAAAAATGCCATGTCTTTTGGTTCTGGTGAGGAAAGTGGAGGGCTGTCGACAGTGACCACTGGGTGCCACCTCCTCCCTGCCCCATGCACCTCTGTGCTTTTCTCTTAAGGAGTTCTGCATCTGAGAGCTGTCTGACCTGGAGCGCTTTTCTCTTCTTTCTTTTCCTTCCTACAGTCGGTTCTGAATGTGATCAGTGAGCTGCAGGAGCAGATGTGTAGGCTGCAGCTGGACATCCACAGGCAGATTCAAGAGCGCCTGTTACACAGTAGGGACCACCCTGAGGAGGTAGCGGCCAGTGACGGTGTGGCCGAGTCCCAGTCCTGCGGCCAGGACTGTGCCTGTTGGGAGGGGTCACCTGTAGGAACCACACTTAAGTATACCAGAGCATGCGTGTGTGGGGCATTTCACTCGTGGAGGGGCTGGGGTTTCTCCTAACCAGAACAGAGTGCAGTGGCTTGGCATGGATCTGTTGTTACCTCTGGGCAGAGCTTGGACTCACTCAATCCTCTTGGGATGTGAAGTGAGTTCAGTGACCCTCACTGAGCAGGGTCTGAGCAGGTGAGGCCAACCCTCAAACAGGTGGCACTCATCTCCTTAAGGGCTGGGAATGAGGTGCACCAGGTGCTCTGAGTGATGGGGCATTTGTGCCACAGGAAGCCTCATGATTCCCCTTCCCATGTATATGACTCAGATCCTGATTCCTCCTCCCAGGCTGGGAGATTAAACAAAGTTTTGTTTCACATGATTTTTTTTTTAAGGAAAAAAAAGTATTATGAAAAAGAATCCTTTCAAGTTTATGTTTACCCCCAGTGAAAAAATAAAATGCAAGTTTTCATGTGCTGTGAATAATTAAGTCGTCATCTGAATTTCCAGGAAAAATCCCCCCCACGTAATCACATCAGGCTGATTTTATAACCACTGGGCCACGCAGGGCTGTATCTGACTGGGACTCTGGACTTGGCTCTCCACATGGGGATGACCTGGTCCTCTGTGACTTTGCTCATGGCAGGTGATAGCAGCTTCAGCAGAGACAAGCCTATGCCTCTAAGGAGGCCTACTGTTGAAAAGGACTTGGAAGCGCCCCAAGAAAAGACTGAGGTCACAGCAGCCATGAGTACTACAGAGGGTACCCTGGCTCTGTAGGAAGTTACTATGGTCCATACTCAATTAGAGAGCCTGTTGAAAATCTAGACATAGGTTTTGGGGGGAGGGATTCGGTGGGAAAGATTTCCTGCTGCATTAAAGGACAGGGGGAAAATAGGAAAGTCAAGATGTAAATGTAGATTTGGATAGAGAAGCCTTGAGAGGGTGTTGCCCATGACCTATGTTGAGTAGGTTACTCCAGCAAGACTTTTAAAGGAAGGTAAAATGTGCGTGTACTCATGTTGGTAGTCAGTGATGGACAACAAGTAACATGGAAGGAAGAGGATGTTCCAGAGGTCACAGAGCCTGGAGAGGATGATCGCTGTGTACCCACAGTGGCAGCTCCTCAGGCAGTAGGAACCTGCATACTTCCGATTCTGATATCAGCTGGCCTGACACCCTCTCCAACAGACTGAGTAGCCTGGCTAGGATACAAGGCTGAGCAGAAGAACCCCCAACTTGTGGGCATTGGAGCCTCTCAGGCAGGGCCAATAATGTTCTCAGAGAATGATTCAGGGTCTGCTGCAAGTCAAAGCAGGTAACTGAGGCCTTGATATCCAGTGATGCAGATCATGGATGCAATAGCCTTAGTTGAGAAGTTTCCTTTTCCTTTTTTTTTTTTTTTTTTTTTTTCTCCAGCTGGGATTACAGACACTCATCACCACACTTGGCTAATTTTTGTATTTTTAGTAAAGATAGGGTTTCACCATGTTAGCTAGGCTGGTCTCGAGCTCCTGATCTCAAGTGACCCACCCACCTCAGCCTCTCAAAGTGTTGGGATTACAGGCGTGAACCACCGTGCCTGGCCAGAAGTTTTCTTTGTTTTGTTTTTAATGGGCATCAGCAAATGCTCACCTCAGCTAGAAGGCAATCTTAATAAATGACCCTACGAAATTCAAGGGTAAGCAATGTCACTTCGTGGTGGATGATCTCAGAAGGCCAAGACCTCCAGGCCAGTTAAATAATGACTTGAGTTTCACGTGTGCATTCATTGACAAATTGTGCATACCTACTATGTGCCAGGCACTGCAGGATAATCAGAGGTTAGCAAATGCCTCATGGAGTTTACAGCTTAGGAGGAGAGCTAGCTGTTAGCTGTCATACAAATAAATATTTAATTGCATATTATGTAGGAAGTACAAGAGAATATAGCAGAGGGGCCTGATATAGTATGGAGGTCAGGATAGATTTACTCAGGGAGACCTGAAGGATGGGCAGGAGTTAACCTGGCAGAAAATTCCAGACAGAGGGAATGTTACCTGCAAACACCTAAATTGGAGAGAGGAACTGAAAATTATCCATGTGGCTAGAGCATAACTAGGGAGAAAGAGTGATCCAAGAGGCAGGCAGGGAGGTGTCAGGTCATGTGTTGAAGTTTATGAGCTTTGAGAAGCATGGGAGTGCCGTGATCTAATGTATGGTTTGATCATATCACTCCCCCAGATGCCACGGGGTCAACTGCTTTGAGAGGAGCAAGACAACCGAGAAGCAACCAATGAATTGACTGTCCAGGCTGTCAGTGCTAATTGCTAGACCAGAGTGGTGGTGCCTGAGTGGGAAAGAAATGTGACATTCAAGTCGTTTTCCTGAAAGTAGAATTAATAAAACTTGGGGATGAACTGCATACATAGGGGAGGAAGGAGAGGGAGATGCTGAGGATAGATCCTATGTTTCTGGATAAGCTGTTAGAGCGATGGATATGGCATTTAGTAAGATGAGAGTAACTAGGAGGGGAGTTGAGGATTCCACTTGGCACATGACGGTCCGGAGATGCCTATGAGCATCCATGTGATGTTAAGTAGGAAGTTTGTTGTATGAGACTGCAGTTCAGAAAGCCTATGGAAATAATTATCTTTATGCCAATTCTTCTGATGGGAGCTAGTCAGCAGGACTAATTGTCTGTTAAGAGAATCTTGGTTCAAGATAACAGTGCTTAGTGGAGTCATCTTTATAGAAGGAGTAGTTTCACAAACAAGGGTCCTGGAGTCAGAATATAGGGGCTTGAATTCCATGTAAGAGAAAATTGTTTGTGTCACCTCCCCACTCAGCAACCTTCAGTGACTCACTACTGTCCAAAGAATGGCATCAGAACTCATCATATGTATTCTCATCCTCAAGCCTTTACCTTAGGGCCTCACCTTAACTTCTCAGCCTCATCTTCCACTGTGTACCTACACCCATCCTCAGCTCCAGCCCCATGAGTTATCTCCCTTTCTGTCTCCTATCTTTACTCCTCCCTGGATGCTTTCTCCCTCCTTTCTTTCTTCAAACTATTATCTTCCTCTGAACTGGAACACCCATTATGACATCTATATTTGGCCCTTAACGTTTGTTCCCTTAGGGTTTCATTTTTTTCCTCTGTGAGGCCTTCCGGGATCACAGGCCCCTTCTTCTATCTTCCTTCACTCCCAGCACAGAGAGATGCTCCCAATTAGCCTGCTTTCTACTACTTTGCATCACAGGGAAGAAGCTGCTTCATTTCAGCAGCTCTGTTCTTCCCACTCCAAAGCCTCGCCTGCCTGCCTATACTCACGTGTGTGATGCTGGCATACCCCGCAGAGGACATAGATGTCAGAGAAAGGGGCAGGCAGAACAGGTTCTAAAACTAAAAGGAAAGTTTTCACTTTCTTATGTCTGGAATGCACTGGCCTTTGTTTTTTAATGGCCATACAGCTTTCCTGAAACAAGGGTCTTGTTTAAAGATTAAAGCTGCTATGTGGAGCTTGATGTGGTTGCTGCATCCCCTATGCATGAGCTTAACCAAGTTGGTAAATCGAGAGCACATCTTTTAACCATCAGAACTTTGTCTTTCTCCCTCATCCCTCTAGGAGTTACTGCAAGAGCTCAGGCACCTCAAAATCAAAGTGGAAGAATTGGAAAATGAACGGAACCAGTATGAATGGAAGCTAAAGGCCACTAAGGTAAACGGCACTCCTGATGCTTACGGAGAGAGTACGAGGGCCTTGTGGAGAAGGTCTGCATTCCAACTTGGGGGTTTCCAGTAGCCTAAGTTTGAAAATGCAAATCAGCCCTCCAGTGTGGACACACAACAGTGCTCAGATTGGGCAGCAGACAGACTTGATCCAGGAAAGATCCTCATGGAGAAAGCCTGTGAGATTATGAATTGCTCAAGTGTAGTAACCCAGTCTGCTTCCTCTCCCTGCACCCCATAATGCCTGGCTGAAGCTGGACCAAGAAGGGGCTAGGAGTGGGGGAGCAAGTGAGTGGCAAGCAGTGAGTCATGAGTCCTAAAGCAGATGTTGGATGCATCATTTTAAATTCAGTAGTCCCTTCTAGAATCAGTTTTTCAAGAAATAGGCATGCTTTATATTTGGCACAAAATATAATCCTAAAAATGATATAAGCTTTGAATTATTTCTTCAATCAAATCATGTTTCTCTTAAACTAGGGAGCCTGCAATTTAAAGGACACCAAAAATAAATTATATTGTGAAATAAATTTCTTCCATCCCCTCTTTGTTTCTTCCTTCTTTTCCTATACTAAAGTGCAGAGATCAAAACTAGTGGGTTACATGTAGCCCATGAATTTTTTTGGCCTGCACATTGGATTTTAAAACGGTGAATTGTTATTTAAATTTCAGGAAGTTTACATTAGGCTACAGTTAGGTTTCCTTTGGGGAGTATGGGGAGATGGGAGGCTCACACCTGCCTTCCCCTACTGTGTCTGCAGTGCCACCCAAGGGCATTACTGGATCGTTTTTATTAGAATTTTCTTAACTTCTACTTTGTATTTTTATTTTTTGTGCAGGTTAATTGCTAATTATTATAAAAACAGTAACACACACTATAGAGAATGTTCAAAACATAAAAAATTAAAGGAATCAAAAGCACTCATACCACCCAGGTACTACCAGTGCTAATATTTCCTTCCATGTATTCTCTTCTGTTTTAGGTCTGTGTCAGGCCATTCTTGCATTGCTACAAGTAAATAGCTTAGACTAGGTAATTTATAAAGAAGAGGTTTAATTAGCTCAGGGTACTGCAGGTTTTACAGGAAGCATGCTGGTCGCATCCGCTCAGCTTCTAGTGAAGCCTTAGGGAGTTTTCAGTCATGGCAGAAGGCAAAAGCAGGAGCAAGTGAGAGAGACGAGAGGAGGTGCCACAAACTTTTAAACAACCTCATCTCGTGAAAACTCACTCACAATTGCGAGGACAGCACCAAGAGGGTGGCACCACCATTCATGAGAAATCTACCCTCATGATCCATTCACCTCCTGCCAGGGCCCACCTCCAATACTGGGGGTTACAGTTCAACATGAGATTTGGCAGGAAGAAATATTCAAACATCAGGGTCTCCCTATCTCTGTCTCTTAATTTTTATTGTTGATAATTTATGTGCAGTTTTATATCATGCTATTATTTAAAATTTTATGACTTCTCATGTTATCAAAATAAAGCACTGAACATATGTAAATATGTAATCTAGTGTATACATGTAAAATAATTTGATTAATCATTTTACAGATAATGAAATGGATGCACAGAGAGATTTAACTTTCCCAGGATTTTACAGCTATTTGGTACCAAGCCTAGGCAATCAGACCCATCTGTGTCCTGGCCTGTGTGTATCTGAGTGTAGTTGTGTATGTGTATGCTTCACAGGCACCAGCTCTAGGGGCACTGGTTTTGTCCAGTAGCTCAGAACCTTCCATCACAATGCCCCACTCAAACAAGCCCTGTCTTGGGGAAACCTTTGAAGTTGTACACCCTCTGTCATAAAACCAAATAATACTTTTCTTTTTAAATTACCCCAGCTCTTTGCCTTGGCATGTAGACCTTTGAGATGCTAAGGGTTATTTAATAACTACCAGGTGTGGAGCACTTCCTATGTGCCAGAATGTACCAAGCTATTTGCACACATTTGATCATATAATCCATAAAATCACCTAGTGAGGTATATGTTTTTTTATTCTCACTTGACTGGGAAGGAAACAGAGGCTCAGCATGGCCAAGCTGAGGTTCACATCTGGGTCTGTGTCATTCCTGTGCCTTCATGTTGTTTCCAACATCATCCTGATTCCCTGCAGAGAAAACCAGCACTGTTTTTGGAAGTTTTTCACTTTTCTGCTTAAGGCCTCTCAGTCCCTGAAGTGGATTCATCTCCCAGTGCAATGACAGTAGGGCATGGTCCCTGGGTTTAATGAGGCACAGCATCTGCAGGGACTCAGACAGTAGCATACACAGTCAAGTGGCAGTAACATACACAGTCAAGTAGGTCTCTGGAGTGTTCTTGGCCTTCCCAACTGCGGGGACAGAGATCGTTCAAAGGATAACAGAGCCCCTATAGAGTCTGGCCTATTTCTGTGGAAATTGGCACAAGGCAGGTTGGACCCAGTCACGTGGTCTGTAGGGTCCATTGTATATACCTACAGGACCTCCCCTAGAGGCAGGGCTCAGGAAGAAGAGCCCTCATAGTGCCAGGTGCTAGATTCTGTCTTGATCAGTCCACACTGCTGAATTCCCAACTGTGGGGCCAGCAGACAAGCATCAGGTATCCAGATTTCTGACAGAGACCAGTGCCCATCTTGTCCACAAAGAAAGGGAGAAATGGGTGTGGAGAGGTACAAGAAAAGTTAAAGGAATATCTTTCAAGAATCATCTGGCCTTTGTAGAAATGGATGTTGAGACTCCCAAAGCTAATATCTTCAGAAGCCATTGTCACCATGAGTCATAAGCCCATGGGCATCTTTGCCTTGAGTGAGCTCTGATAAACTGCTCCATAGCTGCATGTCTCAGCAAGCGGGTTGCACAGCAGGACCCAGCTCTTGGCCTCTGTGAGTAGAGGGGCAGTGCTTCATTATGAACTTTGGAATAAGGAAACCCTACCCCTTGTCATCTCTTTATATGGTCATCCCTGTCCTATTTGGGGGATGTTAGGGAAGGTGATTCAGAAACCCTTGAGGTGAGCTCAGGGAGCCCAAGCCTGGTAAGAGTGGCCTTCATCTGTCCTGTTAACTCAGAAGCAGACATGCGGTGGTGGGTGGAGCCCTGACACTGGAGCAGGCAGGCCAGGGTTTGCATCCTGGCCTGGTCACCAAGTAGCTCTGTGACTGACACAGAATCTTGTATTACTCCCGTTTGCTCCCTGATGACTTACGGAGATATTGTTTCCTCAGGTGGTTTCTTGTGAGGATTTGATGTAAGAAAGTGAGCGCAGGGGCTGATCAGGGTGGGTGCTCAGTCTTTGTGCTGAAACTGAACACAAGGCCTGTCCAGCAACAGAGTTGCCAACAGGGCCAGTATTCACTTAATTACTTGGGGTTGTTCAAATATTAACTTGGGCCTTTGTGGAAATGAACAGCTCATACTATGACCTTCAGGACCAAAGGTGGGACATGATAGGGCCAACACATGGGGAAGGGGTGGCCAGAGGAGAAGCCTTTGCTGTCTTTTATTGACCAACTCCACATTCGATGCTCATCCCTTTTCTTACCTGGTTTGATGCAGAGAGAATTGAACCAATTATCCACAAAGAAAAGAATAGGATGAGAGGAGCAAATAGCAGTAGCATTTATTGAGCTCTTAGTATATACTAAATATTGGACTAGGTCGTTCATAACCATTATCTTAAGCCTTATTGCAGTCCCATGAAGTAGGTGTAGTTTTTCCCATTTTATAGGTGAGCTGAGACTCAGAAAGGTTAACTTACTTGCCCAAGGTCACCCAACTAAAGAGAATCAAGGTTTGTTTGACTCCAAAATCCAGGTACCTCTTGGGACAGGACCTGTACAATTCTGATCTCCTAATGAGTATGGGAAAGCATGAACAACCACACCTAGTGTTGTGTATGAAATTTAACCTGCACTACTTAATTGCGACCTGGGAACCATCTAGTGCAGCTGCCTGTGTGTGTGCAAATATGAATGTATGTGTGTACTTATGAGCTGTGTATACATGCTTTTTTGCCACAGTATGTAAATTAAGCACTCCTGAATGTTTGTACATCTATATATGAGTGAACATGCACACATGCCTGGACATTGGAGAGAGGCAGTGACTGTGCCCAAAGGGTAGGAGCGTGTTGAAGGAGGGAGCCCTTGGCTTACCTTTTCTCCACCAGTGGTGATTTGGCTTCTGCTGTATTTTCTGTGTGGGTTGGAAAGATGAAAGCTGCATGCACTTATTACAGTGGTGTCTCTAAATGTTATTGCATGAGTATCTTGGGAGAAGGAAGACCACATCCAGAATATGCTCCTCTGCACCAAGGACAGCCCTCCCATTGCACACAATCCCAACTCCTCATCACAATCCCAGTCCTCACAGGGCAGGGGAGAGAAAACCTGGTCATGTAGGAAGATGCAGGGGAAGAAGCACATTGATGTCCAGAGCTGTGGGGGAGGGCCAGGATGGCCTAGAAGAGTGAGTTCAGTCAGCAGAGTTCCACCTGTAGAGAGGGCAGTGAGCCCCTGCTACTGCTCACCTCTTCTCCTAACTCCTGATTCACCCTGGTGCCTGATGGGCTCTGGACTCTGACGAGAGGCACTTCATCATGATTTAGCAGTCCTTCTGACCTGGTAGGGATCCTCTGTTGCTTTTCCAGGCTGAAGTCGCCCAGCTGCAAGAACAGGTGGCCCTGAAAGATGCAGAAATTGAGCGTCTGCACAGCCAGCTCTCCCGGACAGCAGCTCTCCACGGTGACCACACAGAGAGAGGTGACTAGCTTGGCTGTGACAAAATGCAGTTGTCTGGGTCCCTGGGCCTACTCTTATAAGTGAGCCTGTTTTTCTATAAATGAGTGTGCATATGCTTGTGTGTATAGCCATGCTAATGGACATGCATATATGTGTGCAAGCATGGCCAAGTGAATGGATGCACCAGTTTGTGTGTTTGTGTGTGTCCCTATAATGCAGCACTATTGTGGAATCATTCCCATGGAACTCTCCCCTAACTAGAAGGCTTTTTTCAGATGCACAGAAGTTCTGTGCAGCCACCTCTGGAGCTTTTACTGAAAATGCAGGAAATACCTAACTCTCTCATTTGATTGAAAGGCCTTACTTCTGTATCATCACCAAAGGGGAGGCTTTAGCAATTTATTCAGTCGTTTCATGGAGATCTGCCTGATGCTTGTATAAGGCCCTGAGATTACAGAAACAAGTCAGTTCTTTTTCATTCTTGAGGTTTCAAATCTTACCTCTCAGAAACACCTTTCCTGGCCACCCTAACTCAAATAGGTGGTCCCAGTCCTATTATTCTCTAACTCCATATCCTTTCTTTTTCCTGCCTAGCACTTATTATAACTTACCAGTGTTGTGTGTTATCCCCACTCTGGGGCAAGGACTATATGTTTCTTGTTTAAGAGCGTATCCACAAAGCCCAGCACAATATTCGGCCCATTGTAGAAATATTTCTTGTGGAAATATTTCATTGTAGAAATATTTCCCTAAGAAATATTTCTTGAATAAGTGAAAGGATGGTGAATGGTCCCTGAGGAGTTCAAGTCTTGCTGATCAAAAATAGAGGATAAATCCTCAACTACTGTAATAAACACATAAATCTTTATGGCTGTTTGCCATGTATACAAAATGATCACACACCTTTCAACTTCTCCACTCACTACCAGGCTGCAGAGCAATGCTGAAGATCATATAGTCCTACGGGTTGGTGTCACTACCTAGTCACATCCTGGCCTCAGCACTGCTTAGCTTGGATCCCCAGTTGGGGTGTGGAAGCCATGCAACAATGGCTTAGGCTGGAGAAGGAAATTAGTTATCAACATGCTCATCCCTCTCCTAGCTTTTCTCAGTGTCCGCCCAAGCCATTGGCTGTGTTGCCTACCTGCCAAGGCCTGCTTGTAGAGGCCGGGCTCTACTAAGACAACCTGGACTATCTCTGATGCTAAGCCTGGACAGAGAGTGCCCCATGTCATGACTTCTAGGCCAGGCAGCCTTCCCAGTCTACCCCTCCTCTCCCCACAGTCTGAGCCTCCCAGGCCCGACCCCACTCCATTACTGGGTACTTTCTAGAGCTGGTCCTTGGGTCATTTGCTGTCGAAGTTAGGTTCTGACCAGTGGATCAGGGTTTGCCAGTCTTCATATGAAGCTTACTGCCCTCCCCAGCAAAGTGAGCTGCAGAGCTGATATTAGCTACCCAGAGCCTAAATAATGAGCAAGCGATTATCCACTTTATTCTGAAAATTCATCTCCACAACTGTTTACACAAAGTCCATAGATCTACTGTTGCTATTCTTGTTAGATGTAACAAGCATCCCAAAAGAAAATGGGAGGCCTATATATTCCCTTGACTCCTGTACTTTTTTTTGATATAGACATCCCTATTCCCATTTAGGAGGAGGCATAGATCCTTCTTTGAACAATCTAGCTACGTGCCAATTCCTAGAGTATCTGGCAAATGACCTCCAGCTTCCTTAGGCTCTCCAAAACAGTTAAGGAATCAACAGAGTCCCTGTTGGGTCCAAACTGAGAGAAGGCTGCGGGTTTTCCACCGCAGACCGACAGATTTCTCAGCCCATAGGGAAATTCTGGTTTATGATGAAATAAGATTGTTCATCCTTAACCCAGCATTTGCATATATGTATCTATCCCAATACATCTAAACATTTGTTAGTCAGTTTTGACTATATCATTTCAAATTAAGCCAAGTACCAACTCTTTTACATAATTTTTATTTCCCAGTCTTCACTCAACTGTAGATTCTTTTAATGTTAAACTCTCCTCTTCCTACGATTTGTCAGACTGTATGATTTTCTTCAAAGCCAGCCAGAAGCCCAGGTACATGCCTACTCAAGTTGTAAAGGATAAAAATGTCTATATTCTTAGGAGATGTTGGTTTTGAAAGATCTGTGTCACCTCAAGTACATGGGCATTTTGATTTTGCCCATAAATGTCTGTAAAGAGAAGACAGCATACTGGATTCCTTCATTTAGTAGTCTAGCAAATATTTAAAGAGAATGAGTCTGTGGCAGACACCATCCTGGCCTCTTTAAAGAACTAAAAGAGCCATGTTCACATGGAAAGTCTTCATTTGAACTTGGGAGGCATCATAGCAAGTGTGGATAGCTGTTTGCATTTATATAAATAATTATTTCTATACCCGAATTCTTTTAGACCAAGAAATTCAACGTCTGAAAATGGGGATGGAAACTTTGCTGCTTGCCAATGAAGATAAGGTGAGATGGTCATTGGGTAGCCTTGTCTTTTCCATGCTTACATCCCTGGCTCTGTTTGGTCCCTGCTGGTCTCTGATATTCTGGACAGGGCCATACTTATTATGCCATTGACATAGGGGTATGTCAGGAGAATGACTTATGCCTCCTAGAGACCTGGCCTCAGCCACCTGTTTTTAGCTTTGAGAAATGGAAAGTTTGTCTAAATGGAATCTCCTAAAGGCAGATTATAGCCCTGCCTGTTCCTGCTGGTGTGGGGGGAAAAAAAATACTGCTGCTGCTGTGATCACTGCCAATATCATAGCTCTTGCTGGAATTCCTAGCAAAATAGCCCCCCCAATCTCCCATATGCATGATCTGACAATAGAACCATCATAGAGACACTTGGCAGCATGCTGTGCCTCAGTTTACTCTGCCATCTTATATCCTTTGCATCTAATTTTGGCACAGTCATAAATAGCCACCTCTATAAATAAAGAGTACCTGGCTGGTATAAACATCATCTCTGAGGATCACAACCCTTCATTTTACAGATGAGGAAACAGACTCAGAGTACTTAAGTAATTTGGCCTAAGGTCAGGTAACTAGTAAATAGCACAGCCAGCTTTCACACCCAAGTTTATCTACGACCTGTGTGGTCTCCCAAGTTCCTTTCAAGGCCTTTGCCTTGAATGAAACAATCTTCTCTGGGAATTTACTCTGCAGTATGAGGTATCTCAGACTCCTAGGGAACAAATGAGTATATTGGGATAAATATGACAGCTTTATTTTAGTCTTTTTTTGTGTCGCTCCAGTGGGCAACACTAGGACCAGGAGGCAGATTTCAATGACCACTTCAGGAAGGTAGGAAGACAGTGAGTTGCGTGCTTCTGAAAATGTTTAAGCCCTGTGAAGGGTGTCTCAGATGACTCACAGTCTTCAGGTAGAGTCGTGAATGCCTGCAGATGCCTATGAGGCAGACCACTGAAATCCCAGCTCTGTGGAATGGGGCCTGGACACTCTTTTCCTTTGGTTCCACGTGGGATTTCTTCTCCTTGTGCCCAGAACATAGCGTGGGTCCCAAAATGAAATCATCTGAGCTGCCAGCGTAGCATTAATCTAAATCTCTGCTCACACTGTGGCAGGACCGTCGGATAGAGGAGCTTACGGGGCTGTTAAACCAGTACCGGAAGGTAAAGGAGATTGTGGTGGTCACTCAAGGTAAGAGCAAGGGCAATCCTATCATTGTCTCTGAAAGATATTCCATCAGCTGTGTTAAATCCAGGGGCAGTCCTGCTAGCAGCCGTTTCACCTCTATTTCGGAGAAGACTCCCTACTGGAGAACAGAGCTGTTTAGACTTTTCTGCATGATGAGAAATTAGCAGTTGTTGATTTCCAGAAATATTACCAAATGGAAGTCAGCTCAGGGCCTTCAGGGACTATCCAGATCACCAAGAATATAAAGCCTGTGAATTCCCCATCCTTGGAGGGTCTCTTATGCACCTTCCCAGGACACACCTTAGAGGCAGCAAGTGCAATTAAACCTGGATCAAAAATCAACTCAGTGCTGTCATTGAGGATTAGAGCTCATCCACCTCCTAGAAAATCTAAAGCTCCGCAGCAGACTCAGAGGGCCCTCTGGGAGCCTTCTTCGAGTTGCTGGGCCTGAGTTGCTATAGGAAGTCACAGGACAGAGAGAGCTGCTGTGTTTTATATTTGCTGCCCAGACTGAATGCAACATGCAAGCAGCATCAGGGTTCTTATGGGCATAGTGGTGCATGTGCCAGGCTGCCTTCACTGTTCATGCCATTGACCTGGGCTTCCATCATAGATCCTGAGGAAGCAGCTGTTTCACAGCACAGGGCTGCTTTGAAGGATATTCAGGAACCTCTGATTCTGGCTGAGCTTCTGCCTCTTCTTGGGAAGAAGCCAAGCCTCTGCCAGGATGTGGCTGACTGGTCACTGACCAGGGCCTCTGCCAGCCCTCACACACAGCCCTCTTTTTTTTTTTTTTGAGATGGAGTGTCACTCTGTCACCCAGGTTGGAGTGCAGTGGCACAATCTCAGCTCACTGTAACCTCTGCCTCCCAAGTTTAAGCAATTCTTATGCCTCAGCCTCCTGAGTAGCTGGGATTACAGGCACCTGCCTGTAATTTTTGTATTTTTAGTGGAAATGGGGTTTCAACATGTTGACCAGGCTAGTCTGGAACTCCTGACCTCAAGTGATCCGCCTGCCTCAGCCTCCCAAAGTGCTGAGATTATAGGCGTGAGCCACTGCACCTGGCCTCACAGCCCTCTTTTTAAGATCATGGATCAAGCCACTCTCAGGGCTTTGATTGCCTGTAGCTAAGGAGTGAGAAGTTTGGAGGCAGGGGGTACCTTACCTCTGTTCTGCAAATAAACTTTGACCTTGAAATGATCCTGATGCCAGCCCTTGCTCAGATGCCCTGAAGATTCTTCAGAATCACACTCTTACTGTCCCTTTATATATTTCTTAGTCCTTCTTAATGAAGGGGAAACAATGTTAAAATTTTGCGGTACGATTATAAGTTTCTAAACAATTCACGTAGTATGAATTCAACAATTCACTCTTACTGCATTAATGCTTGCAGGGCCTTCAGAGAGAACTCTCTCAATCAATGAAGAAGAACTAGAGGGAGGTTTCAGAAAGTGGAACACTACAAATAAGGGCCCTGAAGAATTATTTAAACAAGAGGTACTGTGTTTCCATCCATGATGTAGGGTTTCAGCAGCTCCTCCAAGCTTGCCCTAAGCTTGAGGGAGGATCTAGTCAGACATGTGTCAGGTACATATCTTGGCAGGTGAATACTTAAATTTAATAAAGTGCCCCTCAGGCTGTGGTGGGGATAGGGGAGCAAGAGGCTGAGGCTCTGGCCTGTGCTCTGGTTGGAGGCAGCATGGTGGATACTGGAACTTTCAAGGATAGAAGTTCTTCTTTTTAATCAGGCTGCTAGTTTATTTTTATCTTTTTTTTTTTTTCTCTGGAATGTAAGCATAGACCAAAGGTGGTGTTTGATTTATCTACCACCCTTTCTCCAAGGTCTGCAGTAATGCCTGATACCCAGTAGAATTCAACAAATATTTGTTGAATGAACGAACATGTCTTGCTCATTTAGAGGAATCAACTGCAACCTCTGAAATGCTGCGTTCCTTCCTGACAGATATGCCCTTCAGCCCCTATAGCCAGGACACAGATTTTCCTTCTCATCTATTTCATTTGTTTAAAATCTGGTCCTATTGTATGACTCTCTCTAGACTTAAGCTAGATGCAAATAAACAAAACCTCAGGTGAAGGAGGGGCTTCAGCCTAGGGTCCAAAAGATTCCTGAAACTTCAGACTATCAAGCTGAAAAGAATCTTAGTGCTTCAGTTCAACCTTTTTAATTAAGGAGCAAAAGCATCATCCAGTGAGCCAGTTATTGACTCAGAACAAGCACACCAGATTGCTGGCAATTACAGAATAGCGGTGTCCAAGTCTTACTGTATACCTCCATGTGGTCACTGTGATGAACAATCTATCTGGCAGAATCTGGACTTGAACCCAGGTCTGACCACAAAGCCTAGGCTTTTAAAACTATACTGTAATGCCAGGGTTGTTCTTATAGTAGACCAAGAGGATGCTAGGATCTAGAGAAAAGAGGCAGTACTGGAGACTGTGTTCTTTCATAACCACCATTAGCTCAAGGTGGCTCCGCCTGTGATGCTAGGTGCACTACTGAAGGCACAGTGTTGTGCTAGGTGCAATACTGAAGACACGGGACTGTATTCTTTCATACCATCATTAGCTTGTGGTCGTTCCACCTGTAATGTTCTTTCCTTTCTTGCCTTAACCAGTTTTCATTTCTCAAAATTCAGCTCAGCTGTTCTCCTCTCCAAAGCTTTCTCAGCCTTCCCATCAGTGAGAGGGAGCCCCTCTCTCCCACTATTCCCATATTGTGTTACAGGTGTTGGAGCCAAAAGAACATTGCACATTGTTCTGTTCTCCTAATTTACTTGTCTGTCTCCCAGATGTGAGGAGTGCTAGCTCCAGACCTGGCACAGGGCCTGGCAGGGAGTAGATGTTGCTGATGTTTATTGGGTGACCATATCAAATGGGATTCTCTCATTGAAAGCAACAAAATTTGGCTCTGGCTAACCTAAGCCAAAAAGAATTGTTTTTAAAAGAGTGTGCAGTGGCTTGCTGAATGAAAGGAAAAGCTGAAGAACCAAGCTCAGGAAGGGAAGGAGCAGAAAAAGCCCAAGAACCCAGGTCTCAGGACTCTACTGCTGGGATATGAACATGATCTACGCTCTAGGGCCCAGGAAGGAGAGGCAAGCTGGCCCAGATGGACTGATAGGCCTACCACGCCCCCTTGGCATCTTGAAAGAGCAAGGCATCTATAATGATGTATCCACTATGGCTGTACCCAGGGAGGAAATATCTCCCTAAAAGGAATCATGTAAAGAAGGGGGAAAGATGGTGGGTGGTCCCCAAACAGACTGTCCTCTACCATGACTCTTCTGTCTCTGATGCAGATGCCTCTGAGATGTAGCTCTCCTACAGTGGGGCCACCTCCATTGCCACAGAAATCACTGGAAGCCAGGTAAGAGACCTGGGCATTTCCCCACAGCCAGTGTGCTCTCAGGCTTGCCTTGGGGCTGCCGAAGTGGATGGTGAGGGCCGTGAATGGTAAGCATGGCCACTGCATCCTAGGTGCACCTGCCCATCTGTTGTTAGGGGCAGTTACAAACCAAGCCTACCTCTTTTGGCCACAGAGGGGCTTCTCATCCTTCAGGCTGAAGGTGTGGATCATTGTCACTGAGAAAGGATCTGGCCAGGGATTGGAGCGTCAGAGGAGAGGTGGCTGCAACTCATCTGTGTCTTACAACAGCTCCTCAGAGCTGAGAGCATCGTGTGATGTGTGTTGCTTTTGTCAGCCTCTGCTTCCTGCTCTTAGAGCGAATTTAGCCCTTTGGCAATCAAAGCTCTCCAGGGATGGCCATGTCTTCTCATAGCAATTGGTCTAATTGCTTTAGGGATGCTTCACAACAATGAACTAATAATGGGCTCACCTCTGAGGTCATTTGACTGCCATCTCTCTTGTTCCCTCTAAAATAAACCTAAATCTAGTTCCCTAGGCCTGCACTTTAGCACACATTTTGAAATTGAGCCCCATGTAAGGGTAACATGGAGGCTTCACTACAAAGAACAGGCTGCCTTTCAGCTAAGGTGTTGGGGCAGATGACCACAAGCATCACAGAAACTCCCCAGAATGGTGCTGAGTCTCCAGAGCCTGCACTCTGAGTCCACTTTCCAGAAAGCAGTTGTTCCCTTGAGCCTTTAGCCCAGAGGAAAATGGTAATGTTAAAGAAGTTGATCAGGCAATCCTTAGTTTTGGAGAATAAGAATTGTGGTTTATGAGTTCACTGAGGGAAGGTCAATACCAAGGAACTCAGACTGACCAGATTTACAAGAGACTAATATTTGTTTAAATGATGACTTATTTGTATAAACTGAGAAATATGACTGCCAAGGAGACTTGGCACAGGTTACCCTTGTGACCACTGGTGGCATTGCCTCTTGACACATTTGGTGCCCTTCTCTGCAAAATAGACCCTGAAAGAACCAAATGAGTCTAAGCAGACTAGATGGGCATGCAGATCCAGAGCAGAGTGTGGAAGGGTCCTAGCAGGTGATGTTCTAGAGCCATGGCTGGCTAATGTGTTCATCTGCACTCTGAGGAGGCCCAGGTCCCTGCTCCCTGGTGTCTGGATTACTCTTAGAATCAGAGTAATCAGTGCCTTTCCGCTCTTTTGACACTGTAGACCTTGGTCTTTTATGACCACACAATTGTCACCTCAGTGCAGCAGAATTGAGTGTATTCTGGCTTTTTGTGCAATGTCAAGAACATTTCATTTGGATTTAAGTGACCCCCTCATGCCCTTGCTAACACATTATTGATCCAGTCTATCCCCCAAGGTGGGCCAGTCTCATTTTGTATGTAAAGGCTATTATGAGAGGGTAATTTTTTTTTTTCAATGACCTTGAACCTAAGCCCAAGACCACTGGTTAAGCATTTGAAATGGCGTCTGCATGAGTGATAACATGTACCTCCTTCTCATAACTATTTCTTTCTTTTGTGTTTTTTTCAGGGCTCAGAAAAAGCTCTCTTGTAGTCTAGAAGACTTGAGAAGTGAATCTATGGATAAGGTCAGCTCATCAACCTATCCTTAAAGATGACTGAGTTACTTTTTTGGGCCTAGCATAGTACTGGGATATATACAGGCAGGTCCTGGTCCCTACCTTGTAGAGGATTTTATAAAGTTGTTGGAGAACCAGGAATTACATGAACATTTTGAGAAAATTAACCAACTGGGTATGGCCCAAAGCATCTTATAGGAAGGACAATTCAGGAAATGCTGCCTGGAATTGATGAGAGAAGATGTTGAGGTCGGCAAAGCTTGGTTAGAGTCTGCCGGGTACCAGCAGGTTTTGGGAAATGGTGGGGAGTAGAACGAGGTAAGGTCAGAGCCATGAGACAGATCAAGCCAGGGAAGATCTTGACTACTAGTCCTATATCCCTGGGGCACTTGGGGACATCATACCGATTTTTTAATGATGAATTAATGTGAATAAAGGAGATGATCCCAAGGGAAGATGTGAGATCTTCAGGATGTTGGAGAGTGAGCTGTTGTAAGAGTCTATGGAGGAGGGTTTTGTGGCTCCTTATATGGGAGTAGCCCTTGATCATGTGGGTGGACCTCATCCTGCAAGGGATAGTAGCAGGCTCTTGAGCTTGGTCATTAGAGACCAAGGGAACCTGCCCTGATAGAGACCCTTCAGTGAGCCTGTGCTGCATACCATCCCTTGGTCTCCAATAATGTTCATCAGCCTCCTTGTTGATACAGTGGAGAACCATAAAGGCTGAAGTTGGCAGGAGCCCTGGGCTTATTCAATGGCTCTGGTCACGTGTCTCTTGGTTGCCATGGTCATGTTGCTGGCAGCTGCCCAGGACATCTGTCCATGGAGTGGGATGGGGATCTTTCCTGCCGTGGATGATGATTACTTGACATGAAGATGTGGAGGGAGGGGGTGAGCCTTTCAGATTTAAGCAAACAGGTAGTCCTGAGTTGTTGCTGTTTGTGAATAACACGAGTCTCTTTTTCTCCACATAAACGAAATCCTCTTGTTACTCCATAGTGTATGGATGGGAACCAGCCCTTCCCGGTGGTAGAACCCAAGGTACGTTGACTTCATGCCCCATCGCCTATTTGTGCTTACACTGTTTGCTAGTATTTTAACTTAGCACGTCATAGTTTTCCTAACCTTAAAATGTGCTAACTGTAAGGAGTAAGAGGGCAAGAGGAAAGAAGCAACTTTTCTCTCCCATTTTAATTTTATGTGCACTCAGCTATTTAATATGCTTTCACTACCATTATCTGTGGGACAGGATTTATTATTATCACCTCCATTTTGTAGGCTCAGATAAATTAATCTTTAACAAAGTAATCCAGATTTAATCACTGGGAAGGGGATTGCTACGATCTCAGCACACTGAAGAATGTGATAGCTCTCATCCTTTCTGGACTGATACGTCATGGTTAAAAAAACACGAGTGTATACTCAGTCCCGCTTTGATGAACAAGTCATGTTATAAAAATTTCATTAGGACTGATTTTCTCCAGGGAAGCCTGTCATGGAAGAGGATTAAGTTTTTAGGCCAGTGCACAAATGTTGAGCCCATAAAGAAATGAAGATTCATATCATTAGCATTATTTCAGCCACACCCAACGACCATTTATAACATTATATGGAAAATGTATTGTGAGGCTGATGGCATTTCCCTTCTCTGTCCCCTGCTTCCATGTCCATATGAAACATGGAGCTTCTCATTGCTTTCTGACTTCTGCCTGAGAGGGTCATTTTGTTTTCACATCCATATGGTGAGTCATATGAGGCATCTCTGCTCCTCCACATCTGTGTAAGAGAAAGATCTTTTCTGCACATCTGCATCTATGTAAGGGGCTTCTCTACACTTCCATATTTGTAGCAGTTGGTGCTTCAAGTGGGCAGCCATTCCTTGGGCCATCTGAACTGTACAGCAAAAGTCTTCTGCCTGCTCCCCTGCCCAGGTGCTCTGGAACACAGGCCCTTGAGCCTGGGGTTGGTGTGGTCCCTTTGTGAATTGAAAGGCTTCCTATGGAGACAGCTGTTAAATCGCTCAGCAGTCCCCCCTCCCACCTCAGCTTCACAGAGATCATTCGCAGGTGTTTCTAAAGCACACCTGTAAGTGACCACCTCCTCCTTTGGAAACATGCCCAGCTCACAGGCTCAAGGTTTAAGATGCCAATTTGATTACCAAGAAATATGAGTGATGTGGGACTATTTATAAAGGAAAAAATGCTCCAGATTAAAAGATTAATTCTTTTATGGTTTTGACCATAATCACAATCTTATACAACCTCAGTAATTCAACATGGTCACCCCTCTCCCCTCACCCACATACACCACTGTCCTCCCCAGAACTGCTCCACAGGTGCAGAACCGTTCCACAGCCATCTTTCTGCAGCATTCCTAACTTTGGTATCTGGCCCTTGCTTAAACTGGCTCTTGCTTTCTGTGACTGAGAGCTCATTTCATTGTAAGACATCCTTTGTATTCTTTTCTACCTCTGTGAGCTTCTCTAAAATGTGCATCTGCTGATCCTCTCTCTCCGTGTCTAGCCCATGGAAAAAGTCAATCTCCTTTACTTCTGACAGTTCTGGAATTTAAGTCCCTCTTGCCCTCTCTGAGTGCTCTGTTCTCTGTGCTGAACATCACCTTCTCATGTGCATGGATCACAAGCCTTTCCAGCTGCTACTTAGTCTTCTTAGGATCAGCATTAGTTTCTCAATGTATTCTTCAAGTTGTGCCCTGGACCAGACTTGGAGTGTGATATTCTAGATGTAGTCTCACCAGCGCCTGCCTTGGTCTAAGGACTGCTCTTCTAGATTGCTGTTTCTTTAGGCCCTGGGTATGTGATATTTCCTGTGTTTTTCTCCTTATCCACTGTCCACTGTGTGCTAGGCCCTGTGGATATGTTATTTCCTGGCAAACTTGAGGCAGGAATTGTTATTCTCCATTTAGAAATGATCAAACAGAGGTCCTGAGAGGTGGAAGAGAAAGAGCTTTGTCTGAGTTGGTCTGACTCAAAGGCTAGGCCCTTTCCATTCTGGAGTGCTGCTTCTCTGTTCTAATTTAAAGCAGCTGGGTAATCAGTTCTATACTACTCCCTTGGCTGGGGCTTCTGTTCCCCCACAGCCAGGAGGATTGTTCTTTTTGGAGACTGGAGAAACAGAACTGGAGTTGAGCATCTGCGTCATGTCCTGACATTGCACTGCCTTCCACATCAGTGAGTCATTTCTTCCCAGCTCTTATTCTTGGCCTGAGCAGAGCTCAGAGAGTCCTTTCCATTGTCACTGATTCATTTTTGCTATCTTTCTTATAGGTCTGGGCTGCCTTTTAAACCCCATCCTTGGGTTAGGTATGTGTTCTCTTTGCATCTCAGCTCCTCAGGGAGTTCCCCGGGTGGCCCACTTGGCTCCTTGGCTGTCTCTACCCCGCCTTGAGGGAGCATACATGATGATGCAACCAGAAACCTGTTTTTGAGAGCTCTTCCCCCCTCCCATATGTCCTATATAATAGGGAGCTTGGAGTCATGTCCTTCAGGTCTCTAAAATTTTTGAACACTACCTTCTCACAGTCAGTGGTTCCTGGGTTTGACTGCATTAGTATAATCTGAGCTAATCTGAGATGCTTGTTAAAAATATAGACATCTGGGGTGTGCTTCCAGAGGGACTGAATCAGGGACTGGGCACAGGAGGGATCTGGGAATTCATGTTGTTTTACAAGTGCCGCAGGTAATTATGAAGAGCAGCCAGCACATGAACTACCATTTGGAAACTGTGGGTCTTGACCACATGTCTGATCATGTCTAATCTTTATGTCATGGGTCATCACAAACTTGAAAATCTCATGGCCTTCCTCTCTTAAGGTTCTAGTTACTTCTCCTCTACCAGCCAGTTCTTCCAGAATTCTTTCAGAATTCAGTTTCCTCTTCCTGTATCTCTCCTTTCTGAATTATTTTTAGGGAGTTATCGTCAATGAATGAACTGAATCTCAAACAATTTCTAGGACATATATTTATAAGCAAATTGAATTGGAAATATATTGGATATTTGGCTTTTAGCTAAGTGGAACTTCAGAAGATGTCTCAGTCACAGCAGCCTTCCATTACTGTTCTGACTTGTCAGTTTGAAATCTGTTTGTTTTTCTTTTTTTTTTTTTTTTATTTATTTATTTACTTTTTTTTAAAATTTATTTATTATTATTATACTTTAAGTTGTAGGGTACATGTGAATAACGTGCAGGTTTGTTACATATGTATACTTGTGCCATGTTGCTGTGCTGCACCCATCAATTCCTCATTTACATCAGGTATAACTCCCAATGCAATCCCTCCCCCCTCCCCCCTCCCCATGATAGGCCCCGGTGTGTGATGTTCCCCTTCCTGAGTCCGAGTGATCTCATTGTTCAGTTCCCACCTATGAGTGAGAACATGCGGTGTTTGGTTTTCTGTTCTTGTGATAGTTTGCTAAGAATGATGGATTCCAGCTGCATCCAAGTCCCTACAAAGGACACAAACTCATCCTTTTTTATGGCTGCATAGTATTCCATGGTGTATATGTGCCACATTTTCTTAATCCAATCTGTCACTGATGGACATTTGGGTTGATTCCAAGTCTTTGCTATTGTGAATAGTGCTGCAATAAACATACGTGTGCATGTGTCTTTATAGCAGCATAATTTATAATCCTTTGGGTATATACCCAGTAATGGGATGGCTGGGTCATATGGTACATCTAGTTCTAGATCCTTGAGGAATCGCCATACTGTTTTCCATAATGGTGGAACTAGTTTACAATCCCACCAACAGTGTAAAAGTGTTCCTATTTCTCCACATCCTCTCCAGCACCTGTTGTTTCCTGACTTTTTAATGATTGCCATTCTAACTGGTGTGAGATGGTATCTCATTGTGGTTTTGATGTGCATTTCTCTGATGGCCAGTGATGATGAGCATTTTTTCATGTGTCTGTTGGCTGTATGAATGTCTTCTTTTGAGAAATGTCTGTTCATATCCTTTGCCCACTTTTTGATGGGGTTGTTTGTTTTTTTCTTGTAAATTTGTTTGAGTTCTTTGTAGGTTCTGGATATTAGCCCTTTGTCAGATGAGTAGATGGCAAAAATTTTCTCCCATTCTGTAGGTTGCCTGTTCACTCTGATGGTAGTGTCTTTTGCTGTGCAGAAGCTCTTTAGTTTAATGAGATCCCATTTGTCAATTTTGGCTTTTGCTGCCCATTGCTTTTGGTGTTTTAGACATGAAATCTTTGCCCATGCCTATGTCCTGAATGGTACTACCTAGGTTTTCCTCTAGGATTTTTTATGGTATTAGGTCTAACATTTAAGTCTCTAATCCATCTTGAATTAATTTTCATATAAGGAGTAAGGAAAGGATCCAGTTTCAGCTTTCTACTTATGGCTAGCCAATTTTCCCAGCACCATTTATTAAATAGGGAATCCTTTCCCCATTTCTTGTTTCTCTCAGGTTTGTCAAAGATCAAATGGCTGTAGATGTGTGGTATTATTTCCGAGGACTCTGTTCTGTTCCATTGGTCTATATCTCTGTTTTGGTACCAGTACCATGCTGTTTTGGTTACTGTAGCCTTGTAGTATAGTTTGAAGTCAGGTAGCGTGATGCCTCCAGCTTTGTTCTTTTGACTTAGGATTGTCTTGGAGATGTGGGCTCTTTTTTGGTTCCATATGAACTATAAAGCAGTTTTTTCCAATTCTGTGAAGAAACTCATTGGTAGCTTGATGGGGATGGCATTGAATCTATAAATTACCTTGGGCAGTATGGCCATTTTCACGATATTGATTCTTCCTATCCATGAGCATGGTATGTTCTTCCATTTGTTTGTGTCCTCTTTTATTTCACTGAGCAGTGGTTTGTAGTTCTCCTTGAAGAGGTCCTTTACATCCCTTGTAAGTTGGATTCCTAGGTATTTTATTCTCTTTGAAGCAATTGTGAATGGAAGTTCATTCCTGATTTGGCTCTCTGTTTGTCTGTTACTGGTGTATAAGAATGCTTGTGATTTTTGCACATTAATTTTGTATCCTGAGATTTTGCTGAGGATGCTTATCAGCTTAAGGAGATTTTGGGCTGAGACAATGGGGTTTTCTAAATATACAATCATGTCATCTGCAAACAGGGACAATTTGACTTCTTCTTTTCCTAACTGAATACCCTTGATTTCTTTCTCTTGCCTGATTGCCCTAGCCAGAACTTCCAACACTATGTTGAATAGGAGTGGTGAGAGAGGGCATCCCTGTCTTGTGCCAGTTTTCAAAGGGAATTTTTCCAGTTTTTGCCCATTCAGTATGATATTGGCTGTGGGTTTGTCATAAATAGCTCTTATTATTTTGAGGTACGTTCCATCAATACCGAATTTATTGAGCGTTTTTAGCATGAAGGGCTGTTGAATTTTGTCAAAAGCCTTTTCTGCATCAATTGAGATAATCATGTGGTTCTTGTCTTTGGTTCTGTTTATATGCTGGATTATGTTTATTGATTTGCGAATGTTGAACCAGCCTTGCATCCCAGGGATGAAGCCCACTTGATCATGGTGGATAAGCTTTTTGATGTGCTGCTGAATCCGGTTTGCCAGTATTTTACTGAGGATTTTTGCATCGATGTTCATCAGGGATATTGGTCTAAAATTCTCTTTTTTTGTTGTGTCTCTGCCAGGCTTTTGTATCAGGATGATGTTGGCCTCATAAAATGAGTTAGGGAGGATTCCCTCTTTTTCTATTGATTGGAATAGTTTCAGAAGGAATGGTACCAACTCCTCCTTGTACCTCTGGTAGAATTCAGCTGTGAATCCATCTGGTCCTGTACTTTTTTTGGTTGGTAGGCTATTAATTGTTGCCTCAATTTCAGAGCCTGCTATTGGTCTATTCAGGGATTCAACTTCTTCCTGGTTTAGTCTTGGAAGAGTGTAAGTGTCCAGGAAATTATCCATTTCTTCTAGATTTTCCAGTTTATTTGCGTAGAGGTGTTTATAGTATTCTCTGATGGTAGTTTGTATTTCTGTGGGGTCGGTGGTGATATCCCCTTTATCATTTTTAATTGCGTCGATTTGATTCTTCTCTCTTTTCTTCTTTATTAGTCTGGCTAGTGGTCTGTCAATTTTGTTGATCTTTTCAAAAAACCAACTCCTGGATTCATTGATTTTTTGGAGGGTTTTTTGTGTCTCTATCTCCTTCAGTTCTGCTCTGATCTTAGTTATTTCTTGCCTTCTGCTAGCTTTCGAATGTGTTTGCTCTTGCTTCTCTAGTTCTTTTAATTGCGATGTTAGAGTGTCAATTTTAGATCTTTCCTGCTTTCTCTTGTGGGCATTTAGTGCTATAAATTTCCCTCTACACACTGCTTTAAATGTGTCCCAGAGATTCTGGTATGTTGTATCTTTGTTCTCATTGGTTTCAAAGAACATCTTTATTTCTGCCTTCATTTCGTTATGTACCCAGTAGTCATTCAGGAGCAGGTTATTCAGTTTCCATGTAGTTGAGCGGTTTTGATTGAGTTTCTTAGTCCTGAGTTCTAGTTTGATTGCACTGTGGTCTGAGAGACAGTTTGTTATAATTTCTGTTCTTGTACATTTGCTGAGGAGTGCTTTACTTCCAATTACGTGGTCAATTTTGGAGTAAGTATGATGTGGTGCTGAGAAGAATGTATATTCTGTTGATTTGGGGTGAAGAGTTCTATAGATGTCTATTAGGTCTGCTTGCTGCAGAGATGAGTTCAATTCCCGGATATCCTTGTTAACTTTCTGTCTCGTTGATCTGTCTAATGTTGACAGTGGAGTGTTGAAGTCTCCCATTATTATTGTATGGGAGTCTAAGTCTCTTTGTAAGTCTCTAAGGACTTGCTTTATGAATCTGGGTGCTCCTGTATTGGGTGCATATATATTTAGGATAGTTAGCTCTTCCTGTTGAATTGATCCCTTTACCATTATGTAATGGCCTTCTTTGTCTCTTTTGATCTTTGATGGTTTAAAGTCTGTTTTATCAGAGACTAGTATTGCAACCCTGCTTTTTTTTGTTCTCCATTTGCTTGGTAAATCTTCCTCCATCCCTTTATTTTGAGCCTATGTATGTCTCTGCGTGTGAGATGGGTCTCCTGAATACAGCAGACTGATGGGTCTTGACTCTTTATCCAGTTTGCCAGTCTGTGTCTTTTAATTGGAGCATTTAGTCCATTTACATTTAAGGTTAAGATTGTTATGTGTGAAATTGATCCTGCCATTATGATATTAACTGGTTATTTTGCTCGTTAGTTGATGCAGTTTCTTCCTAGCCTCAATGGTCTTTACATTTTGGCATGTTTTTGCAATGGCTGGTACCGGTTGTTCCTTTCCATGTTTAGTGCTTCCTTCAGGGTCTCTTGTAAGGCAGGCCTAGTGGTGACAAAATCTCTAAGCATTTGCTTATCTGTAAAGGATTTTATTTCTCCTTCACTTATGAAACTTAGTTTGGCTGGATATGAAATTCTGGGTTGAAAATTCTTTTCTTTAAGAATGTTGAATATTGGCCCCCACTCTCTTCTGGCTTGTAGAGTTTCTGCCGAGAGATCTGCTGTTAGTCTGATGGGCTTCCCTTTGTGGGTAACCCGACCTTTCTCTCTGGCTGCCCTTAAGATTTTTTCCTTCATTTCAACTTTGGTGAATCTGGCAATTATGTGTCTTGGAGTTGCTCTTCTCGAGGAGTATCTTTGTGGCGTTCTCTGTATTTCCTGGATTTGAATGTTGGCCTGCCCTACTAGGTTGGGGAAGTTCTCCTGGATGATATCCTGAAGAGTGTTTTCCAACTTGGTTCCATTTTCCCCCTCACTTTCAGGCACCCCAATCAGACGTAGATTTGGTCTTTTTACATAATCCCATACTTCTTGCAGGCTTTGTTCATTTCTTTTTCTTCTTTTTTCTTTTGGTTTCTCTTCTCGCTTCATTTCATTCATTTGATCCTCAATCACAGATACTCTTTCTTCCAGTTGATCGAGTCGGTTACTGAAGCTTGTGCATTTGTCACGTATTTCTCGTGTCATGGTTTTCATCTCTTTCATTTCGTTTAGGACCTTCTCTGCATTAATTACTCTAGCCATCAATTCTTCCACTTTTTTTTCAAGATTTTTAGTTTCTTTGCGCTGGGTACATAATTCCTCCTGTAGCTCTGAGAAATTTGATGGACTGAAGCCTTCTTCTCTCATCTCGTCAAAGTCAGTCTCCGTCCAGCTTTGATCCGTTGCTGGCGATGAGCTGCGCTCCTTTGCCGGGGGAGATGCGCTCTTATTTTTTGAATTTCCAGCTTTTCTGCCCTGCTTTTTCCCCATCTTTGTGGTTTTATCTGCCTCTGGTCTTTGATGATGGTGATGTACTGATGGGGTTTTGGTGTAGGTGTCCTTCCTGTTTGATAGTTTTCCTTCTAACAGTCAGGAGCCTCAGCTGTAGGTCTGTTGGAGATTGCTTGAGGTCCACTCCAGACCCTGTTTGCCTGGGTATCAGCAGCAGAGGCTGCAGAAGATAGAATATTTCTGAACAGCGAGTGTACCTGTCTGATTCTTGCTTTGGAAGCTTCCTCTCAGGGGTGTACTCCTCCCTGTGAGGTGTGGGGTGTCAGACTGCCCCTAGTGGGGGATGTCTCCCAGTTAGGCTACTCAGGGGTCAGGGACCCACTTGAGCAGGGAGTCTGTCCCTTCTCAGATCTCAACCTCCGTGTTGGGAGATCCACTGCTCTCTTCAAAGCTGTCAGACAGAGTCGTTTGCGTCTGCAGAGGTGTCTGCTGTGTTTGTTTAGTTTACTGTGCCCTGTCCCCAGAGGTGGAGTCTACAGAGACAGGCAGGTTTCCTTGAGCTGCTGTGAGCTCCACCCAGTTCGAGCTTCCCAGCAGCTTTGTTTACCTACTTAAGCCTCAGCAATGGCGGGCGCCCCTCCCCCAGCCTCGCTGCTGCCTTGCCGGTAGATCACAGACTGCTGCGCTAGCAATGAGGGAGGCTCCGTGGGTGTGGGACCCTCCCGGCCAGGTGTGGGATATGATCTCCTGGTGTGCCTGTTTGCTTAAAGCGCAGTATTGGGGTGGGAGTTACCCGATTTTCCAGGTGTTGTGTGTCTCAGTTCCCCTGGCTAGGAAAAGGGACTCCCTTCCCCCTTGCACTTCCCAGGTGAGGCAATGCCTTGCCCTGCTTCAGCTCTGGCTGGTCGGGCTGCAGCAGCTGACCGGCACCGATCGTCCGGCACTCCCCAGTGAGATGAACCCAGTACCTCAGTTGAAAATGCAGAAATCACCGGTCTTCTGTGTCGCTCGCGCTGGGAGTTGGAGACTGGAGCTGCTCCTATTCGGCCATCTTGCTCGTTTTTCATATTACTTTTCTTCTGGATCTAATCAGGTGATCCACAGCTGATTCCTGTAGTGACATTGCTTCAATTTCTCTTTTCTTTTATTCTCACTTTCACAGTACATTCCACTGTGTTTCTCTCGGGTTTGCAGATTTAGAGGCCATTATATGCCTCTTTACCAAATAAGTGCTATCTCCTTCCTCATTTAATCAACTTGTTTCTTTCGGACCTTTCCATGGCCAGGGTCCAAGCATGGAGCTGGCTGCACTGAGGCTCTACCTCGTGCAGACTATGATCCTAAGTTCCCAAAAGAGCTCTGTTGACATGTAGTCCTCTGGCCCATTTCTTGTTGTCACCTCCCCCAAGAGTGTGTGTATCTTTATGCTTGCCTTAACATGATGTTTTTAAAGAAGCCATGATCACAATATACGGTTTTTTTCTTCTTTTGCTCCAAATTTAAACTATAATTTCTCTTCTGTACCATAGCCACTCTCAGGCAAGATCCATATCATTTGTGCAGTTGGTCAGGCCCTCACAGATATCTGCCCTTGCCTGGTCTGAGTAAGGGTCCCAATGAGCAGAAACACCTCTCTCCTCACCACAGAAAAGCAAATCTGGGAGAAACAGACTAGACTGAGCTCAGTTTCCTCTCTTGCAGGATTGTTATTTTACATATATTTGTAGGTATGTATGATAAAGCACTAGGCAGCTTTTATTAGAATGCCAATTTTCATATCCAAAGAGCTTGCAGAGTCATTCATGGCTGTTAATTCACTGGGTCTCTGTGCACTAGGCCAGACAGCAAAGGCCCCTTTGCAAGACAACTTCACTTCCTATTAGAGGCAGTTGCAGTCAGCCCCAGATTTGCACTTGACTCTGTCCCTGTCTTACTGTGTGGCCTTGGAAAAGTTTCTTCCTTCCTTGGAACTCTGGTCCGTTTTCTCAGACTAGCTAAATAATCTTTGAGGGGTCTTCAAGTCACCATATGTGAAAAATGTCTCTTAGAAAACAGGGAGTTGTTCTGTATCCAAGGATTTCCTAACTGAGGCTGACAGCTAAGTCGATATCTCTCTTTTTCTCTCACCTTCCAATAGGACAGCCCTTTCTTGGCGGAGCACAAATATCCCACTTTACCTGGGAAGCTTTCGGGACCCACGCCCAATGGAGAGGCTGCCAAATCTCCTCCCACTGTCTGCCAGCCTGACGCCACGGGGAGCAGCCTGCTGAGGCTGAGTGAGTGTCCAGTCCTGGTGCTCGTGGCCTCTGAGCAGCATCCTTGGCACTTTCAGTGATTGTATAAGATCCCTGCACCTACCACCACAATCCACAGTTGGAGAATGGTGGGGTAGGTGGCTGGAACAAGTTGTACCTTGGGGTGGTCCCACCTCTAGAGGCTCCCCCTGGGTGAGCTGTTTTCTAAGGTAAGCATTCTACAGTCTCAGCAAACCAGGGTGTGTGTATCCCCTACTTCTTTTCAGCTGTAGCTTTTCACCCTCATTTCCTCTCTTCTTCTCTTCCTCCTCTCGAACCCCTTCCTGTCCTTCCTAGCATTGTTTTCCCTCCTCTCAGATACGCCCTTCTACCCTTCCTGCCCCTCGCGCTTCCTTCCTCTGTCATTCTGATCTTCTCTCTCCTGCCTCCACCTTCTTCTCTGCAGCTTCCCTATTCCCAGTAGGAGGGTATCATGCACTCCAAGTGGGAGCATTTCCTTAGGCAAATGGAGTCAGTGGCCAATGGGCAAGGGTGTCGGTCTACAGGTATCCTTTCGGTGGGTAAGACCTGAAACCACAGAGGCTTTTGCTGCTTTTCATTCAAAACAAGCCATCTTTCCCCACCAGCAGCAGAAGATTCAAAGGGCCCAGGAGGGAACATTCTGGTCCTGGCAGAGTTCTTCCTGAGGCTCCTCAGCCTCAGCTTTTCTCTGAGCTGGCCTATGCATTGGCTTCGTGAAGGCCAGCTCTGCCGTTGGCTGCAGGAACTTCAGATAAGCCCTTGAATGAGTTCTAGTGACACTCAAACTGGACTCACTACGGCTTCAGATTGTTCTAGTGTGAGCTGAGTGAGCCCAGGCACCTGCACAAGAGCTGCCCGTGACCTGGAGTATTCAGCCCCTGCTGCTGTCCCTTCCTTTCCCTGGGTGTGGACACCTCAGCCTGTCACAAAGGGGCACTGGGAGCACTTGGTCCCCTCACATGAAACCTCCTCTCAATGTCAGTCACCACTCACCCCATCCTTCTCCATGGGATTATTTTTCTTTCTGTTTGAGTTTTTCTCTCTTGCTCGATGACACTCTTTTGTTTATTTCTTTGCTTCCCCGTAACTCTGTTGGGCTGGACTTTGGCCTCTCTTGTTTCTTCATGTGGCTTCTCTGCTTCTTGGTTCACTGGAGATCGTGGCCGGAGTGTCAGTGCCCCCGTATTAGGTACTGTACCCATTCCAGGTGAGATGGAGAGTGAGAATGCCTTTGTTTCCCTACCCTAACCCTCCCCCTCACCAACACTCAGCCAGGGTCCCACTACTGCCTGCATTCCTGCATCTCCCTCTGAGGAAAAAGAACAAGCTCCTTGTTGAAATAATCCACAAGTACTTTGGACCCCAAATCCTTAACATTAAAGACATTAGCTCACCTACATTTGAAATATTGAGCACACTAATTTCTCAGCAAGGAAGCCTGGAGTCCCCACTAGTCTCTGGGACCTTGGTATGGAGTTCTGCCCTGAAGGCAGAATTGGGCAGATTCTCTGGACTCCCACTGAAGGGGAGGGCCCAGGCTTGAGGAAGAAGGGTTCCAGAGGCTACATTCACGTTCATTGCCTTCTTCCAATCTCAGGAGACACAGAAAGTGGCTGGGATGACACTGCTGTGGTCAATGACCTCTCATCCACATCATCGGGCACTGAATCAGGTCCTCAGTCTCCTCTAACACCAGATGGTAAACGGAATCCCAAAGGCATTAAGAAGTTCTGGGGAAAGTAAGTTGGTGCTATTGATCCTAATTATATTGCTTTGAATTTTTCTTTTTGATTGGGCAAAGAGTCTATCTAAGCCCCTGGTCCATTAGACATTGAAACAGCAGTCAGAACAGAGTGTTCATGTTTAAAGAGAAGAATCTTAGATATTTTTCAGGGCCAAGAGAAGGAGAAGTATGAAAGGCACCCATTAAATATATCCAGTTGCCTTTTGTGTCATGTATCCTAGGCACCCACCCATTCCACACACCCTGAACATAGTCTCTGCAGCTACATGGGCTTTGGGACAGACATAGATGAGACTGTATTCTCCCTTCTTAGGAGTCAATCTGTTTTAAGAAATCCTTGAAAAATCTTTGAAAGCCAAGTACTTGCTGACCCAACTGATCCACTTTGTGACATGAGGCAGAAACTGGGGCCTCCTACAAGGCATCAAACTTTGCTTTGACCTTTATGGCAAGTGACCAAATCCCAGAGGCAGGATTAGAATTGAGGCTTGAGTCTGGCGGAGGAGCTGCAATAGGTTGTGATCCTTGATCTCTAGGAAGGTACTGAGAAACAATGCTGCCCAGAGTCCCTGTGCTGGCCTGCATGGCCTTGCAAAAGAGGAGGCACAGTGACTGTAGGCTTTCCAACTATTCCATGACAGTCTCCATGGATTCTTCTCCATGCAGAATCCGAAGAACTCAGTCAGGAAATTTCAACACTGACACGCTGGGGATGGCAGAGTTTCGACGAGGTGGGCTCCGGGCGACCGCAGGGCCAAGACTCTCTAGGACCAGGGACTCCAAGGGACAGAAAAGGTAAGGTTCCCTCCAGTCCATCTACAAAAAGTTGTGTAAAATCCCAGCCAGGGTGGAGTGGGGAGAGGGTGCTTGTTGTCCCACAGCCTCCAGAAATAGAAGCCAGGAATCCTTAGTGCAGAGCTTCTCAACTTGCCCATTCAATATGCATGGACGTTGCTCCATGCATGTATGCTGAGGTATGCTGAGGTAAAGATAAGAAGTATGCTGAGGTAAAGATAAGAAGCTCCCTACAGCTGGAGGTAGGGAGCTAGGGTAGAAGGGTGGGCCCTTGGGCCTCCCTGAGCACCTGAACAGTGCTACACACGTATAACCCATTCTCAGCAGTGGGTTTACACACTAGATGGATAGCCTTGGTGTAGCCAGGAAGAGCACAGATTCTAGAATCCCAGGGAATTCCTGGGAATCGCTGCTCAACCACTTCCTAGCTGTGGGCTTTAAACCAGGTTATACAGTATCTCTCTCTATGCCTTCATTTCCTCACTTGTAAAGTAGATGTCAAAAACAATTGTTTTATTAAAGTTATCGTGAGGATTACATGAGCTACTACATGAGCTGTCTGCCATTCAAGAGTCAACAGCCTCTAGTATATTCGGGAAAGTGAGCCTTGTCTCTTACCTGCCTCTGGGTCAGCTCCATCCTGCCACAAAGACTCTGCAGAAAGATGTTGGTGGAGCTGGCCACGCCTGCCACTATTTTTCATAATCCTGTGCCACACTTTACTGTAGGATGTTAACTAAAGGGGGTTACAAAGGGATGGCACTGGAGTCAAAGTGGGAAGTTTCATGTCACTTTTCCCATCATACCTTAATACAAAAGCATAGAAAACGTTAAACTTCTCCAGAGGTGTCCCTGGTGGAAACCCTCCAGTTACTAGCTTTACCCACTTTCCTTTAATCTCCCTGCTCTGAAAAAGACTATCTCCCCTCAAACCTGCACAGGTGAATCTTTACTACTGTGTTTTGGGGAAACCCCTTTCCATATTCTCTTCCCCAGCCAAGCAGTCCCTACAATAACATCATCTCCAGCACAATATCTCCTAAGTTCTGAGTTACTCAGCCAAGATCAGTACTCCTGAGGGCCTTCCACAGGATTTGAATGTGACATTTTATATCCAACCAAAAAGCAAAAAGTAAGCTGTAACTCTCTTCAGTTTAGTCCCCTCAAGATTGCCGTATACCAATGGAAAGTACAGGTAGTTGCTGGTTAAGATGCGTATAATTCAAATATCCGTTCTCAGAAATAATACAGTCTAGATTCCAATTAAGGAAGAAAAGCCATTTCCCTAAATGCATCATATTGTTTGCAGACCTGCATCCCCTGTGGAAGGGAGCCTTAGCTTATTTTGCACATGGATATGATACTCCACTTCCCCAGCTTGCCAAACAGGTTTCTAGTCTTACCAGGTCCTCCTGGTGCATGAGACATGGGACCTTTCCAGATCCATTTATTCTTTGAATGAGTATCCCCAGACTCCAGGTACCTTGAAAAGAAACATGAGAATGTGTAGACCACTAGCTTTTACAGGCTAGAGAATCTAAGGACACAGTCTAAGTAAGTCAGAGACCAATTCAGAGCCCTTAGAAAGTGAGCCAGAGAAAGCTTACCTGTATATTCAGTAATTAGATATTCTAATTTACTTAGCAATTTTCTCAATGTAGATATTACTGTTGTTTCTGATTTATGTGAGCTGAAAAAAAATCAAGCTATAGTAAGCTTGAATGATTCATCCTTGTTTGAATTCTGGCTAGTTCTTGAAGGATTGCTTCTAGAAGGGGAATCATTGGGTCAGGGTATAAAAACTTTCCTAAGACCCCTCAGCATTGTCCCTAGAGTAGGAGAGCATGGTTAGGGAGCTCTCTGTATTCTGACAGTCACTTTAGGGTATGGGATGACCAGGGTCAGTAGCTTTCTTTGCCAAAGGAAAAAACTGCAGTTCCAGCCCCAAGTCTGCTTTGTTCGAATGTCTTTCTGCTTTATTAACCGTAACAGTGGATGAGAAAGGGAAGAAGTGTGAAGAGGTCCTGATGAGATTGCTTTGTTTATCGTAACGGTGCAAAATGAATTTGCTGGTGGAAAAGAAAGGCCTTTATAACTCTCAAGTAGAAATTTGATATATGTTAATGTCCCCTGGTAATATTTATAATTTCTAGATATTAATATTTAGGTGTAGCTTTAAAACTGTTGTTGCTAGTATTCTTTAGGAAAAGTACTTTGTTACTGAAAGCCTCCAGCCCCAACCATTTTTTGTTCAATAAAACAATTGATTTTTTAAAAAATATGAGAATTGATAACATTGCGTAGGCACTCTCTTTCAGATTATGGACGAACACATTTTATTTGCTTTCTTCTCCCAGGTAAAGTTTTACAGAGTTACATTCCAGTCAGCACTGCTGGACAGAGTGCGTCTATTACACCCACATCCTTGTCAGCATTAAGTATTTACATTTTTCTTTTTCAAAGTTTTCTACTTTTAATGAAACTCCAAATTTCCTTTTTATTGGTAATTTAGTTTTCATGTTTGTCATTTTAATTCTTTTGTGAATTATCTGCATTTTTGTTCATTATTAATGTATTTCTTATAGATTTCTAACTGTTCTCTATTAAGATATTAAGTCATGTCTAATAATTGTGACATAGTATTTTTAGGTTTGTGGCAGAATTTTACTTTTGTTTCTGATACTTTGATACATGGAATTTTTATGTTGATATAGAATTAGGTTTATCCACTTTGTGCATTCTTTCATTTTGTTTTAAATTTTTTCTGTGATTTTTAAAAACTTTGAATAATCCATTTAGGAATTATTTTAGTTTGTGAGTTTATTATGAGTTACTGTTTTTGAGAAAAAGGCAGTAAAGTATAATGTTTAAGGCAAACAGGCTCTAGAGCCACATGGCTGGATCCCATCTTTGCAGAGTGTTTTTTTCCTGAGTTGATCTACTGAGTGTATTGCCCTTCAGGATTCCAGCTTTAGGAGAGGTCCCCAATCCTACTGCTCCCCTACCTTGGACCCCTTTTTGTTTCCTTTTCCTACACGCATAGTGAGTCAGATTCATCATGAATGTAAAGATGCTTAAGCTTCAGGGACCCTCCTTTGTACGGAGCCCTTCCAGGGTCCAGAGAGAGTCTGATCATAGTGTTAACAGGGCCAGGTGTTTTGAAAATTTTGCATAAAAGAGGTATTTTAAATACAACCAGTTTTAAGACTGCTGACTCTTTTTACTGCAACTTTCCCTTGATCTATGCTTTTCCTTATAACAGATGGTGTTAGGGCAGCTGTGGGGATTTTGGGGGACTTGTTAAGGGGAAGTTAGCCTGAGGATACATGTAGTTTGGGTTTAGGGTGGGATGTGTGTGTGTGTGGTTTGCAGTCACTGCATGTTTAGTTTAGTTAGGTTTAATTCACTAGCTTTCCTACTGCACAAATGGCTTCCAGGATTTCTTCTACTTCCCATTGTGCCGATTCGCTCAGTGCTCTGTACTCACTTATGAACTGTACAATTATAAATGTGCCACGTGCTCTCCCCCTACCATGAGAAGAGCATATTTGAGAAATCTCAGCTACATCATTTGAAGTGCAATTTGAAAACATGTTTTGGAATGTGTCAACAAAACAAATGGGTTGGCTATATATGAAGGGCATCTTCTCTGTCATCTCCAAATTATTTCCCAGCGTGTTCAGTGGTGCCCTGGCTGAGGTGGGAGATGCTGGCACTGAGAGGAGCTGAGGAGGAGGTGCAGAAGCTGGGTCTGATTCTGTGTGAACACTTCAAGGCTTAGGAGGGAGGAGAGGATTCACAAAACAAAAAATGGGAAGACTACTGGAGATGAGGCCCAGAGCTCTAGGTGGTTTTGAAAAGGTCAATAGGACAGAGGTTTTCCAATTATGATCTCAAAAACACTTATTTCCCCTTTAGAGCTGAAATGTTAGGTTCACAAAGACTAGGCAAAAAAATAAAAGTTAAAAAATTTAAAAAAGAACTGAAAGGTCCCTTAGATATGTTTGTTTTTCCCACTTCCAAGAAACAAGGAAACAAATGAAATAAAAACCAGATAGAATATAAAACAAAAGTGATAAAATGAACATTGAAATTTGAGAGAAATTACTTTCTTACATTAAAAAACAAATTATAAACAAAAAATCCAGATCATACCAAAAGCGTAATTTGCTAAGAGCAAGAGGTAAGTTTTAAACAAAAAAAGTGAATAGCCTTCTAGATTGTTGTTCATATAAGATGAATGATATGAACCCACTGGGAAAAGGTTGAAATTTCTTGCTGAGTTTACATGATATACTGACAGTGACAAAGATAACATAAAACTCATGTACTGCCACAAGGACATAGACAACACATGAGTTAAATGAATACTGTCAATTCAAAGAATGTTTAAGATTAGCCATAGCATTAGAAAACTTGAATGCATTATAGTTTTACAACTTACATATAAAAGACATTTGATAGAGGCCTTTCTAAATTTAAATGATTCTAAAAATGTACATGACCATACCAGTTATAAATTGTGAGACAAAACTTTTTAACTATTATCATAAAAGATAAATATTGATCATGTTAGAAGACTAAATCAACCATCTGTTGTCATAGAAAATATTATAAAGTTGTGGACATATAAAGAAGCAGTCAAAGAGTATCCACCCAAAATATGAGAGTCAAAAAGTACTTTAGCTGGATACAGTGGCTCAGACCTGTAGTCCCAGCTACTTGGGAGGAGGCAGGAGGATTGCTTGAGCCCAGGAGTTCAAGGCTGTAATAAGCTATGATTACATCACTATACACTCCAGCCTGGGCAGCAGAGCCAGACCCCATCTCTAAAAATAATTAATTACTAAAACCCTGTCTCTAAAATAAATACCCCATCTCTGAAATAACAAATACCCTGTCTCAAAAAAGAATCAAACTATAGAGGTATCTCAAGCTTTTATATAATAAAATATTTCTACATTTTGTGATTTTTTTCAGTTTTGCAAAACTTGCAATTTTTGTGGCTTGTTTTCTAATTCTAAATATTCCCTTTGTTTCTAATTACATATTCAAATTTTATACTTTTTTTGAAGAGAAAATTTGTAAGTTCCAGGCCTCGTAAAACATTTTCAGGACGCATGAAAGCCCAGGTTCCAGATTATGATTGATCAGTCCCTGCCACAGGGTATACATCATCTCTAGCATTTGTTCTAAAATGGGGCATTCTTATCATGCTTATCCTTTAAGGAATTCCCTCACTTTAAGAACAGCTCAACCAGGCATTTAAAAAAATATGTTTTAATCTAGTATGTTAGGGCTACTTTGAAGGACTCTTTCTGGTCTTTGAAGGAATATCTAATCTTCAATATTCTATAAATCCTCATTTATGAACATAAAGTTGCTCTGTCGAATCCCCCCCTAAAAAAAATGACTCTATTGGTATTTTTAGTGTGCTATTATATTCACACTTTAAATGAAAAATGGATGTCTTTAAGAACTGATGGCTTTATAAAACCCAGTCATCCTGTCTAGGAACATAATCTAGCTTTTCATTTATTCATGTCCTTTTGTATGTTGCTCAGTTGACTGTTGTAGTCAATACCTCTCCCCACCCCCGCAGTCCCCACACATAATCACACAAGGCCAAACATCTCTTGTTAAGGCAATTCCTAGACGTTTTATAATGTTGGTTGCTATGAGTGGGATTTTTAAATTGTTTTAACAGCATTAGTATCTGTGCATTGATGGTATTAGAAACTTTTTGATATTTGTATTGTAACATATATGTTACATATGTTTATATGTGCATTTCATAACTGGCCATCTTACTGAGCTTTCTTGGGTTTTCTAAATGGGCAGTCCTGTCATCTGTAAAGAATGGCTTTATTTCTGCCTAATAGCTATACTTCTTGTTCTTATTTATCTCTAATACTGGCTACGACTCTCAGACCAGTGTTATTAGCACTGCTAAAAAACATATTGTCCTTTTATTGAATTTAATGTGAATGTTCCTCTTGTTTTGTTAATAAGTAATGTGTTAGCTGTTGTTGATTGGAAAGTTTTTGCTTTTAGTGTTTGGTGTGTGTTTTTTTTTGTTTGTTTGTTTTTGGTTTTTTGTTTTTTTTTTTATGTTAAGAGAACTGACCCTCTTAAATGCTAAGAAAACTAGTTTTCTAAGCATTTTCCTAAAAAGATGATTCCGCCTAATGAGGCCACAGTTCTGGGCTTGTGTCATGTATATGTGTGTATGTGCACCCAGGACATGTGAACATGATCTCAGGAGGGTCATACAGGCTGCCCCATTCTCTAAGTAGCCTGAGATTTGAAATTCAGATCTTATGTTATTAAGAAAACTCTAGGGTCTTCCTCCTATGAGTGTGTTGTAGTGGAATTTTGTTCAACAGAATCTCACGATGGAAGTTGTTTGTTAAAAAACAGGTTTTTTGTTTTGTTTTGTGAGACATGATTAGATTCAGAACCTCAGGCTCTCCCACTAACAGGAATATGCTGTTTTCCTGCTTCCCAGTGACGCCAATGCCCCCTTTGCCCAGTGGAGCACAGAGCGTGTGTGTGCATGGCTGGAGGACTTTGGCCTGGCTCAGTATGTGATCTTTGCCAGGCAGTGGGTATCTTCTGGCCACACTTTATTGACAGCCACCCCTCAGGACATGGAAAAGGTAAGGGCTGAGCTTGGGGAGAGGAGGCGCCCATTTCTTCCCAAACCAATGCATGGGGAGGGCAGGGTCCGCCACTCCTGTCACACACACAGGAGGATGGATGAAGGAGGGTGATAGTCCCTCTGTAGCTGCAGGTTGGCATCCCAGGGCACGGTGCAGAGATCCACTGCCATACTCTCAGAGCATCTCCACCCACACACAGCTTTCTCTGAGGACCAAATTGCCTGCCAAAATTTCACATGTGGTCTTCATCTTTTAATTTCAGGAGCTAGGAATTAAGCACCCTCTCCACAGGAAGAAGCTTGTTTTAGCAGTGAAAGCCATCAACACCAAACAGGAGGAGAAGTCTGCACTGCTAGACCACATTTGGGTGACACGTAAGGACAGGCATATATATATTAAGTATGTCTCTGGCAGCAACTAAGGGTAGAAAGAATTTCCCTGTTAAATGGGTACCTCAAGGACAGCTGTCTCCTTGTAAAAGGCAGAGGAATTACTAAACTTTTGGGGGAATAACACGAACCTCAAAATATAATTTGCTCCCCTTTTTTTTTGCATCTACATTCTCTGATTCTCATGAATCCTGACACATCTGGGGTTTTTGTATTTGTAGGGTGGCTTGATGATATTGGCTTACCCCAGTACAAAGACCAGTTTCATGAATCTAGAGTTGACGGACGAATGCTGCAATACCTAACTGTGGTGAGGACTTTTTCTTTCAATTTCAGTTGTCCCTGTGAGCACTCAGCTCACATGTACCCATAGTGGTCATTTTAAACTTGATTCCATATATTCTTAAGGCCTTGAAATAGTATCATTTGTCACAAAAGAGGTCCCAAGTAGCAGAGTACAAACCACTGTGATAAGCTATTGGTGTCTCCGCGTGCACCTTCCTGAGATGTGGTTGACTTGTCTATGTTTGGTCTCGTAAGGGACATCAGAGGTCTTTTGTCACTTTGGAAACTCTGGTGTATCAACCAAACTTTCCTCTTTCAGAATGATTTACTCTTCTTAAAAGTCACCAGCCAACTACATCATCTCAGCATCAAATGTGCCATTCACGTGCTGCATGTCAACAAGTTCAACCCCCACTGCCTGCACCGGCGGCCAGCTGATGAGGTGAGACCACAATAGTATCTCTCCAGGTAGCCCTGAACCAGGACCTCTGAAACATCGACCATGAGCAAACAAGAATGACATCATAAAAGCACTGTTTTTTGGATCATGGTGCCTGGGATTCTTTTGTTTGCTTGTGCTTCCTGGTGCCCCAAACACCCATTACCTGTACTTTGTGTCTCACAGTAGCCATAAACCTCTAAGCTCCCACCCTCCACTGGGGAGACACGTGCTATAAAGTCATCATAGTGATTAAGGGAGATGAGTATATGGTGCAAAGGAGAGGGAGACAGAAACAAAAAATGGAAAGATGGGTGTCACAGTAGAAGAGAAGAGACAGAGGAGAGGGAACAGGAGCCCATAGAAGCTAGACATTTCAGAATAGGTATCCCTACTTCTAGATCCAAAATTAACTGACTTCCAGGCCCAGGTACAAGGGATCCATGAGCAGTCTTGCTACAGAAGAAACAGTATAGGAAAATAACAGCACCCCAAGTCATGAAGAAATAACTGATTATGTTCCATGAACTTTGGAGTTCTTGGTGGACCCTCAAACTGCAGATTGTCAGTCACATCCTGTCTCCTCTGTTCCTGGGAACTAGGTCCAACCTTGATATAAAATTAACTCAGCTTCCTAGGCTGTTACCTTTGCCATCTATCTCCTATTTTCTCCTTATTCAACCAACATGTTTTGAATGTCTTGTATATGTCAAGCACAGCGCTGTGCATTTTTAAGACCACAGTGCTAGGTGAGAGCACTTAGGAATAAGTATCTTAAGGTGCGCTCCCCTAAAATTGTTGGCCATGCCAGGGAGATCTTTCATCTGTAAACCACTTGGATTGTAATTGACAGTCATCTTTAAAGTTCTATTGAATCACTGAAAGAATAACTATAATGTCCTCATTTATTTGTCTCAAAGTTAGCCAGAAAATGAGGGAGCAACAGAATTCTGGATTCAGATATCTCAGTGTGGAAGATCTTGCAAGATTCAGTGGGAGCTCTGTTTCCTGGAAACTGGGGAGGCTGGTGCTCTGGCAGATGGGGTGGGTCACTAAGCTTGAGGGTCTTCTATTGTTGTGATGCGTCTGGGGCAGGGCTACTTACAGGGGCTGACTCCACAGAGGACCACGGTGGGACCTATTAAGCCTAACTTCCTCACTTTCCTCCCTCTGACAGAGTAACCTTTCTCCTTCAGAAGTTGTACAGTGGTCCAACCACAGAGTGATGGAGTGGTTGCGATCTGTGGACCTGGCAGAGTATGCACCCAATCTTCGAGGGAGTGGAGTCCATGGAGGCCTTATTGTGAGTGGCTCTCTGGCCTAGCCCACCTGCCTTGGTGCAAATGGGATATTCAGAAACTTATTTATTAAGGACAAGACATAAAATCTAACCAAAAAAATAGGTACTTCATCTGAAGCTCTTGCATAATTTGACATCTCAAAGTATTTTGATAACTTGTCCTTGAGAATTAATATACCTCATGGAAGCAAGCTGCCTTCTGGCAGCACCTCCTTGGCATGAGACCTGAGGATTCTAGGTCAATGGGCTGCATGAAGACCAACGCTTACAAGGCAGATCTGCCTGTCCCTGAGTGGGGCTGGGGAAGGGACTGGGAAGCCATAAAAATGCAGCTTCCCACTTGCTGCAGTATGATTCTTATCACTACTCAGATCTGTCAGTGACAAAGCCAGAGGGGAAATGAGGAAGTGTGGTGGCTTGGATGTCATCCAGAGGAGATCCTGAGAGACAGCCTTACCAAAAAGGTCCCAGTTCTCTGCTGCTCTGTGAAAACAAGGTGGTCAGTCAGCAAATGTGCTAGTGTGTGCTCAGAGTCAGGTCCTGTGCCAGCCAGTGAGAGGAGTGGGACTCAGAACAAGTGACTGAGCTCCTGCCCCTGCTCTGGAGGTGCCCCCAGCCCAACAGGCCAATCTCTCGGCATCCTCCCCTCGAGCTATTTGTATTTGCTCCTGGCCAGGTTTGTTTCTGGTTCCTTCTTAGATCCTGGAGCCGCGCTTCACTGGGGACACCCTGGCTATGCTTCTCAATATCCCCCCACAAAAGACGCTCCTCAGGCGCCACCTGACCACCAAGTTCAATGCCCTGATTGGTCCAGAGGCTGAACAGGAAAAGCGAGAGAAGATGGCCTCACCAGCCTACACACCACTGACCACCACAGCCAAAGTCCGGGTGAGTTGCAGACCGTTTCTGAGTGGGCCCTGGGCTGCCTCCTGGCCCTCAGGCGGCACAGCACCTGGCTCGATGCCCGCAGCCAGAGCAGCATGCGCAGCCTGGACAAGGAGGATCTTGCAGCTTCTGCTGTGGTCTTGTGGTCTGTTAGGCCAGTCTTTGTTAAGCCAGTTCTCCACCAGTTTTGAGTCCAAGGAAGACAGTGCAGGTTTCTTTACCTAGAAAATATGTTCAGGAAGCACCTATCCTCAGGTGACTTAGAGCTCACCCTCTACCCCATTGCTGCCGTGACTCATCTTGCGGAGCAGAAGTGCTCCGAGTCTGGCTTTCCTTCGGTCAGGCCTGCCTGCGTGCCGCAATGCCGTGGGATCTTGGCCAAAGCTGTCCTGCTGACATAGGAAGTGTTCCCATTGGAAGCTGGTTCCATTTGTCTTGCTTTGTGACGTGGCCAGCACACAGATACCCAGAGGTCCCAAGGTCTTCCAAGCACCAACACTACTCACTGGGGCTCCCAGAATCCCACAAAGCCCTTTAGACCTGCCTGAGCCACAGCATCCTCAAACCACATTCTTCCCAGACTAAAGACCCACAGGCAACCTCTGGAGGCCAGGCTGGTCCTATCCCTGGTAGTGTTGAGGCTTCATGCCCAGCTATAACTCAGGCACAGACCTCGTTCCCCAAGGGAGCAGGACAGGAAGTATGTCTGGGGGAGTCAAGCAGAAACAGTGCTGTGTGACGCTAGGGCAGGGAGCAACCTGGGGCTATCCTACATGCCTTTAGATGGTGCCAGGTGCTCAGATGGGAAAGGGTTGGGGTGCCAGTAGCTGTGCTGAGGCAAGTTCTCTGTGCTTCGCCTCAAGTGCCGACCTCAAGTACATTCTAAAGAAACTCCCAGTTCATCTATGGAAATAAGAAAGTCACTTTGGTGGGGCAGCCAGGCATGAGTTTCTGGCATAGTATTGGAGGGGCAGCTCTTATTGTTCAAGATTATTTACCTGTTGGCCTTTCTGCAGCATATAAATTGCTTACAAGAGCTCTGTTTTGTTCAGAATCTTTCTAGGAGCAGTTTACATCATTCCTCTCCTTGCGGGCCTGCTCTTAAATTTTAATTATATTGTCAGTCATACCTGCACACTGCCCTGATTGCCTTCTCATAATCTTACATTTGCTGTGTTTTAGCCAAGGAAACTAGGATTTTCACACTTTGGAAACATAAGAAAAAAGAAGTTTGATGAATCGACGGACTACATTTGCCCAATGGAGCCTAGTGACGGTGTCAGTGACAGTCATAGGGTCTACAGTGGCTACCGGGACCTCAGCCCCCTTGATGCCCCTGAACTGGATGGGCTGGACCAGGTGGGACAGATTAGCTGATGCCCTTGTCACCTGCCCTCTGTGCACCCTGAGAGCTCACAGTAACACTGTGTCACCATATAACTGCACCTCACCCCTGCACATGTGCATGACTCGCAGAGAACATTCCAGCAATTGTGTACCCCTGGGCCAGTCTCTCTTTGAACTCTGAGGGTGGCCAGGATCTGGAGCTGCATCTCTAAGGGGCCAGGCTTTGGGGACCATTGTCAAAGGTGGACTCAGCAGGAAAGACACTTAAAGACACCTTTACATTTCTAGTAAGTCTTGATGTTCATCTTCAGCACCAGTGGAAACACATGAACTTCGATGCAGGTCCAGAGACCATGGACACTCCCACGAGGCTCAGCTCTCAGGCACCCTCTATGCTTCAGTTGAGGGAAAAGCTCAAGTGCCTTAGGCCCGTGGGCCACAGTCTTGGCTGAGATCAAAGGGATGAGCCACAGGGACTTCTGCCACAGTGACAATGGAATTGTGTTGTGCCTTACTTCAGAGGTGGTCTCTTCTTTCTTGTAATAAAAGCAATATTTATGTGGAAAGCAAGAAGTGCAACATATCTTTAACTTTGTTGGGGAAAGAGAGCTGAGGGTAGCTGGAAATGGAGTCCTACCAATTGCAGAGCTGAAGAGCCGATGGCACTGAGCCTGGTCCTCAGCCAGGTGCAGGCTCAGGATTCACTAGGGGATAGAACAAGGCGGGAACCCCTCCCATAGCCTTCAGAGGAGGTCTGTGGCCTCAGTGCTCCAGAATTTGCTTCCCTCTGTGAAGCAGAGGGGGCTTCGTGTCTCATGCACGTCCTGACCATACGGCACATCTGTCGTGCAGACCTCAAAGCTGATTGGTTTTAGTGGCATGAGCTCCCTCAGTGAAGGGGATGGTGGGGAGATAAGAAGGGCACCTTGCTGGAAAGACTCTCTGTTCTTTCATGTGTTTTTCTGGCTTCTCTGTTACTGATTTAGCCCGGCTCATAACCATGGTGGGGGCTGGTCTGTCTGCTGGCAGAACTGAAAGAGATCTGTCCCCTTGATTTAGAGACTGACTGACTGATAATGGCTCCTCCAGATGGGCCTTGTCTGGCTGGGACTGAGGGAGAGACGTGCCTTGCCAGTCTGGGCTCCTGGTCAAGAGACTTTAGTTTGCCCCCAGGCAGCGTTTGGCTCCCCTCAATCCCCTGGGCCTCATCGCAGAAAAGTAACACCACATCACCGCCATCTGATGGCCTGGGCACGGCCTGATGACCCCATTCCATTGTGGCACTCTGATTCTGTCCCAGATGGAGGCTATGCTAAGATTCGCTTCTTAAACTACCAGCAGCCTCAGGCATGGTCTGTTGCCACAGGAGGTGAGAGATGTCGGGACAAGCTTGCCAGCTGGCAATGCTGCTGTTAGATCCTGGTACCCAGGTCCGCTGGATGAGAAGTGGTCATTCAGGCTGACGCCTGGCCATTGGAGTTGTAGAGCCAGTCAGGGCAGGCTTTGTCCCTTGCTTCTTATGTCACAGTACAGGGATCTCTGCATGTGCCTCTTTTTAAAACCTGCATGGAACTGTTTTGCCACTGATTCTCTGCACCCTCAAGTAAGTCCTGTTCCCTTTGTGGGCTTCAGTTTTCCTACCTATAAAACAAGGGAGGGGTTACACTTGGTGCCCTCCAAATTTACAGAGGATGTTTCCAAATCTACAGTGTCTAAGTAGGTTTAGGGAAGAAGGAAGAGACCAGCATTACCTGAGAAGGAGGGGCAGGAGGGAGGCTCTTGAGTAGTGAGGAAGGATGCCCACCTATGTCAGGGCATTGGTGTCTGAGCTTCTGTTGCCTGGTTAGTGTGAGTGTGTTTAGCATCCTGAAGGCCTTCATTGCTACTGCTCTCTGCTCCTGGAAATAGCTGGAACATTGAAAACGTGCAGAAGGGCTGCTTCTGACAAGCCTGTGTCCTGCCTCTGTGTACCCTGAATGCCAGTTCCCAGTGGGGCCCCAGGAGAGGTATGCATGCAGTGTGGGACATTGATGCCTCTCCCCAGGAAACAGAAGCAGCCTGTGCTCCACCCACCTGTCACTCCTCAGGGCCCGGCCCCCTCCTTGCCCATCCCTCCAGGGAAGCATGCCCTGGAGAAGCCAGGCTTGAGTATGACAGGACTTGCATGCCATTTCTGTGAATCACGAGCTACGTCCATGTGTGCTGACCAGGCTGCTGCCCATTTTACAGATGGCACCTTCGGAAGGTACCGTGACGCAAATAGGGCTCCTCTCCCAAGACATTCACCGCCTTACGGTAGGACTCTGACCCTCTCCCCATAGTTAGACTGGTGCTAGGGAGGCCCAGTGACTTTGGTGTGGTAGTGCACAAGGCCTGGAGAACGGCAAAGAATGGTGCTCAGTGCTGGGGTCACAGCCTGAGCCTGAAACAGCCCCGAGGCAGAAAGCAGCCCAGGGGCCTTCTCTGTTGGCCTGTTACTGGACCTTGAGCCCTTAAGGGCATTGGGGAGGCTCATGGGCTGTTAGCCAAAGCCAGCTAAAGCACACTAGATCTCAGGTCCTCTTCCCAGGCTTAAAGATGAGGAAACCAAAATGCTCAGCAGCTCTGGATCATCTGTCTCAGCAGCCTAGAGCCCAGGCTGCATCCTGTCCTAGTGGACACTTCCACCCTCTGCCCAGAGACAAATGCATTTCCTATCGTGCCTCTGACTTTGTGGGTATCACAAAGTGTTGACAGGCTTGTGAGCACATCTGGCATGCCTGAAAGGACAAACTATATCATGGGGAAGGAGCTTGGCCTTGAAAAGCAATTTTGGAGTGAGGCTCAAGTCTGCTCTGACTTCACTAGCTCTGTGACCTGGGGTGTCATTCTCTCCTGAGCTTTGGCTTAGTTATCTGTAAAGCAGGGCTAATGACACCCTCCTTGCCAGGCTTACAGGCAGACTAGAGCCGGCAGGAAAAGGCCAGCCACAGAGCGCAGCCACAGCACAGGATTTGTTTTTGAGGACCCATAACTCCCAAGGCCTTTTAGTTCTTGGACATCCCATCACTCAGCCTGTTGGCTGTAGTGTCTGTCCCCATCGAGGCCCCTGTCACTGTACTTTGCTTGCTTGTCTAACAAGGCCCATTGGGAAGACAGGACAAGGACAGGGACACACGACTCTCCTTGTATCCAAGGACACAACAGGGAAGTCTCCCTGACTCCAAACAGCATCAGTTTTATTCAACGTTTGTATTTATTGGCCCACCCATGAAAGGAATCTGACCACACTTGCCCTTATGATCTAGTCCTTCGGTGGCCTGAAAATAGAAAATGTATTTCTAAGATGAACAATTTATTTTTATCTTAATAGTATTGTTTATTCTGATCCAATACTCAGGGTTTCTTGGGACACTATAAACACTATACAGTTCACCTGCGTCAGATGCAGCCCTCACCCAGTGCCCTCTAGTTCCCATGCAGCTGCTGCAGGGCAGCCTGGACCAAAACTCTGTTAAACTGACCCTTCGGCTGTGTCCTTTTCAGACAATGCTGAGCCAGGACCAGCTGCTGAATGACTCTCGCCTGCCTGCCCCCGACTCTGATGACTGGAGATGACTTTCTTCATGGCTGAGAGCGTAGGGAGGCATGTGTGGGGGCCCAGAGCCTTTGCTTCTGTGGGGAGCTGGCACACAGCCCTCTCTGCAAGCCCAGTCTGGGCTGGCAGGGTGTCTCAGACAGGGTGCCGACAGGCACGAAGCAGAGCTGTGGGACAGGTGTCCAGGGGTGGCCCCAGGGTCCGTGCGTGTCTTCAACCATGCTGCGCTCTTCACCGCAGGCTTCATACCTTTTGTACTTTTATACATGGTCTGCGGACCACTTTTGTGGGAGGGCAGTGAGATATCAGCACACAGACTAGATGGCTCATGCTATTCCTGGTGACATCCTGGAGGCTCTCACACCCGAGGAGGAGAGCTGTTAGTTAATAAAACCTGCTGGAAAAAAAGTTCCGAAAAACTGTTTTGAATGTTCCGTAGAGACTGCGTTTTGTGAAATGATCACCGGGAGCTCCCTCCGGCGCTGCTTCACAGGAGCATGCTTTTCCATTCACAGGACTGTGGCCGGGCAAGGCAGGTGTTTAGGGTGTGAGCAGGGAAAGCAACGAGGCCCCTTTCCCATAGCCCTGCCTGACTCTATCTCCCGTCATCTGCAAGGGGTATCTGTGCAACCTCCCAGCTTGGAGCAGAGGCGTCCCCAACACATGCACGCCCTGCCCTTTGCCTCCGCCCAAGCTGACACACAGCCTCCCAGGCCTTGCCCTTGGAGCAGCTCAGGCATAATGTCTGATTAAATAGCTCCCCCAAGTGGAAGGCCCTTGGGCACCTCAAGCTCCGTGTTTCCACCGCAACTCACCAACTTCCCAAACATGTCCGTTTCCTCTCCACTCTTTAGTCTTTCCTCCCTCCAGGCATCTGCTCAGGCCCTTCCCTCGCTGGGGAATGCATTTTTCTCCTAGTCCCCTTCATGAGGCAAAATCCTGTCTCCCAAGGCATGGCAAAGAGACCGTCTCTCAGGAAGCCTTCCCGCATGATCCAGTTACAGGTCAGGTGTCCCACAGTACCGTGTCTGCCCTTGAGCCAGAGCACAGCTCACCTTGAAGTTTCATACCCGTCCTCACCACAAACTTGGAGCACCTGCTCTGGGCTGGTTCCCGTACGGACAGTCCTCCAATTGCCAAGGAGATCCATGCTCCTAAGTTCCCCATCCACCCACTCCTTCACACGTGTGTGTTAAGTACCTTCCATGCCAGGGCTACAGATATAGGCATGAATGCCAAGGTCCCTGCCTGAAGGTGCTTACAGTCTAGTGGAGTACAGACCAGTTTCAAACAAGACTTTGCCAAAGGATACAGATGCTCCAATATTAGTTTCTGCAGCCTAAAAGAGCATGTTATCATTTTTAATGGGGGTTTGGGGAAGGAGTCTGAATAGGTTCCATGGAAGAGGTGACACTTGAATTTGGAAAGATGAATCATATTTTCCCAGGTATGCCAGAGGGGAAGGGCATTCCAGGTAGACAGACTTGAAACAGCGCAGCACAACCTAGGAATTGCCAAAAGTTGGTAGGCTAAAGCAGGGTTTCCTGGCCTCTGTGCTGCTGTCACTTTGGGCTGCGTAATACTCTGTGATGGAGGCTCTCCTGTGGGTTTTAAGACGTTTAGCGGCATCCTTGGTCTCTACCCTCTAGGTGCCAATAAAGGGTAGATGCACCCCTTCTCTAGTTGACAACCAACATGTCTTTGGACTTTGTTATCTGTTCCCTGAGCAGCAAAATCACCCTTAGTTGAAGAACCACTAGGCGAGAGAATGGGGTCAGAGTTGGGGGCCCAGGGAAAGGAAAATCTGACAAAGTCAGCAGGAGCCAAATCAAGAAAGGCCTTGGGAGCCAGACCCTGGAGTGCGTCCTGGAGAGAAGGGGTGGCCAGAGTGGGGTCTCCCTTGAAAACAGTGAAGGATCCCCAAGGAGACACTGAACAGGTGGATGGGTGAGGTTGGCCACCCCTCCCCCCACCCCCACAGACCTTCTGTGAGGTCATCTCTGTGTTTGGCCACCGGAGGGTCAGACACAGCTGTACTTCAGACAGCTCCCCAGAGCCCTGTTCTCTCTCTCCGCTCCCCTCTCCCTCACGCACATGCACACTGAGTAACAAGTCCAGTGACACCAAGTTCCAATGTGGCCACCATTATGTCAGTTTTTGTGAAAAGGGGAACAACTTAGAATAAAACTGGCCTAGGTTGAAGGCCAGCTTTGCCACCCACTGGTTGAATGACCTGGGAACACAGTCTCCAGGCCTCAGTTTCCTCATCTATAATTTGGAGAACAAAATCCCTACAGAATCTCTGGTTTGTTATGAGACTTCTATGAAGCAGGGCAGAAGCAGCTCTACCCACTCACAGGTAACAGAGCAGCACTGTGTCATCCTGGCCATGAACCGCAGGGGGCCATGTGGTCACTCGTATCGTTTGGGTTTCATGATACTACAAAGGATTTAAGGCAGCTTCTGGAATCTGACTTTGAAAGTTGAGAAGTTTCTGTGTGTAACCACTCCTACCATGACCCCCAGTGCCATGGAGAGATTCTTGAGAGTTGATGTGACCCCACTTGGAGTTTTTTGGGAATTGCCCCTACACTTGACAGTTCTGACCCCCATGGGTATGCAGACGCCAACTCACAGGCCAGGCCATGGCCTCTGACTACCTAGCAGGTCCCCCACAGAGCCACACTTCATGGGCTGTCTGCTTTGTACTTGAGTTTATTTCACAAAACCATGGAGAAAGATACTGAAATGGAGCTCTTTCCAGCCTCCAAGCAAGGAGGCCCCAGCAGCCAGTCTCCAGCCCCTTAAGCCCTTCTTGTTAGGCCCCCACCCAAAAGAGAGGAGAACCAGTGTCTGCGTGAGGGTACCTGGCAAGGCACTTTTGAAAACATCCCAGTTTAACGTGGTGAAACTGAACTTACTCTGAAACAGATGAAAAGGGACATGCAAATTTCCTGAGCACATGGAGGTGTTAGTAGGTGAAAATCATGTCCTGGGTATAACCCAGCTTCTCCAGGTTAGGGTGAGCTGCCGTCTGGATCAGGGGTGGTGGGCCACACACCAGGATGAGCGTGGACTTCCCTGGAGGAGGAAGGTGCTCCTTGATCATGTCGGCAGTAACAAAGCCTGAGCTGTACTTCCAGCCTGAAATGAAGCAGACGCAGGAGAAAGCTGTGGGATGCCAGGTGGAGTTCCTGATCCCAGGCCGCCTATATACCCACCCTCAACCAGGGAGGAGGTGACAAGCTGCTCTACAAAGGCTTAGAAGTCTGTACTACGGCTCCCTGCAAAAAGCCTCAGAACTAGTAAACAGCCCTCTGCAGCAGTCGCCCCAGGTCCCAGGCTCACTGCGGGGACCCTGAAGCCCTGCTGCTGTCAGCTGTCAGCATTAATGAGGAAGGAGAACACAATGAGGTATACCGAGGTGTGTGAATCAATACGGCCGGCTGGAGTTGTCCGGCAGGGTGTGGCCTGGTGTTAGTGGAACTGCTCAGAATTGCTCAGTCGGGTAGTGGCCTCTGCCAACCACGAAGCTGTATGACAAGCAGGTACCGCTGGGCGCAGTGTGAGATGTGCGCCTGTGGGGTGCTCTGTGCACAGTGGTTGCTGGGATGCTGCCTGGGCTGCAGCAGCTGTCTGGGGGCTCAGCATGTGAAGATTGCTGTCCAGGCGAGGTGGGTGGTGAGGGGTGTGGTGGCCGTAAGCAGAGGCGTGAGTGGTGAAGGGGTCAGTGCCCATATTAGATGTGTATGTGATGGTGTGTGGAGTGGGTGGGTGTTCAGAGTGGACAGGGGCAGTGTCCCTTTTGATGTTCAGTGCAGTGTGTGGGGTGCTGCTGATGTATTAGACACCTGCTCTTGATTGCCCTTAAAAGCAGGCCATCCCAAATCCTCTCTCCCTCAATTTCTCACATTTCCCACCTGGAGCCAGAGCCCAAGGCTTCACCCCCACATCTGTTCCTATAAAACAAAAACAAAACAAACAGAGACCAGTCCTCAAAGTGGTCAAGGGTTGATGCTGACCCATGGTGGGTGAGGGCACTGGATATCGTACCAATAGGAGGCCTGTCCAGGGTGTACCACAGGTCGAACTGGTCTGGGTGAGTCCTGGCAATTTCTTCAAGCTCTTTTCTGACCAATATATCCTCCTCTGTCTAGAAAAGAAGCAACACTAGAAAAGCCCCTCCAGGGCCATCGTGTTGTTCCCTGGACTGACTACACTGGTCAGCATACTCTTGGCCAAAGCTGCTGCCGCTCCAGCTGGAATGCTTGCTGCCAACTTTCAGGGCAAACAGGAGTTCTGCTGCTGCTCGTGAAGATCAAAACCGTTTGTCTTGTGGATGAAGTTGGTGGTAGGATGTAGGTTCCCATGGAGCTGTAGTGACTGCCTCCAGCTAGAAGGACCTTTGCCAAGCACTGGCCAGGATGGCTTCACGCAGAGCTCCAGCCCTGCCTCCTACATCTACACTGAGCTCTAGCACAGCAAACCTAACTGGAACAAGCTCAGTGCAGGCCCAGGATCTTCTGGAAGAAATGTAATGGGCTCAGAAAGTCCTGTGATAGAACAGTACTGGATATGTGAAGGAGAGGAAAACAGTCTGGAGCCTCATTTGGGAGAAAGGGAACCAAAGCCAAAAATAACCTGTCACAGGCTCAAACGTACTGCACAGAAGACCTGCACAGAACCTTCATGATTCTCATCCCAGTCATTCCACTTCTGGGATTCTGTTTTAGAAAATAATCTAAAAGTAATCAAGCGTAGGCACAATTATTCATCACCATATTATTTATAACTGAAAACAGCCTGAATATAGAAGTTAGATTATAGTGCAACTTGATAAAAACTATGATGAAAATATTTATAAAGCAGTTTAAAGAGAAGAAAATGCCTGTGTGGTAATGCTGAGTGAAAAAAATGCATATATAAATTATAAATATATCGCATATATAGAAAAAAGATTTAAAAAATAAGTATTTATATTCTGTATTTTCTGAAGTGTCCACTGAGGACATCTGTGATTTTGCACTTAGCAAAAATGTAGCAATACATATTAAGGAAAAAAGGAATGCTTAGTGCTTAGGGTTGGCTGAGGAGACACAAAAGAGTTAAATACATGCAAAAAGCAGGCCTAGACTCAGCTTCCCTGCCAGCAGCCCTGTTGATCCCACTAAGCCCTCCCACAGTCACAGGCACCCAAGCAGCATGAGCTCAGTCAATGGAGGAGAAATGAAAACAAGAGCCCAGCTCAGCAAACATTCCATCCTGCCACTGCAAGCTCAGCAGGAACTGACCTGGTTGGCAAAGATGAGGGACATCCTGGTGCTGTCACTGGGGTCCTTGGTGATGTGGCGAATGAGCTGCAACATGGGTGTGATGCCTGGAACATAGTGAGTGGGCAGCCAGCTTTCTCCCTGTCTCTGAAGCCCACAGTCCCTGACCTGCAGCAAGCTTACCTGCCCCCAGCCCCAGTTATCCTTTTCTCACTTCTGTCCCCAAAACTCAAAAGTGGGAAACAGCCCTTCATTTTGGTTTTCCTTTCTAATGCAACAGTAAGTCAGAAGGTCTTTCTCATTTTCATATGGCAAGATGGAAAGAACACTCTAAGTTCTTCCGTGTCCTCATTCATCAAACAACTAATGATGGGTAAATGTGATAGCTTTAAGAGTGCCTATTACAGTGCCTGGCACATTGTATGTCTCCTTCAAAGATTGTTCTCTTCCTTCAGGCAGTCATTTTCAAGGGATGGGGAGAGTCAGACTTGAACTGGATCCAGGCGCTCCTGGGACAGCATGGGTGGGCCTGCCCAGCTTGGCCCTCAGCCTGACCTGAGAGGTCCCCGCAAGGCTCCTGAGCAACCACCATGTTGGTTAGGGGAAGCAGGGCACACAGGGTCAGTTTCAAGACCTGTCACTGATTCATCATTCCCACCTTCTACAGCTGGGGGTGAAATCGCTCATGTTGTCCCTTCGAGGATCAAATGACTCCCAAGTCAGAATGGTCTCAGGGCTCATTCTCCGGATGGAGCCCCTAGAAGCCTCTTACCTGTGCCCCCAGCAATCATTCCCAGGTGATGGGCCAGTTTTTTTTTAGGCTCACTCGTCTGGTCTGGTCTGATTCCAAGATTCCCTGGAAACACAGGGAATGCTTATGACCTCTGCAGTTCTTGCCTAAGAGACTGCAAAAGATCACTGACATTCTTTAGGACTCCCAGGAGGCAGCTCCAACTAAAGGACTGTCTGCACCATTTTAAGCTGGTGAAGCAGGCCAGGGCAGTCTCCTCAGTGAGTTCTGGCGCCCCAGTGCACAAAGTGGGAATAGAGCCTGAGCCTGCTCAGGGAATCGCTGGACCTTTGGTTCTGAGGAAAAAGAGGGGCAAGCTGAAGTTAACACAGAGACTCAAAGAGCATTCTCACTCACGGAGGTGAACCAGTGAGTAAATAATAGCTATGTGAGTAAGCAAAGGAGCATGGACTCCTCCATCCATTTTTCAGTATTAGCAGGCACCATTTATGTATCAGGCATTGTGCTGGAGACATTGATACAATGACGAGGAAACACCAAATCATTCCCCTACCTTAAAAAAGCTTACAACCTCATGAAGTGGGTGTGTGAATGTTTAACAAGTGTGGTCATTATGCATTGTGTGTGAATGAATGAAGACTAAGGACAACCCCATGTGACTCAAATCTGAGGCGTGTACGAGAACAATGGAACCATTGAAGGAATCTTCCTCCCGGCTGGGAGCCCAGTATGAACCCCTCCAGTACCTGGCCCATGGTAAAACAAGCGTCCCTTTGGCCCTCGAAAAAAGATGGTGTCCCCGATTTTCATGTTCTCCAAATACTGAGTCATCTTCCCCCCTTCAGGATACTGGGGGTGTACATTTTTGAAGTAGATCTGAAAAGCAAGGCAGCACTGCTTTCACATTCCCAGACACAATGCCACAGCCACGCACAACCAGAAAATGCATTTACTGCTGGAAGCTTTGCAGAGAAAATGTTCTGCTCTCTTAATTGCTGTACGCAGTCCCTGAAGATGAAGCTGCCTCAAGGTTAACTGTAGCTTCACTGCTGGAAAGCCCTGTCTAGGGCATATGTCCCCTCAGAGAAAAAGCACTGCCCCTCCACCCCACCACCCTCAATAGGCTTGAAAGCACGAGGCAGCCAGATATGGTGAGCACTATTTACCTTTATAATTAAGTCCACAAAGCCTCTGTCATCATCACTGGAGACAGGCGTGTAAGCCCTGACCACCAATTCATTATCAATTTTCGCCAAGAGCTGGACATAGTTACCTATAGAAAAGGCATCAAGCACTGAGTCAAAGCATACTTAGCTTAAATAAGGCCCACGGATAAAGGACTGAGCTTCAGTGAAGGGAGCAAATACTGGGGCAGAATGTTAAGGGGGGCGGGAAGGAGAGATCAGGGAAGGAGCCCCAATATGGGATGCCTGGATCCTAGGCCTGCTCTGCCTTGCTGTGCTACCCTAGGCAAGTCACTTCACCTCTCTGGGTTTTGGTGTCTTCATCTGTAAAATAGGGATGATATGTCTGCCCACCTGTGATCATAATATAACTGCTTTTTGGAGCAGGAAAAGATCATTAAAGTTGGAGGGTGAGTATTAAAAATTACAGAAAGGGGTCAGACATGGTAGCTCACCCCTGTAATCCCAGCCCAGAGGCGGGTGGATTGCTTGAGCTCAGGAGTTTGAGACCAGCCTGGGCAACATGGCGAAACCCCATCTCTACAAAAAAATACAAAAAATTAGCCAGGTGTGGTGGTGCACACCTGTAGTCTCAGCTACTTGGGAGGCTGAGGTGGGAGCATCACCTGAGCCCAGGAGGTCGAGGCTGCAGTGAGCTGAGACTGTGCCACTGCATTCCAGCCTGGACGACAGAATGAGACCCTGTCTCAAAAAAAAAAAAAAAAAAAAATACAGAAAGGAGTATTTGTCTATTCAAGAAAAATAGTGGCCTTCACAGACTAATTTCTTCCTAAACTGGATGTATCACTGGGGTCTGTGAATAAATTACAACTACTCCATCTGTATCCTGGTATTAGGCACAGAGCAGGCCTGGGTTAATAGATACTATAGGGTCCTAGGATTTGGGTACCCATGGAGCAAATGAAGCAACAATATCATGTCTTCCTGGCCTATGGCCCTGTGAGGAGTAGCAGTGAAGTTTTAAACCATGTAACTCTGCACTTCCTGGGTAGAATTCAATAAACCAAGTATGGCCGGAGACCTATGGATCATGACTACATCCCACTGTCAGATGATACACTGGGCAGCTACAACCTGTTGGATCCAAAATGTGAGACTCAAATTACTAAGGCAATTAGTGGCAGGGACAGGAGTGCAATCAAGAGATAAAGTTTTGTAACCCTAACCCTAACCCTAAACCTTGACTAATTTCCTGTATGTAGTCAGTTTCTACTCCCTCAGTTTCTACTCGCTCAGAAACTGAGTGGACTACATACAGGAAATTAGTCAAGAGACAAGGAACATGGAACAGAAATATGGATAGAAACCAAGACCTAAGGTGCAGGGAGGAGGAGGTGGCAGGAGGAGAAAAAAGGAGGCAGAGTAGGCACTAGAGGGGCTGGTCCCTGAAGCTGATTCAAGGGGATGAGCCAAGTCTTTGAGGTGCCAACACTCTGGGCTCAGAACAGGCTCAATGACTCTGGTCATGGTCCCTCTGGGCACCAGGGATATGCAGGAATAAGTGCCTGAGACATCTAGCTTCCTTCTGAGAACCTGAAACTGGAAACCTGGAAAGGCTCTTTCATATGCAGCCACCTAGGCCTGGCCCGATGCTGTCCCCAGGGCAAATGGGGCTCCCTGGCTGGTCCTTCAGGCCCCATCTCTAACTGGCTTCACTTCCACTGACCTGGGACAAAGCAGCGAACTCTGAGGCTTCATATTAGACTCTCTCAGAAGCCTCTACATTACCTTGTCCCACTAACTTTGCACGGCCTAGGCCAAGGCTGAGGAGATAGTGGGTCAAGGCAGTTTCTAAGAAATTCTGTATCTCAAAGTTTTTCATTCTTTTAGGCTTCCTGCCAACAGGACCGGCCTGACAGGCCAAGCAGAGAGCTGGGAGACCGCACGCACAACACTGAGCTCTCGTGCATAGAGAGGGAGTGAGGGAGCAGCAAGGAGGCTCAGGGGCCCAGCCAGCTGGCTAGAGTATAATCTCACCCCCTGATGGAGTTGAGGTCAAAGTTTTGTCCTGTTTGCATATAAGACAAATAGGCCATGGAGTAGGATCCACCAGGCAGGCAAGCAGCACTAGCAGATTATACAAAGCTTCTCTGAATCCCTGATTCTAGCAGTTTTCTACTGCACTAAGACTGACTCAGCTATCTGATGGTGTTACAGATTAGAAATGGGATAAGTCAACTCTAGGACTCCTAGGGCTGGCCCCTCCTTATGTGGGTCTGAGGCCCCTGCAGAGAATCCAAGTGACCGTGGGGGCAGGGCACACCTAACTCATTCCTGCCTGCCCGCATATTCTGGGCCTTTCCCCTGACCATTGGTTCCTCCCATCCCTCCCAGGTGCACAATACTTTGCAGTTTCTGAATTTTCATATCCATCAGTCACTCTACTTTCACAACAACCCAAGTGAGGTAGACAGGCAGGCCTGGGAAATCTCATTTCATAGACTGGGGCTCAGAGAGATTGAAGGACTTCCCTAAAGTTCCCCAGCAAGGAGCCTTCCGTGAGATCTTAGGCCTTTTGGCTCTAGGTTCAGTTCTTTTCAATGCTCACTGAGGTACCATTCTTGTGTCAGCCCAATTGGAATAATGAAGAAAATAAATTTTCTGTCCCACATGCATCCACCTATCTTCCTGAGCACACAGGCTCAGGAGGAGCATGAGGGCATCTTCCACACCTCAGGACGTGGGAAACCTGTGTTTCTGTTCGGAGAGGAGGGCTTAGCCCCCAGAGGCCCCAGTCCTGGTGATGACCCAAGCCCAGCTCACCTACAGGAAGTCCTAAGACATGGTCAGGCGAAGGCAGTTCAAAGCGGAACCTCCGGGTGTTGTGGCTGATTTTCTAACAAAACAAAACATAGGCAGGTTCTGTCAGCTTTCTAGAAAGCCTTGTTGGGCAGGTGAGATGCCTGGGAAAGGAGATCCGTTTGGCGCTATTCCAGCACAGGCACACAGGGCGGCAGGGAGTGAACTGGAGGCCATGAGATGACTGTCTGGCTGCCCTGCCATCCCAGCCATCATCCACTTACTGCCTTACACCCGCAGGGCTGACCCATTACCTCTTTCTCAATCAAAGGCAGCGGGTACTTGGCTTCAGGGTCTTGTAAGGTGATAGGCTTTCTCTTCCTGGAGTTCATGCTCTTCAGGACCAACACGAGCACAGTGACCCCAATGACGGTGATGGTCAGGAGCAGGGACGGGTCCTGGTAGACACAATGTAAGCAGAGCACCTCAGGTCTTGCCCGCCCTGGACAGGGCAGCTCTCAGGCGCGGTACACCCTCCCCTCACCAAAGGCACAGAAGCTGAGCTCTGCCTGAAGGAAATAGGCAAAGAGAGCGGTAGTGACACAGAAGGCGGCTGGGACAGCCTGTGGCGGACCAGAAGGTAGGGAGGGGTCAGCTGCAGGTCACACAGGAAGGATGTTTCAGGCCCCTGGACCGGGCCGCACACATGGCCTGGGGTGCTCAGGTCACTAGGCCCCGCCTGGCTACAGCCAAAGGTTCACACACTGGAAGTCCCTTCCTCGAGGTGAAGGTGGAGGACATTACCCCTAACACACAATCCGGAATAAGGGGCCCAGTCCCTAAAGACAGAACTAGGGTGCGTAGCTTTAAGAGGTGCCCCGTGACTTAGAGCCTGGGGACTCCCCAACACTCTCCTGGACAGGGCGAAGGGGGCCTGGGCACTCAACTGCCAGAGACTCGGCCAGCCTCCCCGCATCTGTCCCTACCCCACAAGGCCAGCCTGCTCCTCTCCCAACGCAAGCCTGACAGGGAAAGTTCCCTCTCCTCCCGCCCGGGCGCTGGAGTCTCAGCCCTCACCACGCCTTCCGGAATCCGAGCCGGCCCGCCCAGCTCCCAGCCCTTCGCGGTCCCGCCCACCACCGCTCCCCCGCCTCCGGCTCCGGCTCCCAGCCGCCCGGTCTGACGTTCCCGGCTCTAGCCGGCCTCCGGCCTCTTTCCTTCCGGCCGTCCCGACAGAGATATTTCTTAAATACTCCATAAATACACCCCGCCGCGGAACCCACCCGGAGTGAGACGCCCAACATGTCGTCGAACTGGGGTTGGCCGGGGGCCGGTGCGCGGCTCCCCCCGCGGGCCCGCAGACTCGTGGCGCCGCCCTGCAGCTCCGCCTGGCCGACGGGGAACCGGCCGAGACGCGGACATGCGCGCCCAGGAGGACAGAGGCTCGGGCGGACCCCGCAGGCTGGGACCTTGGCTGCTGGCCCGCTCCCCGAGAAGGGCCGTGGTCGGGGGGCTCTCACTCGCGAGCCGCTGGCTCTGGGTCAGCCCTGCCCCCAGGGCAGCGCTCGATCCTGAGGCTGGCGGGGCGCTGAGCCCGGGCGTCGTCGCTCCTGCGCTGCCTGTCTGCATCCTGGCCCCTTCCGAGCTGCCACACTGAGCACCCCTCAGCTTACTTAAACGCGGCAAGGCTGGAGAAGGCCGTCTGGGGGACTGGGCGGAGGGGGATGCTGGTGAAGGAGGAATTCAGGCAGCTGCAAAGAACGCGTGAATATATTCATTCAATATGCCTCTTGGGCACCTACTCTGGGCCTGGTCCGGGGTGGGTGTTTTCCGGGTGGGGCCGAAGCAGGGGCGTCGCCGAGTTGAAGACTCATGTATTCATGCGTTCATTCATTCGCTGGTTGGAGAGGGAGAACGAGGGCCCCGCGCCGATCGGAGGGGAGCAGAACAGTAGGCACAGTTAGAGGGTCTTCACGGTGCATTTTGGAGCCTTCGCTGCCCGCTCACCCTTGATTACAGGCAAAGGCAAATTCTTGCCTCAGGACCTGTGTGAAACAGAGACGCCCAGGAGCAGATCCCCGCCTGTTTGACTCCGCTAGGGCTGCTGTAACAAAGAGCCACAGACTGAGCGGCTTAAACAACAAAAATTTATTGTCTCACAGGTCTGGGGGCTGGAAGTCCAAAATCAAGGTGTGGGCAGAGTAGGTTCCTTCTGTGGGCTGGGAGGAAAGGATCGTTCCATGCCTCTCCTAGGTTTGTAGGAGAGGGGCTAGGAGAAGGGGCATCTTCCTGTATCTCCACATCTTCATCCCTCTATGTGTGTCCCCTGTGTCCAAATTTCCCCTTTTATGAGGACACCAGTCATATTCAATTAGGGTCCATCCTAATGACCTTGTTTTAACTTGATTACTTATGTAAAGGCTCTATCTTCAAATAAGGTCACATCCTTAGGTACTGGGGGTTAGTGCTTCAACATAAGAATCGGGGTGAAAACAATAACCCGTAACACTTCACCAACCCTTATCTCCAAAACACACACCACCACAGGCTCAAAAATTCTTGCTGTGTGAATGAATAAACAAACTTAATTTTCTCTCTTTGACTTAATCAAATGCCTTTACTTTTGATTTACCCGTAGGTGCTTGGATATTATTGTCAGATATTTTAATTTTTGACAATGCGATAGGTGTAAAATGATGTCTCAGGAACCCAATTTGCATTACCTAATAACTGCTAATAAGGTTGAACATCTTTAATATATTTATTTCCCATGGAGCTTCCTTTTCAGAAAAAAGAAATGCCTGCTCATGATTTTTGCTCATTTTTCTGTTGCGTTGTCTTTTTCTTACTGATTTTTAGGAGTCTTTTATATATATTTTAGATATCCCTTCTTTGCCAGTTACATGAGTTATAAATGTTTTCTTGTAATTTGTAACTTCTTCCTTTTTTCTTTATTTTCTGTCCCACTTTTTTTGTGGTGTAGTCTGACGAATAGAAATTTGAATTGCAGTGTAACCAAATGTACCAATCTTCAATTTTTTTGCCTTTATAGTTAGTGATTTTTGTGACTTGTCTATTTCTACCCAAGCCCTTAAAGATATTGTGTATTTTCCCCAATAAGATTTAAAGATTTTCCTTTCACATTTAAGTTTTTCAACCACTTGGAATTGATTTCTGTGTAGGATGTGAGGCAGGGATACAATTTCATTTTTCCATGTGGCTAATGTGTTTTTTTCAGTAATATTTATTGAATTGCTCACACCTGGCCACTGACCTGCAACTGATCTGCTACCCCTGTGCTATGTCAGTTTTCATAAGTGTGTGAGTGTAGCTCTGGCCTCCCATTTCTCTTACATTATTTAGTTGCCTAACCATGTCACAATACCACACTGTTTTAGTTACAGTAGTTTATAACAAGTGTTTATGTCTTTCATTCTTATACATTCTTTGGATCTCGGGTCAGATATCACTCCCTTGGAGATGCTTCTGTGATCCCCCAACTTAAGTACATGTACCTATTAATGTTTTAACATAATTTAACTTGTAATGTTTGTAACTTAATTTGTCTGTCAAATTAAGTTTAACTTAAAGCTGCCTCCTTACATATTTTAGGTTCACCCTAAAAGTTTCTTCGTACATAGTGAACTGTAACCGACTATTGTACCAATCATGGAGTTTCAGCCCATTATAGGCAGCCAACTATTCAGACTGTGTTCAAATAAGGCAAATGGTAAGCTGTAACCAATCCCGCTGTATCTGTACTTCACTTACATTTTCTGTACATCACTTTCCTGTTTCTGTCCATAAGTATTATGCAACCATGTGGCAGCCCCAGAGTTGCTCTGAACTTATTCTGGTTCTTAGGGTTGCCTGATTCATAACTTGTTTTTTGCTCAATGAAACTCTGTTAAATTTAATTTTTCTTTTACTTTAACTATTCTATTCATAGCCTTTTTCTTTTTTCAGAGACAAAGTCTCACTCTGTTGCCCAGGCTGGAGCACAATGGCATGATCATAGATCACTACAACCTTGAACTCCCCAGCTCAAGCTAGCCTCCAGCCTCAGCCTCTGAGTAGCAAGGACTGTTGCCATATACCTGGGTGATTTTTGTATTTTTTGTAGAGGTAAGGGTCCCGCTTTGTTGTCCAGGGTGGAGAGCAATGGCTATTCACAAGCATGGTCATTGCACAGTATAGCCTGGAACTCCTAGCCTCAAGGGATCTTTCCTCCTTGGCCTCCCAAAGTCCTGAGATTTTAGGTGTGAGCCACCACACCCGGTCCTATTCATAGCTTTTACTTGAGTTTGTAATTGTACATTTGAATAGTGCATTATTAAATGACTGACTTTCACAATAGTCTGGAAGTTCCTTTATGGCAGACACCTTGTTTTCCCAGGGTTTAGCACACTGACTGTCACAAAGGCAACATTCAATGAATATTTAATGAACAAATGAATGAATTCATCTCTGCCCTACAGCATTTAGAACACATGATAGTTGCTCCATATATACTTCTTCACCTAGGAGAGGAACAATCCTTTCCATCGTACTCTGTTCCCTTCCTTGCTTAATTTGTCTCCGTAAGACATAGCACCAGATCATATACTTTTTTTACCTATACAACATATTTGACTTATTTGTTACATAGATTGTAAGTGTATTAGTCCATTCTCATGCTGCCATAAGGACATACCCGAGACTGGCTAATTTACAAAGGAAAAAGGTTTCCATTGACTCACAGTTCAGCCTGGCTGGGGCGGCCTCAGGAAACTTACAATCATGGCAAAAGGGGAAGCAAACACATCCTTCTTCACATGGCAGCAGGAAGGAGAAGTGCTGAGCAAAAGGGGAAAAGCCTCTTATAAAACCATCAGATCTTGTAAGAACTCACTCACTATCACGAGAACAGCCTAAGGGTAATTGCCCCCATGATTCCTGATTCAACCATCTCCCACTGGGTCCCTCCCACAATACATGGAGATTATGGGAACTACGAGTTGAGATTTGGATGAGGACACAGCCAAACCATATCAGTAAGCTTCATGAGGATGGGAGTTACTTTGTCTATTTTAGCTACTGCTATATCCCTAGAACAGTGTCTGGCAATTGGTAGATGCTCAATAGTTATTGCATGTGTGAATGAATGAACAAACATTGTTTTCTCCCTTTGACTCTGTCAAAAACCTTTACTTTTGGCTTTGAAATCCAGAGGCACCTCACCTTTTCCTGTGGTTTTCTTAGTAGTTTGTTTCTACCCTTCATTCTTCCTTCTCATTTTCTCTGCCTGTTCCCTCTTGTTATTAGAGAGGCAGATAGCAAGCACATTCTCTTTATTCATTCTTGGAGCAGGATAAAAGGCGTTTATATGGGCTCCCGGTAATCTTGAAAGGGCAGTGATCCCCCTCTCTTCTCCTAACTCCTAAACACTGTAAATGTGTCCCTCACATGCTCATGTGCTGCCTGGATTTTGGCTCATTTTCTACTAATTCCCTGAAATAAATCATAAGCACAAGTCTCATGTCTCTAAATCCCCAGGTTTATAATAGGGCCTGGCAAGGGTAGGCTCTCAGCATGCATTTGCTAAGGAAAAGAAAAACAAAACAAGATGAATCTCTGTTGTCACTGTTTGAACATCTGTGAGACTCCACCCCCAAAGATTCAGCTCTTCCTGTGCAGGAGCGAGGCCTCCTTCATTACTGAGTATCCTCTGGGGGAACTGATGTCCTGCCCAAGTCATTGGTCAATGAGTGATTGCCATATGGAAAAGTGCTCCCCATCACTAATCATCAGAGGCAGGCAAATAAAAACCACAATGAGATACCATCTTGCACCAATCAGAATGGCTATTACTAAAAAGTCAAAAAATAACAGATGTTGGTGAGGCTGTGGAGAAAAAAGAACACTTATACACTGTTGGTGGGAATGTAAATTAGCTCAGCCACTGTGGAAAGCAGTTTGGAGATTTCTCAAAGAACTGAAAACAGAAGTACAATTTGACTCAGCAATCCCATTACTGGATATATCCCCAAAGGCAAATAAATCATTCTACCAAAAAGACACATGCACTTACATGTTCATCAAAGCACTGTTCAGAATAGCAAAGACATGGAATCAACTTAGGTGCCCATCAATGGTGGATTGGAAAAAGAAAATGTGGTACAGATACACCATGGAATACTACATAGTCATAAAAAAAACCAAAATCATGTTCTTTGCAGCAATGTGGGGGCAGCTGGAGGCCATTATCCTAAGTGAATTACCACAGAAACAGAAAACTTAATACCGCATGTTCTCACTTCTAAGTGGGAGCTAAGCATTGAGTACACATGGACATAAAGATGGGAGCAGTAGCCACTGGGGACTACTAGAACGGGGAGGAAGGGAGGGAGGCATGGGCTGAAAAATTACCTATTGGCTAATATTCTCATTACCTAGGTCACACGATCATTTGTATCCCAAACCTCAGCATTGTGCAGTAATATGCACGTAGCAAACCTGTGCATGCACCCTCTGAATCTAAAATAAAAGGTAAAAATTTCTTTAAATGAATGTTTGCTCACAAAACGGTTTCCAGGCAGCTGTGAACTTTTCATTAGGTGTTTACTCTTGAAAATAATTTATTTCCATTTTACTCTCTATATAAATGACCATTTCTTAGGTCCTAGCTGTTGAACCTAAATTGGAGCAGACTGAATAATGGCACCCCAGATATGCCCACAACCTATGAATGCTACCCTTTATGACAAAAGGGACTTTGTAGCTGTGCATGATATTGTAAAATATATATTTGATCTTCCTCCCAGTTTCCTGGCATACGACAACCAAAATCCTTGGAATCTCCCAAGTGATATGGATCTTTTTATATGATAATGAGTTGACTGATTGTTAGGGGCTCCTGAATAGCCTCCTGATGGGTGCTGGTTGCCAAGGAAACCAACCTCATGTTTAGAGGGTGATATGGTTTGGCTCTGTATCCCCACCCAAATCTCATCATCTTGAATTATAATCCCCATGTGTAGAGGGAAAGAGGGAGGTAGGTGATTGGATTAAGGGGCAGTTTCCCCATACTGTTCTCATAATAGTGAGTGAGTTCTCACCAGATCTGATGGTTTCATAGGTGTTTGGAAGTTCTTCCCTCATTCTCTCTCTCCTGCTGCCTTGTGAAGAAGATGCTTGCTTCCCCTTCACCCTCTGACATGATTGTAAGTTTCCTGAGGCCTCCCCAGCCATGCAAAACTGTGAGTCAATTAAACCTCTTTCCTTTATAAATTATCCAGTCTCAGGGATGTTCTTTATAGCAATATGAAAATGGACTAATACAGAAGGTTGGATGGAACCTTCAGCCTCCCACCCTCCAACCTCCAGGGAGGGGAAAGGGACTGAAAGATGAATCGCTCACCCGTGGTCAATAATTTAACCAATTATGCCTACATAACAAAGTTTCCATAAATACCTCAAAGGGCTGAGTTCAGGGAGGTTCTGGATAGCTGAACATGTGGAAGTCCCTAGAGCACAGTGTGCCAGGAGAAGGCATGGGAGCTCCATGACCCTGCCCATATGCCTTGCCCTGTGCATCTTTTCCATCTGGCTGTTCAACTGTATTCTTTGGAATATCCTTTATTATAAAATGATCAACATAACTAGCTTGATTCCCTGAGTTCTATGAGCAACTCCAGCAAATTAATCTAATTTGAGTAGGGAGTCATGGGAACCCCACTTCATAGCCAATCAGTCAGAAATTCTGGAAGCCCAGCCTTGAGACTGGCATCTGGGGTGGGTGGCAGTCTTAGGGACTGAACCCTCAATGTGTGGTCTCTTAGGCTACTTCCAAGTAGACGATGTCAGAAATGAATTGAATTAGAGGACTCTCAGCCAGTGTCTACTGGAGAATGGCTCACGTGGTGTATGGGGAAAAATTTCCACAAATCTAGGGTCACAGAAGTGTTGATCATTGAGAGAAAGAACAGGACAAACACTTTTTTTTTTTTTCTGACTCTCAAACTGTGATTAATTTAAAGATCTTGAGACAGAGAGGCTCTCCTGAATTATCCGGGTGGGCCTGATGTGATCACAAGGGTCTTTATAAGAGAGACACAGGAGAAGAGAGTCAGAGGAGAAGGCAGTGCCATAACAGAAGCAGCGATTGATTGGCGTAATGAACTTTGAAGATGGGGGAAGGGGCCACATGCCAAGGGATACAGGCAACCACTAGAGGCTGAAAGGCAAAGAAATGGATTTTCCCCTCAGAGACTCTGGAAGGAATCAGCCCTGTTGATGCATTGACTTTAGCCCTGTGAAACTATTTCATACTTCTTGCTTCCAGAACTGTAATAGACCAGATTTGTGTTGCTTTAAGCCACCAAATTTGTAGTAATTTGTTGCAGTAGCAATAGGAAACTAATACAATAAATGAATGATTGCTTTTGTCTCATAGGGCTTATTTATTTATACTTGAATTTACTGTATTAAAAAATCTCCTAAGGCTTGGATCAGAAGTCCCCCAAGGGAGGAGCCCCCTGTTCTGATGTTCTGTTTGCTTTGATTGTGGGCCTCTTTTCCAATGTGCCCCCTGCTACCCAGTCACATCTTCGGCTCATTGTCTTTGCCAGAGCTTGTAAGCAGCCCACCCACTCCATCTCTTCCTCTTCACCCTGGCGCTGGCCCATCCTTTGTGCATTTTGCTAAAATGTCATCCTGAACAAAGAGGCTCAGCGGACTAGTACAGTTGACTGGGCTGAGCTTCATGAGGGACCACTGATGGAGCACCCAGCCCACTCAGACACTCAATGCTGACCAATGCAGAATATTTCTTAAATCAGAGTTTCATTAGCTTCCCTTTTCAAGGATTTTAACATGCCAAGCATGTTAATGCTACCTGTTCAGAATTCTCTAAGGAGCACTATAGACAGGCATAAAGCAATGGCAATATTTTGCTTTCTGGAATATCTTCAACCATTACTTATGCAACATAAATGTGCCCATGGAAAACCTTGTGCACTCCTGGCAGTGTGGGGCTAACGTGGGCATGATAGGGTAAGACTGCATACAAGCAAGAGTCTTGAGAATCTGGAGTGGTCAGAATTTGCTAGAAATGGTGTGGTTGTGAAGAGTCAACAGAACCACTTTCAGGGTCCTATTCCTGTAGAACCTTCCACACCTAGCTATGTGTACAGAGCTGTGCTAATGATGCTAGTCAATTACTTCACCAATATTTACAGCAGTTGTTTCAACTCTTTATAAACAGCATCTATTGTGGCAGGGGCTGTTTTAGAGCCTCTAGAATGAATTGCTTGTGAGTTCACAGCTTGGAGACAACCAGGAGTAAGTGAGGTAGTTTCCAGTGGAGAATTCCCCCTGCATGAGCAAGCCTGGGCCTGGGAGCTTCAGATTTGTAATAGGAGAAAAGCTGGCTTCCATGACGGGGAGAAGGGGAAAATGTCAAAAAAAAAAAAAAAAGATAAATGAAGGGACGCATTCCAGACTCCTACTTAAACATGACCAGGACTTTGGTTTTTCACAAATTTGCCCCAGCCTCTGCTTCCTTTTCTTTTATGGGGACAAAAGCAGGAGCTTTTCAGAGAAGAGTTTTGTTTGTGATGACAATTTCTGTTTTAAAAAGCAAAACAAGTGAAAATAGAACAAATTGGGCTAAAGTCTCCATTCTGGGCGTTCTAAAGCCTTCGTTTTCATAGAGCTGTATAGTTTATAAAGCATAACAATGAAACATCTTTCTGAAATTGTTATAATCTTTTTACAAACAATTTAGTTTGGAGAAAAAAAAATCTCAGAAAGATTCTCTGCCTTCTCAAAGATCACATCGCTCGACAGTAGCAAAGCTGGGACGTAAGCCCATGTTCCTAAATCCAGCCTAGTGTTCTTCCCCCACACCACAGCAACCTGTGGGCCAGCAAATGCATAAATAACATTTTTATTTTAATGTCATGCAAATTTAAATTTCTGATTTCAAATTGAAAGAAGCTCCCCATTTTCAGCTGGTAAAGCTGAGGCCCGGAGATGTTAAGTGATGCTTTTGGAGGAAGGGCTATGACTGGGTCATTGGTATTGAGGTGTCAGCTTTGCACAGCCTGCAGTTTGATTAAGAGCCAGTGGAAGAAAATTGAGAAAGTACAGAGATGTAGAAAACATACATTTTTCCTCTGCATTTCCTCCAGTTACTGTTCCCATCTGACTACATGCTCCTTTTGTGTCCTAGCACTCTTTTCCTCTCAGTGCTCAAGAACATTGCCCCAGCAGTTCTTTTCTCTTTGCCCCTTATGATCAGTTCCTTCTCTCCATTTGATAATTCTTATTAATAGACATATGTGCTGTAATTTCTGCCATGTTTTAAATGACAAAATATCTTCTCTTTACTTCCTTATCCCCATCCAGGTGCTAACACACTTCCACGTTCCTAGTTATGACAAGATTCCTTGAAAGAATTGTCTACACTTGTGATCTCTATTTTTTTCCCATCACATTCTCTCTAAAGTCTACTCCAAAAAAGCTTTTACTCTCACCACTCCTTTGAAACCACCCATGTTGCAATCACCAATATCCTCACATTGCTAAATTTAATGTAATGGTCAATTCTCAGTCAATTCTCCTCATTTCCAACCCCTGGAAATGTTGGAGTGTCCCAGGGCTCAAATCACAGACAGCTCCTTTGGTGATCTTGTCCTGCATCCTGGGTTTAAATATCAACAATATGCTCATAGTTTTGAAGTTTTCGTATCCAGGATGGGTCAGTCCTCTGAACTCCACATTCATATATCCAACTGCCCACTTGGTATATCCTTTTCAATGAACAGGCAAATCAAACTTGGCATGATCAAATACTAACTCCTGGTCTCTATCGCCCCCCCCCACCCGCCCCGACCCTGAATTCTGATACCTTGGTCTATGTCATACTTCCAGTTGATCAGGCCAAAAGCCCCAGGGTCACTTTTGATGTCTCTCTTTCACACCTCACATCCAATATATCAGGGGATCCTGTTGGTTTGTTCTTGAAAATATGTCCAGAATCTGACTTACCACTTCCACCGTTAGCATTCAGATCTCAGTATCTTACGTTGATTATTGCAATAGTCTCCTAACTGATCTCTCTGCTTCCTCCCTTTCCCTCTCCTGCAGTCTAATTTCAATACAATAGAAACAGTGATCTTGTTAAAATGATTTTAGGTCCCGTTACTCCATTTGATGTCATCCCATTCCACTTGGAGTAAAAGCCAATAATTTTACCTTAGCCCATAACATCCTACACAAGCTGCCCTCCCACCTACCTTCTCTGATATCCCCATGCTCATGACTCTCCAGACATAACTGACCTCCTGGCTGGCTTTCATATATATCAGGCATGCTCTTACCTCAGGTCTTTCGCACTTGCCTTTCATTCCTTGTGCCTGGAATTCTCTAACCCCTATTATCTGCATAGCCTTTGCCTTCAACTCCTTCAGGCCTTTTCTCAAATGTCTCTTTATCAGCTCTTCTCTGACCATATTTTTTTTTACAATTGCAATACCCTGCCCACCTGCATTCACTATCCCCTATTCCTGATTTATTTTTCTCAGTATCATTTATTGCCATCTGGCATTCTTATATATGTATATTTATATATATAAAATATTTAAAAATATATATATTACTTCTTTGCTTATTATCTGCTTCCCCATCCCCACTAAACTGTTGTCTGTTTTTCTCACTGCAGAATCCTTTGTCAGCAGACCTGTTCTATACCTGGATGCCTGGATGAGATGCCCTTGAGGATAATGCCTGACCTTTCTTGACCATCAAAACACTTTGTCAGCAGAAGTTAGGAGAAGTGGAGGTATGGATCTCATGCTACATATATTCTATTTACTGGAAAGAAATAGCCCTTCTCACACATTCACATACCGGACTTCGTGTTTGCATAGCCTCTTGTTGAGTCGGGAACTCATTTCTTGTGAGCCTCGTCCCTGTGAGCATCTTGACATGGTTGAGTTTCTGGGCCAACATTGCTGAGGACCTGGACCCTGAAGAGCACCTTGGGACACTGTGCCTGGGAAGCCAGCTGCCTGCCCTCAAATATATATACACATATATGTGTGTGTGTGTGTGTGTATATGTATATATATAAAAAATGGTTCTTAAATCCAGTTTTGGTAAGGTATATTAGAGCACATTTCTTTTTCATCTTGTCCCTAGCTTCTTAAGTGTAACTACAAATTAGCCCCAACAAATGAGGTGTATGGTCTGTTTATAAGACATATTTGATTCTCTTGTGTGATGGGCAGTCTTGGTTTTAGTCTAAGCAGATTTCAGACATATCCAGTGATGTATGAACTGGTGGGATGGAATCAGCAAAAGTCTATTTGTTTAGTGCTGAGGAGCTTCCTGAGGAGGAACTTAGGTTGAGGGAACAGTGATCCAGGCACAGAGAGTCTGGGGAGACAATGAAATCTTAGCATCTTAAGGGGGAAATTCTGAGAACATCGTGGTGTCTGTCTCTTGTGTTTGTCTTCCTCTTGCATTTGTCTCCCTCTCTTGAGCTTGCCAGACTTATCTCAAGGAAAGCCAGACTGAGGTCTTTAAGTCAAAACTGAAAAAATAGTTTCATTAAAGTCTGCTTTAAACACTGGGACTCAAGAAATTCTCATGGAGGAGAAACATTCTTTCTCACTTTACAAGAAACATGAGAGTCTTGACACTGCTGGGTTTCCAGTGACTTGGTGGAGGAGCTGGTAGGAGAGTGGGGGCACACAGAGAAGTCAGGTGGCAGGGTCCCCCAGGAGGGCTGGAGGCTGAGCAGGGACATGCTGTTCCTGGTAGACACAGAGTGGGAGGGAGAAGAACCACACCACCCTATGAGAGCATACTTGTACCCAGCTACGTGAGATACCCCTTGAGGGCTACAGGACATTGGAAGGGCATTTTGTAAGAGCTGAGACCCTTCATGACAGGTTGGCACAGGAATAAGTGGGACTTGGGTGTTATTAAGGCAATTCTATTTCTACCCAAATATGCCCACCTGAGAGGTAGCATAGCACTGCGCCAAACTCTGGTAGAAGGTTGCTGAGGTATGAAGTCCTGCTCCACCAGTTTACAAATGATCTGGCTGGGGACTATTACTGAACATTTCCAGGTCTTGGTTTCTCCATCTTTAAAATGGGTATGATGATGACGATGATTCTTTCTTCTTAGGGTCATACGATGATTTTATTAGTTAATTCATATGAAACATTTAGAATGAAGCCTAGCATATAATGAATTATATATTAATGCTATTATTAATTTTACGTAAGTTTTGATTTAAAAATGAGTTGTAGAGTACCCATAACAGTAATTATCACTTAATGTATGTTAGTTGCCATTCTTTCATGATGAACAAGCAAGTACTACATACTTTAAATTAAAAATGACAGACATTTGTTGTTTAATAGATTTTTAAAATTATTAAAAACAACAGAGAAAAAGAAGCACCATCATTCTCACAAATGAATTTGTCTATACTGAGCCTGATCCCAATCTATAAAGTATCTGCAGGAAGAAAGGAAATCAAAATCCTGAAACTATGAAAGAAGGACCCTTTCCCTTACTTCATATCAGAGAGTGGAACATTTCCAAAAATTCACAGAAAGCTTTTTTTAGAACAGACCATTCAATTCTGAGAAGAAGGTTCTTAACATTGTCTATAGTGTGTCCCTGAGCATCCTGAAGATTTTAAATAAGTTGTCACAGCAGCTCCACCCAGAGGCTGTTTCATCAAACCACAAAGTGACACTCCCAGCCCCCAAGTGTCCTGTGGAGAGCAGAAAGATGGCGGCTGGAGCGCTCACCCAGCGGGAATCGTTGCCCGCATCTGCTACGCTGTTTAGAATTTCTGGAGAGAAACACAGCATACTCCTGGCATGCTTCTGATGCAAAGGTGGGGATTTTAAGCTGCTGTAGCTTGTTAGACTTCTTTCTACCTTAAAGGCAAGGAATCTCTGTTAAGGTCATAAAGATCCCCCCTCCGCCCCCGAAAAAAAAAGAATATATTTTCAGGGGATATATTTTAGAGCATTTTATTCATACAGATGAAAAGAAAGGTGATTCCACCATGTGGCCTAAAAGGTATGTGATATTTCTGTGCAAATTGTCAAAAAATATGATGTTACCCAAAACATTATTTGTAAGAAGCGATGGCTGTGGGAAGAATAATAATAATAAAGCCTAAGACATAATTTTGAGAAAATTGAAGGCTAAGGCTGAGAAATAAATTGTTACTGGGATTATGCTAGTGTATCGGAACTGCCTCTATGACCCTATGACTCCTGAAACCTGAGAGCTTCAGGCAACAGAGGCCAGAGACTCAGAACAACACTTGGGGACCTTTCTTTATGAAAGTGAAATCTACTTCCAGGGAGCCTCTTTCTCACCTCCTATTCACTCTCCATCTTTAGCAATCAGACCGTGGAATTCCGACTCACTGAGGTTACCTAAAACATCCCAATGGCCAAATCCAAAGGCCTCTTTTCCCACTGTTATATTACTGGATTCTGTCCAGCATTTTTCATTATTGATGCCTCTCTCCCCTGTCTTTGCTTGGGCTGCTATAACAAATATACCATTGACTTGTTGGTTTAAACAAGAAATTTATTTCGCAAAGTTCTGGAGACTGCCAAGTCCAAGATCAAGGTATTGGCAGATCCAGTGTCTGGCGAGGGCCCCCTTCCTGGTTTGAAGATGTCTGTCTAAGTCTTGTTTTATCCTCACATGGGGGAGAGCAGAAAGAGAGGAAGCACGCTCTCGTGCATCTCTTCTTATAAAAGAACTAATCCCATCCATGAGGGCTCCACCCTCAGAACCTAATTATCTCCCTAAGGACCCACTCCAAATATCATCACATTGGAGATCAAGCTTCAACACATGAATTTGGTAGGGGTACAAACATTCAGTCCACAGCAAAACCTAATCTCTTTCCACACAGCTGCCATGTCTGTCCTGGTTCTCCTCCTCCCCTTATGCCAGGCTCCTTTCAGCCTCTTTCTTTGGTTCTTCTGTCTTCCCTTTTCTCTTTTTCCTCTAAAAATAGGTTCTTTTGGGTTGCAACTCTCACCTTTATCTGCTGCTTCCCAGACCACCCCATCCCAGGCTTGATTCTTAATTCCTGGACATCTGCAGCTGGATATTCCACAGGTAAATTGACAGGCACACACTAAATTCATCTTCAACCTCTCACACCCTCCTCAAATGTGCTACTGCTATGATAGTTCTCTTTTTTGGTCTTTGGAAATACTGTGCTTTGCAATGACTTTGCTGAATGTACCCCCTGGTGGCCAAGAGAAGGAATCACTGCAGCCACACTTCACAAAAATTTTTCTACCCGGGGCTTCCATGCATTATGAGGTCATTGTCATAGAAGCCAGAACAAAAAGAGTCCAACTGCTTTTATCCCTTCTCGGGAAAAGGAATTTTCATTCTCCACTCTCTCTATTATTCTGTGTCCTATGTGTCAGAATATTTGTAAAAATAAAAATAAAAAATGGCTTGACTTTTCTCCTGATAAAGTATCAAAATGGCAAACTATAAAAGTTTCCCCACCTCATCTTCTGCCTGCTCTCCTCACAACTGTGTTTTCCACATGGAACAAGATGTCACTCATATATGCCAATGGATGTCATGGACAAACAAGGAACACGGAAAGCTCAGAACTTCTCGATGCTCATTGGCACTAGAACATAGTGATATACTTGCTATTTTTCAGAGGTGGGATCTTGTGGATGAGACCACAATTTGGCACAGAAAGTAGTCATTGCCACTAAATTATTCACTTGAGATGGAAACTTGTATTCTGGTGACTGGAAATATTCCAGTGTTGCTTTGAGCAAAAGGGACAATGACCACATACCATGAAGCTCCATGTGATGGCTTTTTTGATATGTCAGCTTGGCTAGGTGACAACCCACAGTTATTAAATCAGACACTAATCTAATTGTTGCTGTAATGAAATTTTGCAGAAGTAAGTAAAGTTCCTAATCATTTGACTCTAGGTAGAGAAGATCATCTTGAATAATCTGGGTGAACCTGACTTGATTAGTTTGAAGGCCCTAAAAGCAGGGCTTAGGCTTCCCCAAAAGAGAGAAGAAATTCTGCCTGTGAAGAACAGCTTCAGCCCATGCTGTGGAATTCCAGTGTTTCTATGATTTTCCCTTTCTGACCGCCTGGCCTGTAGATTTACCTGCTTAGTCAGTCCCCAGAATTGCGTAAGCCAATTCTGGTGTATCAGTTTGTTAGGGCTGCCATGACAAAGTATCACAAACTAGGTAGCTTAGAACAACAGAAATTTATTGTCTCATAATTCTGGAGGCTAGAAGTCCAAGATCAAGGTGTCAGCAGGGTTGACTCTGTCTGAGGGCTCTGATGAGGAGTCTGCTCCAAGCCTCTCCTCTAGCTTCTGGTGGTTTACTGGCAGTTACTGGTGCCCCTTGGCCTGTAGATGATGTATTGCCCCAACCTCTGCCTTCATCATTACACAATCTTCTCCCTGTGTGTGTTTGTCTCTCTGCTTCCAATTTTCTCCTTTTAATAAGGACACTAGTCATATTGGATTAGGGCCCAGGCTAATAACCTCATTTTAACTGATTAACTCTGTAACAACCCTGTCTCTAAATAAGGTCACATTCTGGGGTACTGGAGGTTAGGACTCCAGTATATTTTAGAGGAAGATGTAATTAAATCTATATCACCTGCTTCTTCAGTTGAACCCTGGATTATACTCTGTGTGTATCACTTGGTACCCAAAACAGCTTACCAGAAACATTGGTTTGTCCATTTGGCACATCTCATGTCTCCAGAAACATTGATTCATCCTCTGATACGGAGATGTTTAAATCTGGGTATATTGGGTATAAGTATGATACAATTACTCAGCTCCCACAATGATGGCCAGGGTTGAAGATTTATCAGAAAATGATTTATGACGCTATTGTTAGAATTCTGGGGCACCTCAGTCAGCTAGACTCTGTAGGTATTTCAAATGAAGAGTGGGGCATTTTAACTTTAACTTGGCTTTGCCATCTGCAGCTGCTTAATACTGACAAGAATGAACAACTTGGAAAGCAGGTAACTGACTTTGTGGGGTTTGGAAAGAAGAATCATGGGTGTGAGAATGTGTAAGGAAGCTGGTTAGGTAGTTCAGATGTCCAGAGTCTGGAACTGGTGAAGATACTTCATATTTCTATGTCTCTGTTATGTATTACACACTTGCTTGTGGCCAAGTGTATCTTATTTCATTTAATCCTCACTGCATTCTTATTAGGGATGCATTGTTTTCCCTTAGTAGGGTTGAAATAAATGAGTCTTAGATGTCTCTTTCTTAAGATTACACATCTAGTAATGATCGGCCAGGATTCAGACATACAGTCACTCGTTCTTTGTGAACTCCATATATGTGAATTCACCTACTCACTAAAAATTATTTACAGCTCCAGAAGTGATACTTATGTTGTTCTCAGGATCATTCATAGGCTTGTGAAGAGTGACGAAAAATACACGTTGTTAGACACACATGTTTCCAGATGAGGTAAAACAAGGCAATGTTTTGCCTTTTTGCTTCAGCCCTCATCCTATAAACAAGTGTCCTTTTCATGGTCTATTTAGTAGCACTTTTTTTTTTCAAGTCTGTTCTTTTTATTGGTGACCTCGATGTTTAAAATGGCCCCAAGCATAGTGCTGAAGTGCCATCTAGTGTTCCTAAGTGCAAAAGTCTGTGATGTGCCTCACATAGAAAACACACGTGTTAGATCTAAGCTTTGTTCAGACATGAGTCACAGTGCTGTTGGTCATGAATTTAATGGCCATGAATTCATTGTAATGAACCAACAATATATATTCAATAAGATGTCTTTAAACAGAAACACACATAAAACAAGTTTATGTACTGATCAGCTGATGAAAATGTACCTTGCAGGCACCTAACCCTGTACATTTCCTAGGAGCGATGGCTGAGTATTCTCTTGTTCAGTGTCCATGGTGACTTGATAGGATGTAATTATTGAAGATAGTGAGAATTGACTGTCTCCGTGTTGGGCTCTAAAGACTGCCCTCTAATTCATATCACAAGGATTAGAACTGGGAACCAAAGAGCTGGTGACTCTATCTTCTTACCTGCTTTAGGAATGAAGGAGACTGTAGCCTGAAAGCCCCTGAAGGTCCCATTTTCATCCGATTGGAAGCTGATGAGCATGATGCTGGAGGGGCTCAGCACAGGGGTGGGGACATCATAGCCACACACCCGAGCTTGTTGAAGGCCAGCCCAGGCAAGACATTGTCCAGCACCCAGCAGATATCCATGGCATTGGAGAGAAGAAAAAAGAAAATTGTCCTTCAGGTAATTGTTGATGAATACGCTTTTCACAATTCATTTTCAAAATGAAGGCGGCTCACTCCTTAAACAGGTAATTAACACCAAGACATTTCAATTTGGTTTTCTCTCCCAAACACTCCCATACTCAATGATGTTAAGGGAACTGGTTCTAGCCTCAGGACTTGTTTCAATGGAACTTCCCCCTTCTGACTGCTAGTTTCCTCATGGGCCTTTCACATTTCTGTTTCAGTGGTTCTTTGATTCTCCCTCTTTCTATTCCTGCCCCCATAATGAAGAACACAAAGGAGTGATGGTGAGACCACAGGGAGGGGTGGAGGTGGTGCAGGAAGATGAAGGAAGATTGATCCGTCTCCTTTTCGTTCCCATCTCAAGACTGGGTCCAAACGCAAACCAGAGCGAGCTGAGGCTCAGGGGCCACAAACCTAACCTATTTCCTTCTTCCTTTCTACATCACTGTGCACTGTCACATAGTCGGAAGTGCAGTCTCCACTTTCTTCTATTTCCAGACTCTGAAATGAAAGCTGAGAAGACGCGAAGTTACATGCAGAGTAAACAATCTGAATGAATTACTTGACTTTGATTCAGCAGAGAAATTTGAATTGCTCAACTTGTTCTAGAGTAAGACCTTAGATGAGAAAGTTAATGGGGTATTCAGGAGTGGGTCAGATTACCAACAAAAGGATTCTATATCACAGGCTCTCTAACTTTTTGAAATAGCTACCAGATATGGCCTGAATCAAAGGGCAGGAAACTGTGCAAATATTTTAGCTTCCTAGCGACCCTAAGAGATTAAAAGAGCTACCGCATGGGGATTTTTTTTTCCTGGAAGCAACTAGACACTCAACTCAACTAATTGCATATACACAAAACTGCTTCTCTGGACATCTTAGTGTTGTTCACCTGGTTCCTGATGTTTCATCTTGAACCCCTAGTTCTCCTGAATCAAGACTAAAATTTGTTGTGCCCCTTGGAGACCATGTCTTTCTACCCAGCAGGATATATCTGGCTATTCTTCTCACCTACTCTGTCCTGTTGCCACTAAATTTCCATGCCTCACAGCAAAATTCTGATAAGGCACAGATATGAGTGAGTCTAATTGCTGATATAAAACAAAGTATCATCTGAGCTACTGAAAGCATTTGCATAAGTGGGCTCAGAGTCAAATGTAGCAATCCTCATGAATGTGCATGAAAAAGGAAATCCTTGTATGAGTTAGAGAGAGTTGATTTTGGATACTAAGCTTAAATGTAAACCTCAGCAAAATTCTCAAGTAGATTATTAGGCTATGATGAGTAATGACCTAGAAAACAAAGGCGATCACCTGGAATCAACCTAGGTTCACCAAGAATAAATAATGACAAACTTTTTCTCATAGTTTCTGTAATTGTGATGCTTATTGGTAGCATAATATTTCATTTATCTCTATCCTTGACACCTGCATTTTTTGCTATCTTAAAAACTTGGCAGTGAATATCTTTATGCATTTACTTTTTTTCTTCTCTTGTATAATTCCCTGCATGGGACACTTGTTTTGTGTCAGGAAAAGGGAGGACTATCTAGACAGAAGGAACAGTGTGAAGGAGAAACAAAGAAACAATAAAGAGTGATCTTGGAGCAGTTTAGTGAGCACTAGCCAATTGAATTTGAAGTGAAGAGTGCCGGGAGAGAGGGCAGATGAAATAGGAGTTCCAGTTTTAACACATAGTTTGGTGGGGATTCAATGGGACCCGGACTCTGAGCGAGATGCAGAAAGGACTGTGTGGATAAAACAAAACTGGAGGCAAATAATTACTAATGGTGAAGGTAGGCTTGGGGAGGGGGACATGTATCAGAAATAGGATTCATTCAAACATTTATTAAACCCTTACTGGGATACTTTCTGGGAAGGGGCCCTTTTCTCTCCAAGTCAAATGATGAGCATATTGCTATGACTTGTAACACCAATTTCCAAATTACTATCTTAGATGAGTTCTGCAAAATGACGCTGTCACTGGCAGGGTATGAGAACATCACTTCACTGATGCACAACACTCAACCTTTATTTATTGAAGAGATATTTTTCAATCACTTCTGGCTCTGGCATTTTCAGATTTTCAACTAAATTTCCTCTTCTTCCTCCACCTGGAAACATGCTCACAACCTAAATTTTATCCTCCATCACTAACAAATTTTCCTTAATTCTGCTGAAATTTTTGTCCCAACTTTGTTTAGGTTTGAGGAACTTTTAGAAAGAAATCTATACCAACTGCCTCCATATCATCTTTCCCCACTCATTCATAAAACCTGTGTGATCTTCTTTCTGCCATTAACATCTGACTTAACGTGATATTTCAGATACCACCAATCCAAACTCCTCTCAATTGTTCAATTTCCAGTCTAATTATTCTCCCTTTTTACGGAGGTGTGTGGTGGGGACTGGACACCTCAGTTCTCATCTGTTTAAGTTCTAACTTAGTGTGGTATCCAAATGATTGGTCACATCTTTTTGTTTGGTTTGTGTTTTAAGTTAAAGGCTGCATTCTCCAGGCTGTCACAAGAACACACCAATTTGGTTCTCCCACATCTCAGAGCTCTTTCCATCTCTTAAGTACATGAGAACGCTGGGGTCTCATCATCCCTCACTCCTCTCCCCTTTATTTTCTACTCTCCTTTCTCTCCATCTTACACTGTCTTGTTTTCAATTATTATTTTAAGAGAAAGACCTGTAAGAAAACGCCTCATTCCAATCTCACCCTGACTGCAGTCTTTCTTCTACCTCCCTGATGATATCTCTCTGCAGATGATCCATTAGTGTTTAATGGACAAACAAGTAACCACAAACACTGCTAATCAAATGTGGAATAAACTCCATTTCCAGACATTCAAAGGCCTCCATACATTGACTTCCGCCTTGCCTTCCACCGCCCACTCCAGGACACCTTAAGACCCTCTTAAACCAGTGATTCCCTGAGCCTGATCTGCACTGGTTCCTCTAGGCTTGCTCTGTCCTCTCTGCTTGAAAGGCTTGGTGATTTTGGCCTGATTGTCCTTGACTTTTGTTATCTATAACTTACAATGTGTTTGTGAGCAGTTTAATAAATAAGGAAGAAATGCTTGTTTCTGGAATAGACTAAGAAAGTCACCAACACAAAGATTTCTTTTCTTTTTTTTTTTTTTTTTTTTTTAAGAGTTTCGCTCTTGTAGCCCAGGCTGTAGTGCAGTGGCACAATCTCGGCTCACTGCAACCTCCATCTCCCAGGTTCAAGCAATTCTCCTGCCTCAGCCTCCCGAGTAGCTGGGACTACAGGTGCCCGCCACTGTGCCCGGCTAATTAAATGCAAAGATTAAAGCAGCACTTTTTTTTTTTTGTAAACAAAAAGTAAAGAGCACAGTGTCATCTACTGGAAAAATGTGTAGTTGCAGGGGAAACTGAGCGGATCCATCATTCAGCAAGTATTTATTGACAGCTTTGTGTGTCAGGTGCCAGGTTCTAGGTACTGCAAATACAGCAGTGAATAAATCAGATAAAACCTCTGACCTCATGGTCCTTATGTTAGCTGTTTTGTGAATTTACCATAGCTAAGTAAGTACAGCCAAAGTCAATACCTTAATTAGGTGATGTTTGGGAGCTTGAAAAATCCAGTCACAGTTAGCCATGTCACTGTAGTTTTCAGGATAGTTTAGACTCTGTATGAGGCCTTCTTCAAAAAGGACAGTTAAGTAACTGCAACCTGAATCTGAAACATAAGAAAAAATCCAAACAGATGGCACCATTCAAATAAAGAAGAATTCTCACTGCTCTCCCTCCTGTCTCCTGAAAATGATGCATACCAATTGCATTTTCAGACATTGCCAACAAGAAAAGAGTGCATGATTCTCCAGAACTCTTCAGGCCCTCTCAACTCACTTGGATGGCAATCACTACGAGCTAGCAGGGTGAACTCAGGGTTGAGGGGGAGACTGCCCCCTGTTCCCTAGTTAGCCTGTGCCCCTCTCCCATGTGGAGCCAGCTGAGCCTTGGGAGAGGCATCCCTGCCTCTCACCTAATTCCTATGGGGCCTAAGCTTCTACAGAAGGTGGGGATAGTACGTAATTAAAAGTAAATGGTTTTACCAGGAATGTAGTTTGGTTTAAGAGCTTTATAGGTAAGATTAAACCCAGCTGCATAATCTGTGGCATCAGAGACGAATTTCAGCCTTAGAGAATTAGAGCCAACAAGAATGGATGAAGGGAGGCTTTCTGCACAAAATTTTCCTGCAGGATGAGAAAAAAAGATTCTTTGTTCAGAATCTAGAAAATAGTCCCCCTTCAGTGATTTAAGAAGAACTGAATTTGCCGTGATATTTCAGGAGTCCAATCCTAAGTTTCTCAGTCTTGTCACAGTTGACATTTTGAGCCAGAACCTTCTTTGTGTTCTTGCTATCCTGCATCTTTTGTAGGATATTTGGTAGCATTCCTGGCCTCTACCAGTGACAATTCCTGCACTTGTGACAACTGAAAAATGCTTCTCAGTCATTGCCAAATGTGTCCATCACCTCCAGCTGAGAAACCACAGAAACGCCATTCCATTTCTGTTTCTTATAAGTAACCTGTCTCCTTCTCATGGTTGTCTATTTGTATTTCCCTTCTTAGCTTGATGAGGCAGGGAAAGGTCATTTTCACAGCTAGGAAAGCAGTGACCTGTCTGGAGATCCTGAGAGGCCCTGACTATATCTAGAGTTTATTCCTCATGGACACCAGGTCTGGCAAATGAGCCTAGGAAGCCTGGTTTGATGGGAAGCAGATTTGCCCTGTGACCTTGCAGCCATCATCCAGGCTCAGATTTGGTTCCTTCCCACTCCCAATTCTGAGTCTCAAAGCTGAAGTCAGACAGTGCGGCATTTACAAATGGCTCAGTGCCAGACATAAGATAACGAGGCCTCATTAAGCCCACTTGGCACCAGTTTCCATTTGACACTGTGAAAATCCACTCACCGATGGGTCTGTCTTCTAAAGAATACATTGACAAGTAATTGTGGTGACAAGACTCAACATCTAGGTGGGAAAAACTGAGCAACACATGCATTTCCTCTGGTACCAGCAGGGTCCAGACACACCATCTGTAGGCAGATCATGGAGAGGGTGTTATTTCTAGACAGAAAATGACTATCACAGTCCAATTAGTGGGCACAGCCAGACTGGAGGTGGGAGTAAGGAGGAGTGCAAAGGGTGTTACTCACTGTTTGCTCTCATAATATAGGTGGAGGCTTTCTGGGAAGTGCAGCTCCCCCTCAGCCCCGCTGACTGTGACATCCTGCTCACTGCACCTGGCTGGGAGGAAAAGCCAGGAGAGTCAGGGTTAGCTGTGCCAGCTAACCACAACAGCCCCTCCCTCTAGAAGCTGCAAACACCATAGCCTCCTGGTTCTTCTTGATGTACTCTTTGTTCTTCATGAAATCTTCTCCTGTCTTTACTTCTATGATGCCTTTTTGATTCCTTTTAGATCCTGCTTAACCTTGAAATTCTATGATTGGTTTTCTTTCCTTAACTCTTCTTTCTTTTTATTTTTGAGGCAGGGCCTCAGTCTCTCACCCAGGGTGGAGTGCAGTGGCATGATCACAGCTCACTGCAACCTCAACCTCCCAGGCTCAGGCAGTCCTCCTGCTTCAGCCTCTCGAGTAGCTGAGACCACAGACTCACACCACCACACCTGGCTAATTTTTTTGAAGAAATTATTCGTGAGACGGAGTCTCACTTTGTTGCCTAGGCTGGGTCTTGAACTCCTGGACTCAAGCGATCCTCCCACCTGGGCCTCCCAAATTGCTGTGATTACAGGCATGAGCCACCTCTGGCCCTTTACTCTTCTTTTGCTGACCTCATGCTTTATTCTATAAGTGCAGGTATTTCCCAGGTTCTAGCCTTCATCCTCATATGCTCTCTCTCTATGATCCCTTGGACCAGTTTCATTCATACACTCCATTTCAGATGTCATCTCTACATTTCTGAACTTCAGACCTGATTTTTTATGACAGTTTCTTAGATGTCTCCCTCAGAACTCAATATGCTACAAATAGAATTCCTTGGGTCAGCAAAACTGCCCCCACTTCTGATTTTATTATTGTTGTGCACCCTTTTCTTAGTCTCTAGTGCTCAAAACTTTGATACTATCTTCTCCTCCTCCTTGTTCCTTACAACCTTTCATCTAATTGGCTCCCAATCCTCATTTCTTGTTTCTATTCCTTCCTTTTCATTCTGTGGACATTGCCTTGGTTCAAGCCTTCATTTGTTGTCTCTCAAACTAATGCAGAATTTCATACGTCCATGCATTCGTCCCCTCACAACCCATCCCCTACATGCTGTTCTTATGCTATTATAGTTCAAATCTGCTTATCTAATTAATCAGCTTTCTATTACTCAATCATATCCAAACTTTTTTGGCTGGCATTTTAAGTTTCCATAGTTTGATCTCAAGTTATGTTTCTATTCTTCTCCCTTATAAATCCTCATCACATGCCCTATGCTTTTGTTGCTTTAGCTGATTTATGCCCTATTTTTTTTGTCTTCATCCTTAAGATCCTTCCTTTAATAAGGATGATTCCTTGAGCTGGAATATTTTTCTTTACCCATATTCCATTTCCACTTGACAAAATCCTATTCCTCCTTCAAGGTGCAGCTTCAAAGATGTCTGTGCATCAGAGCTCCCCTGTGAGTTTATTTGTTTTCAACTAGAAGCAGCTTCTCACTCCTCTGAGCTCTCAGGGTACTATTTTTCTTTTCTTTTCTTTTTTTTTTTTTTTTTTTTTTTTTTTTTTGTTTTTTTTTTTTTTTGAGACAGAGTCTGGCTCTGTCGCCCAGGCTGGAGTGCAGTGGCGGATCTCTGCTCACTGCAAGCTCCGCCTCCCGGGTTCACGCCATTCTCCTGCCTCAGCCTCCCAAGTAGCTGGGACTACAGGCGCCCGCCACCGCGCCTGGCTAATTTTTTGTATTTTTAGTAGAGATGGGGTTTCACCGTGGTCTCGATCTCCTGACCTTGTAATCCGCCCGCCTCGGCCTCCCAAAGTGCTGGGATTACAGGCGTGAGCCACCGCGCCCGGCTCAGGGTACTATTTTTCTATATTGCTCTTTGTAGATCTTTCCACAGGTTCAAAGAATCACTGATGATTTGAACTAAAATGTCTTAGAGACCATCTGGCCCATACCATTTTCTTTATGGATGAGGGCCAGAGTTAGGAAAAGACTCACCCAAAGTCACAGAGTGAATTCATTGCAGGATCGCAACGGAACAAAGGGGATGAGACCCTATATAAGTAGGGACACTTTCAGGGCAAGGCATGTAGCTTACTGACCACATCTGCACTGCCTTGCCCTGTTTCCCTGAGTCTCTGATTCCAAGCTAGTGTTTGGCAAAGGTTGACTGAATTGGGACAGAGCTCTGGATTGCTAAGAAATGAAATGGGAGGGCAACTGGGGCTTCTGCCGGGCATGGGCTTGCCTGGACTGGCTGGGAATGGCTGTAGGTGCTCCAGGTGGTAGTCTTAGACCTACTGAGCATGGAGCGCTCTTGGAGAGGAAGACTTTAGGAACTGACATTCAGAAGTGCTACATGTTAATTTGTGCTCCCGATGGAGCAGCCTGCAAGGAATACCCACCTCTGGAGCTCTTTCTCTGATTACCTGGGAAAGAAAAAGAAAGATGCAATTGAAAGCCTGTGGTATCCTGAACAATACTTCAAGAAGTTAGCATCTCCTTGGCGCAGAAGAGATTTTTAAGTCAATATGCAACTAACAAAAATCTAATCTGTGGAAAGAAGGGAAGGGATAAATGGATAAAGTAGGAAAGGGGCTCTGGTGTTTTAAAATGATTTAATTCTCTTTATTGAGTGGGCTAATAAGAAACAGTAATTAACTGGAGATTTCACAGAGCAAGGGGGTCATTTTACATAAGAACAGAGGCTAGAGATGGAAATAATTTGTCCATAACTATAAAAGAGTTGCTGGGTTAAATAGGTAAAACTTTGAGGGCTCAGATACCTGCCACTGTACAATACACTTGAAAACAAACTCAAATTCTTACTAAACTTAATTTAAATTAACTTCTTTAGAAAAGGATAAAGGCCTTTTTGAGGTTGGAAGCCACCAGATAAGAAAACAATTAAGTTGGATTTGGAGGTAGCAAAGAAGTTGCAATGAGCTCACTAGTCAGTCTATCATAAGGGTATACACTTGTCCCTCAATGTTTGTGGGGGGTTGGTTTCAGAACCCTTGCAGATACCAAAAATCTGAGGATGCCCAAATCCTTAAACGGCATAGTATTTGCAGATAACCTAGGCATGTCTTCCCCTATGCAGCACTCTAAATTGTCTCTGGAGTACTTGCGATACCTAAGACAATGAAAATGCTATGTAAGTAGTTGTTATACTGTACTTTTAAAAATTTGTATTGTCATTATTATTGTATTGTTATTTTTATCATTTTATTTTTCTCTAAATATTTTTGATCCACAGTTGGTTGAATCTGCTGATGTGGAACCTGCAGATATGGAGGCCTGGCTGCATGTACATCCTGGCTTTCTCAGACTTACTATACCTGGATCTATGCCAGGGATTCTCAATGTGGGTACTATTAACCTTTTGGGTGGGATCATTCTTTGTTGTGGGAGGCTGTCCTGTACTTTGTAGGATGTTTAGCAGCATCCAAGGCCCCTATCCACTGGACACCAGAGCCACTCCTCAGCCCTGCCAGTTGTGACAATAAAAATGTCTCCTGATACTGTCCCTGGGGGCAAAATTGCCCCTGGTTGATAACTACTGATCTGTTATAGTTTGCTGGATTTTGTTGAGAAGTAAGTGGTGAAAGCATATGATCAACTGAGGTAGTTTCAATTAAAGGCCAGTTTGAGAAAGTCTAGGATAGATGGATTCATTTTTCATTGAAAATTTGCATGCTGCTCCACATACCATATTTTACTCTTGTTTTATTCAGACTTGGTAAATCTCACAATCCTTGTGTGCTACACTGAGAACAGAGGTAGAGCCTGTCTGTTCAGGTGTTCTGATTTGCCAAGACTCAGATGATGCTCTCTCTGACCCTAGCAGAATGGCAGCTTCTTAACCTTGTGTGATGGCTTAGTTACCAGCTTGGATGTGTTTGTGGATCCAGGGAAGCACTTTACTAAGGTCCGTGAAGATCCCAGGGGATCCTTGATCATTCTTCCTCACATTGTTTCTCCAGCCTCGACCACAGCCCAAACCCCAGGAAGTCACACCAGCCAGAGTCCAGGCCCCCTTTTTATTCCGGCACATGAGTGAACCTCCTGAATCTCCCTGCGGAGGGAAAAAGCCTCTGTTAGCACCACTGTCAGTGTCTATGCCCCAAAGTGCTCACTTTTTCCTCACAACGATGCTGGAGGAGGATCAATGTCATGTCTTCACTTCTAATAATTTAGACTCAGGGTCCTGTGTCTGAAGATCCCAGCACAATTCCCATATGATCCTCAAATATCACTGGAACCCAACAATCCCACCTCCCTTTTCCTCATGGATGGCTTTCATCAAAGTAGCAGACTTTCTTCTTTCTCTTATCTCACGCTGCAGACTCAGAGAAGTCTTGGCCAGCAGTGAGACTGACTTCAGGCCTTGGTTAGTAGGAAGAATGGAGGCAAAGTGTAAAGTTTCCAACGTCCACAAACTGGAAACTTCTAAATAGAAAAGAGTCAGCCATCCTTCAGGAATGGGAGAACCCCGAGTTCATTCTTGGCATTATCTCTGTTATTTGGTCTTTTGGAAAAAGCAGAAGACTTCTTTTAAATCACACTTCCTGCTAAAAACAGATTGTTTCCACTGTCCCTTTATTTTGACCTAACCTCCCTTGGTACTCCTAACCCTTCTTTCCAGATTCCTGCCTTACCTGGGATCAGTCTTCCTGCAGCCTGATTAGGGAAATGGTTTGGATCTACCATTTTTCTCGTACTCTTAACTATTTGACCCCTATAGCTTCTTCAAGACTATTCTTTATTCTACCTCTCCAATATACTTTCTAATTAAATTAAATTTCACTGAAATTTAAGAAAACTAGAAGAAAACAAAACCAAGGGAAGCCTTGCCTGGGGCCTGACAGCCCCACAGCTCCCCACCCACCTGACATGCGTCTCTCCCTCCATCAGGAAAGCCTGTGCAAAGAAAGGTCTTCCCACTGATGGGCCTCTTTAGTGTTAACAGAGCTGCCACACACTCTTCCCAGGTCAAAATAGGCAGATTCACTTCCTGCAAGACTTGTGAGAGGATGCCATCTGAAAAACATAGAGATGGAAGCCCCAGCAGGAACTCTTTCACCCTTTCTGAGTTGAAGATGCATCATTTGTGTTTGTGTCACTTGGAAAGACTTGAATTTCTAAGTACAATGTGGCATTCTCTATCCTTAAAAATGTATGCACAATTGTCTTTAAAAAATTGATTAAAAATTCCATTTTCTGATTACCCATCAGAAAGTTCTGACCTCTGCCTAAGAGGAATGGCACACAAGTTCTTACCTTCAGTTAAGCGGCCCCAGCCTGCAGTTGTACAAGTAAAACCAGCCTCAAATTGCTCCCGCAGCTCTGGAAGACATATGGGTCCCACAAAATGGTCTGAAGAAAAGAGCAAGGTAGGGCTTGTCTTATTCACGGAGGAGAGGACACTATAAAGCCACTTACCAGTTGGTATCCAGGTGGTCCCCTAAAGACCTCATAAGAGTTGTGATAGCTTTGCCTGGCACCTCCAGGGGTTACTTGTCAGATCAAGAAAACCCTCTCCTAACTCCATGTAATGCTATCTCCAGAACCACAAGCAAAAAGAGTTTCAGGTAGGACCCCCAAGCCCAAATCCCTGTCTCAAAGTGCATGACCCAGAACATATACTGCAGAAAATGTGCTATGGCACAGAGGTTATAGAGAATTTGGGGTAGACAATTCAACACGATCCTCAAATGTTTACCAAATTGGAAGGCTCCAGCCATCTTTAAAAGGGCAATATCATAGTCCATTGGTTTCTTGGTGGAGAAATGTGGATGTATGATGACAGTTTCAATAGTGAGAGTTTGCTCTCCCGGCTCTATCTGGCTTAAGTCATATTCTCCAGCAGTAACATTCAAAGTTGACACAATGTTTCTATGGAAAGCAAACAGTAAAATGAATGAATTTCATTGTGCTTCTGAATACAGTTGCAATGGTTGACACACTGGCTTCTTTAAAATGATATGGATAAATAATATGGGGTGTAAGGCTGCTGAGCAGAGAAAGTGAGAATAATTCCAGCACTGTTAGAAAAAAATTCAGAGATTCCAACTTCCAGTAGAGGACTAGTGAAGAGTGGGTTCATATAGAGCCAAGGATATGATGAATTTAATACTTTGCAATGCTATTTGAAAATATCTAGAGAGGCACATACATTGTAGTTCAGGTCTCTACAGCTATAGGGGAGTTTATTCAGCTACCCTGGGAGGTTGACCTGACCTAATATCAGTGAGATCCTTTTGGAATGATTTGTGATTCCCAGTAAGTATGCTACTTCAATGTCAGAGATCCTATGCTTAGTGTATATTATAAAGCACAGACTGTGTTATAACTAACTAATGTTATCTGAAAGGAACTTGGTGGGATGCATTAAGATAGATAGAGACTTCAGCCTGCCATCGTTTGAGACCCTTCATTCCCAGAAGTGATGCTTCTATACAAAATCGAAAAAGGCATGTTTTCTCTGGGTATACTTCCCTGACTCTTGGCCAAATTAGGTACCTAACTTAACACATAATGTCTCTCTTACCTACCACTTGCCACATTGCTGTGAGATGATTGGTTGACTCTTTTTAAAAGAAAAGTCAAGTCTCTGGGGGCAGAAATCATGTCTTAGTCATTTTGGTATCTTTGGTATCTAGCACAAAGTAAACATCCAGGAAATGTTTGCAGACTTGAAATGAAAGAATGACTATATGGGAACATGATCTTGATTACAGCCTAGTACATGCCCAGAACATAGCCAATAATAGGATATTTGGATAACACAAGAAAGTGGGTAAAGGGAAGTTGTTGGGTTGAATCCCAGAGAGGCAGGATCAATGGGAAAGAAGACAGGGAGCCTACTTTCTATTTTACTGGACCCCCTTTGTTTTCTTTTATCCATTTCTTCAGATGCATAATGAACTAGATATTTTTTCACTGAAATTTAAGAAAACTGGAAGAGAACTCTCACAAATCCTTCTTTATAATGCTCTTTTTTCTGATTTGGATACTATTATTAACTTCCAGTTATTTTAAGTAAAAACGAATTTTGCCTCTGAAAAGAATATGTGGCCGGGCGCGGTGGCTCAAGCCTGTAATCCCAGCACTTTGGGAGGCCGAGACGGGTGGATCACAAGGTCAGGAGATCGAGACCATCCTGGTGAACACAGTGAAACCCCGTCTCTACTAAAACTACAAAAAACTAGCCGGGCGAGGTGGCGGGCGCCTGTAGTCCCAGCTACTCAGGAGGCTGAGGCAGGAGAATGGCGTGAGCCCGGGAGGCGGAGCTTGCAGTGAGCTGAGATCAGGCCACTGCACTCCAGCCTGGGCGACAGAGCGAGACTCCGTCTCAAAAAAAAAAAAAAAAAAAAAAGAAAAGAATATGTGTCATTGACCAAGTGCCACCTGACAATGTCACCCAGCCCCATTTGTGTCATGCAATTAGGATGTTCCTCTATTAAAGCAGTACTCACCCATCACACAGGTCCATGTCTTAATAGAGCTATTGCTGATAATTCCAAAGGAGAGGAAATGGTGGTCTGATCTTCACCCATGGGCTAGGCCTTTCTTACCTGTTTGCAACGCAGTGAGCCGCCGTGATCACCCACTGTGGCGAGACTATGCTTCCTCCACAAATATGCTTCTGTCTTTGTTTCAGAGACACCTAAAATGCAAATACCTTAAATGAAAGCAAGTTCATGCTCTGGGATCCCCCTAAACATGGTGATGAAGCCTATTCTCAAAACCAGACTCAGATATCTCACTCGTAAATATCAAGAATCATGAACTGTGAGAATGTAAGTTCACACACTACCGCTCAGAAAGAAGAGTGGTGCTGGCAACCCTGGTCTAGATGAGAGGTAGTTAATTTGAGATGATTGGCTGTAAGTATGTGTCAACAGAGGTAGTAGTTAGAAGTGTTGGGATGTATTTACTTATTTTTATAACACTGTTGACGCAGACCTGTTGCTCTAACAATATGAACAGTGTCTGTGAATGAAGACAAAAGAGTATAAGATATAGCAGAGTCTAGCTGAAGAGGTTTGGAAGAAAGGCAAGGTGAGGGCTGGGGAGCCTTTCAACACATGCTCCAATTTCTCTAAGCCTCTTAGGAAAATTGTTTGGATCTACCACTTTTCTCATACTCCTAACTCTTTGACTCCTATAGCTTCTTCAAGCCTCTTCTTTATCCTACCGCTCCAATATACATTCTAATTTTTGCTTATCCTATTTGCAATATTTGACTTGATTCTAAAATGATTTACTATATACAAGTAAATACTTTTTCTTATGACATTCATCACATGCCATGATGACTATTCTGTGTCTTTCAACCCAACTAGGCTGTAGGCTCCTCAAAGATATAAACTTAACCTTAGAAATATCTATAACCATAAAATCTAGCACAGTTCCTGATGCATAGAAGTCCTTGAGACTCACTTGCCAGGGATAGGAACCCTTCTCCACTTGGCTTCCTCCAAGAATGCGACTGAAAATGTTAAAATAATTCCGAGGCTGTACCTTAACCAGACTCCGCCCACAACTGGGAGCTGAGAAAAAAATGAAACAAACATTAAATGATTAGATAGCTTCTAGGATTGAGGTAATATCTTCACTATTTCACCCATGAAACTGAGTCTGAGACTATAGTGTATGGTGCCCAGCACACAGTCAGATATCAATAAATCTTTATTGGATTTAATTCTTTTGAGGAATGGAAAGTGACAGGTTATTTAAGGAGAGTGGAGTGAAGTGTCCTGATTCACAAGTCGGTACTTGGATAGAGGTTTGCTAGGTAATAGAAGAAAAACCTCTTTTCTCTTTATGTAAAATATTTTATCCCTGAAAAAGTTGTTTTTATTTCTTTGCCCTCAATGGGTTTTCTGACTCCTCAGCCAAGGGATAGGCTAGATTAAGGATGTTTACCACCACCTGGTAACTCAAGGATGGCACATCTTCTGTCCCTCCTGGAGGTCATCCTTTTCCATATTTCGAAGGAGGATTAGAACTAGCCTTGCCTCATAATCACCATGCTTCACTGCCTACCTAAGTTCTGTAATTCTTATTCCTAAGCTTGCAGATCACCTCAACTAGGAAGTCTTCCTTGATTTCCTCAAAGTGGGGTTGCCTCTCCCCTGTGTTCTGTAGCATGCTTTCTTCACCCCTTTTATAGTTCTTGTCATGCAGAATTGTGATAATGAATTATTTGCCTCCATCATTGGACGATGAACTACTCGAGGGAAAAAAACATTGCCTTATTCACCTCTGCATTTCTAAGGTTTAGCTTAATTCTTGGCATAAGTAAGCACTTAGAAACACTGGGTGGACGAACAAATGATTTTTCTTGAGAACACATCCTTAAGAGCATAGCTATTTTGATCAACATGTTAAAGTATTCAAAGCTCTTTCATACAGCTTCTCGTTTAATGCCACTCTATGCCTATAAATGAAACACTGTTATCCCCACATTGCAGATGAGAAAACTAAGAATCAAGGAGATGCACAGCTGAATAATGGCAGAGCATGAATGTAACAATAAGTGTTTTGATCCTGAACCCAATGCCAGGATGACATTGGATCAAAAGCTTATTTTCTAACTGTTTCAGTCAAATGAGTCATAAATACTTTAAATACAAAATTTACAATTTCCGGAATTCACTAAAGTCAGAAAACATGTTGATTCTCAGGGCTGGCACAAGTCTGACCAAGGAGAAGTCTGCCAAGAACTGTTTTCAGTTTAAGTTAGTTGAAAGGGAAAAAAAGACCATTTACAATATACTACAGTGAACATACTTCATATTTCTCAGCAAGATGATTTTGCAAAAGATTAAAAATGCTTCCAAATCCATGCTGATTTCCAGACTTTGCTCTATGAATGAAGATGGGATTATGTAATGGGTCCAAGTAAGTGAACAATCTCAGTTCACTTAGGGAAACTAAGTGAAGAAAACAGGGATTGTTCACTTAATTGGATACATTAGTTGCATTCTATAAATGTTTCACCCTGTGTCCTATGCTGATTGCAGGAGATAAGTCCGAAATAATTGTTTAAAAACAATTAGATAACCAAAATATATTTGCTTCTCCTATTTTCCCAAAGAAACATGGAGTGGAGTTGTGATGTCCATTGTCATCAAAGTTTCAGACAAAGGTAATTATAGAGTTCATTTGAAACTTACCTTTGGGGAGCAAAAGAGTTGCAGATTTACCTTGTTTGAAAAAGACTATTCCTAGTAGTAAAATCAGCTTGTTCCTGCTTATAAGCATTTTGAGACTCACAGTTTTCCCCTGAAATTTTAGAGAGACGACAGCAAAGAAAAATAGGAAGCCTTGGGAGACCAGCAATAAGCCAATTTAAAACAAGTTTATTCATTAACCAAGACTTGGTATATCAAGCATGTCCATCTGATGTTTCTGAATGTAGTGTTTCGCTAAGATCTTTTGCAAGATGTGGAGAAACAACCACAGAAGCAAAATCTTGATCAAACAATATTACATATCCTGTTACACCTACATCAATTAGTTGATTCCTCCAGAGTGTATCTGGCTAGCAAAGTGGTTAGCATGTAAGGTTTGCATTTGCGAACATTACTTGCTCCTTTGTAGAGCTTACTACTTTCTATAAAAGGATTGACTATCAAAGTTGTCCTTGTTTACAAGGGTACACGTCCCTACTCTTTTGCAAACGACCCATCCAAATGTATATAATTTTTTTTGGTTAGAGTCGGAGTTTCATCATGTTGCCCAGGCTGATCTCAAATTCCTGGGCTCAAGGGATCTGCCTGCCTCATCCTCCCAAAGGTCTGGGATTACAAGTGTAAGCCACCACGCCCTGCCAATATTCTAAAATATTTTTATTTATCTTATTTTGCAAATGTAACTATGCGATTATTATAAACATATGTTGGTGAAGGAGAGAAGTGGAAAGATACTTGGGTGTCACAATGAGGAAGCCCTGCTATTAGAAAGTCATCTAGGATACTGTCCATTGGGGCATTTGTGACTCTGCATTCCCCTATCATTTTTGTATTTATAGAAGGAAAACACTAAATCTCCTTTACTTCTATGCTTGGTAGATGTTTGAGGAAGTAAAGTGGCTATGATGACCTGTACATCCTCCTCTTTCCTCAATGAGTTTTGGGCACATGGTCAGTGTGTGAGAAATATTTGTAGGATTGTCAATGCCATCTATGACCACATAGAAATATAACATTTTTCTGTCAACTTTTATAAGTTACCCACTAAAAATAACAAATGTCAACCCAAAAACTCTTAATTTCCTTTTGGCAACTTTTGTCTTTGTACAAAAAAAAAGTATGAAAATACAACACATACAGATAATATAAATGCAAAACAGAGAAGTTGTAAAACCTAACATTTGTAAGCACTACATGTTTAGGTACACTAATCTAGACTGTAGCCTTATGGAAAGAAACGAAACTCAAACCTCTATTGAGGCTTTGTCTACAACTACTGTAATCCTGATGCCAAGCATTTTTGGCTATTAGTATGGGGTGATAGCCCCAAGAGGTAATCAATCAATGTCTAAGCCCTAAACAAAGTCTCAATCTTCCTTTGACAGCAAGCTCTCTTTAGATTGCTATTGTGTTTTATCAATCACTTTTAAGAGCAACTTGACTAGGAATATGACCTTTCTGATCCCAAATTCACTATATTCTGTCTAAAAGTTGGTACTGCTAATGTCAAAAGTGCAGAAAGACCTAGCGTGGGCCTAGGATGCACCAAACTTGACAAGCCTAAAGTAGGCACATAGCATAGGACAATAAAATTTGACTCTATACTGAAAAAATGATGAGTTTTCCTCTGTAATGTGGGAGTGGAGCATTTTTATTGATTGGCACACAGAAATATGATGAGCTCTTGCTTACTCCTTAATTTCAGGAGAGGATATTTGCTTCAAGCTCTTGCATCACCACAACTGTCAATACACATCAACACACTCTTCACCACATGAAGCTGGTCATTAAGAGTTTGTTACTTTCATCTCTTAAGGGGCTAAAATGTGGCCCCCTTGCTGTTAAAATATTTGCTCTTCATAGGTGGTGCAGCAGGTTCTAAGACACTACGTTTTTGTAAGGCCAGCTATTCAACCCTCCCAGAGTTTGGATAGGAACTATAATAACTGTACATTGTACTTACTTACAGAGAGGACTATATTAAAGTGTTGCTTGGCATGGTAGCATAAAATCACTTTTTTATACATGAAACTATTAAATCTTTTACAGGGGAAAAAAATCTCTCTTGGGAATTTTGGACCAAAGTCTGCACCAAACACGGATTTGGGATTCAAATATATTGTTTTCTCTGTCCGTATATCCCCAAGTTGAGAAATTAGTATCAAAATTTATCCTGAAAGCAAAACTCTCTGTCTTCACAGATGATATGATTCTATACCTAGAAAATCCCAGGTCTACCTGTTTCATTTAGTTGTTATATCTTCTGTTTTTCTTAAAACCATAACTTTCTTCTCTCTTTTTATTTGTGCAATTATTTTTGTTGAAAGAATTGGTTATTTAGTCCTTTAGCATTTTCTACATTCTGTATTTTACTGATTGCAGAGCTGTGACTTTAATGTGTTCCTATAATCCTGTGATATAATCCATAGCTAATGATTATAACTTCTGTATTGTACCTTCCAATGAAAAGAGAATGACTACAGTATGAGGAATTCCCTCTCTCTTTTTTCAGATTTTTCCATCAAAACCTTTCACCTTCTGACAGACCTCAGAACACCTCCAACTTTGTTGCTGTGTCTTCCTGGATCAATCCTCACATTTGAGGTTCAAAAAACCTTCATAGTTTTTTTTCTGTGTTGACAGCCTCAATTTTGATCAACAGTGCCATAAACACTCACCACCAGGAATATTCTCAGCCACCCCCAGGGGCTCAGAGAAAGTAACAGAATGTACTGTCTGGTAGACAGTCCCAGGAACTGGGTTTCTCGACCTGTCTGCTTCTCATTCTCCCTGAAGTTTCCAGCCACCTGGAATTGCCCTGCTCCATGGGCCCAAATGTCCCCTCACATCTCCCTCCCAGGGGAAAACACCAATTGGTTCTTACTTGGAATAAATTGGAGTGGGTCTACTCCAGAACTTTTTCAGCAGTTTTCTCCTAACGGGGATGTGAGGTTGTGGTTCTTTCCTTAATTGAATTCCATCTACTTTTTAATCTTTCTAGGAATATTCATAATTTGGGACCACTAAAAGTGCTTTCCTTTTTCAGGTTTTCCAGCACTGCTATGAGTTCATTTATTTAATACATTCTTCTTATCATAAATTTGGAGCAGAAGCAGGACACACCGTATGTTCTCAGGCTGCCCACTTAATCCAATCCCTAAGTGGGAATCACTGAATCCTCCTTTATAAAAACCTGCATATTCCCTGTTGCAACTAATAGATGACACTAAAGGCAAATGCAAGGTAAGTTGAAGTGTAAAATAATTAAGAACAATATGAGAATGCCTCAAGGATAATCAAACACAATAAGGGTATTTTTTAAAAATAAATTTTAAAAGGGAAGAGATGATTTGGAACTGAGGGATGCTGTGAATTGTGCAAAGGAAGGAGCACCTTGCCCCTTCTCACCATTTGAGTCTTAGAATAGAAATGAGAGTACTCCAGAAAGAAGTTTAGTTATACCCAGGAATTTCAGGAATACTGGGGTAAGGAAGAGTGGGGAAGTTCCTATACATACTAAGCACAGGAGATAGATAGCAAAGAAACAAACTTAAGCAAAAGTGAGCTGGCCAGGAATGAGAGGGAATAGAAGGAAAATCGTGTAGGGATTTGTCTGAGTCAGTGTCTGCAAAAGCAAAAACATTCACACACAGGCATGTAAAAAATAGGGGAAAGGAAGCTGTATAGGAGTCTGTTTGGAAGAGTTATAATTAGCTCCCAAATTCTTGGTGAGAACTTGATGTGTTATGCTTCAGCCTCTGTAGCTTGTCTCCAAGATACCAGTTTTTATGAAGACAAAATTTTCATGGTATGATGGAGAAAGGAAGTTAACAGGAGATGTAGATGAGTGAGAACAGCCAGAAAAAAAGAGGTAGTTTAGGACAATAAAAAAGGTAACTCTTACAATTATGAAGTGGTGAAGGAGGCCAGTTGAGAAGATAAATTTAGCAAATGCATCTTTCTTTCTTTCTTTTGTGTCAATTTTGAAGCTAGTGATTGGTGGAAGCCAAAAAGAAAAAGACAAAATTGAACCAAATCCTCCGACCTGCCAGAGAAAAATAAAAAGCACGCAGAAAAAGTGACAAGGGCTTAGATGACATGATAGCATCATAGAAAGGGTAGGGCATCAATAATTTTTTAAAAAACCATAAATTGAAATCAAGACTGCAACACTTACTAATAGTGTAGCCTTGGGCAAGTCCGTCAAGCCATTAGATCTTTGTATTCCTCATATGTAAAATATAGATAACAGCATATGGGGTAATTCTTTGGTAGTTAGTGAAATGATACCCATGGGGACTGTTTAGACTGTGATGTGTTACATGATTTCACAATAACACTAGAAAAATTAATAATCTTCGGAAGATGCATGGGACCAACACTAATGACTATTCAGCAGTCTTTGAAACGATTAATAAAGAAAAACAATCACTGGGTATGGTGGCTCATGCCTATAATCCCAGCACTTTAGGAGGCCGAGGCAGGAGGAATACTTCAGCCCAAGAGTTCAAGACTGCCACCATTGCACTCCAGCCTGGGTGACAGAGATCCTGTCTCAAATAAGTAAATAAATAAACAAACAAACAAATAAATAGAAGAAAAGAAAAAAGAAAATGAATCCAGCATTTATCACAACTTTTCTTTTACTTTTCTTTTTCTCTTTCTTTCTTTCTTTCTTTTTTTTTTTGAGACAGTGTTTCACTGTTGTTGCCCAGGCTAGAGTTTAATGATGCGATCTTGGCTCACCGCAACCTCCACCTCCCAGGTTCAAGTGATTCTCCTGCCTCAGCCTCCCGAGTAGCTGGGATTACAGGCATGCACCACCACACCTGGCTAATTTTTGTATTTTCACTAGAGATGGGGTTTTGCCATGTTGGCCAGGCTGGTCTCAAGCTCCTGACCTCAGGTGATCCACCCACCTGGGCCTCCCAAAGTGCTGGGATTACAGGAATGAGCCACTGCGCCCGGCCAGTAATTTCCTGAGGATTTCACAAGCAAGATGGGCAATGGTAAGAACAGGATGAGAGGTAAAGATATGCTAAGATTCTTAACTAATTTAAAGTCAGGATTTATAAACAAATTAATTATAGACACTAGTAGAAAATGTAAACAAAGTGTTAGAACCTTAAGAATTATGACTACTGGAAGAATAGAAATATGATGCATAAATTCCATATGGTTAAAGTAGTAAAAAGAAGATTGATTCAATTTAAAGGAAATAATGATAGGAAAACAAACAACAAAAATAACAGTGACAAAGAAAGCATGGTAAATAGAAAACTAAATTATGCATAATGACAACCATTAAACTTTTTTTAAAAAAACAAAATTGGTTACATTATAATAGATCATGTTATTCATTGTAAAAAAGTTCAATACTATTAACAGTTTAAGGAATAAATAAATTGCTTTCAGATTATTGCTGGTGGGAAGTAAATTGGCAACGTTACTTTTAAAGGTTTTATTAAAATAAAAAGTGTCATTCACAAGGAAGTCATAGCAGTCTTAAACATTTAAATACCTAATAACACAGTGTTGAAATATTTAAAGAAAAATCTGATAGGAGTATGTGAAACTGAAAAATGTACAATCATAGTGCAAGAGTTTCAGAAATTGATAGATCAAATAAGTAACGAAAAACGTTTGATCTAATAGATTGTTAACATAAAGCACTATGAGTTAAGTTGTGCTAATTTTCTTTGAGGACAATTTGGCAGAATCTATTAGAACTTAAATTGTGCGAACCTTTTGACCCAGGAATACATCCGAGAGAAATGCTGGTACAATGAAGCATTGGTAGGAGTACAGTTAAGTAAATACTAATGAAATGCTTTCATTAAAAGCCTGAAAGATATTAATACATACATGGAATTATCTAAAAAATATTCTTGAATTATAAAAGCAATTTTAGAACAATATAAATGGTAAAAATCACTTATTAAAAAACACATGGAAGTTAGGAACAAGGAAGAGAGTCTTGGGTTATCTGGAAAGAAAGCACTGGATTAGAGATAAATATAAGGTGGAAAAAGGATGAAGTATCTTTAATAACCAGATCTCTACCTCGAGAGTCCAAGATTTCGGGAAAAAAAAATCTACATAAGTGGGGTATGCCAAAGTTAAATTGAAACATAGGTCACCTTCATGTGGAGAAAAGCATTAAGGCTCTTCATGCAGCTCTCTAAGATGCAACTAATTATAAAAAAAAAACCATGAAAATGCTAAAAAACAAAAATAGTTCCTGGAACCTAGTCATAGCTGCTTCTCAGAGATGGCACAGATGAGTACAGCATAGCCTACAATAATTATGTTGACCCAAATCAAGTTTCAAAACTAATTAGATCTATGCAGTTAAAATAACTGTATACAAATAATGAAGAGAATTAATGAAACCCCTGGAATCTTAATGAATTATCTTGGCCAGCATAATTTTGTATGAATACATAAACACACCTAATTGTCTCAATCTTATTGGATTTTCTCCCATTGGATTTTCAATAAGATGTTAACAAATCTGTGCAGGTCTGGTGTTGAGGTACTTTTGGTCTTTTATTCCAAATGGTCCCAAATCCTGCATAGATAAGCCCTCCTGCACAGAGATGATTCCTGGAGTTTGTCATTATCTTTGGCAGATAACATTCATTATTATTGATATATAAACGTCCTTTGCATTACTAGTAGAAGCTAATAGTTGCAGTTTTAAGTAGATTCTTATTTATGGATTACTCATTCATTGCTATCCATTGCTAGGTGTTTCAACATAAATCGTTTTATTTAAAATAGTGGTCATGTGGGATAAATATTATTATTACTGCATCTCAATTTTAAAAATAAGAAAAAATGAGACTCAGAGGGTTATGTAACTTTCCCAAGATCACTTAGTAAGTGACAGAACTGAAATTTATTTATATAAATTTTGGCTGAAATCTTTCTTTTCTTTTTTAATATTTTCTTTTTTTAAAGTTTTTTTTTTTTTTTAACTTTTACTTTAAGTTCAGGGCTATATGTGCAGGTTTGTTGTGTAGGTAAACCTGTGTTATGGGAGTTTGTTATACAGATTATTTCATCACCCAGGTATTAAGCCTGGTATCCATTAGTTATTTTTCCTGCTCCTCTCCCTCCTCTCACCATCCATCCTCCACCCTCCAATAGGCTCCAGTGTGTGTTGTTCCCCTCTATGTGTCCATGTGTTCTTATCATTTAGCTCCACTTATAAATGAGAACATGCAGTATTAGGTTTTCTGTCATGTGTTCATGTGTCCATGTGTTCTTATCATTTAGCTCCCACTTATAAATGAGAACATGCAGTATTTGGTTTTCTGTCCCTGTGTTAGTTTACTAAGAATAATGGCCTCCAGCTCCATCCATGTCCCTGCAAAGAACAAGACTGCATTCTTTTTTATGGCTGCATAGTATTCCATGGTGTATATATACCACATTTTATTTATCCAGTCTATCATTGATGGGCATTTATATTGATTCCATGTCTTTGCAGTTGTGAATAGTGTTGCAATGAACATATGTGTGCATGTATCTTTATAATGCAATGATTTATGTTCTCATTACTGGGTATATATCCAAATATATACTTAAACACTATAAGTAGTTGCAGATTAACTGAGCTCCTTCTCTTGATACTGGAAATACCTCAAAACTATAGGTAGTTGCAGATGAGCTCCCTCTCTTTTAAAAAGTTCAAAGGGATGTTGAGACACAATAGAGGGTGGAGACTGGACTGTGAAAACGTAGTTACTTCAATGATTAGTGCTTCCAGTGAGACCAAGTAAATTTTGAATGGACCTGGAGGTGATACTCAGAGTGAGGTGTTTGAAATTGATGTGATGAAGTTGCTAAACTTACTGACAATGACAAAATCTGTTCCATGACCATATGAATGTGTGTGAAGAGTAGAAGCCTTTTCTCTCTTTATGTTTTCTTTGTCTCTTTACCCTTTCCCATTTATAATAGAATTGTCTTAAAAAATTATCTCTACATATATCGAGAACCACATCAGACAGTGTTATAATTTTTGTTATGACAATAAAAAACAATTTAGAAAACTTAAGAGGAGCAGAGAAATGTATTTATCTATATGCTTACATCTCTTGTTTTATTTTCTTCCTTCCTGCTGTGTAAAGATTCCTTCTTTGATTAGTTGTTTTCTGTTTTGAGAACTTTCTTTAGCTATTCTTTTAGGGTAGGTCAGCTGGTGATAAATTGTTAGTTTTCTTTCATCTGAGAATGTCTTATTTCCCTGTAATTCCTGAAAGATACTAGCTAGATAGAGAATTCACACTTGACTGTTTCTTTCCTTTACAAATAAAAAACTTTTATATTGACCTCCGTGGTTCCTAGTGAGGAATCTGCTGTAATTTGAATTGGTTTTCTGCTGTAGGTAAGGTGCCATTTTTTTTTCACTGCTTTCAATTGTTTTTCTTTGTTTCTAATTTTTAGAAATTTGATTATGATGTATTTAAGCATGGATTTCCTTAGGAAATTTGCTGAAAATTTATTAAATGTATGGGTCTTTGCCAAATTTGAAAAATTGCAAGTCATTATTCCTTCAGCTTTCATCATTTTTCTCCTGTTTTTCTGCTGCTTTGATGACATAAATGTTAGATCCTGTATTATACAGGTTGAGTATCCCTAATCCAAAAACCTAAAATCCAAAATACTACAAAATCTGAAACTTTTTCAGTGCTGACATGATACTCAGAAGAAATGCTCGCTGGAGCATTTTGGATTTCAGATTTTCAGATGAGGGATGCTCCATTGGTAAGTATGATGCAAATATTTAAAAATCTGAAAAAATCCAAATGCTGAAACACTTGTGGTCCCAAGCATTTTGAATACGGAATACTCAATCTGCAGTTCCATAGTTCCCTGAGACTCTGTTCATCTTTTTTAAATTTGTTTTCTCTCACTCTTAGAATGGTTTATTTTGTTTGTTATATCTACAAGATTAACGATTCTTTCTTATGTCTCCTCTATTCTACAGTTGTGCCCATTCACTGAGTATTTTTAAATTTTTGAATATATATTTTTCAGTTCTAAATTTCCATTTGCTTCTTTTTTATATGTTTTGACTCTTCGCTGAGACTTCCTATTAAAAATTATTTCAGTCATATTTGTGATTGCTTGTTGAAGCATTTTCAGGTTGCCTGCTTTAAAATCCTGGTCAGATAATCCCAGCATCGCTGTCATCTTGGTGTTTTTGCCCACTGGTTGTTATTTCTCATTCAAGTTGATATTTTCCTCATCTTGAAGTAATCTTGAGTATGATGAGTAATTTTTTTATTGAATCATTGACTTCTGGAGTATTATGTTATGAGATTCTAGATCTGCCTTAAATCTTTTGTTTTAGCTGGCCTCCTATGACACTCCTCTGGCGAGAAAGCAGGGGTGAGTCGGTGGTGAGCGCTGCCTTATTACTATCAGATAGAGATTGAATTCCAGGTCCCCCACAGGGTTTCCACTGGCTATGTGGCCTAAGGAGATGGGGGGCTGGCATATTTTTCAGTACTATAATTTTTATTTAACTATTTAAAATTTTTTTCTCATTCTCTGCTGGAATTCTTATTTGCATCTTTCATCTCCTTGAGTGTAATAAGCACAGTGTTTTAAAAGTCTGTGTCTGATAACTCCAATGTACAGAGTCTCTTAAATTTTTATTTTCTGTGTGTAGGGGGAGGAACTGGTTTTATTAATATAGCCTTATCCCCTTGTGTGTCTGGCTATTTTGATTATGTGCTGCACATTGACTATTAAAACTAAAACTGTAGAAATAATTTTAGGACTGTGATAATGTTATTTATCTAGAAAGTATTTACATTTGCATTTATAACATGCTAAAGATACTAACCTCCTAGGATAACATTCATTCAAATTAGAAAATTGGCTGTAAACCTAAAATACCTAGGAATTCGGTATTTATTATTATTATTATTACTATTATTATTATTATTTGACAGAGCATCTTGTTCTGTTACCTAGGCTGGAGTGTAGTGGTGTGATCACAGCTTACTGTAGCCTCGATCTCCTGGGCTCAAGCAACTCTCCCACCTCAGCCTTCCAAGTAGCTGGGACCACAGGCACATGACACCATGCATGGCTAATTTTAAAATTGTTTTCCTGAGCTGAGGTCTCCTTATGTTGCCCAGATTGTTCTTGAACTCCTGAGCTCAAGTGATCCTCCTACCTTAGCCTCCCAAAGTTCTGGGATTACAGGCATAAGCCACTGTGCCTGGCTTGATTTGACTGTCAGCTTGAACGTTATTGGTGTGTAAACATGCTAATTCTTGTACATTGATTTTATATTCTGAAACTTTACTGAAGTTGCTATCAGTTCTAGGAGCCTCTGAGCAGGATCTTTAATGTTGTCTAGGTGTAGAATCATGTCATCTGTTAAGGTATAGTTTGACTTCTTTTCCTTTTTGGATGCCTTTATTTCTTTCTCTTGCCTGACTGCTCAGGCTAGACCTTCATTATGTTGAATAGGAGTGGTGAGAATGGGTATCCTTGTCTTATTCCAGTTCTCAAGGGGAATGCTTCCAGCTTTTGCCATTCAGTACGCTGTTGAATATGGATTTGTTATAGAAAGTTATTTTGAGGTATGTTTTTTTGATGCCTGGTATATTGAGAGTTTTTATCATGAGGCGATGTTGGATTTTACTGAAAGCTTTTTCTGCAGCTATAGAAATAATCATATGGTTTTTGCATTTAGTTTATGTGGTGAATCACATTTATTAATTTGCATATGTTGAACCAGGCTTGCATCCCAGTAATAAACCCTACTTGATTGTGGAGTATTAACTTTTTGATGTAATGCTGGATTTAGTTTGCTAGATTTTTGCATCTAGGTTCATTAGGGTTATTGGCCTGAAGTTTTCTCTTTTTGCCATGTCTCTGCCAAATTTTGGTATCACACTGATGTTGGCTTCATAGAATGAGTTAGGGAAGAGACCCTTCTCTTCGATTTTTTGGAATAGTTTCAGTAGGATTGATATCAGTTCTTTGTATGTCTGGTCGAATTTGGCTGTGAATCTATTTGGTTCAGGCCTTCTTTTTTTTTTTTTTTTTTTTTTTTTTTTAATTACTGACTCAATTTTGGAACTTGTTATTGTTTGTTCAAGTTTTCACTTTCTTCATGGCTCAGTCTTGGGAGGTTATATATTTCTAGGAATTTATCCATTTCCTCTAGATTTTCTAGTTTGTGTGCATAGAGTTGTTCATAATAGTCTCTGAGGATCTTTTGTATTTCTGTGGGATTTATTGTAATGTCATCTTTGTCTTTTCTGATTGTACTTATTTGGATCTTCTGTGTTTTTTTTTTGTTAGTCTAACTAGTGGTCTATCAATCTTGTTTATTCTTTCAAAAATCATTTTTTGGTTTCATTGACTTTTGTATGGATTTTTCCATCTTAGTCCTATTTAGTTCTTCTTTAATTTTAGTTATTTTGCTTCTTCTCTCTGCTTTGGGCTGGCTTTTTAAAAAATTCTCGTTCCTCTAGGTGCAATGTTAGATTTTTAACTTGAGATCTTTTTAATTTCCTGATGAAGACATTTAGCAAATACAGCTAACCAAGGAGATGAAAGATATCTACAAGCAGAACTACAAAACACTGCTGAAAGAAATTAGAGACACAAAATGGAAAAAAAAATCCATGTTCTCAGATTGGAAGAATCAATATTATTAAAATTGACATTCTGCCCAACGTTATTGACACATAGCTATTCCTATGAAACTACCAAAGTCATTTTTTCACAGAATTAGAGAAAGCTATGCCAAAATTCATATGGAACCAAAAAAGAGCCCAAATAGCAAAAGCAATACTAAGCAAAAAAAAAAAAAAAAAGAATAAAATAAAATAAAATAAAACCAAACCCAGAGGTATCACACTGCCTGAATTTAAACTATACTACAAGGCTACAGTAACCAAAACAGCATTGTACTGATATAAAAACAGACAGATAGACCACTGGAACAGAAGAGATAACCCAGAAATAAAGTCACAAACCTAAAACCATCTGACTTTTGACAAAGCCAACAAAAAGAAGCAATGGGAAAAGGACTTCCTACGCAGTAAATAATGCTGGGATAACTGGCTAGCCATCTGCAGGAGAATGAACCTGGATCCTTTCCTTTTACCATATTCAAGAACTAACTCAAGATGGATTAAAGACTTACATGTAAGACCTCAAACTATAAACATCCTAGAAGAAAACCTAAGAAATAACGTCTCAATATTGCCGTTGGCAAAGAATTCAATACTGCTGTTGGCAAAGGCTTAGTCCTCAAAAGCAATTGTAACAAAAACAAAAATGAACAAGTGAGATCTAATTAAACTAAAAAGCTTCTGCACAGCAAAAGAAACTCTTAACAGAGTATATAGACAACCTATAGAATGTGAGAAAATATTTGCAAACTATGCAAAGTGATGAGAAATAGAGGCAAATTGGACAGTGCTAAACAGTAACATAAAGTCAATTACTTTGGCCATTCTGATTCTCATCAGAGTCTCAAAAACATCATTGCTGTAAGTGTTCATTCAACAACCTGAATTGACCAAATGATGTAAATGTGAGTGTTAACCATATTCTAAACTGAGTCACTGTTTTCTTTATGAGTATCTGGGATTTTAAGATAATAGCCATTAATATTCTCAATGCTTAACGTAATATGTTTGGAAATACTTCATGAAATATAAGCATTAGATGAAAGTGAAGTCTAAAATTTAATTTTTAATAGAATGAATGTTGAAATAAAGATATACATAATGAGATTATTTAAATTATTCTAATATTTACTGGTTTTTATTTCAATAGGCACAATTCCAAAAAGGATGGAGACCAGAAATAGCACAATGGTGATGGAGTTCATTATTTTGGGGTTAACAGAAGATCCTACGATTTGTTCAATCTTCTTTGTGGATTTTTTAGGAATCTATGTCCCTTATCTCCACGTCTCCACCCCTTTCCCGCTTTTCTGGAGGGCAGGAACCCCCCAACCCCTTCTCTCCGTGTCTCTACTCTCTCTTTTCTCTAGGCTTATCTCCTTCACTATGGGCAACCTTCCACCCTCCATTCCTCCTTCTTCTCCCTTAGCCTGTGTTCTCAAGAACTTAAAACCTCTTCAACTTACACCTGACCTGAAACCTAAATGCCTTATTTTCTTCTACAATGCCGCTTGACCCCAATACAAACTCGACAGCAGTTCCAAATGGCCAGAAAATGGCACTTTCGATTTTTCCATCCTACAAGATCTAAATAATTCTTGTCGTTAAATGGGCAAATGGTCTGAGATGCCTGGCATCCAGGCATTCTTTTACACATCAGTCCCTCCCTAGTCTCTGTTCCAAATGCAACTTATCCCAAATCTTCCTTCTTTCCCCCCAACCTGTCCGCTCAGTCCCAACCCCTAGTGTCGCTGAGTCTTTCTAATATTCCTTTTCTACAGACCCATCTGACCTCTCCCCTCCTCTCCAGGCTGAGCTAAGTCCCAATTTTTCCTCAGCCTCTGCTCCCCTACCCTATAATCCTTTTATCACCTCTCCTCCTCACACCCGGTCTGGCTTACAGTTTCCTTCCATGACTAGCCCTCCCCCACCCGCACAGCAATTTCTTCTTAAAAAGGTGACTAGGGCTAAAGACATAGTCAAGGTTAATGCTCCTTTTTCTTTATCCGAGCTCTCCCAAATCAGTTAGTGTTTACGCTCTTTTTCATCAAATATGAAAAACCCAGCCCAGTTCATGGCTCATTTAGCAGCAACCCTGAGACGCTTTACAGCCCTAGACCCTAAAAGGTCAAAAGGCCGTCTTATTCTCAATATACGTTTTATTACCCAATCTGCTCCCGACATTAAATAAAACCCCAAAAATTAAATTCCAGCCCTCAAACCCCTCAACAGGACTTAATTAACCTCACCTTCAAGTGTACAATAATAAAGTAGAGGCAGCCAAGTAGCAATGTATTTCTGAGTTGCAATTCCTTGCCTCCACTGAGAAACCCCAGCCACATCTCCAGCACACAAGAACTCCAAACACCTGAACCACAGCTGCCAGAGGTTCCTCCAGAACCTCCTCCCCCAGGAGCTTGCTACAGGTGCTGGAAATCTGGCCACTAGGCCAAGGAATGCCTGCAGCCCAGGATTCCTCCTAAGCCCTGTCCCATCTGTGTGAGACCCCACTGAAAATCAGACTGTTCAACTCACCTGTCAGCCACTTCCAGAGCCCCTGGAACTCTGGCCCAAGGCTCTCTGACTGACTCCTTCCCAGATCTTCTCGGCTTAGCAACTGAAGACTGACACTGCCCAATCACCTCAGAAGCCTACAGGACCATCACAGGTGCTCTGGGTAACTTTCACAGTGGAGGGTAAGTCCGTCCCCTTCTTAATCAATACGAAGGCTACCCACTCCACATTACCTTCTTTTCAAAGGCCTGTTTCCCTTGCCTCCATAACTGTTGTAGGTATTGATGGCCAAGTTTCTAAACCTCTTAAAACTCCCCAACTCTGGTGCCAATTTAGACATTCTTTAATGTACTCCTTTTTAGTTATCCCCACCTGCCCATTTCCCTTATTAGGCCCAGACATTTTAACTAAATTAGCTGCTTCCCTGACTATTCCTAGGCTACAGCCACACCTCATTGCCGCCTTTTCCCCCAGTTCAAAGCCTCCTTCACATGCTCCCCTTGTATCTCCCCACCTTAACTCACAAGTATAGGATACCTCTACTCCCTCCTTGGCGACTGATCATGCACCCCTTACCATCTCATTAAAACTTAATCACCTTTACCCCACTCAATGCCAATATTCCATCCCACAGCATGCTTTGAAAGAATTAAAGCCTGTTATCACTCACCTGTTAGAGCATGGCCTTTTAAAGCCTGTAAACTCCCCTTACAATCCCCCATTTTACCTGTCCTAAAACCGGACAAGGCTTACAGGTTAGTTCAGGATCTGCGCCTTATCAACCAAATTGTTTTGCTTATCCACCCATGGTGCCAAACCCATATACTCTCCTATCCTCAATATCTCCCTCCACAATCCATTATTCTGTTCTGGATCTCAAACATACTTTCTTTACTATTCCTTTGCACCCTTCATGCCAGCCTCTGTTCGCTTTCACTTGGACTGACCCTGACACCCATCAGGCTCAGCAAATTACCTAGGCTGTACTGCCACAAAGCTTCACAGACAGCCCCCATTACTTCCGTCAAGCCCAAATTTATTCCTCATCTGTTACCTATCTCAGCATAATTCTCATAAAGACACACATGCTCTCCCTGCTGATGGTGTCCGGCTAATCTCCCAAACCCCAATCCCTTCTACAAAACAACAACTCCTTTCCTTCCTAGGCATGGTTAGTGCAGTCAGAATTCTTACACAAGAGCCAGGACCGCACCCTGTAGCCTTTTTGTCCAAACAACTTGACCTTACTGTTTTAGCCTATTATACCTCATGTGTGCGTGCAGCGGCTGCTGCCACCCTAATACTTTTAGAGGCCCTCAAAATCACAAACTATGCTCAACTCACTCTCTACAGTTCTCATAACTTCCAAAATCTATTTTCTTCCTCCAACCTCATGCATATAGTTTCTGCTCCCTGGCTCCTTCAGCAGTACTCACTCTGTTGAATCTCCCACAATTACCATTGTTCCTGGCCCAGACTTCAATCCGGCCTCCCACATTATTCCAGATACCACACCTGACCCTCATGACTGCATCTCTCTGATCCACCTGACATTCACCCCATTTCCCCATATTTCCTTCTTCCCTGTTGCTTACCCTGGTCACATTTAGTTTATTGATGGCAGTTCCACCAGGCCTAATCGCCACTCACGAGCAAAGGCAGGCTATGCAATAGTATCTTCCACATCTATTATTGAGGCTACTGCTCTGCCACCCTCCACTACCTCTCAGCAAGCCGAACTGGTTGCCTTAAGTCAGGACCTCACTCTCGCAAAAGGACTATGCGTCAATATTTATACTGACTCTAAATATGCCTTCCATATTCTGCACCACCATGCTGTTATATAGGCTGAAAGAGGTTTCCTCACTATGCAAAGGTCTTCCATAATTAATGCCTCTTTAATAAAAACGCTTCTCAAAGCCGCTTTACTTCCAAAGGAAGCTAGAGTCATTCACTGCAAGGGCCATCAAAAGACATCCGATCCCATCACTCAGGACAATGTTTATGCTGATAAGTTAGCCAAAAAGCAGCTAGAGTTCTAACTTCGGTCCCTCATGGTCAGTTTTTCTCCTTCACATTGGTCACTCCCACTTACTCCCCCACTGAAACTTCCATCTATCAATCTCTTCCTGCAAGGCAAATGGTTCTTAGACCAAGGAAAATATCTCCTTCCAGCCTCACAGGCCCATTCTATTCTGTCATCATTTCATAACCTCTTGCATATAGGTCACAAGCTGCTAGCCTGTCTCTTAGAACCTCTCATTTCCTTTCCATAGTGGAAATCTATCCTCAAGGAAATCACTTCTCAGTGTTCCATCTGCTATTCTACTACTCCTCAAGAATTTCTCAAGCCCCCTCCCTTCCCTACACATTAAGCTCAAGGTTTTGCCCCTGCCCAGGACTGGCAAATTGACTTTACTCACATGCCTCCAGTCAGGAAACTAAAATGCCTCTTGGTCTAGGTAGACGCCTTCACTGGATAGGTAGAGGCCTTTCCTACAGGGTCTGAGAAGGATACTGCAGTCATTTCTTCCCTTCTGTCAGACATAATTCCTTGGTTTGGCCTTCCCACCTCTATATAGTCCAAAAGCAGACCAGCCTTTATTAGTCAAATCACCCAAGCAGTTTTTCAGACTCTTGGTATTCAGTGAAACCTTTATATCCTTTACCGTCCTCAGTCTTCAGGAAAAGTAGAACGGACTAATAGTCTTTTAAAAATACACCTCACCAAGTTCAGTCACCAACTTAAAAAGGACTAGACAATACTTTTACTACTTTCCCTTCTCAGAATTCAGGCCTGTCCTCGGAATCCTTTGTCCTCGGAAAGCCTATTTGAGCTCCTGTGTGGACACTCCTTTTTATTAGGTCCCAGTCTCATTCCAGACACCAGCCCAACTTGAACTGCACCCCAAAAACTTGGATAGAGCCTAAAAACTCACCAACCAAACAAGTAATTATGCTGAACCCCCTCAGGCTCTCTCTAATTGGATGTCCTAGGTCCTCCCAATTCTTATTCCTTTAATACCTGTTTTTTCTTCTTCTCTTATTCAGACCTCGCGTCTTCCATTCAATTTTTCAATTCTTACAAAACCGCATCCAGGTCATCACCAATCATTCTATATGACACATGCTCCTTCTAACAACCCTATATTATCACCTCTTACCACAAAATCTTCCTTCAGCGTAATCTCTCCCACTCTAGGTTCCTACGCCGCCCCTAATCTTGCTTGAAGCAGCCCTGAGAAACATCACCCATTATTTCTCCATACCACCCCCAAAAATTTTCGCCAGCCCAACACTTCGACACTATCTTGTTGTATTTTTCTTATTAATATAAGAAGACAAATGTCAGGCCTCTGAGTCAAAGCTAAGCCATCATATCCCCTGTGACCTGCACATACACATCCAGATGGCTGGTTCCTACCTTAACTGATGACATTCCACCACAAAAGAAGTGAAAATGGCCTGTTCCTGCCTTAACTGATGACATTACCTTGTGAAATTCCTTTTCCTGGCTCATCCTGGCTCAAAAGCTCCCCCACTGAGCACCTTGTGACCCCCCACCCCTGCTTACCAGAGAACAACCCCCTTTGACTGTAATTTTCTTTTACCTACCTAAATCCTATAAAATGGCCCCACCCCTATCTCCCTTCGATGACTCTCTTTTCGGACTCAGCCCGTGTGCACCCAGGTGATTAAAAAGCTTTATTGCTCGCACAAAACCTGTTTGGTGGTTTCTTCACACGGACATGCATGACAGTTACCATAGCGGGCAATATCAACATAATCATGTTAATTCAAAGAAGCCTTCAGCTTCACACCCCAATGTACCTCTTCCTCAGTCATTTTGCCCTCGTTCAGTCCAGTTGATTTGCCTTGCCGATGTTCAATCAGGTTTTCCACGTCAGTCATGCATATCATGATTGTGAGTTCCTTAAGAGAGAGAACTACTATCCCTGTTGCTGGCCGCACAGTCAGCTTATCTCTGATGTTACCTTTGGGATAGTCAAGTGCTTCCTGCTGTCTCCCATGGCCTATGATCGCTATGTGGCCATCTGCTCCCACTTCTCTATTCCACATACATATTTCCCAGGGTCTGCATCATCTTAGTGGTTGCTTCCTATCCGGGTGTGTGTGTGAATGCTTTATCATTTACCAGTTGTTTATTGAGCATGACTTTCTGCAGACCAAATCAAATCAACCATTTCTTCTGTGACCTCTGACCAGCTGTGAAGCTTTCTTGTCCCCACATTTACATTGCTGAAATATTTCCTGCCATCTCATCTGGGTCAATCATTATAATCCCACTGTTCATTATGGTTGTCTCATATCTATACATCCTGCATTTGATCATGAAGATGTACTCCACTGAAGGGAGGCACAAGGCTTTCTCTAACTTGCACCTCCCATCTCACTGCAGTCGCTTTTTTTATGGAGCAGTTACATTCTATTATGTTTTACTGCAGTCAAACCACTCAGCTGACCATATTAAAGTAATGCCTGTGTTCTACACAGTAGTAAATCCCATGCTGAACCCCCTCATCTACAGTCTGAAGAACAAGATGGTGAAAGAGGCCATGAGAATAAATTTCTAATTTTGAAAGAAATCCAATGTGAATCCAGAAATTGCATAAATAATAGTTTGGGGAACATATGTGATAGATATTTATATTGTCCGTTAGCTTTATTTTATGTGAAGAACTATCTTAAATACACAAGGCCAGTATGCTATTAATGTCCACTTTAAGTTATAATTTTCTAGAGTCACAAAAACAGTATATCATTTCCATGAAAGTATAATGGGTTCAAATCAAATGTGTCTATTTCAGAGTTAGGATACCTCGAGAATATAGTTTTACTTCTCTTTTTACTTCTCTTTTTTTACTTCTCTTTTTTTTTCCATTATTTGAAGAGTCTATGATTAAAGGGTGTGTGTTTTTCTTCAATTAAGTAATATATATTTTTAATGTCATCTTATAAATTAGCATTCTGGAAAGCATCATGCACTCAGTGGAAATGCAATTGATATTAGTGTTGGCATCCCAGGTCACTTTCTCTGAAAGACTTGGCTTCTGTTTTATGTTATTATCATAATCTTTGGAAATAGAGATGCTGAAATCTTGGGAATGTTTTATTCCCATCTAATCTAATTGAGACAAAAATAATTTGTTTCAGTTTTGCCACCATGAGACTCATTCCAGATAACACAGAAGGAACTCTAAAGGCTTACCAGGCAAGCCTTTGAGCTGTAGGAAAAATTACTGGGTAACTGTGGTGAAGAGGGGCCTAGGGCACAGTGGAACTTTCCTTCAGCAAGCCAGTTGGTGTTTCCAGGGTATAACATTATTGACTGAAGCACCCAGGTTGATGCAGGCCTGGAATACAACTGTCATTCTTCTTCGTAGTATGTGTTAAGAAGGTGTTCATGGTCACTACTTCTGTCACTGGTTTACTTTAGCTGTTTATGATTGAGTCTGGATACCAGTTTTTAGCCTCCTGAATGGCCTCCCCACCTCCAGCACCTCCTCTGTAATAATTTCTGATTAATCATTCTTAAAAATTAAAATGTGGTTTTCCAATTATTACAAAAGTGATGTGTGTCACATGAGTCCTAGAGCAAGAATGGATGATAATTTACCCTCAATTCAACGTTTATGGCATGTAAGTTGGTGGAAGCATAATGCTTTGCAAACAGTCGGGGATCTGAAGACAACCTATGGAAGGAACAAGTTTAAAGAAGTCCTGGTCACTCAGCACTCTGGACGATGAAATTATTTACCTATGGTTTTTGAAAAGGGTAACACCATTGAATCCAGGAACTGACACCAGTTTTTACAATGAAATAATCAGGCAGTGTTGACATTAATCACTTTGGACCTCTTATGTTGGACATCTAAATAAATACATTTATCAGCCATTTTTATATCCTCTTTTGTGTAGTGTCTTTTCAGGTCTTTTGCCAATTTTATTCTCACTTTTCTTTTTGATTTGTTCTTACACTCTATCATGAATCCTTTGTCAGATTTGTATATTTTCAAGGTATATTCCCATTGTGAAGTTTGCCATGTTGCTCTTATTTATATCTTTTGATGAAAAAAGTTTTTAATTTTAATGAAGTCTAATTTAATGATCTTTTCTTTAATGTTTAATGCTTTGGTGACAAGTTTGAGAAATCTTTCCCTAATCTAAGGTCACAAAGATATTCTCTCATGTTATCTTCTAGATGCTTTATACCTTTGAAATTCAGAGTTGGGCTATAATTTTATGGTTCTTTTTTATTTCATCTATAAATTCAACACAGGCAAGGCCCACAGATTCATTCACTGTGAAAATGTATGGAACTATGGGATTGCTCTCTTGTTACCAGCTCCTCCTCCACTGCTGCTTTCTAGGTAAATTTAAGGGTATTAGTGGGTGAAATGATTTATTTTTGCATTTGGATTTCTTCTAAATTTCTCTCTGTCCAGGAAGTCCACACTGTCACCCGAGGACTGACTGATTCCTTCTCATCCCTTTAGTCTCAGTGTGTGGCGGGCCAGACTATGCACCTGCCTCAGGTATGCAACCTGCTACAGTTCTCTTCTCACCTGTGTGGAAATGTGTCCATTAGGCTTTCAAGAATCCTTTATTCTTGGTTCATTGCATATACACATGTGATTTCCATGTTGTCTAGGTTTTTCTTGTTACCACGTGATCAAAGGTTTTTCACATCCTTCTACATCCTAATTCAGAGATGCAAGTTCCACTTTGATTATTTTATAAATGTTAAATCAATCTAGATTTCCTGGAAAAAAAAATCCAACTTGAGTCACTTTTTTATCCATTTTGTTATTACTGGAGTTGATTTGATATTTTATTTAGCATATTTTCACCTATGTTCATGAGAGAGTTTTGCCTGTGGTTTTTCACTCTTGAAATGAAATTTTCAGGTTGGGGTATCAAAATATAAGCATGATTTGGAAAAAGTTTCTTTGATGCCTTTTCTCAGAAGAATTTTTTACAGGATTGATGCTATTTATGTCCTAAATATTTGAAGGGAATCAACATTGCAGCCATCTGGGCCTTCCACTTTTGTGGAAAAGTTTTTCCCCACAAGGCTCATTTTCTTTAATAAATACTTAGTTTTTCAATTGCTTTCTAATGTCATTTTTGATAAGATGTTCTTCATAATAGTTTACCTGTTCATTTATGCTTTAAACTTATATCTTTTTACTTCTTATGTTCTTTAAGATCAGCAATGTCACCTTTTCATTCCCAATGTTTGTAATTCCTATATTTTTATTAATGTCTTATTAGATGTTTATCAATACTATTAGCATTTTCAAGTAATGAAGTTTTTTACTTGTGTTTTTCTGCATTGTACATGAATTTTCTATTTCATACATTTTTATATGTCTTTATTATCTTCATCTTTATTTCTTTGGGTTTAATTTAGTGTTTGTTATCTAAACTCTTGAGAAAAAGACTTAGATCATTGTTTTCAGCCTCTATTTTGCAATATATCATGTAAAAGATGGCTATAAATTTCCTTCTCATCATTACCTTAGCTGATTTAATGTGCTATATTTTAGTTATTTAATTGAACGTATCTGATTTTTATCATGATTTCTTCTTTAACTTTTGTATCATTAACAAATGTATTGCTTATTTCCCAAAATGTTGGGACTGTTTAAGTTACACTTTTGCCAGAGAACGTGTTCGAAAAGATTTAAAGACCTAAAAAAACCCTGAAACTCGATTTGTGGCTCCATATACAATCAGTTTTTAAAAAAATGTTTCATGTGTAATTATAACAAATTATTACGCTGGTATTTGATGTAGTATTACATACATTCCAACGGGATTAAATTTAACTGAAGATTTCAAATCTTCTACATTCTTACTGAGTTTTGTCAGTTTCTGTCAGTCATGAGCTTTGTGAAAAGCCTACAATTATGTTTTTAAACAAAATTTTCCTTTAATTCCATCAGTTTTTATGATTTCTATATTTTGAAGCTTTGTTGCTTTGTACAAATAAATCTACATATGTTTCTCTGGATGATTAAATATTTTATCAATATAAATGCTCCCCTTCATCTCTATAACTATATATTGCCTTATAGGCCATTGGTATAACTACTCCAGCTTTTGGGGGGTTACAATTTACATTGCATATATTTTCTATCATTTTTATTTTTAATTTTCATATATTTTGTAAATATTTATAAGCCAGATGACTTTAATGTTTCTTACAAATAATTACCTAGAAATGGCATACATATATATAATTCCACAAGAACTTTTATATACTTATACATTTAGATTTATTTTTTCAACTAGTCTTCATTCATTATTGTTTTTACATGTTTTCTATAGAAATAATTTCCTTCTGCCTGAATAACTTTCTTGAGTATTTTCTTTTAGTACAGTTATGCTGGCCACAAATTCTCCAAGGTTTGTCTGTCTCACAATGTTTTATTTTGGCATAATTTTAAAGGATATTTTTGCTGGGTATAGAATTCTAAGTTGGAAGGCTTTTTACTTTTAGCAACCTAACTATGTAATTATATTGTTTTCTGGTTTCTATGGATTCTATTCAGAAATCATTTATTTTATTATTACTCTTGAAAGTGATATGTTTTTTCTCCTTTGCTTTAAAGATTAAGTTATTCTTTATCTTTCATTTTTAATAGTTTGACTGAAATGTAAATTTGGTTTTCTTTGTGTTCATCTTAACTGGTTTTAGTGGTGTTTTGTGACTCTATGAGTTGATTTATTTTAATGTCCCCAAATTTGTTTATTTCAAAATTCTAAATTTATATATTTTTCCCATTATTTCCTTTCCTTTCCTTTTGGAACTCTAACTCTATGTATATTAGAGTTTTGTACAAATTTTAACATACTGGCCAGATGCGGTGACTCATGCCTGTAATCCCAGCACTTTAGGAGGCCAACGCTGGTGGATCACAAGGTCAGGAGATCAAGACCATCCTGGCTAACACGGTGAAACCTGGTCTCTACTAAAAATGCAAAAACAAAAATTAGCTGGGTGTGGTGGCAGGTGCCTGTAGTCCCAGCTACTCGGGAGGCTGAGGCAGGAGAATGGCGTGAACCTGGGAGGCAGAGCTTGCAGTGAACTGAGATTGTACCACTGCACTCCAGCCTGGGTGACAGAGTGAGACTCCGTCTCAAAAAACAAGTAAATTAATTAATTAATTTTTAAAAACATGTCTTATGCTCTTTCCCTCACATTCTGTTTTCTCTTCACGTTTCTAACTATATATTTTCCACTGACCTTTATTACAGTTCACCTATCCTCCCTTTATTGTGTGTCATCTGCTGTTCAATTCATTTACTGAGTCCTCAATTTCAGTTATTGCTTATTTCATATTTTTTTTTTATAGATTTAGCTTCTCTGCTGAACTGAGATTCTTTGAGGAATCCCAATGGAATGCTTGATGTTTTTACAAGGGTGTCTCTTTGACAGGCTCTGAAATTTAACTTTTGTATTCTCAGCTTCATAAGATTGCTTAAATCTCTAATTATCTATTTAGTTTCATACATGCTTTTTAAAATTTTCTTAAGCTTTCCCTTTGTGTAGCTTCAGAATCTGCAACTGCCTTCAGAACATAAAGGCTTACCTCGCTTTGATATTCATTTCTCTAGGGTATTAGTTTCTCCTCTTCTTCTAGCCACAGTATTATTAAACTAATTTTTATCTACTTTCTCCCATGAGCCTGCCAACTCAGAATCACTACTTTCTGCTTTGTCTCTCAGTATCAGGTTGTGAGGAAATGTGACAGAGAATCTCAAGTTCACTGCAATCTGTTTTTCTCTTTTTCTAAGACTTTGGCTTCTCCAAAGCCTTGTTGCATTGGTTGCTTTCTAATGCCTTAAAACAGTTTTTTATCTTTAGTTTTAGCAAGCACATATGTATTCTTGGCAGGAGTATCATTCTGATAAAAGCTACTCCATTATAGCATGTTTTGACAAATAGAAAACGCTTGGCCAACATGATTAAAAAGAATGAGAGAAAACAAACTATGCAAGTGACTTACATGACATAGATGTAGATTAATTTTTATTTAATCTTATGCACAACTTTACAACAGTACATTTTTAAAACTATAGGAAATGTTTTATGTTTTACTGTAATGTAAATTAACAAACTTTATTTTAAAATAAATTAAAAATCTGAGAAGACCTTGAGAAATTTTTGGATGTGCATGTTTATTCTACACAGAGATTTATAAAGTAGAAATATATTGTCTCAGCATGTCTAACTAACCAATTGTAAATCTTGTGGAAGGAAAATAGTATTATAAATTTATTTCTCTTTCAATGTTTTTCCTTTATAATTATGTAAATATTTTAAAATATACATCAGTTTTTGAAAGACTTCAGGTTTAAGAGGAAAGAGCACATGCAATAACCTTCAACACTACAACAAACCTAAGAATCTATATATAGTGTTGGAACATTATATAATCTTCTTATTTTGTGTATCAACATACACAAACTTAGAGCAAACTTAATTATAGAAACACATATATGTACATATACTATGCATATATATTTTTAAAATAGATATGTTTTAAATGATAAATAAGTGAGTTATGTTCCCAGATCAATGAGAAATAAAACTCAGAGAAGTACAATCAGAAGAAAGAAAAATATATTCAGAATGTGTATGTGTGTCTATAAAAGAATAATGTCAAAAACCAGTGGGCCGAGGCCGGGCGCGGTGGCTCAAGCCTGTAATCCCAGCACTTTGGGAGGCTGAGACGGGTGGATCACGAGGTCAGGAGATCGAGACCATCCTGGCTAACACAGTGAAACCCCGTCTCTACTAAAAAATACAAAAAAACTAGCCGGGCGAGGTGGCAGGCGCCTGTAGTCCCAGCTACTCGGGAGGCTGAGGCAGGAGAATGGCCTGAACCCGGGAGGCGGAGCTTGCAGTGAGCTGAGATCCGGCCACTGCACTCCAGCAAGGGGGACAGAGTGAGACTCCGTCTCAAAAAAACAAAAACAAAAAAAACAAAAACAAAAAAAAACCAGTGGGCCTAACACCAGGAAAGTTCACTAACCCTTCAGAAGCTGAAAGGACATCAGGGCAACCAACAAATGGTTTAGCTGTGGTGCTTCAGTGGGAGCAGCTAGACTGCTTTACCAAGCTCTGCCTTTATTTATTATTATAATTTTTATTGTAGAAATGTGGTCTTGCTATGTTGCCCAGGCTGATCTTGAACTGCTGGCTTCAAGCTATCCTTCCTGTTTGTCCTCCCAAAGTGCTTACCAAGCTCTTATATCACATCTCCTCCTAATCACCAAGCATCAGTGACAGGATTATGTTACCCAAGCCTCATCAGCACTCTGGAGAAAAGGAGTCAAGCACAGAAGACCAGACAATAGCACACTTCCTGACTGTACGTCCTGCTTTTTTCCAACTTTAGCTAAAATCTATAAGAAAATTGATGCTTCTACATTTTCCCCTATAAGCAGAGGTTGTGGGCAATAAAGTAGAAAATATCAAGCAGCAAAGATGAGCTCAAAATTGATAGTTACACAACAGTTGAAAAATAGCAATTCATAAAAGGGAAACAAAATAGAACTTATACTCAAAGAAAAATTTATTCATAATGTAAATTATAATTAAATTTTTAAAGAGATAATGGAGATTATTATGTTCATAAAAACAAATTTCATAAGACAAGGCAGGCATTAAAGGGAAATAGTTAATGATTATGGAAGTTAAAATAAAAATTTTGAAATTATAGCAATTCACATATTTTACTATTGTTTAAAACAAAAATACATATTTTGCCGTTAAAAACAGCAGCCACGTTGTCCCTTAACAAAAATATTTATTAAACACATCACTTATACTTTCTGTAACTTGATTTTTGTCTTAATATTTTGTGGAATACATGCAAATCAATTTCTTTTTTTTTTAATAGTTTCATAGCATTACATACTTCGAAGGTAACATATTAAATTTAATGGACATTCAGGCACTTTCAAATGTTCACAGTAGTAAGATATGTAAAGAACATTCTTGCATAACTTTTTTACATACATAGATATTTTAAAATAATTTTTTGTCATTTAAAAATATATACAAAAATATATAAAATCTATACCTCCACAAGTTCCTTTACTTAGCATTTGATTGCTTTGAGCGAACTTCAGACATATTATTTCTTCTATAAAATCTTAAAGATAAAAGCTTCCTTGAAAACAAATAATTTAAGGAAGATTTTAAAATATTATAGGTCTTGTTCAAGTAATATGAATAAAATGCTACTGTGGGAAGTGTTAGGAGCAATTTATTCTCCCTGATGGAATTTGGGCAATTTTTACTCATTAAAGTCTTTCTCTTGGATCATTCATTAGTCACAGTGAGGTTCTCAACAAGGTATATATAGATCTAAAATAATTTTTTAAGAACTGAAATGACAGCCAAAAGCAATGATTCCTTTTTGGAATAATGAAATGAAAGGATAAATGGAACCCCTGATAATTTAGAAAATACTTTAGACACACACTTTTACATAATTATGTATACATGCAATTTTCAGTTGCTATGAATTGTCAGTGTAATTTCCCCAGACAGATAATATACTTAAGGTGATATATCCCAAGTGTATCAAACTTTGCATAAGCATAATTTTATTGCACAGTGAAAATTGCCTAGATTCCATACCTACTGTTGAAGTATGCATCAATGGACAATATTTGTCCTGGGTCACAGATACAGAAATACTTGTCAGCTTCACCAAGGAAATTTTCAGTAGTTAAGCAACTGGGATTTAAGTCAGTTACATCAAAGAAATTTTCAATTGCTAAGCAAAAACAGAGTTTGGTGTTTTTATATACACGACAAAATTTAAAACAAGACAATTGTGAAGTGTATAGTAATATTCTCTTTGTAAAGTAATGGAACTAAAGATCCAAGATTGTATTTAAATTGCTTAAGGTTCTGCACCACAAGGGACAGAGCTGGAAACTGACAAAAGTCCATATTTCCACATATCACTTTTCTTGACATGCTATATGAGCACTTACATACCTACTCTAATTTTATTTCTATCTTTCATACATCTATGTTTTTTGAAATAGAAAGTTCATTTCTGATTTGGGTCTATGTCTAAGCAATAATCTTATTCATGTCCTATGCCTAGTTAAGATGTCAGAACTTGAGAATTCATACTCAATTCTAGTAAAATTTCATATGACAGTCCATTGAGATAATTCACATGTGGCATCAATGATGTATCTAAGGCTAAAATGTAATAGTGTGGTTGACTAAGAATATGGTTTTGATTATTGTATGTTCAACTCCTTACAGATTGACTATCTTGAAGAAGAAAAAATAAATTATTCTGAGAAATTACTTTATCCTCAAATTAAAGTAACTGCAAATGCTGATATGTCTAGAATATCTTCCCCTATCCTTGTATCATGTATTTCATTCGTAGCCAGGGAACATTTTTTATAATGCTGATCCATTATTTAAATCTAATTTCCTAATTCACTCTACATGTTAGTCACTAAAATTTGTATCCCTAACTCTTCGGTTCATATCTAATTAATACCTACTCCCTAAAAATAATACCTGGTTTCTTATCGTTTCGAGCAGTCCTTTAGTATTGAAATGTGTGTGTGTGTGTGTGTGTGTGTGTGTGTGTGTGTGTGTGTAGAATATGTGTATTGGAGGGATCTGCAAAATATGCAAGATATTTATTCCACAAAGATAGCCACTTTTCCAGTTGTCTACTCCCATTATATATTTAGTCACCCTGGAACCCTCCATTTCAATTATTTTAAATAGGATGGGATCCTTTACCCCAGGAAAAGGAGCAAGTGTGAAAAAAAGGTATCAAGGATTATTCTGCATTTTATGGCCTGAGTGAGTGAATAGAGATCTCATTTACTAAGAATGGAAACAAAGGGGCAGAAGTAGATGTAACACAGTTGGACAAGAGAGAGTAAAAATCAAGAGATGTCTTCTGATGAGATATCTTTCAATGCCATTATAAACATCCTTGTACTTATCTCCTTGAGTACATTGGAGAATAGTTTATTTTTAATTATTTAATTTTGGGGGTATATAGTAGGTGCATATATATTTATAGGCTACATGAGATGTTTTGATTCAGGCATGCAATGTGAAGTAATCATATCATGGAGAATGGGGTATCCATTCCCTCAAGCATTTATCTTTTGTGTTACAAATAATCCAGTTACACTCTGAGTTATCACTGACTATAGTCATCCTTTTGTGCTGTCAAATAGTATGTCTTATTCATTCTTTCAATTTCTTTTTTGCATACGTTAACCATCACCACCTCACCACCAGGCCTCCACCACTCCCCCAGCCTCTGGTAACTGTCCTTCTACTCTCTATGTCCATGAGTTCAATTGTTTTGATTTTTAACTCCCACGTATAAGTGAGAACATGAAATGTTTCTCTTTCTGTGCCTGGATAATTTCACTTAACATGATGATCTCCAGCCCCATTCGTGTTGTTGCAAATGACAAGATCTCATTCTTTTTTATGGCTGAATAGTACTCCATTGTGTATGTGTACCTCATTTTCTTTTTTTGCCTTTTATGTAATTCAGTGGTACTTAGTTTATTCACACTTGTTCAATCATTCATTGCCACTATGTAATTTAAGAACATTTGTATCACTCCAAAAAGCCCTGTATCTATTAACAGTCACTTCCCATCTTTCAACTCCAACCTCCTGCCAGCCCCCTAGCAAACACAAATCTTCCCATGCCTATGAATTTTCCTATTCTAGCATTTTATATGAATGGGATCTTATAACATGTGGTCTTTTGTGACTGGCTTCTTTCACTTAACATAATGTTTTTAAGGTTCATCCATGTTGTAGCATGCATCAGAATTTCATTCTTTTAAATGTTGAATAATATTCCATTGTATGGAATACACATTTTGTTAGTCAGGTATGGTGGTGCACACCTGTGGTCCCAGCTACTTGCGAAGCTGAAGCAGGAAGATCACTTGGACCCAGGAGGTCAAAGCTGCAGTGAGCTATGACCATACCACTGCACTCCAGCCTGGGTGACAGAGTGAGACTTTGCACCTATTAAAGCAAACATTGGGAGTCCACGGCAGGCAGATTGCTCGAGACCAGGAGTTTGAGACCTGTCTGGGCAACATGGTAAAACCTCATCTCTACAAAAAATTTAAAAATCATCCCAGTCTGGTAGTGCATACCTGTAGTCCCACCTACTCAGGAGACTGACATAGGAGGATCACTGGAAGTCAGGAGGTAGAGGCTGTAGTTAACTTTTCAGAAAACAAATTTTTCGTTTCATTGATCTTTTGTATTGTTTTCTTCATTTCAATTTCATTTATTTCTGCTTAATTATTATTATTTCTTTTCTTCTACTTTGCCATTAGGCTTGCTTTTGCTTTTGTAGTTCTTTAAGATTCATCACTACATTGTTTATTTGAAGCTTTTTCTCTTTTTTGATGTAGGCAGTTATAGCTATAAACTTCCCTCTTAGTAGTGCTTTTGCTATATCTCATAAATTTTGGTGGGTTGTGTTTCCATTATCATTTGTTTCAAGAAATTTCGGAATTTCTTTCTTAATTTCTTCATTGACCCACTGGTCATTCAGGAGCATATTGCTTAATTTCTACGTATTTGGATCATTTCCAAAATTCCTCTTGCAATTAATTTCTAGTTTTATTCCAGTGGAATAAGTCTTCTCTGACCACAGTGGTCTACCCATTTCCACCTTGACATAGCACCAAGAGGCTGACCTATGTGGACTACATCAACAGACTCCCTTGCCTGTGGCTTCTGGGAGACACTGGCAGAGGAGACTGAGGCTTGGGTACTTCTCTGGCTCTTCCCCTTTTGGGTCACCTGAGTTGGCCGTGACCCTCCACCAAATGCCATATCTCCTGACAGGTGGTCCTCTCATCACAGCTCTCCAGGTTCTAGTAACTGCCCACATCTTTTGCCCCTCCAGGTTTTCAGCAGATCACTATCCCTGGAATATGGCATTACCTTTGAAGCTTTTCCTAAGTTCTGCTCACAATTTTATAGTCTCTTATTACATTCCCTTTGATTATCCAGACTATTCAGCTATAACATGTTTTTGTTTTTTGTTTTCGGTTTTTTTTCTGGAAAGGGAAGGATGATTCAGAGGATAGAACCAAAAGCCCAGAGGGCAGAACCAAGAGAGAAAGAACCTATTTAACAGGTACCAATGACTGGCCCCTGATCAAGAAAATGGCAATTTGTATCCAGCTGATTTTTGTAAATGTTATGGGACAGTGATTGCTATGTGACTCCTGTATTCCCCATTTATAAACAAAAGTGTTACTAAAGTTATCCTACCCCTGTATCAACAGTATCTGTTAGGTGTGTAGCAAGCAGATGACTTGTCTCTTTAGTTCGTATGTCTTCAAGTCTAATTACAGCAGATAACTTCTTTCAAAAATTCTATCTTAAAAAGAATTTTCAGTAGATTGTGTATTTTTAAAATATAAACACATTTGACTTTTTTAAATTATAAATTTAACTTAATTTTGTAGAGGTAATTTACTATGTGCCTCTGATTTACTATTTGATAGCTGAAAATCCACCCACTACTAACAAAAGCTCAATGCTGGTAATGATGTATGGCCAGCTATGTTTCAGACGTTCAATTTCTTTTCATTACTTTATTTATGGAATATTACTTTGTCAATCATTATAAAAAAGAACAGATATCACTAGAAAATATTTTTAAGCTCTCTCTTCAGAGCCCCTATAATCTCCTTGTTCCTGAGGCTGTAGATCAGGGGGTTCAACATGGGAATCACCACCACGTAGAACACAGACACCACCTTGTTCTGGTCAGTTGAGTAGCTGGACTTGGGCATCACATAAATGAATGTAATGGTCCCATAGAACAGAGTGACTGCAGTGAGGTGGGAGGTGCAGGTGGAGAAGGCCTTGTGGCGCCCCTCAGTGAAGTGCATCTTCAGGATGGTGATGAGGATGTAGATGTAGGAGAGGGCTATGACACACACAGTGACCACAATGATGGAGCCAGTAGAAAATGAGGGAATGACTGCAGGGATACTCGTATCAGAACAGGAGAGTTCAAGTAAAGGAGTAAAATCACAGAAAAAATGATTGACTTGATTTGGTCCACAGAAGAATAAAGACAGGAAGGAAAAGGTAGAGGAGGAAGAGTAAAACCACCTATATAAGCCACTAGGAGTAGCTGAACACAGACTTGTGTGGACATTTTAGTTGAATAAAGCAGTGGGCTGCAAATTGCCACAAAGCGATCATAGGCCATGGCAGCCAGAAGGAAGCATTCGACTGTGCCAAAGAAAAACACTGAACTAAGCTGGATGGCACATCAGAGGTAAGAGATTGTATTTCTCTCCATGAGGAAGTTCATAAGCATGTTGGGTGTGACAGAAGATGAATAGCCCGTGTCAACAAAAGCCAAGTGACTCAGAAAAATGTACATAAGATGATGAAGCTGAGAAGAGATTCTGATAAGAATGATTGTGCTGAGATTGCCAGATATGGTCACCAGGTAGATGCATAGGATAATCATGAAGAGGATGACTCCAAGGATTGGACTATCTGTTAAGCCCAGTAAGATGCACCCCATCACAGCAGTGTGATTCCCATCTTCCAGGGAATCCATGAGACGAAGTGGCTGCTGACTAAATGAACCCATGATGAGAACAGCACATTAAAGCAGTAAAAACTTGTTGGTTTCATTTTCACTAGAAGTCATTTTGAAGACATTCAACATCAGTACATTTTTCACATCAAATGATGAGTTTATGTTTCTCTTTTTTTTTTTTTTTTTTTTTTTTTTTTTTTTTTTTTTTTTTTTTTTTGAGAGGGAGTCTTGCTCTGTCGCCCAGGCTGGAGTGCAGTGGCAAGATATCCACTCACTGCAAACTCCGCCTTCCAGGTTCACACCATTCTCCTGCCTCAGCCTCCCGAGTAGCTGGAACTACAGGCACCCACCACCATGCCCGACTAATCTTTTTGTATTTTTAGTAGAGATGGGGTTTTACCATGTTAGCCAGGATGGTCTCGATCTCCCAACCTTGTGATCGGCCTGCCTCGGCCTCCCAAAGTGCCGGGATTACAGGTGTGAGCCACCACACCCGGCCAAGTCTATGTTTCTAAAAAAGTTTTTTTTTTTTTTCCAAATATTTTATTGAATGTAATTCAATAAAGGATATATACTAATTATAATTTAAATCAGAAATTAACAATTTGTATTTCTTTTTGAAAAGCCCCAAATTACTTGTTTAATATTTGATATAGACATTTATATAGCAACAAGGTTATTGTGAAATAAAATGTCTTAAGATGAAGAGTCATGTTGAGGTTAACCATACTTGATAAGCATTTATTATTTTAAAAAAATTTTTTTTATTATACTTTAAGTTCTAGGGTACATGTGCACAATGTGCAGGTTTGTTACATATGTATACTTGTGCCATGTTGGTGTGCTGCACCCACCAACTCGTCAGCACCCATCAACTCATCATTTACATCAGGTATAACTCCCAATGCCATCCCTCCCCGCTCTCCCCTCGCCATAATAGGCCCTGGTGTGTGATGTTCCCCTTCCAGAGTCCAAGTGATCTCATTGTTCAATTCCCACCTATGAGTGAGAACGTGCGGTGTTTGGTTTTCTGTTCTTGCGATAGTTTGCTGAGAATGATGGTTTCCAGCTGTATCCATGTCCCTACAAAGGACACAAACTCATCCTTTTTTGTGGCTGCATAGTATTCCATGGTGTATATGTGCCACATTTTCTTCATCCAGTCTGTCACTGATGGACATTTGGGTTGATTCCAAGTCTTTGTTATTGTGAATAGTGCCGTAATAAACATACGTGTGCATGTGTCTTTATAGCAGCATAATTTATAATCCTTTGGGTATATACCCAGTAATGGGATGGCTGGGTCATATGGTATTTCTAGTTCTAGATCCTTGAGGAATTGCCATACTGTTTTCCACAATGGTTGAACCAGTTTACAATCCCACCAACAGTGTAAAAGTGTTCCTATTTCTCCACATCCTCTCCAGCACCTGTTGTTTCCTGACTTTTTAATGATTGCCATTCTAACTGGTGTGAGATGGTATCTCATTGTGGTTTTGATTTGCATTTCTCTGACGGCCAGTGATGATGAGCATTTTTTCATGTGTCTGTTGGCTGTATGCATGTCTTCTTTTGAGAAATGTCTGTTCATATCCTTTGCCCACTTTTTGATGGGGTTATTTGTTTTTTTCTGGTAAATTTATTTGAGTTCTTTGTAGGTTCTGGATATTAGCCCTTTGTCAGATGAGTAGATTGCAAAAATTTTCTCCCATTCTGTAGGTTGCCTGTTCACTCTGATGGTAGTTTCTTTTGCTGTACAGAAGCTCTTTAGTTTAATTAGATCCCATTTGTCAATTTTGGCTTTTGTTGCCATTGCTTTTGGTGTTTTAGACATGAAGTCCTTGCCCATGCCTATGTCCTGAATGGTATTACCTAGGTTTTCTTCTAGGGTTTTTATGGTTTTAGGTCTAACATTTAAGTCTCTAATCCATCTTGAATTAATTTTCATATAAGGAGTAAGGAAAAGATCCAGTTTCAACTTTCTACTTATGGCTAGCCAATTTTCCCAGCACCATTTATTAAATAGGGAATCCTTTCCCTATTTCTTGTTTTTCTCAGGTTTATCAAAGATCAGATGGCTGTAGATGTGTGGTATTATTTCTGAGGGCTCTGATCTGTTCCATTGGTCTATATCTCTGTTTTGGTACCAGTACCATGCTGTTTTGGTTACTGTAGCCTTGTAGTATAGTTTGAAGTCAGGTAGCGTGATGCCTCCAGCTTTGTTCTTTTGACTTAGGATTGTCTTGGCAATGCGGGCTCTTTTTTGGTTCCATATGAACTTTAAAGCAGTTTTTTCCAATTCTGTGAAGAAACTCATTGGTAGCTTGATGGGGATGGCATTGAATCTATAAATTACCTTGGGCAGTATGGCCATTTTCATGATGTTGATTCTTCCTATCCATGAGCATGGTATATTCTTCCATTTGTTTGCGTCCTCTTTTATTTCACTGAGCAGTGGTTTGTAGTTCTCCTTGAAGAGGTCCTTTACATCCCTTGTCAGTTGGATTCCTAGGTATTTTATTCTCTTTGAAGTAATTGTGAATGGAAGTTCATTCCTGATTTGGCTCTCTGTTTGTCTGTTACTGGTGTATAAGAATGCTTGTGATTTTTGCACGTTCATTTTGTATCCTGAGACTTTGCTGAAGTTGCTTATCAGCTTAAGGAGATTTTAGGCTGACATGATGGGGTTTTCTAAACATACAATCATGTCATCTGCAAACAGGGATAATTTGACTTCTTCTTTTCCTAACTGAATACACTTTATTTCTTTCTCTTGCCTGATTGCCCTAGCCAGAACTTCCAACACTATGTTGAATGGGAGTGGTGAGAGAGGGCATCCCTGTCTTGTGCCAGTTTTCAAAGGAAATGCTTCCAGTTTTTGCCCATTCAGTATGATATTGGCTGTGGGTTTGTCATAAATAGTTTTGATTATTTTGAGATACGTTCCATCAATACCTAGTTTATTGAGAGTTTTTAGCATGAAGGGCTATTGAATGTTGTCAAAGGCCTTTTCTGCATCTATTGAGATAATCATGTGGTTTTTGTCTTTGGTGCTGTTTATATGCTGGATTACATTTATTGATTTGCGTATGTTGAACCAGCCTTGCATCCCAGGGATGAAGCCCACTAGATCATGGTGGATAAGCTTTTTGATGTGCTGCTGGATTCAGTTTGCCAGTATTTTATTGAAGATTTTTGCATCGATGTTCATCAGGGATATTGGTCTAAAATTCTCTTTTTTTGTTGTGTCTCTGCCAGGCTTTGGTATCAGGATGATGTTGGCCTCATAAAATGCGTTAGGGAGGATTCCTTCTTTTTCTATTGATTGGAATAGTTTCAGAAGGAATGGTACCAGCTCCTCTTTGTACCTCCGGTAGAATTTGGCTGTGAATCCATCTGGTCCTGGACATTTTTTGGTTGGTAGGCTATTAATTATTGCCTCAATTTCAGAGCCTGCTATTGGTCTATTCAGGGATGCAACTTCTTCCTTGTTTAGTCTTGGGAGAGTGTATGTATCCAGGAAATTATCCATTTCTTCTAGGTTTTCTAGTTTATTTGCATAGAGGTGTTTATGGTATTCTCTGATGGTAGTTTGTATTTCTGTGGGGTCGGTGGTGATACCCCTTTACCATTTTTTATTGCATCTATTTGATTCTTCTCTCTTTTCTTCTTTATTAGTCTTGCTAGCGGTCTATCAATTTTGTTGATCTTTTCAAAAAATCAGCTCCTGGATTCATTGATTTTTTTGGGGGGGGGGGTTTGTGTCTCTATCTCCTTCAGTTCTGCTCTGATCTTAGTTATTTCTTGCCTTCTGCTAGCTTTTGAATGTGTTTGCTCTTGCTTTTCTAGTTCTTTTAATTGTGATGTTAGGGCATCAAGTTTAGATCTTTCCAGCTTTCTCTTATGGGCATTTCGTGCTATAAATTTCCCTCTACACACTGCTTTAAATGTGTCCCAGAGATTCTGGTATGTTGTATCTTTGTTCTCATTGGTTTCAAAGAACATCTTTATTTCTGCCTTCATTTTGTTATGTACCCAGTAGTCATTCAGGAGCAGGTTGTTCAGTTTCCATGTAGTTGAGCGGTTTTGATTGATTTTCTTAGTCCTGAGTTCTGGTTTGATTTCACTGTGGTCTGAGAGACAGTTTGTTATAATTTCTGTTCTTTTACATTTGCTGAGGAGTACTTTACTTCCAACTATGTGGTCAATTTTGGAATAGGTGCGATGTGGTGCTGAGAAGAATGTATAGTCTGTTGATTTGGGGTGGAGAGTTCTGTAGATGTCTATCAGGTCCGCTTGGTGCAGAGTTGAGTTCAATTCCTGGATATCCTTGTTAACTTTCTGTCTCATTGATCTGTCTAATGTTGACAGTGGAGTGTTGAAGTCTCCCATTATTATTGTATGGGAGTCTAAGTCACTTTGTAAGTCTCTAAGGACTTGCTTTATGAATCTGGGTGCTCCTGTATTGGGTGCATATATATTTAGGGTAGTTAGCTCTTCCTGTTGAATTGAACCCTTTACCATTATGTAATGGCCTTCTTTGTCTCTTTTGATCTTTCATGGTTTAAAGTCTGTTTTATCAGAGACTAGGATTACAACCCCTGCTTTTTTTTGTTCTCCATTTGCTTGGTAGGTCTTCCTCCATCCCTTTATTTTGAGCCTATGTGTGTCTCTGCACGTGAGATGGGTCTCCTGAATACAGCAAATTGATGGGTCATGACTCTTTATCCAATTTGCCAGTCTGTGTCTTTTAATTGGACCGTTTAGTCCATTTACATTTAAGGTTAATATTGTTATGTGTGAACTTGATCCTGTCATTGTGATATTAGCTGGTTATTTTGCTCGTTAGTTGATGCAGTTTCTTCCTAGCATCGATGGTCTTTACATTTTGGCATGTTTTTGCAATGACTGGTACCGGTTGTTCCTTTCCATATTTAGTGCTTCCTTCAGGATCTCTCGTAGGGCAGGCCTGGTGGTGACAAAATCTCTAAGCATTTGCTTGTCTGTAAAGGATTTTATTTCTCCTTCACTGATGAAACTTAGTTTGGCTGGATATGAAATTCTGGGTTGAAAATTCTTTTCTTTAAGAATGCTGAATATTGGCCACTTCTGGCTTATAGAGTTTCTGCCGAGAGATCTGCTGTTAGTCTGATGGGCTTCCCTTTGTGTGTAACCCGACCTTTCTCTCTGGCTGCTCTCTTAACATTTTTTCCTTCATTTCAGCTTCAGTGAATCTGACAATTATGTGTCTTGGAGTTGCTCTTCTCGAGGAGTATCTTTGTGGCGTTCTTAGTATTTCCTGAATTTGAATGTTGGCCTGCCTTACTAGGTTGGGGAAGTTTCCCTGGATGATATCCTGCACAGTGTTTTCCAACTTGGTTCCATTTTCCCCCTCACTTTCAGGCACACCAATCAGACGTAGATTTGGTCTTTTCACATAATCCCATATTTCTTGGAGGCTTTGTTCAATTCTTTTTCCTTTTTTTTCTCTAGACTTCTCTTCTCGCTTCATTTCATTCATTTGATCTTCAATCATTGATACTCTTTCTTCCAGTTGATCAAGTCAGTTACTGAAGTTTATGCGTTTGTCACGTATTTCTCGTGTCATGGTTTTTGTCTCTGTCAGTTCGTTTATGGCCCTCTCTGCATTGATTATTCTAGTTATCCATTCTTCCATTCTTTTTTCAAGATTTTTAGTTTCTTTGCACTGGGTACATAGTTCCTCCTTTAGCTCTGAGAAGTTTGATTGACTGAAGCCTTCTCCTCTCAACTCATCAAAGTCATTCTCCATCCAACTTTGATCCATAGCTGGTGATGAGCTGCGTTCCTTTGGAGGGGGAGATGCACTCTGATTTTTTGAATTTCCAGCTTTTCTGCCCTGCTTTTTCCCCATCTTTGTGGTTTTTATCTGCCTTTGGTCTTTGATGCTGGTGACGTACTGATGGGGTTTTGGTGTGGGTGTCCTTTCTGTTTGTTAGTTTTCCTTCTAACAGTCAGGACCCTCAGCTGTAAGTCTGTTGGAGATTGCTTGAGGTCCACTTCAGACCCTGTTTGCCTGGGTATCAGCAGCAGAGGCTGCAGAATATAGAATATTGCTAAACAGCGAGTGCTGCTGTCTGATTCTTGCTCTGGAAGCTTCGTCTCAGGGGTGTACCCTGCTGTGTGAGGTGTGAGGTGTCAGTCTGAACCTAGTGGGGGATGTCTCCCAGTTAGGCTACTCAGGGGTCAGGGACCCACTTGAGCAGGCAGTCTGTCCATTCTCAGATCTCAGCCTCTGTGCTGGGAGATCCATGGCTCTCTTCAAAGCTGTCAGACAGCTGTCAGACTCCACCAAGAGGTGGAGTCTACAGAAACAGGCAGGCCTCCTTGAGCTACCATGGGCTCCACCCAGTTGGAGCTTCCCAGAGGCTTTGTTTACCTACTTAAGCCTCAGCAATGGCGGGCACCCCTCCCCCAGCCTTGCTGTGGCCTTGCAGTTAGATCTCAGACTGCTGTGCTAGCAATGAGGGTGGTTCCCTGGGTGTGGGACTCTCCCGGCCAGGTGTGGGATATAATCTCCTGGTGTGCCGTTTGCTAAGACCCTTGGTAAAGCACAATATTAGGGTGGGAGTTACCCAATTTTCCAGGTGTTGTGTGTCTCAGTTTCCCTTGGCTAGGAAAAGGGATTCCCTTCCCCCTTGCACTTCCCAGGTGAGGCGATGCCTCGCCCTGCTTCAGCTCTCACTGGTCGGGCTGCACTAGCTGACCAGCACCGATTGTCCGGCACTCCCCAGTGAGATGAACCCAGTACCTCAATTGAAAATGCAGAAATCACTGGTCTTCTGTGTTGCTCCCACTGGGAGCTGGAGGCTGGAGCTGTTCCTATTCGGCCATCTTGCTCTCCTCAAGAAGTTTTTTTTTAGCACAAACACCAGAAAAGATCCTCCAAATAATGTCTTTTTCTTACTATGTCATATTGTTTCCAAAAATGCACTTAAAGTGGCTTTAAACCCAAAGGTTAAAAAAATTAAGATAGTTGAGAATAACAAAAGGGACTCGTATTTAAAAATATGTATACATATAGAGTTGTGTAATAAAGACTTGAGTAATAGCTAACATTTATTATATGTTTACTAAATGACAAGCAGAGGGCTAGGAATTTTGGTTCACTTTCCATAAAATAATATTCATTTCATTATTATTTTATGGATGCATAAACTGAATTTGAAAGAGATTCTGTAACTTGTACAAGGTTACACACCAAATGGTGGAGTTAGAACATGAACTCTAGGAAGTACGACTGCCCATTCTTTTAGTAACTATACAATAAATAAACATAAATCATTCAATACTCCTGGCAATGAGTGGATAACATTTTATCGTTTATGTCTTCTTACAGCTAATATGTAAGGGAGACACTTGGTTAATTACATGTTTCACAACATGTATCAGTGAAATAAGCCATTTTTTTTAGAAAAGGAAAAGTCAATTTGTTTTTAACTCTTATCAGAAAGGAATTTCTAATTACGATTATGAATTAGGTCACACAAATGTGTTAAATACTTTAAAAATATTAATAATTGAATATGTTATATTATTGTTTTACTTTTCAAGTAGTTTGAATTATCAATATAATCACTATGCAAAAAGTATGATTGCTATTCAGTATATAAAACACATTTATTTGAACAAATCAAATATCTTTCACTGTAACAATGTTTTCTAATTGGAGTTGTGTAGAATAAAATAATATTATTTTCAACATAATATATAGTCGAATAAAGTATAACCTAAAAATTGAAGAAGGATCACCCAACTGGTGGCCAGGTTGACACTCATCTCCAAATTTTCTAACTTTATATCCCAAGTTTTGTCTAATATGTTATTGCCTTGAAGCTAACAGCATTCAGACCTATAAACAAAGTAAGTCTTTCTACACATATTGCTAATATCTTTACATTTTGAAACACTTAATTAAAATCTTTATAACTTTAAATACCAGTAAGTGCTGAAAGCATCTTGAAAGTACTGAGTTTATTAGCATATGGCATAGTGCAAAGTTTGAATAGTATTGAAAGACTGTAAGGGTTTCTGTCTCGTGGGCAGATAAACAATGAATTCTGATAACTGGATTATTCCTGTTTATTCACATGAAAGTGATGGTGGAAACAGAGAAATTTTGTCAAAGTTGTTTACTAGCTTATTGCTTGATTATATCTGTCCTGTTTCTGCACTATGGCTTGTGAGTACAGATATAACTTTAGAGAATAAAGTGTTCTCAAATGGCAAATGAATATCAATACATCAGATTCATTAACAAAAGCTAAAGTCTTACCTCTTGAAATGAGAACTCATTTATCTTTGAGTAACAAATAAAAGCCATGGTGGCTATACAGCTATATTTCATTTTTGTTTTCCCTTGAGGAAAAGACTCTAGAGATTCAAATGTGAATTCAAAAGCCTCATGGAACATGATCATTTTCTGTAGCGGATATTGAGCAGTTCAATTCACACACATAAACAACTTATCTTTCAAGATTCTGTCAGTTCTCAAGTGGTCAATTTATTCTGTTGTCTCTAAGTGTTCATTTACAGTTCTATAACCTTTAATAATTATTAGATGGTATAATATAACAAATTGCTTTTTAAATAAATGCTGGTTACAAGTTTACTATGATATTTATGATTAAGAAATATTCAATACTAAACTTCAGATGTAAAATACTAGCCTTAGCTTTACCTATTCAGTATGTGTTTATTGAAAAGAATGTTGTATTGATATCTATCTATAAGATGTACCATTAAGTAACTTAGGGGAATATGAGGTAGAACTTGATGTAAAGTTGAATGTTAAATAATAAAACATTTTAACACATATACACTAATTATCAGAGCAAAACTAAGAAAATAAATGCCTCGAAAATTTTATAAAGATGTACAAATTAAAAAGATGTAGGCTGGGCGCAGTGGCTTATGCCTGTAATCCCAGTACTTTGAGAGGCCAAAGCAGGCAGATCACCCGTGGTCAGGAGTTTGAGACCAGACTTGCCAACGTGGTGAAGCCCTGTCTCTACTAAAAATACAAAAATTAGCTCGGCACGGTGGCAGGCGCCTGTAATCCCAGCTACTTGGGAGGCTGAGGCAGGAGAATAGCTTGAATCCAGGAGGTGGAGGCTGCAGCGAGCCGAGGTTGTGCCACTGCATTCCAGCCTGGGCAACAAGAGTGAAACTCTGTCTCAAAAAATAGATGTTTGGATGATTCCCAGATAAGAGATAATCTCTCACCATTGATATCTCAAAGAGTTGTCTCTTGAGTGGTTCCTTATGATATAGGGAGACAGTAGTAGAATACAGGTATTTTCAACCCAAATACTCAATTTTTCCCTAATTCTCTTGCTAATCCTAATTTTAGAATCTCCTATCTTAACCCCTGAAGCCCTTCTTTTGAGAAAGCAGGTTTACCCTACCAAGATAATTAGAACCAGCATTCATTCAGAGGTTGCTTTATACCAACAACTATGCTTAACAGTTTACACTCATTTAATCCTTACAACAATTTTATGAGGTATTTTTATTGCCCTTATTTTTTCAGATGAGAGAACTGAGACTGAGGAGTTCAAGCATCTTGTGCTGGGTGATTCCAATCCACATTGTCAGTTTCCTGCTTCCAGTGCTAACCACTAAAACACTCCACTTGAATGCTCCACATCTTATCTGAAGCCTAAGACCTTTAGGAAACCATTAGAAGCCTGCTTAGTCCTCATGCAAGCACATCCTAGATGTGGTAGCCGTAAATTCTCCTAAGGGCAACCCCAACCAATAATGGCTGGAATTCGATGCAAACACACTCTGCCTTGATCTTTCAGATGGACAGTTCTGGAAGGCAATCTCTGGGCCTCTCATTTGTTCCTGTAGAATTAAGACACTGTTGTTACAGAAGTGACCTTGATCATACAACCAAGAAGCAGAATGTCAAGGGGAGAAAGGGAATCTCTTGTTTGTAGGAATGTATGAAAATAATCTAAAATGGTAAAAAGCTGGTTTAATATAAAGATGTATTATATTTTTCTGGCTATCTATTGTACAGCATGGTGACTATATTTAATAAAATATACTTACAAATTAAGAGAATAAATCTCAAATGTTTTGATCACAAAAATTTTATAAGTTTGTGAAGTGATGGATATGTTAATTTGCTTGATTTAATCATTTCATAATGTATGCATATGTCAAAATATTACATTGTACACCATAAATAGATACAATTTTTATGTGTTAATTATAGCTCAATAAAGCTAAGAAAAAACACTGTATTTCTCTTAATTCCTTTCAAATTCATATAAATCAGCAAATAAAAATTGTAATATTGCCTTGTGGGGTATTTATGTACAGAGATGTAAGACATATGACAACTATAACATAAAGGTGGCACGAAGAAAATAAGCATATAAGGTCTCAAAGTCTGTATATTTTATGTGAGTTAATTAACTCTAGGTAAACTCCAAAAATTTAGAAGCATATGTTATAATTCTGAAAGCAATCATTTAAAAAGTAATGCAAAGAGGTATGCCAAAAATGCCAATGGAAAAGTGCAAATGGACTTTTTTAAAAGTTCAAATAATCCAAAAATGCAGGAAAGGGGAAGAGAGAGCAGTAACAACTATAGTGACAAAAAATGAGGAAGAGTATCTACAAAATCTTTCAACTAACATCATTCTTAGTGGTAAAATATTAAATGACTTCCATCCACATTTGGGTAAAAGGCAAGAAGGTCCAACCTCACTCCTTCTATTCAACATTATATTAGAAGTACCAGGTATTGAAATAAGGCAATAAAAAGTAACAAAAAATATAAAGATTAAACAGGAAGAATTTAAACTCTCCTTTGTTTCCAATTCAAGCAGGAAATTCTCAGATATCTATAAAACAAACTACTACTAATTTAATAAGATCTCTATATACAAAGATAATATACAAAAGCAATATTATTTTATTTCCAGCTTTATTGAGGCATGATTGATAATCAAAAATTGTATCTAAGATGTACAACATGATTTTTAAAAAATTTATTGACATGCAATAACAATAGAATCAAGCTAACATACCCATCACCTCATAGTTATTGTGTGTGTATGTGTGGTGAGAACACTTAATATCTCTTGTCTTATCAAATTTCAAGTATACATCATTATTACCTATAGTTACTATGCCATACATTATTTGCCAAGAACTTACTCATCTTATAACCAAAAGTTTGTACTCTTTGACCCAAATCCTGTCTTTTCTCAAACACCTTCAATCCCTGGCAACCATCTTTCCACTCTCTTTATGAGTTTGACCACTTAAATTTCATAAGTGAGATCATGCAATATTTCCATTTATGTGTCTGGCTTATTTAACTTAGAATAATGTTCTTGAGTTCCATTCACGTTTTCAAAAATGGCAGAATTTCTCCTTTTTATGGCTGAATAATATTCCATAGTATGTGTATGTGAGTACATGTATCATATATAATAATATATGTTATATATATTATATAAAACATACTATGGACTCTTATAGAGTATATATGTATACATATATACTGCATATATACACACATACACATATATCATACACATATATGTATATGTACATATATACATATATGTTATACACACACATCTCATTTTCTTTATCCACTCATCCATCAATAAATACCTAGTTATTGCCATATCTTACTTACAGTGAATAATATTGCAATGAACATGGGAGTGGATAAATCGTTTGAGAAACTGATTGCAATTCTTTTGGCTATATACTTACAAGTAGGATTGCTAGATTCTATGGTAGTTCTACTTTTAGTTTTTTGAGGAATTTTTACGCTGTTTTCCATATTGGCCACACCAATTTACAACCCCACTAACAATGTATAAAGTTTGCCTATCCCCCACATCCTTGCCAATACCTGTTGATTTTTTTCATAATAGTTATCCTAATAGGTGTGAGGTGATAACTAATTGTGGTTTTAATTTAATTTACATTTCCCTGAAGATTAGTGATGTTGAACATTTTTTAATACACCCACTACCCATTTGTATGAGAAATGACTGTTTTATTTTATCTCATTTCTTTCTGTCTTTTTTTTTTTTTTAGATGCCCAGGCTGGAGTGCTGTGGTGTGATCTTAGCTCACTGCAACCTCCGTCTCCCAAGTTCAAGCGATTCTCCTGCCTTAGCCTTCCAAGTAGCTGGGATTACAGGCTTGTGCCACCACACCCAACTAATTTTTGTATTTTTAGTAGAGACAGTTTCACCATGTTGGCCAGGCTGGTTTCAAACTCCTGATCTCAAGTGCTCTGCCCACCTCAGCCTCCCAAGGTGCTGGGACTACAGGAATGAGCCACTGTGCCCAGCCTTTTCTCCCATTTCATTAGTTGTCTCCTTATTCCGTTGATTTTTCCCTTTGCCATGCTGAAACTTTTTAGTTTTATGTAATTTCATTTGTCTATTTTTGCTTTTGTTGTTTGTGCTTTGGGAGCCATATCCAAAAACTCATTGACCAGACCAATGTCATGGAGCTTTTATCCTATGTTTTAATCTAGTAGTTTTAGAGTTTTAGGTCTTATGTTTAAGTCTTTAATCCATTTGAGGTAATTTTTGTATACAGTGTGAGATGAGGGTCTCTCCCCAGATTTGGGAAGTTTTCAACCATAATTTCTTACAGAAAGCTTTTTGCCCCATTCTCTCTCTCTTTTCCTTTTGGAACTCCCCTAATGCAAAGTTAGCTCTCTTGATAGTGTTCCACATAGCCCATAAACTTTCTTCATTTTTTTATTACTTTCCTTTTTTCTCCTCTGATAATTTCAAATGACCTGTCTGATTTTACTGATTTTTTCTTCTTCTTGATTGAGTCTGCTGTTGAAGAACTCTACTGCATTTTTTAACTCAGTCATTGTATTTTTAGCTCAAAAGTTGTTTCTTTTAGTGTTTTCCTATCTCTTGAATTCTTATTTTTTTATTTTTGTCCTTATTTTGTTAAATCGTTTACCTGCATTCTTTTCTAGTCCCTGAATTTCATTAGAACAATTATTTCAAATTCTTTTTCAGTCAACTTGTGGATCTCCATTTTTTTTAGGACAATTACTGGAAGTGTATTGTGTTCTTTTGGTGGCCTCATGTTTTCCTGATTCTCTGTGATTCTTGTAACTTTGTGTAGGTGTCTATGCATTTGAAGAAGCAGTCCTCCCCTTCAAAATTCATGAGCTGACTTTTAAAAGTAAAGACCTTCACCTGCAGGAGGCTAGACATACTGGAATGCATGAGGTACCAAATGAAGGGGCATATGGTGACTGTGGGTCTCAGTGTGTATGGTGTCTGACTGACTCAGATAGCTGTGGTTGGCAACCTCGGTAACTGTGTGGTCCTTGGTGATGAGAACTGAAGAAGGGCCATGGTCACTGTGAGGTGTTCCTTCAAGTTGGTGAAGTTTCACTCTCTACCAAACATGAAAAAGACAAAAGTGGTAGAAAAAGGCCCAAAGTAGGAGTGTGAGATTGCAGAATACAAAACAGACAGTGGTTCAAGATGGGAAAGGGTAAGTACTGTTGATAGTTCATTATTTTGCTTTTGTTGTTGTTTTGTTTTGTTTTTCACTATCTTCAGTCACTAGATATACTCTATGATTTTTAAATTTTGAGTGTATAAAAAAGTATAAGCAGTCTTTATTCTCGTGTATTTATTAAGACTCTGTCTTATCACAAGTTCTGCAAAAGCAGAACCTTACCAATTCAAATGCGTGTGATTTAGTAAAAGAGTGATCTCAGGAGAAAACAAAGAATGAGAGAGAAACAGGACAAGGCATGGGAATATTCCAGAGAAAGGTGTGGAGTCAGTTGAAAGTAGCTTCAGTCTGATTTCCCAGGAAGTACTGGAGCATGAATGGCACTTTGGAGTGGTTCTAGCTTGCAACAATAGGACATTTCTGCCATTGTTTTAAAGCCATCATATCATTCCGTTGTTGGCTATGGGGCACCCTGGGTATGAGGGTATGCACTCCCAGCTATTTTCAGTCACTTATCTTCCTTTTTGCTAAGAGCAATTCTCAAAAAAGAGGTTTATATATGTTAGAAGCTGGCTCTCGAAGAAGCTGGGGGATGTATTCACTGCTCTGGTAAGGGAGATCCAGGAAAGGCACTAAAATGTCTGCTTAGTTTCAACAAGTCTTATTTATTATGTACAGCTATCTACACTGACTCTGTTAGCATTGATGTTCTGGTACCCAATGCAAGTTATGCAAAGTAAATGCCTTCCCTTATAGAATTCCTTCTTAATGACAACAATTTCTGTCTCGATTTTTATACATTATGCAAGCTAGGAGTTTCTTGGATGATGTGGCATTTGTTCTGAACCTTGAAGAATGAGCAAGATTTTGGATGGGTGAAATCAAGAATAGAGATTTTTCAGACAGAAGGAACAGAAAACAGAATGAGGAAAACGCAGAATTTAATTTGAATATAGTGCATTGGTTTGCCTGAAGTATTGAGATGATGAGAACAGATATTGGAGACAAGACTTGATAATACATTAGGTAGAAGATTGTTATAAATGGCAAAGACACTGAGGGACAATCTGATGACAGGGGAAATTCAAAGCCACCTGTGGATATTACAGATAGCAGCGCAGTGACTGGAGGTTTGAGTAATAATGGATATTCCTTTTCATCAAGGTCTTCTACAGCAAAGTTGCCCCATGAGAAAAAAAATCACAGTGATCATACTGTGTGTTTGTTTTCTTCTTACCTTCCTTCTTTTGTTTCCCCAGGCAATAGCTTCTAATGATGACCTATTCCCTTGCCCTGTGAATAAGGTTGAAGAGACCTGAGAGACTTCGCAAATTTTCAGAATCATAAAATAAATGGTATTGTGCAGGAAGTAAAATATGCCCAAATGCATCCTCTACATTCTAAAGTATATTTTTAACAAGTTGAATTTCAATCATTTCTACTATTATTCAGAGTAACAGGAGCAAACTTCATTGAAAAGCCCTTATGGTGTGTGAGGATTTAAGAAAACATATTTGTGAGCATCACATAGAGTGATATAGAGGTCAAGACTTCCGGTATCTAAATCAGTAGTTGCAAGATAGTGGTCTCAGTGGTCCCAGGACTCTCATTAAAATCTTCATGGTTCTGAGCTCCATCTCCAAGAAATGAAGATGACACTACCTTTTATGTATAGGTGACTCTAAATTCAGAGGGGACTGATCACAGGCCTTCAAGGGGAAAAGTTGCTTTAACACTTACCCTTGAATGAAGAGATCAGTGAACTGACAGGAAGAACTGCAGAAAGCTGCACCTGTGTTGTGAGACTGTACATTATTCCAGCTTAAGTACTTCATGATTTTAAGAAACTGGAAGGTAATTCTCCTTCTTTAGAAGGTAGGAATTTTAGACTTTGGGGTTTTTTTTGTTTTGTTTTACTTTTTACTAATAATCAAGTATCTGTGGGTGTTTATAGCCTGTTAGAAATTGAAGTATTTTGAATATTCTACTACTATTCTTCAGTAGTATTGAAGAAACTATGAGCACAGACAGATGAAAATTAAGAATGTTGTCTGTTTCTTATTCCTGGTAAAGAGAGAACCCAGAAAACTGCATGAGGAGGGCTTTGAAGAACAAAAAACAGAGACCAGGATGGCAAACTCAAGGCAAAAGCCAGGTATAGAAAGAGGGTAAGACTTGGGCAACCCAAACAGAAAGGCTGACACAATGTTAGGGGCATCTTGTTCACCAGAAGCTGCCAGGGTCATTGGGAAGGAAGCAGGTAATGTCATATGGACATACCTTTTGTCATTACTATACTTAAATAATGAGGAAAGCAGACTTTACCATCAACATATATGAAAAGTATCACAAAAGTCAAATGCTCCCAACCACCATCACTGAGAAAGATTGTGCAAACTATACATATCCTGATATCCTGGAGATTTTCTCCTTGAAGATATTTGCCAAGAACTTGTGGGGTATATGTATGTGGAAATATATTCTTTGAAAAAGCTCTCCTAGTGACTCTAATATGACCATTTATAAGTCAAGCGTGATTTAATACTATAGTAAATAAGGGGAGTGTCTAGAATGTAAAAATAATAGTTTCTTTCTCCTAGGCTCTAAGAAACTATGGTTGAAGTTTTCAGAACTTGTTTGTTTGTTTTTGATGTTATTCAACATTCATAAGTGCAATTAAGCAAGCATTTAGAAAGCACCTATTGCATTCACATTGCTAGGCAACAAGATACTTAAAATTCACTTAGAAAGCAGCCAACTCTTCAGCACAGCAACATGGCACAAGTATACATGTGTAACAAACCTGCACATTATGCACACGTACCCTAGAACTTAAAGTATAATAATAATAAAAAATAAATAAAATTAAAAAAAAGAAAGCAGCCAACTCTCTTTAGTGCATGTCTAAATAAAATAAATGCAAAAGAGCTCAAGCAATGTATTGGAGGAATTAATAAATGAATTGAAGTAATAATCACTGAATAATCATGGAAGGCTTTCTGGAGAATATGAGATCCTGTTTTATCCTATAGCCATCGAACTGACCTTAATCAAAGCCGACATTTTGCTCAGCTTAGGCTAAAAGTTGGGGGAGACAAAATTTTACACTGGTCTTTGTCCTGTCTAGTACAGAAGCCAAGCTTGTAAAAAATGTCTTATTACAATAAAATGGTATCTAAATCTAAAAGGTGAATAACATAGCTAGGCAAATTTAGAGAGTCTTCTGAGAAGTGATAAATTGTCATTTTGAGAAAGCTATGTTTTTAGGAGGCAGAGAAGGGCAGGAAATACATTGCAACTTAGAGAAAATAACATGGATATAGTAGAAGAGCCCCAAAAGGACATACTGTATTTGAGAAATAGTGGGATGTTTCTTTTGTAGGAGAACTTGGCTGTAAGAAATGAGGATGGACAGGTAAGATCTTGAAGCCATGCTAGGTGGAATTCCCCTCAGAATCAGCTAGCTAAACATGTAGTCCTCTAGACTCTCACTGCCTTGCTGTAAATACGCCATGCACATACATTTACCACCTATCTCACTTTTGGCAAATCAGGTACCTCTCTAAGCCACAATTTCCTAATTGCAAATAAGATCATTGTAATAGTGCTTATATCTTAGGGTAGCTATGAGTATATACAAGACTATGAAACCAAAACATATAATAAAGAGTATAAGTTATTAGTATTATCTAGCTTGTAAGCAAAAGGAGTCCAAAAGACATCTATAATGAGGAGACATAGCGTGGTCACAGGTGTGACATAAATAAGCTGGCAGTAGGTGAAGGATAGAACTGGGAGAAGGAGATACCATATTCACCCTATGGGACAGATACAGGGCAACTGCAGAGGGACTAAAAAAGAAGGTTAAGATGTTGGAAAACAGATATCTAGAATTTTGGAAGTAACTCATTGGGGTGAAAGATGTGGAAGGAATAAGAAACGCAGCCTAGGTGGGCGGAGCAAGATGGCCGAATAGGAACAGCTCCAGTCTCCAACTCCCAGCGCGAGTGACACAGAAGACCGGTGATTTCTGCATTTTCAACTGAGGTACTGGGTTAATCTCACTAGGGAGTGCCGGACAATCGGTGCTGGTCAGATGCTGCAGCCTGACCAGCGAGAGCTGAAGCAGGGCGAGGCATCACCTCACCTGGGAAGTGCAAGGGGAAAGGGAATCCCTTTTCCTAGCCAGGGAAACTGAGACACACAACACCTGGAAAATCGGGTAACTCCCACCACAATACTGCGCTTTAAGCAAACAGGCACACCAGGAGATTATATACCACACCTGGCTGGGAGGGTCCCACGCCCACGGAGCCTCCCTCATTGCTAGCACAGCAGTCTGATCTACCGGCAAGGCAGCAGCGAGGCTGGGGTAGGGGCGCCCACCATTGCTGAGGCTTAAGTAGGTAAACAAAGCCGCTGGGAAGCTCGAACTGGGTGGAGCTCACAGCAGCTCAAGGAAACCTGCCTGTCTCTGTAGACGCCACCTCTGGGGACAGGGCACAGTAAACAACAACAAAAGCCAAAAGCAGCAGAAACCTCTGCAGACCCAAACGACTCTGTCTGACAGCTTTGAAGAGAGCAGTGGATCTCCCAACACGGAGGTTGAGATCTGAGAAGGGACAGACTGCCTGCTCAAGTGGGTCCCTGACCCCTGAGTAGCCTAACTGGGAGACATCCCCCACTAGGGGCAGTCTGAAACCCCACACCTCACAGGGTGGAGTACACCCCTCAGAGGAAGCCTCCAAAGCAAGAATCAGACAGGTACACTCGCTGTTCAGCAATATTCTATCTTCTGCAGCCTCTGCTGCTGACACCCAAGCAAACAGGGTCTGGAGTGGACCTCAAGCAATCTCCAACAGACCTACAGCTGAGGGTCCTGACTGTTAGAAGGAAAACTATCAAACAGGAAGGACACCTACACCAAAACCCCATCAGTACATCACCATCATCATCAAAGACCAGAGGCAGATAAAACCACAAAGGTGGGGAAAAAGCAGGGCAGAAAAGCTGGAAATTCAAAAAATAAGAGCGCATCTCCCCCAGCAAAGGAGCGCAGCTCATCGCCAGCAACGGATCAAAGCTGGACGGAGAATGACTTTGACGAGATGAGAGAAGAAGGCTTCAGTCCATCAAACTTCTCAGAGCTAAAGGAGGAATTAAATACCCAGCGCAAAGAAACTAAAAATCTTGAAAAAAACAAGTGGAAGAATTGATGGCTAGAGTAATTATTACAGAGAAGGTCATAAACGAAATGAAAGAGATGAAAACCATGACATGAGAAAAACGTGACAAATGCACAAGCTTCAGTAACCAACTCGATCAACTGGAAGAAAGAGTATCAGCGATTGAGGATCAAATGAACGAAATGAAGCAAGAAGAGAAACCAAAAGAAAAAAGAAGAAAAAGAAATGAACAAAGCCTGCAAAAAGTATGGGATTATGTAAAAAGACCAAATCTATGTCTGATTGGGGTGCCTGAAAGTGAGGGGGAAAATGGAACCAAGTTGGAAAACACTCTTCAGGATATCATCCAGGGGAACTTCCCCAACCTAGTAGGGCAGGCCAACATTCAAATCCAGGAAATACAGAGAACGCCACAAAGATACTCCTCGAGAAGAGCAACTCCAAGACACATAATTGCCAGATTCACCAAAGTTGAAATGAAGGAAAAAATCTTAAGGGCAGCCAGAGAGAAAGGTGAGGTTACCCACAAAGGGAAGCCCATCAGACTAACAGCAGATCTCTTGGTAGAAACTCTACAAGCCAGAAGAGAGTGGGGGCCAATATTCAACATTCTTAAAGAAAAGAATTTTCAACCCAGAATTTCATATCCAGCCAAACTAAGTTTCATCAGTGAAGGAGAAATAAAATCCTTTACAGATAAGCAAATGCTTAGAGATTTTGTCACCACTAGGCCTGCCTTACAAGAGACCCTGAAGGGTAGCCGGGCGCGGTGGCTCAAGCCTGTAATCCCAGCACTTTGGGAGGCTGAGACGGGCGGATCACAAGGTCAGGCGATTGAGACCATCCTGGCTAACATGGTGAAACCCCGTCTCTACTAAAAAATACAAAAAAACTAGCCGGGCGAGGTGGCGGGCGCCTGTGGTCCCAGCTACTCTGGAGGCTGAGGCAGGAGAATGGCATAAACCCGGGAGGCGGAGCTTGCAGTGAGCTGAGATCCGGCCACTGCACTCCAGCCTGGGCGACAGAGCCAGACTCAGTCTCAAAAAAAAAAATAAAAATAAAAATAAAAAATAAATAAATAAATAAATAAAACAAGAGACCCTGAAGGAAGCACTAAACATGGAAAGGAACAACAGGTACCAGCCATTGCAAAAACATGCCAAAATGTAAAGACCATCGATGCTAGGAAGAAACTGCATCAACTAACGAGCAAAATAACCAGTTAATATCATAATGGCAGGATCAAGTTCACACATAACAATATTAACCTTAAATGTAAATGGACTAAATGCTCCAATTAAAAGACACAGACTGGCAAACTGGATAACGAGTCAAGACCCATCAGTCTGCTGTATTCAGGAGACCCATCTCATACACAGAGACATACATAGGCTCAAAATAAAGGGATGGAGGAAGATTTACCAAGCAAATGGAGAACAAAAAAAAGCAGGGGTTGTAATACTAGTCTCTGATAAAACAGACTTTAAACCATCAAAGATCAAAAGAGATAAAGAAGGCCATTACATAATGGTAAAAGGATCAATTCAACAGGAAGAGCTAACTATCCTAAATATATATGCACCCAATACGGGAGCACCCAGATTCATAAAGCAAGTCCTTAGAGACTTACAAAGAGACTTAGACTCCCATACAATAATAATGGGAGACTTCAACACTCCACTGTCAACCTTAGACAGATCAACGAGACAGAAAGTTAACAAGGATATCCAGGAATTGAACTCATCTCTGCAGCAAGCAGACCTAATAGACATCTATAGAACTCTCCACCCCAAATCAACAGAATATACATTCTTCTCAGCACCACATCGCACTTATTCCAAAATTGACCACATAATTGGAAGTAAAGCACTCCTCAGCAAATGTACAAGAACAGAAATTATAACAAACTGTCTCTCAGACCACAGTGAAATCAAACCAGAACTCAAGACTAAGAAAATCAATCAAAACCGCTTAACTACATGGAAACTGAACAACCTGCTCCTGAATGACTACTGGGTACATAACGAAATGAAGGCAGAAATAAAGATGTTCTTTGAAACCAATGAGAACAAAGATACAACATACCAGAATCTCTGGGACACATTTAAAGCAGTGTGTAGAGGGAAATTTATAGCACTAAATGCCCACAAGAGAAAGCTGGAAAGATCTAAAATTGACACTCTACCATCACAATTAAAAGAACTAGAAAAGCAAGAGCAAACGCATTCAAAAGCTAGCAGAAGGCAAGAAATAACTAAGATCAGAGCAGAACTGAAGGAGATAGAGACACAAAAAACCCTCCAAAAAATCAATGAATCCAGGAGTTGGTTTTTTGAAAAGATCAACAAAATTGATAGACTGCTAGCAAGACTAATAAAGAAGAAAAGAGAGAAGAATCAAATAGACGCAATAAAAAATGGTAAACGGGATATCACTACCGACCCCACAGAAATACAAACTACCATCAGAGAATACTATAAACACCTCTATGCAAATAAACTAGAAAATCTAGAAGAAATGGATAATTTCCTGGACACGTACACTCTTCCAACACTAAACCAGGAAGAAGCTGCATCCCTGAATAGACCAATATCAGGCTCTGAAATTGAGGCAATAATTAATAGCCTACCAACCAAAAAAAGTCCAGGACCAGATGGATTCACAGCTGAATTCTACCAGAGGTACAAGGAGGAGCTGGTACCATTCCTTCTGAAACTATTCCAATCAATAGAAAAAGAGGGAATCCTCCCTAACTCATTTTATGAGGCCAACATCATCCTGATACCAAAGCCTGGCAGAGACACAACAAAAAAAGAGAATTTTAGACCAATATCCCTGATGAACATCGATGCAAAAATCCTCAATAAAATACTGGCAAACCGGATCCAGCAGCACATCAAAAAGCTTATCCACCACGATCAAGTGGGCTTCATCCCTGGGATGCAAGGCTGGTTCAACATTCGCAAATCAATAAACATAATCCAGCATATAAACAGCACCAAAGACAAGAACCACATGATTATCTCAATAGATGCAGAAAAGGCTTTTGACAAAATTAAACAGCCCTTCATGCTAAAAACGCTCAATAAATTCGGTATTGATGGAATGTACCTCAAAGTAATAAGAGCTATTTATGACAAACCCATAGCCAATATCATACTGAATGGGCAAAAACTGGAAAAATTCCCTTTGAAAACTGGCACAAGACAGGGATGCCCTCTTTCACCACTCCTATTCAACATAGTGTTGGAAGTTCTGGCTAGGGCAATCAGGCAAGAGAAAGAAATCAAGGGTATTCAGTTAGGAAAAGAAGAAGTCAAATTGTCCCTGTTTGCAGATGACATGATTGTATATTTAGAAAATCCCGTTGTCTCAGCCCAAAATCTCCTTAAGCTGATGAGCAACTTCAGCAAAGTCTCAGGATACAAAATTAATGTGCAAAAATCACAAGCATTCTTACACACCAGTAACAGACAAACAGAGAGCCAAATCATGAATGAACTTCCATTCACAATTGCTTCAAAGAGAATAAAATACCTAGGAATTCAACTTACAAGGGATGTAAAGGACCTCTTCAAGGAGAACTACAAACCACTGCTCAGTGAAATAAAAGAGGACACAAACAAATGGAAGAACATTCCATGCTCATGGATAGGAAGACTCAATATCGTGAAAATGGCCATACTGCCCAAGATTATTTATAGATTCAGTGCCATCCCCATCAAGCTACCAACGAGTTTCTTCACAGAATTGGAAAAAACTGCTTTAGAGTTCATATGGAACCAAAAAAGAGCCCGCATCTCAAGACAATCCTAAGTCAAAAGAACAAAGCTGGAGGCATCACGCTACCTGACTTCAAACTATACTACAAGGCTACAGTAACCAAAACAGCATGGTACTGGTACCAAAACAGAGATATAGACCAATGGAACAGAACAGAGTCCTCAGAAATAATACCACACATCTACAGCCATCTGATCTTTGACAAACCTGAGAGAAACCAGAAATGGGGAAAGGATTCCCTATTTAATAAATGGTGCTGGGAAAATTGGCTAGCCATAAGTAGAAAGCTGAAACTGGATCCTTTCCTTACTCCTTATACGAACAGGTAACCTACAGAATGGGAGAAAATTTTTGCAATCTACTCATCTGACAAAGGGCTAATATCCAGAACCTACAAAGAACTCAAACAAATTTACAAGAAAAAAACAAACAACCCCATCAAAAAGTGGGCAAAGGATATGAACAGACATTTCTCAAAAGAAGACATTCGTACAGCCAACAGACACATGAAAAAATGCTCATCATCACTGGCCATCAGAGAAATGCACATCAAAACCACAATGAGATACCATCTCACACCAGTTAGAATGGCAATCATTAAAAAGTCAGGAAACAACAGGTGCTGGAGAGGATGCGGAGAAATAGGAACACTTTTACACTGTTGGTGGGATTGTAAACTAGTGCAACCATTATGGAAAACAGTATGGCGATTCCTCAAGGATCTAGAACTAGATGTACCATATGACCCAGCCATCCCATTACTGGGTATATACCCAAAGGATTATAAATCATGCTGCTCTAAAGACACCTGCACACGTATATTTATTGCGGCACTATTCACAATAGCAAAGACTTGGAATCAACCCAAATGTCCATCAGTGACAGACTGGATGAAGAAAATGTGGCACATATACACCATGGAATACTATGCAGCCACAAAAAAGGATGAGTTTGTGTCCTTTGTAGGGAAATGGATGCAGCTGGAAACCATCATTCTCAGCAAACTATCTCAAGAACAGAAAACCAAACACTGCATGTTCTCACACATAGGTCGGAACTGAACAATGAGATCACTTGGACTCGGGAAGGGGAACATCACACACCGGGGCCTATCATGGGGAGGGGGGGGGGAGGGGGGGAGGGATTGCACTGGGAGTTATACCTGATGTAAAGGACGAGTTGATGGGTGCTGACGAGTTGATGGGTGCAGCACAGCAACATGGCACAAGTATACATATGTAACAAACCTGCACGTTATGCACATGTACCCTAGAACTTAAAGTATAATAATAAAAAATAATTAAAAAAAAAAAAGAAAAAGAAATGCAGCCTAATGGTAACTCTACAATGTCTGTAAATACCTCAGAGAGGAAATACAGGAAGGAAACCCAATATGTAAGGGAATATGGCCAATTTTGCTCTAAACATCTGTATTCAATACTTGAAGGACATTCTGGAATTGGAGATGTCCCAGAAGAAATTGGAGATCCTTTTTTGATAGAGGCTGAAATTGGAGACTCATACAAAGTGGGTGGTTCTGAAACAATAGAAATAGGGAAGACTTTCCTTTAGAGGTAAATCATCTGAGAAACCTTCAGAGGAAAGAGTCTGTTGGGGAGTAGACTAAAAAATAAACGATATGAGTCTTGATTGAAGAATGCTTGGGTATATTTGTTTTCTACCTAAGGGTCTTTGTGTTATCTGTGCCTTGTACCTGCAGTATTCTCCCCCTGATCATCACATAGTTTACATATTGTCATTCTATTCTCCATTTAAGTGCATCACCTCCTCAGAGAGGGCTTTCTAATTCCACAAACGACAGTACTTATGCACTCTCACATCACAGAGATCCTACATGTCTGGTTCCATGTTGTGCTTCCTATGCATACAATTGCTGGACACATAATTGGCATCTAGTCAGTATATATGGAATAAATTCATGGACTTTGATAGTCGTGTTACCACTCCATACCTTACTTTCACATTTTGTAAAATGAAAATAAAAATTCTACACATAGCCTTGTAAGAATTACATGAGACAGTTCTGTCTAATGCTAGCATATTGTATAATACATTATTGGTATTGAGTAGGTGCTGGTTACCTGCTCTGACTCTTCTTGTATTCCTTACCTACAAATGCAATGCACATAGAAGACAGTAACTCCTCACTAACAATATAATTGTTTTGTCTTTTGTCTTATTTTGTCATTAGTCTTGATGAATCTTTCAAAATAATTTCAGCCAGTATTTCTTTTTTCTCTCCCAGCCCTTCATTCTCATACCTGCTTCCTCATTTCTTTCCCTCCACCTTTAACCATGACTGAAATTAAAATGAAAATTCTATGAAGAGTCTTCATATCATTTTTCTGCCCTCATGTCCTAAGCAGATTGTATGTTGAACAATCAAAATAGAAATATTACTGGCAAAATTTATCTGAGGAACTTGATTTAATTCTTTTCAGGCTTGTTGCAAAGCAAACTACCTAAGTACATTAGCTGGCAGGTGTTCTGGAGGTTCTGCTAAAAACACAAAAATTGATCAGAATACACCATTCCGGAATGAGCCAGTATCTTCAAAATTATATTAAATTTAAATTAGTCCATTTTATTATATTAGACACTTCAAAAAGATGTTCAAAGAACTTCAAAGAGACATTAAGAACTTAAAAATTAATGATATGTCTTAAGAACTTTGTAATAAGAAAAATTGATGTTGTATGTCTCAACCTTTAATTGTTACCACATATAGAAACCCAGAATATGCAACATGTTAAATTGATTTGTCTGCTCTAGTTGTTGACACAAATGTCACCCTCAGAACCACTACTCTGTGGAGAGCACTGATGAAGATAGGATTGCATTGAAAGAAATGTGAATGTTATTTTGGAAATATTCACTGATCTCTCAGAATTTTCTAAGTGTTTTAGTAATTTTAAATGATGGAATTATTTTATTCATTCAATCAACAGTTTATTTTAAGCACCCCTGAGTGCTGGGGTACCACTAAATCACAAAAAGCATTTGACAAATATAACATCTCAAAATCCAGTAAGTGAGATCAAAAAACTTTCATTCATTATTTTGTGTCTTCCTTGCAGATCCAGAATGGAGAAAAGAGAGATAAACAGTGCTTTTGGGGTAAAATCCAGGTATAGGTATTTGGGCCCACTCATCTACACAGATTATCATATTAGAATCATTCTTCTCTTAACTCAGGCTCCTGACCTTGACCTCTTTCCAGGTGCATTTAACTCCCTTTCCTTGGGTTCTCTAAGAGTTGCCTGACACTTGCTCAGGTCCCCTGAATAAAATAAAGGTAAATCAGTGCATAAGGAGCTTTATACAGTGATCTCAGACTTGTGACCAACAGCCCCTCTGCACCATTGATAGACAGTGGTCGTGCCCACCAGGAGGATGGGCAATCACACTGCAGTGAGCATATTCATTCTGTGGGGATTTTCCAGTTTTTCAGACCTGCAGAGTCTACTTTTTGTGGTGATTCTCTTCTCCCATATGACCATCCTAACTGCAAATGTGTCCATAATGGGGGCCATCAAGTTCAGCCACAACCTTCACACTCCCATGTACTTTTTCCTCTGTGGCCTGTCCTTTTCAGAAACCTGTACCACTGTGGTAGTCATGCCTCGCATGTTGGTGGACTTGCTGTCAGAGAGCAAGACCATTTCTCTTCCTGAGTGTGCCACACAGATGTTTTTCTTTCTGGGCTTTGCATCCAACAACTCTTTCATCATGGCCGCTATGTCCTATGTCCACTACACGGCCATCCACAACCCACTGCAGTACCACCCCCTTATGACAAGAAAGATCTGCTTGCAGAAGATGATGGCTTCTTGGATGGTTGGGTTCCTGCTTTCTCTGTGCATCACCATCACTGTATTCAACTTGTCTTTTTGCGACTTGAACACTATCCAGCACTATTTCTCACCAGTGGTCTCCCTTGCTTGTAATTACACTTCCGATTATGAAATGGCTATTTTTGTACTCTCTGCCTGTGTGTTGATGGGCAGCTTTATTTTAATTATGATTTCCTATGTCTTCATTGTGTTCATAGTCACAAAGATGCCCTCTGCAAAGAGGAGGTTTAAGGCCTTCTCAGCTTGCTCCTCCCACCTCACTGTTGTGTCCATACACTATGGATTTGCTTGCTTTGTCTATTTGAGGCCCAAGAACAGCAACTCCTTCCATGAAGACATGCTGACGGCCGTGACATACACAATACTGACGCCTCTGCTTAACCCCATCGTGTATGGTCTGAGAAACAAAGAAATGCAGATAGCCCTAAGAAAAACACTAGGCAATGTAATTGGGGTTTTCCCTCAGAAGACAAAAAATGAGCCCTGACCATTTAAAAAAATTACATAGCCTTGATAAATAAAGGTGGGAAAAGTGGAGTACTTCCAATTAATATCACTTTGTGCACAAACTGGTTAAAGTATTGTCTAACTGCCTAATATGTCTTGGTCTCACCGTTTTCCTACTACAGAGAGGGTACAGTTTTAAAATATTTTTAAATGTTGTGTGTGTTTGTGTGTGTGTGAGTGTGTGTGTATGTACACATATTCATTCAGGGAACGTATTGCTTTGGAACACTGTATTTTAATGATAGCAGTTGCTTTTTGGGAAGAAAAAAATTATGATACTAAAGAAAGAAGGACAGCAAGGAAGAAAGAAAGAATGTAAGGAAGGGAGGGAGGAAGGGAGGAAGGAAGGGAGGAAGGAAGGGAGGAGGGGAGGAAGGGAGGAAAGGAGGAAGGGAGGAAGAAAAAGAAAAAAATGGAGTTGACTAGTATAATTAACCCAAAAAGAGGGAGAAAGTACAAACACGAAAAGTTGAAATTGAAAATAGGATGTGATTAAAATAGAGAAAATTAAAAGCAATGTAAGAGAATACTTGGTTCAAATTTAATCAAACAAATTTGAAAATTAGAAAAAAAATCATGAATGCATTTATGGAAAAAATAAGCTTATAAAGTGACCCCAAAAGCAATAGACATTTTTTGACATACCAATTTCCATGGAAATTTTTGAGAAATCTGTCAAAGAGATGTTTTCCTATTCTCTCCCACAAAGCATTAGAGCAGATAGTTTAATAATTAATTTGTTTAAATTCTCAAGGAACAAATAATTCAAATGTTATTTAAATTGATTTAGAGCATAAAAATACACAGCTTCTAATTTATGAACCTCAGTGGTGGGAAGTGTTATTACTGCTGACAGATCATGGCCCTGGTAGGGAAGTTCTGAAGTGGAGTGTGGAAGATTAGATGATGTATGCTGGTGAAGGAATTTTGAGGTTACATTGTTCACATGGTTATAGGGAGTGTGAAGTAAAATATTATTCTTGATTTGAATTATATTTTCCTAATGACAAATGACATCAAGGATCTTTTAAATACTTATTAATCACTTATATGTCTAATTCAGAGAAATATTCAAATTCTCTGTCCACTTTTAATTGGGGTATTTGTATTGAATTTAGATTGTTTAAATGATTCTAGATAACATCCTTGATCAGACATACTATGTGCAAATATTTCCTTCCATTCTGTAGGTTGTTTCTTCCCTTTCTTTATAGTTTCCTTTGAAGCAAAACAGTTTTTAACTCTAATGTGGTGGAATTTATCTTTCTTTTTTTTTTTTTTGGATCATGCTTTTGATGTCATAGCTAAGAATCTATTGCTTAATCCAAGATCATGAAGACTTTCTCCTCTTTCTTCTAAGAGTTTTGTAGTATTAAATCTTACATTTAGGTCTTCAGTCCGTTTGAATTAACTTTTGTATGTGGGTTAAGATAAGGGTCCAACTTTATTCTTTTACATGTGGATATTCAAATGACCCAGCACCATTTATTGAAAGGATTATTCATTACCCCACTGAATATTCTTGGCACCCTTATAGACAATCTGTTAACCATAGACACATGGGTTTATTTCTGACCTCAATGCTATTCCATTGATCTATATGTCTTTCCTTTTGCCAGTAAACACTGTCTTGATTGGTGTTGTTTGTTGTTGCTGTGTGTTTTTGAAACAGGGTCTCACTCCATTGCCCAGACTGGAGTGCAGTGGCACAATGGGTCACTGCAACATCTGCCTCTCGGGTTCAAACAATTCTCCTGCCACAGCCTCCTGAGTAGCTGGGATTACAGGCACCCGCTACGACGCCCGGCTAATTTTTGTGTTTTTAGTCAAGATGGGGTTTCACTATGTTGGCCAGGCTGGTCTTGAACTCCTGATCTCAAGTGAAACACTCACCTTGGCCTCCCAAAGGGCTGGGATTACAGGCATGAGCCACCATGCCTGGCCCTGATTAGTATTGCTTTATACTAATTGGGAAGTGTGAATTCTCCAAGTTTGTTCTTGTTTTTCAAGATTCTTTTGGCTATTTTCGGTCACTTGCATTTCTATATACATTTTATAATCTTGTCAATTTCTATAAAGAAACCATCTGGGACTTTGATAGGGATTTTGTCTAATCTGCAGATAAATTTGGGGAGTATTTCCATCTTAATAATATTAAGACTTCCAATTAATGAGCATAAGCCTTTTTCACTCATTAGGTTTTATTTCATTCCTATCAGCATTAAAAAATTGATATTACTGTAAATGGAATTGTGTTCTTAATTTCATTTTTATATTTTGCATTACTAATGCAAGGAAATACCACTGACTTGTTGTATTTATCCTATATCCTACAAGTTGTCTGGACTCATTTATTCATCCCTATAATTTTAATGGGTTTCTATATTTTTATATATGTTTATGTTTTCTATATATTTACGTTTTCTATGAAATCATGTCATCTGCAAATACAGTTTTACTTCCACTTTTTCAATCTGGATGCCTTTTATTTCTTGTTATTGCTAATTGCCTTGCTTCCTCCACTGCAATGTTGACTAGAAGTGGCAAGAACAGACATTCTTGTCTTGTTCCTCATACCTGGGAAAAGCATCTAGTCTTTGGCCATTAAGTATGAAATCAGCTATGGGTCTGTTCAGGATTTTGTCAGGTTTAAACTATCTCTGTTTACTGATTACATGATCTTATACATAGAAAACCCTAAAGATTCCTCCAAAAGACCCTAGACTTGATAAACAACTTCAGTAAAGTTTCAATACAAACTGATGTACAAAAATCAGTTGAATTTCTATATACCAATGACACTTAAGCTTAGAACCAAATCAAGAACTCAATCTCATTTACAACAGCCACAAAAGATTAAAATACCTAACAATACACCTAACCAAGGAGGCAAAAGACCTCTACGAGGAGAACTACAAAACGCCGATGAAGGAAATTGTAGGTGACACAAACAAATAAAAAAAAAAAATCCCATACTCATGGATTGGAAGACCCAACATCATTAAAATGACCATGTTGCCCAAAGCAATCCTCAGGTTCAATGTAATTTTTATGAAATTGTCAGTGTAGTATTTCACAGAATTAGAAAAAAACAATGCTAAAATTCATATGAGAAAAAAAAAAAAAAAAAAGCCCAAATAGCCAAAGCAATCCTAAGCAAAGTAGTAATATAGCTGGAAGTATCCCATTACCTCACTTCAAAGTATACTACAAGGCTATAATAACCAAATCATCATGGTACAAAAATAGACCCATAGATCAACGAAACAAAATAGAGAATCCAGAAATAAAATCACACACATACAACTAACTGATCTTCGACAAAGTCAACAAAAATTAACAATGGGAAAAGTATACCTTAATTAATAAATGGTGCTGGGAAAAATGGCCAGCCATCTGCAGAAAGATGAAACTAGACCCCTATTTCTCACCATATACAAAAATTAACTCAAGATGGATTAAATACTTAAACGTAAGACATGAAGCTATAAAAACTCTAGAAGAAAACCTAGGAAAAACTCTTCTGGATATTGGCCTTGGCAAATAATTTGTAACTAAGACCACAAAAGCAAATGCAACAAAAACAAAAATAGACAAATGGGACTTAATTAAAGGGCTTCTGTACAGCAAAATAAATAATCAACAGGGTAAACAGACAACCTCGGGATGGGAGAAAATATTTGCGAACTATGCATCTAACAAAGGACAAATATCCAGAATCTGTAAGGAACTCAAATCAACAACAAAAAAAGAGGTAGCCTCATTGAAAAGTGGGTGAAGGACATGAGCAGACATTTCTAAAAAGAAGACACGCACATGGCCAACAAGCATATGAAAAAATGCTCGACATCATTAATCATTAAAGAAATGCAAATCAAAAATACAATGAGATACCATCTCACTCCAGTTAGAATGGCTGTAATTAAAAAGTCAAAACATAACAGATGTTGATGAGGATGCAGAGAAAAAGAGAATGCTTATACACCATTGATGAGAATGTAAATTATACAACTGCTAAGGGAAACAGTAGGGAGATTTCTCAAAGAAATAAAAACAGAATTACCATTTGGCCCAGCAATCCCATGACTGAGCATCTACCTAAAGGAAAAGAAATCATTATAACAAAAGACCACTGAGCTTGTTTGTTTATTGCAGCACTATTCACAATAGCAAAGTCATGGAATTAACCCAAGTGTCTATCAACAGTTGATTGGATAAAGAAAATGTGATATATATATATATATATATATATATATATATATATAATTTATATATATTATATATATAATTTATATATATTATATATATATAATTTATATATATTATATATATAATTTATATATATATATATATATATATATATATATTATATATAATTTATATATATATATACACACACAGCATAGAATACTACCCAGCCATAAAATATATGAAAGCATGTCTTTTGCAGCAACAAGGATGAAGCTGGAGGACATTATTTTAAGTGAAATACCTCAGAAATAGAAAATCAAATAATGCATATCCTTATTTATAAGTAGGAGCTAAACAATGGGTACATATAGGCATAAACATGGAAATAACAGATACTGGGGACTCCAAAAGGTATTAGGTCTAAAAAAATTATCTATTGGATACAGTGTTCACTGTCGAGTGATGGGTTCCCTAGAAGCCCAAACTTCACCATTACGCAATATACCTAGGTAATAAACCTGCACATGTACCCCATGAATCTAAAATAAATTGAAAAATTTTTTAAAAAGAGAGCAGGGTTGACCATACTTATATCGGACTTTGGGTCAGAAACTGTTACAAGAGTCAAAGGAGGTCCTTATATAATAATAAAAGGTCCAATGTATCAGGAAGATATAACAATTTTAAATACATGCACACAATATCAGAGCACCTAAAATATAAATTAATAAAATAATAGTAGAAGAAGACTTTAACGGGCACCTTCAATAATGGATAGAATACCTAGACAGAAAATCAATAAGGAGACAGGAGGCTTGAACAACACTATAGAGCAAATTTTCCTAACAGACATACAGAACATTCCAAACAACAGCATCAAAAATTCATATTTTTCTCAAGTGCACATGAAACATACTACAGAATTTATTTCATGTTTGGTCACAAAATAAGTTTTAACGAAGTTTTAAAGATTGATATCTTAACAAGTATCTTTTTGGATTATAATCAGATAAAACTAGAAATTGATAACAGAAGGAAAACTAAAAAATCTACAAATATATGGAGATTAAATAGTACACTCTTGAATAACCAGTGGATCAAAGGAGAAATCAAAAAGACAAATAAAAAATATCTTGAGACAAATGAAAACAAAACAGAATGTACAAAATCTTCTAGGATGCAGCCAAAACAGTACTAAAAGGGAATTTTATAGTGACAACTGCCTAAATTAAATGAGAAGATCGGGATTAATTTAGCTTTACAACCTCAAGGAAGTAGAAAAAGAAAAACAAATTAAGCCCATAGTTAGCAAAAGGAAGAAAATGACAAAGATTGGAGCAGAAATCTATGAAATAGAAAAAAGGAAATAAATCAACAAAATTAATAGTTGGTTTTTAAAAAGGTAGACAAAACTGACAAACCTTTGGCTAGACTAAGAAAAGAATGAAGGAAGTTTTTGTTTGTTTGTTTTGTTTTGTTTTGTTTTATACTTAATTTTTTTATTATACTTTAAGTTCTAGGGTACATGTGCACAATGTGCAGGTTTGTTACATATGTATACACGTGCCATGTTGGTTTGCTGCACCCATTAACTCATCATTTACATTAGGTATCTCTCCTAATGCTATCCCTCCCCCCACCCACCCCATGGCCGGCCCCGGTGTTTGATGTTCCCTGCCCTGTGTCCAAATGTTCTCATTGTTCAATTCCCACCTATGAGTGAGAACATGTGGTGTTTGGTTTTCTGTCCTTGTGATAGCTCTCTCATAATGATGGTTTCCAGCTTCATCCATGTCCCTACAAAGGACATGAACTAGATGAGTTGATGGGTGCTGATGAGTTGATGGGTGCAGCACACCAACATGGCACAAGTATACATATGTAACAAACCTGCACGTTATGCACATGTACCCTAGAACTTAAAGTATAATAAAAAATAATAAAAAAAAAATAAAAATTAAGTATAAAACCACCGTGGAATACTATGCAGCCATAAAAAAAGGAAGTTTCAAATGAGTAAGATTAGAAATAAGGAGAAAATATTATAACTGATTCCACAGAAATAAAAGAGATCCTAAGAGACTACTTTTAACAGTCATACACCAACAATATACAATTTGCCCAAACTGAATATAAATAAGCAGAAAATCTGAATGAGCCAATAAGTAAGGAGATTAAACAGTAATCAGAAACTTCCCAGCCAATAGAGTACCTGAACTTCACTGGTGCATTCTACCAAATATTTAGAGAAGAATTAACACCAATCCTTCTCAAACTCTTCTGAAAATTGAAGAGTGAATACTTCCAAATTCATTTTATGAGGTCAGCATTATCCTGATTCCAAAGCCAGACAAAAACACTGCAAGAAAATATAACTACATTCCAATGTCCCTGATGAACATAGATGAAAAATTCTCAACAAATTCCTAGCAAACTAAATTCAAAAGCACATTAAAAAAAAAGAAAAAAGAAAAAAGAAAGAAAGGAAAGAAAAAAAGAATTCTGGCCAGGCACAGTGACTCATGCCTGTAATCCCAGCACTTTGGAAGGCCGAGGCAGGCAGGTCATTTGAGATCAGGAGTTCCAGACCAGCCTGGCCAATATGGTGAAACCCTGTCTCTACTAAAAATACAAAAATTAGCTGGGCATGGTGGTGGACACCTGTAATCCCAGCTGCTTGGGAGGCTGAGGCGGAAGAATCACTTGAACCTGGGAGGCAGGGTTGAAGTGAGCTGAGATCATGCCACTGCATTCTGGCCTGGGCAACAACAGCGAAACTCTGTCTAAAAAATAAATAAATAAATAAAATAATTCTATGCCATAAACAAATAGAATTTATCTCTGGCATGCAAGTGCAAGGTTGATTTAACATATACAAATTGATCAATGTGATACACCAATGTGATACAGAATAAAGCATTAAAAAAACCAAGTTGGGCATGGTGGCTCACACCTATAATCCCAGCACTTTGAGAACCTGAGGCAGGCAGATTGCTTGAGTTCAGAATTCAAGACCAGCCTGGGCAACATAGTGAGACGCCCCCATCTCTAGAAAAAACAAAAAATTTGTCTGGCATGGTGACACATGCCTGTAGTCCCAATAACTTGGGAGGCTAAGGTGGGAGGATTGCTTGATCCTAGGAGGTAGAGCCTGCAGTGAGCAGTGATGGCGCCATTGCACTCAGCCCTGGGGGAGAGAGTGAGACCCTGCCTCAAAAAAAAAAAAAGAATAAAAAAGAATCATCTCAATAAATGCAGAAAAATCATTTGACAAAATTCAACACACTTTCATGAGAAAAACTCTCAACAAATTAGCTATGGAAATAATTTACTTCAACATAGTGAAGGCCATATACTATAAAGTCACAATTAATATCATACTAAACGGTGAAAAACTAAAAGCATTTTCTCTAAGATTAGGAACAAGGCAAGGATGTCCATTTTTACCAGTTTTACTCAACATAGTACTGGAAACATTGAGGAATGAAGCAAGAAAAGAAATAAAGCCATTAAAATATAAAAGGAAGGAGTAAAATTATCTCTGTAAGCCTACAACACGATCTTGTATGTAGAAGACCATTAAGATTCAACAAAAAAACCATCAGAACTAATAAACGAATTCATTAAATTTGCAGAACACAAAATCATCACATAAATTCAATTGCTTTTCTAGACACTAACAATGAACTATCAGAAAAAGAAATCAGGAAAATAATCCCATTTCCAACGACATCAAAAAGAGTGAAATACATAGGTTTAAATTTAACTAAGAAAGTGAAAAACTTGTAGACTGAAAATACAAAACACTGATGAATGAAATTTTAGAAGACAAAAACAAATGAAAAGACATCTTGTGTTCATGAATTGGAAGTCTTAATATTGTTAAAAATGTCCATCCTACACAAAATGATTTACATATTTAAGGCAATCCCTATCAAAATCCCAATGGAATTCTTCACAGAAATTGAAAAATTTATCCTGAAGTTCATATGGAACCATAAAAGACCCCAAACAGCCAAAACAATCTTCAGAAAGAAGAACAAAGCTGGAGGCATCACACTTCATGATTTCAAAATACAAAGCTACAGTAATTAAAATAGTATGATACTGGCATAAAGACAGATGGAAAACAGAAGGATAGACAGGAACTCCAGATATAAACTCAGGCATATATGCTCAAATGATCTTTGTGCAGGGTGCCATGACTAGCCAATGGGGTGGTGTGGGGACAACTCTTCAACAAATGATGCTGATAAAACTGAAAAGCCACATGCAAAATAAGGAAATTGGATCCATATATGTTTGAGCAGTTAGGTCCTCTTGATGTGGAGGGGCTGACCTACGGGCTCTTCAAGGACAAGACCAAAGGAACTTGGCCTTCAACCTAGAGAATGTTCTGTTATGTAGCCATAGTTTAGGAACACCATGAGAGTCAGTTGTGCCATGGCAACCTGCCAGTCAATATGGCAACTGTATGTGACAAAGTCACAAAAAATTTTAGTGTAGGCACCATTGTTCTATTGGAATGCACACATATTAGTGAATTAGAGTGGGCAATGAGGAGAGGTGAGGTGAGAGAAATATGAGGAGAGGTGAGAGAAATATGTACCACCACCAAGTATCAAGTGTCCTAGAACAAGAAAGAAAATATAAGATGTGGAATGCACATCTTATAAATGTAAGATGTGGAATGCGCAAATAATTATTTAAAAGTGTATGCTACTCATCATGCTGAAAATAATATTGCAATTCTATTCTATACATGTTTGTAAACTAAACTGGCAAACCAAGGTGATTTCTAAACCTAAGTGACATTAAAACTTCGGCCACTGAATATAGCCACATTTCAGAAGTGCCACAAATTGCTGCAACCATATTAATCATGTTGATCTGAAGCTCAACTTCAGTAATAGTGAAATGTTATAATTTCTTTTTTTCAAATCACTAAATTTAAAAATGCATGGAATCCTTGGGTGTGTAGAAAATACTGCATTCATAAGCCTTTATATAATCACGTGGACAGGTTATCTCGCTGTCCCAATAGATGTGTACATATAATTTCTTTGTCCCAATGGATTCTCAATGTAATTTTCCAAAACAAGTGAAGCGATTAATTTGTAATTACAATTGAAGTAAATAATGTCCCAGATGACCCAAACCTCACTTAAATATGGCCTTGATGTATGATAACAATTCCTTTGAATCTATCTCCAGTGTTACAATAAATGTATCACGAGTTTATACTTATATTTTAGGATTAAGGAACATTTGATTATTTTATTCATACCAGAAACAGGTTGATTATTTCAAGCAAATGTTTAGTAATTTTACACATCTACTTATTGTGTAAACAGTGCTTGGTGTTTTCCCACATTGTATATTTTAACACAAGAATCATATGAAGTATGTATTATTATCTTCTTTTTATAGGTAAGGAAACAGAAGATCAGAAAGTTTTTGTAACCTGCCTGTGATTCCAGACTGTGAGAGGCAGAACTAAAAACTCTGATCCCAGGTTTGCATGGCTGCAAAGTCCATGGTGTCTCTGCTGGTCACTTTGTCTTCCATGCTGGCAACTATATTCAACTTTGAAAACGTTTGTGTCTTTTATGTATTTATTTTCTTTAAAAATATTAAATTCACATCTGGTTTGGATGCTTGTACATATAAAAAAAGCCAGAATTTAATAATTCAGGCACACAATCCTAGTATTATTTACACTAGAGCATACTGTTGTCATGGTTCTCATGTAATTTAGATTGAATGAAATTTGATAGAATGTGTTTGGGTAAGAGCATGGTTGCTGATAATTATGTATGTACGTTTCCTTAATTATTCTTCACGTAGGCTTTCTTGAAGACAAAGCAAATTATTCTAAAGAATATGTTGATCTTTAGATCAGAGTCATGGGAAAGAATGAATATGACTTATCTATTCTCCCCTTTCCTTGATCATGTGCTGTATTTTGAACACAGGCACCATCATTTTGAAATGCCAATTAATCTTTTTTTCAATATAACTTCCTACCTTTTCTATCTGGCTACTTCTTTCCCTACTTGTTTAACTTGCCAGCACCCATCAAATACTCTCACACTTCTTGTTTCTCTATAGCTGCTTGTTAGAACTGGTGAAACTAAAATGTACCTAAATAGATTCCCAAATCGTTCTATTCACTTTCCATTTAATCCTAGTTCATAATGATACCTAGGTTTTTCTTATTGCTTCACACAATCCCACATGTATGACAAGGTATGGTATAGGAGATAAGTCTTGGGATATTTTGCAAAATATCTAGGATGTTTAACTTTCAACAATAATAAAAATTGTTTGACCTCTTCATCTTAAATGTAGACATCATCTAGCTCTTGTTGTCAATTATTATAATTAAGGATGTGGTTATTTTCACTCTATGAAAAGGAGCAAGTCAGAAAGAAAGAGATGTCAAAGTCAATTTTCAGGCCCAATTAATTGTATAACTCGAGGCAGCATTTACTGAGATAGAGTGCACTGGGAAAGACACATTTGGGATGGGCATGGAAAATTAAGAGTTGACTTTTTTTTTTTTTTTTTTTTTGAGATGGTAATTTCACTGTCTCCCCAGGCTGGAGTGCGGTGTCATGATCTCAGCTCACTGCAATCTCCGCTTCACGGGTTCAAGCGATTCTCCTGCCTCAGCCATCCAAGTAGCTGGGATTACAGGCACCCACCACCACACCTGGCTATTTTTGTATTTTTAGTAGAGGTGGGGTTTCACCATATTGGCCAGGCTGGTCTCGAACTCCTGACCTTAAATGATCCACCCACCTCAGCCTCCCAAAGTGCTGGAATTATAGGCATGAGCCACTATGCCTGGCCTAGAGTTGACTTTTCTATGAACATTTATTAATATGTTAACAGTTTATGTTATCTTAATAAATGTTGTTGTAAACATCCATTTATGTATCTCTTGTGCACATGGTGATTAGACTTACTCTAAAGTATACAAATAGGGGTAAAATAGCTGGATCCCAAGATGAGTCTTCAGTTTTATTTTATGGAATCTGAAAGGAAAATTTGTCTGCACAAAATATTTTATAAGGCAAATTTACCATATTAAAAATTGAATAAGATCACATTTAGGCATATACACTAACTGTGGGGTCATTTCAACCAACTTAATTTCCTCTGGTCTGGTTTTAATAGGCACTGTTAAATGGATAGATGGAGACGGAAAACAATACAACAGTGACAGAGTTCATTATTTTGGGATTAACAGACAATCCTATGCTATGTGCCATTTTCTTCATGGTTTTTCTAACAGTTTATATAGTTACCATAGTGGGAAATATTAGCATAATCCTCTTAATCCAAAGCAGCCCAAAGCTTCACACCCCAATGTACCTTTTTCTCAGCCATTTGGCTTTGTGAACATTGAGTATTCCACATCGGTTACACCAATCATGCTCATCAGTTTCTTAAGAGAGAAAACAACTATTCCTGTCACGGGCTGTATAGCACAGCTTGCTCTGATGTCATGTTTGGAACCACAGAGTGCTTCCTACTGGCCACTATGGCCTACGATCGCTATGTAGCTATCTGCTTTCCCCTGCTTTACTCCATCCAAATGCCCCCAGTCATCTGCCTCCTCCTACTGGGAGCCTCCTACCTGGGTGGATTCATGAACGCTTCGTCTTTTACAGGCTGTTTGATGAACCTGTCCTTCTCTGGTCCAAATAAAATCAACCATTTTTTCTGTGACCTCTTCCCACACTTGAAGCTTTCTTGTGGCCATGTTTACATTGCTGAAATATCCCCTGCCATCTCCTCTGCATCTGTCCTTATCAGCACGCTGTTTACCATAATCATGTCCTACATCTACATCCTCCGCTCCATCCTGAAGATGCGCTCTACTGAGGGAAGGAAGAACGTTTTCTCCACCTGCGCTTCCCACCTCACTGCAGTCACTTTGTTCTATGTGACCATTTTGTTTGTTTATGTGATGCCCAAGTCAAGCTATTCAGCGGATCAGGTCAAGGTGGCATCTGTGATCTACACGGTGATGATTCCCATGCTAAACCCCCTCATCTACAGTCTTAGGAATAAGGAGGTGAAAGAGGCCATGAGAAAATTGATGGCAAGAACACATTGGTTTCCCTGAATTAAATCAGGTATAATCCATAAATAACAAAACCAATGATTTGGGAGACATTTGCGCTTAATATTCTATTTATATTTGTCATTGACCATATCACTTATATAGTGAAGAGCTTGTATAAATATAGAAGGCCAATGCTTACTTCCATGTACAAAGGTAATTGTGTAATTTATATGGACATCTGCTGGAGTCATTTTTTTTTTTTTTTTTTTTTTTTTTTTTTGAGATGGAGTCTCATCCTGTCACCCAGGCTGGAGTGTAGTGGCGCAATCTCTTCTCGGCTCACTGTAACCTCCGCCTCCCAGTTTCAAGCGATTCTCCTGCCTCAGCCTCCTGACTAGCTGGGACTACAGGTGCGCACCACCACATCTGGCTAATTTTTGTATTTCTGGTAGAGACGGGGTTTCATCCTGTTGGGCAGGCTGGTCTTGAACTCCTGAGCTCAAGCAATTCGCCCGCCTTGGGCTTCCCAAAGCGCTAGGATTACAGCATGTGCCACTGCGCCCAGCCTGGAATCAAATTAAACATGGATTTGTCAAGGTAAGAATACCTCAGAAAACAGCTTCTAATGAGATGTCCCCCGTTCACCAATTACAGAGTTCTAATTAAATAGAGACACAAAGAGACATATTTCAAAGATCAACTTTTTCTAAATCCCATCTTATAAAACAACATCTGGGAAAGGAATTTCCAATAGATGTGTAATCAATGGTAATGTTAACAAGTCAGGCAGTCCAGGTTACTTTCTTTAAATGTCCTACTCTGCTGTGGTCCATGGATGTTTAAACTTTTGAAAATGGCAATCTGAGAGTCAAAAAGCTTCTAATTTTTTTCTTTTATTTAAGCCAGAGCAAAAATTATGATTCCTGTATTTGGCCATTAAGAGATACAACCCACACAGCACAGAAGAAACTCTGAATAAACGTCAGCTAACTCTTTTTATAAATGAAGTCTTAACAGATGAGCACTAGAGTTGGATTTTGAAAGCAAACGTTTCTTTAGATAGTGAGACTTTCTTTGACCAACAGCTTATAGATAGGAGACATGAAATTATGATTCAGGCAAAACATATATCTGCCACACATTTTTACAGTGTCTCTCAAAAAGGTGCCCATCATCACTGCTTCTTCAACTTTCCTTTTTGTAGGGGCTTGTGACCCAGTCTGATTAAGGCAATTGTCTCTACATTGATTCCCTCCAGTGCTTCTTCCACAACAATTTCTGATTAACATTTTAGTTAATATATTTGCATTATTAGTATAGTAATGATGTCATACAGATCCCAAGACAGTAGGGAGAGACCATTCATTTTACAGTCCAACCTCCCATTCCTGGGTTCTTCACTGACCAGATCAAGGAAATCTTCTCTTCTTCTGTCTAGAAGTCATATTGTGCAATTTCTCTGGTCCTGTTTCCCTGTTTATACCTCTTTACTTGCATTAATTATGGGCCTATAATCCCCCCAATGCAATAATTCTGGGGTTAATGTTAGCACAGATGTGGCCCTTTCCAAAGAGAGGGCACCCAAAGGTGTAACTTCAGTCTGAGAAAGAGCCATCTTAGCATCATGGTGAGAACACTGAACTCTGGTGGTTGAAGGTTTTCATGGACTCTTTCTCTCAGCCTCTTCTTCATCTCACCCTCCACACTTCACTCTTGTCCAGGGTACATCCTCAGATCTCTGTCCTTATCCCCATTCCCCATGGAACCCAAGGGAGACTTCATTTTCTCCCGTGGGGTCAGCTGTCCCCTATGTGGTTAACAGTATTCCTATCTCCAAATACAACCTTCCTTGGAGGACAGATAGACTTCATTGACCTTTTCCCTAGGACCCTCACACTCAGCATGCTGTGACCGGATTTATCATATTTCTCCCCAAACTGTTTCTCCTCTGTTTCTTTTCTTAATATGATCACCTCACAAATGTCACCTCTTGTGAGGACTAGTACTCCAACAGACTTGGTGTGGCCCTCACTGTGTACCTGTCTAAATGTTCAGCCTCCCTCCCTCCTTTTCCTTCTCTCAAAAGAAATATATGTCATATATTAATCTATCTTCATCTAAGTCTCTTTTGTCTGGAGAATTAAGTGCTTCCCAATTGATTATGATAAGTCCATGCAGAAATCTGTCCTCTGTTCTTCAATTCTAAGGGGCTCAATTAATTCAATCACACAGATGTAGAGGGTATGGCTGCATCTGGCACTGTTACAGTCCTTTTGGGAGAGGATTTATATTTAAACTCATTTTCCCCTCCCAAGTTCTGAATCAACTGAAGAATGAAAAAAAGAGAAGGTATGTGTGAGAGCAAAATATTGTCTGTAGAAAAGAAAGAGTTGATATTAGAGAATGTGGTTTATGTTCGTGGACACATGGTTTTGTGTTCTGAATCCCAGAATTTGACACTCTTTCTTTCTGAGTCTCCCGGCCTTCGTCTTTCTCCCATGCTGGATGCTTCCTGCCTTCAAACATCAAACTCCAAGTGTTTCAGCTTTTGGACTCTTTGACTTATACTCATGGTTTGCCAAGGGCTCTTGGGCCTTTGGCCACAGACTGAAGGCTGTACTGTGGGCTTCCCTCATTTTGAGGGTTTGGGACTCGGGCTGATCCACCACTGGCTTCATTGCTCCTCAACTTGCAGATGGCCTATTGTAGGACTTAACCTTGTGATCGTGTGAATCAATTCTCCTTAATAAACTCCCTTTCACTGATGCAAAAATGCTCAATAAAATACTGGCAAACCGAATTCAGCAACACATCAAGGCTGGTCTTATTTCCAGGTAAGGTGCAGCACTTTACGAGCCTCCCATAAAAGCTTGGAGTATTCTCAGTCCCCTCCATCTTAAATGGTATTTTTATCAAACTCTATCATATCAGCATTTCAGAAGGTTGAAATCTGCTCAGATCTTCAGCCTCCCACAGGCTGCTTCCTGCTTAGTGTTTTGATATTCTGCCAGCCCAGTGCAGCTTACGAGTAGTTAAATTTCTTAATGGGAAGTTACACATCACATTTCAGACTAAATTATCTGCAGTTTATTCCTCTGCAGGATCTTGGTCTGTCGAGTCTTAGCTGCCTTGACATCTTTGACCCCCAACCTCTGTGTGCCCATCCTGCTACACTGTCAAAAGCCCCAGCCTCTGGCTTTTTTTTCTCAGCCCTAATTCTTCATGATATCTTTTGTGAGGATCAAGGAAAATTTCACTTGCAAAATTTAAACTGAGACATAAAGAAGATAAGAGTTAACAGGCCACTGGGAGTTGGAAGTACAGTTGTACAAACTTTGGTGGGTGGGCAAAATAGTGATGTGGGAGGCTGGCCTAATTATCCTCAGCTCAAAGCACAGTGTCTGGTACAGAGCGAGCACTCAACAAATATTTATTTGTTAAATATTAACTCTAATTCAACAAATATTTATGTAATATCTTTCATATTCCTAGCACTAGGCTATGAACTAAAGAAATGAAGTTGTATGCGTCATGTACTTTTCTTTTAAGAAGTTCACAATAATGAAATAAATGTTCCAACCAGAAATACCATTTGACCCAGCAATCCCATTACTGGGTATAAACCCAAAGGATTATAAATAAATCTACTATAAAGTCATATGCATGTGTGTGTTTATTACAGCACTATTTACAATAGCAAAGACTTGGAACCAACCCAAACGCCCATGAATGATAGACTGGATAAAGAAAATGTGGCACATATACCCCATGGAATACTACGCAGCCATAAAAAAAGAATGAATTCGTGTCCTTTGCAGGGACATGGATGAAGCTGGAAGTCATCATTCTCAGCAAACTAACACAGGAGCAGAAAACAAAACGCTGCATGTTTTTGCTCATAAGTGGGAGGTGAACAATGAGAAAATATGGACATTTTTCTCATTGATCATCTCATGTGATGGAGGGGAACATCACACACCAGGGCCTGTCGGGGGATGGGAGGCAAGGGGAGATAGAGCATTAACACAAATACCTAATGCATGTTAGGGAGGGCTTAAAACCTAGATGATTGGTTGATAGGTGCAGCAAACCACCGTGGCACATGTGTACCTATGTAACAAACCCGCACATTCTGCACATGTATCACAGAACCTAAACTAAAATTTAAAAAAAAATACAGTGGTTTCTATTCAAATGGTATGAACAAAGTGTTACATATTATGTTTCTTAACAGTAGTTTCCTTGACATTTGGGCAAGAAAATGCTTTATTGTGTGTGTGTGTGTGTGTGACTGTGTATTGCAAACATGTAGCATTCTTGGCTCCTGCCCATTCTAGGCTGATTGTCTTCTCCAGTCCTAGTAAACAAAAATCTACCATTTCCAAACAAACCCCTAGGTGGGTTCAATCTCAAATTTGGAATGACTGTTAGGGGAATATACAGGAGAGGACAACTTATTCTACCTGATAAAATCTGGGGAAGTCTTATAGGCCTTTTGGAGGATTAATATACATCTATTTGAATGTTTAATTGGTCAGATCTTGGCTTACTCATAAGCTCAAAAATTGTGTTCCTCTCAGGCCAGAAGATAGGGTAAATCAGCAGGTATGGGCAGTAGAGACCAGGCCTGGCAGACCGCACCTTATGCAAGGTACAAGTCAGGAAAGACAACCAAGAGTTCTGTTGACCCTTTAAGCGCCAGATACCTTCATCCATGTAACTCTCAATAGCAAAGATTTTTACTAAGATGTACTTCTTTGTCTAGAGAAAATGAAAATAGCAGGCTTATGACCCTCAATTGTATAGCGGATTCTCTTTGTTTTATGATTCTCCAGTGGGGCAGGCTTCTCCCTTACCAAGAGTCTGGAATTGTTTTTATATTCTGGGTTTAGTTTCTTGTTTTCTTTTGTGCCAGTTTCCTCCATTGTCTCTAAGAATGTCAACCTTTATGTTAAGCTGATGGTAAAAGAAGTTTCATTCTTACCTTCCTCTAAAACAGGAAGACCATTGGCCAGGCGCGGTGGCTCACGCCTGTAATCCCAGCACTTTGGGAGGCTGAGGCGGGCAGATCACAAGGTCAGGAGATTGAGACCATCCTGGCTAACATGTTGAAACCCCGTCTTTACTAAAAATACAAAAAATTAGCCGGGTGTGGTGGCACGCGGCTGTAGTAGGGAGGCTGAAGCAGGAGAATGGCGTGAACCCGGGAGGTGGAGGTTGCAGTGAGCTAAGATCGTACCACTACACTCCAACTTGGGCAACAGAGTGAGATGCTGTCTCAAAAAACAAAACAAAACAAAAACAAAAAAAACAAAAACAGGAAAACCATCATATGGGGTATGTACCCACAAGACCGTATGCTTCCCACATGGCCATGTCTTGGTGGCCACTAGTCTTGTCCCATTCCTGGTCTGCAGCAATCTCTAAACACTTGGGCCTTGTCTAGAGGCACATTCACTTGTCAGAATCCCCTAGATGTGTACCATTCAGGCCTAAAAGCAGCAGTCCTAGTGGTCCCGACAAAAGCAGGACACAAAACAATATCCATCTTAGCCCTGGCTTCTTGGTACAAAGAGTCTTTTACCACCTGCCTCATGTTCTTGGGTGCTACTATCATAATTTTTACATTTGAAGTTATGTATTGAAGCTGAAATATTGAATTCACATATGACTTTATGTACAGTCATGCAGCACATAACAGTGTTTTGATCAACAATAGACCACATATATAACAGTTTCATAAAATTATAATGGGACTAAAAAATTCCTATCGCCTAGTAATACCATAGCCATCATAATGTAGAGCAGTGTGTTACTCACATGTTTGTAGTGATGCTGGTCTAAATAAACCTATTGTGCTGCCAATCATATAAAAGTATAGCACATACAATTACATCCAATACATATACTCGATAATGATAATAAATGACTATATTACTGATTTATATATCTACTCTACTTTTTGATTGTTATTTTCGAGTATACTCGCTTTACATGAAAAAACTTAACTGTAAAACAGCCTTGGGCAGGTCCTTCAAGAGATACTCCAGAAGAAGTCATCGTATCATAAGAGTTGACAACTCCATTCGTGTTATTGCCCCTGAACACCTTCCAGTGGGACAAGATGTGGAGGTGGAAGACAGTGACTTTGCTGATCATAACTGTATAGGTCTAGGCTAGTGTGTGCGTTTAGGTCTTGGTTTCTAACAAAATAGTTCAAAATTTAAAAAATTAAAAATAGAAAAAGTTTATAGAATAAGGATACAAAGAAAGAAAATATTTTTTAAACCATTGTTCGATGTATTTGTGTTTTAAGCTAAGTGTTATGACAAAAGAGTCAAAAAGGCCAGGCACAGTGGCTCACACTTGTAATCCTAGCACTTTGGGAGGCCAAGATGGAAGGATCACTTGAGCCCAGGAGTTTGAGTCAAGACTCAGCAACATGGTGAAACTGACTCTACAAAAAAATACAACAAAAATTAGCTAGGCATGGTGACATATGCCTGTAGTCCTAGTTAGTCAGGAGGCTGAGGTAGAAGGATCACCTGAGACTGGGAAGTCAAGGATGGAGTGAGTCACGATCGTGCCCCTGCACTGTAGCCTAGGTAACAGACAGAAAAATAAAAATTAAAATTTAGAGTCAGAAAGGTTTTAAAAATTTGATCTATAAAGCAAAAATGTTACAGTAAGCTAAGGTGTATTAGTGTAGTCTATTACACAGGAATGTCCTAGGCCTCCGTATTCACTTACCACTCACTTACTGATTCACCCAGAGCAACTCCCATTCCTGCAAGCTCCATTCATAAGTGCCCTATACAAGTGTACCATTTTTAATTTTCTATGCCATATTTTTCCTTGACTTTTTCTATGTTGAGATATGTTTAGATACACAGATACTTACCATTTTGTTGCAATTGCCTACAGTTTTCAGTATACCAACATGCAGTACAGGTTTGTAGCCTAGAAGTAATAAGCTATATTATGTGGCCTGTATGTGTGGTAGGCTATACCATCTAGGTTTGGGTAAGTATACCCTATGATGTTAGCACAATGATGAAATTGCCTAACAACTCATTTCTCAGAACATATCCCCATTGTTAATACTACGCATGACTGTATTACAAAGTATTATGTATCATACATATCAAAATATACACTTATAGATTACAAAAGAAATTAAGTTATATATTCACACCAATGTTAGATTTCTTTACTAACATACTTTAAGACAGAAGTTCTTGGGCAATTATTCTTTAGACTCAGCATAAAAATAATATGCTGAAGACATGGAGGTATGTGTATAGATAAGCTTTCATTTTGACCTATTCGTTTTTATCTATATACTTTATCACAAAAATTTTGAATGAGCAGACATTTCTAGGGCCTTTTAGTTTCACCCACTTTCTTCATAGATGTTTCCACTTTATTAGAAAATATTTCCTCTTAAAATGTGCAGATGATAGTAACGATGGATAATGTTTTTAAAGAACTCAAGTATGAAATGGAATCCTCTTAGAACAGCTGAGATGTAACTGCAGCACACTCTATATTCTTTCACCTAGTCTCACAAACAACTTACACATTGGTTTACAGATCTGCACAGGTGGATTTTTAATTACAGCTGATTTCTCAATATATATATATATTTCCCTATATATACATATATATATCTGATTTGATCATCAATAAATTATCAACACCAGATGGGACTTAATGCATTCAAGTTCAGGTCTAAATTTTTAGTCACTTTTATTTACTTTTAGCCATCTTGCTCACATTCATAAATGTTTAGTCAGATTTTAAAGAATTCCTCAGTATAACCATACTAGTTTTTCAGCGTTATAATTCCCTATTCTCCTCCACTAACTCAATGACCCTGCAAAAGTGAGTTACTCACTATTCCTGAAATATCCTCCCCACTTCTGGCCTCACGGCCTACCCTTTTGCTGAAATTATTTTCACCTATCAGTTCCATCTCAACTACATTCCCACCTGGCTTCAATCCACTCTGAAACTGCTCTTGCTAAATTACCTACACTCACCCCTCTGCCAAACCTCAGAAGCATTAAACAAGTACCCGCCCTCTCCCATCTTGAATCGCTTTCTTTTTTGTATTCTGCAATCTCACATTCCCAATTTGGGTTTTTCCTTACCTCTCTTGTCCATTTGTCTTCATCTTTCCTGAAGATTGCAACTCTATCAGACCTTTAAATGTTAGACTACCTTATAACTTATCATATACATCCTTACATTTATAGCCACTTATTGATCTCATGCAATTTTATGATTTTTAAGACAATACCACTTGTCTTAGTCCATTTTGTGCTGCTATAACAGCATACCACAGACTGGGTAATTTATTTAAAATATGAATTTTTTTCTCACAATTCTGAAGGCTGGAAGTCCAATATCAAGGCCCTGGCATTTGGTGACTAGTGAGGGCTGCACCCTCTGGAAGTAAAGAATACTGCAGTGTTACATGGGGAAAGTGAGAAGGGCAAGAAGAGGTGGCCTCCTTCTGTCAAGCCTTTTAAAAGGGATACTTAATTCTATTTATGAGAGATGAACCTTTGTGGCCCAATCAGCTTTTAAAGGCTCCACCTCTCAGTATTATCACATTAGCAAACCTGAATTTTGAAGGACATACATTCAAACCATAGCACCACTTAAACATTGTTTACTCCAAAATTTATATATGCAACCTCAATTTCTCTATGACCTAACATGTTTCTACATTCAACAGTAATAGATGGTAAGGGTTGGAAAAATAGTAAGGAAAATATTTTTAAGAGCTGATAAAAAACACATTTGCTGAGTAGTGATGGAAAGTTTGATAATATTGCCACCTGTGACAAATTGGAAAAGAGAAAGGATATCTAATATACTCTCAGATTTGTCTGGGAAGGTTTCCAGGAAGAGTGTAGAAAGCATTACCTGGCTTCTTATAGTTGCCTATGATAAACTATAACCAGAGATCTGTGAACTAAAGAAAGATTTTTTTCAAAGAAACATTTAGAAAAAAATATAAGAAAGCTAGATCTTGCTGGCTTTGAAAATAAGGCTATTTCTCATTCCTGATATCTTCCAGAAGGATTCTCATAGTAGGAAACGACTTCAGGTCAAAGATCAAATTCAGGTTGGGGCTGTAAGATCCTCTGTTGAGACCTCAGAAAGATCTAAGTCCTCTCTGACCCTTTAAGCTAATCTATGTCCTTCTAAGAATCTTAATGGCATGCTTTAAAGACCCTCGTTTTTCTTTCTAAATACCAAAGTTTTTTTGTTTGTTTGTTTTTGTTTTTGTTTTTGTTTTTTTGAGACAGAGTCTGGCTCTGTCGCCCAGGCTGGAGTGCAGTGGTGCGTTCTCGGCTCATTGCAAGCTCCGCCTCCCGGGTTCACGCTGTTCTCCTGCCTCAGCCTCCGGAGTAGCTGGGACTACAGGCGCCCGACACCACACCCGGCTAATTTTTTTTTTTTTTTTTTTTGTATTTTTAGTAGAGACGGGGTTTCACCGTGTTAGCCAGGATGGTCTGGATCTCCTGACCTCGTGATCAGCCTGCCTCGGCCTCCCAACGTGCTGGGCGTGAGTCACCGCGCCCGGCCAAAAACAAAGCTTTTAAAATCACAAGGTTTCTGGCAGAAACCACATAAACCTCCAGAGACAGAGTTAACTGGAAGAGATTTATGAGTATGAATTTTGTCTAATTCAGTAGTTTATAATTTGATACGAAGAAAGACCACGTTGTTTTTAACAACTTTAATGAGATATAGTTCACATACCATACAAATTACAGTTTTAAAGTGTATAATTTAATGTTCTTAGCATATACATAGATGTTTTCAAGACTCACCATAGTCAATTTTAGAAAGTTTTAATCATCTCAAAAAGAAACCCTGTATCCTTTAGTATCACCTTACATACTCCTATCCCCCCAGCCGTAAGAAACCGCCAGTCTACCTTCTGTGTCTATATGGACATTTCATATGTATGGCCTTAGATAATATGTGGTCTCTTGTGACTAGTCTCTTTTACTTAGTGTAGTGTTGTCAAGGTTCATTCATGTTGATACATATATCAGTTCTTCATTCTTTCCAATGGCTAAATAATATTCCATTATATGGATATACTACATTTTCCTTATTCACTTGTAAGTTAATGGATCCATGCATTGCTTCTACCTTTTGGTTTTGTAAATAATGCTACTATAAACATTCATGCATGAGTTTTGTGTGGACATATGCTTTTATCTCTCTTTGGCATATATCTAGAATTTCTGGATCATAGGGTATTTCTGTTTAATAGTTTGAGTAACTGGAAGATTATTTTCCAAAATGATCCCACCGTTTTAAATATCTACCAGTATATGAGGGTTTCAATTTTCCCACATCCTCACCAACACTTTTTATTATCATACTTTTAAATTCTAGCCATCCTAGTGGGTGAAGAGTAGAATCTCCTTGATATTTCATTTGTATTTTCATGATGACTCCCACTGTGTGTTTAAAGAAATTATACCAGCTTAGACTGAAAGGGACAGGGATGGTGCAAAGTGAAAAGAAGTTTTGGACTCTTTTTTTTTTTTTTTTTTTTTTTTTGAGACGGAGTCTCGCTCTGTCGCCCAGGCTGGAGTGCAGTGGCCGGATCTCAGCTCACTGCAAGCTCCGCCTCTCGGGTTTACGCCATTCTCCTGCCTCAGCCTCCCAAGTAGCTGGGACTACAGGCGCCCGCCACCTCGCCCGGCTAAGTTTTTTTTGTATTTTTTAGTAGAGACGGGGTTTCACCGTGTCAGCCGGGATGGTCTCGATCTCCTGACCTCGTGATCCGCCCGTCTCGGCCTCCCAAAGTGCTGGGATTACAGGCTTGAGCCACCGCGCCCGGCCCAGTTTTGGACTCTTGACCTAAAATAATTAGGAAATAGGCCAAGAAAACTACTCAGCTATAACATAGGCTATTTTTTTTTTTTTCTGGAAAAGGAACAATGATTCAGAGGATGGAACCAAAAACTCAGAAGGCAGAGCCAAGAGACACAGAGATTTATTAACAAGGAGCAGGATTGGGCCCTGATCAAGAAAATGGCAATATCTGTCTAGTTGGGTTTTGGAATTGCAATGGGCCAGTGATTGCTACATGACTCCTGTATTCCCCCCTTATGAATGGGAGTGTTCACTGCAGTTTTTCTACCCCTGCATCAACAGTGCCTGTTGGGTATATACGAGGTAGATGACTTGTCTCTTTAGTTCGCATGTCTTTCAATCAAGAGTGACTGTATTTCAGAAGCTGTGCCCAAGGAAACTCACCCATGTCTGAACTTGGTTTAAATCCCATGATGATGGACTTAATTGTGATGCTGTAATTGTATGATATTTTAGAGGATTCTGGGATGTATAAATGTAATTTGACATGTAGGAAATATATAAATAATTGTGGCCAGAGGGATTGTGGTAGGCTGGAGATGGCTATAACATCATTGCTACCTCTTTTATTGACAGGTGCAATCTAATTTCCCTTCTCTTGAATCTGGACTGAAATTACTAATTTGCTTTACCTGTAGACAAAGGTAGACAAGATGTCTAGGTCTCCTGAGGCTAGGTGATAGTAAATACTGCAGATTTCTTTTAATCTCTTGGAACACTTGCTATTAAAGTCTTGAGCCACTAGTGAGAAATCCAACTAAACTGCTAGTGAGACCATATAGAATGATCCTATGACTACATGGAGAGGAAGAGGCTTTCAAACCATCCCTGTGAAGATGCTGGGCATTTGAATGATGCCATCTTTGATTCTGTAGACATGCAAAGATGCCATCTGGATATCACTAAGTGATCCTCATTAATGCTATGTAGAGTAAAATTGCCAAGCTAAACCCAATATTAATTTCTGACTCATGAAATAGTGTAATATAATAAAATGTGTTTTTATAGTCAATTTTTACATACAACAATAGAGGTATTCTTTAAAAGTGTGAATTGCAATTAGGCTACACCCATTTAGAAAACATTTGGTGCTTCCCATTCGTTTTAGCATAAAATCCAAACACTTTTCCATGGCATGTGATGCTCCCCACGCATGATCTAACCCTTTTGGTATACCTCTCTTCATCTGGTTTACCATTGTCTTCTTTTTATTTTTTGAGAATATCAGGATCTTTGCATATCTTGTTTCTTGTCTGGCAGCTTCCCCGACTCCACTCTCCTTCTATGGGTCTTTCTGATCATTCCATCTTCTACTCAAATATCACCTGCCCCACGTGGCCTTCCCTGTCACTTTACCTATAGTACCACTTATATCACCACATTTACCCTTAACAGTCATATTAACCTTATTGATTTGTTTCTTCCACATCACTTACCATATTCTGTATTTATAATGTTGATTTATTTTCTAGTGTTTTTGCCGAAATCTAAATTTCATGCAAAGTCTTTTCTATTCATCAATATACCTTCAGTGCTTACTCAGTTCTCGACTATGATAAATTCTCAACAAATATTTTTGAAATAAATGGATAAATGATTATCCTATATCTACATGTCAAGCAATTTTAAGGCATTGATCAAATATCCCTCATTGGCTTGGAGATCACAATGGCAGGAAATTATCAATGTTTGTGGTCAGTCCTCTACTTTCTCCCTGAATTACTCATAAACATGCCAACAAGGATATACAAATCTTAACAGATCAGAAAGTTCTTGTTTATCACTGGCCTTTGACTTGAATTAATTGACAATTGTGAAGGCTTAAATGATAACTGGCATAAAATACAGGAGACCTGTGAACACTCTAAACTTTGAGACATGAATCCAAAATATCCAAAGGAGGCTAATCTTTATACTCAGGACCGCAGAGTTTGCATAACTAATGCTACAAGATGTCATGGGAATCAGGATACACCTGAAATTTTTACAGGACTATTGGAGATGTTGTTTATCAAAAGATAAGGACCAGGGTTAGGACCTCAGGAAAAAGACAAAAAGCTGCCTACTTACAAATGTTCATTATTTTTTTTAATTCATTTATTATTATTATACTTTAAGTTGTAGGGTACATGTGCATAACGTGCAGGTTTGTTACATATGTATACTTGTGCCATGTTGGTGTGCTGCACCCATCAACTCGTCATTTACATCAGGTATAACTCCCAATGCAATCCCTCCCCCCTCACCCCTCCCCATGATAGGCCCCGGTGTGTGATGTTCCCCTTCCTGAGTCCAAGTGATTTCATTGTTCAGTTCCCACCTATGAGTGAGAACATGCAGTGTTTGGTTTTCTGTTCTTGTGATAGTTTGCTAAGAATGATGGTTTCCAGCTGCATCCATGTCCCTACAAAGGACACAAATTCATCCTTTTTTATGGCTGCATAGTATTCCATGGTGTATATGTGCCACATTTTCTTAATCCAATCTGTCACTGATGGACATTTGGGTTGATTCCAAGTCTTTGCTATTGTGAATAGTACTGCAATAAACATACGTGTGCATGTGTCTTTATAGCAGCATAATTTATAATCCTTTGGGTATATACCCAGTAATGGGATGGCTGGGTCATATGGTACATCTAGTTCTAGATCCTTGAGGAATCGCCATACTGTTTTCCATAATGGTTGAACTAGTTTACAGTCCCACCAACAGTGTAAAAGTGTTCCTATTTCTCCACATCCTCTCCAGCACCTGTTGTTTCCTGACTTTTTGATGATCGCCATTCTAACTGGTGTGAGATGGTATCTCATTGTGGTTTTGATTTGCATTTCTCTGATGGCCAGTGATGATGAGCATTTTTTCATGTGTCTGTTGGCTGTATGAATGTCTTCTTTTGAGAAACGTCTGTTCATATCCTTTGCCCACTTTTTGATGGGGTTGTTTGTTTTTTTCTTGTAAATTTATTTGAGTTCTTTGTAGGTTCTGGATATTAGCCCTTTGTCAGATGAGTAGATTGCAAAAATTTTCTCCCATTCTGTAGGTTGCCTGTTCACTCTGATGGTAGTTTCTTTTGCTGTGCAGAAGCTCTTTAGTTTAATGAGATCCCATTTGTCAATTTTGGCTTTTGCTGCCGTTGCTTTTGGTGTTTTAGACATGAAGTCTTTGCCCATGCCTATGTCCTGAATGGTATTACCTAGGTTTTCTTCTAGGATTTTTATGGTATTAGGTCTAACATTTAAGTCTCTAATCCATCTTGAATTAATTTTCGTATAAGGAGTAAGGAAAGGATCCAGTTTCAGCTTTCTGCTTATGGCTAGCCAATTTTCCCAGCACCATTTATTAAATAGGGAATCCTTTCCCCATTTCTTGTTTCTCTCAGGTTTGTCAAAGATCAGATGGCTGTAGATGTGTGGTATTATTTCTGAGGACTCTGTTCTGTTCCATTGGTCTATATCTCTGTTTTGGTACCAGTACCATGCTGTTTTGGTTACTGTAGCCTTGTAGTATAGTTTGAAGTCAGGTAGCGTGATGCCTCCAGCTTTGTTCTTTTGACTTAATGTGCAAAAATCACAAGCATTCTTATACACCAGTAACAGACAAACCGAGAGCCAAATCAGGAATGAACTTCCATTCACAATTGCTTCAAAGAGAATAAAATACCTAGGAATCCAACTTACAAGGGATGTAAAGGACCTCTTCAAGGAGAACTACAAACTACTGCTCAGTGAAATAAAAGAGGACACAAGCAAATGGAAGAACATACCATGCTCATGGATAGGAAGAATCAATATCGTGAAAATGGCCAAACTGCCCAAGGTAATTTATAGATTCAATGCCATCCCCATCAAGCTACCAATGAGTTTCTTCACAGAATTGGAAAAAACTGCTTTAAAGTTCATATAGAACCAAAAAAGAGCCCGCATCTCCAAGACAATCACAAATGTTCATTATTATGGTGAAAAAGCAGGGCAGACAGGATCAAGGGGTCAGGGCATTTAGAGTTGAATTCAGAAATTGGAGAAGACTGGTCTATGTGAGATTAAGAAACTTTAATCCTTAAAGCTGGCCTTTGAGTCTCACAACATCTGCTCTTCTGATGGCAGTGTGCGTACAGATTTTACAGAATTTACAGATTTTACAGACACTGCTCTCTTTCCTACTCTAACCTGGGACTTTAAATGGGAGACTGGTGTCAGTAAGAGCACTCCTTCACCTAAGTTGGGACCATGGGAGTTATCCAAATTATTCCTTCTATCTAATCCCCCATCCAACAATCAACAATTTCTACCAATTATCTCCCCTAAATCTTTCTCAAGGTTGTTCTCTCCTTGTTTTGTATTTTTCTATTACTGATATTCAAATCTTTATCCTTTGTCTACTGGAGTACTGTAGATTGTTACCTAACCAGGCATCCTCAAAGATATGCTTTACTTTGTTGTCAGAATGACCTAAACATATCTAACCATTTTACAAAAGGCTTTCAATAGTTCATTATTGCATAAAATATACTTTCACATCAAATGTAAGGCTTTTTATGACCTGTTTCATATAGACATCACCTATTTCCACTTCTTTTCACCCCATACTGAAAGCTTCATAAATGTAGAATGACTTGTAATTTCCCAAACACCTGCTATTTTATTCCTGTGTGCCATTGATTATGCAACTTCTAATACCTGGAACACCTTTCCACTGCCTTACCTTATTAATCTCGTCATGTTGTGAGACCAAGTTTTAGTGCTTTATTCTCCAGAAAGTGTTATTCTACAATAGTGGTTAGGAAAAGTGTCCTTTCTTTAGGCATACTCCTCATTGCACTTACCATGTTGTGAGTACCAAATTACTTCTAGACAAGTAAATATGGATGTGTTTTATTTTTTGGTATTGTTGTTTTTGTTTGCTTGCTGTCTTGTAAGTTGGTAGAGTTAGCTGTGACTTTATTTTGGAAAAAAATAATTAATAAATTAAATTAAATTGATTTTTAGTTGGGGGCATGGGCAACAGGGGGTACCTAAGGCAGAACTCCCCACAAGGGTGGGCTGAGGGCTAGGGCTTGGCCTTAGATAGGTCTCCTGTTCTCTATTCTTCTCTGCACAGCTGCCTCCCTCATAAGCTCTGGAACAGCCACAGGAAGGGGTAGGATTGGAGGGACTACAGAGGCCATTCACTTGGGTGGGACATCAGAGGACTCAGACACCAGCTTCCCATCTCAGGTCTTGATATTCATCACAACCAAGATCCTGGAGGAGCTGGTGTGGCTGAAGGAGCTGGAGACCCCGCCAGAGCCAAAGTTGGACTGGAAGGAGCCCAGGCCATAGCTGAAGCAAGAGCTTGCCAGCTCAGCCCACTTGAGTAGCCTCCAATGGTCTTCATGTGGATACTCATGTTCCGCATTCCAGATTCCAGCCGGCTCTCCTTGCCCTCTCCCAGCGTACTGTAGGTGTCGATCTCACTGTCCAGGACCAGCCAGACCTTCATCAGCTCCTTGCAGCTGTAGGGCAAGGCCTTCCTGGCTCAGAGGGCCTCCAGCTCCACCAGTTTGGCACTGGCATCCTTAACCAGTAGCTCCCCACGCTGCAAGCCATCCATGATGGTGGCTTCCAGGGAAGCCCCCTGGCCTCTGAGCCCCTGAGTCTCAGCCTAGAGCCGGCTGATGTTCTAGTTTGTCTTGGAGATCTCCTGCGAGTGCCACAGGTCATCCCGATGCCTCCCCACCAGCGTCTGCATCTGCTCACACTTGATCCTGTGCAAGTTCTCAGCCTCACCCGGCTGTGGCTGGTCATCTCCGCGACTAAGTGCGGACTTGGAGATGATGCCGTCCATGTCCAGGGAGCTGCTGTTGTCCATGGACAGGATGACAGATGTGTCTAAAGTCCAGTGCTGCAGCTCAAAGATCTCCTCTTCACACAGCTGCCTGAGGAAGTTGATCTCGTCAGTCAACCCTTCCAGGTGAGACTCCAGCTCTACTTTTTTCATGTAAGCTTCATCCACATCTTTTTCGATGAGAAGAAATTCATTTTCCATTTCTGTCTACGTGTTGATCTCATCCTTACATTTACTCGAAGTCCTCCACCAGCCCCTGCATATTGCCAAACTCTACCTCCAGCTTCAACTTTTCCTAGCCCTGTGGGGTCCACCTCCAGCTTATGGGGCTCAGCAGGCTCTGGCTCACCGTGACAGCGACTGTGCCCCCATATTATCCGACCAGCATAGCCTCCACCCAAACCCATCCTGGGGCCCTGTCGCCCCAGAAGCTGCTGCTGCTGCTGTCCACCAAAGCTCAAGGGGCTGATGTGGGCTCTGGGCCCACTCTTGTAGGAGCCCCTGCTAAAAGTCCCGGACCAGAGGTGGACACTTTGTAGGACTTCTGGGTCACCCTGATGGAGTGGTGGAAGCTGGAGTAAAGGCAGATGGGCCAAATTCAACAGAGATTCGAGAAGGAATGGAGAAGCTGCTTCTAGGCGGGGACACATATGTTTTATACAATATAGTAAGTATTTAGAGATCAGACAATGGCTTTTTTTTAAAATCAGCACAAGACATTAAATAAGTGCTCAGGAAATCATAATGTTGAACTGAACTGTCTCCAACAACATTAAGAAAAGAGTACCTTAGGTTCTGCATCCCTCTAATGTGCAAGATGCATGACTAAAGGGTTGGAAGACCCTGCCAAGGTCACAGGGATTTACAATGTGGCTACAATTCTACTGTCCATAAATGGGAAGGAGAATATACTCTCCCACTACTCAAAGGGGAAATTCAGGCAGCTATGTTCTGCCTGTATTCAAAATATCCACATGGTTTTGAGTGCCTAGTATGTGTCAAGTCTTTTGCATATACTATTAAACTTTCTCTACTTTTAATGTTTTTTTATTATAAAGTATTAAAACAAGAGAAACTCAAAATGGAATGTGTCTAAAACCCCATTATTTATTCATTTCCTGTGTTTTAGTTTTTCCTTGTTACCTTTCACTCCTTGTTCTGTATTTTCTATTTAAAAGTTTGCCAGAATATTATAGATACTCTATATTTTCACTGAATAGCATATGTTAAATACTTTTCATTTTGTTAAAAAAATTTCCTATGTTTCCCAACCCTCACTTCTCTCTCTCCATTACACTGAGGTAAAAAGGACACCTGGATTCTAAGTCTTCCTCCCAGATGCCAGAAACAGTAGTTTCGATATTTGCTTGGAATTGGTAGTTTCTGTATTCCAGCAGACCTCTCCTCATCCTTTCTAGTCTTATGGTGATAATGTAAATGAAAATAAATCATTCTCCAAGAAAAACATTTAGTTAATGTGATATGCAACAACATTTCTGTTTTTTTTTTTTTTTTAAACATGTTCTAATTTCTGTATCAATTCAGACCTATGGAACTACTATTGTTAACACATTAATTGCAATGCTTAGAATTAAAGGACACTGTTTTTAATTCTCCATGTCTACTAAAACAATGCAAAAAAATTAGCCAGCTTGGTGGTGGGCATCTGTAGTTCCAGTTACTCGGGAGGTTGAGGCAGGAGAATGGCGTGAATCCGAGAGGCGGAGCTTGCAGTGAGCCAAGATCATGCCACTGCACTCCAGCCTGGGCCACACAGAGCAAGACTCCGTCTCAAAAAAAAAAAAAAAGAATTAAAGGACACTGCTTTTAATTGCTACAAATAAATATTACATTATATTTAAGGAGACTATTTGTTTTTAATGTGCTTTAAAATATGGATAAACTACTAGCTAAATCATGTGGTCTTGGTGTTAAGATCTGATCTCCTAAAAGATGACAACCAATCCAGCTTTCAAATTTTCACCCTCATTCAGAGCCTACACAACCTAGACCATCTAGTGGTAGGGTTTGTTCAAAAAATTGATACAAAGTTCCAGCTTAAGCTTGATTGTCCTGCCCAAATCCTCTAGCTCAGTAGCAATGTTGATGTCATTAGGCCGATGGTCATGGTTTGATATAGGTTAAGTGCATGGATCCTGGAAACAGAGGACTTAAGTTTACATCTATCTGTAAAAACTACTGTATCTTTCAATACAGTTTTCTCCACTGTAAATTATGGGAAATTTATTCCTGCATCATAGGATTGCTGAGAAAATTAAATGAAGAAAAATAATGGTTTGGAATCAAACTTTCTTGATTCAAATACTTACTGGTCCCATATTTAACTTCATGACTTTGGACATTCCACTTAATGTCTCTATGCCCAGATGATTTATTTGTGAAATACAAATAGTGGCATCACTTCATAGGGTTGTTGTGAGGAATCAATGAGTTAACATATGTAACATGCTTAGAATAGGGCCTGGCACAGAGTAAGTAAAAGCTATTGTTTGCAAAATAAATAAAGGAAAAATGCTTGGCATCTATAAGAGTTTAATAATAGTAATAAATATTACTATCATTATTACTGATGTCTAGGTGTCTCCCAATTGGTCTACAAGTATTTAAAAGTGAAAATTAGAACAAATAAATATAATTTTATTTTAAGCAGTCAGTTAAGCAGTATTTGGTAGGTCCTAAGTGTGATACCGATAATGAAAACTTTATAGGTTGTCTGAAATGCTGTGAATTAATCCTAAGAATATATTCTGACAGCTGCCTTTCTTAGTGCCTCCTTTACATCTCTGTTCCTCAGACTATAGATAAAGGGGTTCGTTATGGGGATTACCACTGTGTAGGACAGAGATATCAATGTGTTCTGGCTAGTTGAGTAGCTGGACTTGGGCATCACATAAATGAAGGTAATCGTTCCATAGTAGAGAGTAACCACTGTGAGGTGGGAGGTGCAGGTGGAGAAAGCCTTGTGGCGCCCCTCGTTGGAGCGCATCTTCAGGATGGTGATGAGGATGTAGATGTAGGAGATGGCTATAACAAATACTGTGACCACAATGATAGATCCAGAAGAGATGGAAGGTATCATTTCAGGAATGGAGATATCTGAGCAGGAAAGTTTCAACAAAGGAGAGAAATCACAGAAAAAATGATCTATATGATTTGGTCCACAGAAAGACAGATTCAATAAACAACTAGTAAATGTTGAGGCATTCACACATCCACCCAGGTAGCAAGCCACCACTAAGAGGATGCAGACTCTGGGGGACAAGTAGGTGGAGTACACCAGGGGTGAGCAGATGGCCACATAGCGATCATAGGCCATGGTCGCCAGTAGGAAGCATTCAGACGTCCCAAACATGACTACAGAATAGAGCTGGGCTTCACAGCTAGTAACAGGGAGGGCCGCTCCATGTCTTAGGAATCCCATAAGCATTATAGGTGTGACTACTGTGGACAGCCCTATGTCCACAAAAGCCAAGTGGCTGAGGAACAGGTACATGGGAGTGTGAAGCTGGGAACAGCTTCTTATTAAAGTGATTATGCCGATATTGCCTATTAAGGTGACAATGTAGATTCCTAGAAATATCACAAACAAGATGTCACGAAGTGTAGGATCCTCAGTTAACCCCAAAATAATAAACTCTGTCACTGTGGTATGGTTTCTAATCCCCATCTTCTCTGTGAATTGTTCCTGTTGAAAGAAATGTGAATATTAATTTGTTAGAGGATTTTATATCACACATTCCCAGCTTTCTTTGGTTGTTCCTCAGGCTCATTCACAGTGACTTCATATATTGATGTCCTACAGGATTGTTTTTGTTTTTATGTGTCTTCCACGTAAAAAGAGAATGGTTCAACTTAACTCTCTGGGAAATTACTTACATTCTTTTCTGTATATAATGAGCATGTTAAAATGCCTCTCATACCTAGACTTATAGACAGATCTCTCAGAAGACATCTAGACCACAATTCAATGAGTCTTCAGTTGGAAATTCCACAAGTACCTAAAACCCAGCCTTCCCCATAACAAATTCATTCATTCTTTTCTTTGGCATTCTTTCCTTCCAAATTGTGTATCTGGGGAGTGACACCACCATCCACCCAATCTCTTGTGTCTGCAACTTGTGAGCCCTCCTAGTCTTCTTCCTCTTATTTTATCACAACTAATAAAATCTTATTGAGCCTATCTACAATTTAACTCCCAATTTTATCTCTTTATCTCCTTTTTACTATTCTCAGCATCCCTACTTTAGTCAAGGACCTAGCCATTTTTCCTTTCTATTTTATTGACCTATTTACTTTACTGCCTCCATTCTTGTTCACAACACATTTGTGTAAGCGATATCTTGATAAATAAAAAGCAGATGATCCCAAAGAGATTCGTTTCAGTCTTTCAGTACTCTCTCAAGCCTTCACAATGAAACCTAACTTGTTAGCAAAGCATACAATATTCTTTATGTTCCAGCCTACGACTCTGTCTCTCAGGATGTCTCCATTCACCACTCACACTGACTCAAACTTCTTGAACTATTTAGAGTCTTCTTGATGTATTCTAATTTCTCTGGCCTTTGCTCCACTTTTTCTCCTGTGTAGACAGCTACCACCTCCCACCGTCATTATCCTGGGTGACTTCTATACATCTTTCAAGATTAATTTCCCTCCGAAGGCTTTTCTGACTCCCAGGGGTGAATCAGGTAACCTTCATTTGTATTATAGACATCAACTTTCACGCATGTCTAGATTGTCTTCACTTATACTGGGTTATGATTTTTGTTGTTATTTGTTTTTTTACTGTTCATTCTCCTCAATGAATACATTATCTTCCATAACTGCATCCTATCCCTGTATTACAAATATCGACTTCTTGTACATAACATGCTGAAAAAAAAACTTGTCCAATGAATGAATGCATGATTACAATAATAAATAGGCTCTGCGAAATAAAAAGATAAATAAAGTTTAGGTTCTCTGTCCAGAGAAAGCCGGCCTCATAGAGAAGGAAAAAGTGAAGATACTAGTTCATGGAAAGCACTGTAATAATAGCATAAGTGAAGAAAGGGCTTATTTTATTTCTAAATAAAAAAAATTATATAAGCAGTCTGGGAAACACTTGAAAATTCAAAAGAAACATTTCTCTCAAATCTGGCTACCATCACGCACATCAACTATTAGAAATGTGGCACATGTGTTTCCAGGAATTTATCTCCTATATATATATTTTTATATGCTTTGTATCACATTGTAAATAAATTTCTTTTTAAGTTTTATTTTTAGTTGAGAAATAATTGCATATATTATGGAATACAATGTGAGGCTTCAATGGAATGATCATAGTGCAGATAATGTGGGCAAGGCCAGAAATTTACCAATTGATTGCTATTTTGCCTGCTTCCAGGGAGGGAAGCCAAACATGGTACTGCAAGACAAGCCTGAAGTCCATGGTGGGCTTCCTAATAGGGCAAATGGGAGAAAATATGGTGGTAATGTTCAAGTAATGGATATACCCACAAGGGTCCCTACTAAACACCTGTGTTTTCGCCAATAGCTATTGTTCCTGCTACCCATGGCAGCTGGTAATGTCTTTCTATGCTGGGCTGTGACTACAGCAGCTGTCAGCAACAAGTCTGATTGTTAAGTATACGAAGAGCTCCCTCTATCAAATGATAATGGCACACCTTAGAATATTCTGCATTTCTCCTGACAGAACTGGAGTGATCAGTTCAACAGCACTGATAATGCAACTCCAGTTGACTGGTGATTGTCTCCACCTGGAGGCCCAATTGCCAACATATTGGAGACCTAAAAACATGTGCCCTTATATACATTACCTGTTGCACCTATATGCCAGATGAAGTGAATAATGTCACAGACGTTTTACATTATTTTTTGGTCCAGATCCATGATACAACCCAATTAGATTTCTTTGACTTATTCTCAAATTAGTTACACACCCTACCTACACATTGAAGTATGTTTTGCTAATAGGCATTATAATTGTAGTTAGCTTCTGCTTTTTATGCTGTTGTGTATACGGTGTGTGCTTTTTATGCTATTGTGGATATGGCCTGTATGCAAAAGCCATGGCTATATATTATATATTAATATATTTCCTCCCTTCTTACCCCACTCAGGGACTTTTGTGCAAGATTGCAGAAAGAATGTAAAAGCCGGGGGACAGGACAGGGTGGGCTGTAATGTGACAGGTCCCTAGTCAGGTTACTTAAAGGTGTATGCCGGCTGGTTGCCAAAAGTGCCAAGGAAAATCAATTATATTTCAACAAATTGTGCTGAGACAATTGAACATCCATATGTGAAAGGAGGAGTTTATACAATTACCTCGTGACACACAAAACAATTAATTCAAGATAAATATAGACATAAATGCAATAGCTAGAACTACAAATTGTTTGAAAGAAAACACAAAAGAATGTCTCTGTGATCTTAGATATGAAAGCTAAGTTTTTTTTTTAACTATAATACCAAAAGCACAATACATACATGAAAAATCAAAAATTGGACTTCTCAAAATTTAAAACTTTTGCTTTTCAAAAGACCCCACCAAGAAAACGCAATGAAGCCAGACTTGTAGAAAATTTTTGAAAACACCGTATTGGATAAAAAGATGTATACATGAAACAGAGAAAGGTTCTTACAATTCAGGAATGAGAAGAAAAATAACCTAATTTTAAAAAGTGCAAATATTTGAATAGTCATTTCACCAAAGAAGATGTATGAATGGCCGTGTTCAGGTAACCCACAGGAAGGCAGGGAAAGAAAGAAAAAAAGAAACAAATGAGAGAACAAATAGAAAACAAAAAACAAAAGGGCAAACAAACCATAATATATCAGTAATTACTTTAAACTCAAATGTTTCAACATCATTAGACATTAGGCATTTACAAATTAAAATTAAAATTTTACAAATTAATTTTAAGACTAAAGTTAATTTTTACAAATTAATTTGTAACTTTAAAAAATTAATTTTTGAAAACAAAAATAAACTGCAAACAAGTCACAATATATCAGTAATTACTTTAAGTACAAGTGTCTCAACATCATTAGACATTAAACATTTACAAATTAAAATTAAAATCTCACAAATTCATTTATAAAATTTACAAATTAAAACTATAATGAGATACCACCACACATTTATTAGAATGGTTACATTAAAAAAATATTGGCAAGACCAAATGGTGGCAAGAAGATGAAGCACCTACGGTTTTATTCATCGCAGATGGGAATGCAAACTGGCATAGTCACATTCGAAAATAATTTGGTAGTTTCTCATTAAGTTAAAAATACGTTTACTATATGATCTGGCAACATTACTCCAAGGTATTTATTCTAGGGAAATGAAAACTTATGTTCACACAAATACCTGGACAGGAATGTTTATAACATCTCTATTCATAATTATCAAATACTGGAAGCAACCAAAATATCATTCAAGTGAATGATAAACCATAATACATTCACACAATGGAATACTACTAAGCAAAAAAAGGGAATGAACACACACATACGGATAAATTTGCAAGTCATTGTGCTGAATAAAAGAAGCTAGTCTCCAAAGTTATCTAATGCATGATTTAATGAATATGACATTCTCTAAAAGACAATAATATACAGATGGAGAACAAATTAGTGTTTGCCCAGGGTTTGGAATGGACAGAGGTGAAGTTACAAAGGGGTAGTACAAAGGAGTCTTTTGGATTGACGCAGCTATTCTGTATCCTAATTGTGATGGTGGTTACACAAATCTATACTTGCGTTAAAATTTGTGGAGATGTTCACTAAAAGGGTCGTTTTTACTGTATATTAATTTAAAAATAAAATAAGGGGGAAAATGATCTAGTAACCCTACAAACTGGATCAGGCATAAGGTGGAAATCATGTCAAAATATGATACATTTTAAAATATTCCCATTACTAGGTATTTCTCTTAAGGCAATAAGTAAAAAGAAGTAGATTCTGTGCTCCAAGGTAAGCAAATCCCTATGATTTGCAATAATGAAAATACTAAACCAAAGTGCTCCCTCTTGATCATTGTTTTGTTGCATTCTTGCCTACATTTTCATTAAGGAGCTTATTGCCTTATTCAGATGTTTTGCCACTGTGTTGTGGCAAAGGCAAAGCTTCTGTGTTTGGAGATAATCATAACAAAGCAGAATTAATAAATAATACAAAAAAAAAACAGATAAATTTCTGTAGTTCAATGTAATAATTTCAGGGCATACTAAAGGTTCAGTGAAAATTAGAAAAAAGCATATTCATCAGAATGAGAAAATAGAGGTGAGGAAATAATTTATATTAAAGCATATAGCATTTGACAGAGTCAATGTCTTTACTCGCCATTAACTTCAGCTAAACAGCAATCGCTATAGGTAAATTCTATAGAATTACAAATTCTTTTTGCATATGTTTTATTTTAATGTTTTGCATATTTAACAACTAAAGAACCACTTACAAATCCTTAACTTTAATAGTGCCTCACAATCCATTTTGATTTATTTTGACTTTGAGGCATATATAAGTAGTGTTCACATATTTGTAATCATGTATATATTTAACATATATTCCATTTTTTAATTTACATCTCTACTTAGTATTATCAATAAAATATTTCCCATTTTCTGGAACAATCCTTATAACTGAAATACTGATGGAATCTATGTCAAACTTTTTAGCACGATATCCATGGAGCTTCATAATCTATCTTCAATTACTTTTCTAAATGTGTCTCCCTATTACATATCCTTCCTTGCAACTTTTGTAGTTTTAAAGAGTCATATTAACATGACATTGAGATTTTCTGCTCAATATCATTGGTTATACTATTCATAAAAACACAATTTTCTACTAACAATGTTATTGCTTTTCTTAAAGTTTGAAACATTTATCTAAATAATAAATATTAGTACCAAATGTCTTCAAATTCCTAGCAATTATAATTTATTTTTACTTTGGAATGAGAATTAATTTTCTCTGACACTGGAACTGAATTCTTTGACTATGTGAATTCTGAGGGATAATAAATCAATAGTTGAGAACCTGTAGCTCATTAAAGAATGTGATCCATCTCTTCTTTAATTGATCTTCATTAATTGTGCCTCAATTACTCTAGTGTCAGGCCTTATTGCCTTTGGTGTTGGTTCTGTTATTAAAATCTGTTTTTTAAACTTCTCAGTTGGTTCCCCCTGAGTTTAATGGTGCAAACCATCCAATATCTATATAAAAGTGTTAAAATATTGGAGCCCCTACGATGCCTCTTCTACCATCCTTTTTTTAAATTTAAACTTTCATAATTCCTTTGGCCATTCCACTGTGAAATATCATTAAATCCTTCACAATTCTCTTTGTCAGTCTCTGAACATACTCTGAACTCAGGAATGAGGACAAATTCTGAGCAGCATTTATGCTGTTTGCCTCCTGACTGAGGCAGAGTTCAGTGGAGCTTACCTTGCTTTCATTGTGTACACCACTTGAGCTTCAATATATGCTGATCAGAGAGTCATGGAGTGACTAGGGTCAAACAATTAGATCCTGGGCCTTCTGCCAGACAACTGTATCAATTGGTGCATAATCTCTCTGACTCTCAGTTTTTGCATTTGTGAAATAGAACTAATTGTCCCTATAATACAGCTTTGCTATTTGATTTAAAGGAAGGATGATACCTATAAAGTACCCATAGGTGTTTGATTATACATCAGGGCTAAGAAACTAAATTTCATTAAGTAAAAATGAAGTATTGGTATATGATTATTTATTCATTTTTTTATGAGAAGTAAATTGTCTTTCAACACATGTCAGGGGATTTTCACCCCAAATCCAATATAAAACAGGAAGTGCAGTATCTGGTGCCTTCTTAGTTCTGGACTATGCCATTTAGATATATAACATGCCAACTAATTGTTGTCCTTCCCTTCCTCTCCACTGGACACCTAGGTCCTCTCTGGAGTTCTTCATTTTGACATCCATTCATGCTTGTCTACCTGGGTCAGGGACTCTAACTACTCAAATATTCTTTCAATATTTCAATGCATGGGTCACTTTTGATGATGAATAGAGGGTATAGGACTGGGAGCCCCACCCAATCTGAAAATCAGACTGTGTTTCTGATTTCCTTTTCATATTCTTACCTACACAATCTTAGCAATAGCTTTGGCTTCTGTAGACCATCCACAATGCCCCTGGAGACTCTGGGAAGCCTGAGCTGGGTGTGCAGACAATGACTATTCTGTGGTGCATTTCTTGCTGAGGCCATAGTTTCTGTTGAGGTCAAGAGCTAAAGTTGGCGAGAGTAGTTCTTTTATTTTTAGTTTCTTGCTAAACAAATAAAAATTTAAATTATTTTAGCAAAATTTATGAATCTTGCACTTACCTTTCAGAGCCAGAATTGTTGATGTTAAATTCCAAGGACATTTATAAAGTACTGTTTTCCATTCAGTGTTATAAGTAGCTGAGTACTGAATACTTGACAATGTCAACCACTGAATGCTCCCCATACATGCAGCAAGGATGAATATGGATATCTTTGTGGGGTCTGGAGGGAGAAAGGAAGGTTCTAAGAGAACATGGGAAATCTCCTAGGGCTGTTATTGCCTGTCCCTTTGAGAGAAAGGCCCTTGGGTTTGTTACAAAGAAATGACTTGTGGAGCCAGGTGACTCATTAAACTGGTTGGACCCTTCTGAAAGGAGCATCTATGTGCCATGGTGTCCTTTGGAATTCTTTCCTTCTTGTTTCATGAAAGTGAAGGATAGTGTTCTTGGTCTCCCAGAAGAATGACTAACATTCACTTATTTTCTTAATTGTGATCAATATGACAATGTCAAAATAGTTTCTCATTAAAATAACCTTTAAATCAAATTGAAAAGAAACATTGGAGGTGGAGAATAGTAAAGAAGAAAATTATCACTTTGACTTAGTGACCATTTAACTGCAGGAAAAGAAAAAAAAAAAAAAAAAGATGATTCTTTCTGGAATTCTGTATACATGGGATTGCCCCTTTTAGAACAATTTAGGACACTCTTCCATTGAGGCAGCAAGCAATAAGGTAGTAAGTCAAGTATATTAGATGCTTGACTCAATTCACACTCCAAATACCTCACCTTCTTTTATATTCCTTAAGGGCTGACATTGGGATCCATCGTTCCTGCTGCTCTTTTGACAAGTTCCAGTGAGCAAAGGCATCTCATAGTGATTTATTTTGTTATACACAACCATCATTGTCCACCCTTGAGTTCTGCTCAAAACCAAACTCCTTTACTTCTTGCACCATACATTTACCTAGGTCCCTTCTAGGACTGTCTGACTCCCAGTAAAAATATGTTCTTCAATTTAAAACCACCAAAACGTTTTTCTGCCATATATCATGAGCCTTCTCACTTCATCAGCTCTATTCAAAAGCATTTAAATTATCAAGAACTAGTGAGATTGCAACACCAGAATAAAAGAATACCTCATTTTATTGCACTTCATTGTATTACCTTTCACAGATATTGAATTTAGTACAAATTGAAGGCTGTAGCAACCCTATGTCAAACACAGCTATCACCACCATTTTTACAAAAGTGTGATCACTTTGTATTTCTGTGTGATATCTTGACAATTCTCACAATACTTCAAATTTTTTAATGAATTTTCTTATCTGTTATTGTGATCAGTGATCTTTGATGTTACTATTGTTTGGGGGCAGCACAAACCATGGTCATACAAGATGACAAACTTAACTGGTAAATGTTGTGTGGGTTCTGACTGCTCCACTAACCAGCCATTTCCCTGTCTCCTTTCCTCTCCTCAGGCCTGTCTAATCCCTGAGACACAATGATATTGAAATTAATAAGCCTGAAATGGCCTCTAAGTATTCAAGTGAAAGGAAGATTACACATCTCTCACTTTAAATCAAAAGCTAGAAATGATTAAACTTAGGAAGGCACACTGAAAGCTGAGATAGTCTGAAAGCTAGGTCTCTTGTACCAGTTAGCTATTTTGTGAATGTAAAGGAAAAAATCCTTAGAAGGAAATTTAAAGTGATACTACAGTGAACACCTGAATGTTAAGAAAGCAGAATAGCCTTACTGCTGATATGAAGAAACTTTTAGTGGTCTGAATAGAAGATCAAACGAGCCACAACATTCCCTTAAACCAAAGTCTAATTCAGAGCAAGGCCCTAACTCTCTTCAATTCTGTGAAGTCTAAAAGAGATGAGGAAGCTGCAGAAGAAAAATTTGAAGCTACCAGAGGTTGGCTCATGGGGTTGGAGGAAAGAAACTGACTTCATAACATAAAAATGCAATGTGGGAGACAGGCACAGTGGCATACACTTGTAGTATTGGCTACTTGCGAGGCTGAGGTGGGAAGATCAACTGAGCCTAGGAGTTAAAGACCAGCATGGGCAACATAGTGAGACACTGTCTATAAAAAAAGCCAAGATATAAGTCAAGTATAACATAAAACAGCCAAGTGCTGATGAATAGAAGCTGCAGAAATTTATCTAGAAGATCTCATTAAGATTATTGGTGCAGGTGGCTACACTGAACAACAGATGTTTAATGTAGATAAAGCAGATTTATATTGGAAGATGTCATCTAGGACTTTCATATCTAGAGAGAAGTCAATGCCTGGCTTCAAAGGACATGCTGACTCTCTTATTAGGAGCTAATGCAGCTGGAACGGAAAGTTGGCTTGCATTGGAGACCAGAAGCAATGCCACCAGGGCATTAATTTCATCTCTGTAGACAAAACAGTCTTCTTAGCTAAGGATGTCAGATAGCAGGGAGAAAACTATGCAAATAGAAACAAAGCACAATACCCTGTTACTCAAAATGTAGTTCAATATTCTGGAATAGTTTCAGCAGGGATGGTATCAGCTCTTCCTTGTACATCTGGTAGAATTTGGCTGTGAATCTGTCTTGTCCTGGGCTTCTTTGGTTGGTAGGCTATTTATCACTCCTTCAATTTCAGAACTCTTTATTGATCTGTTCAGGGATTTCTTCCTGGTTCAGTCTTGGGTGGCTGTATGTGTCCAGGAATTTATCCATTTCTTCTAGCTTTTCTAGTTTCCGTGCATAGAGGTGTTTGTAATATTCTCTGTTGGCTGTTTGTATTTCTGTGGAGTCAGTGGTAATATCCCCCTTATCATTTCTGATTGTTTTTATTTGAATCTTCTCTTCTCTCTTTTCTTCTTTATTAGCCTAGCTAGCAGTCTATCTATTTTATTAATTTTTTGAAAAACTCAGCTCCTGGATTTGTTGATCTTTTGAATTTTTCTTTGGTGTCTCAACCCCCTTCACTTCAGCTCTGATTTTACTTTTTGTCCTCTGCTAGCTTTGAGGCTGATTTTCTCTTGGTTCTCTAGTTCTTTTAGTTGTGATATTAGGTTGTTAATTTGAGATCTTTCTAGCTTTTTGATCTGGGCATTTAGTGCTATGAATATCCCTCTTAACACTGCCTTAGCTGTGTACCAGAGATTCTGTTATGTCGTATCTTTGTTCTCATTAGTTTCTAAGAACTTCTTTATTTCTTCCTTAATTTCATTATTTGCCCAAAAGTCATTCAGGAGCAGTTTATTCAATTTCCATGTAATTGTATGGTTTTGAGTTATTTTCTTAGTCTTGAAATCTATTTTTCTTGTGCTGTGGTTCAAAAGATTGGTTGTTATGATTTCAGTTGTTTTGCATTTGCTAAGGAGTGTTTTATATCTGATTATGTTATCAATTTTAGAGTATGTACCTTGTGGTGATGAGAAGAGTGTATATTCTGTTATTTTGAGGTGGAAGGTTCTATAGATGTTTCTCAGGACCATTTGATCCAGTGCTGAGTTCAGGTCCTGAATATCTTTGTTAATTTTTTGCCTTGATGATCTGTTTAATGTTGGTGCATATATATTTAGGATAGTTAAATCTTCTTTTTAAATTGAACTTTTACCATTGTGTAATGCCCTTCTTTGTCTCTTCTGGTCCTTGTTGGTTTAAAGTTTATTTATTCTGTAATTAGGATTGTAACCCCTGTTTTTTTCTTTTTTTTTTTTTCTTTTTTTTTTTTTTTTTCTGTGGTAGATTTTTCTCCATTTCTTTGTTTTGAGCTTATGGGTGTCAGATGGGTCTCTTGAAGACTGCATACCAAAGGGTCTTGGGGTTTTGTTTGTTTGTTTGTTTGTTTGTTTGTTTGTTTGTTTTGAGATGGAGTCTTGCTCTGTTGCTAGGCTAGAGTGCAGTGGCACACACAACCATGCCCAGCTAATTTTTTGTATTTTTAGTGGAGACTGGGTTTCATCATGTTGGCCAGGATGGTCTCAATATCTTAACCTTGTGATCTGCCCACCTTGGGCTCCTAAAGTGCTGGGATTACAGGCGTGAGCCACTGCACCCAGCCGGGTCTTGGTTTTTATCGAGCTTGCCACTCTGTGCCTTTTAACTGGGGAATTTAGCCCATTTACATTCAGGGTTAGTATTGTTATGTGTGAATTTGATCCTGCCACCATTATGTAAGATGTTATTATGCCAACTTGTTTGTGTGGTTGCTATAAAGCAGTGACAATTATAAAGTGTCACTGGTCTTTGTACTTAAGTGTGCTTTTGAAGTGACTGGTAACAGTCCTTTTCCATGTTTAGCACTTCCTTCAGGAGCTCTTGTGAGGCAGATCTAATGGCAATTAATTCCCTCAACATTTGCTTGTCTGAAAAAGATCTTATTTCTCCTTCACTTTTGCAGCTTACTTTGGCCAGATATGAAATTCTGGGTTGGAATTTCTTTGCTTTAAGAATATTGAATATAGACCCCCAATTTCTTCTGCTAAGGTTTCTGCTAGGGTTTCTGCTGAGAGTTCTGCTGTTAGTCTAATGGGCTTCCTTTTGTAGATGACCTGACCTTTCACTCTAGAAGCATTTAACATTTTTTTTCTTTCATTTCAACCGTGGAGAATCTAATGATTATGTGTCTTGGGGATGATATTTCTGACAAGTATTTTACTGGGGTTCTCTGTATTTCCTGGATTTAAACATTGGCCTCTGTAGCTACATTGGGGAAGTTCTCATGGATGATATCCTGAAATATGTTTTCCAAGTTGCTTACACCCTCCTCATCTCTTTCAGGGACACCAGTGAGTCACAGATTTGGTCTCTTTACATGATCCCATATTTCTTGGAGGTTTTATTCATTTCTTTTCATTCTTCTTTCTCTATTCTTGTCTGACAGTCTTATTTCAGAAAGCCAGTCTTCAAGCTCTGAGATTCTTTTATCCACTTGGTCTATTTCTGCTATTAATACAGTTATTACATCATAAAATTCTTTTAGTCTGTTTTTAGCTCTATCAGGTTGGTTATATTCTTTTCTATACTGGCTATTTTGTCCACCAGCTTTTGCATAATTTTATTGTGATTCTTAGCTTCCTTGGATTGAGTTTCAATGTACTCCTGCATCTCAATGATCTTCATTCCTATCCATATTCTGTATTCTATTTCTGTCATTTCAGCCATCTCAGCCCAGTTCATAGCCCTTGCTGGAAAGGAGGTTTGGTCATTTGGAGGAAAGAAGGTCCTCTGGCGTTTTGAGTTGTCAGTTTTTGTATTTCTTTTTTCTCATCTTTGTGGGATAATGTTTCTTCAATCCTTGAAATTGCTGACCTTTGGATGGGTTTTTTTCTTTTATTCTATTTGATGACCTTGAGGGTTTGATGGTGTTTTAAGGTGGATTCAGCTAAGTGGCTTCATTCCTGGAAGATTTTAGGGGGCCATGGCTCAGCTCCCAAATCCTTGACTGCATGCTTCAGCTCCAGGAGATACATATTGGACCCTGACTTTGTTCTCTGGCTCCTTAAGCTTAGGGATCAACTTCACTGTGGGGGAAGGTACTCCCAGACCACTGGTCACTACACTCCAATGTGTGGTGTCAGCCAAATTATTTCTTAGTGCAGTGACATCAGGATCTATCCTCATTTGCACATGCCAGCAGCAGCAGCAGCAGTGGCAGCATGGCAGGGTGCATGCTTATTGGCTATGGCAGTGTGCTAGGGGGTGCCAGGGTCTCTGCCTTTGTGGGGGCATTCACCACAGTGGTGGCAGCCATGCAGCTCTTGGGGATGGGGGTCCATGCTGGTGACAGTGCATGCAGTCGTGCTGGTGGTGGTATTGACACAGGGGTGGGGCACTAGCAGATGCAGGTCTATTCGTGCTTTCTATACACCACAGGCAGGGATGGTCACTCAGGGGAGGGGAGCATCCGCTGTTCTCTATGCCTAATTTCACTCCCAAGGCACTGTTGATACAAGAGCAGGGTGCTAGCAGGGACAGGGCTTGCTGGCTGTGGCTGCCAAAGCTCCAAGTGCAATGGCAGTCACTGCAGAAATGCATTGGCAGGGCAAGGAAAGGAAACCTCACCTATGCACACACACACACCAGCAAAGCAATGTGACAAGTTGCTGTGGCCCAGGGGAAGCTGCAATGTGGGGAGAGAGAGGGTGGGCTGGTGAGTGACTGTGGGGGCTGCCCATCTGGAGCTTTCCACTGGTCAGGCACAGTCCACCAGTGCAAGAGTTATGATGTGGGCCCCCAGCGCACCCAAGCCCTCTGGGCTCCACATCAGCTGGCTGCCCCTACCACTTCTATAAGCAGCTCTCCCTGCCAACTCAAGTGTCCATAGTGGTCATGGGGTCTTGTGCTGCCAGTATTCCAGAGGCCTGTGGCAAGACTGGGTTGTTCCTTGCCAGTTCAACTCAGCCGTTCTCCCAGAGGTGTTGGGGCCAGAAACAAGTCCCAGTGCAAGGTAAACCTATTCAGATTTGCCAGCTTTCTCTCCCTTCAAACCAGCTTCTGTCTTTTCCCTCTGTCCACTCTCAGTGCCTTCTGCAAAAACATATTAGGTTGGTGCAAAAGTAATTGCGGTTTTTATCATTAAAAGTAATGGCAAAACCCGCAATTATTTTTGCACAAACCTAATATATTTAAAGTGTATGTAACATGAAGGCTTTCCAGAGAAACAGAAGCTAAAAAAAATTAATCACCAGTAGACCAACATTCCAATAAGTGAAATGATGTCCTTCAGGCAACAGGCAAATAATACAAGAAGGAAATATGCATCTACACAGAGAAAGAAGAGAATTGGAGATAATAAATGAGTAAATATGTAACATTTTTAAATTCTAGGTTCATTAACTTCCCCTGCCTTTGTCTGTTTTGTTATTCTTTTATGCATTTTAATGAAAAATATATTTTAGACCCTATTTATATTTATTGTGTTGTACTGTCAATATCCACTTGTGTTTACTCATACATTCACCATTTTCTTTATCATTTATTGCATTTTCATGTTTTTATATGGTATCAGTTTCCATCTGTCTAAAATACTTTCTGTGATTTTCTTTTAGTTCAGGTCTACTGGTAGCAAATTCTCTTAAGTTTTTATTTATTCTAATTTTTAAAATTTCAACTTTATAAGGATATTTTTACTACATATGTAACCCGAATTGGCAATAATTTCTTTCACCATTTAAGAATGTTATTACATTGTCTTTTGAATTCCATAATTTCTTTGGTTAAATTAGTATTACTATTATCATTGAAGTGACAATGGTTATGGGTTGTTTTATTCCTTCAGCTGCTTTTTAGATTTTCCTTTAAAAATGTTTTTCATGTATTTTGCTATTATGTGCCAAGGACATTTTAAATTTATAGATGCAAGTTACACTATTTCACTCTGTTCCTGTGTCTTGTGTTTGCCATCCTCTTTTCTCTACAAGTGTCAGCCTTAATATTTTCTATTGACCTATCTACTAGTTTACTAATGCTTTATTATACTAATCTACTATGGAGTTAAGCCCACATTTAGCACTTTATTTCATTTTTCAGTTCTAAAATTTCCATTTGACTTTTTATGTGGATTCATATTTTCATCAACATTTTTCTTTTTCATTTAATGGATAATAACTGTGCAATCTGTTTTTATCGACTTTTTCTCTTGGTCATGTTTTTTCTTGTATTGGTTTCTCTCACTGTGTAATGAATTATGACAATCTTAGTAGTTTAAAACAACACATGGTCATCATGGGTAATAAGTATAATATATAATGTATAGTGACAAGTATACACCATTGTAGTATTATACAGAGTAGTTTCACTGCCCTAAAAATCCTCTGTGCTCTACCTATTTGTCCCTCCTTTCTCCATAACCTTTGGCAATCACTGATCTTATTTGTGTCTCCATACTTTTGCCTTTTCTAGAATGCCATATAGTTAGAGTCATACTATGTAGCCTTTTCAGATTAGCTTCTTTTACTTAGCAATATGCATTTATGTTTCCTCCATGTGTTTTCATGGCTTGATAGCTCATTTCTTTTTAGCACTGAATAAGCCACTGTCGGATGTACCAGTTTATTCATCCATTCACCTACTGAAGGACATCTTGGTAGCATCCAACTTTTGGCAACTATAAATAAAGCTGCTATAAGTCTTCATGTCCAGATTTGTATATGAACATAAGTATTTTTCTCACTGGGTAGATACCACAGAGTGCAATTGCTGCAATGTATGCTAAGAGCACATTTAGTTTTTGCATTCCCATCAGCAATTAATGAGAGTTCCTGTTGTTCCATATCCTCAGCAGCATTTAATGATGTCAGTGTCCTGGATATTGGCCATTCTAGTAGATGTATATCTCATTGTTATTGTAATTATCAATTCCTTAAAGATATAATACGGAGTATCTTTTCTTTTTTTTCTTTTTTTAAAATTATACTTTAAGTTCTGGGTAACATGTGCAGAAGATGTAGTTTTGTTACATAGGTATACATGTGCCATGGTGGTTTGCTGCACCCATCAACCCATCACTTACATTCGGTATTTCTCCTAATGTTATCCCTTCCCTAGCCCACCACCCCCCACAGGCCCTGGTGTGTGATGTCCACCTCCCTGTGTCCATGTGTTCTCATTGTTCAATTCCCACTTATGAATGAGAACATGCAGTGTTTGCTTTTCTGATCTTGTGATAGTTTGCTGAAAATGATGGTTTCCAGCTTTATCCACGTCCCTGCAAAGGACATGAACTCATCCTTTTTTATGACTGCATAGTATTCCATGGTGTATATGTGCCACATTTTCTTTGTCCAGTGTATCATTGATGAGCATTTGGGTTGGCTCCAAGTCTTTGTTATTGTGAATAGTGCCACAATAAACATATGTGTGCACGTGTCTCTGTAGTAGAATGATTTACAATCCTTTGGGTATATACCCATTAATGGGATTGCTGGGTCAAGAGGTATTTCTAGTTCTAGATTGTTGAGGAATCGCCACACTGTCTTCCACAATGGTTGAACTAATATATACTCCCACCAACAGTGTAAAAGTGTTCCTGTTTTTCCACCTCTCGAGCATCTGTTGTTTCCTGACTTTAGTTTGTTTCCTTTTTAATTATAGCCATTCTAACTGGTGTGAGATAATATCTCATTGTGGTTTTGATTTCCATTTCTCTAATGATCAGTGATGATGAACATTTTTTCATGTCTGTTGGCTGCATAAATGTCTTCTTTTGAGAAGTGTCTGTTCATATCCTTTGCCCATTTTTTGATGGGGTTGTTTGCTTTTATCTTGTAAAGTTGTTTAAGTTCTTTGTAGATTGCGAATATTAGCCCTTTGTCAGATGGATAGATTGCAAAAGTTTTCTTCCATTCTGTAGGTTGCCTATTCACTCTGATGATAGTTTCTTGTGCTGTGCAGAAGCTCTTTAATTAGATCCCATTTGTCAATTTTGGCTTTTGTTGCCATTGCTTTTGGTGTTTTAGACATGTAGCCTTTGCCCATGCCTATGTCTCAGGATGCCTATGTCCTGAATGGTATTGCCCAGGTTTTCTTCTAGGGTTTTTATGGTCTTAGGTCTTACATTTAAGTCTTTGATCCATCTTGAGTTGATTTTTGTATAAGGTATAAGGAAGGGGTCCAGTTTCAGTTTTCTGTATATGGCTAGTCAGTTTTCCCAACATCATTTATTAAATAGGGAATCTTTTCGCCATTACTTGTGTGTGTCAGGTTTGTGAAAGATCAGGTGGTGGTAGACATGTGGTGTTATTTTTGAGGTCTTTGTTCTGGTCCATTGGTCTATATCTCTGTTTTGGTACCAGTACCATGCTATTTTGGTTACGGTAGCCTTGTAGTATAGTTTGAAGTCAGGTAGCGTGATGCCTCCAGCTTTGTTCTTTTTGCTCAGGATTGTCTTGGCTGTGCGGCTCTTTTTTGGTTCCATATGAAGTTTAAAGTCATTTTTTCCAATTCTGTGAAGAAAGTCAGTGGTAACTTGATGGGGATAGCATTGAATCTATAAATTACTTTGGGCTGTAAGGTCATTTGCATGATATTGATTCTTCCTATCCATTAGCATGGAATGTTTTTCCATTTGTTTGTGTCCTCTCTTATTTCCTTTAGGAGTGGTTTGTAGTTCTACTTGAAGAGAACTACAAAGTAAGTTGTATTCCTAGGTATTTTATTCTCTTAGTAGCAATTGTGAATGGGAATTCACTCATGATTTGGATCTCTGTTTGTCTGTTAATGGTGTATAGGAATGCTTGTGATTTTTACACATTGATTTTGGATCCTGAGAGTTTGCTGAAGTTGCTTATCAGCTTAAGGAGATTTTGGGCTGAGATGATGGGGTTTTCTTAATATACAATCATGTCATCGGCAGAGACAATTTGACTTCCTCTCTTCCTATCTGAATACCCTTTATTGCTTTATCTTGCCTGATTGCCCTGGCCAGAACTTCCAATACTGTGCCTAACAGGAGTGGTGAGAGAGGGCATCCTTGTCTTGTGCCGGTTTTCAAAGAGAATACTTTCAGTTTTTGCCCATTCAGTATGATATTGGCTGTGGGCTTGTCATAAATAGCTCTTATCATTTTGAGATACGTTCCATTGATACCTAATATATTAACAGTTTTTTGCATGAAAGGCTGTTGAATTTTGTCAAACGCCCTTTCTGCATCTATTGAGATAATCTGTCGTTTTTATCATTGGTTCTGTTTATGTGATGGATTATGTTTACTGACTTGCGTATGTTGAACCAGCCTTGTAGTCCAGGGATGAAGTCGACTTGATAGTTGTGGATAAGCTTTTTGATGTGCTGCTGGATTTGGTTTGCCTGTATTTTACTGAGGAGTTTTGCATCAATGTTCATCAGGGATATTGGCCTAAAATTCTCTTCTCTTGTATTTCTGCCATGTTTAGAGGTGTTTATAGTATTCTCTGATTGTAGTTTGTATTTCTGTGTGATCGGTGGTGATATCCCCTTTATCGTTTTTAATTGCATCTATTTGATTCTTCTCTCTTTCCTTCTTTGTTAGTCTTGCTAGTGGTCTGTGTATTTTGTAGATCTTTTCAAAACACCAGCTCCTTGATTCATTGATTTTTTTGAAGAGTTTTTTTTTTTTATGTCTCTATCTCTTTCAGTTCTGCTCTGTTCTTAGTTATATCTTGCCTTCTGCTAGCTTTTGAATTTGTTTGCTCTTGCTTCTCTAGTTCTTTTAATTATGATGTTAGGGTGTCAATTTTAGATCTTTCCTGCTTTCTCTTGATGGCATTTCATGCCAGAAATTTCCCTCTACACAGTGCTTTAAATGTATCACAGAGATTCTGGTACATTGTGTCTTTGTTCTCATTAGTTTCAAAGAACATCTTTATTTCTGCCTTCATTTCGCTATTTACCCAATAGTCATTCAGGAGCAGGTTGTTCAGTTTCCATGTAGTTGGGTGGTTTTGAGTGAGATTCTTAATCCTGAGTTCTAATTTGATTGCCCTGTGGTCTGAGAGACAGTTTGTTGTGATTTCTGTTCTTTTACATTTGCTGAGGAGTGTTTTACTTCCAATTATGTGGTCAATTTTAGAATAAGTGCAATGTGGTTCTGAGAAGAATGTATATTCTATTGATTCGGGGTGGACAGTTTTGTAAATGTCTATTAGGTCTGCTTGGTCCAGAGCTGAGTTCACATCCTGGATATCCTTGTGAATTTTCGGTCTCATTGATCTGTCTAATATTGACAGTGGGGTGTTAAAGTCTAATGAGTCTAGTGTGGAGTATCTTTTCATATGCTTACTTGCCATCTCTTCTTTAATGAGGTGTGTTTATTCAGGTCTTTGGCCCGTTTTTTATCAGGTTTTTTATTTTTAACTTTTATTTCAGTCTCAGAGGTACACATGCAGGTTTGTTACATAGGTAAATTGTGTGTCACAGGAATTTGGTGTACAGATTGTTTCATCACCTAGGTAGTAAGCATAGTATTCAATAGGTAGTTTTTTAATTCTTTTCCTCCTCCCACCCTTCACCCTCAAGTAGGCCCCAGTGTCTGCTGTCTGTTGTTTCCTTCTTTGTGTCCATGTGTACTCAATGTTTCACTCTCACTTATGAGAACATGCAGTATTTGGTTTTCTGTTCCTTTGTTAGTTCACTTGGGATAATGGTCTCCAGCTCCATTCAAATTGCTGCAAAGGACTTGATCTCATTCCTTTTCATGGCTGCATAGCATTCCATGGTGTATATGTACCACATTTTCTTTATGCAGTCTACCATTGATGGTCATTTAGGTTGATTTCATGTCTTTGCTATTGTGAATAGCACTGTGATGAACATACACATGCATGTGCCTTTATGGTAGAACAATTTATATTCCTTTGGGAATACCCAATAATTGGATTCATGCCTAGATTTTTGAGGATTTTTATCATGGAGGGATGCCACATTCTATCAAGTGCTTTTTATGTTTCTATTGAGATGATCCCATGGGTTTTTTGCTTAATTCTGCTTATGTGATGTGTTGCATATATTGATTTGCATATGTTGAATCACCATTGCATTCCTGGTATAAAATCCACTTCATCATGGTGTATTATTTTTTGATATGCTATTGGATATGGTTTGCTAGTGGTTTGTTGAAAATTTTTACATCTATATTCATCAGGAGTATTGGCCTGTAGTTTTCTTTTTTGCTGTGTTATTGTCTGGTTTTTGGTATCAAGGTGATTCTAGCCTCATAGAATAGGTTACGGAAAATTCCCACCTCCTTTATTTTTTGGAAGAATTCCAGAAGGATCATCACTAGTTCTTCATTGTATGTTTGGTAGAATTTGGCAGTGAATCCATCTGGTCCTGGGCTTTTCTTTTTTGAGAGACTTTACTAGTTCTTTCTTGGATATGTGGTTTGCAAACATTGTCTCCTAGTGTAGATTGTTTTTTCATCCTCTTAAGGTCTTCTCAGAACAAAAGTTTTTAATTTTGATGAAGTCCAATTTCTAAATCTTTCTCTTTATGGATTATAGTTCCATTATCAATTCTATAAGCTTTTTGACTAGCCCAAAAATCTTGAAGATTTTCTCCATTTTTTTCTAAAAGTTCATAGTTGTATATTTTACATTTAATTTCATGATCTATTTTAATTTGACTTTTGTTTAAGAGGTGTGGTTCAGACTGAAGTTGTCCCCTTCCCCACATGAATGTCCAATTGCTTCAGCACCTTTTTCTGTAAAGACTATGCTTCTTTCATTGAATTTCTTTTGCATGTTTAAAAAAGTCAGTTAAGCATATTAGAGTAGGTCTTTTCTGGGTTTTTTTATTCTGCTTCTTTCATTTATGCATATATTCTTCTACCAATACCACACTGTCATGATTACTGCACTCAGATGATAAGGCTTAATACCATGTAGAGTGATACCTTCCACTTCATTCTTCCCTTTCAAGATTGCTTTAGATATTTTGGGACCTATGCCTTATCAACTGTTTTAGAATGATCTTACCTATATCTACAAAAATTTTTGAGATTTATTAGGAATTACATTAAACACCTAGGTGAATTGGGGGAGAATTAATACCTTTAATATACTAAGCTATCCATTTCACAAACATGGGTTCAGCATGCAAGGTGAGTAGGGAGCACCGGTGGGAGGATTCACTTAACAGACAACCTTTCATTGACTTCCCACAGCTGTTTTTTAGATGAGAAATCTGAGATCAAGAGAAATATGTTTATGCATTTATTTAGCTTTTCTATGATATCCTTTATCAGCAATTAGTAATTTTCAACATATAGTTTATCTACTTGCTTTGATTTATTCCAAATTATTTTATTTTCTTTGGAGCAATTGTAAATTCAATGCATTTTTAACTTAAATTCTTAAATGTTCATTGTTATTATATAGAAATTTAGTTAATTGTTGTGTGTTTATTTTGTATCCTTACCTTTGGTGAACTCATCTCTTTATCTAGGAGATTCTTTTACATTTACTGAGAGTTTCTACATAGACAATTACTTTGTCTGCAAATAGGAATAGTTTTATTTTTTATTTTCCAAATTTCACCTTTTCAATTTGCATTGGAATATCATTTCATTAGTATCTGCAGTTATCTTTAGTCTTTCCTTCTTTCTTTTGCTTTTGGTGAATATCGTTCTTTCTCAAACTTCTTGAGATAGGAACTTTGATTACTGATTTCAGTTCTTTCCTCTTTAGTAATATATCATTTAGTGCTGTGAATTTTCTTCTCAGTGCTGCTTTATCTGGATCTCATATATATCCTGTCTTTGTTGGGAGGAGAGTTTTATTCATGCCAATTAGACTTTGTTGGTTTATGATGTTTATGAGTTCTTCTATATCCTTGATGATTATGCCTAGTAGTTCTATCAGTTGCTGAGTTTGGATGTCGAAGTCATCCTTACTCCTTCCTACCTTTTGCCCAGCCCATGCCATTGTACATAAGCCTGCAGCTAATCTCTATGGTCACAAATGTACCTGCAGCCAGCCCCAGGAACAACACCTATGCAAAGTGATGGATCCAGCCTCAACTGCTGCATACCCTGGTGCTTTGCTGTTGGACACATAGGCATTACTGGCAAACCCAACAGACCTCACAGCTACCACAGTTTACACCAGCACTTGTCACCAATCCTCAATGCTATGGACCCTAGCTGCCTGAGTCAATGAGACACCATGTACCAGCAGACCAAGACCACCACATGCTCCTGCACTTGGCACCCTGTGCAACTAGAGCCATTGCCACAGCATGCTCCAGAATACCTCACTCACACAGTTGAAAGTATTTCCTTACCAAAAACAGTCCATAAAACCTGAAAGATGTGACTGTTTCTTTAAATGTGCAGAACCTATACAAGGCCACAAGGATCATGAAAAATCATGAAAATACGACATTATCAAAAGAATACAATAAACTTCCAGTAATTAGCCTCAAAGAAATAGAGATCCACAAACTTCCTAAAAATGAATTCAAAATAATTTCTCCAAACAAACTCAGTGAGATATAAAATAACACAGACAAATAATTTAGTCAAGCCAGGAAAATGACACAAAAACACAATTAGAATTTTGTTAAAGAGATAGAACACATTTTTAAAAACCAGAAATTTTAGAGCTAAAGAATATAATGACAAAGAAAACAAAAGCAATAGAGAGCTTCAATAGCAGACTTAAACACAAGTAATAATCAGCCAACTCAAAAAACAAGTTACTTGAAATTATCCAGTCAGATAAGAAAAAAGAATGAGAAAGAATGAGGAAAACCTATGGGATTTATGGGGCACTATCAAGAAAACTAATGTTGACATTATGGTAGTCTAATTAAGAGAAGGTAGAGAGAAAGCAGCAGAAAGCTTGTCAAAAGAAGTAATGACTGGAAACTTCCTAAATCTAAGGAGAGATATGGACATCTAGATACATGAAGCTCAAAAGTCCCCAAACATATTCAACTTAAAGAAGACTTCACTAAGACACATTATAATCAAAGCATCGAAAATCAAATACACAGAAAGAACATTAAAATCAGAAAAAGAAAGGAGGATTTCATGTACAAGAAAAACTCCATTAGGCTCTAAACAGATTTTTTTTGTGGAAACCTTGTAGGACAAGAGACAGTGGGATATTACATTCAAAGTAATAAAAGAAAAAAGTACTGCAACCAAGAATACTTACCTAGCAACGCTGTCCTTCAAAAATGAAAGTGAGATAAAGACTTCCTCATACAAACAAAAGCCTAATCACCACTAGACTTACCTCATCAAACATCCTAAAGAGAATTCTTCAAGTTGAAATGAAAGGGCACTATTTATGCAGGGCAGGGCCAAGATGGCTGACTAGAAGCAGCCTAGATCAGAGACTCCCATCAAAAAGAACCATAACAGCATGCAAATCGTGCAGCAACAACCAAGGTATCCAGGTTCTGTCATCAGAACTGACTACGTAGTTGGTGTAACACATGGAGTGGAAGAAAGAGCAGTGTGGTGCAGTGGCCCACCTGACAGCCACATGGGGTAGGAGAATCCCAACCCCCTAGCCAAGGGAAGCAGTGAGTGAGCAGGCTACCCAACCTGGGAAAACATGCATTTTCCCTGGAACTGTGCAACCCATGAATTGGAAGATCCCACTTAAGGGCCCATTCCACCGGGTCCTAGGGTCCCAACCACAGAGCCTTGTGGATTCTCAACAGCCACTAGGTTAGAATCTGCTTAAGCCTGCCAAGCTCCTGGGGGGAGGGGCAACCAGTTGTGGTTGTTTGCTGTCTAAGCCATTTGAGCTCCTTAGGGGAGGGGCAACAGCCAACACTGGGACTAACAGCTGCCTAACACACTAAGCTCCTAGGGCGGTGGAAGGGCAGCAGCCATCTCTATAGCTCCAGGCTGCACTTTTTCCCAGCTGGAGCCAGGGAGGCTGGATAGCTTGGTCTCAAGACGTATCCCCCACAGCCCAACACACCAGCTGTGGCAGACTGTGCACAGAGTGCCTCTTCAGGCCTGACCCTGACCCATCCCTCCTCACTGGGTGTGGCCTCCCTGCAGGAACTCAAACAACTCTAGCCGGGGGCTCAGGGACAGAATTCTGATATCCTGGGCCTGAGCCCCTAGGAAGAAGGGTGGCTGCAGTCTCCATGAACAAGCAGACTTAGACTTTCCTCCTGCTAGTTCTGAGGAATCCAGGCAGCCCAGACGAGTGGGTTTTCCCCCAGCAAAGCATACCACCTCCACCAAGGGACAAAGTGCTTTGTTAAATGGGTCCTGCTCCCTGTGCCACTGAACTGGGTGAGACCCTCCAATGGGGGTTGTCATACACCCTATACAGGAGCATTCCTGCTGGCATCAGCTCAGTGCCCATCAAGGTCAGAGATCTAAGAGGAAGGAGCAGGCACCCATCTTTGCTGTTCTCCAGCCTCCTCAAGTAACATCTCGAGGCACAGGAATGAACCAAATGAATAGGGCCTGAAGTGATCTCCCAGCAAACCACAGCAGCCCTACAGAAGAAGGACCTGACCATTGCAAGAAAAACAAACAGAAAGCAACAATAGCATCAACAAAACAAAAAGTCCCCACAAAAACCCCATCCAAGGGTTGGCAGCCTCAAAGGTCGATACTAGACAAACTCATGAAGATGAGAAAGAATTAACAAAAAATTCCTGAAAACCCAAAAGACCAGAGTGCCTCTTCTCCTCCAAATGATTCCAACACCTCTCCAGCAAGCATGCAGAACTGGACAGAGGATGAGATGGATGAATTGACAGAAGTAGGCTCAAAAGGTGGCAATAACAAAGTCTGCTGAGCTAAGGGAGGATGTTCCAACCCAATGCAAAGAAGCTAAGAGCCTTGTTAAAAGGTTATATGAGATGCTAACTAGAATAATCAGTTTAGAGTGGAACACAAGTGACCTGATGGAGTTGAAAAACAGCATGAGAACTTTGTGAATCATACACAAGTATCAATAGCTGAATGGACTAAGCAGAAAAAAAGGATATCAGAATTTAAGACCATCTTGCCGAAATAAGGCATGCAGACAAGATTAGAGAAAAAGAAATGAAAAGTAATGAACAAAACCTCCAAGAAATATGGAACTATATAAAAAGACTGAACATACAATTGATTGGAGTACCTGAAAGAGACAGAGAGAATGGAATGAATTTGGAAAACACACTTCATGATATTATCCAGGAGAACTTCTCCAACCTAGCAACACAAGCCAACATTCAAATTCAGGAAATACAGAGAACACCACTAAGATACCTCATGAGGAGACCAACCCCAAGACACATAATCATGAGATTCTCCAAGGTCAAAATGAAGAAAAAAATGATAAGGACACCAGAAGGGACAGGTATTCTACAAAGGGAAGCCCATCAGACTAACAGCAGACCTCTCAGCAGAAACCCTACAAGCCAGAAGAGAGTGGGGCCCAATATTCAACATTCTTAAAGAAAAGAATTTTCAACCCATAATTTCATATCCAGCCAAACTAATCTTCATAAGCAAATGAGAAATAAAATACTTTCCAAACAAGCAAATACTGAGGGATTTTGTCACCATCAGGCCTGCCTTGCAAGAGCTCCTGAAGGAAGCACTAAACATGGAAAGGAATAACTGGTACCAGCCTCTGCAAAAACATACTAAAATGTAAAGACCAATGACAATATGAAGAAACTGCATCAACTAGTGTGCAAAATAACCAGATAGCATCATGATGACAGGTTCAAATTCACACATAACAATACTAACCTTAAACATAAATGGGCTAAATACCCCAATTAGAAAACACAGACTGGCAAATTGAATAGAGTCAAGACCCTTCAGTGTGCTGTATTCAAGAGACCCACCTCACTTGCAAAGACACACATAGACTCAAAATAAAAGGACGGAGGAAAATTTATCAAGCAACTGGAAAGAAAAAAAAAAGCAGGGACTGAAATCCTAGTCTCTGACAAAACAGACTTTAAACCAACAAAGATCAAAAAAGACAAAGAAGAGCATTACATAATGGTAAAGAGATAAATTCAACAAGGAGAGCTAGCTATCCTAAATATAGATGCACCCAATACAGGAGCACCCAGATTCATAAACACCCCATTGTCAATATTAGACAGAACAACAAGACAGAAAATTAACCAGGATATTCAGGACTTGAACTCAGCTCTGTATCAAGTGTACCTAATAGACATCTACAGAGCATTCCACCCCAAATCAACAGAATATACATTCTTCTCAGTGCCACATGGCACTTATTCTAAAATCAACCACATATAAAACATTCCTCAACAAATGCAAAATAACAGAAATAATAACAAACAGTCTCTCAGACCACAGTGCAATCAAATTAGAACTCCGGATTAAGAAACTCACTCAAAACCACACAACTACATGGACATTGAACAACTTGCTCCTGAATGACCCCTGGGTAAATAATAAAATTAAGGCAGAAATCAAGAAGTTCTTTGAAACCAATGAGAACAAAGAGACAATGTACTAGAATCTCTGGGACACAGCTAAAGCAGTGTTAAGAGGGAAATTTATAGCACTAAATGCCCACATTAGAAAGCTAGAAAAATCTCAAATTGACACACTAACATCACCATTAAAAGAGCTAGAGAAGTAGCTAAGCATGGTGGCTCATGCCTGTAATCCCAGCACTTTGGGAGGCTGAGGTAGGGGGATCAAATGAGGTCAGGAGTTCGAGACAAGCCTGACCAACACAGTGAAACCCATCTCTACCAAAAATACAAAAATTAGCTGGGCATGGTGGCAGGCACCTCTAATCCCAGCTACTCAAGAGGCTGAGGCAGGAGAATCGCTTGAACCTGGGAGGCGGAGGTTGCAGTGAGCTGAGATTGCACCATTGCACTCCAGCCTGGACAACAGAGCAAGACTCCATCAAAAAAAAAAAAAAAGGCCAGGTGCGGTAGCTCGTGCCTGTAATCCCAGCATTTTGGGAGGCCGAGGCAGGCGGATCATGAAGTCAGGAGTTCAAGACAGCCTGGCCAATATGGCGACACCCCATCTCTACAAAAAATACAAAAATTAGCCAGGCGTGGTGGTGCACGCCTGTATTCACAGGTACTCGGGAGGCTAAGGCAGAAGAACTGCTGGACCTCGGGAGGCAGAGGTTGAAGTGTGCCGAGATGGTGTCACTGCACTCTAGCCTGGGTGACAGAGTGAGACTCTGTCTCAGAAAAAAAAAAAAAAGAAAGAAAGAAAGAAATAAGATCTACTGATAGGTCAGTAGGGCAGTAAGGTGGCTGTAATTTACAATAATCTATTGTAGATTTCAAATGTCTAGAAGGGAATTCAAATGGTTCTAGCATAGAGAAAAGACAAATATTTAAGGTGATGGATATTCCACGTACACTGATTCACTGATTTGATCTTGTTGTCAGGGCAACAAGAGCTAAACTCCGTCTCCAAAAAACAACAACAACAACAAGAGCTAGAGAAGCAAGACCAAAAAAATCCAAAATCTAGCAGAAGATAAGAACTAACTCAGATCAGAGCACAACTGGAGATGGAAACACAAAAAACCCTTCAAAAAAAATAAATGATTCAAGGAGCTGGTTTTTTTGAAAAGATTAACAAAATAGATAGACTGCTAGCTAGACTAACAAGGAAGGAAAGAGAGAAAAATCAAATAGACACGATAAAAATGATAAAGGGACCTTTATCACCACTGATCACACAGAAATACAAACTACCATCAGAGAATACTATAAACACCTCTATGCAAATAAACTAGAAAATCTAGAAAAAAATGGATAAATTCCTGGACACATACACCCTCCCAAGGCTAAAACATGAAGAAGTTGAATCCCTAAATAGACCAATAACAAGTTCTGAAATTGAGGCAGTAATTAATAGCCTATTAACAAAAAAAGCCCAGGACCAGATGGATTCACAGCCGAGTTCTACCAGAGATACAAAGAGGAGCTGGTACCATTCTGTCTGAAACTATTCCAAACAATCAAAAAGGTGGGACTCCTCTTTAACTCATTTTATGAGGCCAGCATCATCTTGATACCAAAACCCAGGAGAGACGTAACAAAAAGCAAAACTTCAGATCAATATCCCTAATGAATATCAATGCAAAAATCTTCAATAAAATACTGGCAAACAGAATCTGAAAGCACATCAAAAAGCTTATCCACCAAGATCAAGTTGGCTTCATCCCTGTGATACAAGGCTGGTTCGACATACGCAATTTAATAAATGTAATCCGTCACATAAATAGAATCAATGACAAAAACTGCATGATCATCTCAAAAGATGCAGAAAAGGCCTTTGATAAAATTCAACATTCCTTCATGTTAAAAAATCACAATAAACTAGGTATTGATGGAACATATTTCAAAATAATAAGAGCTATTTACAACAAACCCACAGCCAATATCACACTGAATGGGCAAAAGCTGAAAGTATTCCCTTTGAAAACCAGCACAGGACAAGGATGTCCTCTCTCACCACTCCTATTCGACATAGTATTGGAAGTTTTGGCCAGGACCATCAGTCAAGAGAGAGCAATAAAGTGTATTCAAATAGGAAGACAGGAAGTCAAATTGTCTGTTTGCAGACAACATGATTCTATATTTAAAAAACCTGAACATCTCAGCCCAAAAACTCCATAAGGTGATATGCAACTTCAGTAAAGTCTCAGGTACAAAATCAATGTGCAAAAATCACAAGCATTCCTTTTTTTTTTTTTTTTTTTTTTTTTTTTTGAGACGGAGTCTCGCTCTGTCGCCCAGGCTGGAGTGCAGTGGCCGGATCTCAGCTCTCTGCAAGCTCCGCCTCCCGGGTTTACGCCATTCTCCTGCCTCAGCCTCCCGAGTAGCTGGGACTACAGGCGCCCGCCACCTCGCCCAGCTAGTTTTTTTTTTTTTGTATTTTTTAGTAGAGACAGGGTTTCACCGGGTTAGCCAGGATGGTCTCGATCTCCTGACCTTGTGATCCGCCTGTCTCGGCCTCTCAAAGTGCTGGGATTACAGGCTTGAGCCACCGCGCCCGGCCACAAGGATTCCTATACACCAACAATAGACAAGTAGAGAGCCAAATTATGAATGAACTCCCATTCACAATTGTTACAAAGAGAATAAGAGAATAAACTACCTAGGTATACAGATATCAAGGGATGTGAAGGACCCTTTCCAGGATAACTATAAACCACTGATTAAAGAAATAAGAGAGGACACAAAAAATGGAAAAATATTCCATGCTCATGGATAGGAAGAATCAATGTTGTGAAAATGGTTATACTGCTTACAGTAATTTACAGATTCAATGCTATTCTGATCAAACTACCATTGACATTCTTCACAGAATTAGATAAAACTACTTTAAATTTCATATGGAATCAAAAAAGAGACTGTATAGCTGAGAAAATCCCAAGCAAAGAGAACAAAGTTGGAAGCATCACACTACCTAATGTCAAATTATACTACAAGGCTATAGTAACCAAAACAACATGGTACTGGTGAGAGGTGACAATGTGCTAGCAGCCCTCGTTTGCTCTCAGTGCCTCCTCGGCCTTGGCATCTGCTCTGGCCATGCTCAAGGAGCCCTTCAGCCCAACGCTGTGCTGTGGGGGCCCCTCTCAGGGGCTGGCCGAGGCCAGAGCTAGCTCCCTCTGCTTGCAGGGAGGTATGTAGGGAGAGGTGCAAGCGGGAGCCAGGGCTGTGCACGGCACTCATGGGCTCCGTGGGCCCACACTCGGTGCAGCCAGCTGGTGCCTGCTGGACTTGATTGGAGGCTGGGTCCCCTGCATGGACTACTGTTCCCTCTTCACAGGGTCATTGTCCATGGTGGCAGGTCTCCATCTCTTTCTCGCTTCCCCTTTTTTCCTCTTGGTTGTCTGGGATGAGCTCCTTCTGGGTTGTCTGAGTGCCCAGGCTAGGTGCCACAAAGTGCCCCAGTGAGTGCCAGTGAGAGGTGAAACCGGCTGGGCTTCAGGGAGGGGTGGGGAGTTGGACAACTTTTCTGTCTAGCTAAAGGATTGTAAATGTGCCAATCAGCACTCTGTGTCTAGCTAAAGGTTTGTAATTGCACCAATCAGCACTCTGTCAAAACAGACCAATCAGTTCTCTGTAAAATGGACCAATCAGCTCTCTGTAAAATGGAACAATCAGCAGGATGTGGGTGGGGCTAGATAAGGGGATAAAAGCAGACTACCCGAGCCAGCAGTGGCAATCCGCTGGGGTCCCCTTCTGCACTGTAGAAGCTTTGTTCTTTTGCTCTTCTCAATAAATCTTGTTGCTGCTCACTCTTTGGGTCTGCACCACCTTTATGAGCTGTAACACTCACCACGAAGGCCTGCAGCTTCACTCCTGAAGTCAGCGAGACCAAGAACCCACTGGGAGGAGCAAACAACTCTGGAGGCGCTGCCTTTATGAACAGTAACACTCACCACAAAGGTCTGTAGCTTCACTCCTGAAGTCAGCGAGACCATGAACCTACCAGAAGGAAGAAACTCCGAACATGTCCGAACATCAAAAGGAACAAACTCCAGACACACCATCTTTAAGAACTGTAACACTCACCGTGAGGGTCCGTGGCTTCATTCTTGAAGTCAGCAAGACCAAGAACCCACCAATATCGGACACACTGGTACCAAAACAGACATATAGGCCAGTGGAAAAGAACAGAGACCTCAAAAATAATACCACACATCTATGACCATCTGATCTTCATCTAACCAGCCATAAATAAGCAATGAGAAAAGGATTCCCTATTTAATACATGGTGCTGGGAAAACTGGCTAGCCATATGCAGAAGATAAAAACTGGACCCCTTTCTTCCACCTTATACAAATTAACTCAAGATGGATTAAAGACTTAAATGTAAAACGCAAAACCATAAAAACCCTAGAAGAAAACCTAGGCAATACTTTTCAGGATATTGGCATGGGCAAAGACTTCATGATGAAAACGCCAAAAGCAATTGCAACAAAAGCCAAAATTGACAAATGGGATCTAATTAAACTAAAGAGTTTCTGCACAGTAAAAGAAACTATCATCAGAGTGAACAGGCAACTTACAGAATGGGAAAAAAAATTTGTAATCTACCTATCTGACAAAAGTCTTAATATCCAGAATCCACAAGGAACTTAAACAAATTTACAAGAAAAAAAACCAGACAACCCCATCAAAAAGTGGGCAAAGGACATAAACAAACACTTCTTGAAAGAAGACATTTATGTGGCCAAACAAAGATATTTAAAAGAGCTCAACACTGATTATTAGAGAAATGCAAATCAAAACCACAATGAGATACCATCTCATGCCAGTTAGAATGGTGATTATTAAAAAGTCAAGAAACAATAGTTGCTGGCAAGGCTGTGGAGAAATAGGAATGCTTTTACACTGTTGGTAGGAATGTAAACTAGTTCAACCATTGTGGAAGACAGTGTGGCAATTCCTCAAGGATCTAGAGCCAGAAATATTCAACCCAGCAATCCCATTACTGGGTATATACCCAAAGGAATATAAATTATTCTACTATAAAGATACATGCACACATATGTTTATTGGAGCACTATTTACAATAGCAAAGGCATGGAACCAACCAAAATGCCCATCAATGCTAGACTGGATAAAGAAAATGTGGTACATATACCCCATAGAATACTATGCAGCCATAAAAAGGAATGAGATAATGTCCTTTGCAGGGACATGGATGAAGCTGGAAGCCATCATCCTCAGCAGATTAACAGTGTTGGGGTTAAATCAGGCTGGTGGGAAAAATATTAGAGATACTTATAGAAATAGACACAAATCTTCTTGGAAGGCCTAGAAGTTTACATAACTTCAGTTATAACTTCGGTTAGAAGTTTGCATAACTTCCACCTTCAGCTGAAGGTGGCCTGATCCCTTTACCTTTAGTTAAACAAATTAAAATAGTAATAAAGAAAGGCGGAGTAGTTTACCTAGCTAGCTTGTTTACTCATATCATCTTAAGACTAACCTTTGATGTACCTCCAGTGCTTAAGTGCTTTTAATTGGGAAGTCCACAATGTCAATTGCCCTCCAATGGTGTTGACTCAAGTTTTTGTCAGTTAATCCTACTGAATAAATGTGAGTGAGTCACAGCTGTTTACAGGACTCAGCAGGAAGCCTGTAAGCAGCTGGGACCCTCAGCTGTACTGGCAGAGCAGAATATCTGTGTGTCAGTTTATGTTTATTCATCCTTTGCCAAATCAGGGGTTTACAGAAATAGACCCCCCACAGCTAGTGCCCCCGCGAAAGGAGCGCTGCCCCAACACAGGAACAGAAAACCAAATACTGCATGTTCTCACTTATAAGTAGGAGTTGAACAATGAGAATATATGGACACAGGGAGGGGAACAACACACACCAGGGCCAGTCGGGAAGTGGGGGTTGAGGGGAGGGAGAGCATTAGGACAAATAGCTAATGCATGTGGCGGCTTAAAACCTAGATGATGGGCTGATAGCTGCAGCAAACCACCATGGCACACATATACCTATGTAACAAACCTACACATTGTGCACTTGTATCCCAGAACGTCAAGTAAAACGAAAACAACAACAACAACAACAACAAAGAAAGGACACTAATTAATAACATGAAAACACATGAAAGTATAAAATTTGCTGGTAACCATGGACATGTAGTCAAATTCATAATATTCATGCTGTAATTATAGTTGGTAAAACAGAAGTCTATTTTAAAAGTTAAAAGGCAAAAGCAATAAAAATAACTGCAACGGCAAAAATTTGTAAACGCATATACAACATAAAAAGATGTAAATTTTATCATCAAAAACATTTAAATATGAGAGAGGAAGCAAAAGTGCCAAGCTTTTATGTGGTAGAAGTTATTATCATCTCAAAATAAAATGCTGTAACTATATGTTGTATATATGCCTCATGGTAACCACAAGGCAAAAATCTATAGTAGATACACAAAAGATAAAGAGAAAAGAATCAAGGCATGCAGAAAATCATCAAATCACAAAGGGAGACAGCAAGAAAGGAAGAAAGAAAAAAAACCTGTAAACCGGAAAACAAAATTTACAAAAGTAGTTAACAAAGTGGCAATCCTAAATACCTATCAGATTACTTTAAATGTATATGAACTATATTATCCAAAGAAAAGACATAGAGTGACTGAATGTATTCAAATGCACATGCACTGTATCCTGCCTATAGGATACTCAGTTCAGCTTTAAAGAAAACATAGACTGAAAGTGAAAGGATGGAAAAAGATATACCACACAAGCGGAAACCAAAAGACAGCAGCAATAGCTATACTTATATCAGATAAGATAGACTTGAAGTCAAAAACTGTCACAAAAGGCAATGAAGATAATTATATGATAAATATGGCAATTTACCAAGAGAAAAAGCAATAATTAATACATAGGCACCCTAGGTCAGAGCTCCTAAATACATAAAGCAATTATTAAGTAATCTGAAGGAAGAAAGTCAGCAGTACAATACTTCCAGGGGACTTCAATATTTTTCTTTCAATAACAGATAAGTTATTCAGACACAAAGACAATAAAAGGACTATGGATTTTAGGCCAAATGAACCTAACAGGCATATACAGAATATTGCATCCCACAGCAACAGAAAACACATTCTTCTCAAATGCATATGAAACATTCTCTAGGATAGATCATATGTAAAGCAAGAAAACAAGTGTTAATAAATGTTAAAAGATTAAAATCATATCAAGCATCTTTTATGACCACAATGGTAAGGAGCCAGAAATCAATGACAGGAAATAAATTGTAAAAATCACAAATATGTGGAAATTAAATATCACTTTCTTGAACAACCAATAGTCAAAGAAGAAAGCAAATGGGAAATAAAAATGTATCTTGTGACAAATGAAGGTGGAAACATAATATCTAAAAACTTACTAAATAAATCAAAAGTAGTTCTAAGAAGGATTATGGTGGTAAATGTCTACATTAAAAAAAGAAAGATCTCAAATAACAACTTTTAAATTTTACTTTATTTTAAGTTTTGGGGTATATGTGCAGGATGTGCGGTTTGTTACATAAGTAAATGTTTGCCATGGTGGCTTGTTGCACCTATTAACCCATCACCTAGGATTAAGCCCAGCATGCATTAGCTATTTTTCTTGATGCTATCCCTGCCCCCGCCCTCATCCCTGACAGGACCCAGATGTGTTTTGTTCTCTTCTCTGTGTCCATGTTTTCTCATTGTTCAGCTCCCACTTATGAGTGAAAACATTTGGTTTTCTGTTCCTGTGTTAGTTTGCTGAGGATAATGACTTCCAACTCTATCCATGTCCCTGCAAAGGACATTATTTTGTTCCTTTTTATGGCTGCATGGTATTCCTTGGTGTATATGTACCACATTTTCTTCATCAAGTCTATCATTGATGAGCATTTGGGTTGGTTCCATGTCTTTGCTATGGTGAATAGTGCTGCAAAGAACAAACATATGCATGTGTCTTTATAACAGAATGATTTATATTCCTTTGGGTCTTTACCCAGTAATGGGATAGCTGAGTCAAATGGCATTTCTGGTTCTAGGTCTTTGAGGAATCACTACACTGTCTTCCACAATGGTTGAACTAATTTACATTCCCACCAACAGTATAAAAGCATTCCTATCCCTCCACAGCCTTGCCAACATCTGTTGTTTCCTGACTTTTTAATAATTGCCATTCTGACTGGCATGAGATGGTATCTCATTGTGGTTTTGATTTACATTTCTCTAATTATTAGTGATGTTGGGCTTTTTTTTCATATGTTTGTTGGCTGCATAAGTGTCTTCTTTTGAGAAGTGTCTGTTCATGTCCTTTGCCCACTTCTTAATGGGGTGGTTCATTTTTTTCTTGTAAATTTGCTTAAGTTCCTTGTAGACTTTGGATATTAAACCCATATTAATATTATCCATATTAGTCAGATGAATAAGTTGCAAATAACAACTTAATGTTACACCTCAAGGAACCAGAAAAGGAAAAACAAATTAAGCCCAAAGTGTGCTTTAATAAAAGGAAATAACAAATATCAGAGCTGAAATGAATTTAAAAAAATAGAAAAAAATAGACCAACAAATTGAGAGATTTTTTGAGTAAAAATTAACCAAATTGGCTAACCCTTAGACTAAGAAAATAAAAGAGAAGACATAAGTAAATAAAATCCAAACTAAAAGAGAATACATTACACCTGATACCACAGAAATACAAAGAGACTACCGTGAAAAATTATACACCAGTAATTGAATAACCTGGAATAAATGGATAAATTCCTAGAAACATAGGTGTTATATTTTTTACGTATGTCTAACATAAAAATAAAATCTGAACAGACCAATAAGGAGTTTGGAATTTGAATCAGTAATAAACTATCTTCCATGAAAGAAAGACCCAGGAAAAAATGGATCGTGAATTTTACCAAACATTTAAGAATAATTAATGCCAATCTTTTCAAATTCTTTCAAAACATTCAAGAGAAAGCAACACTTTGAAAATTATTCTGTGAAGTCAGCATTACCATGATATCAAGGATGGACAAATACACTACAAGAAAAAATTACAGACGAATACCCTGATAAATACAGATGCAAAAATTTTCAATAAAATACTAGTAAACAAATTCAACAACATATTATACATGATGATCAAGTGCGATTTATCCCTCTGATGTAAAGGTGGTTCAACATATGGAAACAATAAATATGATACACCACATTAACAGAATGTAGGATTTAAATCACATGATCACCTCAATAAATGCTGGATAAGTATCTGACAACATTCAACATCCCTTCAGGATAAAACTCTCAAAAAATTATGTATCAAAAAATATACCTCAACATAACGAAGGTCATGTATGACAAGCCCACAGCTAGCATCATATTCAGTAGTGAAAGGCTGAAATATTTTTCTCTAAAATCAGCAACAAGACAAGGATGCACACTCTCACCATTTCTAATCAACATAATACTGGAAGCCCTAGCCAAATAAATTAGTCATGAAAGAAAAATAAAAGCCATCCAAATCAGAAAGATGCAACGTATCTGTATGCAGATAACGTTATCATATCTGTATGAAATCCTAAAGACTACATGCAAACACACACACACACACACATTAGAACTAATAAATGAATCAAATAAAGTTGCAGGATGCTAAATCAACATAGAAAAGTCAGTTGTACTTCTTTATATGAACAAAGGTATATGTGAAAATAAATTAAGAAAACAATCCCATTTATAATATTAAATAGCACCAAAAGAATAAAATACTTAAGAATAAATTTATCCAAGAAGGTAAAAAATCTATACATGAAAAATTATTTTAAAATGGATGTAAAAAATTGAAGAAGAAACAAATAAATATCCCTGTTCATGTATTGACAGATATAGATACCACCCAAAGCAAACTATAGACATAATAAAATTTGTCAAAATTACAATGATCTTTTTAGAAAAATTGAAAAAAGTCATAAAATTCTTATGAACCTCAAAAAAGTTCAAATAACTCAAGCAGTATTAGGCAAAGAAGACAAAGCTAGAAGCATCACTTTTACTGATTTCAAATTATATTACAAAGTTAAAGTGATCAAAACAGTATGGTACTGCCATACACACAGACCAATGGAACAAAATGGAAAGACAAGAAATAAATCAACATATATAGTCAATTAATTTTCCACTGGGCACCAAGAATACACAATGGGGAAAGAATAGTGTCTTTAATAAATGGTTTTGGAAAAACTGCATATGCACACGCAAAAGAATAATATTGGATGCTTACTTATACCATACACAAAATCAACTCAAAATGGATTAAAGACCTAAACAAAATACCTGAAACTATAAAACTCCTAGAGAAAAGCATAGGGAAAAAGCTCCTTGATGTTGGTCTTCTCAATTAATTTTAGATTTGACACCAAAAGCACAGGCAACAAAAGCAAAAATAAAAAATTGGGACTACTTCAAACTAAAAATCTGCACAGCAATGAATACAAAATGAAAAGACAGAATTGGGAGAAGCTATTTGCAAAACATGTATATTATAAGGGGTTAAGATCTAAAATATATAATTCACACAACTTAATAGCAACAAAAAGCACAAATAACTGGGTTTAAAAAATAGGCAAAAGTCCTGAATAGATATTTTCAAAAAGAAAATATGCAAATGGCCTATATATATTTGAAACATGTATTTGAAAAGGTGTTCAATATTAACCTTCAGCAAAATGCAAATCAAAACACAATGAAATATCTTCTCACACCTGAAAGTATGGCTACCACCAAAAAGACAAGTAGTAACAAGTGTTGGTTAGGGTGTGAAGGAAAGGGAACCATTGTACACTGTCGGTGGAAGATAAATTGGTATAGCTATAATAAAAACAATGTGGAGTTTCCTCCAAAATTTTAAAATAGAACTAACATATAGTTCAGCAATCTTTCTTCTAGGTATATTCACAAAATAAATGAAATCAGGATGACAAAGAGATATCTGCACTCCCATGTTCATTCAACATTATTCAAAATAGCCAAGATACAGAAATAACCTAAGTGCCCATCTATGGGTAAATAGATAAAGAAATTGTGTTACATATACACAGTGGAATATGACGCAGCCTTAAAAGAAAACAAGGAGATTCTCTCATTTACGACAACATGGATGAATCTGGATGATGCTATGCTAAGTGAAATAAAGAAGATAGAGAAAAATACTGCATAATCTCACTTATATGTAAGAAAAAAATGTTCAGTAGATAGAAAAAAATAGTAGACTGGAGCAAAGTGTGGGGGAAGTGGGAGATCTAGGTCAAAAGGTACAAAGTTGCAGCTACGTAGGATGAATTAAGTCTACAGCTATATAGCATGTGGACTATAGTTAGGGTATTGTATACTAAAAGTATGCTAAGAGAGTAGATTTTAGGTGCTTCTACCACACACACACACAAACACACACACACACACACACACAAAGCTATGTAAGGTAATAGACACGTTAGTCTGCTTGAATATAGTTATTATTTAACTACGTACTTGTATACCAAAACATCATGTTGTACATCTTAAATATATACAATAAAAATGCAAAAAAAGAAAAATATTCCACCCTCATTTGTTTTTATGGTATCAGATGAGAAACTCTCTGTCTTTTCTAAATGGTTTTCCACTATAAGAATAAATTCTTTCTCTCTAGTTCTTTAAAGGCTTTTCTGTTTTTAGTTTTTAAAATTTAATTAGCATGGATTTCCTTGGGCGTATCCTATTTGAGGTTTCTCAACTTCCTGAATCTGTGCTCTATATGTCTTTCACAAAATTTAGGAAGTTTTTTGCTATTGTTTCTTTGAATACTTGCTCAGTCCCTCTTTAATCCTCCTGTCCTTCTGGAACACCCACAATACACATGCTAGTTGTATTTTTACTGTCTCACAGTTATATATAGCTCTGGAGGAGTTTTTATTTTTCCAGGAACTGTGTGAAAATCAGATACATGGGAAAAGAGGAAAAATATCATACCTGATTTGATCTGGAGCCCCAAGAAGGCTTCCTACATGAGGGGAAATAAAATTTAGGTTGGTATGTATAGCGTAAGTAAGCATTACCCAGGTGAGAGGGGAAATGCGTTTCAGTTAGAGGTACTGCACATAAGAGGGTCTTGAGACATCAAAGAAAATACACATGTTTAAGGATTTGAAATAAGACCAAACAAGACCAAATAATTAGTTTTTAGAGTTTTGTGCTTAGGGCCGAGAGGAAGAGTGGTGAGAGATGAAAAAAAAAGGCCATATTCAGGATCTGAACTAATCTATTTAAATTTATGGTTAGCGTATTGAGGATTGGAAGAGAGTGAGAAACAAAGTAGAAAGCTGGCTAGGGTTTATTAGTCAAGGTTCTTCAGAGAAACAGATTCAATAGGATGTGTGTATACATGTGTGAGTGTGTATGTGTCTGTGTATGTGAAGGGTGTGTGTGTGTTTGTGTGTGTGTGTGAGAGAGAGAGAGAAATTAAGAATTACCCTTATGCGATTATTTTGGTGGCTAGCAAATCCTCAATACACAGAGGAGATGAGCAGATTGGAAATTCCAGCAAGAGGTGATACTGCAGTCTTGAATCCAAAGGCAGTCTAGAGGCAGAATTTCTTTCTCTTTGAAGGTTCCTCATTCTTTTCTCTTAAGGCCTTCAACTGATTAGAAAAGATCCATTCATATTACAGCGGGTAATCTGCTTCAGTCAAAGCTACTGATTTAAGTGTTAATCACATCTAAAAAATACCTTTGCAGCAATATCTATCCTGATGTTCAGCCAAACAACTGGGCACCATAGCCAAGTCAAGTTGACACATAATAATTAGATATCCAGGGGTACTATTGTAAAATAAATGTAAGACGTGGTAACTTGAAATTGAAGTGCTGACAATGAAGATGAAGAGAAGCTGTAAATAAATATTGGACTCAGAATGTATAAGAATTTGTAACACAGTGTAGGAGTGTAGAGAAGAAAAAAATAAATCACTATAAGTTTTCTGAATCAGTAAATTGATTCGGGCTGGGCACAGTGGCTCACACCTGTAATCCCAGTACTCTGGGAGGCCAAAGCAGGAGGATTGCTTAAGCCCAGGAGTTTAACCAGCCTGCTCAACATAAGGAGACCCTGTCTCTACAAAAAAATTTAAAAATTAGTCATGATGGCCCATGCCTGTGGTTCCAGTTACTCAGGAGGTTGAGATGGGAGGATCACTTGAGCCCAAATGCTCAAGGCTGCAGTAAGCCGAGACTGCACCACTGCACTCCAGCCTGGGCAACAAAGTGAGAATCTGTCTCAAAAATAATAATAATAATACATTGATTCAATGATGGTGCATATTACAGCAGGACAGCAAGTTAGGAGCCAAAGAGAGGATGAGGAAAGAGAAACAAATGTGGTAGTCATTGGCATATAGAGGAAGATTAAGATTATTTGGGATGGAACGGTCCACTTCCCTTAAGTATCCTTAGCAGGCTGTGGACCTAACTATGAACAAATCACTCCAAGAGTTTGTTCCACTCAATCCTTAACGAGTTCAGGAACACTGATGATCCCTGCAGAGGAAGTCACCTCTTTTGGCCTGATGGAGGATTCCACAGGTAACTCAGGGGCATCTCCCCTTTACTTTTCTAGAGACTTCACATATCCAAGGCCAAATTCAGAGGTCAAGAACACAGTTTAGAATTTTATGGGTCCACAAAGCCCATCCCCAACAGATAAACTTACTGCAAGAAAAATGATCCTAGCAATTTTATTTTCTGGTTCCACTTTGTCATTTCCTCACAGAATGTAATTAGTCATAACTCTAGTTATCACACACATTTCAGGATAAGCTGCTGTTGAAAATGGACACAGTCTTAATGATTTTAAAGTATAGTAACCTCAACTTACAGCAAATAACTACTTTTGAAAAATAAATGTGAATAACATTTTTTTTTAATTTTTAGCATATTAAGTATTCTGTCATGTGAAACATTTTGTTTTTGTTAATTATACATTTAACTTAATTTTATTAAAGGTAACTAACTATGGACCTCTGATTTACTACTTAGTGTCTGAAAATCCACTAGCTGCATATACTAAAAAGCTCTGTACTAGTTAACTATATATAAACATATATTTCAATGACAGGCACTCAATTTCCTTTTATTATTATATCTATGGGATATCATTATATTAAATTCTACAAAAAAATAGTCATCATTAAGATAATATTTTTCTACCAAGCTCTCTCTTCAGAGCCCCCTTAATCTCCTTGTTCCTGAGGCTGTAGATCAGGGGGTTCAACATGGGAATCACCACCGTGTAGAACACAGACACCACCTTGTTCTGGTCAGTTGAATAGCTGGACTTGGGCATCACATAAATGAATGTAATGGTCCCATAGAACAGAGTGACTGCAGTGAGGTGGGAGGTGCAGGTGGAGAAGGCCTTGTGGCGCCCCTCAGTGGAGCGCATCTTCATGATGGTGATGAGGATATAGATGTAGGAGATGGCTATGACACACATAGTGACCACAATGATGGAGCCAGAAGAAAATGAGAGAACAACTGTGGAGACACTGATATCAGAACAAGAGAGTTCAAGTAAAGGAGCAAAATCACAGAAAAAATGATTTACTTGATTTGGTCCACAGAAGAGTAAAAAATAGAAGGAAGTAGTATAGGAGACAGCAATGAGAAAACCAGCCATGTAAGCTACTAAGAGTAGCTGGACACTGACTTGTGTGGACATTTTGGTTGAATAAAGCAGAGAACTGCAAATTGCCACAAAGCGGTCATAGGCCATGGCAGCCAAAAGGAAGCATTCGACTGTCGCAAAGAAAGCCGCTGAACCAAGCTGGATGGCACATCCAAGGTAGGAGATTGTATTTCTCTCCACCAGGAAGTTTACAAGCATGTTGGGTGTGACAGAAGATGAATAGGCCATGTCAGCAAAAGCCAAGTGACTCAGAAAAAAATACATAGGATGATGCAGCTGAGAAGAGATTCTGATAAGAATAATTATGCCGAGATTGCCAGATGTGGTTACCAGGTAGATGCATAGGATGATCATGAAGAGGATGACTCGAAGGATTGGATCATCTGTTAAGCCCAATAGGATGAATCCTGTCAGAGCAGTGCGGTTCCCGTCCTTCAGGGAATCCATGAGATGGAGTAGCTGCTGACTAAATGAACCCATGATGAGGACAGCACATTAAAATGTTATAAATTTGATGGCTTCATCTTCATTAATATATACATGAAGGTTAATATGAACAGATGTATCACTCAAGGAAAGTTTAGACTTTTTTTTTTTACCTTAGGGTTTCATTGTTTATATATTTGTGGGTAATGAGTCTTTCTGTATTTTAAAATCTGTTTTAGAAGAAACACCAAAAAATTGCTTCAAATAATGTGTATACTTTTCAATTTGTATTTTTAATGAAATATACTTAAAGTTGCTTTAAAGAGAAAGATTTTAAAACATAAGACTTACAAGAATAATAAAAGGTATGGTACATATAACAAAAATGATTAAAATATATTAATGTAAGATTAATGAAAACTTAAATATTAGCTAACATTTACTGAATGCCTATCAAAATACTGGCTCAGGGTTAAGAATTGTATCTATATGTATATAATATATAACATATATTATTGTATTATATACATTATATATACAGACGTATCTATTTTAATTTCCATAAAATAATATTAAGCACTTTTATTATTACCATTTTATAGATAGGGAAGCTAAGTTTGAAAATGTTAAGTAACTTTCCTAAGGTTACATAGCAAGTGGTAGAATCCAGATCTGAATCCCACGTAGTTTGAATCCAGTCAATTTCCATAATAACTATGTTATTAATGTAATTTGTATAAAATTGTACAATGTAATTCGTATAAAATTGTATAACCATTACATTTATAGCATGGTTGGAAAATATTTACCAGGAAATCTAGTACACTTGAAAATCAGTAGATAACAGATTAACATTTCAGTTCTCTGAAATGTACAACTGATGTATAAAAGAGATGCCTAGCTAGTTACATAGTTTATAATGTTTACCACTTAAACAACACTAGTTTTTTAAAAGAGACATACGATTTTCTTCATAGGACAAGGAAGAAATAGGAATTTCAAGTTGTGTTTATGAATGAAGTCACCTAGTATACATTGATTAACTACTTTTATTATTTCCAGTTAAAATATTATTATATCAAGTAGGTTGAAATATCAATTTAACCACTATGCAAAATGTTGTATGATTAATATTCAGAACATAATTAAGATATTTAGTCAAACCAAATCATTTCCTAATATAACAGTGTTAACAAATTGAAGTATTATAGAATCAAATCATATTATTTCGGACATAATATACAGAAGAACAAAGTTTCAGCCTAGAAATATAAGAAGTTTACCAAGGACACTCTGCTGATGGCCAGCTTGACCCTCATCTCCAAGCTGTCTGGTCTTACAGCCTTATCTTTCTCTGAAGTGTCTAGTTGGGCCAGGCATGGTGGCTCACATCTGTAATCCCAACACTTTGGGAGGCTGAGGTGGACAGATCACTTGAGTCCAGAAATTTGAGACCAACCTGTGCAACATGGCAAAACCTCGCCTCTAAAAATTAGCTGGGCTTGGTGGTGTGCACCTGTAGTCTCAGTTACTTAGGAGGCTGAGGTGGGAGGATCACCAGAGCCTGGGAGGTCAAGGCTACAGTGGGCCATGATTGCACCACTACACTCTAGCCTTGGTGATAGAGGGAGACCCTGTCTCCAAAAAAAAACAGTCTTTGGCTGGGCATGGTGGCTTACACCTGTAATCCTAGCACTTTGGGACGCTGAGATGGGTGGATCACTTGAAGTCAAGAGTTCAAGGCCAGCCTGGCCAACATGGTGAAACCCCATCACTACTAAAAATACAAAAAGTATCTGGGCATAGTGGTGCATGCCTGTAATCCCAGCTACTCAGGAGGCTGAGGCAGGAGAATCACTTGAATCTGGGAGGCAGAGGTTGCAGTAAGCCAACATCACACCATTGTACTCCAGCCTGGGTGACAAAATGAGACTCACAGTTAGTTAATTTATATTAGCATTATGGCTGAGTGCCAAGTTTAGACAGCAGTAAAAGACCATGTGAGTATCTGTTCTTATGGGTGGGTAAATGAAGAGTCTTGGTAAACTGACTTATGCCTGTTAATTCACACTAAATTGACTGCAGAAACTTAATTTAATTCAGCTAAAGTTACTTGCTAGCTAATTGCAAGATTACATCTGTCTTGTTTCTTAATTGTGACTTGTGAGTACACACACAACTTTAGAGAATAAAATGTTCTCAAATGGAAAAAATGAAATTCATTACACCAGATTCGCCCACAAATCCAAAGTCTTACCTTGTGAAATAAAAATTTAATCATCTGGCCAGGTGCAGTGACTCAAGCCTGTAATCCCAGTGCTTTTGGAGGCGAAGGTGGGCAGACCATGAGATCAGGAGTTCGAGACCAGCCTGGCCAACATGGTGAAACCCCATCTCTAAAAATACAAAAACTAGCTGGGCTCAGTGGTGCACACCAGTACTCCCAGCAACTCGGGAGGCTGAGGCAGGAGAACTGCTTGAACCCGGGAAGCAGAGGTTGCAATGAGTGGAGATCGCGTCACTGCACTCCAGCCTGGGCGACAGGGTGAGACTCCGTCTCAAAACAAACAAACAAAAAATTTAATCATCTTACACTTATAAATGTAGATTCCTTGTCATTTTATAGTAGCCACCCTATATTGTTTTTTGCCTTTGGGGATAAATCTCTGAAGATTCTAGAGATTCAAATGTGAATTTGAAGCAGCAGGAATCATTATCACATTTCTCAAGTGAATATTGAGCAGTTCAACTCACAAAAACACACATAATCTTTAAGAGTTTGTCAATTCTCAGATGATCGATTTTTTTTCATTTTGTCTAGGGGGTGGTGCACTTTCATTTGATAATTAATGGGAGTATAATATAATGCATTATATCATAGTCAAATATTGGTTCTAAGTATACTTTGATACTTCAGGTTAAAGAATACTAAACTGCAAATATAAAACAGTAAACGGCTTCATTCATTCAACAAATATTCATTTTCTAAGTATTTTGTAGTGTTAGAGAACATTCAAATAAACACAATTAGGAACAACAAAGGAAATATTACTACTGACCCCACAGAAATACAAATAATCATCAGAGACTTCTATAAACACCTGTATGCCCACAAACTAGACAATCTGGAAAAAAATGGATAAATTCCTGGACACAAACATTCTCCTAAGACTGAATCAGGAAGAAATGGAATCTCTGAACAAATAGCGACCTCAAAATGAAAACAGCCAACCATGAAGCTCACAGTCAACATCATACAGATTGGGCAAAAGCTGGAAGCATTCCCCTTGAAAACTGGCACAAACAAGGATGCTCTCTCTCACCACTCCTATTCAACAGAGTATTGGAAGTCCCGGCAAGAGCAATGAAGCAAAAGAAAGAAATACAGGACATTAAAATAGGAAGAAAGGAAGTCAAACCATTTCTGTTTGCAGATGACATGATTCTGTACCTAGAAAACCCCAATGTCTCAACCCAAAAGCTCCTTAATCTGATAAATAACTTCAGCAGGGTCGCAGGATACAAAATCAACATACAAAAACCACTAGCATTCCTATACACTAACAACAGCCAAGCTGAGAGTCAAATCAGAAAGGCATTCCCATTCACAAAAAGCATAAAATACCTAGGAATATAGCTAACCAGGGAGGTGAAAGATTTCTACAATGAGAATTACAAAGCACTACTCAAAGAAGTCAGAGATGACACAAACAAATGCAAAAACATTGCATGCTCATGGATAGGAAAAAATCAGTATTATTAAATTGGCCATGCTGCCCAAAGCAATTTGTTATTCTTATTAAACTACCAATGATAGTCTTCCCAGAACTAGAAAAAAAATTAATTCATATATAATCAAACAAGAGCCCAAATAGTCAAGGCAATCCTAAGCAAAAAGAACAAAGCCAGAGGCATCACGTTATAATACTCAACTTTATACTACAGGACTACAGTAGCCAAAACAGCATGGAACTGGTACAAAAGTGACACATCAACCAATGGAACAGAATAGACAATCCACAAATAAGGCCACACACACAACCATCTGATCTTTGACAAAGCTAACAAAAACAAGCAATGGGGAAAGGACTGTCTATTCAATAAATGGTACTGGGATAACTGGCTAACAATATGCAGAAGATTGAAACTGGACCCCTTTCTTACACTACATTTAAAAAAACTCAAGATGAACTAAAGACTTACACGCAAAACTATAAAAACCCTGGAATATAACCTAGGCAATACCATTCTGGACATAGGAGCTGGCAGAGATTCATGATGGAAACACCAAAAGCAAATATAACAAGAGCAAAAATTGACAAATGGGATCCAATTAAACTAAAGAGCTTCTGCACAACAAAAGAAGAAACTATCAACAGAGTAAACAGACAACCTACAGAATGGGAGAAAATATTTGCAAACTATGCATCCAACAAAGGTCTAATATCCAGAATCTATAAGAAACTTACACAAACTTACAGGACAAAAACAAAAAGCCCACAAAAGCAAAGGACGTGAACAGACTATTTTCAAAAGAAGACATACAAGCATATGAAAAAAAAGCTCAATATCATTGATCATTAGAGAAATGCAAATCAAACCCACCATGAGATACCATCTCATACCAGTCAGGATGGCAATCATTAAGAAGTCAAAAAAAAACAGATGCTGGTGAGGTTGCAGAGAAAAGGGAACGCTTATACACTGTTGGTGGGAGTGTAAATTAGTTCAGCCATTGTGGAAAGCAGTGTGGTAATTCCTCAAAGAGGTAAAACAGAACTACCATTTGACCCAGAAATCTCTTTCCTGGGTATATACCTTGATATGGTTTGGCTGTGTCCCACCTAAATCTCATCCTGAATTGTAGCTCCCATAATCTCCATATGTCATGGGAGGGATCTTGTGGGAGGTCATTGAAACATGGGGCAGGTTTTTCCCATGAAGTTCTTGTGATAGTGAATAAGTCTCACTAGATCTGATCATTTTATAAAGGGCAGCTCCTCTGCACACACTCTCTTGCCTGCCACCATTAAGACATGCCTTTGCTCCTCCTTTGCCTTCTGCCATGACTAGGAGGCCTCCCCAGCCATGTGGAACTGTTAGTTTACTAATCTCACAGTTTTCTTTACAAATTACTCAGTCTTGGGTATGTCTTCAGAGCAGTATGAAAATGGACTAATACATACCCAAAGGAATATAAACTATTCTATCATAAAGACACATCCCCATGTGTATTTATTGCAGCACTATTCACAATAGCAAGGACATGGTGATACGGTTTGACTGTGTCCTCATCCAAATCACATCTTGAATTGTAGCTCCCATAATTCCGTTTTGTGGGAGGGTCCCAGTGGGAGAAAATTAAATCATGGGAGTGGTTTCCCCCATATTTTTCTCTTGGTAGTGAATAAGTCTCATAGGATATTATGGTTTTACAAGGGGTTTCCACTTTTGCTTGGCTGTCATTCTCTCTTGCCTGCCACCTTCTAAGATGTGACTTTGCTCCTCCTTTGCTTCCACCATGATTGTGAGGCCTCCCCAGCCATGTGGAATTACGAGTCAGTTAAACCTCTTTCCTGATTGAGACCATCCTGGCTAACACGGTGAAACCCCGTCTCTACTAAAAATACAAAAAATTAGCTGGGCCTGGTGGCAGGTGCCTGTAGTCCCAGCTTCTCAGGAGGCTGAGGCAGGAGAATTGTGTGAACGTGGGAGGCAGAGCTTGCAGTGAGTGGAGATCATGCCACTGCACTCCAGCCTGGGCAACAGAGCCAGACTCCGTTTCAAAAAAAAAAAAAAAAAAACCTCTTTCCTTTATAAATTACCCAGTCTCAGGTATGTCTTTCTTAGCAGTATGAGAACATGAGAACAGACTAATACACATGGAATCAACCTAAATGCCCATCAATGGTAGACTGGATAAAGCAAATGTGGTACATATACACCATGAAATACTATGCAGTTCTAAAAAAGAACAAGATCATGTCCTTTGCAGCAATATGGATGGAGCTGGAGGCCATTATCCTTAGCAAACTAACACAAGAACAGAAAACCAAATGTTGCATGTTCTCACTTATAAGCAGAAGCTAAATGATGAGAACACATGGATGCAAAAAAGGGGGACAATAGACACTGGGGGCTATCTTAAGGTGGAAGGAGGAAGAGAAGCAGAAAAAAAAACCTAAAGAAGAGACCTCAGAAACTGACCATGCTGGCATCCTGTTTCTGTAGAATTATAAGAAAATAAATGTCTATTGTTTAAGCCCCCAGTCTAAGTATTTTGTTATGGCAGCCCATGCTGACTGATACATTCATCAAAATTTAAAACATTTGTTCTTTAAGTGACAGCAAACAAACACAGAAACGGATATAATATTTGCAGTATATATATATATATCTCACTTAGGCCTTATGTTCAGAAAAGAGATCAGAAAATTACAAACGTTGGCTGACCATCTGTATTGCTTGTGTATTATAGTGACAGAGATGAGTAGTTATGACAGATTGTTTGGCCAATGAGCCCAAGATATTTCTCTCTGGCCTTTAAGATCTTGCCAACTCTTGAACAAGAATGTACAAAGAACTCTTATAAATAAATAAGAAGTAAAATAGCCCAATTTTAAAAATAGATAAAACATTTGAACAGGCATTATATACTTAATTAATTTTTTCCTGCTTGCCATCTGTAAACTACTTTTAAACCCATCTAGTTATTTTATCATTACAGTGACTGTATTTTTTCAGCTATAGAGTTTATCCTTTTTTATATAGTTTATGTTTCTCTGATTAGATTCTATGTTGGTTTGTTTATGCATTTTTAAGCCTTTGAACATATTATAATACATTCTTTGAAGTCGTTGTCGCCTAAATCCAACAATTATTTGGAGTCAGTCTCAATTGACCACCATTTTTCATTGACATAGCTTATACTTTACTGCTTCTTTGCGTTTTTTAGACACTTTGTTCAAAAATAGGACATTATAAATAATAATTATAGTGACTCTGAAATCTGTTATATTCTTCTAATGGTTGTTGGTTTTATGTTGTGGTAGATAGCTGTCTTCTCTATATTTATACCATAAAATATATAGTAAACTCCTTTCCATTTGTTTTGCAGCACATGATATATTTGTTCAATTTATCTGGCTTCCAGCTGCTGTTCTTTTAACCCAGTGCCTAGGGGAACTCTTCCATGATTGTGAATTTATCAATAATTTAATAACTTGGGCAGTTTATTATCAGTTTGGAGAACAGGGTTCAGCCTCTCTGCAGTTAGTTCCCTTGCATGTAGGTACCCATTAAATTTCCAACTGCATTTTTGTTCCCAAGTTCTGTCATCTGACCATCCAAGTCATTTGTTAAATTTTTATCTGATGCCTGTGCTTAGAAATTCTATCAGTCAAAAGTGCAACAAAACAGGGGCCAATATGGCTGATTAGAAGCATCTCTTACCTCCTTTAATTAAAAGAACCAAAATAGTGAAGAGATAATCACTCTTTGAATAGATCATCCAAGAGAAAACACTGGAATTCAACAGAGAAGTGGCAACAAACACCTAAAGCAAGGGAAAGGCAGGGAGCAAGGCAGTCTGCTTAGCCAAGATCAGTGAAGAGCCAGAAGAGACTTCCTAATGCAGGGAAAATGTAAGTGAGAGATTCCCAGTGGTCCACATTCCCACCATGAAATCCTATAATCCTAGCCAATGGAGAGCTGCATGGCCCTTGTAGGCCCCAAGAATAACATAGGGAGTCCCTGGAAACCACACAAAGGCATTGCTTCAGAAAGAGAGGTCATGCTGGGTCCCACAAGCCCTGAAGTCCTGCACACAACAACAAGACGCCATTTTGAGAGCCTAGCCCACACCAGACTGCATCTTGCCCTGCAACCTGGGCCAATATGGCAGACACCAGCAGCGATTCTGCCCCACCCCTGCAGAGGAATGGTTGCACATTCTCATTTATCCTGAGGACAAGTTCTGCTGCCTGCAACTGCTGTAGGTGTAGACTGCTATGGGCTGAGGTACACTAAAAGCCCACACCCCCAGCTGCCTGCCCATGGCTACCCCCAGGAAAAGCAACTCCACCCTCTGCAGTAGCACACCCACTGCCTCCTCCACCTAGGCTTACCCTACTACTGCACACCGTAGCCAATGTGTTTAATACCAACAAGAGGCCTGAGGACACAGGCAGGCCTGGTTACCCCCACCCAAGTACTTGAGCACATCACCCAGGAGTCTGGGACTCTCCCAGTCCAGTGCACCACTGGTGGCATCTGAGCACTTCTCCTAGAGTCTAAAGTTGGACCCACTCACCTGCCACTGCCACCACAGCTAGCATCTACCTACATATGCCACCTGTGGGTCTGGGGAACAGCTTGCCCAAACCATTTCAGCCACTGTTAACACCAGTGGGGACCACCTGGGTCCCAAAGTGCTGTTCCACCACTGCTACTGCCATTGCCCAAGCAACACCCACCCCTTAGGGGCTCAAGAACGCACCCAACCTGCCAACCCTCCACTGATATTCCCAACACTAGAGCAAGCCACCTGGAGGCCCAATAATTGGCCTGCCTCAACCCACTAATGCTGGTCCTGTAGGGCCCAAAGACAGGCACGCTCAGCCCACTGCTGCCACCACTGGTGTCTGAAGACTGGCCTACCTGGTGTTCCAGTTCTCAGCAAAACTTCATCAAAACCTTCACTAACAACTACACCCTGAGTCATTGAGGAAATTACAGACATCACTGACACTGTTTACAGCCAAAGAAATAATACAGAGACTACACTATTAAATGCACCCAGAATCAAAGCTAAATTGCAATACCCAACCAGCACCATAGATATGTCTTCAGGAAAATGTCCTTGTCTCCAAAAACAAATTTTTAAAAAATGTATAAAGCAACTGTTACATCAGACGTGCAGGTATCAAAGTAAGTACATAGGAAGAAGAAAAAGCAAGGAAACGTGACACTTCCAAAGGAACACAATAATTCTCCAGCAACAGATACTAATCGAAAAGAAATTCATGAAATCTCAGCAGAAAGAATTCAAAACTTTGATGCTAAAGAAGCTCAGTGACATACAAGAGAACTCTGGAAAACAATACAGAGAAATCAGAAAGACAATTCAGAACACAAATGAGAAATTTACCATAGATAGATATAAAACAGAACCAAACAGAAATCCTAGAATAGAAGAATTAATTGAACGAAATACACAATGCATTTGAAAGTTTCAACAATAGGCTAGATCCAGCAAGAAAAAAAAAAATCAGAATGTGAAGACAGGTCTTTTGAAATAACCCAGTCAGCAAAACTAAAAATAAAAAAGGATAACTAAATCCCTTGTGACATATGAGAGCCCATAAAGTGACCAAATTTTCAAATTTCACCTAAAAAAGGTGAAACATAGGGCACAGAGCCACCTCTCTGGGCACACTCAGTAAACTGGTCAAAACCAGTCCACAGCCAGCAGTCATTTCTCAGAAAGGAATGCTTTGTAGACAAGGAGAACTGCCATGCCAGAACCATGAAAACAGAAGGAGTAGTGTCAGGTGGTCAAATGAAATAAGTGGAGATGTTTTCCTATCTTTTGTTCTGACAAGCTGGCTTTTGAGAAAATCTGGTAATAATAAGTAAGGGGAAGCCAAGAGTGGGATATCACCAATCTGTCTCACTATGACCAGAAACTTAAAGGTTTGGGGGTATTTTAGCCTAGTGGGTTGTATTAGTCCATTTTCACACTAATTTTATGCTAATAAAGACATACTCAAGACTTCACAATTTATAAAGGAAAAAGGTTTAATTGACTCACAGTTCAGCCTGGCTGAGGAGCCCTCAGGAAACTTACAATCATGGCAGAAGGAGAAGCAAACATGTCGTTCTTCACATGGCAGCAGCAAGAAGTGCCAAGCAAAAGGGGGAAAAGCCCCTTATAAAACCATCAGATCTTGTGAGAACTCACTCACTATCATGAGAACAGCAGCATAGGGGTAACCACCCTCATGATTCAATTACCTCCAACTAGGCCCTTCCTACAACATGTGGGGATTATGGGAACTAGGATTCAAGATGAGATTTGGGTGGGGATATAGCCAAACCATATTAAGGGTCCATTAGTCTGTCGGGGGGGGTTGAACCTTTGTTTCAGTCTTCAAATGGAGTAAAGAATAAAAATTATATAGTCATCTCAATAATGCAGAAAAATGTGAAAAAGTTAACTTCCCTTTATGATTAAAACTCTCAACAAACTACCCATAGAATGAACATACCTCAAAATAATAAGACCATATACGACAAACTCACAGATAACATCATACTGAATGGGGAAAAATGGAAAACCATTTCTCTAAGAACTGGAACAAAAAAGGATGCCCACATTCAGCTCTACAATTCAACATAGTACTGGAAATCCTAGCCAAAGCAATCAGGTGAGAGAAAGAAATAACCATCCAAATTGGAAAAGAGAAAGTCAAATTGCTTGTCTTTGCAAACCACATGATTTTCTATTTTTAAAAACCAAAAGATGTCACCAAAAAAACTCTTAGAACTGATGAAATACATTTAGTAAAGTTGTGGGACAAAAAATCAACATACAAAAAATTAATACTGTTTCTATATACCAATAATGAAATTGGAAAAAAAATAAATCAAGAAGGTAGTTCATTTACAATAGCTACCAAAAATACCTAGAAATAAATCAGAAATAATACAATCAAATAGAAAAACATTTTATCCTCATGGATAGGAAGAATCAGTATTGTTAAAATGGCCATACTGCCATAAGCAATTTACAATTCAATGCTATTCCTGTCAAACTCCCAATGACATTTTTCACAGAATTAGAAAAAAAAACTATTCTAAAATTTACATGAAACCAAAAAAGAACCCAAATATCTAAAGTAATTCTAAGCAAAAAGAAAAAAGCTGAAGGCATCACACTGTTTGACTTCAAACTATACTGAGGCTACAGTAACCAAAACAGCATGGTACTAACTCAAAAACAGACACATAGACCAAAGGGACAGAATAGAGAACCGGGAAATAAAGCCATACACCTATAACCATCTGATTTTTGACAAAGTTGACGAAAACAAGCAAAGGAGAAAGGACTCACTATTCAATAAATGGTGCTGGAATAACTGGCTAACCACATGCAGAAGCCTGAAACCAGACCCTTTCTTTTCACCATATACAAAAATCAATTGAAGATGGATTAAAGACTTAAATGTAAAACTAAAACTATAAAAACCTTGTTGAAAACCTAGGCAATACCATTCTGGACATAGACCCTGGTGAAGATTTCATGATGAAGACACCAAAACGAATTACAGCAAAAACAAAAATTGACAAGCAGGATCTAATTAAACTAAAGAGCTTCTGCACAGCAAATGAAACTATCAACAGAGTAAACAGGTATGGGAGAAAATATTTGCAAACTATTTGCATCCAATGAAGGTCTAAAATCCAGCATCTATAAGGAATTTAAACAAATTTACAAGAAGAAAACAACCCCATAAAAAGGTGGGCAAAGGACATGAATAAATACTTTTTAAAAGAAGACATACACATGGCCAACATGCAAATGAAAAAATGCTAACATCACCAATTATTAGAGAAATGCAAATCAAACCATAATGAGACACCATCTCAAATCAGTTAGAATGGCTATTGTTAAACATTCAAAAAATAACAGATGCTGGTGAGGCTATGGAGAAAAGGAATACTAATACACTGTTGGTAGGAAGGTAAACTTGTTCATCCACTATTAAAAGCTGTTTGTAAATTTCTCAAAGGACTTAGAACTACCAGTCAATTCAGTAATCCCATATACAATTTGATACATACCCAAAGAAAATAAATAATTCTACCACAAAGACACATGCATGTGCATGTTCATTGTAGCACTGTTCACAATAGCAAAGACATGGAATCAACCTAAATGCCCAACAATGGTGGAATAAATAAAGAAAATGTGGTACATATACACCATGGAATACTATGCAGCCATTAAAAAACAATATGAGATCATGTGCTTTGTAACAACATGGATGGAGCTGGAGGCCATTATCCTCAGCAAATTAACCACAGGAACAGGAAACGAAATAGTGCATGTTCTCACTTATAAGCAGGAGCTAAACATTCAGTACACATGAACACAAAGAAGGGAACAATAGACACTGTGGCCTACTTGAGATGTAGGGTTGTAGAAAGGAGAAAATTAAGGAACTACTATTGGGGTACTAAGCTCATTACCTGGGTGATGAAATTATCTTTATATCAAAATCCCTATGATGTGCAATTTACCCGTATAAAAAACCCACACATGTACCTCCTGAACCTAAAACAAAAGTTGGAAAAATAAAATAAAATAAGTCATTAACTAGTTGAGCAAATAAAACAGTGAAGATAGAAGAATACATGCTTAATACATGCACATATTTAAAGCCAATACATATTGGGTACTACAAGGTTACATCCAGAATTACTTCAGTATGTTGGCTAATGCCTTGCCCTCCACCAGAAACCAGAAGAAAGGGTGCAACTTACTATGTATTAATAATTAAGCACAGCCCAAGATCATAAACATTTAAACAGACTTTTTAAAAACATAGCCATGATCAATTTTTTCTTGTTTAAAGGAAATTTATATGAAAATGAAGGATTGTTTATTTAGGTGATAAAATTGCAAATAATAAAATATTCAGATATGTTTTCAAAACTAAAGACAGTTATATGTAAATAAATGAGTATTTCTTCAATAAAAGAGATAAAAAAATCTCTACAAGAAATACTACAAAATAAAATACTGGTAAAAGAAATTGAAGAGAACAGAAACAAATAGAAAGAAATTTTATGCTCATGTTATGAAAGAATTAATTTTGTTAAAATAATCCTACTGCCTAAAGGAATCTGCATATTCAATGTAACCTCTGTCTAACTATCAATGTCACTTTCATAGAAATAGAAAAAAAAATCCCAAAATTCATATGAAACCAAAAAAAGAGACAGAATAGCCAAAGCAATTCTGAGCAAAAAGAACAAACCTGGAGGCATCATACTACCTGATCTGTAAATCTATTATAAGGCTTTAATAACCAAAACAACACAGTATTAACATAAAAACGGACACATAAACCAATGTAACAAAATAGATAACCCAGAAATAAATGCACACATTTACAGACAACTGATCTTCAATGAAGTCCTTAAGAACATACATGAAGGAAAGTGCTTTTAAATTAATAGTGCTCCATGTGATTAAAATGTGGAAGAATGAAACTGAACCCCACACTCTTACTATATACAAAAATCAACACAAGATTGATTAAAGACTTAAACATAACACCTGACACTAAAACTACTGAAAGAAAACATGGCGAAAACTATTCAGACACTGGCATAGGCAAACATTTTATAGCAAAGACCTCAAAACCACAGGAAATGAAAACAGAAATAGACAAATGAGACAATATTAAACTAAAAACCTTTGGTACAGGAAAAGAAACAGTCAACAGAGTGAAGGAAGAACCTCCTGAGTGGGAGTAAATATTTGCAAACTATTCATCCAACAAGGGACTAATATCCAGAATATACGAGGAACTCAAACAACTCAACAGTAAAAATAATAATAATTAATAATAATAATCCCATTAAAAATAAACAAAAAACACGAAAAGACATTTCTCAAACTAAGACATATAGATGGCTGGCAGGTGTATGAAAACATGTCCAACATTCCTAATCATCAGAGAAATGCAAATTTAAACCATTCTAATGGCTATTATTAAAAAATCAAAAATAACAGGTGTTGGTGAAGATACAGAGAAAAGACAACTCTTGCACACTTGATGGGAATGTAAACTGATACAGCCACTATGGAAAAACAGTACAGAGATTTTTTCAAAAAACTAAAAATAGTACTACCATGTGATTCAGCAATCCCACTACTGGGTGTCTATCCAAGGGAAAAATAATCAATATAACAAAGGGATACATAAACTCTTATGTTTGTTGCAGAATTACTCACAATAACAAAGATAAGGAATCAACCTAAGTGCCCATCAATGGATGAATGGAAAAGGAAAATATGGTGTACATATACATGATGGAATAGCATTTGGACATTAAAAAAAAAATGAAATTATGTCATTTGCAACAACATGCAACTAGAGATCATTAGGTTAAGTAAAATAAGCCAAGCACAGAAAGAAACATATTGCAGGCCAGGCGCAGTGGCTCACACCTGTAATCCCAGCACTTTGGGAGGCTGAGGCAGGCAGATCACAAAGTCAGGAGATCGAGACCATGCTGGCTAACGTGGTGAAACCCCATCTCTACTAAAAATACAAAAAAAATTAGCCAGGTGTGGTGATGGGCACCTGTAGTCCCAGCTACCAGGAGGCTGAGGCAGGAGAATTGCATGAACCCAGCAGGCAGAGCTTGCAGTGAGCAGAGATCGCGCCACTGCACTCCAGCCTGGGTGACAACGTGAGACTCTGTCTCAAAAAAAAAAAAAAAAAAAAAACCCAGAAACATATTGCATGTTCTCATTCATATGTCAAGCCAAAAAAGTTTATTTCATAGAGGTAAAGAGTAGAATGATAGGTACCCGCCTGGAGAGGGTGTATAGTGGTGAGGGAGGGTAGATAAAGAGAGGTCGGTTAATAGGTACAAACATAGATAGAAGGAACAAGTTTTTGGGTTTGTTGTTGTTGTTGTTGTTGTTGTTGTTGACACAGTCTCACTCTGTCACCGAGGCTGAAGTGCAGTCATGAGATCTTGGCTCACTGCAACCTCCCACGTTCAAGCAATTCTCATGCCTCAGCCTCCAGAGTAGTAAATTTTTGCATTTTTAGTAGAGATGGGGTTTCACCATGTTGGTTAGGCTGGTCTCGAACTCCTGGTCTTCAGTGATCCACCTGCCTTGGCCTCCGAAAGTGCTGGGATTACAGGCGTGAGCCCCTGTGCCCAGCCCATAAGGAATAACTTCTAATAAGTTCAGAAAGCAAAGTGGGGTGATTATAGTTAAAACTATGCATTACATTTTTCAAGATACCTAAAAAAGAACACCTGAAATGCACCTGATATGGCTTGGATCTGTGTCGCCACCAAATCTCATGTCAAATTTTAATCTCCAGAGTTGAAGATGGAACTGGTGGGAGGTGATGTGATCATGGGGGAAGTTTCCCATGAATGGTTTAGCACCATCTCCCTAGTGGTGTTCTTGTGGTAGTGAGTGAGTCCTCTTGAGATCTGATTGTTTAACACAAAAGTGTGTGGCAACTCCCCACTCTCTCTCTCTCTTGCTTCTGCTCCTGCCATGTAAGACATGTCTTCTTCCCCTTCACCTTTCACCGTGATTGGAAGCTTCCTGAGGCCTCCCTAGGAGCAGAAGCCACAATGTTTCCTGTATAGCCTGCAGAACTATGAGTCAATTAAATCTCCCTTCTTTATAAATTACCCAGTCTCAGGTATTTCTTTACAGTAATTTGAGAATGAACTAATACAGAAAATTGGTACTGAAGAGTGGGACATTGCTATAAAGGTACCTGACAATATGAAAACAGCTTTGGAACTGGGCAACGGGAAGAGGTTGGAAGAGTATGGAGGGCTCAGAAGAAGACAGGAAGATGAAGGAAATATTCAAACTTCCTGGAGACTTGTTGAATTGTTGTGACCAAAATGCTGTTAGTGATTTGTATAGAGACAGCCGGGCATCTGAGATCTCAGACAGAGATGAGAAACTTTTTGGGAACTGGAGCAAAAGCACTTTTGTTATACCTTAGCAAAGAACATGGCTGCATTGTTCTCCTGATCAAGGGATCTACGGAACTTTGAAATTGAGAGTGATGATTTAAGGTATCTGGAGGAAGACATTTCCAAGCAGAAACGCATTCAAGATGTGGCCTGGCTATGGTCATAATGCATGAGCAAAGAAATAACCTGAAGTTGGAACTTACACATTTAAAGGGAAGTAGAGCATATAAGTTTGGAAAATTTGCAACCTGTGGTAGAAAAGAAAAGCCGATTTTCAGGGAAAGAATTCAAGCAGCAATTTACATAAGTAAAAAGGAGCCAAGGGCTAATAACTGAGACAATGGGGAAAGGCCTCAAAGGCATTTCAGAGATCTTCACAGCAGCCCCTTCATCACAGGCATAGAGGTTTAGGAGGACTGAATTATTTCCTGGGCCAGGCCCAGGAACTTGCTGCACTGTGCTGCCTCAGGACACCATCCCAGACACTCCAGCTCCAGCCATAGCTCAAAGGAGCTCAGGTACAGCTCAGGCTGCTGCTTCAGAGGGAACATGACATAAGTCTCGGTGGCATCTATGTGGTCTTAAGCCTGTGGCTGCACAGAGTGAAAGAATTAAGGCTCGAGAGCCTCTGCCTAGACTTCAGAGGATGTATGGAAACACCTGGGTATCAAGGCAGAAGTCTGCTACAGGGTTGGAATTCTCACTGAGAAACTCTACTAGGACAATGCAGAAGGAAAATGTAGGGTTGGAGCCCCCACACAGAGTCCCCTCTGGGGCACTGCCTAATGAAGCTGTCAGAAGAGGCCACCACCCTCCAGATTCCAGAATAGTAGATTCACCAACAGCTTGTACCCTGTACCTGGAAATGCCACAGGCACTCAACACCAGCCCATGAAAGCAATGGAGGGGGATGAATCCTGCAAATTCACAGGAGTGAGTTGCCTAAGGCCTTGGAATCCCATCCATTGCACCTGTGTGCCCTGGATGTGAGACATGGAGTCAAAAAAATATATATTTTGAAGATTTAAAATCTAATGACTGCCCTTATGGGGCATAGCTGAACAAAAGTCAGCAGAAACTTCTGCAGACTTAAATGTCCCTGTCTGACAGCCCTGAAGAGAGCAGTGGTTCTCCCAGCACGGAGTTTGAGCTCTGAGAATGGAGAGACTGCCTCCTCAAGTGGGTCACCGACCCCCATTTAGCCTAACTGGGAGACACCTCCCAGCAGGGGCCAACTGACACCTCATACAGCTGGGTGCCCCTCGGAGATGAAGCTTCCAGAGGAAGGATCAGGCAGAAATATCTGCTGTTCTGCAGCCTCCTCTGGTGATACCCAGGCAAACAGAGTCTGGAGTGGACCCCCAACAAACTTCAATAGACCTGCGGCTGAGGGACCTGACTGTTAGAAGGAAAACAAACAAACAGAAAGGAATAGCATCAACATCAACATAAAGGACATCCACACCAAAACCCCATCTGTAGGTCACCATCATCAAAGACTAAAGGTAGATAAAACCACAAAGATGGAGAGAAACCAAAGGAGAAAAGCTGAAATTCTAAAAGCCAGAGCGCCTCTTCTCCAAAGGATTGCTGCTCCTCACCAGCAATGGGACAAAGCTGGATGAAGAATGACTTTGATGAGTTGACAGAAGTAGGCTTCATAAGGTCAGTAATAACAAACTTCTCTGAGCTAAAGAAAGATGCTCAAATCCATCACAAGGAAGCTAAAAACCTCGAAAAAAGATTAGACGAATGGCTAACTAGAATAAACAGTGTAGAGAAGACCTTACATGACCTGATGGAGCTGAAAACCATGGTACAAGAACTACATGACACATGCACAAGCTTCAGTAGCTGATTCGATTGAGTGGAAGAAAGGGTATCCGTGATTGAAGATCAAATTAATGAAATGAAGTGAGAGAGAAGTTTAGAGAAAAAAGAGTAAAAAGAAATGAACCAAGCCTCCAAGAAATATGGGACTATGTGAAAAGACCAAATCTACGTCTAATTGGTGTACCTGAAAGTGATGAGAAGAATGGAACCAAGTTGGAAAACACTCTTCAGGATATTATCCAGGAGAACTTCCCCAACCTAGCAAGGCAGGCCAACACTCAAATTCAGGAAATACAGAGAACACCACAAAGATACTCCTCGAGAAGAGCAACCCCAATGGTCAGATTCACCAAGGTTGAAATGAAGGAAAAAATGTTAAGGGCAGCCAGAGAGAAAGGTCGGGTTACTCACAAAGGGAAGCATATTAGACTAACAGCAGATCTCTCAGTAGAAATTCTAGAAGCCAGAAGAGAGTGGGGGCCAATATTCAACATTCTTAAAGAAAAGAATTTTCAACCCAGAATTTCATATCCAGTTAAACTAAGCTTCACAAGTGAAGGAGAAATAAAATCCTTTACCAACAAGCAAATGCTGAGAGCTTTTGTCACCACCAGACCTGCCTTACAAGAGCTCCTGAAGAAGCACTAAACATGGAAAGGAACAACTGGTACCAGCCACTGATAAAACATGCCAAACTGTAAAGACCATTGATGCTAGGAAGAAACTCATCAAGTAAGTGGAAAAATAACCAGCTAACATCATAATGACAGGATAAAGTTCACATATAACTATATTAACCTTAAATGTAAATGGGCTAAATGCCCCAGTTAAAAGACACAGACTGGTACATTGGATAAAGAGTCAAGACCCATCAGTATACTGTATTCAGGAGAAGCATTTCACATGCAGAGACACACATAGGCTCAAAATAAAGGGATGCGGATGCAGGAAGACCTACCAAGCAAATGGAAAACAAAAAACAAAGCAGGGGTTGCAATCCTAGTCTCTGATAAAACAGACTTTAAACCAACAAAGATCAAAAGAGACAAAGAAGACCATTCCATAATGGTAAAGAGATAAATTCAACAAGAAAAGTTAACTATCCTAAATATGTATGCACCCAATACAGGCACCAAGACTCATAAACAAGTCCTTAGAGACTTACAAAGAGACTTAAATTTCCACACAATAATAATGGAAGGCTTTAACACCCCACTGTCAATATTAGACAGATCAACAAGACAGAAGGTTAACAAGGATATCCAGGACTTGAACTCAGCTCTGGACCAAGCGGACCTAATAGACTTCTACAGAACTCTCCACAGAATATACATTCTTCTCAGTATCACATCACACTTATTCCAAAATTGACCACACAGTTGGAAGTAAAACACACCTCAGAAAATGTAAAAAAAATAGAAATCACAACAAACTGTCTCTCAGACCACAGGGCAATCAAATTAGAACTCAGGATTAAGAATCTCACCCAAAACCGCACAACTACATGGAAACTGAACAACCTGCTCCTGAATCACTACTGGGTACATAACGAAATGAAGGAAGAAATAAAGATGTTCTTTGAAATCAATGAGAACAAAGACACAATGTACCAGACTCTCTGGGACACAATTAAGCAGTGTGTAGAGGGAAATTTATAGCACTGAATGCCCACAAGAGAACGCAGAAAAGATCTAAAATTGACGCCCTAACATCACAATTAAAAGAACTAGAGAAGCAAGAGCAAACAAATTCAAAAGCTAGCAAAAGGCAAGAAATAACTAAGATGAGAGCAGAACTGAAGAAGACAGAGACACAAAAAGAAACCTTCAAAAAAATCAGTGAATCCAGGAGCTGGTTTTTTGAAAAGATCAACAAAATTGATAGACCACTAGCAAGACTAATAAAGAAGAAAAGAGAGAAGAATCAAATAGATGCAATAAAAAATGATAAAGGGGATATCACCACTTATCCCACAGCAATACAAACTACCATCAGACAATACTACAAACACCTCTATACAAATAAACTAGAAAATCTAGAAGAAATGGATAAATTCCTGGACATATACACTCTCCCAAGACTAAACCAGGAAGAAGTTAACTCCCTTGATAGATCAATAACAGGCTCTGAAATTGAGGCAATAATTAATAGCCTACCAACCAAAAAAAGTCCAGGACCAGATGGATTCACAGCCAAATTCTACCAGAGGTACAAAGAGGAGGTGGTACGATTCCTTTTGAAACCATTCCAATCAATAGAAAAAGAGGGAATCCTCCCTAACTCATTTTATGATGCCAGCATCAGCCTGATACCAAAGCCTGGCAGAGACACACAAAAAAAGAGAACTTTAGACCAATATCCCTGATGAACACTGATGCGAAAATCCTCAATAAAATACTGGCAAACTGAATCCAGGAGCACATCAAAAAGCTTATCCACCACTATCAAGTCAGCTTCATCCCTGGGATGCAAGGCTGGTTCAACATATGCAAGTCAATATACATAATCCATCACATAAACAGAATCAAAGACAAAAACCACATGATTATCTCAATAGATGCAGAAAAGACCTTCGACAAAATTCAACATCTCTTCATGCTAAAAACTCTCAATAAACTAGGTATTGATGGAACTTATCTCAAAATAATAAGAGCTATTTATGACAAACCCACAGCCAATATCATACTGAATGAGCAAAACCTGGAAGCATTCCCTTTGAAAACTGACACAAGACAGGGATGCCCTCTCTCACCACTCCTATTCAACATAGTGCTGGAAGTTCTGGCCAAGGCAGTCAGACAAGAGAAAGACATAAAGGGTATTCACTTAGGAAAAGAGGAAGTCAAAATATCCCTGTTTGCAGATGACATGATTGTACATTTAGAAAACCCATCATCTCAGCCCAAAATCTCCTTAAGTTGATAAGCAACTTCAGCAAAGTCTCAGCATACAAAATCAATATGCAAAAACTACAAGCATTCCTATACACCAATAATAGACAAACAGAGAGCCAAATCATAAGTGCTTCAAAGAGAATAAAATACTTATGAATCCAACTTACAAAGGATGTGAAGGACCTCTTCAAGGAGAACTACAAACCACTGCTCAAAGAAATAAAAGAGTACACAAACAAATGGAAGAATATTCCATGCTCATGGATAGGAAGAATCAATATCATGAAAATGGCCATACTGCCCAAGGTTATTTATAGATGCAATGCCCCATCAAGCTAACAATGACTTTCTTCACAGAATTGGAAAAAAAAAAATACTTTAAAGTTCATATAGAACCTAAAAGGAGCCTGCATTGCCAGGACAATCCTAAGCAAAAAGAACAAAGCTGGAGGCATCACGCTACCTGACTTCAAACTATACTACAAGTCTACAGTAACCAAAACAGCATGGTACTGGTACAAAAACAGAGATTTAGACCAATGAAACAGAACAGAGGCCTCAGAAATAACATCACACATCTACAGCTATCTGATCTTTGACAAACCTGACAAAAACAAGAAATTGGGAAAGGATTCCCTATTTAATAAATGATGCTGGGAAAACTGGCTAGTGATATGTAGAAAGCTGAAACTGGATCCCTTCCTTACACCTTATACAAAAATTAATTCAAGATGGATTAAAGACTTAAATGTTAGACCTAAAACCATAAAAACCCTAGAAGAAAATCTAGCCAATACTATTCAGGAGATAGGCATGGGCAAGGACTTCATGACTAAAACACCAAAAATAATGGCAACAAAAGCCAAAATAGACAAGTGGGATCTAATTAAACTAAAGAGCTTCTGCACAGTAAAAGAAACTACCATCAGAGTGAACAGGCAACCTACAGAATGGGAGAAAATTTTTGCAATCTACCCATCTGACAAAGGGCTAATATCCAGAATCTACAAAGAACTTAAACAAATTTACAAGAAAGAAACAACCCCATCAAAAAGTTGGCAAAGGGTATGAACAGACACTTTTCAAAAGAAGAAATGTATGCAGCCAACAGACACATGAAAAAAATGCTCATCATCACTGGTCATCAGAGAAATGCAAATCAAAACCACAATGAGATACCATCTCACACCAGTTAGAATGACGATCATTAAAAAGTCAGGAAAAAACAGGTGCTGGAGAGAAAGTGGAGAAATAGGAATGCTTTTACACTATTGGAGGGAGTGTAAATTATTTCAACCATTGTGGAAGATAGTGTGATGATTCCTCAAGGATCTAGAACTAGAAATACCATTTGACCCAGCTATTCCATTACTGGGTATATACCCAAAGTCATGCTACTATAAAGAAACATGCACATGTATGTTTATTGTGACACTATTCACAATAGCAAAGACTTGCAATCAACCCAAATGTCCATCAATGATAGACTGGATAAAGAAAATGTGGCACATACACACCATGGAATACTATGCAGCCATAAAAAAGAATGAGTTCACGTCCTTTGCAGGGACATGGATGAGGCTAGAAACCATCATCCTGAGCAAACTATCACAAGGACAGAAAAGCAAACACCGCTTATTCTCACTCGTAGGTGGAAATTGAACAATGAGAACACTTGGATACAGGGCGGGGAAAATCACACACTGGGGCCTGTTGTGGGGTGGGGGCAGCAGGGAGGGACAGCATTAGGAGAAATACCTAATGTAAATGACGAGTTAATGGGTGCAGCACACCAACATGGCACTCGTATACATATGCAACAAACCTGCATGTTGTGCACATGTACCCTAGAACTTAAAGTATAATAAAAAAATAAAAAAATAAAAAAAGAAAATACGCAGTCAGAGGAGATATTAGGTTGGTGCAAAAGTAATTGCGGCATCCTTATAGAATATACAAAATAGCCTCAAAAGGACAAATCTAAGAGTTATTGGCCTTAAAGAGGGGGTAGAGAAACAGCTAGGGGAAGAAAGTTTATTCAAAGGGATAATAACAGAGAACTTCCCAAAACTAGAGAAAGATATCATCATTCAAGTACAAGAAGATTATAGAACACCAAGCAGATTTAATCCAAAGAAGACAACCTCAAGGCATTTAATAATGAAGATAAAGGATGCAAAAAGCATCAAGAGGAAAAAAAAAACATACAATGGAGCTCTAATACATCTGGCAGTAGACTTTTCAGTGGAAAAGGCTAGGAGAGAGCAGCATGACATATTTGAAGTAAAAAAAAAGAAAAAATTACCCTACAGTAGAATATCTGGTGAAAATATCCTTCAAACATGAAGAAGATATAAAGACTTTCCCAGCAAACAATAGCTGAGGGATTTCATCAACAGCAGACCTGTACTACAAGAAATGCTAAAGCAAGTACTTCAAGCAGAAATAAAAAGATATACATGAGCACTAAACAATCACCTGAAGGTACTAAACTCACTGGAAAATACACAGAAAAACACAGAATATTACAACACTGTAACAATGGTGTGTAAACTACTCATACCTTAGTAGAAAAACAAAATGATGAACCAATGAAAAATAATAACTGCAACAACTTTTCAAGACATAGACAATACAATAAAGTATAAATAAAAACATCAAAAAATTAAAAAGCAGGGAAGATGAAGCTAAACTGTTCATTAGTTTTCTTTTTGTTTGTTTATTTGTTTATGAAAACAGCATTAAATTATTATGAGTTTAAAATAATGGGTAATTGCAAGCCTCATGGCAACCTCAAACCAAAAAACATATGATAGATATAAAAAAAAAAGCAAGAGAATGAATTATATCACCAGAGATAATCACCTTCATTAAAAGGAAGACAGGAAGACAGAAAAGAAGGAAGAGAGGACCACAAAACAACCAGAAAACAAATAACATAATGGCAAGAGCAAGGCCTTACTTATCAATAATAACATTGAATGTAGTGGACTAAACTCTCCAATCAAAAGGCGTAGGCTGACTGAATGTATGAAAGAACAAGACCCATTGATCTGTTTCTGCCAAGAAACACACCTTACCTATAAAAACACACATAGATTGAAAGCAAAATGATGGAAAAATATTCCATGCCAATGGAAACCCAAAAACACCAGGAGTCAGTATATTTATATCAGACAAAATAGATTTCAAAACAAAAACCGCAAGAGATAAAGTGTCATTATATAGCGATAAAGAGGTCAATTTGGAAAGTGGATTATAACAATATTAAATATACATGCATCCAACACTGGAGCACCCAGATATATAAAGCAAATATTATTAGAGCTAAAGAGAGAAATAGAGTCCAATACAATAATAGCTGAAGACTTCAATACCCCAATATGCCTGATGAATATTGATACAAAAATCCTGAACAAAATGCTAGCAAATCAAATTCAACAACACATTTTTAAAAATTCATTCATCATGACTAAGTAGGATTTGTCACAGGGATACAAGGATGGTTCAGCGTATCAAATCAATCCAATGTGGTACATCATATTAACAAAATGAAGAACAAAAACCATATAATCATTTCAACTGATGATGAGAAAGCATTTGATAAAATTCAACATCCTTTCATCATAAAAACATTAAAAAGTATATAGAAGGAGCATACCACAACATAATAAAATCCATATATGACAGACCTACAAGTATCATACTGAATGGGTAAAAACTCAAAGGCTTTCCTTTAAGACATAGAACATTACAAAGGTGGCCACTTTCACCACTGTTATTCAACATAGTACTGGTAGTCCTAGCTAGAGCAAACAAGAGGAAAATATAAAGGTCATCCAAATTGGAAAGAAAGAAGTCAAATTATCCTTGTTTGCAGATTATATAATCTTATATTTGGAAAAATCAAATGACTCCACCAAAAAAACTATTACAGCTGATAAACAATTTCAGTAAAGTTGCAGGATACAAGATCAACATTTAAAAAATCAGTAGCATTTCTATATGCCATCAACAGTAAACAATATGAAAAAGAAATAAAAAACAGAATCCCATTTACAACAGTCACAAATAAAATTAAATAACTAGGAATTAACCAAAGAAATGACAGATATCTACAAAGAAAACTGTTAAACACTGATGAAATAAATTGAAAAGGACACAAAAAATGGAAAGATAGTCCATGCTTGTGGATTAGAAGAATCAATACTGTTAAAAGGTCCGTACTACTCAAAGCAGTTTACAGATCCAGTGCAATCGCCATCAAAATACCAATGACATTCTTCACAGAAATAGAAAACAGAATCCTAAAACTTATATGGAACCAGAAAAGAGCCAAAACTCTCATAGGCAAAAAGAACAAAACTGGAGGAATCACATTACTTGACTTCAAATTATACTACACAGTTATAGTGAACAAAACAGCATGATACTGGCATAAAAATGTATAATGGAACAGAAAAGAGAACCCATAAACAAATCCACACACCTACAGTAAACTCATTTTTGACAAAGGTGCAAAGAACATACACCGGGGAAAAGACAGTCTCTTCAATAAATCATGCTGGGAAAACTGGATTTCCATAAGCAGAAGAATGAAACTGACCCTGTTCTCTATATATACAAAGATAAAATCAAAATGGATCAAAGACTTAAATCTAAGACCTCAAACTGCTAAATCACTACAAGAAAACATTAGAGGAAGTCTCCAGAACATGGATCTGGACAAAAATTTCTTGAGCAATACCCCACAAGCATAGGCAACCAAAGAAAAATGGGCAAATGAGATCACCTCAAGTTAAAAAGCTTCTGTGCAGCAGATGATACAATAAACAAAGTGAAGAGACAACCCACAGAATGGGAGAAAATATTTGCAAACTACCCCTCTGACAAGGGATTAATAATCAGAATACATAAGGAGTTCAAACAACTCTATAAGAAAATATCTAATAACCCAGTTTTTAAAATGGGCAAAAGATTTGAATAGACATTTCTCAAGTGAAGACATACAAATGGCAAACAAACATATGAAAAGTTATTCAGCATTGTTTGTCATCAGAGAAATGCAAATCAAAACTACAATGATATATCATTTCACCACAGTTCAAATGGCTTTTATCCAAAAGACAGGCAATAACAAATGCTGGTGAGGATGTGGAGAAAAGGGAACCCTCGTACACTGTTGGTGGGAATGTAAGTTAGTACAAGCACTGTGGAGAACAGTGTGGAGGTTCCTCAAAAATAGAATTACCATATGATCCAGCAGTCCCACTGCTGGGTATATACCCCAAAGAAAGGAAATCAGTATATCAAAGAGTTATCTGCACTCCCATGTTTGTTGCAGTAATGTTCACAATAGCCAAGATTTGGAAGCAACCTAACCGTCCATCGGCAGATGAATGGATAAAGAAAATGTGGTACATAGACACAATGAAGTACTATTTGGCCATAAAAAATGATGCATGTTAACGGAACTGCAGAACATCATGTTAAGTGAAATAATCCAGTGATGATGAGTTTTTTTCATACAGAAAGACAAATGTCACTCACATGTTCTCACTTATTTGTGTGATATAAACATCAAAACAATTGAACTAATTGAGATAAAGAGTAGAAGGATGGTTATTAGAGGTTGAGAAAGGCAGTAGAGGGTTGGAGGGGAAGTGAAGATGGTTAATCAGTACAAAAAAATAGAATTAATGAATAAAACCTAGTATTTGCTAGCACAACAGGGCGACTACAATCAATATTTTAATCATACATTTTAAAATAACTAAAAGAATATAATTGGGTTGTTTGTAATACAAAGGACAAGTGTTTGAGGGGGTGCATACCCCATTCTCTATCATGTAATTATTATACATTGCATGCCTGTATCAAAACATCTCCTGTACCCCATAAATATATGCACCTACTATGTACCCATAAAAATTAAAAAATTTTAAAAGGAAATAAAACATTTGCTCTTATTTTGTTTTTCCATCAATATTGTTAAAAATATCTCTAATATTGATAATCTATTTTTACTTCATTATTTTCTACAGTCATCTTGTATAACACTTTACTTCTTTTCTTCTATTGTTATGCCATCTATTTCCTTTTCTTATTGTAGTGCCCTGCCTAGTGTCATCCATACCGTGAAGAACAGAATGCTAACAATGGCATCACTTTCTTATTCTCAGATACGAAGGAAAAGCTTTCAAACATGAGTAGTTTTTTCCTAGATGAAGCAATTATTCTATTTCAATTTTGCCAAGGCTTTTTAATCACAAATTGATGATAAAAATTACCAAAGTCTTTTCTGAATCTGTGGCTGTCATGTTTTTTTTTCAAGAAAAAATAATATTTTTATTCTACTCTTTTTTATACTTTAAGTTCTGGGGTACATGTGCAGAACGTGCAGTTTTTTTACATAGGTAAACACGTGCCATAGTGGTTTGCTGCACCCATCAACCTGTCATCTACATTAGATATTTCTCCTAATGCTATCCCTTCCCTGACAGGCCCCTGGTATGTGATGTTCCCTTCCCTGTGTCCATGTGATCCCATCATTCAACACTCATTTATGAGTGAGAACATGCAGCATTTGGTTTTCTGTTCTTGTGTTAGCTTGCTCAGAATGATGGCTTCCAGCCTCATCCATGTTCCTGCAAAGGACATGAACTCCTCCTTTTTTATGGCTACATAGTATTTCATGGTGTATATGTGCCACATTTTCTTTATCCAGTCTATCATTCATGGGCATTTGGGTTGGTTCCAAGTCTTTGCTATTGGGAATAGCACCACAATAAACATATGTGTGCATGTGTCTTTATAGTAGAATGATTTATAATCCTTTGGGTATATACCCAGTAATGGAATAGCTGGGTCAAATGGTATTTCTAGTTCTGGATCCTTGAGGAATCACCACACTGTCTTCCATAATGGTTGAACTAATTTATACTCCTACCAATAGTGTAAAAGCATTCCTATTTCTCCACATCCTCTCCAGCATCTGTTGTTTCCTGACTTTTTAATGATCGCCGGTCTAACTGGCATGAGATGGTATCTCATTGTGGTTTTGATTTGCATTTCTCTAACGACCAGTGATGATGAGCTTTTTATCATATGTTTGTTGGCTGCATAAATGTCTTCTTTTGAGAAGTGTCTGTTTATATCCTTTGCTCACTTTTTGATGGGGTTGTTTGTTTCTTGTAAATTTGTTTAAGTTTTTTGTAGATTCTGGATATTAGCCCTTTGTCAGATGGATAGATTGCAAAAGTTTTCTCCCATTCTGTAGGTTGCCCCTCCACTCTGATTATAATTTCTTTTGCTGTGCAGAAATTCTTTAGTTTAATTAGATCCCATTTGTCAAATTTAGCTTTTGCTGCTGTTGCTTTTGGTGTTCTAGTAATAAAGTCTTTGCCCATGCCTATGTCCTGAATAGTATTGCCTAGGTTGTCTTCTAAACAAATTTCTCTCAGAGCCCCATACTTGACACACAGAGTAAGGGGCCTATTTCCCAAATAACATTATTCATGGTCCTTAAGTTCTGCCTATGATTCAGTATGGAATTCTAAACAGTGCATTTGTTCAGAATTCTATGTAAATAGTGTATTGCATTTAAGACCCCCAATGACATGTCATTTGACTTCTTTAAGGATAAATTTTACCATGAGTGAACTTCCTATTTCTCCTAAATTGGGACAAAACTGAAATGTCAGGTGTGTTACATATAACACTACACTGTTTGTGACAAAAATGATTAATTGTAAATTCTATCCTTTTTTTTTTTTTTTTTTTTGAGACGGAGTCTCGCTCTGTTGCCCAGACTGGAGTGCAGTGGCGTGATCTCGGCTCACTGCAAGCTCTGCCTCCTGGGTTCACACCATTCTCCTGCCTCAGTCACCCCAGTAGCTGGGACTACAGGCGCCCGCCACCACACCCGGCTAATTTTTTGCATTTTTTAGTAGAGATGGGGTTTCACCATGCTAGCCAGGATGGTCTCAATCTTCTGACCTTGTGGTCCCACCGCTTCGGCCTCCTGAGATTACAGGTGTGAGCCACTGCGCCCGGCCTCTATTTTATACTTTATACTTCCTTGAGTTCCGTGATTCTTATTGCTTTAAAAACCTTGCAGGGACCCTGGAACTAAACACTATACTAAATACTAAATAAATCAAGTAAAATATATTGATTCCAGTTAAGGTCAGGAGGCTTCTAAGAAGGATAGCTCCTCTGCCTGTGCTGCCACTTGGGATTTCTATGTGAAGACCAATGAGGACTATGCTCACCAAATAGAAATGCCTGGTGTAACTCTACTGGCATTGTGAATTTTTCATGTATGATGTTCTAAATAATTGCATACATTTGGTCATTATTTTTGGTTTTCTGTAATTGTACACATTTCAAATAGTCTTTTTACTTTGAAACAAAGCAATAGTATAGTCTGTAATTATTCATTTCCATATGTTTTTTTTTTTTTTTTTTTTTTTTTTTTTTTTTTTTTTTTTTTTTTTTTTTTTTGAGACGGAGTCTTGCTCTGTCACCCAGGCTGGAGTGCAGTGGCCGGATCTCAGCTCACTGCAAGCTCCGCCTCCCGGGTTTTACGCCATTCTCCTGCCTCAGCCTCCCGAGTAGCTGGGACTACAGGCGCCTGCCACCTCGCCCGGCTATTTTTTTGTATTTTTTAGTAGAGACGGGGTTTCACCGTGTTAGCCGGGATCGTCTCTCGATCTCCTGACCTCGTGATCCGCCCGTCTCGGCCTCCCAAAGTGCTGGGATTACAGGCTTGAGCCACCGCGCCCGGCCTCATTTCCATATGTTAAATCTTAGTTTTGTTTCTGTTGCCTGTTGCTTTCACTGGCTTTCATGCCTGGTACCTTGTTTCCTTTTGTGTTGGTCATTATTTTTCACTGTGTGTTGGTTATTGATTTTGAATAATTACCACTAGGAATCATTGACATGAGGTCATTGATTGATTTAAATAATTACCAGTAGAAATCATTGACATGACAGACATCAGGACAAATATCTGTCCTGATGGACATGAGGTTGTTTGCTTATTCAGTTCACCCTGATTCGGTCCACCTGTCCCTGACCATGTTATATTCAAATTCAAGCACTGAGCTTCTCAAGCTCTCCAGGGCTGCTAACCTGTGCCAGCCCTGGTTACTTCAGGTTTTCCCTTATCCTGAGGATATATGTGAGGTGTATAAATCAGACTTCTTACCTGGATATGCCATAGGCTTTTACTTGTGGCCCTCTCATCCCAAAAGAACACTAAAGCCACAGCTCAGGTTAATAACAATCTTCTGACTTGTCAAATTCTCTCTCGGCAAAAGCATTTTTGAGTATTGGGCCTACTTTTCTAGGTTATCACACTTTCTGGTAAGACAATTCCTTATTATCCTGTAAGTGCTAATGTGAAATTTAAGATATATTTAACATTTTATCATGTTTTAATTGTACTTACCATGGCACTGATTAAAATGGCCAATTCTGCCATGGTTGGAACAGAAACCTCAAAAGTAAATTACATGCATGTGAGTGAAGATTAGACTCATAGAGCTGTTACACAGGTAACACCACATTCAACATGAACTGTGCTCACCTTCGGCAGCCGGTGTTCAGATGTTATGTTCCCAGTGAGACCTGCAGTGACTCCTCCCTGCCCCTGGCACATCAACCTTCCACATGCTGTTCCACTTTTTCTTTCTCCATAGCACTCATGCCCTTCTAATACTAGGTATCACTTACTTGTTAGTTTTATTGTCTGACTCCTACGTTAGCAGATAGATTCCATCACGACAGACATCTGTGGCTATTAGTCACTTATATCCTTATCTAGGGCAGTGCCTATAAGAGTTACCAAATAGGCCGGCTGCAGTGGATCACACCTGTAATCTCAGCACTTTGGGAGGCCGAGGTGGGCTGATCACGAGGTCACCAGATCGAGACCATCCTGGCTAACATGTGACACCTTGTCTCTACTAAAAAATATAAAAAATTAGCTGGGCACAGTGGCGTACGCCTGTAGTCCCAGCTATTCGGAAGGCTGAGGCAGGAAAATGGCATGAACCAGCAGGCAGAGCTTGCAGTGAGCTGAGATCACGCCCCTGCACTCCAGCCTGGGTGACAGAGCTAGACTCCATCTCAAAAAAAATTTTAAAAAATAAAATACGAATCATCAAATATGATTTTATTTATTTATTTATTTATTTATTTATTTATTTCTGAGACAGTTTTGCTCTTGTTGCCCAGGCTGGAGTGCAATGGAGCCATCTTGGCTCACCACAACCTCCGCCTCCCAGGTTCAAGCAATTCTTGTGCCTCAGCCTCCTGAGTACTGGGATTATAGGCGCCCGTTGCCACGCACTGCTAATTTTTTTTTTTTTTTTTTTTTTTTTTTTTGTATCATTAGTAGAGACAGGGTTTCTCCATGTTGGTCAGGCTGGTCTTGAACTCCCGACCTCAGGTGATCCGGCTGCCTTGGCCTCCCAAAGTTCTGGGACTACAGGCATGAGCCACTGTGCCTGGCCTCAAATATAGTTTTTGAATGTACAAAATAAAAAATATATGAATGAAATGATTGATACACTATGGTTCTATTGACAGAATGTTGGGATTGTTGTCTGAAACACTAAAGAGGGGACAGGAAAGAGAAATGAATCTGGTAGTGGTCAGCATACAGAGGTTGATTAAGCCTCTCCAGGGGCAGACATAATTTCAGGGGAGAGGCAGTCTAGTCCCCTTGAGTTTCCTGAGTAGGATGAGGATCTGACCATGAATGAGTCACTCTGAAAGGTTGTTCCTCAGAGCCACAATGTCACACTATAAGCTAGATTCTCCTCTGGGAAGTTATTGCCTGATTTTTTTTCCACTCAGTCTCTAAGGAGTTCAGAAACCCTTCTCGTTCACACAGAAGTCACTTGTTTTGATCTGACAGATAAATTCATAGGCTAGTCAGGGGCATCTAACAGGTTCTTCTCTGGGACCCCTATAACCATGCTGGAGACAGAGAATAGAAACACAGACCAGATTGTTGTGGGTCTACCAAGCTCATTCTCAGCAGGCAACCTTTCTGGAAGAAGAACATCTCCAGCAATGTTACTATGGTTCCTTTGTCATTTTCTCGCACAATGTACTCAGTAACAACTATAGTTATCAGGCATGTATCTCAGGATAAGCTGATGTTGAAAATGGCCACAGTCTGAAGGGTTTTTTTTTCCAACGTTTTCTTTCTTTTTTTATTTTTTGTTATACTTTATGTTCTAGGGTACATGTGCACAACGTGCAGGTTTGTTACATATGTAAACATGTGCCACGTTGGTGAGCTGCACCCATTAAGGGGAACATCACACACCGGGGTCTGAAGATTTAAAGGTATGCCTTAACTTATCGCAGAAAACAACTCTTGAAAAAATCAGAATAAAATTTTTAAAGGGTTTTCAACAGATAAAGCATTTTTTCATGTGAAATTATTTGCATTCTCAATTATAAATGTAATTCAATTTTATTAAAGGTAAAGCAAGATGGACTTCCAATTTCCTATTCTATCTGAAAATCTACCCTCATGATTGACTAAAAAGCTCCACACTGGGTGATGGTCTATGGACAGATATATTTTGACCACAAACACTCAGTGTCTTATTATTATTATATATAGAATATTAATATATCAAATTCTTCAAACTAGTTTCATCAAGGAAATATTTTTATTCTAAGCTCCCTCTTCAGAGCCCCCTTAATCTCCTTGTTCCTGAGGCTGCAGATCAGGGGGTTCAATATGGGAATCACTACCGTGTAGAACACAGACACCACCTTGTTCTGGTCAGTTGAGTAGCTGGACTTGGGCATCACATAAATGAAGGTAATGGTCCCATAGAACAGAGTGACTGCAGTGAGGTGGGAGGTGCAGGTGGAGAAGGCCTTGTGGCGGCCCTCGGTGGAGTGCATCTTCAGGATGGTGATGAGGATATAGATGTAGGAGATGGCTATGACACACACAGTGGCCACAACGATAGATCCAGAAGAGATAGCTGGAATTATTTCAACAGTAAAATCATGGGAACAAGCAAGCTTCAAAAGTGGTGAATAGTCACAGAAAAAGTGATTGACTTTATTTGGCCCACAGAAAGACAGTCTTTATAAGCAGCCAATGAATTTCCAAGCATTCATACATCCACCCAGGTAGGACATGCCCACTAAGATGATGCAGCCTCTGGGGGACATGCGGGTAGAGTAGAGCAGGGGCGAGCAGATGGCCACATAGCGATCATAGGCCATGACAGCCAGCAGGAAGCATTCAGCTGTACCAAACATCAGTACAGAACAGAGCTGGGCCACACAACCAGCAACAGGGAGAGAGGTTTCTTTCCTTAGGAAGCTCATGAGCATGATAGGTGTGACTGATGAGGAGTACCCAATGTCTACGAAGGCCAAATGGCAGAGGAAAAGGTACATGGGTGTATGAAGATGATGACTTCTTCTGATCAACATGATTATGCTGATATTACCCATTAAGGTGACAACATAAATTCTCAGAAACACAAGAAATAAAATAGCACATAGTGCGGTATGCTCAGATAACCCCAAAAGAGTAAACTCTACCATAGCGGTGTTGTTTCCAGTGCCCATCTATATTGGGAATAGTGCCCACTGAAAGAAAAACAAATGAGTATTATAATGGGATTAAATGCTATAATTGCACATTTATTTTTACAATATCTATTTAATAAAAATATATAACAATGTAGGTACTCATGTAAATTTGGGAAGAAAATGCTTTCACACACAATATCTCATGTAAGACTTAAAAACATAAATGTTCACTGATGTAAGGTCAGGAATACTCAGAAAAATCTTTTTTTTTTTTTTTAACTTAACACACTCAACTTGTATTAGATGTTTAATTTAGGCGTTCTGTGAGCACATCTCAGAGATGGCCACTAGAATACATAAAGAATCCAGTAACTCAATCCTCTTAGGTCAAAGACATGATTGAAGGGAGACATAAATGTCAGAACAGACCAAGACTCATGGAAAAGAGCGGCTGTTCAAAAGGATGTTTGAGGTATCATCTCTTGTATCAAAGATGTGTAGTCATTAAGAATTCTGAATTCCAAACAGAGGTCAAACACATTAGCTGCATGCTAATCCATAGGACCAAGAAGAGGTCACTTAACTCAACAATGGGCTGTGGTCCCTACCCAGAGATCTCACAGTTGAGGGAAAGTACACCAAATGTCCAGGAAGTCTGGACGGAGGCAGAAGGTGAAGTAATGCACTCACCTTACAGTCAAGTAAACAGAACAAGACTGAGGTTTGAAAGAGGAGATGAGCTAGCTCCTGATTATCTCAGGATCAAGCTAACTGATTCATGATAGTGAGCCAATCTGGAGAAGACATGATCAGGTTACTCCTAGAAGGCTCCAAAGACACAACTTGTGCCCAAGACGCTGCATAAGCTGGGGCTAGGTTGCTAACAGAAGATTCCGGCCTTCTACAGCACACAAATATCCAGCCCTATCTTAATAGTTGCTGTCTGATAAAACATGCATCTGTATGTAGGTCAGCTTCTGGAAAGCCTTCCTCCATACCAACTTGCTTGAGAAAAATCATGAAAAAGCAAGAAAAGCAGGAGAGCTTTCTTACAGGATGCCCAGCTTCAAAAAGGTCCTAGGGGCCGGGTGCGGTGGCTCAAGCCTGTAATCCCAGCATTTTGGGAGGCCGAGACAGGCGGATCACGAGGTCAGGAGATGCAGACCATCCTGGCTAACACGGTGAAACCCCGTCTCTACTAAAAAATACAAAAAACTAGCCAGGCGAGGTGGCGGGTGCCTGTAGTCCCAGCTACTCGGGAGGCTGAGACAGGAGAATGGCGTAAACCCGGGAGGCGGAGGTCGTAGTGAGCTGAGATCCGGCCACTGCACTCCAGCCTGGGCGACAGAGCGAGACTCTGTCTCAAAAAAAAAGGTCATAGAAATAATCCACTCCATTTCTCCCATTTTATAAAATTATAAACTAAGCTCTAAAAAAGTTAAGTAACTAACTTCAGATCAAATGCCTTTCTGGAAACTGAGCTAAAATGAAGAACCATATCCCTGGACTACTTCTAATTCATTTACTATCTTTATTTCACATATTATACATCTTTTCTATAATTTCTAAAGAAGACTATAGACTATCAGAAAGTATATTTGGTTCATTACATGTTTAAAAAAAAGGTTTTAAAATTATGCTAATATATAAATAATACATTTACTCTTGAAAGGGTAATTTTGCAGTGCAGTAATTCACATAAAGATGCAGCTGAGAGATAATGACAATTCTGTGAGGCAGGTGATAGTCTCCTTCAGTGCCCAGTACCTAGGGAGTTGTGCTTTTGTTTTCAGCTGAACAGTTCTGAGTGCCTGATAGATGAGGAGTCAGATTTCACTAGGATTTTCTTTGCTGAAAGAGCAGAAGGGAGAGTGAAAACTAATCCCAAAGTTGTGAAGATTGTGAGGAAGGGGGAATAGGCAAGCAACTCAGCTGACCTGGAGTGACTTAACAGTTTTGAGGCAATCCCAGTATCTCACCCTAGGAAAAGTCATCCCTATTGAAGAATTTAAAACCAATGAGAAAAACTAGTAGGTAAAATAAAAGGGTCAAAGATCCTGGAGTTAAAAAAAAAAAACTAGATTCCGGTGATAGTCATTTCTGAGATTACTGCAGTGGTAAGTTCACGTAGATCCAAAATTGCCATTGCTAGTCATGGTTACCTTTATGGAGTATGCATCTTGAATATTACATATGGTCTGTGAAGACTTTGATCTCCACCTATGCTGTTATTTCATATAGGGTTTTGAAAAATTGGCTAGAAATAGAGAACATCTTACTAGGACAGGGAAGAATGAAGATGAACAGATATTATATAAAATGTTTAAACTGAACATGGAGAGTTGAGGGAAAATTTTCAAAAGGAGAAGTTAATTTTTATGAAGGAGAGAGAAATTACCATAAAAATAAAAAGTGTACTTTGTCATAAATATGAAAAAAAATTTGAAAATATAATTGTGTCTGTATTTGTAAGGTATCATGACTTTATGAAAAAGTAAACTGAATTGGTAATAGAAGTTGGGATTACAGCATAGAAAGACCAATATGCACCAAAGGGCATCAGCAAAATGGGGAAGAATGTTGCAGTGGCTGCTACAAAACTAGGGTTGCTGATACAGAAATTCCATGTTGATTGGGTGGGAATATGAGTAAAGAGAAGCAGAAGATACAGAGTCTTAAAGTGAATGAAGGAACATAAACAATTTATCTTGGGCAAGAAATGGCTCCTGAAGGAAATTAACTTTTATCTTTTTTTTTTTTTTTTTTTTTACTACTCTAGTGCTCAATTTTTAGACGTCTGAGGATATACAAAATAACTGCTCAGTACATGGGAGAACCATCAAGCAGTCACAATTGTGCCCAATTGGAATGGGCTGCAAATTGGTGAGAGCACTATGAAAGAGATTCAGGAATCACAGGTCTGCCTGAGCTAATGTGAAGCTGAGACATTTTAAAATCAATGCTGATATTCTAGGATTCAGCATAGTAAATTAATCCACTACAGTCTATACACATCCATACGAAGACAATGCTTTAAATTTCTCAATAGATTACTTTCACTCTGGAGTCTGCAAACACTTTGCTCTTTGCTCCTATGTATCTTAAGTATCCAACTGATGTCGCTATTAGAATTAAGAAAAAAGAGAAGCAAAAGTATTTTTTTAAAGTAGAGAGGAATGAATGAAAGGCAGAGGAAGATGAAAGGCAGACCATACAGAGGAAACCAAAAGAGGTGCTATAGCTGATAAGATAAAAGAGGGAATTTTTATTTCACATGTCAACAATTTAATTCCATTTTTATCAATTATATCTTCTTCTATGGAAGAAAATTAAGATAATTCAATGTTTTCCTACATCATTTAATATAAGGTTTATTTAGTCTTGGAAACTTCCATTCTTTATTGCTCCTCAACAATAGCAATCACAAAAGTTGCCATAATTCTCTTTTTAAAGATCAACCAAAATTAAAGAATAATGTATTTTTCTTTAAAGAATTTGGTATAAAGCAGACTGAACTCTCTCACACACATGCACTCATCTTTCTCTTTTTCTCTCACACACATACACACACTACATGCATATGCACACACACACTGGCATCAAAGTCATGTGCTCATCCAGCCACATTATTTTCACACTTTTATTCTGAACTGAGATGCCTGAATAATTTTATGTGTGAATTAACTGATCAATAGTATGCTGTTAGGAACACCATGCAATTACATGTTTGAACTCTAAAGTCCTATCTTCCTTATCTTTGTACAGGACTTTATTAAGTGGCATGGACCCAAGAATGAATGAATGTTTAAAATTTTAGAAAAGATAGATGTGTATAACAGAAATTCAGAGTCAGTTATACGTGCTATTACAGCATGGAAGCGATGTGTTGGACAGAAATGCCATGAGCTTTGGAAACATACGGCCCTGGGATTAGATTCAGCTTTGTCACCAGCAATCTATGGAATCTTGGAAATTTTACATAAACTGTTCAACTCTTCATTACGTTATTTGTTTAAAAAAATACTTCACATGATTCTTGTGTTGAATAAGATGATGTACATGATAATACCAAGTATCGATCATAGAAATAAGTGGATGTTCAACAAATGATTATTTCCTTTAAAAAACTATACCTTAACTTCTAATACAGAAATGAGAAACAAACATTCCTGTATCAATAGAAAAGGGAAATTATTACCTGCGGATGAATGTACATCAACAATAATGACAAATTCCAAAGAGTTGTTACTGTATAGGAAGGTGATATTTATGAGATTTGGGGTCCTTTGGGATATAGCCTCTTGAGTACACTACTTGTTTATAAAAATTTCACTGAAAATTCATCAAGACAATGCAAATTACAGGTATGTATGCTCATAATAATATGTGTTGCTGCTGGGCATGGTGACTCACACTTGTAATCCCAGCACTTTGGAAGGCCAAGGTGGGAGAATTGTTTGAGGCCAAGAGTTCAAGACAAACTTGGGCAACATAACAAGACCCCATCTCTACAAAAAATATAAATAAATACAAATAAAATTAGCCAGGTGTCATGGCTCATGCCTGTAGTCTCAACTACTCAGGAGGCAGAAATGGGAAGATGGATTGAAGTCAGGAGTTTGAGGCTGCAGTGAGCTAGAATTGCACCACTGTACTCCAACCTGGGCAACTAAGCAAGACCTCATCTGAAAAAAAAAGTCTAAAAACATCTGTAAATTTATTTATTTTTAGTATGCATTAGAATTTTTTAATAAAACTTTTTGATGAACTGCTAAAACCACTGTAACTATTTGAGATTTATAGGAATAAGCAAGAGTACAGTGTACCAGAATAATTTCTCTTCAAAATAAAAATTCTTCTGGGAAAAAATAAGTGCTTATGTTTTCTGTATGTTTCTAGATGACACTACCTTTATTTTTTAATTAAACTTTTTACTTTGAGATTATTGTAGATTTACATGCAGTTTTAAGAAATGTAAATAATACAGAGATATCTTATATGCCCTCTACCCAATTTCTTCCAATGAAAAGCATTTTGAAAAACTGTAGTATAATATCACAATGAGGATATTGGCAGTGATACAGTCAAGATACAGAACATTTCTATGAACATAATGACCCCTCACATTACTCTTTCATAGCCACAACAACCTCTGTCCCATCCCCATGCCTTCCTTAACTTCAGGAATCCTCTAATATGTTCTCTGCTTCTACATTTTCATAATTTCAAGAATTTTATTATTTTATTTAATATCCCTCTCTACCTCCAGTAATTTTATTTGCTCTGAAGTCTACGTTATTCAATATTAATACAGCCACTGCTTTTCTTTTGATTAATATTTACATACTATGTCTTTTTCATTATTTTACTTTCTTTTTTGGGTTTTGTTTTTTTGTTTTTGAGATGGAGTCTCACTCTGTCGCCCAGGCTGGAGTGCAGTGGTGCAATCTCGGCTCACTGCAAATTCCACCTCTCGAGTTCAAGTGATTCTTTTGCCTCAGCCTCCCAAGTAGCTGGGATTACAGGCGCCTGCCACCATGCCCAGCTAATTTTTGTATTTTTAGTAGAGACAGGGTTTTACAATGTTGGCCAGGCTGGTCTCAAACTCCTGGCCTCCTGATCCACCTGCCTTGGCTTCCCAAAGTGCTAGGATTACAAGTGTGAGCCACCACACCTGACCCATTATTTTTCTTTCAACTTGCCTATATTATTATATTTGAAGTGACTTTCTTGTAGAAAGCATAGAGTTGGGTCATGTGTTTTAGCTCACTTGGCTGGGTGAGGGCTCAAACAGAAATAAGGAACATGCTGTTTTGAAACTAGAGAAAAAGTGATCCTTGTTAGATAGTGACAGAAAGTCTAGCTTAATTATGACCTGCAGTTATGTGGAAAGCACAACTTATAAGTGATGAACTTAGATATTTAGATAAGCAGATTTACAAACAAAGTGTTGAAGGTACAGCCTGTTGTTGTTTACTCAATGTATTAAAATGTGAGAACAGATTACTGTGTACCCAGTAACAGGATTGCTAGGTCAAATGGTAATTCTATCTTTAGTTCTTTGAGAAGTCTCCAAACTGGTTTCCACAGGAGCTGAATTAATTAATTTACATTCCCAACAATAGCATTCCTTTCTCTCTGCGACCTTGCTAACATCTGCTTTTTAAAAACATTTTTATAATAGCCATTTTGACTAGTGTGAGATAATATCTCATTGTGGTTTTAATTTGCATTTCTCTAATGATTAGTGATGTTGTGCATTTTTGCATGTGTTTGCTGGCCACTCATGTCTTCTTTTGAGAACTGTCTGTTCATGTCTTTTTCCAACTTTCTAATAGAGTTATTTGCTTTTTGCTTCCAGATTTTTAAAAATTCCTTATAGACTCTGGATATTAGTCCTTTGTCAGATACATGGCTAGTAAATATTTCTCCCATTCTGTAGGTTGTCTATTTACCTTGCTGATAGTTTATTTGGCTCTGTAGAAGCTCTTTAATTTAATTAGGTCCCAGTTGTCAATTTTGGGGGTGCTGCATTTACTTTTGAGGTCTTAGTCATAAATTCTTTACCTAGGCCAAAAACCAGAAGAATATTTTGTAGGTTTTCTTGTACGATTGCTATAGTTTGAAGTCTTACATTTAAGTCTTTACTCCGCCTTAAGTTAATTTTTGTATGTGGTGAGAAGTAGGGATTGAGTTGATTCTTCTGCATATTGTTACCCAGTTTTCCCAGCACCATTGATTAAATAGTCTGTCCTTTCCCCATTGTTCTTTATTTCTGGGTTCTCTATTTTGTTCCATTGGTCAATGTGTCTATTTTTGTACCCGTACCATGCATTTTCGTTACTGTAGCATTATAGTATGAGATACCATCTCACATCAGTGAGAATGGCTACTATTAAAAAGTTAAAAATATATCAAGTGCTGGTTAGGCTATAGAGAAAAGGTAATACTTATACACTGTTGGTGCGAATGTAAATTAGTTCAGCCCCTGTGGAAAGCAGTTTGGAAATTTCTCAAAGAACTTAGAACTATCATTTTACCCATAATCCCATTGCTGGATATATACTCAAAAGAAAATAAACCATTCTACCACACATGCACTCATATGTTCATAACTGCACTATTCACAACAGCAAAGACACAGAATCAACTTAGATGCTTGTCAATAGTGGACTGCATAAAGAAAATATAGTACATATACACCATGGACTGTTATGCAGCCATTAAAAAATAAAATCACATTAATTCAAGATGGATTAAAGACTTAAATGTTAGAACTAAAACCATAAAAACCCTAGAAGAAAACCTAGCCAATACCATTCAGGACATAGGCATGAGCAAAGACTTCATGACTAAAACACCGAAAGCAATGGCAACAAAAGCCAAAATAGACAAATGGGATCTAATTAAACTAAAGAGCTTCTGCACAGCAAAAGAAACTACCATCAGAGTGAACAGGCAACGTACAGAATGGGAGAAAATCTTTGCAATCTACACATCTGACTAATATCCAGAATCTACAAAAAACTTAAACAAATTTACAGGAAAAAAACAAACAACCCCATCAAAAAGTTGGCAAAGGATATGAACAGACGCTTCTCCAAAGAAGACATTTATGTAGCCAACAGACACGTGAAAAAATGCTCATCAACACTGGTCATCAGAGAAATGCACATCAAAACCACAATGAGATACCATCTCACACCAGTTAGAATGGCAATCGTTAAAAAAAATCAGGAAACAACAGATGCTGGAGAGGATATGGAGAAATAGGAACACTTTTACACTGTTGGTGGAAGTATCAATTAGTTCAACCATTGTGGAAGACAGTGTGGCAATTCCTCAACGATCTAGAATTAGAAATACCATTTGACCCAGCGATCCCATTACTGGGTATATACCGAAAGGATTATAAATCATGCTACTATAAAGACACACGCACACATATGTTTATTGCGGCACTATTCACAATAGCAAAGACTTGGAACCAACCCAAATGTCCATCAGTGATAGACTGGATTAAGAAAATGCAGCACATCATAAAAAAAGATGAGTTCATGTCCTTTGTAGGGACATGGATGCAGCTGGAAACCATCATTCTCAGCAAACTATCGCAAGAACAGAAAACCAAACACTGCATGTTCTCACTCATAGGTGGGAATTGAACAATGAGAACACTTGGACACAGGAAGGGGAACATCACACACCAGGGCCTGTTGTGGGTTGGGGGCAGCAGGGAGGGATAGCATTAGGAGATATACCTAATGTAAATGACGAGTTAATGGGTGCAGCACACCAACATGGCACATGTATGCATAGGTAACAAACCTACACGTTGTGCACATGTACTCTAGAACATAAAGTATAATTAAAAAAAGATCAAAACATACGGATAGACATTTCACAAAAGAAGACATACAAATGGCCTACAAGTATATTAAAAAATGCTCAACATTACTAATAATTAGGGAAATATAAATCAAAGCCACTATGAGATATAATCTCAGTCCAGTTAGAATGATTGTTATTAAAATGACAAAAAAAAATGACATGACTGTGGAGAAAGGGAAACTCTTGTATGCTATTCGTGGGAATGTAAACTCATACAGCCATTATGAAAAATAGTATGGAGGTTCACCCCAAAATTAAAAAAAAAAAAGAAAGAAAATGCGGCACATATACACCATGGAATACTATGCAGCCATAAAAAAGGATGAGTTCATGTCCTTTGCAGGGACATGGATGAAGCTGGAAACCATCATGCTGAGCAAGCTATCACAAGGACAGAAAACCAAACACCACAGGTTCTCACTCATAGGAGGGAATTGAACAATGAGAACACTTGGACACAGTGAGGTAGGGAACATCACACACCCGGGCCTGTTGTAGGCTAGGGGGCTGGAGGAGGGATAGCATTAGGAGATATACCTAATGTCAATGACGAGTTAATGGGTACAGCAAACCAATATGGCACATGTATACCTATGTAACAAACCTGCATGTCGTGCACATGTACTCTAGAACTTAAAATATGATAATAAAAAAAGACACCAACACCCCAAATAGATTAATATTACTTTAAAAATAAAAAATAAATAAAATAAAATCAATCCTTTGCAGCAACATGGGTGCAGCTAGAGGCCATTATCCTAAGCAAATTAGCACAGGAACAGTAGACCAAATATCACATGTTCTCACTTATAAGTGGTAGCTAAGCATTGGGTACACATGGACATCAAGATGGGAGCAATAGACACTGAGGACTACTGAGGGGGAGGAGAGAGAGTGGAGAAAGGGCTGAAAAATTACCTATTCCTTACTATGCTCACTACTTGGGTGATAGGATCATGTGTACCCCAAACCTCAAAATCAAACAATATACCCATGTTGCAAACCTGCACATATACCTCCTGAATCTAAATAAAAGCTGACAGAAGCTCTCTGGGGCCTTTTTCATAAGAGCACTGACATATTCATCAAGGCTCCACCTTCATGATATAATCACCTCCCAAGGAACCCACATGTTAATACCATCATATTGGCAATTAGATTTTCTGACATACAGATTTGGGGGGGAAGCATACATTCCGTCCATAGCAGCTAGCTAGAACATATGGACATGGTTCTAATTACTTATTTAGTTGGTTGATTAAAACGTACACTGAACAGTTGCCTGAGTAAAATGAAGGCCAGAAGAAATTCCTTGGTGTTTCCAAAAGAGACAATTGAAAGTTTGGGAAGATGTGGTATGTTGAGCTGGTTTTATCATGTGCATTCCATGTATGTAGCCCATGTATGCATCTTCCAAGAAGATCTCAGGAGCATCTTCTACTCCATGACATTGAACTCATTGGTAAAGAAGCATAACTATTATTAAGAAGTACTGAAATAGATATTTTGTGTAGCTCTGAGATGTAAGAGATGAATAGCAAATCTAAATGAGATCAATTTCAATAATGATACCAAAACTCCAAAGTGACAGAGATCATATGTGTGCTAAAAGTATAACACCAAGGTCGATAGGGCAATCATAACAGTATACAAAAATGTCTGACCTATAGGGAACTTTAGAGGTGGCTAATTAAATATAATGGCCTTAAAATCATTGCTGGACAACCCAGTAAGGTGCTACTTGATATGTATGATTCAATACATTCTAGGGACAGAGAGCAAGAAAGGAAACTGATTTGAAATACCATGAAATGTAGTGAAAGCTCCTCACACAATTCTCAGACCTGAATCAATTCAGAGATCTAGAGTATCTTAAAGAAATATTTTGTAAATTGAGAAAAAATTCTTACAGTAACATCACATACATATTCGGATACACATATATACTCTCATTCTTCATCCATTCCAAATGATTTTGAGGCTATTTAAAGGTAATTATTAATGAGAAAGGGAAATACCCAGACCTTTCACGAGTTATTACACCTGACTTTGAGCTGCACTAATTTTTGGAGGTCCAGAAGTCCGCTGTTGTCCAGTCTGCCAATCGTAGAGAAAGCTTATAAGAATCCGGATGTGAGTGGAATTTTGACCTATTTTCACCTTATTGTAAGCCCAATATCAACCAGATTTAGAATCGGAATAGGTTTGGTCATCAACTACCAAAATTACCCCAATATTGGCTCCTGGATCCAGGGAATCTCGAGCTATTATATTGGAAGGTTCAAATGGAGGCCGCTGGATCTACTCATCCCAGCCAACATGGCAAGTCAAAGGAATATTGCTTTCTTCAGGAAAATGAGCTAAATAATCTTATTTTTATTATCATTATTATTCAGTTCTACTAGCACACTGACTCTGATCTGAAGCCAGAACTGATTTATTGTAATCATAAGCAAATACATTTTATAGCTCATTAGTACAATTACATCCCTTTGATCTGAAAGTTGGTTACCTGAAATTAGACTTTGGGTTTGGATTAGTTGGCTCACAGTTTAATGACTCTTCAGGGAACAGGGTAACCTCTGCTCATAGTCAATTTTAGAGACGCCATTGAGTCTAAAGACTAGTCCAGGGGTTCACATCCACTGTGTTTGGAACGGAAGATGAGGTGCAGAATTGAAGACAAAGCCCCAGAGGACTCATAGGTGAGACAACATCTCTGCCAGCCCCTGCTTCCCTAGCAGCTCAAGCTGATACATCTGTAAGTCACAGCACATCCCCAGATAATGGGGCATTAGAGCAACAGGGGATGTCATTAATTCTCATACATATATATATATGTGTGTGTGTATATATATGTATGTATATTCAAATAGCAATTACAAATACTAAGAAATACACCATTTCCCCCTTTGGGGCTTGAAACTACCTGGCTCTCTGAAATTGAACAAAACCGGCATTTTTAAATAAAATTTCTAAAATCCCTACTAACTACTTTGTGGATGACTGGTGAGTACTGTCTGAATCTATAGTTTGCCCCACCACTGACAGTGACCATTTGGTCAGGTTTCATTCAGAAACCAATAACAGGCTTGAAAATAATCTCTTAGATCAGTCTGTGCAAATGTGTACATGTTAACCAAGTGAGAGTTCAGAAAGGTTCAATGAATGGCCGGGATCCGGCTTTCAAGCAAACAGAATCTGACATAAATAGCGAAACTAAGAAGAGTGAGAATAAGACGAAAGAAGGCATTTTTAACCTTGCATTAAAAATTGTCTCTGTAGAAATAACTCCTGGCCAAAAAGATATCAAAATCTTTTACTATATTATTTTATAGTAAAATGCTAAAGAAAATTATCTTCATCTTCATGTCCTGTTTTATCAAATTGCTTTTCTGAACTAAGTTCAATAATAATTAAGGAGATGCATATTTCCATTTTTTCCAAGTTACATACAAATTGTGTTTTAAGTGTGTACACTTGCAAATTAAATACTTGGGGGAAGAGCATTCAAAGATTAATAATGTGCAATTTAAAAAGCAAAACAATATAAAATATGAAAAGAAAGAATGTAAAATGTCAAATTAGGCATAAAGTAAGTGCATAGACTAAAGGAAATAGGTCTTCTTATTCAACTACATGCACTTGTGAAAAAGTTTAAATAATTCTGAAAATAGCATGGCTAGAAATAATTATAGACACCCTAGTAGGTAACAACAGCTTTGAAGCATGAATTAGTTAATTAATGCTATAGTTCTAGGTATTTGATTGATCAGTAAAGGACATTTTCACTTAATGTCATATTTGAAAGAGCAGGAAAGAAAAGGGTATAAGGGTGTAAGTGTAGCAATGAATGTTCTGTCAGCTCTTTGGACATCTGTGTGGGAGGATGACACACCTGGAATACCAGTCAAATAACAGCATCTTATAATCTTATCATACATTTGTCTTATCTTCATGCTGTAAATCATATGAAGTCCATAGTGCCCCATGCCAGTGGCATATTACTATATTCTAAAATAAAAATATCAAGCCATGATGTATCATCAGAAGTCCTTCCACTGAACATTTTCCTAGATTACCTTTTCACCTAGATATTTTCATTCCCAGGTAATAAACCTGCACATGTCCCCCCTAAATCTAAAGGTTGAAAAAAATAAACTGATATATAAAAAATAAAATTAAGCAAAATATAAATATAAAAAGGGAAATTAATGGCTAAAATCAGGCTCAGATGTAAGATGGAATATTGTCAGAATGCAGGCCTACAGTGGTGTAAATCAAGGAAGGGATAAGAGAAAAAGATTTTTAAATGGCTTGGGGTGAGACAGGAGCAATGTCAATTTTTTAAAAACCATGTTTAATGTTCTTTGTAGGCATGAATGAAGTAATACAACTTTGGAGTTATGTTTGCAGAACTAACACCAAAATGTGCTGGGGGAAAGCTATTTACATCTAATCTCAATCCCACTGTTTATTCATTGTCTTCCTCAATGCCTGTGAATATTTTATCTTTTCCCCAGAAGAAAAAATTTCGAGGAACAAAACGACTGCAGAGATTCAGTATACCAGACCAAAGTGCCTCCATGTGTTCCCCAAAAATCAAGAGCATCAAAGGTCTCTTTCCAAATCTTTCTTAATATTAAATGTCCTCATCCTCATATGGAAGCAGGAGCCAATCCTGACACTCCAATTTGGTTGGAATTTCTCTTTTTCCATGCACATTTCAGTCTGTATGGGCTGCTGCCATTCCCACAATATACTGCACAGTCTCATTTTACAGAGAGCAACCAATGTCATGATGGGCACCTTTATCCAGATTTATTTCTTACATGTCCCACTTGCCAAGGATCACCGTTTCCTGGCCAGAGTATCCTATGAGCAATCCAGGTCCATCAGACACTCTGTGAGCTACACACAGTCATAGTGACTGTAGAAGTTCAAAGTGACCTGCTGGCCCAGCCTCACTTGAGTTCAAGGACACACACAATGGCAGTCTCTCTGCTTCTGCGTGCTGACTGGACAATCGTCTGTCTCTAGTCTTACACAGTTCCTCAGACTCTAACTCTTACCTGTTAGGGTTTTGCTCAAAAGACTGCCAGATTTTTTTACTGGTGTTGCCTTAAAGATCACCAGTGCTTTGAGGACTATCTTCATCCTTCAGGTATCCATCCTGGCTTTAGCCCCAAGGATTCTCCCCTCTGAAGTTTTTTGCAGCCATGTCTTCCACCTCTCAATCCTGAGTCTATCCAACCTTATTCTCTGAGATTACAAAACAAACTGGCTCAAGTCTTGTCCTAAATTGTACCAGGTAACCACAGCCATAATCATGCTGAACCCCCTTCATACACTTCAAGGCATTCTGAGGGAAGGAATTTCCCAGAGATGGTCCAAATAAAAAGACTATTGAATGTGCATCAAAGGGAAGCATATTAAAGCCTCTGCTGTTAATTAAGCTGAAACTGAAGCCCAATCTGTTTGGTGTCATCTGGTCTTGGAAATTGAGGTAACATGAATTTCAAAAATATCAAATGCAAAAAACCAAAATGTTCTGTATAAAACAAAAGAAACAGTCCATATTTTAAGATTTTGCTGAGTGGTTGGTTGTTTTTTTCTCAAATAAAAATTTTCTTCATGCCATTTCTTTTTTCTCTTACATACTCTATGGAGCATGTGGGTGGGGAATACAGATGACATTCATTTCTTACATCACACAACACCTGTTTATTTTGAGCTCATGCAGTAAAAATTCTGAGTTAGTCTCACCCATGGACTTTCCTCTCTGAAGGAAAACAACACAAGTCAATTGTACTATTAAAAATTTTATAAGTACTATGTGAATCATTTTCTGGAAAAATATTTTTCTGTTATAGCACATGTTATTGAATAAGTCCTGTAGGTCGATATGTTGTGTCATTCAAATAAATCTGATGGATGCAAACAATTGGGCATTTAAGCTGTGTTAGTCATAATGTAATCACAGCCTAGAGTGTCTTTTCTCAGGTCATAAAGAGCAGAGACTTTCCTGGGCCAGACAACTAAGCTGTTCTATGGGATGTCACAACATACACATGGCTCACAAATACAAAGAAAGTCAATGCGGGACTGAAAAAGCCTTCCTTTACCCTGAAGGTTGAAATTTCCCACTCCAGGATAGTACCAGCACTTCTTCCAGCCTGTTAAATTAGATACAAAGAAAGTAAATGCAGGAGTGAAAAAGCCTTCCTTTACTCTGAAGGTTGAAATTTCCCACTCCAGGATAGTACCAGCACTTCGTCTAACCCTGTTTAAATTTCGTTAAGAGTAAGACAGAATTATAGGTGGACATTCCTCAGAGCTTAACCGACTCCATACTGTATTAATAGGGAAACATTTCATCAAGGGAAATCTAAGCCTCAAACCAAATGCAGCAGCACTTCAGCTACTCCAGGGCACACAGGATAATTCAGAGCACCCACCCACCCATGGTGCTATGGAAGAATCATCAACCCAACATGAATTCCTAGTAGTGGTAAAACAAAGTATCAGTGGATTTGAATTCTGTCCCTAGCACCTACTGGTCATTACCTTCAAGAATGAATATTACCAAGATTCTTACAATCTAGAGAATGCTCTTTCTCAAAGTGTATCCCCAGTTGAATGCATGAATCATATATGCACCTTCCTTTAACAGGAGTCCTTCCCCAAAACTAGAATGAAATCTCATGACCAAGGCCAGGCGTGGTGGCTCACGCCTGTAATCCCAGCACTTTGGGAGGCTGAGGCGGGCAGATTAAGAGGTCAGGAGATCGAGACTACGGTGAAACCCTGTCTTTACCAAAAATACAAAAAATTAGCTAGGCATGGTGGTGGGTGCCTGTAGTCCCAGCTACTGGGGAGGCTAAGGCAGAAGAATGGCGTGAACCCGGGCGGTGGAGCTTGCAGTGAGCTGAGATCACGCCACTGCACTCCAGCCTGGGACAGAGTGAGACTCTGTCTCAAAAAAAAAAAAAAAAAAAAATTATCATGACCAAGCAGATCCTTAAAAACACCTTCCCCCTCTTTAGAATCTCGCTGATGACTAACACCCCTGAACTTAGAATTTCTCTTTCTCAGATTTGTGAGCAATAGGGTGGCATAGTGTAAATGCTGGTTCAAAAGTGCCGAAGTCAGTCTTCCTTAGCTCTGTGAGACACACGGTGTCAGTTGATCCCTTCATCTCCTCCCTTCCGGGCATTCACCCAGACAAAATCCGCAAGGTCCTGTGCTTTCTGCAAACCCAGTCTTTAGAAGGCCTGGCTGGATTTCACCCCAGATATTCAATTCCTAGAATTGGCTCATCATGCAATAAGAATTCCATAGAAAAACCAATTCTTGCTAAAAAGTACATTACCATTTGTACTGGGACTAGACAGTGAAATGATAGTGATGAAATGTGACATAAATGGCAGTAGTTCAGCTGGCTCTCTGATTCTATCCCTAACTCTGGCCCCTTTGGTCACTACTCAAGATAGGCACACAGTCCTAGGGACTGGAAACAGATGTCCTATGGCTTATTGTTAAGGTAACCTGGTGGTGAGCAACTACAGCATTTGCAAAATCATGGAGTTCTTCAATTAGCAAATCAAACTTACATTGCACTCTCCACTAGATATAACCTAGATATTCTCCCCCCTCACCAGAATGAAAAGTCACAGATTTACCTTCTACAAGTTACTGAAATTGGCAAAGTTGACTAAGAAAGACCACTAAAACCAAACCTCCAGGTCTGACCCAATTGTATTTTTTTTCCAGTTTCCTCCTCTTTGGTGTGAATTAATGAACTCCAGGAATGCTGAGGGAGAGAAAACGCACTTTCTAATTTGAGAATGCTCTTGACTTCAACTCTGCCTTGACTTAAATGCCAAGGTTGCAGACAGTGTCCTTGCACTTTAATGGCTGTGCTGAATCACTACAACTAATGACCTAGACAACCAGGTTCTAATCTTTTTTTCCCCAGTGGCCATGAGAAAAAGGGCAGCTGCATTGAGAAACTGACCCTAACCACACCAGGAGGCATGGATTGCCCCAGTTTCAATCCAGAGAGAAATGGAGAAGGGAGAAAGGGGAGGAGGTCTACAGGACCATTAGAACATTCAGTCTCTGACTCCTTAATTTGATTTGATGGGAAATACACAACAGTAGGAGAAATGAACACTACTTTTCTCTTACATTATCTTTTGGGATAAATATGCTAACCAAGATCATCTTTTCTGTGCAAGCAAAAATGTCCTATATGTGCATCCTAGTCATACAATCTTTGCGTAATCTTAGCTAGCCCCCCATAAAACATTTACAGCCACAACTTTAAGGCCACCCACTGTAGATGTCATGGGAAAGGGAGGATGGCTGTCTCCTAGCATCACACCCAAGGTTCTGAACGTGGGAGTCATCCTGAGAACAGGTACCAAAGCATCATGACCTGAGTCATCATTAGTTATGGGGATGATTTAGGGATTTTAATTCCCAAGGGTGATTTAAATAAAATGTAATGTATCTCAGAGAAACTCTGTATAAACTGTTCCCTTGGTACCCATGAAGTTCTGGAATCACAAGAGATAACAGACTCATTACATTTTATAAGTACAGTTTCTGCGGAGAACAGAAACCAAGGCCTCCAGGCAGATACGAAGAAGCCTGTTTGTCTGACTGGAAATGCACTAAATGGATGCTTCTAGAACACTGGGAATCCCGACTAATTGTCTGACAGGCACTTGGTAAGTTGCATTTACTTCTAAGGCTGTCATGGCTAAAGCCACAAGGCAGCCTAGAGAAGGGTTTCAGCTCCAGAACTGTGAAGAGGGCAGGGCTTTGGGACAGGTGTGCTTTGTTTCCACCAGAGATGAAATGGGGAAATATTGGTTGGCTCTTACTTGGAAATCTGGGATTTATTTTTAAAACTAGCGCATTATTCTATGAGGAAACCGCAGCAGTGACCTGACAAACATAGGAAGCCTCTGAAATCACAAGCCAAATTTTATGTAAGTGAAATCTTCCTAGGGACAGGTACTTAGCTTTCATCAGATTCTCAAAGGAGTTTATGTTCTTTCACTTTTTAAGAGTTAAGAATATTTCTTAGGTTCTTCCACCAAGTTGTTTGAATTGTTTCCCCATGAAGAGTAAAGGTAAGGAAGGAAACAGCACTGAGTTGTCAAATGTTGAACATACTGGTTAAACACAATAAATTGTAAATGTGCCAGAACAAATTAAGAGGAAGTGTTACTGAACTCATTCCAATATGCCTAAAATTTCCTCACAGGAGTCTAATCTTGCAAGAAAGAAATAGGCAAAACAAAATTATGAAAAATCATAAATGGAGAAGATAGTTTAGGCAGAGGGCTCTGGAACACTGAGAAATCATAAATGGAGAGATAGTTTAGGCAGAGGGCTCTGGAATCAGCCTACCTGGTTTCAAATCCTGGCTCATCTATTTTGGGAATTTGACAAACTACTGAGCATTTCCATGTCTTAGTTTCCTCCTTAAGAAAATAATGAAAATAATAATTATGTACTAAATAAAATAATATATGTAAAACAGAATGAATCTTGGCATATTGAAAGTTTTCAGATAACTACTCATTATTTGGATTCATTAAGTTTGACAGTAATTAAATCTCAGCATTTTTTTTCCTGATTCTTTTGTTTTATTGATAACAGAAACGGTGCATAATTACAGATTTGATGAGGAATGTGCAAATAATAAAGAATGTGTCTATTGCCAGCAAAATACAAAAAATACTGGAATAATGGAATAAATCTCAGCATTTTTTAAAAAGCAGACCACAAATTTTCTCTTAAGTAGAAAATTACAAGTCAAATATTTATAATTAGAGATTTACTATTTTGTTTTTCCTGGAATTTATCATCAGGTCTAGTTATATTCTAAAAACTAATAGTCTTGATATTATTAGTAATCCTTAAACTTAAAAATTAACTCAATTAGAAGTTCCTTGGAATGCAAAATAACATTTTCATAGGATAAAATGATATATAAATATTTAGCTAATGGAATGGAAATTTTTTAAAACCTCCAAATTAGAATGTGTTAACCATGTCTTAGAAACTTTAGAGGCAAATATGAAATCACATCAATAATAGCTAACAGAGTAAAAAATATATATATATCTTCTGCCAGGCAAGAGCTGTTAAAGCTAGAATCTCCACACTGGCTTTTTAGACTCTTCCAGAGTTACTAAACCTTTCCATGTCTCAGTTTGAATTGGTAACTGTTCGAATGCACATGGAAGACTTGGTCACTTCTAGAAATGAATCCAAAAGAATGTTTTGCTACCTTTAGACGGCACAGAATTCAAAACAACAAAAAACTTACAAGCAAATATTTTAATGGGTAAGACTGTCTAAGTGCAATGCCTGAAGAGGTTTGGTTTTGTGTTAGGCTATGATTGAGAGAGATAAGATCACAACAAAACAGGTTACATCTACCATAAGCCAGGAGTGTCAGAAATGCTCTTATTTCCAAGGTTCCTTACTACTTGTTACATATCTTAGGGCACCTTTTCTTCCCTGCTGACTCCTTGCCCCACCCATTAAAGATAAATTTTACCCTAAGGTCTATCTCTGATCTCTTGCTGTCACTATTCTCTCTCCCTGAATGATCTCATTGGTTCCCACCCTTCATTCCATCATCTGTATATCCATGGCTCCTGAACCAGGATCCTGGCTTTGACTGTGCAATGAACCTTTGTCCATCCTTCCAGCTGAATTCAACGCTATTTTCTCCTACTCCACTCCTAGCCTAGACTTACTATGTTGAACATATTCGAAGTAACAACATAGCAATGTTATTAAATATAGTGGGGAAATTTGCTTCCTCTTTTCTCTCAATTATGTCTTCTACTTTTGAATTCTACGATAGTAATTGTGGTAGGAGTGCTTGTGTGTATTTGTGCGTGTGTGTGTTTAAATTGTGTCAGATCTCCTTAGGAAAGAAGTAAGGGGTAAAATTATACTAAACTGTTAAGTCTTACATTATCATTATTCTGGTCTCCCAGACTTGAAAACTTAGAGTCTCAGTCAATTGCCAAGTGACACAAACTCTGTCTTTGAGATACTTCTTGTGCCTATCTCCTTTCTTCATTTGTGCCATGATTCCCTAGTTCAAACCCTGATCCTGTCTGACATGGAAAATGTCACAGCCGGTGTCCCTGCTGATGGCTCTCTTCTTTCACACCATCCACGCATACTGCCAGACCACCTCTATGAAAGCTGAATGCTGGTCAAGTCAATTCTACTGCTCAAGTGTTCAATGGGTCCATGCTCACTACCGAACTAGTTATTGCATCCCCCTGACATCCAAAACTTTTCACATGTAGTTTATCCACCATGAATCTCTTCCATAGGCATTTTCTCTCACCCAAAAGGAAGCCCACAGTCACCAGTGCATGCTCTGGGCTGCTCTAGCTGAACTCCTTGCTCAATTGTCCTCTGTACCCAAGACGCTCCTTTAATCCACCCTTCACATTTTGAGGTTATTTCCATCTTCCAATGGCCAGCTCAGTTCAATTTGAAGGCTGCCGACTCTCTGCAGTATACAGACTGAACTCCTTATAGAGGGATACCAGGCCTTCTGTTATCTAGCCCAGATACACATTTCCAGCCATGTTTCTTATCACTAACTCACAAGCAGTAGCACCTTTTGATCCAAACAATAGGGACCCTGCCTTGGCCCCATTCTTCAGAGCCATTCTGGGCTTCTTACTACTGCACTACATTCCATGGGGCAAGGCATCTATGATGCCAAATGGATGTGTCCTTCCAGTCCCTGGTATCCACCCCTTCTAGACCATCTTCCTAGTAATGAGACCTTAAGGTTCCTTGCTCAAAAGGCTTCCAACTTATTCCCAGAGTCCATAAGTGTCTCTTTACCAAATCGTCCTTGTATGGGTAAACCATGCTGCTCATGTTCTCACAACTAGGCCTTATGGGTGGCCAAGGGATGGCCACTTGCAGGAGTGTAAACAGAGCTTATACATGCTTGCTCGCGTGTCTGTGCAACTGCAGTCATGTGAGCTAGCAATGAGTCCTCCTCACAAAACTGCCTTCCAGCCTGTGATTCCAAGGATCCCAAGAACTCTGCCTTCCAGATATTATATAAGTATACTTGTTAAGGAGGGAGGATAAAATGTATTTTAGTAATTTGTTATCTTGATTTTTAACTTTTAAATATTTAGGCATATTGTATGTGGGTCTTCATTTATTATTCTTGCCCTGGGCCCTGCCAATGCCAAAGGCAGCTTTGCTCCTAGGAAGCCTGCTTTCTAACCATAGCAAATATTTGGAGTTTTTAACGCCTGGACTTCCTCAAACCTCAGTAACTTTGCACAGGCTATTCCCTCTGTCTAGAATGCCTGAGAATGTCCTTATACTTCTGAAGCATCCTTCAAGAGGTTAAAAGGTAAAAATTGCCACCACTGTTACTATATATTAACATTGCTCTGGAAGTACTAACCAATACAAGTAGAGAAGAAAAAGAAACAAAAATATGTTAGAGAAATGGGAAATGAAATTCACATCCTTTCATAATGTACGATTGTGTAGTTAAGAAACCCAAGAGAATCAACCAGAAAACTATTTTTAAATGATAGGAAAGTATTGTAAGGAAGAGAGTTATAAAATTAATTTATAAAAAAATCAGTAGTTTTGCTGTATGCAAATAATACTTAAATAGACCACAAAAAAACTTTTTTAAGATTTAATTTGCAATAGTAACAAAAAGATAAAATACCTGTGACTAGAATTTAAAGAAATACATAGGATGTATATCTGTAAAGTTTAAATAAAACTCTATTTAGGAAATTATTTAATCAATAAAATAAATACCACAGTTAAGAAAAGAAGATTCAGTTGTAAAAATGTCAATTTTCCCTTAAACTGACAAATCAATTTAATGCAATAGCATTCCAAGTACAAACAGGATTTTTTTGGAACTTGATAAAATAATGTTAGACTGCATCTGGAAAATGTACACCTGAGAATGGCCAGAAAAATTGCTACTAGATAGTAAAATGAATTATATAACTATTTAATTTAAATGTGTTGTCTTGGTTCTAGAAAAGACTACAAAAAAAGAAATCATAAATTGACCCAAGTACTTCAAGATGTTTTAGTATTAGTATAGGATAAGTCTGGAGTTTTAAATCAACAAAACCAGCAGGAAAACAATTTCACCAATAAGTTGCATTAGAACACCTGGCTAGCCATTGAAGAAATAAGTAAAAATACAGTCATGCAGTACATAATGACATTTCAATCCACAACAGACGGCTTACAATGGTGATCTCATAATATTATTTTACTGTATTTTACTGTACCTTTTCTTTGTTTAGATATGATTAGATACACAAATAACATTGTGTTACAATTGCCTACTATATTCAGCACAGTACATGCTGTACAGGTTTGCAGCCTAGGAGCAGTAAGCTATGCCATATAGCCCAGGTGCATAGTAGGCTATATCATTTCAGTTTGTATAAGTACACTCTATGATGTTTACACGATGACAGAATCACTGAACAATGCATTTCTCAGAGTGTATTCCTGTCTTTATTTGAGGCATAACTGTGTTGATTGCCTCATTCCTTATATCAAAATTAAATTTCCAGGAAAATCAAAGTTTGTAATATAAAATTGAAATGAAGTCAGTCTCTGGACTAAAACAGGAGATAATTTTTTAAATAATTTTAAATTGAAGATGTTTCATTTAACCATATTGCAAAGATCAGAATTCAAAAGGAAAAGGATTGATAAATTTGAAATCAACGCAAAACTCACTGCATAGCATACAAAGTAATTATCATACCCATGTTAAGGGACAACTGACAAACTGAATAGTAATTTGCAATACATGTATCAGACAAAGAGCTGGTTTCCTTCATAAACGAAGGCCTCCTAGAAATAAAATGTTCTAGAAAATCAATCAACCTAATAGAAAAATTCACAAAGGAAATGAACTGACAGTTTATAGGGAAAAAAATATACATGCAAATAATTGTTTGAAAAATGCTAACCCCTACTCATAAAAACACACAAAACTACAGGAGTTACTAATATCCACTATCACAGTGGCAAAGGCTTAAAACTTAATAAAACTTTGGATAAAAGTATGGGAAAATCAGTATTCTTGCACAATATTGTTAGAAGGGAGTTTGACTTGGTGAAATTTATTTGGAGGTCAATTTGTCAATCACCATCAAAAAAGTAAAATGAATATATACATTTTGACCCAAACTTCACTTCAAGTGGTTTATCTTTTTCTGTCTTTTTTTTTTTTTTCTTTTGAGATGGAGTCTCGCTGTGTCACCAGGCTGAAGTGCAGTGGCATGATCTCAGCTCACTGCAACCTGTCTCCTGGGTTCAAGCGATTCTCAGGCCTGAGCCTCCCGAGTAGCTGGGGTTACAGGCACGCATCACCACACCCAGCTAATATTTTTTTTTTTTTTTTTTTTTTTTAGTAGAGACGGGGTTTCACCATGTTGGTCAGGATGGTCTCGATCTCTTGACCTCGTGATCCACCCACCTTGGCCTCTCAAAGTACTGGGATTACAGGCTTGAGCCACTATGCCTGACCTAGTGGTTTATCTTTAATCCACATACATGCTTAGACATATGAACGCAAGCTTTATTTGAGATAGAGGGAAAAAAAGAAAATCGTAAACATTTAAATATCCATTAAGACAGAACTTATTAATAAATTATGATACAGTTATGAAAATATCATGGATTTCTATGAACTGCTTTGGAAATACTTCTTTAACTTTCATTTTAAGTTCAGGGGTACCTGTACAGGATGTGCAGTTTTGTTACATAGGTAAATTTGTGTCACGGGGGTTGTTGTACAGATTATTTCATCACCCAGGTACTAAGCCTAGTATTCATTAGTTATTTTTCCTGATCCTCTCCCTCCTCCCACCGTCCTCCAATAAGCCGCAATGTGTGTTGTTCCCCTCTATGTGTCCATGTATTCTTATCATGGAAATACTTCTTAAGTGTAAAAAGAGAAAAGGTGCAAAACTGTATGATTTCATTTATGTAGAAAAGTGTGTGTGTGTGTGTGTGTGTGTGTGTGTGTGTGTTTTGTGTGTATTGATACTTGTTTATACCTAAGTGTTTTTAGAATATTAAAGGAACTGTTAACACTGGATACCATTAAGTAATTACATTGGAGGTAGAGCAGAGAAACTGTTTTTTCATTTCTATCCCTCTGTCCTATTGATAAGTTCGCCAAGTGGATATATTGCATTTATAATTTTAAATATCCAGCTTAAAATTTAGGACAATTCAGTGTTGCCTAAGACAGCTGATCCTCCACCCCCACGCACTGCCTTCACAGCAAGCAGGTTGAGTTAGGAGATTCCTCTTTCAGAGCATTGCCCACAGTGAATTGTAACTAGTTACTTACATGCATGTTTCTCCTACCAGTCTGTACCAGTCTGTGTGCTCATTGAAGGCAGGCATACGTTTTATTCATCTTTGTATCACCTTCATTTAGCATAGCATCTGGCACATTGAAGAGGGGCAATATGTGTTTTAAAAGGGAACAAGAATGAATGAATGAAGCTTTTCCATTTCCACCATCCACATTCAATCTCTCCCTCTTATGAACTCCTACAGCACTCTGTACAGCTCCAAAAGTACTTGGCTTACTTCCCCTTATGGAATGTTTTACGAACCCTCCACTAGACTCCATAAGAACAAAGACAATGTCATTGTCATACCCATCTCCAGCCCAGCACCAAGCATGCTATCTGGCCCCACACAAAGCCCAGAAGTATCTGTTGAGTTGAACTGAAAACACTAACACTGTTAACATAAAAATAGGTTCTGTCCTAAGAAAATCATTCTCCTGGTTCCAAAAAGAAATGAGTACAGTCTTGCCAAGTCTGTTTTAGCAGAATAAAGTCCCATAGTTAATGACAGCCTTTAACTATTGGAAGTGTAAAGCCACATTTTTTTTCATATGTTAATGCAACAAAGAGGTAAGAAGCGTTTGTTTTAAAGTATCTAATCATTTCTTATTTTTGCAGCAGGCGAGAGAACATGGCAAAAGGCAATCATACCACAGTGACCGAATTTGTCCTCATGGGATTCACAGACCGTCCTGAGATGCAGCTCTGCCTCTTTGTGGTGTTCCTGGTCATTTATCTCATCACCCTCGTGGGAAACTTTGGCATGATCCTGATCATCAGAGCAGACTCACAGCTCCACACCCCCATGTACTACTTCCTCAGTCACCTGGCATTCATTGATCTTTGTTACTCATCTTCCATTGGGCCCAAGATGCTGCAAAATTTATTAGTGAAGAAAAAAACCATCTCCTTTTCAGGCTGTTTTGCTCAGCTGTACTTCTCCAGTGCTTTCACCACTACAGAATGCTTCCTCTTGGCCACGATGGCCTACGACCGCTACATGGCCATCTGTAACCCCCTGATTTATACAGCTATTATGACGCAGCAGGTCTGCAGGGAGTTGGTGATAGGGGTCTATACCTATGGCTTCCTAAACTCTGTGATACAGACAGCTCTGACGTTCCAGCTGTCTTTCTGCGACTCCAATGTCATCCACCACTTCTACTGTCCTGACCTCCCTCTTCTGGCCCTCTCCTGCTCTGACACCCACAGCAAAGAAAAGCAGCTCGTGATCTTCTCTGCAGTAAATCTCACTGGGTCCCTCCTGACCATCTTCATCTCCTACATTTGCATCCTCTTTTCCATTATAAAAATCCAGTCTTCCAAGGGCAAGTGCAAAGCATTTTCCACCTGTGCCTCCCACCTCACTGTGGTCACCATCTTTTATGGAACACTGTTTTTCATGTACCTGCAGCAACCAAAAGCGGGGAATTCATGGAAACAAAACAAAGTAGTCTCTGTGTTTTATAGTCTTGTAATTCCCATGCTTAACCCTCTTATCTACAGCCTGAGAAACACAGAAGTAAAGGATGCCCTGAAAAAAATGCTAGAGGGCAAAGAGTTACAGTGAGTGAGTTAATGGAATGCAGCATATTGAAAGTTTGGTATATTGACAAGTATAATCTCTCTAATTAAGTTTAGATTTAGCAGGCGAATTGCTGTCCAATCAGGAAGCAAACAGTAATCCAATTTGGGAATTTTAATGACCAAAGTACTGGGTCACTTATTAACATAGTAATATTTAATCCAGTTATCATGAACTATCAAAATTGACTTACAAGCTAGAATGTCAATAACTGTGTCCTTCATATGCTGAAGAAGAAATGGCTTACTACCAATTAAACAATAATATAAACTGTAAATTTAAAAAAATCCTGAAAAGCAACATTCTGGGTGAAACTATAATTTAACAAAGCTGGGTACAAAACCTACACATGAAAATCTATGTTATTAGAAACACTTTTCAGTTTACAACAGGCTATATTGTAGAGGGTCATTTGTTAGTCTTAGAATATATTTCTTCATAACACTTTGCTGCAGATGGTGATTAAGTTTCAAGATCAACTTACAAAAACCTTATTTAATCCAAATGTAATTGAAATACTGCACACTTTAAATAAACAATAGAAAATATAGTATGGCAGCAATAGTGTGGGGAGAAAAGAACAAAAAAAAACCACTGCGATTAGATAGGGGGTTTGTTTAGAAAAGAAAGTTTAATTAAAAGAGATAAAAAGAAGGTTTAGGAAACTTTTAGAGATGTTAAAAAATAGTCATTTTCTCAACAGCCAGGGTTCAATTTTTCTAGTCTCTGGAAAGTGGAGCCACAGTGAGTTTTCTGGGAGGGGGTGAGGGATGAGTAGGGAGAAAAAGGAATGGAAAGAGGGAGAGTTTGGGGAAGTAATCAGGCCTGGATATATGTGAATGTTTCTAAGAAATAAAATTATTGCCTTACTTAATTTGAATGATCTAGAGAAATACTTTAATTTTGCAACATTTTCCATGTTCTTTATTTTTGTTTTCACAGATCCAATATTCCAATTTCTTGGAAATAAGGCTATATGAATTCTTGCTGTTTTGGGGGATACATGAAAGAAAAATCTCTAATTTTTTTCATTTAGGCAAAAATATGAGCAATCTTTGTTTTGGGATTTGTTTGTTTGTTTTTGAGATGGAGTCTCACTCTGTCACCCAGCCTGGAGTGCAGTGGCACAATCTCAGCTCACTGCAACCTCCGCCTCCCGGGTTCAAGCTATTCTTCTGCCTCAGCCTCCTGAGTAGCTGGGATTACAGGCGTGTGCTACCACGCCCGGCTAATTTTTGTACTTTTAGCAGAGACAGGGTTTCACCATATTGGCCAAGCTGGTCTCGAACTCATGACCTCGTGATCCACCCAAGTCGGCCTCCCAAAGTGCTGGGATTACAGGCGTGAGCCACTGCAACAGGTCAAGCACTCTACCTTTTTTCCAAGCCTCAATTCTAATACTTCTTTCAAAATAATTCTTAAGGCAAACAAATCTGCCATAAAAATGTTTACTTTCCTCCTATTTTCAAAAGTGATTACTATTAAGTAATTTTTAATGGTTCATAACATATACTACCCATTAATTACAAGTAAGTTTAAAATTAATCAAAAAACTAAGAGGTCCCTGTTGTCCCCAAATTAACTCTGCAGATAATAATATGGGATCTTCGTTTTGTTGTTGCTTATAATCAGATAATTTAGAAAAATGAAAAGAGTTAAATATTTACAACTTCTCTTACTTAGTTCAGAAAGCCTTTCCAGAGAGTTGAGGTATAAGTTGTATCGCTGAGCACTTGAAGATGGAGTGTTGGCTATGGTTGAAAAGGAAGACACTAGCAGGATAAAGGAACAGTGGGAAGAAAGGCAGGAATTGAGCCAGAGAGGGAGGCACTGTTGCACAGGTAATGAGCAACAGGGGAACAGGCAAAGTGGAGAGGATAATGCTGAGGGATTGTAGGAGCCTGGGTATTAGACCAGGAGCTCCCTTTTGAGACCAAGCAAATTATCTTCTTCACTTTGTACCCCAGCACCTACTGCAGATCCTGGCATAAAACAGATGCATCATAACTGTTTGCTGAACTGAACTGAACTCTTTTGTGTTTATTCCTAACTCCCATGGATGGGCAGACATGGTGCCCAGCAATGGTCCTGCGGTTTGGAAGTGACAGAGAAAAGGAAGCCACTGGGGTTATGACCGGAAGACTGTTTTTCAATATCCTCATAATGAAACTTACATCCATGAGGTGGGAAGACATACAAAGGCAACAGCGCAAGCTAACCAGGGAAAGAGATGCATTTAGAAAGTTGGCGCACTGGGAAGGTGGCACGAGCTGGAGCTGTCGACGTACCATAACAATCAACGAACCACTGCTGCAGAACAAGGTTGCTACTAACTGAGATAAAGATGAACACGGACCAACATTTCCATGCAAAATTGTGCTTTCAATTAAAAGCCATGTACTTATTTCTCAAACTGTTTATGTCAGTTTAATTTAGAAAGTGAAAAATAACCATGCACTAATATCACATGTTTCAATACATGCCTCTCACAAACACATTCTAGTCATGTTTTCAAAGGAATATTTGGTCTAAAAGTTTCATCTGTTTTCAGTTCTTTTCAAGGAAACCTGAAGAAAATGTCACCTCTCCATAATACCTTCCCAGCTGTTGAATTTGTATACTTTGCTCAACATGCTTCCTTGATTACTCTGTAAAACGAAGCATAAAATTGAAAATATTATATTCATAGGTTGCGAAGGATATAAATCTACATTTTACTAAATTTCCCAAAAACTTGAAAAGCAAATAGGTATGAGAAAAGGTCAGAACCAGCTAATTTTTGAGCTAATAATTCCCATTTTCTTTTCCCATTGAGACTCAGCGTTACAAATATTTCTCCCTGACTCTGGCCGTATGAAGCAAGAAAAGTCTCAGGTGAAGAATTCTCAAATTAATTATTTGCATTAAAAAATAGAGTACTGTATAAATGTGTAGTATTAATATGATAATATATAATCCACAAGAGAAACAAATATAATTATACACCTTTGTTTCCTAATAAAGTGAGGCTGTTTCAGTCAATACACATAATAATTACACTAATTATTCAGCCCAAAGTATCTTCTGAATATGTAAATGTCACCAAAATAATGGAAGATTTATCATAATTAAAGAGTGCAACATTTTGTTGAAAGTGAAAACAAACTGTTCTCACATGTAAATAAACAGCATACTCATCTTCCTTATGATAATCCTAAAACTGAATGTTATTTGCCAGCATTCACCACTTAGACTTTTCATTAACAAATCTTATATGTATCTAAAATACTCATTTGCACATAAAATGCTGAATTTTTCAACTGGTATAGATTTCAACTTCTTATTTCTCTTCATTTTATACTCTATTGATCTGTCATGTTTGGAAACATGCCAAATGAATTTTTTTATTATTCCAATCAAAATAAGGAACCATGAGAAGGAACCATAGTATTCTTTTCCATTTTCTTTCATATTATTTGACATATTAGTATTTCAGAAATTTAAGCATTTTAAAATCTCAAATCTGTGCCCCCAAATTTTCAACTCTGCCCTGGATGTATCATTCTAGCATTCTTTGGTGAACAAGATTGAATAGAAAAGTGTTAACTCAGTGCACAAGAGTGGCTCCACCTGCAACTAAGTGGTGCATCTACCAGCGACAAAGAGGCCACTGATATCAGAACTTTGGGAGTTTAGGCTCCTGGGAAAGTGACAGATTTAGCCTACTCTTCCAAGCTGGCTTGCTCTAAAAATATAAACATTTTATAAATAAATAGAACTTCCATGTCTGGTAAGACAGGAAAAATTAGAGAAGGGAAAAGACTATCTTTATTTAAAAACTAAATAAGTATCTCTTAGGCCTTTGCAGAAACTTAACTATCCTAATAGAGACAGTTTCCAGAAGGTCTTATTCTGTGGCCTAAAACGAAAATGCTTTACTCCCTCAAGCTTGCTTCTTTTTTTCTTGCCAATAACTTAATAGTTTATTAGTCAGTCAACAATATTACAAATATTTTTAAATTACTTAATATAAATAGTTGGCAGTAAACTATTCCATTACAGAGTTAAATTACCAGTACAATAGATAGACTGGAGATTTAGACACCTGGAAGATAACAATAAAATAAACTAAAATATTTAACAAAAAATTTAAACTGAAGGCATTTACCTAGTGTCCATAAAAACACAAGCTTACTTTCTTTGCTTGGGTGTGTTGGCCACTCAGGCACCTGGACACCTACGAACCTGCAGCTTCTGCTCCTCATTGAAAGGCAGTCTTGTCTGGCAGCCATGTTGGATGTGGCATGAGGAGAAGGATAGTCAATGAGCCAGCCAGGCTCCAGCACTCTCCTGCCCACCTCTAGCTCACCCTCAGCTGGGGATGCTACGTGACTACAGCTTTCTCATATTTAGGCAAGAGTACAGAGAGCTCTCAGGTCCATCTCTGGGTTTCTCCTAAAGTTTTTTATTTCATTTTTATTGTCTTTCCTCTTTAGAAAGAGCCACTTTTAACCATTTTTATTCTTATCATGTCATATTTCATGTGAAAGTTATCATAAATAGTATTTCACTTATCATTTGCTTTGGCAAAAGTAGCTACTAGCTTTCCTCAGATATCTTTCAAATGCAGAGTTTAAATTAGTGTTAACTATAATAAAGGAGCAAATTGAAAGAAAATTCCAATTAATGTTGCTTATGTTGGGGAGTAGTCATTTTATGAAGAAAGGTTGAAATATCTTCTTAAAACTTTGGACTATCTTTTCTTCTTACGTTTACCACAAATCACAGATAATTCTCAAGTGTTCACAGGCCCAAAATAGCAACTCTATCAGCTTTAATCTAAGAATACAGTTCTCTGCTCTGCTTTATTTAATTAGGTGTTAAAACACAATCTGTTAAGCTTTTATGTCCTCACATATTCATATATTTCTGTATATTAAATTCTTAAATTTATCAAAAGAAGGCTGTGTCAGTATGATCACTTCATTAAACCTGTAACTGACTCCTGATAATGCCTATAAGTCCGCATTTTAGATGTGTATAATAGAGCACATTAGTAGGCACCTGCAAACCAAGTAAGCAGAATCAATCATGCTGAGCCTGAAAACATGCATGTTCTTGGAGGTAAAGATTTTGCTTACCAAAAATAAAGTATGGTCTGAAAAAGCAGACACTCAAAGCCTGTGGGAGCAGTGGTGATGTACTAGGAAAAGGAATAGATTGGGAAACTCACAGTCTGAGCTTGAGTCCTTTGATGCTCTGACCTGTGATATCAGTCAAGTGGCTTGCTTGACCCCTCTAGCCTTAACTTTTTCATCTGGAAAATGAGGAAAATTATACCTCAAAGAGCTTCCAAACAGACAAAATAGTCTAAGGTATGCTGAAATATATTTTAAATATTATAAAAGTATAAAGCTTTTATTTTTAATAACCAGACTCTACGTGATTAGTGTTTAACTTTTAAAGTCTCTGATTTGAAGTGTTTGGGAAATCCTTGCCTGAAAATGTTTTTATATCTACCTATATGACAAAATATAGAAGCTGCATGCATCTCCAGTAACAAATTTTCTTTATGCATGACTGGAAGAAATTAGTACAGCCCATTTCCAACTTACATGAGTTCTGGTCCCACTGTCTGTTTGCAATTCAATGATCTGGAACATGGAGACTGTCCCCTGTACACAAAGTTGTCTTCTGAACTCATAATAAATGTTCACAGACATTTCATTGACCCTAAACCACTACAGCTCACACATTTCCATAGTGGACACTAGAAATGTTTTTCTTGTTACTGCTACAGTTGTGAAAGGCAGCATTTGTCCCCCATGTCTGTGACTGCTCTAAGCTTCTGCTGGTCTCACCCAGCCTCTGAAAAAACATTAGAGGTAAGCTACAGGAGGCAGGCCAGGATGTTCTGTGGGGAAGGGGTAAAGGTAGGAGACATTTTCCTTGGTCTCTGCTTGGACTAGCAATAAGCCTGGCAGAAGTTGAAGGAAAATAGCCCAAGAGTTAAGGTTCTGCAGAATCCTTTTCCCCTACCTTCTTTCCCTTCCCGTGCTCTCTACCTTCCCCCAGCAGGCCTGCTAGGATGAGAATTCCACCGCCTCTCTAACCCTAGGAGGAGGGTGATAAGGAGCCTGAGATGTGAGGATCCAAGGCTGGGTAGGAGGAAAGAAAAGGGGGCAGGGAAGAGGGCTGGGGAAAAGATGATGTGCCTCTCTGAGATTCTGTGGAGATGCTGGCTATTGCTTTACTCTTTTGAGAAAGAGTAAAACCTCTCAAATGTTGATAAACCATCCAGGAAAATGCAGTGTTGTCTAGTACAGTAAATAAAGTAGTTACAGTAGATATGTAACAAAAGTTAACTGAATCTAGATTTAATCTGCTCCCTGCTTCTCTCTCTCTCTCTCTCTCTCTCTCTCTCTCTCTCTCTCTCTCTCTGGCTCTCCCTCTCGCTCTCGCTCTCTCTCTCTCTCTGTCTCCCTCTCTTCTCACCACAACACAGATACTCTATTGGGACCACAAACTCAAAATGCTAATGATTAAATTGATCATCATCTTCTACTTCATAGCCAACTCCTTCTGCTTTCCCCATTTTTGTACATGAAAATTTTCCCCAGTCACCTAGTTCAAAAAATATATAGTTTCTCCTTATTACCTCATATTTCAAAGAGGAGACAAGACTTATTTATTATTCATCTATTCATTCATGCAAGATTTCTTGCACTAATAGTTTTCCTTTTCTTTGCTACTAGCAGATTTATCATTGCTTTTCACCTGGACCTCCCAGGTATCTCTGCATCTAACCTCTTCACATCAAAGATCCTCAGTAGATTCATGTATGTATAACATATAATGATATCACCATTCCAGATCAGTGAGGGAAAAGATGGATTTATCAGTAAATTAGAGTGAATGCAAGCCACAACACAGTTACTTTTTCTTATACTCTGTATCAAAATAAATTCAACATTGATCAGAACTTAAGGTAACAAAACCTTAAGAGTTCTTGAATAAAATATTGCTGAGTATTTGCTAGGCTTGGAATGAGAAAAGCTTTTCCAAGAAAAGAATTAAGTTCAGAAGTTGCAAATAAAAAGTGTGACAGATTTGATGAAATCAAAAATTTTAATGTTTATTACATTAATTAGTAAACAAACATCAAATGGGAAAATATTAACTCTATATATGACAGAATTAATATAGACAAATAATAAGATAAATCAGTGATAGTTACAAGATATGAATGGATAACTCACAAAATAGGAAATAATAGCCTTTTATATGCAAAATATTTCAATCTCATTAGTAATCAATAAAACACAAATTAATATAATAATATCATTTTCCCCTTTCAGACTGGCAAAGATGTTAACAAATATTAATAACCAGGATGACACTGTAGAGAAAGAAGAAACACAGTGTAAATTGGCATAAAATTTCCAGAGGGCAATTTAACAATACTCACCAAAAGCCTTAAAATTAAGCATCCTTTGATCTAGCAATTTCCTTTACAATAATTTGTTTGATGAAAGTACTCCAACAAATTCATGAAGATCTAGGTATTTAGCAATTTACTGTTAGTGATTATAATAGTAAAAAAAGTATCAATATAAAAAATATCAATGGAGGATTGATTAAATTAAGGATTAGTGACACAATAGCATGTAATGCATCAATTAAAATTATGATTTATTTATTTTTATGAAAGTGCTCATGATATATGTGCAAATGATTTCAAATTATGTGTATATGTTATTTTTTAATCACATATGTGAAGTATGTAAAGATACAGAGATTGCTGGTAGTGGTTGGTATTGGTTATTTCTGGGTGATAGAATCCCAGATGCTTTTTACTGATGTCTTTATTTATAAATAAACAGAAATTAAGAAATCAATCCCATTTGGGAATAGTCTTAAATCTTCAGTTGAGATTTTACCCTATATTAACTCCAAAGTTATATATACCCTATATTAACTCCAAACTAGGGACCCTCCTAGTGACCAGTGTCAAGCCTACAGGCAGGGGCCAAATTAAAAGGATGCTACCACAATCTAAATGTATAGTGAGTGAATAATGCTAGTGGAAGAGACAGAGAATAAGACAATACAGGGGTCAAAGATGATGTTGGAGTTTTAAACCTGTCTGACTAGGAGGCTGTTGTCCCAAAGAAGAGTTGGTTAGCAGAAAGATGCTGGGTCTTTCTAAGTGCTGAACACACAGCCTTAAACACAGCAGTCATTCAATTGTTTTAAATGGAAGAATGTGGTTCCAGATTATTTCTTATTATGACCAGTTGTATCTATGCTCTGTACAAAGTATTTTCTGGAGATTCTAAGAAGACTCTAACAGAGGCAGTTTGATCAATATGGGAAACATCAAAATGGGAGTCAGGAGACCTCTTTTACCCACATCCTAGATGCATGTTTCTGAGCAAATCACCTCACCCTTTCCACTGCCAAGGAGTCCTCATTCTGCACAGGGATTTGAATGCTACTGTTTTAAAGAGATCTTTCCTGACTTCCGGTCCTCAAGAAAAAGAAAGTAGCTGAGTCCTCCTGTTCTCACTCGTCTGGTTGTCAGAATCTAGCTGGTGCCTAGGAATTCACAAATCTCTGTCCCTCTTGTCTGGACTTGCCACTGACATAGTTAGTTCCCTTATCATGTTTTGGACTTACCTGACATAAAGAATACACTAAGGAACCTGCTCAGAACATCGCAGGATATTGAGTTGGGCCTCTATAAAGGGTCTTAAACCCTGCGCTTAACATTCATTGTGCTCTTACCACCCTTTAGGCCCTGCTCTAAGCACTTTGCATACATGAGCATATCTCACTTCATCATTACTTAGCAAAAGCCGTTCTGATTAACCATAACACAGATGAGTAAAGTGGAGCTTAAAGAAACTAAATGATGGATCCTGGATCACATAGTGTGGAAATGGTGGAGGCCAGATTCAGACCTAGGAAGGAGATTGGCAGGGGATTAACAGGTGCAGATGCTGCAAGATCTGAGGCCATAAGAGGTTTTACAGCTTTCTTCACTGAAGTTTTTCACTGTACTTTATTACACAGTGTATACTTATATCACGTTATTACATTGTACTCCTTGACAAATTTTTATTTGTGAACTAAATATGTTTTAAGAGAAAAAAAAAAAAGAATGTGAAATATAGTGACCTGGTTGACCTGTTATAGGAGTGGGGGCTGATAATAGCACAAATGCCCTCTGATTCATGGTGTATGTCTAAATGATGGGGCTAGGTTCAGGCTCCAAGTTGCTTCTCTGGAGCACTGCAGTAGGCTGTGGCCTATTGGCCCTATGCCCACAGGGATTACACTGCTCCCCACTGTCCTCACCAAGGAAAAGCCCAGAGCTGGGCTTGGATTGCTGACAGGGCTGGCCTGGGCATCAGCCTGTTTGCAACAGGGACCAATGCACAGCAAAGCTTTTCACACTTACTCTGCCATCTGAACCAGAAGCCTAGCTTGCTTTTGTCCAAAGTGTTCTTAGTTACATAAATATAACAAGGAATTAAATAAAGCACATCTGCAGATTTCCTTCAGGCTTTACATATTCCCTTCCAAGGAACACATGCCTGAGGCTCCATAGGACAAGCAGTGGCTCACCTTTCCTGGGCCAGCTGGTAAATAATTTGTATCAGAGGAGATGTCTGAACGCTATAATTCTTGTCACTTCCATATTCTCCATATTCTTAAGCTGCAGGATCAAATTACTGTCATAATGCAAAAAACACCAGAGTAGACACAAGTTTTTCAACAATTTAAATCCTATTTGAACCTCTCAGTTTTAGAGTGAAAACTAACTTTTGAGATGTGATAGATGAGAACCTAACAATTGCTAAAATTCTGGAATAAAAATTAAAGAAAGGAACTGCCTCTAAAACCTTACAAACCTTTGCTTAATTAGTAAAGGAGCAACAAACAATTAATAAGCCCTTACAACAAACATCACACTAAGAAAAAACATTTTACTTAAGAGCCTTTAAAGCATTTAAAAAATAATGTTCCACAATAAACATACATGTGAATGTGTCTTTATAGCAGCATGATTTATAATCCTTTGGGTATATACCCAGTAATGGGATTGCTGGGTCAAATGGTATTTCTGGTTCTAGATCCTTGAGGAATCGCCACACTGTCTTCCACATGGTTGAACTAATTTACACTCCCACCAACAGTGTAAAAGCGTTCCTATTTCTCCACAGCCTCACCAGCATCTGTTGTTTCCTGACTTTTTAAGGATTGCCCTTCTAACTGGCGTGAGATGGTATCTCATTGTGGTTTTGATCTGCATTTCTCTAATGACCAGTGAAGAATGAGTTTATGTCCTTTGCAGAGACATGGATGAAACTGGAAACCATCATCCTCAGAAAACTAACACAGGAACAGAAAACCAAACACCGCATGTTCTCACCCGTAAATGGGAGTTGAACAATGAGAACACATGGACACAGGGAGGGATCATCACACACCAGGGCCTACTGGGGGGCAAGGAGAGGGAGAGTACTAGGACAAATACCTAATGCATGTGGGGCTTAAAACCTAGATGATGGGTTGATGGGTGCAGCAAACCACCATGGCACATGTACACCTATGTAACAAACCTGCATATTCTGCACATGTATCCCAGGACTTAAAGTAAAATAAAAAAATACAAGTATACATATGTAACAAACCTGCACATTAGGCACATGTACCCTACAACTTAAAGTATAATAATAATAAATAAATTAAAAATATATATATATGTTCCAAGTTTTGATACCTTAAAAAAACTTTGCAGAATTCAAACACATTAGAATAAAATTTGATTTTAAAGTATTGATTTAAAAGTTGAGTTGAACTAAACTGTTCAATGTATTACACACTCCTTCTGATGATTTCAAGTCTAATTTCTTAGACTTCCTTAAATTAAATATAATACCTACAAATTATCATTTCAAAATAACTATTTTTTAAAAATCTGCAATATTGAAGCTAGAAGCCACTTACTTGCATGTTTTTGCTATCTTGAATGTGTTGTTACCAGGTTCATACAGTGGTATAAATGAGGGAAGTTTATCAAGTCTGAGTTTTATATAACTTGAGAAAATGGGTTCTTACAACTTTCCTCTGCAATTTAATACTAATCCTGTTACTGAGAAAATGATGAGGATATTATTAGAAAAGTCACAGCACTGGTACCTTCTTGAAAAACATGAGCACTGTGGCCACACTGCATTCTAGTCTTTCTAGCCTCTGTAAACTCCAGGTAACTCATGGGTTATTTTCACTCTCAATAGATAGTTTTATTTGCATATTTTTTCTTAGCCATAAAAGGAACATCAGCCTGAAATTACAAGACCAGTAGAAAGAGTTTTCTAAGCAGAGGGAACAGCAGGCTGAGGGGCCCAGATGACACAGAATGTGTACTGGAAGAACTAAAGTCGAGGAAAAAGGTGCTGAATTAGAAAGTACAAACTAGGGAATGGCCGGAAATGATGCTATAGATGCTGTAAAGGACAGATGATGTAAGGCCTTGACCATATTAAGGAGTTTGGACTCTATCCTAAAAGCAATGTGAATTTACTAGACTTTCAAACAGACAAAAACACATTTTAGAAAAGTTAGTCTGACCAGTGTGGGAGGTGAACAAGAGACAGATAAGACTAAAGACAAAAAGAATTATTACAATTAGGCTCACATAGCAGTCATACAGGAGCAAGATGATGGGATGAACAATAATGATGGGATAGAGAGACATGGAATTTTTTTTTTTTTTTTTTTTTTTTTTTTTTTTTTTTTTTTTTTTTGAGACTGAGTCTCGCTCTGTCGCCAGGCTGGCAGGCTGGAGTGCAGTGGCACAATATAGCTCACTGCAACCTCCGCCTCCCAGCTTCAAGGGATTCTCCTGCCTCAGCCTCCTGAATAGCTGGGGCTACAGGCACCTGCTACCACGCCCAGCTAATTATTTGTATTTTTAGTAGAGATGGGGTTTCACCATGTTAGCCAGGATAGACTCGATCTCCTGACCTCGTGACCAGCCCGCCTCATCCTCCCAAAGTGCTGGGATTACAGGCGTCAGCCAGGGCGCCCAGTCGGGTTTTAAAAAAAATTTAAGAATTACTTACATGGTATACTTTGGCATCACTTTATTGCTAAAAATTATCAGTTATTTCGCTTTAGTTGGGTCCCTTGTAAACAGTTTATATTCAAATTTTACTTTTGATGCAATTTGAGAATATTTATCTTTTAATTCAAATCTAAATTATTCACATTTATTTTTATAAATATGGCATTTGGTCAAACTTTACCATATTTTTCTGTTAGTATGTTTTCATTTTCCTAATTTCACACTTTTTTGCTTTTTCATTTTTCTAACTTTGCACTAGTGATTATCTTTCCTCCATATTTTACTTGCTAGTTACTGGTTATCTCTGATTTTTTTTTTTTTTTTGAGAAAGGGTCTCACTGTGTCACCCAGGCTAGAGTACAGTTGTATAATCATGGCTCACTATAGACTCAACCTCACAGGTTCAAGTGATCCTCCCACCTCAGCCTCCTGAGTAGCTGGGACCACAGACATACACCACCACTTCTGGCCAATTTTAAAAATTTTTGTAGAGATAGGGTCTCACTATGTTGCCCTGCCTGGTCTTGAACTTCTGGGTTCAAGCAATCCTCCTGCCTGAGCCTCCAAAATGCTGGGATTACAGGCGTAAGCCACTTCGCCAACCTGTGATTTTAAATATTGTATTTGAATTTGAATCACTTTCCAGAATACATCCTGATTTTTACATACGCCCTATAAAAGAAACAGTTTATCACATGTTTGGCTCCTCACTTATCTGCCTACAACCCCAAGTCCTGATGATCTGAATATTTTAGACTGATATCACAATTTTTTTAAACAATGCATCTTCTCTTAAAAATCATGTATGGGCCGGGCGTGGTTACTCACGTCTGTAATCCCAGCAGTTTGGGAGGCCTAGGTGGGTGGATCACCTGAAGTCAGGAGTTCAAGACCAGCCTAGCTAATGAGGTGAAACCCCATCTCTACTAAAAATACAAAACTCAGCAGGGTGTTGTGGTGCGCACCTATAGTCCAAGTTACTCAGGAGGCTGAGGCAGAAGAATCATTTGAACCCGGGAGGCGGAGGTTGCAGTGAGCCAAGATGGCACCACTGCACTCCAGCCTAGGTGATGGAGGGAGGCTCCATCTCAACAACAGCAACAAAAATCACTTATGAACCTATATATTATTTCAAAATCATATGAACAGGAATTATTTAAACAATTGTTTTAGAAGCGTTATTATTTATTACCTTTTCTTTCTACCACGTCTTTCACTTTCTTGAGTCAATCCTTTTTTCTAAATCTTTTCTTTAATTCTGCTTTTGTCTGACATTCAATGAGCCTTTCTAATCTGAAGATATGAAGTTTTCATTAGCTCAAGAAACGTTTATTAATCTTATCTATTTGTATCATTGATTCTCCCTAATTATTATGTTCTTTCCTTCTAAAAAAAAAATTTTTCAAGAACATTCACTCCAGTTTTCAATTTTGCTCCCACATTTATTACTCTCTTGAGAACCTCTATGACAATTTAGGTCAAAGGACAATTTATTCAAAAAAGAACAAACCATCTGCAAATACTCTTATCACGTGAGCCTCTCTCCCATTCTGGGTCCAGTGTGGTTTCCCACAAAGGTGTTTAGAGAAGAGAACCAATGGAGGTGGAAAACGTTGGTCCAGCAGTTGGATGAGCCACAGGACCTTTTGGCCCATCTATTGTGTTTCAGAATATTTGATTCATTTCTTGTCAAAATAATTATGTCTTTGAATAACTTTCAATGAAATGTGCATAAATAGTTCATTTTCAGAGGCTCTATATAAGTGAGAATATGTCTATTCTCTTATCACATAAATTCCTGTCTCGTAAACATTTTCCACAAAGTTCTTAAGACTTCTTGAAACTATTTGATTTTTGTCCCTTGTGAAATTCAAAAACTTCACCAATCAGTCTCCGTGTTGGTCTCTTCTCATTATTATTTTTGCCTGAAATACAGGGACTATTCTCATTCTGCAGAATCATATTTTTTCAGTTTATGAAATTTTGTTTAATTTATTATGGCTTCTGGTTCATAGAAGATAAATGCTTCCTCAGAGATACCTATTGTCTGTATGTTGGATCTTCAGACTCTGTACTCCTTATTTTTCATCATCTCTCTTTCTCTTATCATTTTTAGCTCATTATTACTTTCTGCATTGTGGAAGAGTCTCTCAACTTTGTGAATTTAGCACCAATTCAATAATATGCAATACCCATGTTTCACTTTCACATAATTAAATTAATTCTAATTTTGATTTTTTTTAAGATTGATTTTATTCTTTCTCTGTTTTAGTCAACCAGTCATTTCATTTCATCTACCATCTCCCAAGATTTTTTTCTTTTATTCTTTCATGTATTGTTTCATTCAGCAATCTTTTGGATTTTTGTAAATAAAATGTATGCAGTTTCTAGTCTGTTTTTTTATTTTCTTATCATAAAATTTAGTATTCATATTTCTGCATCTTCAATAATTAGTCTTACCTAGTGCCTGTACCAACAAAAATACAGAATGTGTCCATCCACCTCTATTTCTGCAGCACTTCTTTGTGAGTCATGCTAAATATTATTCTTATTTCTGACTTCCTTTGAAATCCTCTTGAACAGAACTGAGCAAGAAGTGAGGCTAGGAAGGGGTGCAGTAATAGTGATGGTAGCCGCCATGCATTTGGAGTGCTCCAGACAAAAGCAGACAGAAATGATAGAATTTATGTAACTCATATTCTCAGAGAACGTCAATGCAGTATGAAGAAAATAAAGTTAAATAGAGCAAATATAAACAGGGTCAACAGTGTTAGGCCTTTTTAAGCAGAAAAACCCTATTTTTAAAATAAAAATGCCACATAGATTTCCAATATGAATAAAAGGAAAAAAGCAATACTTAACAATAATTATTCCAGGAACATAAAAGTCACACAAGTTGTATCTGAAACTTACACTCCATTCCTGTGCCCTACTAGGATTAAGTCAAAGCATCACGGAGATAAGTATGGAAATAAGGGCCCTCTCCAATCGGAGCTGTCCTCAGAAAAACTGTATAATTATTAATGCTATTTTATTATGCATATTTATTATGAAACCTAGGAAATGAAAAACAAACTGCACATTCAACTCAGAAAGCAAGAAGAACAAAATATATAAAAGTCAAAATAAGAAGTTATGATAAGAAGAAGAAAACTAGTTAGAAAAACAGGAATATAATAGGATACACAAATAATTCTAAAGGCTGGGCCTTCTATTTTAAAACTCATTAATCAGGAAAATCTCCAAAAAATCTAATTAAGAAAAATGCAAAAATTTAAAGACACAATGTTAGAAATTAGAAAAAAGCTGTACAGCAGCTACTGAAACTTTAACAAGTATATAAGAACACAGTACTTAGCACTTGCACTATGCATAATCACTATTCAAAATAGCAGAAGTGTGAGAGACATGGAAGTTTTATTTACATGATTTCCAAATTCTTCCTTTGAAACTAACATAACCTTGATGTCACAGCCAGAAACACACACACACACACACACACACACACACACACACACACACACACACACACACACAAACTATAACCCAATATCAGTTGTGAAGATAGAGCCCAAAGTTCTAAGTCCAACATGTGCCATTTGAATTCAATACATTATGTATTAAACAGTCCACACCCTGACCAGGTAAGGTTTATTTCAGAGGGTCAGATATGAATAGAAACGATGTTAATATAATTAATTCTACTAAGGAAGAAAAAAGAGAAAACATGTTAATTTTAGACTTGAAGCGCTAAAAGCATTCTCAAAATGTAAGAAAAAAAGAACGGCTATGACCATGATCACAGCCATCAAGTAGCATGATTCAGGAGAGGCTAGCTATTGCCTATGACGAAAAACTAGTATTATCTTATTTTATGAATCATAGCAAGTAATACAAGGTTATTGTTTTAAAATATTAAACAAATAAATGATATAGATTTCCACAACTCACTTTCTGGAGATAACCACTATTTAACCAGTATGCATGAAAATATTCATATATTCTCTTAGGGTATTTTTGTTCCTCAAACTTTTAAAATTACATCAATAAATTCATGGTTATAGAAACTAAAATATTTTAACAATACATTGAGGTAAAAAGTAAAAATCCCTCTTACTCCTCCCTACTATTACTTACCTCAAAGAAACAAGAGTTCACAATTTGATATGCATATTTCTGAAACTCTTCTGCATTTCACATATAGGATATGCAAATATTATCTTTCTTCAATATTTGAGATCTACTATGATCTATAAATATGATATATATACATATACAAATAACACATATATACACACATATTATATGTATATATATTTCTCTGCCTTGCTTTTTTCACTTAAATTTAAATCTGAACTCTTTATGAAGCTGAATTAGAGAAGCCCAGCTGGATTTACACAGTCAGCCAGGTCTATGACCTAGCAGGTCTTTTGACAGTGCAAAGGCTTCCCCTTTAGGGCTTACTACAGAGGACACAGAATACATTATTTAGTTCTAAGAGAGAATAAATAAATGACTAGTCCAGTGTCTTCTGAACTCACCAATCAGATAAGTCATCACTCTTTTCATATCTTCACATGTCACTGTGAGATGAAGAGAAGTGTGGAAACCATTATCCCATACTTCTTAAAGCGTGAATATTTCTGTTTCTTGAGCCAAAGCAGGAAGGTAGGGAGAGGGACTAAGATAATTCCAACTACACAGAACATAGAATATAGCACAGAAGTACCACAATTTATTTAATCATTTGCCTATTGATTAACATTTTTTGTTACAAATATTGCCACAATAAACAGTAGGATAATGAATGCTTCTGGAATAAGACTGCTAAAAGTAGAATTGCTATATCACAGAGCACATACACTTTTATTTTTATATATTGTTTATTTTAATTCTAAAAGCAAAACATGAATATGGCTTTAAAATTTCCAAAAGTACAGCAGAGTAGAAAATTGAAAAGCATTATCTCCCTTTAAAATTTCTATTGGCCACCACAAAAACTCCATTTATTATACCACTATTTTCCTGATTTATCAATCTAAGATCTTAGCTGCTGCCTCCCAGCTATAAAAGATAAAAAGGCAGTACATTTAAACTATGATCCATCTTCTCTCACACCAAACCCAAAATCCATTCTCAATATCTCTCTCTGAAGTATACAAAGGATATGATACTAAAGGTTATGTAAATGCCCAACAGACAGTCTAAAAACAAATGCATATCAAGGCTTACCATTGTGAAACTTCTGACAAAGGAGGCAGAAAATGGATTTTGCTGGATTCCAGAGAGGGGAAAATAAATACCACAAGCTTTATTAGCAATGAGAATGGCTTTAAGACTTTCAACAGCAATATGGGAAGCTAAAAGACAATGGAACAAGAATTCAAAATGCTGTTTTAAAAAGTGATTTCCAACTTAGAATTCTATAACTATCCAAGGGCCAGGGTAGAATGCAGAGCTTTTTAGATGAACAAGATATGAAAATGTTTACCTCCCACACACCCTTTCTCAGGAAACAACTTGAAAATGTGCTTCATCAAAATAGGAGACTGAATCAATAAGGACATTAAATACCAGAGACACTCCCAAGATAAAAGTGAAGAAGACTCCAAGATAATAGATATGCTTCAAATAGGCATGGAAGCACATTAGGAAACACCAGTGAGAAAACACCAGGGACTCTCTAAAATGATGAAATTCATAGAATATCTGATATGAATGAACATACTGAGAGAATTTTTAAACAACCAGAGGAGAAGAATTTGGAGATTGAATTAGCAGTATAGTTTCCTAGTTAACTACAGAAAACATAGAAAGTTATTTAGTAAAGTTGGCTCAGGTTTAAAAAAAGTCATTATTTACTACATATCTCAGTTTTGAATTATATACATAGTCATGATAATTTAAAACTAAATATTGATCTAATCTATATTAAAAAGTAGTAATATCAGGAGTGAAATAACAAGAAATTAGCTGTGTAGAGTGGGAGAGAGAGAGGAAAGAGAGGAACATACTCATCTTTTATAACAGGAAGTCAATGGATAGTGCTTAAACCAAAAAAAATAAGAAATAATGCAAGCTTGATTTTTAAAGATATAATGATAAATAAACTGTTCAGCTAAAAAATAATTTAAAATGGCCAACTGTGGGGTAGGAGAAAAGTTAAAAGGGAGAAGGGAGACTGAGTACACTAATTTTTAACTTTTAAAATTAAATTAATCTTAAAATGTGCAATTTTGACTTCGATAAAGACAAAATTTTTGAAAATTTTAATATAATGCATAATGATCCCATTAATGATAACAACAAATACAGCATCAAAAGAAATATTCAAAACTTATGTTAAAACAAGCAAGCAAACAAATGATAAAACTTTACACACAAATATAAGTATCTGAATAAACAGAAATGTTTCACATGAGAAAATTCAATATTACAAATATGATTATCATCTATTTCTCTTATATATTTAAATAATTTCCATTGAAATTTTAAAACATTTTAACAAATGATGCTGAGATAACTGAATATCCATGTGCAAAAGAATGAACTTGGACTTCTACCTCACACTATATACAAATATTAATTCAAAATGGATCAAAGATCTGAATGTAAGAGCTAACACTATAAAATCTTAAAAGAAAGCATAGGTGTAAATCTTTGTGATCTTGCATTAGACAACATGTTTTTAGCTATAATACCTAAAGCACAAACAATCAAATATATACACAGGAATGCATCAAAACTAAAAACTTTTGTGGTTTGAAGGACACTATCAAGAAAATGAAAATACAACCCAATGAAAGGGAGAAAATATTTACAAATCATATATCTGAGGAGCCTAGTATCTAGAATATATAAAGAACCATTACAACAGAATAATAAAGACAAATAACACAATTTGAAAATGGGCAAAGGATTTGAATAGACATTTCTCTGAAGAAAGTATGCAAATGACCATTGGTCCTTTGAAAAGCACATGAAAAGATACTAAACATCATTAAATATCAAGGAAATGAAAATGAAAACCACAATGAAAAGAGTTCTACTTCCTGTGTGACAGCATGGTGAGCTCCAAAGTCCAACCCCCCAGCAAAACAGGTGAAAGTTGTATTTGAAAACACAATGATTTAGTCTCTGGAAATGCTTCTAAGGGTATACAACAAAATTTTTAAAAATTTTTATTCTGGAAAATCTACTAAAACTTAATAAGAACAGTAAGATTCTGTGGTATTCAAAACAAGACCTGCTCCCTCCCTCCCCTATCCAAGTTCATCAAGAGACAAACTCTACTCCAAACTGATGAGGTGAAGAACACAGGGCTCTCTTTCCTCCCAGCTTCCAGTTGGAGGGCTAACTTCCTAGAAGAGGGGGGATTTCAGCATTTCTTCTCCTATGCCTAGTTACTGCTTTCTGAAGCTAAGTTTCAGGTGAGAAGTCAGCTCCAGGTGAGAGGTCAGGGCTCCCTTCTTCCACCAAGCCCCCACCTTCGGGATGGAGGATCTACCTTAGGCATAGTATCATTGTGAATTATGGGGCCCTGATCACTCTTGCCCTAACAAATAAGGCAATAAAGAAGAAATTGAGAAACAAAAGCATGCAAGACATACAGGACACGAAAACTAAAATGGCAGAGATAAATCCAACTATATCAATAATAACATTAAATGTGAATGTATCCAACAATCCAGTCAAAAGGCAGGAATCACAGACTGCATTTTAAAAACACACACACACAAGATCTAACTCTATGCTATCTACAGGATATACACTTTAAATGTATATACAGGATACAAATGTTTTCAAAGTTCATCCATGTTGTAGCATGTGTCAGTACTTCATTCCATTTTATGCCTGAATAATTGTCTACTATATAGATACACTACATTTTCTTTATATATCTATAAGTTGAGCATTTGGATTGTTTCCATTTTTGGCTATTATGAATGATGCTGCTATGAATGTTTGTATACAAGTTTTTGTGTGAACATATATTTTTAGTTCTTTAAGGTGGGACTTCGGAGCTCACCATGCTGTCATGGAAGTGGAACTCTTTTAAGTGTGGTTTTGATTTGCATTTCCTTAATGTTTAACAATGTTTAGTATCTTTTCATGTGCTTTTCAAATGACCAATGGTCATTTGCATACTTTCTTCAAAGAAATTACTATTCAAATCCTTTGTCCACTTTTAAATTGTGTTATTTGCCTTTATTATTCTGTTATAATGGTTCTTTATATAATAAATATATTATTCTATAATAATATAGAAATATCAGTGTATATACAGGATATACACTTTAAATTCAAAAATTCAAATAGATTAAAAGTAAAAGGATTATCCTCAAGTGCACATAAAATATTCTCCAAGAAAGACCATATGCTGTACCAAAAAAGAAACCTCAGTAAATTTAAAAGGATAGAAATTACAAGATACGTTCTATAACCACAATGGAATACTATTAGAAACCAATAACAAAAAAATCTGGAGTTTCACAAATATGTGGTACATAACACACCCATAAATAACCAATAGGTCAAAGAAGAAATCAAAGAGAAATTAGAAAATAATTTTAAATAAATTAAAATTAAAATATAGCTGTCAAAATTTATGAGGCATAGCTGAAGTAGTTACTTTAGAAAAGAGTTTGACAATTCTTCAAAAAGTTAAACATACAGTTAACATATGATCCAGGAGGTTCACCCATAGAACTATACCAAAAAAAACTAAAAATACATGTTCACACACACAAAAATTGTGCACAAACATTCATAGCAGCATTATTCATAATAGCCAAAAAATGGAAACAACTTAAATGTTCAACTTACAAATATATTTTAAAATGTAGTATATCTATATAGTAGACAATTATTCAGGCATAAAACAGAATGAAGTATTGACACATGCTACACATGCATGAACCTTGAAAATATTATGCTGAGTGAAAGAAAACAGAGATAAAAGGTCATATATTATATGACTACATATATATATGAAATGTCCAGAATAGACAAGTCCATAGAAACAGAAAATACATTAGCAATTGCTATTCTCAACATTTCATGTACATTTAATCATATAATATGCGGCTAGAAAAGTTTTTTAAAGGTGATTTCCACCAAAAACAAAGATGTTTCTGGAGACAGCTCATTGGCTGGGCGAATCCTAAATAGCAAACCCATTCTGATTGGTTAGTTAATTGGGATACTCCCAGCTGAGTTGTTGAAAGCTAACATTAATAGATACTGAATTCAGTTGTTATCCAACGCTATTGAAACATCTTGTTGTTTGACCTTTAACAGCCGTGAGTGTAACCCTCTTGCAATTTCCTGACTCCACTTTAAAGCTTTAGCCTTAATAACTTCCTTTTTTTCACATTTCCCCCTTTTGATCAAGAACTTTCTTCAGAAAGCATTGCAGATCAATTGGCAAGTCTTATTTTGTCCCTCATTGCTGAGATGAATGTGACCAAGGGATTCGTGTTTCTTATTGGGAGTTACAAGTTCTAAGAAGTGTATGGCTATATTGGGCCACATTTGAGTCACAAAGAGATTTTGAGAAGAGAATTCTCAAGCAAGGTTTGGTCCAAAAAAAAAGTTATCAAATAAGATGTCTTTTCTGAATCATAGGCTTGATAGACCATGCTGAGCTTCTAAGTGACAAGTATTTTGGATGGAATTTTAGCCAGATTTTGACTATAAAGGGTAGTCAGCTATACAGATCAAAAAGCCAAACATTTTAATGGTGGGTTTTCCATTTAGCTAATTAACATGTTCATAGATTTTACCTACTCAGTCTCTACTTTGTTAGAAGCATTTATTCAAGTATAATAGTAGGTATTGGTGACAGTGAAAACACCCTCTGCTTGGCCATGAGGTAACTCTGTTGCGCAAGAGAGTAGAAGGCGAAAACCAGAATATAGAGAAGGCAACATATAAGTGGCTCAATATTTCAGGGATCTGAGTCATATACAAGTCTAGTCGGGGTGTTCTTGGATGATCAGTCAACTTCAGCTGACATATGCTTCACTTCTGGGTCATTTTTAGCCTCAAGTCTTTGATTGTTTCTGAATTACAGCAGGAGGTAAGAGAATCCTTTAAATGAGAAACATGAATCTAAGCGCCAACATCTTTTAGTTTGGCAGGATGTGGATTGGGAAGGAGTACCTGATATGAACCTTGCCACCAAGATTGAAGGAAATTGTTTTGTAAATGTCTCTTCCAACAGACAAAATCACTAGACTAAAGGTTGTGATGTTTGGTATTTTCATATCCCAGAAGCACAATGTGGGAAGATTGTCTACCAGCGTATGATTTTTTGTCTATAGCCTTAATTATTCCTTTGTAATATTGGAGAATGTCTCCTTTAGTCAATTGAATAACAAAGGAAAGAGGGCTAAATGCATCAATCATCCAGTGATAATTTCAAAAGGTGACAACTTATGTTTTATAAAAGGTGCAGACCTTAGATTCAATAGGACTAGATAAAGTGCCTTTGGCCAGAGAAATTTTAATGTTTCCACAAATTTTGACAGCTAAGTTTTGATAATGTCATTTGCTCTTTCCACCAGTCTGAAAGATTGTGGACGGTAAACCCAATGCAAGTATTGTAATATGGGCCAAACTTTGCAAATTTGTTTTGTAATATGGCCAATGAAGTGAGATTATCAGTCACTATGTAACTCTAATAGTATACCCCATGTAGGAATAATCTTTTCTAATAACTGTTTTGTAACAGCTGAGGTAGTGGCAGGTTGGCAAGGAAATGTTTCAACCCAGTGAGAAAACATACAAATTATACTGAGAACATATTTATAACCTTGAGAAGGAAGTAACTGAATGAAATCCATTTTCCAAAGAAAAAAGGGTCAATTAGGCAGGTCAAAATGACTGGAACTCTGAACTGTTTCCCTGGATTGAATTTTGGCAAAGCAGTACAAGTCAGTTGTACCTCTTTGGCGATCCTAAAACGTTTCCCCACCAATACAGTTTCATAAAACTTGTAAGTCTATCAGTTGTTCAGTAAGTCATCTGATGTGTCATTTCAGGTAGGAATTTTTTATAGATTCTCATCATACTGGTTTATCATTGGACCATATCATAAATTTGTTGGGCAAAAAAATGCAATTGTTTTTAATCCCAAAATAATGTTATTTATGTGGGGCTTGAGACTGAGCCACTTTAACAACATTATTTACATTCTTTTGGGGGAAATAATTAATATTCACTATAAATAAGGTTTTCAGTCTTAGTGGAACTCAACATAGCCATTTTGTGGTGCGTGAGCAGGCAAGTTGTTTCCTTTATCCTCAAGAGATTCCAATTTTCAGTGCCCAAGAATTGTGATTATGGCCAAGGCAAAGAGAAGTTGAGTTGAATTTAATAAATTTTTGACAAAAGCTCCATTTTTAATTTGATTCCCTTCAGAAGTTAGAAATCCTCTTTGCATCTGAAGCAACCAAAATCTTAAACAACCCCAAGGCATAACAGCTGGCTCTGTGAAGATTTTCAGGTTTACCTTTCACCAGGATACAAGCCCCAGTTAGGGGATAAAGTTCTGCTTGCTGGGCTGAAGTAGCCACTGACAACACGGCTGCTTCAATTGCTTAAGAAGGGTGATGATAATAGTACATCCAGCAAGATACTTTCCTTCATTAACTGACATATATGATCCATCAGTAAACTATGAAAATTCTGCATTTGGTGTAGGTGTTTCCTGTAAATCAGCTCTAGGTTTTAGTAGCTGGTCAGTTAGATTTAATCAGTTATGAGGTGTCTCGTCATTGAATAAGAGATGGCAAGTTGCTGAATTATGATTATTGAAATGAGAAATAATACTATGAGAAGTCAACAGCAAGATCTCATAAAAAGTGACTCTGCTTGCAGAAAGATATTGAGTATTAAGAGAATTGATTAAAGCTTCTACAGCGTGAGGAACATAGATTTAGTTAAAGCCACAGTGCCTAATACAGCTCCCATGCAGGAAGGGAGTCCCTTAGCTACTGAATCTAACTGCTGGCTGTAACATCCAAGGGGTGTGTGTTAATCTCCATGTTTTCAGTTAAGAACCCCTAATGCATTTTCTTCTCTTTCATTCACTAGAAAGGAGGAAGGGGAGCTGATAATTGGGATGCGCTAAGGCAGGACGACCTAGAAGTCCTTATTTTAATTGAAAGGTGACTATACAAGCATTCTCTTCCCAGTCCAGAGGCTCTAGCTTATTAAGTTTCAGAAGGATATATAATGATTGAGCTATTAAGAAAAATTAGATATCCAGTTTCAACAGTACTCTGCCAGTCCCAAAAACCCTTGTGACTGTCTCTTAGTCTGAGGTTGAGGAAATCTTAAAATGCTTTTGTATTAGTCCCTTCTCACATTGCTACAAAGAAATACCTGAGACAGAGTAATTTACAAAGAAAAGAGGCTTAATTGACTCACAGTTCTGTGGGCTGTTCAGGAAGCATAGCGACATCTGCTTGGCTTCTGGAGAGGCCTCAGGAAACTTACAACTATGGCGGAAGGCAAAGAGGGAGCAGGCATGTCACCTGGGCAGAGCAGGAGGAAGGGGGGCAGCAGACAGGAAGGTGCTACACACTTTTTTAAACAACCAGATCTTATGAAGACTCACTCACTATCCCGAGGACAGTATCAAGAGGATGGTGCTAAACCAGTCATGAAAAATCCCACCCCTATTATCCAATCACCTCCCACCAGGCTCTACCACCAACATTGGGGATTACAATTTGACATGAGATTTTGTGGGACACAGATCCAAACCATGTAAGCTTTTAAGTCTATCAGGATCCAAGAGAGGTCCCTAGTTTAATATCAAGTATCTGAAATATTTGACATGCCTTGGTAAATTGAAATTTTCTCTGGAAACTTTATGGCTTTTGTCTGCTAGGATTTTAAGGATATAAACACTATCATGTTCAGAAGCCTCTTTACAAGGAGAACAAAGAAGGTTATCAACATACTGCAAGAGAGTCGACCCTTGGGGGAAATAAATGTCTGTTAAATCTGCCTTCAGTACCTATGAAAAGTGAGAGGGGCCTTCAGTACATCCTCGAGGCATTTCTGTCCAGGTATGTTGTTGTCCTTTCCATGAGCAGAAAACAAAAATTGACTCTCGGTGTCCACCAGAACCAGTGCCTTTAAAAAGCATTACAAATGTCTATCACTGTGAAAATTTTACTTTCTGTGGAGATGAAAGTCAGGGAGGTACAGAGATCTGTAACGATACAGTGTCGAAGAATGATATTGTTATCAATGGCTCTTAGGGCCTGTGCAAATCTCCACTATTGCCATGAGGTTTCTTTACAAGAAAAATAAAAGTATTACAGGAGCGAGGGCAAAGCAGTACAAAATTCTCACCATGTGAAAGAAAATGAAGTAATTAAGGCTAAGACTTTAAAGTGGAGACAGGAGATTGTGAGAGGATTGCACTCACACTGCTAAAGGATTACAGGATATTCCAGCTGACTTGGATAACAACTGAATTCAGTGTCTGCAGCCCTTCAACATCTCTCAGCTGGGATTATCCTAATTAACTAACTAATCAGAATGGGTTTGTGTTTTAGGATTTCTGGCTAGCCAATGAACTGCCTCAAAAAACAACTTTTTGTGGAAGCCACCTAGAAATAGAAAAATAGATCAATGAAACAGAACAGACCCAGACAACAGAGCAAAGAGCAAAGTATAGCTGGGAGCTAAAAATAAGATAAAAGAAATATTTGAAGTTACAGCAGAAAAGATGTTATTCAAAAGTGGTATAAGACTAGACTATTCTTGTGGGAAAAAAATACTAGATACCTAGCTCATAATAGCCAAATGTAAATGTGTCTATGGGAAAAATTGAAAAATGTGTTTTAATGAACTTTAGTTTGGATAGATTTTTCTTGAGATGACACCAAGAACAAGATTCAAAATGAAAATGATGACATATTTGATCCCATATATGTTTTAAATATTTGTATGAGATATTGGAAAGAAACTGTTAAGGCAACTAAAAAGTACTTGAAATCTATTCAATTGAATCTAATATTTATATTGTATAAAAATTACTCACAAACCTAAAAAAACATCCAATTTAAAATATATTTAAATATTATATATTATTATATAAAATAAATATATAAATATAGGATTTTTTTAATTGTGTGTGTATATATACATACATTCATTTAAAGCAAAATACATATAGGATAAAAGGCTCAACTTTATTCATGATCAAAATAATGCAAACAAAATAATACTGATATATTAATTTTACCTATCAGGTTAGCCAAGATTTAAAATGTAAGCATAAAAACCCCCCATGCTAGTAAGGCTAAGAAGGAAAGGGAAATTTCATACATAGTAGGGGTAAAATGTTTCTGGAGGGAAATGTGGCAACATTTATAGAAGTTAAAAATATAATTTTCTTTTATACAAAGAATTGCACTTGTAAGAATGGATTTTAAGAAAAAAAATTCATTTAAGTGCAAGGATATTCACTTTAGTATTCTGTGTAATAGTGGAAAAAATTGGAAACAACTTAATTGCTCATCAAAAGGAGGATGTGTAAGTATATCCAGGGCTATTCATATCATGGGATACTATCTGTAGTTGCATAGAAATAAATACCCATGGTCTTCTATTAAATTACAAATAAAGGGATTCAAAACAGTATATATAAGATAATTCAATTTCTATAAGTAAAAATATGTATGCATAAAATTTGGAAGGACTATAACCAAAAAAAGGAAATTGGGAGAGTGTACAACTAAATATTATCAACATTTCTCTAAGTCAGTGGGAATATGGATATTCTCCTTGTTTTTATTGCTTGTCTGTATTTTCTAGCCTTTTAAAGCATTTATTTCTCTGTTAATTTTCCAAAATAAAAATTTTAAATAGGAAAAAGAGCAAAGAAAGAAACTTTTCTTTGCTGGATTTAAAATGTATTCCAACAATAACAAAGTAATAACTAAAACAGTGTAGTGCACTGGCCCAGGAAAATAATAAGCACATAAAGGATAAGAAATATGATATAAATATTTATAAACTCATATAGATGAATATATTTTAAAAATATGTGGATATTTCAATAAGTTGTGCAATAAATGTAGGGGTTTTTTGGAAAAGTCATGAAGTACCAGAAATTTACGTGAAATTTATAAATGCTTAGGGGTAGGAAAATGCTTTTTAAGCATGGTATCAAAGGCAGAATCACAAAGGTAAAACAGATTTAATGCACAATTTAAAACTATCTATGTCCGGACACAGTGGCTCACTGTGAAATTCCAGTACTTTGGGAGGCCAAGGCGGGAGGATTGCTTGAGCCCAAGAGTTTGAGACCAGCTTGGCAATATAGAAAGACCCATCTCTACAAAAAGTAAAGAATTGGCCAGTCATGGTGGCACACGCCTGTAGTCCCAGTTACTCATGAAGCTGTAGTAGGAAGATCGCTTGAGCCCAGGAGGTCGAGGCTGTAGTGAGCCCTAATTGCACCATTGCACTCCAGCTTTGAAGACAGAGAAAGATCCTGTCTCAGTAAATAAATAAATAAATAAATAAATAAATAAATAAATAACATGTTCTATGTATTTAAAATATAGCCAAATCAAAAATAAAATGAAAATTTTGAAAAATATTTGTTAATAAATGAAAAAGACAAATGCTCATAACATATAGTTTTCACAGAATAAAAATGTAGCTATGATTATATCTCTACTGGCTGGTGTTTTTCACATCCACAGTCCACATCAGAAAACAGCAATCCTGAGTTGATTCTTCTGTCTCAGGTACTACAATTTTCAATATATTGCATATAAAATACGCCCTGTATCCTGGTCCCAACTGACTGGAACAAGCACCAGTGTATGCTCTGGTTATCCTTTTTCTGACTTGGTAACAATCTTTTCTTGCCCTTCTCTGATCCAGTCTGCTCTGTGTCCCAGAGGGCTGCACACATGCATGCATGCACACACACACACACACACACACACACACACACACACACACACACTCTGCACCACACAGGCTCTTAGATCTCTGCATTCTGGTTGGGTCTAGCCAATTGAAGGCACCAGCGAAAGGTTGGAAGTGTGGGAAGATAGGTTCGGGGATGTAGTCTCTGCCTTCCTCCCTGCTCCCCCTTGCACTGTGGTTCTGGCAGTGTCTGGTCCCTCTACCATTAGTGCTCTAACCAGGCAATCCCCTGCCACACATCCACCATTCAGTGACACTAATTCCTTATCACCACTTCAAGCCTAAGGTCTTAATGGGTTTATTTTTAGTTAATGTTGTTACTAGTCTCTGAGTGCCTCAACATCCCTTATGATTCCCCTTAACTCTGCCCACACCTTGGTACAAAGCCTCTTCATTAAATTCTCTCCAAAGTCCCCACAAGTTGACCTTCATTTCCTGTAGTCCCTGCCTGAGAAAGTGGATGAACACAATGCTATCAAAAATTAGCAAGGACCTGCAACCTCCTCTGGGTTGGCTTAGTAAGATTTTATGCCTAATCAGAATGATCCCCATTAAGATGACACATCTCCCTATTTATATCTCCTTCAGGTGAACTCAGAGGAAGTAGGTCACTGAGTTCCAGCTGTATCTGGATGACCCTAAACTCTTGTAATTCTCTATGATGCCAATGCACTGGAAGCCCTGGGAGTCATAGGGGGCTTGTTGTTATAACTCAGATTTCAACAGGCTTTTCTAACTCCTTAAGACCTAGAAAACTCTGTGAAATTTTAGCCACTGTCAGACTTATGAGACTATAAATATTGGAACAAAACAGGTAAATTATCATTACTTCCTGATGATGCTTATGAAGCCCGAGAAAATCAGCTAAAAAGAATACTATGTATAAATAATTATTCCATAGCTGACTGGTTCCATATTTGTCATAAATTATTTTTTATTCTTGATTTTTCCCTCTTCCTAATGTCCCATTGCAATGGGATCTTTGGGGTGTCACTTTTCTGGCCAGAAACTTCTGTGGCTGGCTGGTGACACCTTTGCCCGAGTTCTTGTCCTATGTCCAGAAAGAATGAGGTACGCAAACCAGTGGAAGTTGAACAAGATGAAGAGGAGCGTACTGAGTGTTATGACAGCTCAGAGGAGACCCACAGAGGGTAGCTCCTCTCTGTAGGCAGGTAGTCCTGTCAAGTGTTCAGCTCTCAGCAGAGAGGAGGGCCTGGAGAAGGTAGCTCCTCTCTGCAACTGGTCATCCTGATGTCTGCAGCTCTCAGCAGAGAGGAGGCCCTGGAGAGGGTGGCTCCTCTCTGCTGGCAGGACATCCTGTGGTCTCTACAGCTCTCAGAAGAGAGGGTAGCTCCTCTGCAGCTAGTCATCTCATTATCTCCAACTCTCAGCAGAGAGGGTATCTCCTCTCTGCAGCTGATCATCAGTCCTCTCTCCATCCTCTCTGGGCCCTGGCTGAGCCCGTGGCTTTTATGGGCCTCAGAGGGAAGGAAGTGTGTGCTGATTGGTCCATGGGCAGCCATGGGTGGCAGGTCCTGGAAAAGGCACCACAAGCCCCCACTCCAGTTTGCGGGACTGGCAGCCCAGACCCCAGAATTCAGGCCCTCCCTCGCCTGAAGGTGGGGCCTTACTGAGACTGCCCTCTTCTGCCCAGGAAACTGTTTGCCTCCTGCTGCCATTCATGGTGCCAAGGCTCACCCAGACTTCCCTGAGAACTGAGCAGGCACTAACAGCAGGGAGAAGCCAGGCAGGCAGTGGGAGCAGGCACTTCTGAGTCTACAAGGGCAGGGGGGCCTTCCCAGCCCCCAACAGTTCAGGGATGCCAGGAAAGGGGGAGGGTCTGGCTCCTGCTCCTGCTCCATGAAGTGGGACGCCTGGATCTGTAGCCACAGGTCTGGTTGCTGCAGCTGCACCTGGTAGGGCAGGGCTCCTGCCTGCTCCATGGAGCAGGAGGCTCCGGTCTACAGCTGTAGTGTGGGTGGCTGCAGGGGCACCCTGGGAGCTCCAACCCCAACTCAGAACAGGTAGGGCTCCCGCTTGTCCAAGGATCCCACCAGCTCCATGGAGCATGCAGCCCTGGCAATGCCTCCCTGCTGCTGCCATCACCATGACCTATCAATCACTAAGTGAGCAATTCTATCTGATATTTCTTGAAACTTTCCATCTGACTCCATTTTTATTTTGACTGCCCAGACTATCCAGGGTCAACAGCAGTTAAGGCCTCTTTGTCATGGCAGCGACCCATGAGTCAGCCAAGATGAGCAGACAGGCTGCCTGAAGAGCCCACTGGGACAGGGGCTTCTGAGTTCCACTGGACCAGCAGGTGGCAGCAGGTAAATGATCAAGTGAACTGACTCATGGACATTAAAATGAAGCAGAAAACACTAGATGTGTTTGTGTGAATGCATGTGGGTGAGTGTGTGCTTAACTTTAGATCCCAGTAGGAACACATGTTCCTTTCAAATGCTTATGACACACACAAATTGACCACAGATTTGGCTGCAAAGAAGTTTTTAATAAATTTCTAAAGATAGAAGTCATATAGAGCACAGTGTTTCTCAAAATAAATTAAAACTGAAAATTGATAACAGAAAATAGAAAAAAATTCTAAGTACTTGAAAATGAATGCCTCTCATAAATATCTTGAGTTTTTAAATATATTTCGTTTATGGCATAACTGGAAATGGATCACTATCATCAAAGGAATGCATTGTATATCACTATTTGTCCAAAGTGGTAAATTGCAGAAAATTTGTAGCCTTAACACTATTTAATTTAGAGTTAGAGTGATTTATAAAATGAAACATTCAATCAAGGGGGCTAGAAAAATATCACTAATCATAAAGCAAAAAGTGGTAGAAATGAATTAACACATATAAAAGCATGAATTAAATAAATTACAGAAAACCAGTATACTTGATTTAATGAGGAAATATCTACTTCTTTGCAATAACCAATACTTGGCACATCCTGGATAAGTCTATCCAAGGGAGAAAAGAAAAAGAAAGAAAAGAGATATAAAAAGAGAAAGGAAAAAAACATAAAATTAAAATAAGGAAAAGATGTACAACCACAAATTAAAGTAATTCGCTAGGTTCAGCTTGATACTATAACCATTGTATAACAAATAATTTGAAAAAGCTAAATGAAGGAATTGTTTTCCCAACTGTTATAGAGTAATACTTCCCAATATTTTTCACACCATAGAATACTTGGAAAATGATAATGTTGCATGGCACAGTAGTGTGAAAGAAAAATTTTACTTGTGCCTAGAAGCAATAGGCATTAAAATTCTGGCCATCTCAGCACATCTGTTACCCACTTATGGCAGGCTGGTTGGAAGTTGTATTCTAAAAGTCCTAGTCCAGGCAATATGCTAAGATTAGGAGGAGACAATAAGGAAGAAAATGCTAAAATGAAGAAACAAAACAAAATCATCAAAAAGTATGATTTTTTGCAGATATTATTATGTAATTAAATTGATAGAGAAAAAAATAGGGAAAACCTCAACATAAAATCATATCAGAAGAGTTAGAAGTGGAACTCTAAGTTCAGAATCAGTAGATACAAGCAAAAGGAAGAGGCGTTAGAGATAGTCATCAAAATGATTAAATAAGGTATTGCCAATGGTTGACCAATCCCTTTTCCTCTGCTTATGCTGAGCACAAGCTCATTCCCTGTGGAATTAAAGTAGTGAGTGTGGACCCTAGGAACAGAGACTCAGGGTAATTTTCCAGGTAGGGTGGGCAAACCAAGATGAATGGATTGCACCAACAATCAAAAAAATATTTTTTAATTATCGACATACCCACATGGCATGTTCTACTCCTCCAAATGATAAAGGAAGGCTGATCAGAAACCACATACATAGGTAAATACAGGGAAATTACCAATCAAAAGGTGAGATGGCAATCAAAAACCACCAAGCATTTGAGGAAATTGTATGCCTTAAAAGAGAGAAACTGGACAGGTGCAATGGCTCATGCCTGTAATCTCAACACTCTGGGAGGCCAAGGCAGGAGCATCAGTTGAGCCCAAGAGTTCCAGACCAACCTGGGAAACGTGACGAGACTCTGTCTCTACAGAAAATTTTTTTTTAATTAGCAGGCATGGTGGTACGAGCCTCAGCTACTCAGGAGGCTGAGGCAGGAGGATCTCTTGGCCCAGCAGGTTGAGGCTGCAGTGAACCGTGATTGCACCACTGCACTCCAGCCTGGGTGATAGAGTGAAACCCTGTCTCAAAAAGAAAGAAAAAAGAAAGAAAGAAAGAAACTTAATTTCATTAACAAGAGATAATACCTAATAAAACAGATCACAAAACCAAAACAAAAAATGTTAAAATTACTTCAATTAATAGAAACACACATTACTAAGATGATTAGTTAATTATGTACTGTAAATACTTTAAATTGTGGTGACTGAAAAATATTTGAAACTTTTTTTTTTTTAATTATACTTTAAGTTCTATGGTACATGTGGATAACGTGCAGGTTTGTTACATATGTATACTTGTGCCATGTTGGTGTGCTGCACCCATCAACTCGTCAGCACCCATCAACTTGTCATTTACATCAGGTATAACTCCCAATGCAATCCCTGCCCCCTCCCCCCTCCCTGTGATAGGCCCCGGTGTGTGATGTTCCCCTTCCTGAGTCCAACTGATCTCATTGTTCAGTTCCCAACTATGAGTGAGAACATGCGGTGTTTGGTTTTCTGTTCTTGTGATAGTTTGCTGTGAATGATGGTTTCCAGCTGCATCCATGTCCCTACAAAGGACACAAACTCATCCTTTTTTATGGCTGCATAGTATTCCATGGTGTATATGTGCCACATTTTCTTAATCCAGTCTGTCACTGATGGACATTTGGGTTGATTCCAAGTCTTTGCTATTGTGAATAGTGCTGCAATAAACATACGTGTGCATGTGTCTTTAGAGCAGCATGATTTATAATCCTTTGGGTATATACCCAGTAATGGGATGGCTGGGTCATATGGTACTTCTAGTTCTAGATCCTTGAGGAATCGCCATACTGTTTTCCATAATGGTTGCACTAGTTTACAATCCCACCAACAGTGTAAAAGTGTTCCTATTTCTCCACATCCTCTCCAGCACCTGTTGTTTCCTGACTTTTTAATGATTGCCATTCTAACTGGTGTGAGATGGTATCTCATTGTGGTTTTGATTTGCATTTCTCTGATGGCCAGTGATGATGAGCATTTTTTCATGTGTCTGTTGGCTGTATGAATGTCTTCTTTTGAGAAGTGTCTGTTCATATCCTTTGCCCACTTTTTGATGGGGTTGTTTGTTTTTTTCTGGTAAATTTGTTTGAGTTCTTTGTAGGTTCTGGATATTAGCCCTTTGTCAGATGAGTAGACGGCAAAAATTTTCTCCCATTCTGTAGGTTGCCTGTTCACTCTGATGGTAGTTTCTTTTGCTGTGCAGAAGCTCTTTAGTTTAATTAGATCCCATTTGTCAATTTTGGCTTTTGTTGCTGTTGCTTTTGGTGTTTTAGTCATGAAGTCCTTGCCCATGCCTATGTCCTGAATGATATTACCTAGGTTTTCTTCTAGGGTTTTTATGGTATTAGGTCTAACATTTAAGTCTCTACTCCATCTTGAATTAATTTTCGTATAAGGAGTAAGGAAAAGATCCAGGTTCAGCTTTCTACTTATGGCTAGCCAATTTTCCCAGCACCATTTATTAAATAGGGAATCCTTTCCCCATTTCTTGTTTTTCTCAGGTTTATCAAAGATCAGATGGCTGTAGATGTGTGGTATTATTTCTGAGGACTCTGTTCTGTTCCATTGGTCTATATCTCTGTTTTGGTACCAGTACCATGCCGTTTTGGTTACTGTAGCCTTGTAGTATAGTTTGAAGTCAGGTAGCGTGATGCCTCCAGCATTGTTCTTTTGACTTAGGATTGTCTTGGCAATGCGGGCTCTTTTTTGGTTCCATATGAACTTTAAAGCAGTTTTTTCCAATTCTGTGAAGAAACTCATTGGTAGCTTGATGGGGATGGCATTGAATCTACAAATTACCTTGGGCAGTATGGCCATTTTCACGATATTGATTCTTCCTACACATGAGCATGGTATGTTCTTCCATTTGTTTGTGTCCTCTTTTATTTCACTGAGCAGTGGTTTGTAGTTCTCCTTGAAGAGGTCCTTTACATCCCTTGTAAGTTGGATTCCTAGGTATTTCATTCTCTTTGAAGCAATTGTGAATGGAAGTTCATTCATGATTTGGCTCTGTGTTTGTCTGTTACTGGTGTATAAGAATGCTTGTGATTTTTGCACATTAATTTTGTATCCTGAGACTTTGCTGAAGTTGCTTAACAGCTTAAGGAGATTTTGGGCTGAGACGATGGGGTTTTCTAAATATACAATCATGCCATCTGTAAACAGGGACAATATGACTTCTTTTCCTAACTGAATACCTTTTATTTCTTTCTCTTGCCTGATTGTCCTAGCCAGAACTTCCAACACTATGTTGAATGGGAGTGGTGAGAGAGGGCATCCCTGTCTTGTGCCAGTTTTCAAAGGGAATTTTTCCAGTTTTTGCCCATTCAGTATGATATTGGCTGTGGGTTTGTCATAAATAGCTCTTATGATTTTGAGATATGTTCCATCAATACCTAATTTATTGAGAGTTTTTAGCACGAAGGGCTGTTGAATTTTGTCAGAGGCCTTTTCTGCATCTATTGAGATAATCATGTGGTTTTTGTCTTTGGTTCTTTTTATATGCTGGATTATGTTTATTGATTTGCGTATGTTGAACCAGACTTGCATCCCAGGAATGAAGCCCACTTGATCGTGTTGGATAAGCTTTTTGATGTGCTGCTGGATCCGGTTTGCCGGTATTTTATTGAGGATTTTTGCATCAATGTTCATCAGGGATATTGGTCAAAAATTCTCTTTTTTTGTTGTGTCTCTGCCAGGCTTTGGTATCAGGATGATGTTGGCCTCATAAAATGAGTTAGGGAGGATTCCCTCTTTTTCTATTGATTGGAATAGTTTCAGAAGGAATGGTACCAGCTCCTCCTTGTACCTCTGGTAGAATTCAGCTGTGAATCCATCTGGTCCTGGACTTTTTTTCATTGGTAGGCTATTAATTATTGCCTCAATTTCAGAGCCTGCTATTGGTGTATTCAGGAATTCAGCTTCTTCCTGGTTTAGTCTTGGGAGAGTGTAAGTGTCCAGGAAATTATCCATTTCTTCTAGATTTTCTAGTTTATTTGCATAGAGGTGTTTATAGTATTCTCTGATGGTAGTTTGTAATTCTGTGGGGTCGGTGGTGATATCCCCTTTATCATTTTTTATTGCGTCTATTTGATTCTTCTCTCTTTTCTTCTTTATTAGTCGTGCTAGTGGTCCATCAATTTTGTTGATCTTTTCAAAAAACCAACTCCTGGATTCATTGATTTTTTGGATGGTTTTTTGTGTCTCTATCTCCCTCAGTTCTGCTCTGATCTTAGTTATTTCTTGCTTTCTGCTAGCTTTTGAATGTGTTTGTTCTTGCTTCTCTAGTTCTTTTAATTGTGATGTTAGGTTGTCACTTTTAGATCTTTCCAGCTTTCTCTTGTGGGCATTTAGTGCTATAAATTTCCCTCTACACACTGCTTTAAATGTGTCCCAGAGATTCTGGTATGTTGTATCTTTGTTCTCATTGGTTTCAAAGAACATCTTTATTTCTGCCTTCATTTCGTTATGTACCCAGTAGTCATTCAGGAGCAGGTTATTCAGTTTCCATGTGGTTGAGCGGTTTTGATTGAGTTTCTTAGTCCTGAGTTCTAGTTTGATTGCACTGTGGTCTGAGAGACAGTTTGTTATAATTTATGTTCTTGTACATTTGCTGAGGAGTGCTTTACTTCCAATTATGTGGTCAATTTTGGAATAAGTGTGATGTGGTGCTGAGTAGAATGTATATTCTGTTGATTTGGGGTGGAGAGTTCTATAGATGTCTATTAGGTCTGCTTGCTGCAGAGATGAGTTCAATTCCTGGATATCCTTGTTAACTTTCTGTCTCGTTGATCTGTCTAATGTTGACAGTGGAGTGTTGAAGTCTCCCATTATTATTGTATGGGAGTCTAAGTCTCTTTGTAAGTCTCTAAGGACTTGCTTTATGAATCTGGGTGCTCCTGTATTGGGTGCATATATATTTAGGATAGTTAGCTCTTCCTGTTGAATTGATCCCTTTACCATTATGTAATGGCCTTCTTTGTCTCTTTTGATCTTTGATGGTTTAAAGTCTGTTTTATCAGAGACTAGGATTACAACCCCTGCTTTTTTTTGTTCTCCATTTGCTTGGTAGATCTTCCTCCATCCCTTTATTTTGAGTCTATGTATGTCTCTGCATGTGAGATGGGTCTCCTGAATACAGCAAACTGATGGGTCTTGACTCTTTATCCAGTTTGCCAGTCTGTGTCTTTTAATTGGAGCATTTAGTCCATTTACATTTAAGGTTAATACTGTTATGTGTGAACTTGATCCTGCCATTATGATATTAACTGGTTATTTTGCTCGTTAGTTGATGCAGTTTCTTCCTAGCCTTGATGGTCTTTACATTTTGGCGTGTTTTTGCAATGGCTGGTACCAGTTGTTCCTTTCCATGTTTATTGCTTCCTTCAGGGTCTCTCGTGAGGCAGGCCTGGTGGTGACAAAATCTCTAAGCATTTGCTTATCTGTAAAGGATTTTATTTCTCCTTCACTTATGAAACTTAGTTTGGCTGGATATGAAATTCTGGGTTGAAAATTCTTTTCTTTAAGAATGTTGAATATTGGCCCCCACTCTCTTCTGGCTTGTAGAGTTTCTGCCGAGAGATCTGCTGTTAGTCTGATGGGCTTCCCTTTGTAGGTAACCCGACCTTTCTCTCTGGCTGCCCTGAAGATTTTTTCCTTCATTTCAACTTTGGGGAATCTGGCAATTTTGTGTCTTGGAGTTGCTCTTCTCGAGGAGTATCTTTGTGGCGTTCTCTGTATTTCCTGAATTTGAATGTTGGCCTGCCTTACTAGGTTGGGGAAGTTCTCCTGGATGATATCCTGAAGAGTGTTTTCCAACTTGGTTCCATTTTCCCCCTCACTTTCAGGCCCACCAATCAGACGTAGATTTGGTCTTTTTACATAATCCCATACTTCTTGCAGGCTGCAGGCTTTGTTCATTTCTTTTTCTTCTTTTTTCTTTAGGTTTCTCTTCTCGCTTCATTTCATTCATTTGATCCTCAATCGCTGATACTCTTTCTTCCAGTTGATCGAGTCGGTTACTGAAGCTTGTGCATTTGTCACGTATTTCTCGTGTCATGGTTTTCATCTCTGTCCATTCGTTTATGGCCTTCTCTGCATTAATTATTTTAGTTATCAATTCTTCCACTCTTTTTTCAAGATTTTTAGTTTCTTTGCACTGGGTACATAATTCCTCCTTTAGCTCTGAGAATTTGATGGACTGGCCGGGCGCGCGGTGGCTCAAGCCTGTAATCCCAGCACTTTGGGAGGCCGAGGCGGGCGGATCACAAGGTCAGGAGATCGAGACCACAGTGAAACCCCGTCTCTACTAAAAATACAAAAAATTAGCCGGGCGCGGTGGCGGGCGCCTGTAGTCCCAGCTACTCAGGAGGCTGAGGCAGGAGAATGGCGGGAACCCGGGAGGCGGAGCTTGCAGTGAGCCGAGATGGTGCCACTGCACTCCAGCCTGGGCAATAGCGTGAGACTCCGTCTCAAAAAAAAAAAAAAAAGAGAGAGAGAATTTGATGGACTGGAGCCTTCTCCTCTCTTCTCGTCAAAGTCATTCTCCTTCCAGCTTTGATCCGTTACTGGCAATGAGCTGCGTTCCTTTGCCGGGGGAGATGCGCTCTTATTTTTTGAATTTCCAGCTTTTCTGCCCTGCTTTTTCCCCATCTTTGTGGTTTTATCTGCCTCTGGTCTTTGCTGATGGTGATGTACTGATGGGGTTTTGGTGTGGGTGTCGTTCCTGTTTGTTAGTTTTCCTTCTAACATTCAGGAGCCTCAGCTGTAGGTCTGTTGGAGATTGCTTGAGGTCCACTCCAGACCCTGTTTGCCTGGGTATCAGCAGCAGAGGCTGCAGAAGGTAGAATATTGCTGAACAGCGAGTGTACCTGTCTGATTCTTGCTTTGGAAGCTTCCTCTCAGGGGTGTACTCCACCGTGTGAGGTGTGGGGTGTCAGTTTGCCCCTAGTGGGGGATGTCTCCCAGTTAGGCTACTCAGGAGTCAGGGACCCACTTGAGCAGGCAGTCTGTCCGTTCTCAGATCTCAAGCTCCATGTTGGGAGATCCACTGCTCTCTTCAAAGCTGTCAGACAGAGTCGTTTGAGTCTGCAGAGGTTTAAGCTGCTTTTTGTTGTTGTTGTTGTTGTTGTTGTTTAGCTGTGCCCTGTCCCCAGAGGTGGAGTCTACAGAGACAGGCAGGACTGCTTGAGCTGCTGTGAGCTCCACCCAGTTCGAGCTTCCCAGCCTCTTTGTTTATCTACTTAAGCCTCAGCAATGGCGGGCGCCCCCCAGCCCCCCCAGCCTCGCTGCTGCCTTGCTGGGAGATCACAGACTGCTGTGCTAGCAATGAAAGATGCTCCATGGGCGTGGGACCCTCCCGGCCAGGTGTGGGATATAGTCTCCTGGTGTGCCCGTTTGCTAAGATCCTTGGTAAAGCGCAGTATTGGGGTGGGAGTTACCCAATTTTCCAGGTGTTGTGTGTCTCAGTTCCCCTGGCTAGGAAAAGGGATTCCCTTCCCCCTTGCACTTCCCAGGGGAGGCGATGCCTCACCCTGCTTCAGCTCTTGCTGGTTGGGCTGTAGCAGCTGACCAGCACTGATTGTCAGGCACTCCCTAGTAAGATAAACCCGGTACCTCAGTTGAAAATGCAGAAATCACCTGTCTTCTGTGTTGCTCGCGCTGGGAGTTGGAGACTGGAGCTGTTCCTATTCGGCCATCTTGCTCCGCCCCCTTGAAACTTATTAGATAAAAAATGGGCTTAAAAAGGGAATAGACATGATTGAAGAAGGGACTGATGGGCTAGAAAACTAAACTTTGTTTTTACCACCTAAAAGCAGAACAAAAAGGAAAGATTTGGAAAATAAAAGAGAAAAGTGGACATGCAAAAGATATATTCAGAAACTCAACCCCTATTTATTTAAATAGAGTTCCAAAAGGAGAAAATAGAAAGAATGGAGGAGCGAAAACAAAGATGACTTTAAGAACATTTCACACAGCTTAAGAAACACAAAAGTCTTCAGATTTAAAAGTCCCATTGAGTGACAAGCATGGTGAATGTTACAGAGGCACAAATCCAGATTCCTCCCATGGTAAGTTTCAGAGCATCAAGAATGGGGTGTAATATTACAGATTTTGGGCACAGGGGGAGAACATAATTTGACTCTAAAGAAATAAAAAGACTAATCCCATGATTTTCTTTAGCAACACTTTGTGATAGAATGCAATAGAATTTCCTCAAAGTTCTAAGAAAAGTTTATTTTGAACCTTAACTACATCTAGTCAAACTAGCATTGAGATGAAGTACAAAACAAAGCATTTCAAACATGCAAGATTTCAGGAAGTTTATTGCTCTCAGGTTCTCTCTGAGAGAACTATTCAAGGATCTATTCCAGCAAAAAAAAAAAAAAAAAAAAAAAAATGAATTCAGGTCACAGGGAAATCACACACACACACACACACACACACACACACACACAAGTGATGATGTAAAACTCAAGGAAATCATATAATTAAACTCAAATAATTATTGATGCAGGCTGCAAAAAAAATGAGTTTGGAAAGAAATCTCAGTGTCAACATGAGAGATAATAATACAAGGCAAGAGAGTGGGTTTGGGGGAGAAGAAAGTAAAAGTGTACTGAAGTTTTACCTTTTTTTTTTTTTGAGACTGCGTCTCACTCTGTTGCCCAGGCTGGACTGCAGTTCACTGCAACCCCCACCTCCTGAGTTCAAGCAATTCCCATGCCTCAGCCTCCCAAGTAGCTGGGACTACAGGCACGAGCCACCACACCCAGTTAATTTTTGTATTTTTAGTAGAGACAGGGTTTCAGCATGTTGGCCAGGCTGGTCTCGAACTCCTTGTCTCAGGTGATCTGCCCACCTTGGCCTTCCAAAATGTTGGGATTACAGGCATGAGCCACCGTGCCTGACCTGAAGTTTTAATCTTGCTTAGGGAAAAGGATATAGTGAATAGATATATTGACTAATTATATAAATCAACCTAAAATATTTAAAAATCAAAATTCTTAAAATTAAAATTCCTTGGCCGGGTGCAGTGGCTCACTCCTGTAATCTCAGCACTTTGGGAGGCCAAGGTGGGCAGATAATGAGGTCAGGAGATACAGACTATCCTGGCTAACACAGTGAAACCCCGTCTGTACTAAAAATACAAAAAATTAGCCAGGCTTGGTGGTGAGCACCTGTAGTCCCAGCTACTTGGGAGGCTGAGGCAGGAGAATGGCGTGAACCCGGAAGGCGGAGCTTACAGTGAAGGCAAAGCTTGCAGTGAGCCAAGATCGCGCCACAGCACTCCATCCAGCCTGGGCAACAGAAGGAGACTCCATCTCAAAAAAAAAAAAAAAAAATTAAAATTCCTTAATTGTAATTTTAAAATTCTTTAAAATTGTTTCTATTTTAATTTGGTTGTACTTTGTTCTTAATTCTTGAGACAATCACTAAGGATAGATACTTTTACCCCTAGAAATACTGTTTCACTTCATGAGAGATTATTTCAAAAGTTATCTTCAGCCCCTATGGCACCCTCTCACTCGCCTTAACCAGTCCATCACTAATGGTCATGCCAGTTTCATCCCAATACCTCCCCAGTCTATCTGTCTCTTTTGAAACCACCACAGTTCAGCCCATCACACCTCTTACCTGGACAGCCTCAATAGTCAGCCAACTGGAATCCCTGTATCAATGTCTGTTTCCCATTGCCTACACTGCAACTTCTCAAAGATCTTCTCAAAATGCAAATCTGTTCATGTCTGCTCTTGGCTTAAAACTTTTTGATGTCATTAGGTATATACAAGAGACTTCAATTATAATCGAGGTCATATTATTTAAAAGCATTATCCAATTATCGTATTCCATTTAAGTTCGTAGTAGTTACATGAATATTTATTACATTAGTCTCTGTCATCTATATAGGAAACATTTCTCACATGAGAAAAACAGCCAAAAGTTCAAAACAAACAAAAAATCAAAATCAAAACATAGCAACAGAGATTTTTCAATTGCATCCTTAATGAAGTATTGAAGTTCCCTATGTCCAATCCTTGCTCATGGGCCATGCTAATCTTCTCTGTATCCAATTCTAGTACATGTGCTCCCAAAGCGAGCACTATATGTCTAAACCTAAGACCTCCTCAGTTATGATATTAATACTTCTCATACTTCTTTGAGTTCTTTGAGATTTCTTTTTGCCACAGAGCTTTTGTTGTTTCTGCCCATGGCTCTCTCTGCCACCTACTCTCTATAAACTCCCTGGTTAATTCCTATTTAAACTTCAGATTTAAATGTAAATATCACTTTCTTGGAGATGTCTTTCTTAACCTATCCAGCCTAGGTCAAGATAGATAGATCAATAGAGAGATGATTGATAGATAGATGGTCTTATTGGTTTGCATTACATATTCCTCCAAACACCTATTGGCTTGTGAGAATGTGCTGATTTATGAAATTATTTTATGTATGTATTTTGCCATTTACTATAGGCCCCATATGGGCAGGAACAATGTCTGTTTCGGTTCCTTATTTTCAAGTCTAGCATGGAGTGACCCCTTGGTAAGTGTGAATTGAATGAAGAAGAAAAGGGACATGCTGTGCCTAGGATATGGTCAAAACTCAGAACCTGGAGTTAAAGGGAAAGGTATTCTATTGCCTCTCCTGCCACTTAGCTTTGGACAATGTGCGTGTGAGTTGAATGAAGAAAAAAAGGGACATGCTGTGCCTAGGATGTGGTCAAAACTTAGAACCTGGAGTTAAAGGGAAAGGTATTCCATTGCCTCTTCTGCCACTTAGCTTTGGACAATGCAGTTAAGCCTTCCCAGCTAGGTTTCTTCATGAGTAAAATGAAGGTAATAGTAGTACCCCTGCTATAGGACCATTAACAGCATTAAATGAGAAAGCTCAGCAGCGTACCCGGCTCATAGTAGACACTCAAATCATTATTCATTATATTTTCATACTTCTGTATTTTTCTTCTTTTGTTACAAAATTTTCACACTGGCATGTTCCCCCTCTCTGCTTATGCTCTTCTGATTGTAATGTGTTGATCTTTTGTGTCGAACTGAAACTGCTTTCCATTTCAGGCCATCTGTAGAGCATTTGACGATAGGAGGAGGAGATGATGGTGCTGCCATTAATCTGTCAGATGTGTCACTCTCTGTGAGGGGCTGGGTTAGCCTGGCACAGACCTGGGGTTCCACAGGCTGCAGGGAACCCACCCGACATAGAGACCTCTGGGCTGGGCCCCTTGTTTTTCCTTTTGCTCTGTTGAATCCTTGGTTTTTATTTTTCTTCAGGGAAAACATGACTGTGTTTTTCTCATAGATTTGTTTTGTTTTATTTTTACTTCAGATTCATGTGCTTATATTGGACAAATCTTAAAGCCTCCACGTGTTATCCAAGGAAAAATGTATTGCTTTTTATTGAGTTGAGACTGATCAAGCTATCAAAAATCCACGCCTGGCTGAGGCTGTCTTAAGTTTGGTCAACTTCTCTAGGTTCGGCAAGATTTTGTAACTATTACTAAAGTCTGTGGTGGCAAAGGGGCTCGTGAAGGGAAATGTCTGGATTTAAAGTAAACTTTAATTACATCTCACACCCCTGCTCTAGACCAATGTTTAACCCCAGGGAGAAGCTTAAAACTGTGACTCCGTTCGAAACTCAGGAGTCATTTTAACCTAATTGCTCTCTTATAGCTTAAAAGGGACACCTAAGCCTTTAAGAATAAACTCATAGTCCCTGATTCCTGACCCTAGTTTCCCTGAAGAAGTGCTCCCTGAGGATCTGCACACTATCGCTAATTTCAGTAAATGTTTTCATGGTCTTGGCTGTAGAGTTAATGCCTAACAAGTTCCAGAGAAACCAATTTCCTGCTCAAGGAACCTTCCTTACCAAGTTTCCTAATTATCCCCAGTCATTGCCCTGTAGAATCCAACTGGCCAGGGGAGGCTGTTAATAGGCCACAAGTGGCAGCTACAGTTAGGTTACCAAGGAAACAGATCAACAGTGCAGAGAGCGATGTTTGACACAAGGAGACCAGGGACCTGTAAATACATGTATTTCCTGCCACCTCTTGTTTCCTGAGGTGGGGGGAATCAGGACATACATCCTCCCTCTCAAAGTCATTGAGAAATCGACTATTGTGAATTCTCCTAGCCAACATTCTGAAATTTTTGGTCTCAAGACTCCTTATACTTCTACAATTTCTAGAAAACCCCAAAGAATTTTTGTTTATGTAGATTATAGCAATTCATATTTACTATATTCAATATTAAAACTAAGACTTTTAAAAACATTTAACTCATTCAAAAATAATAACTCTGTTACATGTTGACACAGAAATAACAATTTTGATCAAAAATATTTAAAAGATGTTATTGTTTTACTTTTCGCAAATCTCTTTAATATCTGGCTTAGAACACAACTGAATTCTCTGTTTCTGCATTCAAATCTGTTGTGATATAATGCATCATGTAGCTTCTGGAAAACTCTACTGTACATTCTTGGGCAAATGAGAGAGAAAAGGCAAATAACATTTTTAAATTACTATGAAAATAATTTTGATCTCACAGCACTCATTTCCCAGAGGCTCCAAAACCAACTTTGAGGGCCACTATTCTAAACAAAGCTGCACTAAAAGATGGTCATTGATAGCTTTATCTGAATGAAACACAAAGCAAAGCAATTGACCGAGAGACAAGTTTTCAATTATGAAGGTGGGAGCATCTGTGCTCTGCTCTTCATATTTCTGCTACTTTTGGCCATCCTGACCTATAGGAACTTCCAACCTCCTGTCCAGACATCCTTATAATGACATCTGGCCCTAACACCAAACATAGGTTTGCTGCAATTTTCTTTTGAAACAGTGACTTGAAATTCTATAAACTGCCAAGTATCAGCAGTCCATAGAGTTTTTAAGCAAAGGCTACAATGTTAGGAAAAAGCAGGTAATATTTGGCAGCAATAATCACAGAGACTGAACGAATTTTCATTTGTAATAAATGCCTGGTTTTCCCCACCTTTATAAAGGCCTGTCTGAGAAGCCAAAAGATATGGGAAACACGAACGTTCTAAAAAGAATTGCCCTTATGTACTTCCCAAAAGTGACTATATCTTATGCCCAAATTGCATATACTGATGGGATTCTTTGGATGCCAAAAGAGTTGCACAAGGACACATGATGATCTCGAGTGGTGTGTCAGACCTCCAAGAATAGCCAGTATTGATTTGAACAACTCTGACCTACATAATAGGTCTCTGCTTAAGACCTATTATTCCAGCCATACAGTTCTACCCAATCTGGCCACCTCTGTAAGGCTGTTTGAGCCTGGGCTACACATTGGAGACAAGATCTTAGTGCACAGCCACTAACGCAATGCCTGGGGCACTAAAGCCCAACGTGAGGGTACTTTCAGTTCCTGTTCTTTTATCACATGAGAGGCAGTAGAATACACCTACTAGTCAAAAGCACAAACTCTGAAGTCCAAGAAACCTGTGTTCTAGTCCTACCCTGTCACAAAATAATTTTGAATATTTGGACAAATTATTTAGTATCTTTCAGCTCCTTTGTCAAATGGTATTGTTGTGAAGATTAAATGAGTTCATACATGTAAGACACTTAGTAAGATATAGAGTATTCAATAAATACTAGCTATTTTTTTAAGGGACGGGGAATCCTTATGTTGCCCGTGCTGGTCTGGAACTCCTGGGCTCAAGAGATCCTCCCGCCTCAGCCTCCAAAAGTGCTGGGATCATAGGCATGAGCCACCATGCACAGCCTATACTAGCTCTTATTAAAATACAAATTTTATTTTGTTTTGCCCGTGTGTTACTTTCTTCAGTGACTCCCCATACCTTTTTAAATTGAGTTGAATCTCTTTTTCTTAAGTCATAACATTTTTATGGTGTGGCATCACTTCCTGCTGCCACCACCACTACCAGCGTTGTATGCAGATGTCACACAGTTCTACTCAGAGACCTTAAACTCCCTCATGCTTTCCAAACACCAGCCTTAACATAGATGTAGAGTCCTCTTTCTTGTTTTTCCCATATAACTAACTCTTACTGGTCTTATAAAACATGACCATAATTATCCCTATCATGAAGCCTTTCCTGACCCTTGCCTTTTTTTTTATTATTTTGGACAAATTCTTTTTTTTTCAATTTTTAAAATTTATTTTATATTTCTTTCTTTTTTTTTTTTTTTTTTTTTTTGAGACGGAGTCTCGCTCTGTCACCCAGGCTGGAGTACAGTGGCGCAATCTCAGCTCACTGCAAGCTCCACCTCCCGGGTTCACGCCATTCTCCTGCCTCAGCCTCCTGAGTAGCTGGGACTACAGGCGCCCGCCACCACGCCCGTATGATTTTTTGTATTTTCAGTAGAGACGGGGTTTCACCGTGTTAGCCAGGATGGTCTCGATCTCCTGACCTCGTGATCCACCTGCCTCGGCCTCCCAAAGTGCTGGGATTACAGGCGTGAGCCACCGTGCCTGGCATTATTTTATATTTCAATAGATTTTGGAGGGAATGGGTGGTGTTTGGTTACATGAATACATTCTTTAATGGCGATTTCTGAGATTTTGGTGCACCCATCACCCATGCAGTATACACTGTACCCAGTGTGTAGTCTTTTAGTCCTCACCCTTCTCCACCCTCTCCCCCAAGTCGCCAGTGTCCACTGTATCCTTCGTATGCCTTTGCATCCTCATAGCTTAGCTCCCTCTTATGAGTGAGAACATACAATGTTTGGTTTTCCATTCCTGAGTTACTTCGCTTAGAATAATAGTCGCCAGTTCCATCCAGGTTGCTGCGAATACCATTGTTTTGTCCTTTTTATGGCTAAGTAGTATTCCATGGTATATATATACCACATTTTCTTTATCCACTCATTGACTGATGGGCATTTGTGCTGGTTCCAAATTTTTGTAATTGCATTTGCAAATTGCACTGCTATAAACATGCATGTGCAAGTAACTTTTTCATATAATGATTGTTTTTCCTCTAGGAAGATACCTAGTAGTGATATTGCTGGATCAAATGGTAGGTCTACTTTTCATTATTTAAAGAATCTCCCACACTGTTTTTTGTAGTGGTTGTACTAGTTTACATTCCCACCAACAGTATAAAAGTATTCCCTTTTCACCACATCCATACCAACATCCATTTTTTTTTTATTAAGGTCATTCTTGCACGAGTAAGGTGGTATTACATTGTGGTTTTGATTTTTATTGCCCTGATCATTAGTAATGTTGAGCATTTTTTAATATATTTGTTTGCCATTTGTGTATCTTCTTTTAAGAATTGTCTATTCATGTCCTTAACCCTCTTTTTGATGGGATTGATTGTTTTTATCTTGCTGATTTGAGTTCTTTGTAGAATCTGAATATTAATCCTTTGCCAGATGTATAGATTATGAATACTTTTCTCCCACTCTGTGTATTGTCTGTTAACTCTACTGATTATGTCTTTGCTGTGCAGAAACTTTTTAGTTTAACTAAGTCTCATCTATTTATCTTTGTTTCTGTTACATTTGCTTTTGGTTATGAAGTCTTTGCCTAAGCCAGTGTCTAGAAGGACTTTTCTGATGTTATCTTCTAGAATTTTATGGTTTTAGGTCTTAGATTTAAGTCTTTGATTCATCTTGAGTTGATTTTTGTATAAGATGAGAGATCAGGATCCAGTTTCCCTCTTCTACATGTGGCTTGCCAGTTATCACAGCACCATTTGTTGAATGGGGTTTCCTTTCCCCACTTCAAATTTTTGTTTCCTTTGTTGAAAATCAGTTGACTGTAAGTGTTTGACTTTATTTCTGGGTTCTCCATTCTGTTTAATTGGTCTATGAGCCTATCTTTATACCGGTACCATGCTGTTTTGGTGACTATGGCCTTACAGTATAGTTCTAAGTCATGTAATGTGATGCCTCCAGATTTGTTCTTTTTGCTTAGTCTTGCTTTGGCTATGCATGCTATTTTTTGGTTCCATATGAATTTGAGGATTGTTTTTTCTAGAAAAATGATGGTGATATTTTGATGGGAATTGCATTGAATTTGTAGATTGCTTTCGGCAATATGATCATTTTCACATATTACTTCTTCCCGTCCATGAACATGAGCTATTTTCCCATTTGTTTGTGTCATATATGATGTCTTTCAGCAGTGTTTTGTAGTTCTCCTTGTAGAAGTCTTTTCCCAACTGGTTAGGTATATTCCTAAATATATTTTTTGCAGTTCTTGTAAAAGGGGTTCTCTATTTGATTATCAGCTTGGTCGCTGCTGGTGTATAGCAGAACTACTGATTTGTGTACATTAATTTTGTATCCTGACACTTTGCTGAATTCATTTACCAGTTCTAGGAGGTTTTAGGCTGAGTCTTTAGGGTTTTCTAGATATATAATCATATTATCAGCAAACAGCAACAGTCTGATTTTCTCTTTACTGATTTGGATGCCCTTTATTTCTTTCTCTTGTCTGATTGCTCTGGCTAGGACTTCCAGTACCATGTTGAATAGATATGGTGAAAGTGGACATCCTTGTCTTGTTCCAGTTCTCAGGGGGAATGTTTTCAACTTTTCCCCACTCAGTATTGGCCGTGGGTTTGTTACAGATGGCTTTTATTACCTTAACGTATGTCCCTTCTATGCCAATTTTGCTGAGGGTTTTAATTATAAAGGGTTACTGGATTTTGTCAAATGCTTTTTCTGCATCTATTGAGATGATCATGTAATTTTTGTTTTTAATTCTGTTTATGTGGCATATCACATTTATTGACTTGCAGATGTTAAACAATCCATGCATCCCTGGTATGAAACCCACTTGATCATGGTGGATTTTTTTTAATATGCTGTTGGATTTGGCTAGCTGGTATTTTTTTCGAGGATTTTTGCATGTATGTTCTTCAGGGATATTGGTCTGTTGTTTTCTTTTTTTGTTATGTCCTTCTCTGGTTTTGGTATTAGGGTGATACTGGCTTCATAGAATGATTTAGGGAGGATTCCCTCTCTCTCTGTCCTGTGGAAGAGCATCAATAGGATTCCTACCAATTCTTTGAATGTCTGATAGAATTCAGCTGTGAATCTATCTAGTCCTGGATTTTTTTTGTTGCCAATTTTTTAATTACTATTTCAATCTCTCTGCTTGTTATTGGCCTGTTCAGAGTTTCTATATCTTCCTGGTTTAACCTAGGCAGGTTGTATATTTCCAGGAATTTATCCATCTCCTCTAGGTTTTGTAATTTATGCGCATAAAGGTGTTCAAAGTAGCTTTGAATAATCTTTTGTATTTCTGTAGTATCAGTAGTAATATCTCCTGTTTCATTTCTAATTGAGCTTATTTGGATCTTCTCTCTTCTTTTCTTGGTTAATCTCACTAATGGTCTATTAATTTTATTTATCTTTACAAAGAACTAGCTTTTTGTTTCATTTATCTTTTGTATTTTTTTATTTTAATTTCATTTAGTTCTGCTCTGATCTTCATTATTTCTTTTCTTCTGCTGGGTTTGGATTTGGCATGTTCTTGCTTTTCCAGTTCCATGAGAGATAACCTTAGATTGTCTATTTCTGCTCTTTCACACTTTTTGATGGAAGTATTTAATGCTATGAACTTTCCTCTTAGCAGTGCTTTTGCTGTATTGCAGAAGTTTTGGTAGGTTGTGTCACTATTATCATTCAGTTCAAATAATTTTTTAATTTCCATCTTGATTTCGTTGTTGACCTGATGATCATTCAGGAGCAGGTTATTTAATTTCCATATATTTGCATGGTTTTGAGGGTTTCTTTTGGAGTTGATTTCCAGTTTTATTCCACCGTGGCCTGAGAGAGTACTTGATATAATTTCAGTTTTCTTAAATTTACTGAAACTTGTCTTGTGACCTATTATATGTTCTATCTTGGAGAATGTTCCATGTGCTGATTAATAGAATGTATATTCTGTAGTTGCTGGGTAGAATGTTCTGTAAATACATTACCTGTAAGTACTGTAATGTTCTGTAAGTACAATATTTGTTAAGTCCATTTATTGCAGGGTATAGTTTGAGTTGCAGGGTATATTTTAAGCACATCATTTCTTTGTTGATTTTCTGTCTTGATGACCTGTCTAGTGCTGTCAGTGGAGTATTAAAATCTCCCACTATTATTGTGTTGCCATCTATCTCATTTCTTAGATCTAGTGGTAATTGTTTTATAAATTCAGGAGCTCCAATTTTAGGTGCAAATATATTTAGAATTGTGATATTTTCCTGTTGGACTCCCTCTTTGTCTTTTTTAACAGCTGATGCTTTAAAGTTTATTTTATCTGATATAAGAGTAGCTACTCCTGCTCACTTTCGGTGTCCATTTGCATGGAATATCTTTTTCCACCCCTTTACCTTAAGTTTATGTGAGTCCTTATGTGTTAGGTGAGTCTCCCAAAGACAGTAGAAACTTGATTGGTGAATTCTTGTTCATTCTGCCATACTGTATCTCTTTTTTTTTTTTTTTTTTTTTTTTTTGAGTTGGAGTCTCATTCTGTTGCCCAGGTTGGAGTGCAGTGGTGTGATCTCGGCTCACTGCAAGCTCTGCCTCCTGGGTTCATGCCATTCTCCTGCCTCAGCCTCCCGAGTAGCTGGGACTACAGGCGCTTGCCACCACACCCGGCTAATTTTTTGTATTTTCAGTAGAGATGGGTTTCACCGTGTTACCCAGGATGGTCTTGATCTTCTGACCTCATGATCCACCTGCCTCAGCCTCCCAAAGTGCTGGGATTACAGACGTGAGCCACCGTGCCCAGCCGCCATTCTGTATCTTTTAAGTGGAGCATTTAGGTCATTTACATTGAATGTTAGTATTGAGATGTGAGGTGTCATTCTATTTATCATGCTGTTTGTTGCCTGAATACCTTGGTTTTTTTCACTGTGTTCTTGTTATATATTGTCCTGTGAGATTTATGCTTTAAGGAGGTTCTATTTGGGTGTATTTCAAGGATTTGTTTCAAGATTTAGGGCTCCTTTTACAAGTTCTTGTAATTCTTGCTTGGTAGTGGTGAATTCTCTCGGCATTTGTTTGTCTGAAAAAGACTGTTTCTTTCCTTCATTTATGAAACTTAGTTTCACTGGATACAAAAGTCTTAGCTGATAATTATTTAGCTTAAGGAGGCTAAAACTAGGACCCCAATGCCTTCTAGCCTGTAGGGTTTCTGCTGAGAAATTTGCTGTTACTCTGATAGGCTTTCCTTTATAGGTTACCTGATGCTTTTGCCTAACTGCGCTTAAGATTCTTTCCTTCATCTTGACTTTAGATAACCTGGTGAATATGTGCCTAGGCGACGATATTTTTGCAATGAATTTTCCAGGTGTTCTTTGAGCTTCTCTTTCGATATCTAGACCTCTAGCAAGGCCAGTGAAGTTTGCCTCAATTATTCTCTCAAATATGTTTGCCAAACTTTTAGATTTCTTTTCTTCCTTGGGAACACCAATTATTCTTAGGTTTGGACACTTAACATAGTACCAAACTTCTTGGATGCTTTGTTCATTTTTTTTAAATTCTTTCTTCTTTGTCTTTGATGAATGGGATTAATTTGAAAAATCTTGTCTTTGAGCTCTGAAGTTCTTTCATCTGCTTGTTTGATTATATTGCTGAGACTTTCCAGTGCATTTTGCATTTCTCTAAGTGTGTCCTTCATTTCCAGAAGTTGTGATTTTTTTTTTATTTATGCTATTTCACTGAGGATTTTTCTTTTCATATCCTTTATCATGTTTTTTTATTTCTTTAAGTTGGATTTCACCTTTCTCTGGTGCCTCCTTGATTAGCTTAATAACCTTCCAAATTCTTTTTCTGGCAATTCAGAATATTTCACCTTGGTTTGGATTCATTGCTGGTAAGCTGGTGTGATCTTTTGGGGGTGTTAAAGAACCTTGTTTTGTCATATTACCAGAATGTTTTTTCTGGTTCCTTCTCATTCTGGTAGACTATGTCAAAGGGAAGATCTGGGACTCAAGGGCTGCTTTCAGATTCTTTTGTCCATGGGGTGCTCCCCGACTTCCCCTAGGGATGGGGCTTCCTAAAAGCCAAACTGCAGTGATTGTTTTTGCTCTTCTGGGTCTAGCCACCAGCAGAGTTACTGGGCTGCAGGCTGGTACTGGGGAGTGTCTGCAGAGTCCTCTGATGTGATCCATCTTCAGGTCTTGCAGCCATGGATACCAGCACCTGCTGCAGTGGAGGTAGAAAGGGAGCGAAGTGGACTTTGTGAGGGTCCTTGCTTGTATTTTTGTTTAGTGTGCTGGTTTTGTGTTGCTTGACCTCCAGCCAGGAGGTGGCACTTTCAAGAACGCATCAGCTGCAGTACTACGGGAAGGATGCAAACTTGCCCTTGGGTCACATGGTTAAGTATTCAGATTTCTCAAGCCATGGGCAGGGCCATAAAGCTCCCAAGAGATACGTCCTTTGTCTTTGGCAACCAGGGTAGGTAGAGAAAGACCACCTGGTGGGAGCAGAGATAGGTGTGTCTGAGCTCAGCCTCTCCTTCGGTGGGGCTTGCTTTGGCTGCTGTGGGTCATAGGGGTATGGTTCCCAGGTCAATGAAGCTGTGTTCCCATGGGGATTATGACTGCCTCTGCTAAGTCATACAGGTTGCCAGGGAAGTTGGGGAAGGCCAGCAGTCACAGGCCTAGCCCTGCTCCCATGCAGCCCACAGTCCTAAAGGCTAGTCTCACTCCCTCATGCCCCCTAACGGCACCAAGCCTATTTCCAGGCAGCTAGTGCCCCAGACCATCAGCCTCCCTACTGAGGAAGCAAGCTGACTCAGAGTTTTCTGATATCTCAGGGAGCCTGCAGGACCCATCCAGTTCCTTCAAAGCATCTGTGGATTTTCTCAGCTTTCCTGGTATGTCCTGTGGTAGTTCTTGGAGCAAAAGTTCACAAGGTGAGTCTCCACATGCTGCTCTGTCTGTCTCAGTGGGAGCTGCAAACTAATCCTGCCTCCTATCCCCAAATTCTTTTGACTCCTACCCTTAAGTGATCGATTTGGGAAGTCTCATAACACAAGTGTTAATGACAGTTTTAACACTCAACACAATGCGTTGTAATACTTTCGGTATCTACTTCAGGCATTCAATTGTAAGCTCCTAGAAATGAGTGATTGTGCCTGATCTTTGTGCCTAACATCTAGCACAGCAACCAGCACATGGTAGGCACCCAATAAGTGGTTTTCAACTTATGAACACATACTCAAATTAGATAACAGACATAATCCATTATTGTGAATGTGTACTATGTGGGGTTTAGGATTTATAATTATGATCATGGTCGTGATATGGGTGGTGTTGGTGGTGGTAGTAGTGGTGGTGATGGTGGTACTGGTGGTGGTGGTGATAGTAGTGGTGATGGTGGTGCTGCTGCTGGTAGTGCTGGTGGTGGTGGTGTTGATGGTGGTAGTGATGGTAGTGGTGATGTGGTGGTGGTGGTGATGGTGGCAGTTATGATTATGGTGGTGGTGATGATGGTGGTGATGGCAATGGAGGTAATGGTGATGTTAATTGATGGCGGTGATGGTGGTAGTGATGGTGGCAGTTATAATTATGGTGGTGGTGATGGTAATAATGGTGATAGTGGTGGTGGTGATAGTGGCTGTTATGATTATGGTGGTAGTGATGGTGATAGTGGTGGTAATAGTGGTAGCAGTGGCAATCCTGGTGGTGGAGGTGGTGGTGATAGTGGTGGTAGTGGTGGTGGTGATGGTGATAGAGGTGGTTAAAAAAAAAAAAAAGCAATACTGGGACAGAGGGAAGGGAACTGAGGATGCCCATCAGCCCTTCTGCTCCTAAGCCTAGGAAAAGATACACCTACACCAATTAGGGACGTGAAATTTTCCACTACATTTATTACCTACCCAAATTTGTTGTTCCCAGAATTGATGTGATTGATACTATTGCTTTTTGTGAGCTGATATGAGATAAACGTTGGTAAACCATAAGCAAGTTTAATTCCCTGGATTTTCAGCAGTGAGAGTACAGCAATTACACACTTTAGCCATTAGATGGCAGTAAGAATTTAGTCTGTCTTTTAGCATAAAGAACCAACTACTTCCTGGAGCTTTTATGCGTCTAGGGCTTGGAGGCTTCACCCTCAAGCTTCTTCTTAGATCCACTTCCTTTGTCCTTGCCACCCTGTCCTCTGGTCTCTTAATTTGAACTGCTTGGTCCCTGGAAGCCCTGTAACATCATGGGTCTCTACCCTTCCCTCTGTTTTACACATCCTACTTCATCCATTTGTGTCTGTCTCTTCCTCAGATACAAACCACATCAGCACAGGCCTGTGCCACACTGATTCAATCTCTCTCTTCTATTGGATTTTTTTTCATGAGACTTCAAACATTCTGAAGTCTCTCTAGCTTAAGAAGATCCTCCCTGGACCAGGCAGCCCTCTCTAGGTATTGCTTTGTAACTCTGTCCCCACAATTCAGACTCCATTTTGAGCCTGACCTATATACCCCACCTATTGACTGATTTCATACAGGCATCTGACACCTTACTTATTCAAAACTGGATTTCACCCCAAAAAGCCTTCCCTTCCAGTGATCCATATCTCAACAAATGGAACCCCCATCCACTCTCTCCCCCAACCAGAAAGGTAGGCTTATCTCTGACACCTCTCTCTCCTACCCTCTCCCCACATAAAATCCTTACCAAGTCCTGTCAATTTGGTTTCTTAAATATGGGTAGAAACATTCACATTGCTGCCTTTCCACTGCAGAGGTGTTAGGGACAAGCCCACCTTTCTGGTTGGAGCACAGAGTGGATGGCGGTTCCGTTTGTCAAGGTAAGGAACACTGGAAGGGAAGGCTTAGTTCAAGCTAAGCTAAGGTGAAAGTCCCACTCTCAGCTGGGCCACAGCAATTGCCACTGCCTTGCCTATTATCTTCTCAGCAGCCAGAATGATGTGGCCATGTGACTACTCAATGTTAAACCATTCCCTGGCAACCTATTGCTAGTAGGTGAAGTTCGAAGTTCTTATTGTACCTACAAGGCTTTGCACAGTCTGCCTTCAGCTTATCGCTACATCCTGCTCCTCCCTCTCCCTCTCCAGCCTTCTCCCGTTCCTGAAGTGGCATCAAGCTCCTTGACATTCATGCCTTCAAACACTTTATTTCTTCCAGACAAACTGCTGCCTCCTCCACAGGTGGGCCTGGCTAACTCCCATCATCCTTTAAGACTCCATTTAAGTGTTACTTTCTCAGGGAGGCCTTCCCTTTTACCAGCACCACTCCTCTCCCTGCCACCCCTCCAGGTTAGATAAGGTCTTCCTATTATAATCTCAAGGTATTTTGTGTTTTTTCTTTATAACAGTTATCACAATTATAATTATGTTTTATTATGTATTTATCTAATAATCATCTCTTTCATTAGACTAGCTTGCTTATCTTTGTATTCCCAGCACCTGGCACAGTGCCTAGTACATAAAAATTGTTCAACAAACATTGTTGGTTAAAGATTAAATGGCTTTTTTTCTCTCAAACTGACCATTCTCACTTTCACAGTGTCTTGGAAGAAACTGCTAGAAAGTAACAGCCCAATACACACACACACACACACACACACACACACATAGAGAGAGAGAGAGAGAGAGAGAGAGAGAGAAAGAGAGACATACACACAAATATAGTCTCTATACAAATAACACTCATCCTTCACTACTTAATTCAAATATCACATCAACAATGCAACCATAAGAAAAAAACTAAAAATAGACATTGTCTTTGGGATGGGAGAAAGGGCAGAATCAGGAAGCATCTTGAGGATATTGCTGATGAAAGTTTGAAGAGCTTCGAGGAGATTGTTGATGTAGAACTTGCAGTGAGGAAAATGTTATCAGTTGCTGGATTAAAGGATACCCAAAAGATGCCTTGGCCAAACAGTTAACAAAATCATCACTGCACCAATGTATAAAATAAAAAATATACCAATAAAATGGCAAATCTGCCTAAGGATATTCCCAGGCAGAATATCATAAGCGCTGATTTCTTTTAGCTGCATATAATAAAATACTAGGAGAGAAAAATAAGCTAAAGAACAAACTGTTAAGTTTTTTAAAAGAGTATAGAGAAAATATAAAGGATCCAGAACTTGCTATATTCAAAATAAATATGTCCTTCATTCCCAGTCTCTTCCAGTGAATGATTTTAAAAGAAAGAAATGGTTTGGGGGCAAAGATCAAATTCAGGGAGTTTGACCCTTTATTAAAACCTTAGAAAAACCTTTAACAAAAAAGAACTCCATCTTTTTTGTTAAATCAAAAAATTTTACCTTTTTTGTTAAATCAAAAAAATTTTTTGCCTGATCAACAGAATACTGTGGAACTGACATTGCTCCAATTTCTTGGATCAGACCTTGAGTCCCTGGCAGCTTCCAGAATATTCAAACACTCACCACAGTATGTGTCATTTTTAAAAGGAGGGGTTGGGAGAGTTTGTGTGTAAATTTTCTGTTGATGATCCCTACTAAAGACTTGCTAGGTCTTCTCAACAGTTCATTACTGTAATGAACAACTAAGTTATTTGCCTCAAGCCTGGTCAGGGGTCTCCTGGAATAGCAAAGTTATGTTAATGAAAACAATGAAATGATAAAGTAATCTTAATGTAGATGGTAAGTTATATGGGTTTGGTAGTTTGGGTCCCTACAGTTTTCGTTCTATACGAATTAATATTAAAAGAACAGTCAAAATAAAAGTTGCACTGGGCAAAGTTGAACAGGCAAGAGATACTTTATTCAAGACTATTGCAACAAGGGAGAGAAATTAAACTCAACTCAGCTAAAACAAAGGCCTTTAACAGCTGGAGTAGAGGGAATCATAAGACAATGGTGTTCACTAATTGGCCTTACCCAAAGCAAACTTTCTCTGCTTATAACTGGAGGTAACTTGGAGCAAAATGTCTACTGAAGTTAGGCTCCTATCCTCCCATGGAGACTGTAAGATAAGGAGCTATTTCTTTTGATGTTTACATTTAAAACTAGTAAGAGGCTTCTAAGCAGATTTACATACATTTCAAAGGAGGCAGAGAAAAAATTTGCAATTACAAGTTTTCTCAAGTGATTTAAGAAAAGGGAGGTCAGGGACCTATAGTCAGGAAGAAAAAAAAAAAAAAAAAACCTGTCTTAAGTTTACTCAAGCTGAGGGGAATGTTGAAGGCCATCTTGATCAAAGCTTTCCTGATATTTAAATTAAAGGAATTTCTCTATTTCTGCACTGCATTATTTGGGCTACATTGTGCTGTTGTCCTTATTGCACAAGCTTTTGGTGAGTTAGTTTGAATAATGTGTCTATATGTAATTTGAATTGGGAAATAGGTGGAAACAGCCCAGTGAAGAAATGTCAGGTAATGCCTTCACTTAATTAATTCTGACCTCTTTCAGATGCTCCTTTTCCCAAGAAGATATAAAAGTATAGTAATAGATACTAGGGCCAGGCATGGTGGCTCACACCCACCTATAATCCTAGCACTTTAGGAAGCCAAGGTGGGAGGATTGCTTAAGCCCAGGAGTTCAAGACCAACTTGGGCAACATAGAGAGACTCTGTCTGTACAAAAAATTAAAAAATCAGCTGGGTGTGGTGATGCACACCTGTAATTCCAGTTATGTAGGAGGATTGCTTGAGCCTGGGAGGTCAAGTCTGCAGTGAGTTGGGATGGTGCCACTGCACTCCAGCTGGGCAACAGGGTCAGACTCTGTCTCAGAAAAAAAGAAAAAGAAAATAGATACTGGGAGCATGGCCAGTTGTAACTATGCAAGGGAAAGGACAGGCCTGTGAGCTGTTAGCAGTGAGCAAATGAAGGGACTTCAGAAACCCAAAAGGCTCCTTGTGTGAAGAAGTTGGCTGCAGAATTTGACCCCAGCCTTTGCATGTCACAGGCTATATTAGTTTGCTATGGCTACCATAGCAAGATATCACAGACTGGTGGCTTAGACAGAAATGTATTTCTCACAGTTCTGAATGCTAGAAGCCCAAGATTAAAGTATCAATAGATTTTGTTTCTCCTGAGGCCTTTCTCATTGGCTTTGTTGACCAAAAAGAAGAAACTGAGGCAAAGTAAATATAAGCAGAGAGTTTATTTGGGGCCAAGTTTGAGGACTGCAACCCAGAAAACACAGATTCAAGTTTCGCTGTATATGTGCTCCGGTTAACAGCAGTCATATGTGGAGTTTTTTGTTGGTTTGCTTCTTGTTTGTTTTTGTAGAAATGAGGTCTCCCTATGTTACCCAGTCTCATCTCAAACTCTTGGCCTGAAGGGATCCTCCCACTTTGGTCTGCCAAAGTGCTGGGATTACAGGCATGAGTCACTGTGCCTAGCCTTATACAAGGGGTTTTAAAGGAAAAAAGAAGGGGCAATTACTAAGTTGTTTACTAAAAATTTGTGTTAAAATAATATAAGCTACTAATTGACTATACATTGTTCTTTACATCACAAATTCCAGAAACATGAAGATAATGGGTGAGGGTCACATTGTACAACTTGTGTTGACGTTCTCAGTCACTCCTCTGGGGTTATTTCATTGATGAGCATATAACCCTGCCTTTTTTTTCCCTCAGGGTAGAATTTGTTAATAACTTATGGTACATTCATAAAATGGAATACTACAAAGCAATGAAAATTAAACTACAGCTACATACATCCATATGGATGAATTTCAAGCCAAGGAAGAGCATATGCAGAATAAATCCCTTTATATAAAGATTAAAAACAGGCAAAACTTAGCACTCTATTATTTAGGGACATGTTACTAGGTGGTAAAAACAATAAAGAAAACTAAGGAAGTTATTAACACAAGTTCCAGATAGTAATTTCTTCTGGAAATGAATGATTGGCATGCAATCCAGCAAGAATGTATCCAGGGATTCTGAGGTATATAAGTTCAAACACTTGGCTCATTAGTAGGTACATGAATATTAATTACTCATGTTAAGTTATACATACATGTTTCCATATACGTTTTTGTATGTATGCTATATTTTCAAAATAAAAATAAAGACATGACCTACAGAGTGTAATCATAGGCACAGGAAAGGGTGGGGGGCTTTGATAGAGATGTTGGGTCAGTGACAGTGAAAATCACACCAATGTATACTCTATGGTCAAGTTATTAATCCACAAAGTATGGATTTAATTAGTTAAACTCTCAAATGACAGTCTTTCCCTTCTTAACAAGTTCTTGGGAGCCAGCTTGTTAATCCTCCATTCTGGTTACATTTCATTAGGATAAGCATTTGAGACATCTTTGCTGGCTTTTTACCACATGAGACATTCAAAGTATAGGCTTTTTATTATATTCTTTGGAAATAATTATGACAGACGATAAATTTCACATACATTTAATAAATTATGTGGCTCTGGGCCAGGCATTGTGGCTCACGCCTGTAATCCCAGGACTTTGGGAGGCCAAGGCGGGCAGATCATGAAGTCAGGAGATCGAGACCATCCTGGCTAACACAATGAAACCCGCCTCTACTAAAAAATATAAAAAATTAGCCAGGTGTGGTGGCGGTCACCTGTAGTCCCAGCTACTGGGGAGGCTGAGGCAGGAGAATGGCATGAACCTAGGAGGCAGAGCTTGCAGTGAGCCAAGATTGCACCACTGCACTCTAGCCTGGTCGACAGAGTGAGACTCCATCTCCAAAAAAAATAATAATAATTGTGGCCCTGAAGAATTTACTTAATTTGACTGACCCTGTTTCCTCATCTATAATTAATAGCAGTGCGGCAAAGACATTTATTGCTATTGATGATAACTCTGCCTTTAAATTATTAACTCTGGACTTGGGTGTGAGGGATATGACTGAAGACTCACTCATGTCTGTCTGGGCCTGATAAACTCTGCATACATCCCATTCTTCAGACTGCTATGAGCTACTTTTCTCAGCTAGCAAATGGCCATCTTCTCACTGTGTCCTTACATGGCCGTCCTTCAGTCTGCGTATTGTCTGTGTTCTAATCTCCTCTTCTTATAAGGACACCAGATTTTTTGGATTAAGGCCAGCCCTAGTGACCTTATTTTATCTTAATTACCACTTTAAAGATGCTAGCTCTAAGTATAGTCACATTCTGAAAGTTAGGACTTTAACATATGAATGTCAGGAGACACAGTTCAGCCCATAATGCAGAACATGACTAAAAGTGAGACTTGCCTGTCACTCATGTTTGAAATGCTTGTTCCCCAGTGCCACAAAGAAATAGCACTTGAACATAAATTTAATTTTCTCAGCAAGGCCCATTTTTGTTCTCTGCAGAAAGGGTACACTCGCCAGCAGTTTTGCCATGAGAGTACACCAAACAAAGGAGACAGGGTCATTTATAACCTGACACATCCACCCTACTGCTGTGTCCGGTTTCCATTGGCTGGAATGGGACCTCACTGTAACCCACACGGACCTAGGGGAACTGAACAAAGGGGGCAAGCACTGCAATAAAAGACAAGAGATGAAAGAGTATTTTGGAAGAAGGGATTAGAGGGCACCTTGCCTGTGACAAGGGCCCTGAGCTTTACATAGCCCTCCGTATTTATTAGGCAATAGAGATAGGGAGAAGCAGGGAATGTTTGTTGGCTGGCATCTTGATTCACAGCAGACTGGCAAGACTTCATTCTTAGAACAATAGGTGCTAGATCTCTCAATAGATAACTTCAGGGAGCCTGGCACCAGGAAGTGAGGCCCTCAGCAAACCTTTTGGTGGCAGGGCAGTGTGAGTTTGCCCACATCCTGTATTCATGATAAACAGTTTGCTGTTTGATTATATAGCCTCCAGTGGAATACTAAATTGGTCATGTCCCATGGGTCTTCAGCTCCCTGCATATCCACCTTTTTGTTTATGTATTAATTGGAAGAATGTAAGACCAGACTGGGTAGCTCTCATTCTCTGATTGGCAGTCCATCCAATTTTACAGAAAACGTAGCATTAGAACAGTGTCATGACTCTGGCCAGCCTTCTCTCTGTCTTTGGACTCAGGCTTAGCCAGCTCGTGGTTCATACCAGAAGGACGAGACCCATGATTGGCCATCCTGGGTTCCTCCAGTCTCCCGTTCCATGATCGTACACATCTTGAGGGCCCCCACAGGGTTTGTCCATCTCCTGTAAAAACACTAGTGTATCCTCTTCCGCATGTCAGTAAATCCACCAGACCTTTCCATTGTCCTTCTTCCAGGGATTTCCATAACACTTTCAGATAAACTTTCCTCTTTTCCTCTAACACTTGCCAATGTCTTTCTACTAGAGTCTTACCATCCATACGAGGAGTCAAAAAATTTAAAGTAAATAAGGTCAAATGTAGTTTTGATCAAGGTGGTAGTTGGCCTCTTATACCCCCTTTTTTCTTTTTCAACATGCATTGTAATGTTTGATGTGCCCACTCTATAATGCCTTGTCCTCTAGCATTATAAGGAATTCCTGTTTTATGGGTTATAGCCCAAAGCTGTAAGAAATTTTAAAAAGCATGACTAGTATAAGCAAGTCCATTATCAGTTTTTAATTGTTTAGTTATCCCCATATGAGCAAATGATGACAATGTCACTGTACATGACCAGCTATCTCACCTATTTGGTATGTAGCATGCAGCATCTATAGTCACATGAACATAGCTAAGCTTACCAAAGGTAGCTATGTGTGTAACATCCATTTGCCAAATTTCATTTGGAGCCATACCTCGTGAGTTACAGACTTCTACAGGTGTGGCTCCAGGGACATGCTGGCAAGTAGGACAGGCTTGTATTGTAGCCCTAGCTTGGCTCCAAGATAAATGGAACATGCAAGTAAGGGTGGAAGTATTTTGGTGCAGAAGCACATGAGATGTTTGAGCTTGCTGAAACACAGAACCAATCAATTTCTCTGTTTTATCATTCCCTAGGGAAAATGGTCCAGGAAGTTGTGTATGAGAACGAATATGAGAAATATGAAAAGAAGTTGCATGAGAATGAATAACTTGTTGAAATCTTAAAAATAAACAGTTCTGGGTCTAGTGTACTTTTAATTGTAGCAGTTTCTATGCTACTGGCTACATTTACAATGTAAGCTGAACCACAGACAATGTTGATAGGATCTGAAGTTGTGAGCTGTAAAACCTGAGTGACTGCAATTAGCTCTGAGCGTTGAGCTGAAGCCCCAGAGGTCATTATTTTTTGAGTATGTTTAGGTCCATAGATAGCAGCACAACCTCTGGAAGAGCCATCAGTAAAATAAGTCTGTCCACATGGAATAGGCTTGTGATGAGTAATCACAGAAAGAGTGAAAGAATGGATTTTATAAAACTGTAAAATTTTGTCTGAGGGGTAGTGGTTATCTATAGCACCCATGAAATCTGCAAAAGCCATTTGCCAAGCAGTCAACATTTCCCAAGCTGCTTGTTGCTTGGAGTCTAAAGGAACAATAATTTTGTCAGGGTCATATCCCGTAAGCATTTTTGACCTATTCCTGCCCAGAGTCACAATTTGTGTAATTAAAGAAAGATAAACTTGCAAGGTGTTGACTGTTTGATTAGGTAGAAAGAGCCATTCTATTACTGTTGCAGACTTGTCATGAACTGGCCCAAAAGTCCTGTTGGAGAGTAGAGGGTAGGAAGAATAAACAAGAGCAAAGGTTTTTGCAGTTGTAGCTGTGAGGCATGTCTCTGCTGTAACATTTGCTCTAGAAGCCGGCTTCTGCCTCTTTAGTTAGTTGCCGTGGGGAATTTAAAGTAGAATCTCCTTGCAGGGTTTGGTAAAGATATGTAAGCTGATAGGTAGCAATACCTAACATCGGCCGTAGTCAATTAATATCTCCTAATAATTGTTGAAAATCATGTAAAGTCTGTAACCTGTCTTTACAGAGAACTACTTTCTGAGGACGTACACTTCTCTCTGTAACAATAATTCCTAAGTATTGGTATAGGGAAGTTCTTTGTACCTTTTCTGGAGCTATTTGAGATTCCATTTAGTCAAAGCTTGCTTCATTTCTCTGAATAACTGATGTAGGATTTGATCTGTAGGAGCGGCCAAAAGAATATCATCCAAAAATGAATGATGTAAACAGTAGGAAACATATTCCGAGGATCCTTTAATGCCTGTCCTATAAAATGTTGACAGTGTAGGACTGTTAAGCATGCCTTGGGGTAAAACTCTCCATTGATAATGAGAAACAGGTTCTCTTTGATTAATAGAAGGCACAGAGGTGAATCAAGGCTATCCTTCTGGTATAAGGGTATAGTAAAGAAACAATCCTTAAGATCTATTACTACAAAAGGTCAGTCTCTTGGAAAAGCCACTGGAGATGGTAAACCTTTCTGTAAGGCACCTATCCATTTTATATGTGTATTAATACCTCTTAAATCATGTAGCAGTCACCATCTTCTGTACTTTTTTGGAATAACAAACACTGGAGAATTCCAGGGACTAACTGACTCCTCTGTGTGTCTGGAGTCCTACTGTTCTTTTACTAGCTGTTGAAGTTGTGTCAGCTTCTCCTGAGATAGGGGCCATTGATCCACCCATATGGGTTTGTCACTGAGCCATTCTAATGGTAAGGCAGTGGGCAGAGGAGAAATATCAATGACCCCCATCAGAAATCCTGATGCTCTAGCCCTTTGCTACCTGTTTTCATAGTTACTGATATTGGGTTAGGATTTCCCTCAAGAAATTTTCCTAAACCTTCCTTTTCCCTTCTGATATCCCATGATCTTTAACATTTTAAATTCTGGATTATCAAAGGTTTCCTTTGTATGTCTCATATTTCATGCTGTAAGTCTTGACCCCATAAGTTGCAACATAAAGCTGAAAAGTACATGACTGCCCATTTGGACCAAGACAAGATAAAATCTCAGCACACTGTTGAACACTTTCAGCTCTTCCTGCTCCCACTAGGGACATAGAAAGTAATTGCAAAGGCCAGGATGGGGGCCAATTGTCTTTACATATTGCTGATACATCAGCTCCCGTATCCATAAGCCCATAAAATGTCTGTCCTTTAATTTGTACTACACAGGTGGGTCTATTAGAGGCTATGGGTTGGGATAGATAGATTTCCCGTGTAGTTGTGCTCCCAAACCCTTTATTTCCTCATTTCTCCTTTTGTGGAGAAGGATTTAATTTGCAGGGGATAAGCAATAATTGAACAATATATTCACCCAGTTCAAAAACCCAAAGATCTTGTGACACTAAAACTACTTGAATTTCTCCTTCATAATCGGAGCTAATCACTACAGTAATGCCTTGCAAGTTAAGGTGACTTTTGCCTAAAATTAGTCTCATATATCCTGCTGGTAAAGGTCCCCAAATGCCAGTGGGAACTTTGATAGGTTTGTCTCCACCAACTAACATGATTCTTTGGCGGGTAGATCTAATCCTGTCCTTCCTAGTGTTCCTGGGGTGAGGGAATCAATGTGCCTCTGGGAACCCACCCCTGAAATGGGTTGAGGTCTGGACTGGGAATGCCCTTATTGTTTGTGGGGCCCCGAGCCAGGGCCGCGTCTCATTTCCCAGCAGGGTGCTGCCATTCTGATGAAATTTTGAGTGGCACTGATTAGCCCAGTGATTTTCTTTGTTACAGTGAGGACAAAGTCCTGGTGTTTTTTCCACTGAGTGGGGCACTGCACTGTAAGGTCCTTTCTGTCCTGAGATCTGGCAGCATTCCTTTTTAAAATGTCCAGTTTTCCCACAATTATAATACTTTCCCATTTTGGGGTTTGACCCTTGGCTCCTTTTAGATTTGTCAATTGATAAATTAGCTATTGCTTGTGCTAACATTGCAGAGTGATGAAGCTCAGTTCCTACATCTTGACAAGCTCTGAGAAAATTTCCTAAGTTTTTTGTACACATCACCAGTGCCAGTGCACATTTACAATCCGCGTTTGCATTCTCAAAAGCTAGAGTTAAGGTTAGCATTTCTGCAGCCGCGGTGTGAGGAATCTGATGCTTCACTGCCTCTTGTAATGGTTCAAGAAATTGTGCATAGGGTTCCTGTGACCCTTGCATGAGATATAAAAATGATTGTACTGGGACTCCTTCTTCAGGAATTGTGGCCCAGGTGCATTTAGTGGCCTGTGCACATTGCCAATAAGTAGCGTCTGGGAGTACCATTTGAGGTTCCAACTCTGAATAAGGGCCATTACCTAATAGCATATCCTCTGTAATGTCTGTTTCCAGCAGCACGGTTCTGCCTAGGCTGGTCTGCACACATTTCTTGCCAATTTAAATTCCATGTCAGGTATGCACTAGCCAACAAGCAAGTTCACGCCAAGTGTTTCACATTAAAGAGTAAATGACACATAGCACCAAACACAGATTCCAGCAATCCTAAGGTGAATGGACTTTGTACGCCATTATTTACCACACTCACTTTTAATTCCTTTAACAAGTTAAAAATCTAGTGAAGTGTGTTCATGAATAACCTACCGTGCATTTTTAGGATTGGGTTTTACGGAAATAGGAAAAGCACGAGGTCCTAAGGGCTCTCCAGCTATGGCAGCAGAGTGTAAAATTCTTTGTATGGGGGTCTCTATTGTTGCCACCGAAGGAGGCAATACAGATGTTTCTGCAACTGGAGAAGGCAGTATAGGCCAATTTTTATCCTCCCTCTCCTGTTTTTTATTTTCAACTGGAGCTATGGGTGGAACAAGAGATTCTTTCAGATTTTTATATTCAGCCTGTTGTCCCACAGGATAATGAGATAATGGCAGAAGTACAGTATGAACTAAACTCCAAGTGGAGAAAACAGAAGACTTAACTTTAAAACCTTTTTTGATGAGCCTGTTTTAATCCTTCTCCTGCTCTATCCCAATTTTCCACAAGAGTGCCTGCCTGTGGAAACCATGAGTTATGCATAATAACTTTTTGTGACTTCTGCAGGAGGTTAGTGAGTGTCTGCAAATTAACCTGAGCTCCAGACTGTCTCAACAGAACTTTAAGCAACTGCACATAATGTTTTTTTCCAACAGACAAATTATTACCCTTGTTACCCTGATTCAGAAAGCTTCTCATTCCCGGTACTTCTTTAAAGCACTGCTCCCAGTGCCTCTTTAGGGCACTGACCTTATATATGCTGCCGGCAGACCCATCCTGGGGTCCCTGTTTGCCTTGTCAATTTCAGTTTCTCTGCTCCAGCAGACCTTTTTGTTCATGTCCTCGAAGTGCCGTGTTTGGACACCACTTGTTGGCATCCTTGGAGTCCCTGTTCTGGGTCCCACTTGTTGAGGGCCCAATTCTGTCACTGTTCAGGGCACCACTATGTAACCCACATGGACCTAGGGGGACTGAATAAAGGGGGCAAACATGGGAATAAAAGACAAGAGACCAAAGAGTATATTTGGAAGAAGGGGTCAGAGGGCACCTTGTCTCTAGTGGACAAGGGCCCTGAGCTTTACACTGCCCTCCATATTTATTAGGCAATAGAGAGAGCGAGAAGGGGGGAATGGTTGTTGGTCAGCAGCTTGATTCACAGCACGCTTGCAAGACTGCATCCTTAGGCTCTAGATTTCTCAATAGACAACTTCAAGGAGCCCAGTGCCAGGGAGCGAGGCCCTCAGCAAACCTTTTCGTGGCAGGGCAGTGTGAGTTTGCCCGCATCCTGCATTCATGATATACAGTTTGCTGTTTGATCATATAGCTTCCAACGAAATGCTGAGTTGGTCACATCCCACAGGCCTTCAGCTCCCTGCACCTAACATTCTGTATTTGTCCTGATTGGCTAGCAACTTAGAACTTTTTAAAAGAGGCAAAGGCAGAGAAGAACAAACAAAGGAGGAAGTAACTTGTGGAATGCTGAGAAAGGTAAAAACACCTCCAAATAAGGAAGAGGAACAGACCATGACTTAATGCTTGCTTGGACCAGTGTAAGCATGCCAGGGTAAATATTTAGGCTAAATTGTGGGAGCTAAGAACACAAAGTACATTGATTTCTGTATTACAGATAGCAGATATCTAAGAATGTTAGCACAGGTCTTTGAATACATTTTGTTTCTCCAAGAAGTTACTATTTATTCCTAATTAGATGGGGAGGAAAGTCTCTTTGAAGAGGAACCTCTACTTTACTTTTTACACTCAGAAGCCCAGGCATCTCTGCCGGGGGTGCAGGGAGGCAGCCAGGCTTTAGGTGCACTTCCATCTACTGGCAGCACACACAGAAAGGAAATGCTCCCAGTGGCTAGATTCCACCCATCATATCATTGGACTGAGTGAAAACATTCAGAAGTCTAATTTTAAAAATGAATGCATTCATGAAGATTACTAACCTAACATCCAGCTGAATAATAATTAAATACATGGGGCTAGCCTGACGGAGGATGGAAATGCTTGCTTTAACTTTTCTGTTCGAAACATTGCTGATTCTTCTATGTTTGGTTTTCCAGAGTTAAGAAAATGTATCTTTTTAGCTAATTATAGCTTACAGCGACTGGGTAACCTTTTGTGAGCAACATTAAAACACCTGCCTTTCTCTCTATCTGATTTCTCTAAAATTTGGAAACTATTCATGAGTATTTGTATTTTGTGGCAATATGGTTATTTGCGTGTAATCGATAAGAGTCTGTTTTCTCTTGTAGCAGAACACATTGGATACACTGGCTATTTTACCAAGGCTTTGGCTGGAATGTTACATTTTTGAATGTGACCATACTGCTTTGAGGAATTGAGGCTGACTTTATAAAGCCAATAGACATGGGAAAGACTGGCCTCATGCCTTGCCCACGTGGTTCCCTTACAAGGTTCCTCAGCTTGCAGTAAGTAAAGACTGTCATTTTCTGATGCACCCAGGAACCACAAGATATTTTGGGTCATTGAGAAGATAGGAATTCACTCAATTTATACATATGTTACAAGCAGTCTCATGGTGAATCCCTGGCTTGGCTTACTAATCTTGAGAGGGTTCAAAAGTGTAATCTGAGATTTCTTATGAAAAAGTTCTGCAAAGTCAATGTAAAAGAGCCTATATGGCTAACCATTCTTATTGTTGCACATTTTGCAAATAATCAGACCAAGTATAATACCAAAACTTATTTAGCCAACAAATTGGTCCTACTAACACTTATATTTGGTAGGAATGGGGAACTGGGGGGAGAAAAAATTGTTTTAGAAGGAAACTATACCATCCATCTTATAAAATTCTAGCCCTGACCATTGTTTTTTAGTTTTTACTATTTTTCTACAATTTAGACTGAATTCTGAATAATTTCCCAGGTCTAACAATCCTCTAAAGAAGAAATTGGATTTAATTTCTTTCATGATATTTTTAGTTGACTCCCCAATAGAATAGGTTTTGTTGTTGTTCTTCTGGTACACAAATTCTTTTTTTAATTATAATTCCTATGTGCATTACATATATCTCTTGTTTTACTTCTTCCACGAAGACTAAACTCATGATATTCTGAAAACTAACAATGATTCAACAAGCAACAGCAACTACGTATTTGACTGAGGTGCCATTTTTGCCACCTGTGATACCATCTCAATTTGGCTTTGAGGTGACATTTTTGCCACCTGTGATCCATCTCAATTTGGCTTTTGACACTCTTAAAATTCCTCATTGAAACATTTCCTCACCTCTCCTTCCCATGTGAGACATCACCATCATGAGCCTTCTCAGACTGAAGGAGGAAGGATATTTATCAGTCTAACCTAAGCAGAAATTGATCATTACTGCTTCCCTGGAAATATTTTTGATCAACAGGTGGGAAATGAGAAAAAAAATTGCTCAGAGCCATCTAAGTTATGTGAAGCATGCAAAATTTGTCAGTCCCAGAGAGACATAGTATGGCTATGGGACCTCAATCACACCTCTCACACCCATACTCAGGGGCAACTGTTTAAAGACATTTTGTTCCTGACTAGCTACTTTGCCCATTATCTTCATGTTCCTAGAGTTTGTGATACAAAGAATAATGTATAACCAATCAATAGATTCTGGGTTTTGTTGTTGTTGTTGTTGTTGTTGTTTTGAGACGGAGTCTCACGCTGTCGCCCAGACTGGAGTGCAGTGGCCGGATCTCAGCTCACTGCAAGCTCCGCCTCCCGGGTTCACGCCATTCTCCCGCCTCAGCCTCCCGAGTAGCTGGGACTACAGGCGCCCGCCACCTCGCCTGGCTAGTTTTTTGTATTTTTTGGTAGAGACGGGGTTTTACCGGGTTAGCCAGGATGGTCTCGATCTCCTGACCTTGTGATCCGCCCGTCTCAGCCTCCCAAAGTGCTGGGATTACAGGCTTGAGCCACCATGCCCGGCTAGATTCTGTTATTTTAATGTAAATTCTTGGTAAACAACTTGGGAACTGCCTCTTTGTTTCATTTAAAAACCCACTTGTAACTAATAGGGGTGTATATTCAGGGTAACTTGCATCTATGCTCCTGAGTTGCAGTGTTCAAGCCTGGTCCAAATGAACTCTCTACTTACATTGTTTGCCTCGATTTTTTTTCTTCTTTCAGTTGACATATCAATGCAAGGGACCAGAGCAAATGTTCGTAGACTGAAACAGATTAAATGCAAGAAAGAGAAGAAAACTTGAAAATATGCATTATCCTTGTAGAGAGACTCAATGATTTTTTAAAAAGCATATTCTCAAAAAAAAGATCAATTTTAAAACAATATAGGGGAAATCGTAAAATGGTTTTAAAAATAACTGTATGGAGAAATGGAGTAACAAAATAGATAACACTGAATGATGAGTTAGAATTCACATAATGAATTTGATTGAAATTCACATGAAATTAATGAGAAGTAAAAATTGTCATGAAAAAGATAGGAGATGTGGAGAATTGATCTGATGGCTCCAATACTCAGGAGTTTAGATTAAGAAAGCAGAAGTAGGATGGAATCTATACCCAAAAATTTAAAAAAGCAGAAATAAAAGCAAATCTCTTTTTTGCTACCCTGGAACTAGAAAACAGTGAAATAATGTTTAGAGTTTTTTTGTTTTTGTTTTTGTTTTTTGAGACAAAGTCTCCCTCTTGTCCCCCTCTTGTTCCCCAAGCTGGAGTGCGATGGCACGATCTTGGCTCACTGCAACCTCTGCCTCCTGGGTCCAAGTGATTCTCCTGCCTCGACCCCCTGAGTAGCTGGGATTACAGGTGCCTGCCACCACACCCAGCTAATTTTGGTATTTTTAGTAGAGATGGGGTTTCACAATGTTGGCCAGGCTGGTCTGGAACTCCTGACCTCAGGTGATCCACCCACCTCGGCCTCCCAAAGTGCTGGGATTACAGGCGTGAGCCACCGATCCCAGCCTGTTTAGAATTTCTTAAAGCATAACTATTGAAACCCAGGAATTATATAGCCAACCAAACCTGTGGCATATAGAAAAATTATTTTAAAATAAAAGCTTTAGACAAAATAAATGTAACAGAATTTATCTGAGCAAAGAACAATATCATGAATCAGGTATTGGGGCTCAGGAAGTGTTGCCCCAAAGACTGGCACTTTGATATGCTGAGAGGCCTGGAAGCTGCCTCAGAATCAAGGTCCCTCTAACCTTGTCTTACCCCTAGACACACACCTGCAGTGCAGGAAGGGGCTGTCTCTGGGATTTTCTTATCTGTCCCGGAAAGCTTCTTTCCAAAAATAATGCAATTGCCTTTCTTCTCCTTCCTGAAATCTCATTATGTATCACAAAAAAAGAAGACAGGAATCCAACCTCACCTGGAAGGACTTTTTCACAAGAAAATGACCGTCTCTCAGGTTCATTCAAATTCCAAAGAGAATCATTTACAAGTTAATTTCTGTCTGTTTGCTTCCCCTAATAATCATTTGCTTCCCCTCAAAAGAATTGTCTACATTCCCCATCTCCTTCCTCCCCTATGAAAAGGGTATATAAGTTTCTGTGTCCCATTGGGTTATTGGATAATCATTCTCCTGCAATTCCCCCAGGCTATACACTTAAAATAAAATTTTGCATGCCTTTTTTCCTATTGATTTGCCTTGTGAGTTGATTTTCAGCAAACCTTCAGAGAGGACTACTGGTTGCCCATTTTTATGGTTATTTCTTGATTATATGCTAAATAAGAGGTGGATTACTCATGAGTTTTCCAGGAAAGGAGTGGACAATTCCTGGAACTAAGGGTTCCTCCCCTTTTTAGACCAAATAGGGTAATTTCCTGACATTGCCTTGGCATTTGTAAACTTTTATGGCACTGGTGGGAGTGTCTTTCCACATGCTAATGAATTATAAGTAGCATATAATGAGCTGTGAGGATGCCCAGAAGTCACTCTTGTTGCCATTGTGGTTTTGGTGAGTTTTGGCCAACTTCTTTACTGTAACCTATTTTATCTGCCAGGTCTTTATGACCTGTATCTCCTGCCAATCTCTTATCTCATGCTGTGACTAAGAATGCCTTAACCTCCTGGGAATGCAGCTCAGTAAGTTCCATCCTTATTTTACCCAGCCTCCATACAAGATGGAGTCTCTCTGGTTTAAATGCCTCAGACAACTCCCTTTTGGTTTAATCTACTGGGGCACAATGCAGGACCTCAGTCTAAATCAATAGCCTCCTGTAAATTTTATTTAACAAAGGCAAATGGAAAACTGTTTTAGACATGCAAGGATGCAGGATGTATAACAATTATACAATGTTTGAAAAAAATAACGTTGGAGAAACTGAAACCAAATAAAAGTTCATCTGAAAAAAACAGCTTAAGAAAAGGTAACATGTAGGATACAAAAATGATAAGCCATTTTTAAATCAGAAAATCTTATAGTTCAATTTTAAAATAATTTTGGTCAAGTATAACAACATATAATGTAATAATAAATGAAAGGCTATGAAAAGAAGTATAATAGGAAAAAAATCACAACAGTATTATACTAAAATATCTGATTATTTTCACAAACCTGGGAATGATAGCTGGGAAAACAAGAAAATGCTTGCTTAAAGCCTTACCAATTAAAGGAATTACATTAAGGTTCTGCTCTCCAACCCAGATGAACCACAAAATAGCAAATGTTCAAACTCAACATTTAAGTGATTATCACATGCCAAGCATAGCTCTAAGCACTTTACATTTATTGTTAAATAACTCCTTTAATAAGTCTCAAATATTTAAACTATCCTGTAGGGCATGGCTACTGCAAGTGTAATTCTGGATCAGCAAGACCTAAGAGCTTGTTAGAAATGCAAGTTTCTGGGCCCCACCTCAGACCAACTGAATCCAAATCTCTGGGGAGGTGTCCATGAATCTGTGTTTTAATCAGCTCTCCAGGTGATGCTTTTGCACCCTAAAATTTAAGAAGCACACCTCTTCTCAGTTAATGTGCTAAGATGAACTGGTATATTTCAAATGCATTAAAAGTTTATCAGGAGATATTGATCTTAGACTTCTGAGAGCCCAGGCAATACCTGAAGCAACCAGAGTACCAAAACATTGTCACTGGCCTCTTTGTGGGCTTCTCAGAAACTGGCTGAAATGGATGTGTGTCTGATGAGACCCTGTGTTCCCCACAGACAGTGAGCACTGTCTGGAGCACTCTGCTGGAAGCCACTGAGTGAAGCCTAGGAGATGCTTTAAACAATGTGCTGCTGCCTTGGTGGCTAAGAGTTTCCAGGTGCCCAAAGGAGTGCAGCATACACGCAATAATGTAGCTCATTCAGAGAATCAGAGTGGGCAATTATCCATTAGGGGCCTCTGGTGGGCACAGCTCTACAAGGTGCCCCAAATCTCTGCCCTTACATAGTCTTATGCTCATTTCCATCTTAACTACCTGGTAGTAACTGCTCTTGCTTTGCCTGTGCGTGCTACAGAATAGCACTTCCTTATGATGAAAGAGAAACTTAAGTACATTTCAATTTTAAAGAGTTTTTCTGAGCATTCAGATTTTCAAGAATTGGGGCAGCACCAGACCACAAGGGGCTCTCACTCCATCAGGAAAGGCAAGAAGGGAAACTTTATAAAGATTTTGCAAAAGCAAGACAAAGAAAATAATTTTGATTGTGAAAGGACACAAAGATAGATGTGTACCCGCCCCCCACCCGCTACACCCTTGTTCTGCTCTCTAATCTTTGCACATACCAGAGATTTCGTAAGTTCTGTGAGTACCTGGTTTTCTGCACGTACCAGAGATTTTGTTTTGCACATACCAGAGATTTTGTAAGTTCTGAGGCAAGGTCACAAGACGTGTTTAAGTAAGATAAACTCTTGCTGCCATAAACCTGCTCTCCCGCCTCAAAGTTTGAACCAAAATATCAGAAATGGCAGGAACCAATCATAGTTAGCCAAATCGCCTTGTTCAAACACTAGCCAATCATATATCTGATTTGTATAATAACTCTATGCCCACTTTTCTTAGACTATATAACACTGCTCGGAGCTCAGTGGGGGAGCTCTCCTGCCCGTCTCGTTTCACGAGCGAGGGAGAGTTCCAGGTTCGAACCTGTAATAAAGATCCTTGCTGCTTAGCTTTGACTCTGGATTCTGGTGGTCTTCTTTGGGGAATAAACGGTCTGGGCATAACAAATGGGGGCTCGTCCGGGATTTCCCGCAAGCCCACCAGACCCCCAAGTCAACGGATCTTAATCTGTAGGTAAGCCGGCTTTGTCACTGTCTCTGTCTTTGTCTCTGTCTGTCTCCCTGAAATTTCGCGAAATCCGTAATCTGTAATCTGTATTGGTCTGTTCTGTAAGTGGCACAGTCTTGGCGGACGCGCTAGAAGACAGCCACTCGGGACTGGTGGGAGACGTTCCCCAGTGCCCATCTGGGGGCCTCCATCCTTCGTTGCCCCGTCTGACTCAGGTCGGAAGTCCGACACGCGCTCGCGAATGCTCATCGTTATTACTGTCTGTCCGTTATTGTTAAGTGTTAAGTGTAAGCCCAAAACGAAACATAAAACCTTTTCTTCCCCTTCCTGGACCGGACCTGTCGGATACTCCCCTCTGCTTCACACTCATTTTCGTCCCCCCTTCTCTTTGTAGGAGCAGTCCAAAGATGGGCAACAACCAGAGCACGCCGCTCTCACTCCTTGTTACCAATTTTAAGGATGTGAAGGCTCGGGGGCATAACTTAAGCGTAGAACTAAAGAAGGGAAAGCTAGTTACTTTCTGCCGTTCAGAGTGGCCCTCTTTCGGCGTAGGGTGGCCCTCCGAAGGAACTTTCTGTCTCTCTATTATTACTAAGGTAAAAACTAAGATTTTCCTGCCAGGGCAGTCAGGACATCCTGATCAAATTCCTTATATTCTAGTGTGGCAAAATCTTGTGGAAGACCCACCGCCCTGGATAACTCCATTCATCCTTGAGCCTTGCAAAGTCCTAGTAACGCGACCTACAAGACAAAAGACTCCCTCTGCTCCCTCGGCCCCTGTGCTGCCGGACAGCCAGGACCCCCTAATGTTAGAACCCACATTTCCCCCACCATATCCGCACCTTATCCTGCAGGACCCAGTCCCCCAGGGTGGTGCTTCCATAGAGGGAAACCGAGAAGCGGAAGCAGCCGAGAGCGAAAGTAACCTGGGGGGGCCGGCCGGCTGAACACGAGGCCGCGTACAGCGACACCAAGCTTCCCGACTCCCTGACTCCACTGTAGCCCTGCCTCTCAGAGAAATAGATCGCTCGATGATACCGGGCTCTCCCGTCTCATGTATTGGCCTTTTTCCACCAGTGATTTATACAATTGGAAGTCCCAAAATGCTCGGTTCTCCGATAATCCCAAAGATCTAACTTTGTTGTTAGACAGTGTCATGTTTACTCACCAGCCAACCTGGGATGACTGTCAACAGCTCCTCCGAATCCTGTTCACAATGGAGGAGCGGGAAAGAATCCAAGTTGAGGCCAGAAAGCTGGTTCCAGGAGATGACGGCCAGCCAACTGCAAATCCTGACCTCATTAATGCGGCTTTTCCTTTGACCCGGCCCAGATGGGACTACAACACGGCAGAAGGTAGGGGACGACTGCTCATTTATTGCCAGACTCTAATGGCGGGTCTCCGGGCTGCAGCTCGCAAGCCCACCAATTTGGCTAAAGTATATTCTGTGTTACAAGGTAAGACAGAAAGCCCCGCTGTGTATTTAGAGAGATTAATGGAAGCCTTCAGACAGTTTACCCCTATGGACCCGGAAGCACCGGAAAATCAGGCAGCGGTAGTAATGTCCTTTGTAAACCAGGCAACACCAGATATTAAAAGAAAACTCCAGAAATTAGAAGGTTTAGAGGGAAAGCAGATTCAGGACCTCCTTCAGATGGCCCAGCGAGTTTATAATAATAGGGATACTCCAGAAGAAAAACAGTTCAAGGCAACCAAAGAAATGACCAAAGTCTTAGTAGCAGCTTTCCCCCAGGCAGGAAATGGCCAAAACAGAAAGCAGAAAAAGCAAGGCTCTAGGCAAGGATTAGAAAAGGATCAGTGTGCTTATTGCAAGGAACGTGATCACTGGATTAAATACTGCCCAAAGAAACGGAGACCAGCTAACCCTACCTCCATACTCGTTACCCAGGACTCTGACTAGGGAAGACGGGATTCAGACCCCCTCCCCGAACCCAGGGTAACTTTGCAAGTGGAGGGGTCCCCAGTTCACTTCTTGGTCGATACTGGGGCGGAACGCTCAGTCCTAACCAAACCAATTGGAAAAATGTCTAAGAAAACATCCTGGGTGCATGGGGCCACAGGCATCAAAAAATACCCCTGGACAACCCAGAGGACTGTAGACTTAGGAACGGGAAAAGTCTCCCATTCCTTCCTAGTCATCCCAGAGAGCCCCTGCCCTCTACTAGGGAGGGACTTGCTGACAAAGATGGGGGCCCAAATCCACTTTGAGCCAGAAGGGCCCAAGATAACTGATTCCCAAAACAGGCCAATATCTATCCTGACTGTCACCTTAGAAGATGAGTACCGACTCCATCTAGAGCAAAAGCCCCCCGATCAGGGAATTGACTCTTGGCTCCAGCGTTTCCCTGAAGCGTAGGCAGAAACTGGGGGCTTAGGTCTAGCTAAACATCGACCTGCCATATTTGTGGAAGTTAAGCCAGGGACGGACCCGGTTCGGGTTCGGCAATATCCTATGCCCCTGGAGGCAAGAGAAGGAATTACGCCCCATATCCGCCGACTCCTAGACCAGGGAGTCCTAGGGGCTTGCCATTCATCCTGGAATACTCCACTGTTACCTGTTGGTAAACCCAACAGTACGGACTACAGGCCAGTACAGGATTTAAGAGAAGTTAATAAAAGGGTCATGGACATACATCCCACTGTGCCCAATCCATACACCCTTCTGAGTGCCTTACATCCCAAAAAACAGTGGTATACCGTTCTTGATCTAAAAGACGCTTTCTTCAGCCTTCCTCTGGCTCCCAAAAGTCAAGAACTCTTTGCATTTCAATGGACGGATCCTGAGAGGGGCATCAACGGTCAGCTAACATGGACCAGACTGCCACAAGGGTTCAAGAACTCTCCAACCCTGTTTGATGAAGCCCTTCATGAAGATCTTGGTGAGTACCGGCGGCAACACCCTGAAATAACTCTTTTGCAATATGTTGATGATCTCTTAATAGCGGCCAGGTCCCCGGAAACTTGTGTTCAAGGGACTGAGGACCTCCTGAAGACTCTGGGGGAGCTAGGCTACCCAGCCTCAGCAACAAAGGCTCAGATCTGCAAGTCGGAGGTAACTTATCTGGGGTACCTATTAAAAGGGGGGCAACACTGGCTAACCAAAGCCCGAAAGGAAACAGTCCTACGCATCCCTAGACCCCAGTCAACACGGCAAGTGAGAGAATTCCTGGGGTCGGCAGGGTTCTGTAGGTTATGGATACCCGGATTTGCTGAGTTAGCCAAGCCCCTATACCAGGCAACAAAGGAACGGCAGCCCTTCAATTGGACGGAAGAGGCTGAGCTGGCCTTTCAGCAAATCAAAACTGCCTTGTTATCAGCCCCCGCGCTGGGGCTCCCTGATGTCTCCAAGCCCTTCCACTTATACGTGGATGAAAGTAAGGGTGTTGCAAAAGCCGTGTTAACACAGTACCTAGGCCCCTGGCAGAGGCCAGTTGCCTATTTGTCAAAAAAATTAGATTCAGTGGCTGCTGGCTGGCCACCCTGCCTGCGGATAATCACGGCGACCGCCCTAATGGTCCGAGACGCTGATAAACTTATCATGGGGCAAGAGTTGCACGTTATAACCCCGCATGCCATTGAAAGCGTCCTCCGGCAGCCGCCGGACCGATGGATGAGTAACGCCCGGCTCACCCACTATCAAGGACTGCTGTTAAACCCCCTCAGAATAACTTTTCTGCCCCCAACCTCTTTAAACCCTGCTTCACTGCTGCCAAATCCAGACTTGGACGCCCCGTTCCATGAGTGCACTGAGATACTGGCTCAGGTGCATGGGGTGCGGGAGGACCTGCAAGATCGTCCGCTCCCCGACACAGAACTCACCTGGTTCACTGATGGCAGCAGCTACGTCCACCAAGGCCAGCGGTATGCAGGAGCGGCTGTAACGTCAGAGACTGAGATACTTTTTCAGGATGGACAGAAGCGTTCCCAACTAAGAGAGAAACTGCTCAGGTTGTAGCAAAGAAAATTTTGGAAGAAATCCTCCCCAGGTATGGCTTTCCCGTCCAAATAGGGTCAGACAATGGAACAGCCTTCGTTGCTAAGGTAAGTCAGGATTTGGCTTCCATTCTTGGGGCAAATTGGAAATTACATTGTGCTTATAGGCCCCAAAGCTCAGGACAGGTAGAAAGGATGAATCGGACTCTGAAGGAGACCTTAACTAAATTGACCATGGAGACTGGCGCTAATTGGGTAGTACTTCTCCCCTACGCTCTGTTCCAGGCCCGAAATACCCCTTACAGACTGGGCCTCACACCATATGAAATCATGTATGGCAGACCCCCACCCCTGGTCCCCAGTCTAAAAGATGACTTACTCAAACCTGAAACTGAAAATGTCTCTGAGCTCCTGTTCTCCTTACAAGCCTTACAGAAAATTCACCAGGAAATTTGGCCCAGACTACGAGAACTGTACGAGGCAGGACCTCCGCCGACGCCTCATCCGTTCCAGCCGGGAGACTGGGTCCTAGTCAAGCGCCACCGGCAAGAAACTCTTCAACCCAGGTGGAAAGGACCACTGCAAGTACTCCTGACTACTCCCACCACTCTCAAAGTAGAAGGCATCGCTTCGTGGATCCACTACACACACGTCAAACCAGTGGACCCAACATCCGACCTTCTCGAGCCGTCTGGAGCACCGGTTACATGGACTATAGACAAAGCTAAGAACAATCCCTTAAAGCTAACCCTGCGCCGTCATCCCCATAGCCGTAACCATGTCTAGCTTACCTATGCTTTTATGCCTTATGCATCTGACTCTCCTCACTGCTGCGCCATCTAATCCCTATGTCTGGAGGTTCTGGCTCTATGAGAACAAAACTCACCCCGGGGAAACCCCCCAAGCGGGTAAACTGCTAGCTAGCGCAGACTTCCCCCCCTTAGGGTGTAATACTATAGTTTACCTCAATTTCACTAGGTTCCAGATTGCCCAACCAGCAATACCCATGATCTGTTTTGAATATGATCAAACTGAATATAATTGTAAAAATTATTGGTGGCACCAGAGTGCAGGTTGCCCATATAGCTACTGTAAGACGCACTCTGTCCGATACTGGAGAGAACGACAAGGGTGGTATTTTTACAAAACTGAGTCTCCCGTCACTTACACTTGGATAATTAGAGACCCATGGGACTCTCGGTGGACAACCCCACAACATGGGGTGTATATTACTCATCAACTAGTACCTGGCCCAGTAGCCATTTATATCTGTGGAGAAGTCTAGTCCAGATTCAACCCTTAATCCACACACAAATCCACAGGCAGGAAACCAAGCTATCACAAGACTTGCAGCCCTTCTCCTGGCTAACTCTATTACGGGAAGGGCTAGCATTCGCCAACCTCACTGGTTTCGGCGACCTGTCCTCTTGCTTTATGTGTGCAACCCTAGGAAGACCACCATTAACGGCTGTTCCTCTATCCTCCCCTCCCACAAACTATACAGGTTTTAACTCATCGAAAGTCACGATACCCGATGTAGCCCTGTACCGTGACCCATACCAAGAGAAATACCCCTATTGTTATTTGGCATTTAGCAACAGCCTCTGTAACCAATCGGCTACATACCGTAATAGTCCCATATATGCTCCCCCTGGTGTGTTCTTCTGGTGTAATATGACCCTGTTAAAAACTCTGTCCAAAAGCATCTCTGACGGACAGTTGTGTATCCCTGTTACCCTAGTTCCCCGACTGACACTGCTAACCCCGGCAGAGTTCATAGGCTGGGCAGGGACTGCCCCAACTAAAACTGCGCGACATAGACGAGCAGTTTTTCTACCACTAATTGCCGGAATATCCTTAACCACCTCTGTCGTCACAGCGGGGTTAGCAGGAGGGGCCCTACAACACTCCATGATAGAAAACGACAAGCTGTTACAACAATTCTCTGTTGCTATGGAAGACTCCGCCTATTCCCTAGCCTCCCTTCAGCGGCAGCTCACCTCCCTAGCACAGGTCACCCTTCAAAACCACAGAGCCTTAGACTTACTCACAGCTGAGAAAGGAGGTACCTGTATGTTCCTCAAAGAAGAATGCTGTTTCTATATAAATGAGTCAGGGTTAGTTGTGGAAAGAGTCCAACGCCTACACGAACTAAGCTTAGAAATGAAAAAGCAACAATTCACTACAGCCGCTAACAATTGGTGGAGCTCTTCAATGTTTTCCCTTCTGGCACCCCTTTTAGGCCCCCTAATGTCTTTACTACTTCTATTCACTATAGGCCCCTGTGTGGTAAATAAAATTTTACAATTTGTCAGAGAAAGGTTTGAAACCATCCAACTAATGGTCCTCCGTAGCCATCACCAGCCTCTCCTGCACCCAGAAAGTGAGGCTATATTATAAGACTCTGGAAATCCAAGATTGGACATCCAGTTGCTTATGAGAAGGGGGAAATGAAAGGACACAAAGATAGATGTGTACCTGCCCCCCACCCGCTACACCCTTGTTCTGCTCTCTAATCTTTGCACATACCAGAGATTTCGTAAGTTCTGTGAGTACCTGGTTTTCTGCACGTACCAGAGATTTTGTTTTGCACATACCAGAGATTTTGTAAGTTCTGAGGCAAGGTCACAAGACGTGTTTAAGTAAGATAAACTCTTGCTGCCATAAACCTGCTCTCCCGCCTCAAAGTTTGAACCAAAATATCAGAAATGGCAGGAACCAATCATAGTTAGCCAAATCGCCTTGTTCAAACACTAGCCAATCATATATCTGATTTGTATAATAACTCTATGCCCACTTTTCTTAGACTATATAACACTGCTCGGAGCTCAGTGGGGGAGCTCTCCTGCCCGTCTCGTTTCACGAGCGAGGGAGAGTTCCAGGTTTGAACCTGTAATAAAGATCCTTGCTGCTTAGCTTTGACTCTGGACTCTGGTGGTCTTCTTCGGGGAATAAACGGTCTGGGCATAACAATTGGTTAGAAATTAGTTGGTGGTTTCTGATTGGTGCTGTTTCTAGTTTCGATTTACTGATTAGACTGGACTGTGGTTGGTTCACATAGGAATTTAGAGTGCCAAAGCCACCTTGTTGTAATGGCCTGCCAATTAGATTCTTTTAGCATTATCATTTTGAAATATTCAACATGAAAAAAATTGAAATAGTTATGAAATCCATTCTCATTATCATAATAAATTGTAACATTACACTTGCCAATGAAAAAAAAAGAAAGTGTTAGATTTTTAAGATTCATAAACCAAAAATAAAATTCTAAGGCCCCCAACCTACTGATGGACTCCCCTCTCAGCCACTGGCATTCCAAAGTAAACCTGAAAAACTAGTTCAGACCATGACGGGAAGGGGTAGGTTAGACATGTGTCATTATAACTTCCTCCCTTTGGAATTCGGACACAACTGGCCAGCACTACCATTAAAATAGAGATCTTACGACAGAAATAGACTCTTTGTAACAGTAAGATACCAAATTCAAACCTGACTCTAGTATGGTAATTCGTGACAGATAGTAGGTCCTGAAAGAAATCGAAATTTTTTTTCCCCAAAATATATTTCTTTGACATGTTCTTAAATGGTATGGCCCTGCAAAGCTATCTTTCGTGTGGAAAATCCACATTCTGTAGAGAATCCTCTTCCCTTTCCATATCTTTTCTCTGATCCAGAAGAGAATTAGCTAAAAGTATGGAACCTTTTTAGGTCTGATAAGAGCTCTGAAGCCTGCTACCTGGGGGCTTCATCTACATAATAAAAATCTTGATCTCCACAACTTCTTATCTTAACCTGAACACCCCTTTCGATTGATTCCAGGTCTTTATATAATAACTCTTTCAATCAATTGCTAATCAGAAAATCTTTGAATCCACCTGTGACCTGGAAGCTCCCACTTCATGTTATCCCCTGTTTCTGGAGAGAAACACTGTACACTTTACACATATTGATTGATGTTTGCCTGTAACTTTAATGTATAAAATCCAGCCATAACCTAACTACCTTGGACACATGTTCTCAGGATCTCCTGGGGCTATGTTATGGGTCATGGTCATCACATTTGGCTCACAATAAATCTCTGCAAATATTTTACAGAGTTTGACTTTTTCATCAACAAATTTTATCAACTACCTTCTCAGAATGGTTTGTTTTGTTTTGTTTCAGAGACAGGGTCTCACTCTGTCACCCAAGCTGGAGTACAGTGGCATGATCACAGCTCACCCACTGCCTTGGCCTCCCAGGCTCAAGTGATCCTCCTGCCTCAGCCTCCCAAGTAGCTGGGACCACAGGGACATGCCACCATGCCTGGCTAGTTTTTATTTTTATTTCTGTAGAAACGGGGTCTCCCTATGTTGCCTAGGCTGGTCTCACACTCCTTGGCTTAAGTGACCCTCCCAGCCCAGCCTCTCAAAGTGCTGGGATTACAGGCATGAGCCACCATGCCTGGCCAGTTTTGTATCAATGACAACTAGCAAAATGTGAAGGGAACATCCCTAAGATGTCTTGATCAGAAATTGCAAGTTGCAGTTTCAAGCATAGAAACTGATATTAGAAAACCTTACTTGTGGAAACAACCTCAAATTCCTTCTCCTAATTTCTGAAAACACTTTATTAGAAGTATACAAATTTAATATTTAATGTCTTATCTAACACTTTGCTAATCTTTCTTATAATTATGGCATATAAAATAAAATACTTTTTTCATCATAAAGATGTCCCCAAATGCCTTCTTGTTTACTTACCTCTGTGTGCCATGCATTAAACAGTTTTGAATATTGTTTAGGCTTTTGATTGCACTGAAGGCTGGTGTTCGGAAAAAAAGTTATTTTACTTACCTCTGTATTTATGTAAAATTTTAAAATAAGCATGTATTACTTTTGTGATTAAAACTTATCATAAATATTTAAAGTAAATTAAAATTAATAAAGTAATACAGCATAATAGCATTTAAAAATACATAATTAGCAATATTTTCTTTAAAAATAAATAATATTTCTAACTTTCTTTCGATTAGTGAAAAACAAAAAAAATGCAAATTTAAAAAAATAAAAAACAAATAATACTAGATCACAGGTCACAAAACAAAACAGACACTCTGGAATGCTATGGTAGAGTAGGTCAAACAATACAACCTTCCTTACTGGCAATTTGACAACATGCATCAAGCATCTAAACAATGTTCAAAACCTTCAACCCAACAATCCTTTTTCCAAAATCTAGTCTAAAGGAATTAATTTTAAACAGTTAAATAATTTTACTGCAGAAAAAATTTTAAATAATTCTTTTTGTAGCAAAAAATGCTGTGCATATAAATAGCAGTGCTTTTTATGACTTGATAAAATTCAAAACACTTTAAACATCCAAAAATAGGGAATGAGCAAATAAATTATTTTCCATGTTCTGATGAAAAATTATGTTTATGAAAACTTTGTGATAACATAAACAATGTGTAAATAAATAAAACAAATAAAACACACACTTGAATAATCCTATGATCCAAGTTATATAAAAAGCAAGATATATCTTCAAGAAAAAAAAACACTTGGAACTCAACAAAATTATGTTCAGCTTTTCATGGTAGAAACATTTTTTTCTTTTCTGCTTATTTTCTTTGAGAAGCATATATTGGAAAAAAGTATTAACTTTTTTTTTTTTTTTTTTTTTTTTTGAGACGGAGTCTCGCTCTGCCGCCCAGGCTGGAGTGCAGTGGCCGGATCTCAGCTCACTGCAAGCTCCGCCTCCCGGGTTCACGCCATTCTCCTGCCTCAGCCTCCTGAGTAGCTGGGACTACAGGCGCCCGCCACCGCGCCCGGCTAGTTTTTTGTATTTTTTAGTAGAGACGGGGTTTCACCGTGTTAGCCAGGATGGTCTCGATCTCCTGACCTCGTGATCCGCCCATCTCGGCCTCCCAAAGTGCTGGGATTACAGGCTTGAGCCACCGCGCCCGGCCAAAAGTATTAACTTTTATATTTGAAGCAAGCTTGCGTGATTTGCTTTCTGTTTCAAGTTTACTTGGGACATCAGCCACCTCTAAGCCTCTTTGGCGAAGGGGGTTGTAAAACCTTTATCTCTGTCCATATTATTGGTTGCTGTTTGCCTGGATTTTCTGGAAGAAAACCATAACTCTATTTCACTTCTAGGATATCATTTTTCTTGTCAAACTTTATTCATGCCTACCAGTATTACAGTTCCATAATTTCTTTTTCAGATCTAAACAGAAAAAAAGATAATTTAAAATTTTCTAACCTTAAGCTTAAATATGTTGTGGAGAAAAATGCCAAATTATCCACTACATGTTTTCTTAAATTTCTTTTTTTTTTTTTGTAACAATAATAGTCTGGATCGGGTTGTGCTATAACAGAAAACCTAGCAAATACTAGATTAAACAAAGACAAGGTTTATTTCTCTGAAGTAACAGTCAGTAAAGAAATAGGCAGGAGAGGAATGTTCAGGTCGTTACGCAATGCCATCATAGACCGAGGGGCCCTCTAGCTTTCCACTTGGCCTCTGTAGGGCCTGGCTTTTCTAGTCATGCTTTAACTTTCGCTGCAAGATAACTGCTCTATCTCTAGCGTCATGGCTTGTTTCAGGTAGAAGGAAGGAGGAGGTTGAAGAGCAAAAAGTCCTTACTAACTAAGTCACATTTTTAAAGAGTTTTCATAGACACCCTACTCAAGGATGTCCACCTACATATCACTAGTCAGAACTGTGTCACAAACCACCCTTGTTCAAAAGAGAAACTGGGAAATTGGTTATTAACTGGATACATTACTGCCCTTAAGAGACTTGGTTTTATTTCTACTTAAAGAACAAAAATGGGATTTTTTCTATTAAAGAAAAAGGAGAATGGGCATAAACTAGGAAACCAGCAGCAGTAGTAGCCACAGTGACTATAACTAAAAATCACCATGAAGAATAGTATGCAGAAATGATATGATTAGGCTATTATGTGTGAAGCATACTAACAATTTCTATTCATCAGAATAACATAAAAATTTTAAACTATGACTAAATTTACTAGTGATTATTTCTATCTCCTCACATAACATGACAAATGTATGAATTCCCAGCATATACTTGGATTCATACACACACACACACACACACACACACACACGTACAAATTTAGAATTAGAGTGACCTAATTTCTTATTGTAATTTCATAAACATCTTGCCAATGCAGGCTTTTATTTATCACAAAGGCAATGAAAGAGGAAAGGGTTGAATATAGTGAGCTTCCAGCATCTAATGACCAATACATTGTAAATCCTTCAAAAGCAGAGACTATTTCATGAGATTTAGTGCTCTTAAGACATTTTTATAAAGAATTTTTTTTTTTTTTGAGATGGCATCTCGCTCTTTCACCCAGATTGGAGTGCAGTGGCGTGATCTCGGCTCACTGCAAGCTCCGCCTCCCAGGTTCACGCCATTCTCCTGCCTCAGCCTCCCGAGTAGCTGGGACTACAGGCGCCCGCCACCTCGCCTGGCTAGTTTTTTGTGTTTTCAGTATAGACGGGGTTTCACCGTGTTAGCCAGGATGGTCTCAATCTCCTGACCTCATGATCCACCCGCCTCAGTCTCCCAAAGTGCTGGGATTACAGGCATGAGCCACCGTGCCCGGCCTATAAATAATTTTTTTAAGAAAAATTGGTTTACAAAATGAACTGAAGAATGGCTAAAAAGACTTTCTGTATTTGGCTTCCTTTGCTTCTTTGTTGATTTGTTCATTTTACATAAGCCTTACTTAATTGGTTCTTTTAAAAGCTATCAGAAGGAAATTTCAGTATATCAAGAGATGGGATCCAATCAAACGCTTTTGCTGATGGCTGTTTGATGCCCAAATGAAAACAATATTATACAACATTCAGATATTACTGATAGTGACAGGAGGCAGCCAAATGCCTAGGCAGATGGGGTGGGTCCCAGTGAAACCCACCTCTAAGTGGAAGACAGTTTAAAGCCTGAAAGCCAAGCTACAGGTTAAACCCTAGGACCTGATTGAGGACTTATCTTCCCATTTCACATACTTTCCTCTGATTGGTCCCCACTCTTCACCTATTTTACATATACCTACCCTTTCCTAATTGGTTTTCCTACACTGTCGTGCCCACTTTTGAGTGGTGTCTTCACTTTAACTTTTTTGCATACTCACAAACCAGCATGCACTTCCCATTTTGAGTCCCTAAAAGGCCCTGGACCCAGCCACCATGGTGGGACTTTCCTGCCTTCGAGTAGGGGAACCACCCGGCACATCCCCTCTCTGCTGACAGTTGTTCTGTCCTTCAGTAAAATTATTCTCCCCCATCCTTACCCTTCAATGTCCAGCATATCCTCATTCTTCTTGGGTGTGATAAAAACAGCTTGGGAACTGCTGAATGCAGGTACAAGCTGTAACACGGGCGAGCTGGGGCATGCCAGCATGGCTGAGCAAGGCCCAGGTTGGGTGTTGCCAGCCAGGGGTCTCCAGCTTCCAAAGTGACTGAGAAGAAAAGTCCTGCATCACCACCTACAAGGTTTCAGCCTTCTTCTCATGAAATTTCTCTCTCCTTTTTTTTTTTTTTTTTGAAATTCCAATGTATTTGCACCTTCACCTTTATTTTTGGCAGAAGTAGATGTGAAGAAAAAGAGGGTTTTCCATCAAATGAATGATTGCTTCGTAGAAGTGTTCTAACTGCTTTATTACCCCACCTCCACCCCCAGAGCAGAAATGAAGGGTGTTGTCAACTCCTTTGATATAGATTTAATGAGTAGAACCCTTTCTATTTATTATAGCAATATTAAAATAGGAAGCAAGAATGAAATGTTACATTTCAATGTTGCAATATGTCTAATTATTCATCTTTATGTATAACTAGAAAGACTATTATATGATTATTTTATGTTGGAAAGATGCACATGAATATTGATGTGACTCAAGGATAATAGAAAAATCGGCACAATGAGGTAATCATATTTATGTCCCACAAGAAAAAAACGCAATTATACATTGTTTGGCCTGTATAAGGTGCATTTTTGCCTTATGGAAGAAATTTGATCAAGTTTCAAAAAATATAGTTTATAAGTGGGAAGGACAGCCATACTTTAAATGACCTTCAAAAATGATCACATGATGTTCTCTACTCAAAACACTGGATGAATATATATTCTAAAATAACCAGAAGAAAACTAGTTTTGAATTATAGCCTCTCTGAGTCCCTGAGTAGAGACATTGTGTCCCTCTCAATAAATAACTGCTCTTTCCTACTTATTTATGGAACGGATTTTCACTACAGAAGCAAAAAATCTCATCTCGTTATTGTAGGCTTCTTGGCATTCAACATAGACAGTGGGGTAGGATGGGTGCTCAGGTCAGTCTGAAGTCGTTAAAATCATTTAGAAAAGTAACTCAGTAATACCTATGAAAACTTGCAAACTCACATTTGTTTTGACCCTTCGAACCTACTTTGTGAAAGCTATTCTGTAAAAATTAAAGCACCAGCATTTATGAATATATAAAAACAGGTTGTTTTAGTATTATCTATTGTGACCAAAAAAATAACCATTAGTAGGGCTATTGCTAAACAAATTGTTGAAATTGTGTTATATTCAATATTAAGGAATATTATGCATTGGTGAAAAAAACTAAAAACGTTAACATATAAAGATGCTCCTGATATACAATCAAACTTGGAGAACTCAAGAAATTAATCATCCTCATGCCAAAAAATGCAAACTTTTTCACCATTTATTAAATTTAGATTGAGTACATTCAGGCAGTGACTAAATCTTACATGGCTTCTCAACACAGTCAGATTGTGTGTAAAACCACTCGCCTTCGCCATAGTTTCATCAAAGCCCTCTTCATCTCACTGTTTTGCAGACTGTAGATAAGTGGATTCAGCAGAGGTGTCAGAAGTGAATAAGACAGTGACATCAGTTTCTTGGTTTCTGGTGAGTAGCCAGATTTGGGCTGTAAATAAGTCATATTGGCTGTGCCGTAGAACAGGGTCACAGATGTGAGGTGAGAGGCACAGGTTGAAAAGGCCTTTTGTCTCCCAGTAGTTGATGGAATCTTCAGGATGGCAAAAAGAATTCGAATGTAAGACAGGAGTATCAACAAGAAAGGAACCAAAATAATCAAAAAGGTGCCTGTGAATGCATAGATTTCAAACAAAAACGTGTCTGCACATGCAAGTTCTAACACTGCTGGGGTTTCACAAGATATATGGTTAATTTCATTAAGGCCACAAAAGGGAAAACTAGATACCCATGACGTTTGCACAGTACCTAACATAAAACCTAAGGCCCATGAAAATATAACTAATTTCATAAAAACCCCTTTATTCATAATCATTTGGTAGTTGAGAGGATGACAAATTGCAGCAAATCGGTCATAAGCCATTGCTCCCAGGAGAAAACATTCAGCCCCACCAAAAAGAAGGATGAAATACATCTGTGCAAAACAGCCCCCAAAAGAAATTGTAGTTTTTTCAGTAGAGAGGACCACCAGCATTTCAGGCATAATAACTGTACTGAAACTCAGGTCCACCACAGATAAGTTCAGGAGGAACAGGTACATGGGAACATGGAGGTTCTGGTCTAGGGAGATGATGACTATAATGATGGCATTTCCTATCAGGGTCGCCAGATAAATAACCAGGAAAACCCCAAAGAGCTGCCCCTGGAGCTCAGGAAAGTTAGAAAAACCCAAGAGGATGAATTCAACCACAGAGCTTTGATTTTGTCTTTTCATTTTCAGTAATGAAGTCATGCATTGATTTTATGGACATAGTATATAAAGAATAAAGTCAGTCCATTAGCTAAGAGTTCCAGTCTGCATTCACCCCAGAAATTCTGGCAGAAGATGAAAAGAGGAGCCTATCCTGACAGAAATTTTCTTTGGCAATTTTAGACAATGACCAAATACTTGGATTATATTCCAAATGTAAAAAAGAGAAATGAAGAACTCTGGCTCAGAGATCTTGTCTGAAAAGCATGAAATAACATCAAATTTATTTGATATTATTTGAAAATTAAACATAGCCTTAAAGGAAATAGAAATACTTTATACCTTAGGTTCCATTCCCATAACATTGCTGCAAGTGTTCTTTATTTGACTGAATTTTACGTAAGTGCAAAACTTAAGACCACAAAAAATAAAATATAAAAAAGTAGGTAGATTGAAAAAGATATCCCAACAAGTTTGATAATAACCTAATAATCCAATGTTATAGCAAATTTGATATAAACTTATTTAAAATATTAATTAGTTTCAAAGTGCCTGTATATGACTTGGGTAAAGAAAACAACATTCCGTGGAAACAAAGGGGATTTGCATTTTCAACACAGCCATATTAGGTGACCTATAGACTCTGTGAATTAGCTTCAAGCTTACAGATTTCTGCCCATCCTGGATCTGGCCAATTATATTGGGATTTACCTGGATGTGAAATTTTGGGGGCCACATCTCTAAGGTCTATCCTCTGACCATGATGACTTAAGAAAAATCCATTTGGGGTATCATTGTGTAATTTAAAAGATTTCACTCTCTCTCTCCTTTTCTCTCTTCTCTCTTCCCAGTATAGTCGTCATCAAAAAATTCATTTAATCATTAATTATTCAGCAAGCACTGATTAACCAGCTACCATTTTCTAGGCTCTGCACCCTCAGGAATACATGTGAATCCAGAGCTCAACAGAGAGCTAAGCACACTACATAAAATAGCTTCTAACCCCTTAACCAGTATGCTGCATAAACTAGTAACTCCCCGTACCACATACCCCACGACTTTCTCTTTCTCTCTCTCTCTCTCTCTCTATATATATATATATATATATATACACACACACACACACATATATACACAACTGCGTGATTCAGTGCATTGATTTTATAACATTATATGGCATAGAATATATTCTCTATATATCTTTTTTAAATAAATATGTGTAAAATGTATATATTTATATAAACATGAATGGATTATTTTATATATTTTATATATATATAAGCTCTAGCGAGGGTGTGTGTGTGTGTGTGTGTGTGTGTGTGTGTGTGTGTATAAAATCCCCCACTAGAGCTTAGCTCCCAGAGGGCAAAGATTTTGTTTGCTTCTTTGCTCTGCACGCAGTGCCTACAACACTCCCTGGCTCATAATAGGTGTTAAACCAACATTATTGAATAAATGAATTTTAAAATAAGACAAATATAGACTCTATTTTTAAGGAATAGAATGCCTAAGAGAAGTCAGCACACAACACAATTGAGAATTAATAACACGTGCTGTAGAAATTTAAGTGAGGGATGATGACATTTGAAAGGGGAGGGAGGATGAACAAGCACAATCACAGGATGTCATGAATGGAAAGCCATTAGGTGGGAGGAGGGTGGTGGGAGGAGGAAGACTGACTTGCTCAAGTCAGGAGGCACTTGATGACACCATCAAACTACAATGGAGACCCACTGCCTTTTGTGTGATGTTTTGAAAACCAAAAGAAATTCACTGTGAGAAATGAGGAAGACAGATGGACACATCAAGTTGAAAGCATACAGTGTTGTCTTGAGTGCAGACCTGTAGGACATTAGCAGACAGGAGAAGACAAGTTACTTTATTTCTGAATTTGTCCATAGTCATGTATTAAAATCAAATGACTATATTTAACCACAAAAATTGTACTGTATTTTGCAAGTCAAGAAAGCTCCTGCAATTATTAAAACCAGACTCCGTGAGACCAAACATTTAAAATACATTTCTAATGGCAAAAAAAAGAACATGTATTCAGTTCCAACTATGTAAAAGTAGATTGGTTTTAAAAATTAGAAACTTTATAGAATGCTATAAAAAAACAGAAAATCTTTATACCTTAGAAGACCTTCATGGTGTCTTGGATAGATCACTGACAAGTAATACTTATGCAGATCATTCCCTTCCCAAGGCTTTGGCCTGCCAATGGATAGAGGTAAGTGTTGGACTTACTGACCAAGTTCTCTTCTAGTTGCAAACTCCAGAATATGATGATTTATGCACACAAAGCAATTACACTTCTACTTATTGCCTGAACTTTTCTCTGAAAGGAAAAAGAAATTGACTAGCATCAAACCAAAAAGTCTACTAATTCAAATGTTTGAGCTGAGCCTAGTGACTCCTGAGCACTGAGACATCACTTCAACAGCATCTCCAACTATCAAAGAGGACAACTATAAACAGAAGTCCCACCAAAACGCACAGGATCAGAATCTGCATTTTCTTACCTGTTGACTCTGTCTCTTTAATTTTCATACTACTTTATCAGAAGATTCACCTGTAGTCAAAAGCCACCTATTCATAAACACAACTGAGTGATTCAGCGTATTGATTCCATAATGTTATATGGTATAGAATTATATGGCCTGGAGAATTCCTCCCTGGAGAACATGCAGTCACTTCATAGAGACCTTCCTGTATTTTTGTGTGATAACTAAAGAGGCTTAAACTTGCCCCCTCAGGTGAGAAAGCTCAAGAGCACAAATGTGGAGCAGCACTCCTTCATATGTCTATGGGGAATGAGCACCTCTTCCCACAAGAGACTCAATTCCACTCTGACACCTCCCAGTAGGAGATGAGAGGAGAGGCTGAATGAATGTTGTCAATAGGGAAAGAAGGGAGGGGTGGAGTGAGGGTGTGAGCAAAGGCAGGTGACTTAGGGCTAGAGGATTTGCGTGGACATGATGCTCAGTTTGTGCAACCATGGGAGACACAGCAAGTAGATTAAAGGTGCTTTGTAGAAAGCCTGGATGCCACCCCCAACCCAAGAACTTTTATCTTTTTGAGAAAAAGTATAGAGTCACTGAAATTTTTGAAGAAAAAAAGTCATTACAGTTAATTTCATACATGGAGCTTTTTAACTTGGAGTCAATATTTCCTGAATGGCTTGTATAATTTTGAGCACATCACTCAACTTTCTGGATCTATTACTTTCTCTGTAAAATAAAGATAATGATATTAATCTCATAGGGTGTATGTGAGAAGCAGGAGACTCAGAGCTCAGTCTAAACAGTTTAAACAATGAAAAAGACTGTAGGCTCTGTCATAGCAGAGAAAATGGAGGAATGAATCTACAGGCTTGGCTTTATCCAGAATATGCACTCAAATGGAGGCTCCTCTTCTTCTTCTCATCTCTGCTTTCACAGAGTAGGTTCTGTTCTCAAGAAAGCTTGCTCTTCCTGGCAGCAATAAAGCTGCCAACAAGACTGAGGGATACATTCTCCCCAATCCATGTCCAGTGGGAAATGTCCCAGCAATCCTGAGGAAAGGAGTGTCTCATTCACAAAATCTAATCCAAGAACTTCTCCCATATCAGTCACCATGGTGGGATTGCATGTCCATTCATGAATCAGCCCTGTGGCCCAGAGATGGGAACAGCTGCCTAACATGTGCTACCTCATGACATCCCATGGAGGCTTCTGTTGTACTGGTTGGTTCTATGTGGTGATGTCAGTGATTGTGTCACAGGTAATGCATAGTTTGTGAAAAGTCATAAAGATGTAGAGTCATGATTTGTACATTTTACGTATTTTAGATTTCTATGAAAAATACTTGCAAACCATATGTCTGACAAGGGACTAATATCCAAAATATGTAAAGAAATAAAACAATTTAGCCAAAATAACAAATGACCTGATTTTAAAATGGTCAAATGACCTGAACACACATTTCTGAAGACATATGAGTGGCCAATAGATATATGAAAACGATGTGCAACATCTCTAATCATCAGGGAAATGCAAATTAAAACCACAGTGAGATATCACCTGGTACCTATTAGAATGGCTGTTATCAAAAAGACAATAATAACAAGTATTGGTGAGGATATGGAGAAAATGAAACTTGTACACTGTTAGTGGGAATGTAAGTTAGTACAGCCATTTTAGAAAATAGTATGAGGATTTCACAGAAAACTAAAAGTATAATTACCATGTGATCTGGCATGGCTATATATATAAAAAAGAATTAAAATCAGTATATCAAAGAGATATCTACATATCTCTTTGAAGAATATACAGATATCTATATTCCCATGTTCGTTCATAGATCATTGTAGTATTATTTATGATAGGCAAGACATGAAAGCAACGTGTATCTATCAATAGATGAATGGATAAAGAAAAATGTGATACAGTAGTCCCCTCTTATCTAATGGGTATACATTCTAAGACCTCAGTAAATGCCTGAAACCATAGATAGTACCAAACCATATATATACTATTTTATCCTATACATATATATCTATGATAAAGTTTAATTTATAAATTGGGCACAGTAGAGACTAACAACAAAAACTAATAATAAATAGAGAAATTATAACAATATACTATAATGAAAGTTGTGTGAATATGGTCTCTCTCTCAAAATATCTTATTGTACTGTATTCCCCCTTCTTCTAGTGATGAGGTGAGATGATAAAATGCCTATGTGATGAGATGAAATGATGGAGCAGGAAGGTGCAAGATTTTATCATGCTACTTAGAATAGCACTCAATTTAAAACTTATAAATTATTTATTTCTGGAATTTTCCGTTCATTACATGCAGACTGGCTCACCACAGGTAACTGAAACCTCAGAAAACAAAACTGCAGATAATGGGAGACTACACAATGTATACATACGCACATACAATGTATACACAATATATATGTATACACAATGAAATACAATATGGCCTTTAAAAAGAAGGAAATCCTGTCATTTGTGATGACATGGATGAACCTGGAGGAGATTATGTTAAGTACAATAATCCAGGCACAGAAAGACAAATACTGTATGATCTCATTTACATGTAGAAACTAAAAAATTTGATCTCACAGAAACAGAGTAGAAAGGTTGTTATTAGAGATTGAAAGGGGTGCATGGAGGGAAGATGTAAAGGGGAGATGTTGATCAAAGGGAAACAGAGTGAGGCTCTGTCTCAAATAAAAAGAAATATACAATAAATTATTGTTAAAGACTTCAGATAACAACCTAACCATATACCTTAAAGAAGTAGAAAAGCAAGAACAAACCAAACCCAAAATTAGCAGAAGGAAGGGGAAATTCAGATTTTTAAATTGCAAGGTAAAGATGGCATTGTCCTCATAGAAATTACACCAAAAAGGTAAAACTAATGAGAAACATAAACCTAAACTTCATATGCAAAAAACAAACCCAATTTCTGAGGAGAAATTCAAGCCAGCTTTAGAAATTTACATAAGTAACAAGGAGCCAAATGTTAATCGCCAACGCAATGGGGAAAATGTCTCCAACACATGTCAGAGACTTTTGTGGCAGCCCTTCCCATCACAGGCATGAAGACCTAGGAGGAAAAAATGGTTTTGTGGGCTGGGCCCAGGAACCCTCTGCTGTATGCAGTCTAGGGACTTGGTGCCCTGCATCCCAGCCACTCTAGCCATGTCTAAAAGGGCCAAGGTACAGCTTGGGCCATGACTTCAGAGGGTGCAAACCCCAAGCCTTGGCAGCTTCCACATGGTATTGAGCTTATGGGTGCACAGAAGTCAAAAATTGAGGTTTGGGAACCTCCACCTAGATTTCAGAGGATGTATAGAGATGCCTGGATGTCCAGGCAGAAGTTTGCTGCAGGGGTGGGGCCCTCATGGAGAACCTCTGCTAGGGCAGTGCAGAAGGGAAATGTGGGGTGGGAGCCCCCACATATAGTCACCACCAGCGTGCTATCTAGTGGAGCTGTGAGAAAACAGCCACCATCCTCCAGACCCCAGAATGGTAGATCCACTGATAGCTTGCAATGTGTACCTGGAAAAGCTGCAGACATTCAATGCCAGCCCATGAAAGCAGGGTTATACCCTGCAAAGCCACAGGGGTGGAGCTGCCCAAGGCCTTGGGAGCCCACCTTTTGCATCAGTGTGACCTGGATGTGAGACATGGAGTCAAAAGAGATGATTTTGGAACTTTAAGGTTTAATGACTGCCCTATTGGATTTTGGACTTGCATGGAGCCTATAGCCCTTTGTTTTGGCCAATTTCTCCCATTTGAAATGGGTGTTTTTACCCAAAGCCTGTATCCCCATTGTATGTAGGAAGTAACTAACTTGATTTCGATTTTACAGTCTCATAGGTGAAAGGGACTTGACTTGCCTCAAATGAGACTTTGGACTTAGACTTTTGGGTTAATGCTGGAATGAGATAAGACTTTGGGGGGCTGTTCAAAGGGCATGATTGTGTTTTGAAATATAAGGATATGAGATTTGGGAGGGGCCAGAGGCAGAATGATATAGTTTGGTTCTGTGTCCTCACCCAAATCTCACCTTGAACTGTAATCCTCATAATGTCCACATGTCGAGGGCAGGACCAGGTGGAGGTAATTGGATAATGGGGGCAGTTTCCCCCATGCTCTTCTCATGATAGTGAGTGAGTCTCATGAGATCTGATGGTTTTATAAGCGTCTGACATTTCCCTGCTGGCACGCCTTCTCCTTCCTGCTGCACTGTTAAGAAGGTGCCTTTCTTCCCCTTTGCCTTCTGCCACGATTATAAGTTTCCTGAGTCCTTCCAAGCCTTGTGGAACTGCGAGTCAATTAAACCTCTTTTCTTATAAATTACCCAGTCTCAGGTATTTCCTAATAGCAATATAAGAATGCACTAATACAGACATATGTTAACCTAAATTAGGTTATGGGAAAAGGACTGCCAAATACAGTGAGGTTAAAAGAAGATGTTTGTTGACTCAGAGGGGATGAGGCAGGGGCAGTTCAGATGAAGCAAAGCTTCATCTAGAGCTTCATCTAGAGCTGTGGCTCCCAGTGTGTTGTCCCTGGATCAGCAGCATCAGAACCACCAGGGAAATTCCTAGAAATGAAAATTATTAGGCTCCTCCACAGATCTACTGAAATGGACAATCTTTGTGTGGAGCTCAACAATATGTGTTTTAATTATCTGTACAGGTTTCAGACACACATTAAACTTTTAGAATGATTGCAAGTGGCACACCCTGGAAAGAAAACCCACAATCTTCTTGTTTGCAGTGGGGAGAACTGGATGGGTTGGCTGGTGGTAAAGGCTTCCCTGGACCTGCTTTCACACGGGGAGAAACAGATAGGCATGGATGAGAAAGGGTCACTCAAATGTGCCGTCGTTTCACAAAGCTATCTGTGAGTAGAAGAATCTGAGGTAACGTGAGCTCCAGTCTTCTGATGGCAAGACAGCAGTACAGGAAAAATAACTCATCTTCATGGTGTAGATTAAGCTGCGCTATACACCAATGCTTCTCAAACTTTTAAGTATATTCAAGCCACCTGGGGATCTTATTAAAAGGCAAATTGAAATTCACTTAGCTCAGGTTGAGACCTGAGATTCTATACTTTTAACCTACCACAAAAAGCCTATGTGTCAGGTCCACAGATGAATAGCAAGTTTATAACAAATATTACTGGGTCATACCTACTGACTTGAGACATGGCCTAGAACCATGTCATAGAGCAGATAAATATTATGACCAAAAATATCAGAAGACGTTTTGGTTTAGTTTTGTTTTTCTGAGACAGGGTCTTGCTCTGTATCCCAGGCTGGAGTACAGTGGCATGATCTCAGCTCATTGTAACTTCTGCCTCCTGGGGTCAAGTAATTCTCCTGCCTCAGCCTCCCGAGTAGCTGTGATTACAGGTACGTGCTACCAAGCCCAGCTAATTTTTGTATTTTTATTAGAGACAGGGCTTCACCATGTTGGCCAAGCTGGTCTTGAACTCCTGACCTGGTGATCCACCCTTCTTGGCCTCCCAAAGTGCTGGGATTACAGGCGTGAGCCCCCACACCCTTCCAGAAGAAGTTTTTAAATTCATGAAGTAACTGCCTCTATAGAAGAAAAGCACAGAGGAAAAAACAACATATGTTCAGGGAAGACATGGCAAAACAAAAGAAACTTTCTAAAAAACTATAACTGGCAGAGTTTGGGGAAGATAGTGAGTGGAAAAAAATCACAAATATGATGTTATGTTGGAAGCATGGAAAAAGAAAATTCAATGCTGCTAGTATAATTAGTTCAAGTCCAGCTCCTCCCTGCTCGGAGGCTGAAAACATGAGAAGCAAGGTGTGGTGAAAGGAAAACAACTTTACTGATCAAGTGCTGGCAGATGGAAGATGGCTAGGCTTCTGCCTCAAAGAAGCCATCTCCTTTTGAGCTGAGCGAAGAGATTTAATGAAAAGGTGTGAGAAATACATGGGAGTGGCACAGGAGGGCCCAGGTCTACATGTCTTATTCCCATGATTATCTTGAATAGTCGTCCATCCAGAGGTCCGGTTTGCGTCACCCTGAGTGCGGCCAGGTACTGGTGGACTGTTTGTAACGCCCCCTAAGTGCGAGAGTTCTGCAACTGGGTCTCTCTGCCTGGGTGATTTCAAAATTGGCCCCTGGAATTTCTAAGCAAGCACATAATTAGATAAGAGAGCACAAGTCACAGAAGTGCTTGGTGGGAGAGGGAGAAACAGAGTTTCAAAGTATGTCTCAAGGCTGAAAGTAAGAAAAAAACGTTTTAAAATGCATTTGGAGGCTGGGATACTTGGTTACAATTCCCCACTGTCAAGTTACATTCTACTACTATGGAAAGTGGGCAAAACAGTCCATTTGGCTACTTCCCACTAACAAGGGGTATAGTTAGAGGGTATCAGAATGGAATCTATTTACCTGGAAATGGAAATATTCCTGAATTCAGACTCACAACAGGAACTTGCTGAAGCATTGTGGTGCAAAAATAAATGCTTTTGAGAAAGTCTGTCCTGCATCCTATACAAAGGGTATAACAGTAATAATGAAGTCCACAAGAGCCAAAGAGAATAATGAGCTGAATATCAATCATACTGTATATGACGTATTAGGAAGTTGACCCTGTTACAGGGTCCTGGGAAAGGGTATCTATAGCAGAAATATGGGTGTCCAATGCATGCATAGCTTGGGTTATACTGTGAGAATAATCTGGTAGATATACACAACATTCCGTATTTTGCACAAGGCCACCTTGGGCTTCAGTCAGGATATCTAAGGTCATACAGTTCTGTAGAGTCACTTATCTAATCTGCAAGGTTTCTTCAGTGAGAAGGGTGATGGCATGATGGCTGTTATTAAAGGTGATGGCCACATTTTTTTTTCTTTAAGATGGAGTCTCGCTTTGTCACCCAGGCTAGAGTGCAGTGGCACCATCTCAGCTCACTGCAAGCTCCACTTCCCAGGTTCATGCCATTCTCCTGCCTCAGCGTCCTGAGTAGCTGGGACTACAGGTGCCTGGTGGTGGCCATATGTTTAGCCAAAGCCTGTACTTGTAATTCTTGATCTTTGGCTGCTGCCTGGGAGGTAAAAACTGGCTAGAGGATAAAACCACCATGATGCCTGTTTTTAACAGTGATTTCAAGCCTTTATGTTTTCCCAGTTGTCAGGGAGAGAGTCTAGATGGAACAGGATACATCCTGGTAGGTAAGGGAGCCCCAAGGTACATCTTCTAATCTGATTATAAGGTAAGTAAGGCCAATGATGAGTGTCACAGGCCCATAACTAACCCCAGTAGGAAGGGTAGGTTCTGCTACGGAGGATAATCTGATTGTGTCTTCCTATCCACATATTATCAGTCAGCCAAAGGGTTTGGCCATATTGTTGAAGAGGTAACCATTCCATATCATGAGTGATAGTGTGGAGTATACTGTTTTCTGGTTTTTGATGCATAGAGGTGCTTGACCCATTACCTGGATTTTCTCCACCATCAACCATTCTATCCCATCACTTATGGCATATCCTATGCAGGGATGGCATTAACCTGCTAATAAACCTGATAGACAATATGCTTCTGGATTTCCTCAAACGTGAGGAACTCACTGTGAATGGTACTATAATCATAGAAAAGAAATGACTGAGTACTCTCATCCCAAGTATAAGAATGACTCCAAGTGCTCAGGTTAGCAGTTGTATGCACCAGGGCAAGTCTGCAGTAGAAGAAAGGGGTAGTTCCTCTCAAACCCAACAGTCTGTTTTATTTTGGAAGGAAGCCTCCAACTTTGCACATTCAACAAAAAGGTTATTTTTAGCAAAAATAAAGAAGGTACTTATGTCTGTAAAGTTCATTAAGAAATTAATGTTAACAGAAGAGTATTACTTATCAATATAATTTTTCTTTAATAAGAGCTTTAGATCCTCTCTTGATTTATATGACCAAACTGTCTGCTCACCCGAGGTATCAGGTTGGGAGGGGCTGCCTTCACCCAAGTGTGATGTTTCCAGGGCCTAAGTCCAGTCAATTTGACAGATGAATGTATGGTTAGCAGCACATCATGAGGTCCTGTCTACTTTTTGGTTAGCTCTTGGTCCAGCCCTTGGTTTCTCCAGGACTTTAATAGCACCTTATCTCCTGGATAGAAAGGGTGAAGGGGCTCATTCCACGGGGTATGAGGACCTGAAAAGAGAAAATCATTCATAAACTCTCAGACTTATCTATACATTCTATGCACTGAGCTGCTATAATCTTGGCTTGTATCAATTAGCTATATAAAACACAAGCATTTTGTTTAGCTGTTGAGGCATCTGTCTACCCATCCTTGATTTGGAGGGTCTGAGTAGTTGTATTCCTCAAAACCAGCCCTTACAATCTCATGCAATACTTCTAGTGCCCTGCCTAATTTTGAGAATGAAAGAAAAATAAGCTCACAAATAGTTAACTATTTAAATTATTTAATATAAACACATAAAATAAATTCTATTAATTCAGATAGAGGCAAAATTATTAAATGAATCTTAATATTTTTGAATACAGGCCTGTCCCTATGTCTCATGAAAGCAGTTTACTATCTGTCATCTTTGCCCACATCTAAAGACAAGGCTTTGGTTTAACTTGAGTTTGGTGACAAATACTGGCAGGAATTGGTGCCTTCTTTAGATGTGATATGTGTAGCCCAGAGTCAAAGCCCTACAATTTAACAGCACAAGGATTAATTAACAGTACCCAATAAGAACTTTTTTAAGGGGCTGGAGGTAGTGTTAGTGGAGTCCATGACCTGAGTAGAAGCTGTAAAATATTTTATAACCTTATGGTGATTAATTTTTATAGCTTTGATACACCCCAGAAATAAGTCAGGAACTTAATTTAGGATTCAATTTTAAGGATGTTTGTCAAAGATGCTGAAAATTTCTAAACTTTAGTTCAGAACAGTCTTTGTAAAAATAATAGTTACTTATTTAACCAAAGTGATGATTAAGACTTTAAAACCAATACTGAGAGTTACATGGATGTAAAAACCTTAACTCTTTTAAAGTTCAATTTTTCTAAGCAATCGAAAACCTGATAAAGACAACATAAGAATTCTCTTGATAAAATGTAAAATGTTGTATCTTAAACTGGTTACCAAAAAGACAAAGAGAAACCTTCTGCAGTGTGACTGCATCTCCTTATAAGAAACCTATTGAGATAACCTGGGAGTTAAATTTGGTTTAAAAAGTGCTTTAATTAAATAACAAGGTAGGAGACCAGAAGGACTTCTCTTCTGGTCGCAGCCCTACTGACCAAAACAGGATCTTGTCCAGACAGGATAAAGTGAAGAAATTAGCAAAGATGAAAATGATTCCTAACTGCCTTTATTGTTCATTGGCATAAGACACTTACATGAGCACCATGATAGTTTATAAATGCCATGTCAATTACCCAAGAGTTACCATCCCTTCCCATGGCAGTGACCCAGAAGTTGCCATCTCTTTCCTAAAAAGTTCTAAACAACCAACCCTTAAATTTACATTATTCCTTAATTTGTATGCAATTAAAATTGGGTTTACATGAGTATAAATACAATTGCCAAGAGCCCATTAGTGAATGCTTTAAGTCCCCTGTCCCCTCAGGATTACCCATCCTGAGAAAGTGTTGCAAAATCAGTATCCAGGATGCTCAGACAAGAGCCCCCAACTTACTGGCCCTGGGGAGAATCAGTATGCCTACTATAAGCAAAAGGGCCACTGACAATGAGAATGTCCTGTCTCCAGTGAGAAATGGAAAAGCTCCCCATCAATACTAGAGCTATCCTTCTTTCAGTAGCCCTGGTGAACAACCTGGCTCATTTGGACTTGACAGTTCAAGTTTACTGGGGGTCTCTGAAAGAGCACAGAGATACTTATAAACCCCTAAAGGACTTTAAGCTATTATTTCCCAAATACATAGATAAATAACATGATGCTGTGGATGGGAATAAGAACATGAATTATTCTATTCCTCCTAATTGTAATTTTTCCTCCTAGTAATGTTTATATCTTTTAGATTCTACATAAAGACAATGCTGGCACAAGGCTTCCAACCCATCCTGTCTTCTGACCCAAAAATTAAAGACATCCTGTCATTGGGCTTCTTAAATCATGTAACCAGAAGTTTTTACTCCTCCAATGCTATGCAAGGCCTATGCCCATAAAATCAGCAAGAAACAATGGACTTCTGCCCTTCTTCAGCCCCCTTGAGATAAAGGAAGAGTATCTAATCTCTGAGGTGGAAATAAGATAGAAGACAGGTAGGACTTGTTTTCTGGTCACAAACCTGCTGACCAAAACAGGGTCTGGTCCAGGCAGGATAAAGTGATAAAACAAGAGGAACCAGCAGATGGTGACAAAAACAATCCCTAGATCCCCTCATTGTTCACTGACATAAGACACTTCCACCAGCACCATGACACCTTACAAATTCCATAGCAATGACACAAAAGCTACCACCCCTTTCCATGACAACAATATGGAAGTTACCACCCCTTTCCCTGGCAATGACCCGGAAGTTACCACCCCTTTCATAGATAGGTATAAATAATCCACACCTCAATTTGCATGGACCTACTCCTTAATTTGCATGTAATTGAAAGTGGGTATAAGTGAGTATAAATACAGTTTCTAAGAGCTCATACATTGACCACTCTGGGCACACTATCTGTGAGTTAGCCCTGCTCCACAAGGAGCAGTGCCGTTTGATAAAAGATTGCTGTCTAATGACACTGACTTACCCTTGATTTCTTTCCTGGGTGAAGCCAAGAACCCTCTTGGGCTAAGCCCCAGTTTTTGGGGACTTGCCTCTCCTGCAGCAATCGGACACAGGAAGAGTGTATTCAAGGTTATAAGTATGGCAGGGGAATATATGACTCTTAGGACCAGCCTAAGAAACTTCCTGATTACATTTAACATTTTAGACATGTCAAGAAAAACCAAGAATACAGAATCAAGTCATACTGGAAGAAAACATTGATTTTTTTTTTTTTTTAACCTTCAAGATAAAACATATCAGCATTAGGCCATAACAACTGTTAGAACTGTAGGAAAAGGTTATAGGAGCTGATGAAAAAGCTGAAGGAGAGTTATTATCTCAGGCCTTTTCCAAGGGAGAAAAAGCTGAAAGTGTCAAGACATAATAAAAGTTGATCTTCTGAGATGTGAATCTGAGAAGTTTTCAAAAGAAACATTACAGAATTAAAAACAAAATTTCTTGGAATATCATTAAGAACAAACAAGTATCTTAAAAATCTTATTTTAACATAGGAGATCAATCCTAGAAAGACTACTATAAATAATTTCATTTTAATTATAGTCATCACATACAAACTTCTTAAAGTCCCCTTCATGAACTTTATCATGCTTGGACTTTCTGACTAGTGGTGTACTTCCTTCTTTTCTAAGTAGTCAGTCATTTTACTTTAGGACAAAAATTTATCATACAAGATCCTTTTTCACATAAAATTATTATCATTTCTCTATAAATTTCCTTACCAAAAATATATCTTCATATTCATAACTTTTTTCACATCATTCTTCCCTACTTACTGATTTTTTACTTTTTAAATAAATAGCTTGCAAATAACCTCCAAATTGCATAAAATTGTTTTGTTCTCAATAAGAAAATAACTTACAGAATTATACACTAATTAGAATTATTATTCTTAGTTACCTTACATTTTAGTGAAAACCTAGGAAACAAGAAATCTTGAACTCTATATCAGATGTTAGCATTTTATAAATAAAACTATTGCACAATTTTGGAAACATGTTTTCACATGTCATAATCTTTTTTTAATTGGAAATGACCCAGACACCCAATGAGTATCAATTATTCAATTTAAAATAATTTTAAGATTTTAAATCACATGAAAAGTCCACTTACAAGCACTTACCTCATTTACATGTATTCAATTTTTTATTTTTAGCAATTTATCTTTTACTTTTGAAAACTGAGACATTATACAAAGCTAATCATTATTTAAAGTTATTTCCACATTAGTCATTTTTTTAAGTCTGAATATTAGGTGAATACCTAAGTAAGAACCTTAAACACAAGGTCATTTTGCTAATAACTCACAAGATTCAGCTGTTTTCAATGAACCAACAATCTTAAATTAGTCTTATTTGTCAAAAAAAAAAAGAATCACACAAATAAAGATTACTCAGCTTTGGGCTGGGTTTACAGTCTCACAACCTTTGTGCCTGACTCTAACACCTTAAAAAATCTAGCAGAGGCAGATATAAAACTCATTTACCCAGACACAAATGTGTACTGATGATTCTGAAGACATTTTTGTTTTTATTTTACCACTGATTTTTAAACCAGTTTATTTATTAAAGATTTATTTGAATTTTAAAAGCATTTGGATTTAATTTATGTGTACTCATTTACTTATAAGTAAATTTGGTAGCATGCCAACACAACATGGAAGATAATACACATACATCACACAAACATATCTAAACATGCTTAAACACATGCACAAATGAAGATCCGATAGCTTTTCCCTCAGAACTCTAGCCGTAAGATAGTAATACAAATTCACCAATCTATAAAAGATAGCTGGATCCAAGTTATGTCTGATGATATTGGAACTTGTTTACATGGCTAAACTTTGTTTGCCCCAATAGATAATTCACAGAAAGCTGAGGGCCAGAATTTGAGTAAAGTAGTTTTTCTAGCAGTTTTTATTTTAAAGACCTCTACCTTTTTTTTTCCTTCAGTTTCAAATTAGTTTCTAATGTTCCTATTTTAGCCAGAACTGACTAAACTTATTTTAAAAATCTTTACGTTACCTTTAAATAGTCAGTTTTATCTCAACACCAGTAGCTTAATAACAGCAGATTCAAAGCAAGCAGAAAAGAAAAGAGAGAAATATACAGACAGCTTTAGAAGACTCTGCTGAACTTTATAATTGCAGCTTAACCACTTGAGCTCTGAATTTTCCTTACTGTAATTTGCCCATCCGTTTAAAATGTGCACCAAAATGGGCCATCATATGTAACCAGCTGGAGTCCCAGATAGTCTACAAAAGAATTCGCATGCTTTCTTCCCCCATAAAGCTTGACACAAGTATGGGAAATACTCTAGAATCCCAAAGAGGATGACAAAATCAGGGACCATAATGTTGAAAACCATTTCTCCCTTAGCAGGAGGGGAGCAGTTTATCTTGCAGGCTTCTGACAGTAAGACGGACCTGGTCTTTGATGGAGGCCATGCCAAATGCACCCTTGGAAGGAGGAATAACACTAAAGAAAGACACAAACACAGACAGATCCGATGCAGATGGAGTGCAGATTTTTCCAACTCTGGCTCCAGCTTTGGCTTAACATACCTGCCTTGAGTAAACATGCAGGTGTCACTGAAGTTCAGCCACTGTGACTTACTGAACTCTAACTGTTCTTCAGCTTGCCCATTGTGAGAGATGAGGATCTCTTCATGAATTACTGAAAGACTCTGGCTTTCACCATTTTGTTTTCAATGGTTTGTAAATTGCACACATCTTTTGTTATCTATCTGAAGATCAATGCAATTTAGTAGCACCAATATAATTCTATTTTCCTTATGACTATCACCCCTCATTGCTCCTGGACATTTCAATTCATGAATAATTGCATTGGCCACTGCATTTCCCTCCATGGCACATAATTCCAAGTCACCATTCCTGAAATATAATGTTTCTCTATGTCCTCAAAAGACATTACAAATCCATGAATAGCCAAAATACAAATACAGCTATACACATTTAGAATTAACATAATCTTATTTCTTAATTTATTAAACATAAAATCAATTTATTTGATATGAATCTAATACAATAAGTGATTCAAGCGTTTAAGCCAAATTTAATATGTAATAAAGACTCAGGAAAAAAAATAAGCTGGTGTGTGTCAAACCATCACAAAATATTTTTTAAGTCTCATTATCACAAGGTTACATGCATGTATGGCATATTCCTAAATAATATACAAAAATTATAAGACCTCCCTTACATTTAGCAGAATATATATACCTAATCTTAATTAATATCACACTATCTTTTACTCAAAATATTTTTTGAAGCTGTCAGAAAAATTGGAATAATTCCCTTACTGAACAATAATATAAAAACTTAATTAAAATTTGCTCCCACCAGTTTTCCTACTCAAAATGATTGTTAAAGTCTTAAAATGAATCAGTGATGTTCCTTCCCAAACTAGGTTGGACAATAAAGTATGACCAAAACTTAAAGGACAAAAAAACACAGAATCCCTACTTTGCCAATAAACCTCTTCTTTTGAGACAGAGTCTTGCTCTGTTGCCCAGTTTGGAGTGCAATAGCACGATCTCAGCTCACTGCAACCTCCACCTCCCAGGGTCAAGTGATTCTCCTGCCTCAGCCTCCTAAGTAGCTGGGATTATAGGCACATGCCACCACAGCTGGCTAATTTTTGTATTTTTAGTAGAGACAAGGATTCACCATGTTGGCCAGGCTAGTCTCGAGCCCCTGACCTCAGGTGATCCACCGGTCTCAGGCTCCCAAAGTGCTGGGAATACAAGTGTGAGCCACCACACCCAATCATAAACCTCTTAATGAACAAGGTGATATCCCTCAAAAATTAACTCTAAGTCATCTACTTGCCCATATTTGGAAAGTAAATAGCACAAACAATTTTAAAAACTAGAACCACCACCAACAACCCAAGCCACAATAAGCCCACCACCATCATTCAGCCCAGGAGTTAGATGTAGTGTTGTGTCACAAACGTATGGTTTTAAGACCTAGAAGTTTGACAAACAAAAAATTGTTTACATTATATTTAGATTGAATGAAATTGTATATATCTTCATCTATTTATAGATATAGATAGATATAGGTAGATACAGAGAGGTAAGATATGCATATAGATAGAGAGATATGGCTAAAGAGATCCGCAGAATAACAAGTTTCTTTCTCAAAAGCCACTGATCTCATATTTTCAGTTGACTATCAGCCCAGGGACTATCCAAGGACTACGGATCATTACTTCACTTCAAATGCAAAGAGAATGTGAGCCGGGTGTGGTGGCTCACGCCTGTAATCCCAACGTTTTGTGAGGCCAAGGCAGGTGGATCACTTGAGGCCAGAAGTTAGAGACCAGCCTGGTCAACACGGCAAAACTCCATCTCTACTAAAATACAAAAATTAGCCAGGCATGGTGGCACATGCCTGTAATCCCAGCTGCTCGGGAGGCTGAGGCATCAGAATGTCTTGAACCCAGGAGACAGAGTTTGCAGTGAGCCGAGATCGTGCCACTGCACTCCAGCCTGGGCGACAGAACAAGACTTTGTCTCAAAATAATATAAAATAAAATAATAAAATAAAGTAAAAGAGAATGTGGACAGCATTCCTGACTTTGGGAAGTGGTGCTTAGGACTACCTCAAAAGCCAGAGACCTCCCATCTGGAGAATTCAACAAGATTTTAAACTGCCAGTTACTGTGTATCTTACAGGAAGAATCAGATATTAGATGTTCCCTGAAATACTACTACCTTTACTGCTAACCCTGAGATACTGGAAATTCATTATGAATATATCATATTTGGACTCACAAAAAAGGGAACATCCCTTGTAACTGACTACACCAACATGTAAAGAAGTGCCCAAGGTCTTGGAATCCAACTGGTCAAACCACTTATTGAGACTGGGCAGATAATCTGAAGGGTGCATGCAACAAACAGAGCACTAAGGTAACTTAGGCATACACACAAGAAGGAATCAATTAAACCACCACTTCCACCCACTTATTTTCAGAACCCTCCTGAGGCTTCCACATGAGCACTATTCCATTACCAGTTCTCTCTGTTTCAGTCTTATGCCTAACCCACCCTGAATCTGCTCCAAATCTTGAAGCTAACATCTTGCCTCTGATTGTCTTCTCATTATTAATTAAAAAGTTTTTCTAAAGCACCTACTCTGTCCCTGGCACAGTGTTAGGCAGATGATGCACAGTGGTGAACAAATTAATATAGTTCCTGTCCTCCTAGGGCTTATTATGAAATATGGCAATCAAACATTAAACAGATCACGTATTAAAATATATGAGGAAAGCTTAAGGTAATAAGCTGCCTATATGAAACAGGGAGAGATTGGGATCTACAAAGTGTAGCTAATACTAACAAGGCAAATATAAATGCAGTCACAAAACAATCAGCACAGTCTTTTATTTTAGTCTCAAGTTCTATATTTCAAACTGACACACAGTTCAAAGAGGGGAAGACTCAGCAGCAGCTCCTTTCGTGTTTCTAAGCCATGTGCATGAGGTCTTGAGCTTAGAGTCAAGAAACACTCCATGGCCAACTCCTTCACTGGCAGGGGAACTCACTGGACTCTCTCCCACAAGGTCCTACTTCAATTTAGGTGCTTGTCTTCATTCTCCCTCCGTTCTATTCTATAAGCATGAAATATTCCAAAGGTTGCAATGTGAAATTATACATTCTGAGAAAGGCCACACACTTAGTAATATAGTTCACATATGATATAAAATAAGCACAATTAGTTAATTAATTGCATTGGATTTCCACAATGAACAACAACAAAAAAAAAATGCATGAGTCATTGTTTCTAAACAAAGTGTCTGGGGGCTTTGTAGGAAATTTTGTAGGACATTTCCCATTTCCCATTTCCCACAAATGGAAATTTAACAAAAGTCTCTGAAAACAGTATTCTGCAAGTAAAAATGATACTATCAAGTAAGAACTCTGAAAACTTCCCAGGTGGATCTCTAGTGACCAATATTGGATAAATATTTGGAAAACTATCATGAGAAATTTACTTTTGGATTATAAGCTCAGTGAGTCTATCAAGTATAGAACCATCTGGGTCCCCCAAAATAGATGCACTTTTTTTTACTCATCCATGGAACAAATTTTCAGTCCAAAAATAAAAACCTCACCAATCTATTGTTGGTCTCTTAAAGCTCTACCCTGTTACCAAAGTACAGTGGGCCTTCAGGCCAGTCTGAAGAACTATAATCATTTTGAAAAGTAATTTTGCAACAGCTGGTAAAATTTACAAGCACACCCACTCCTCATCCCATCAGTCCCACTTAAATCTAACAAACAGATATATAGACATCAGTACATGTAAGCATATGGAACAAGGTGTTTAAAGCATTGTCTTAATGACAATAATCCAGTAGCTACCTGGATGTTCACAATAGAGAAATGGATGAATAAACCGTTGTATCACATGTTATGAAAACATATGTATCTATTAAAAACAAGAGACACCAGTTCTTTATTGAAAGAGAGAGATTCCCTGATACATTTTCAAATGTTAAAAATTGAACAAATTGGCTGGGTGCAGTGGCTCACACCTGTAATCCTAGCACTTTGAGAGGCCAAGGCAGGCAGATTGTTTGAGCCCAGGAGTTAAAGACTGGCCTAGGCAACATAGCAAAACCCCTTCTCTACAAAAAATACAAAAATTAGCCGGGCATGGTGGTGCATGCCTGTAGGCCCAGCTATTTGGGAGGGTGAAGTGGGAGGATCACTCGAACCCAGGAGGTGGAGGTTGCAGTGAGGAGAGATTGCATCACTGCACTCCAGCCTGGGTGACAGAGTAAGACCATGTCTTAAAATAAAAATTAAAAAAAAAACGAATTTAATGTATTCATACCAAGAAATGCAATCTGTTTTCACCCTTTATTAAATTTAAATAAAGTGTAATAGGGTAGTAGCCAAATATCACATGACTTCTCATGCAATCAGACTGTGTGTAAAACCACGTTTCTTTGACATAATTTTATCAAAGCCCTTTTCATGTCACTGTTTCGCAAGGTGTAAATGAGTGGATTCAGGAGAGGGGTAAGCAGTGAGTAAGACAGTGACATCAGTGTCTTGGTTTCTGGTGAGTAGCCAGATTTGGGCTGTAAATAAGTCATATTGGCTGTGCCATAGAACAGGGTCACAGATGTGAGGTGAGAGGCACAGGTGGAAAAGGCCTTTTGTCTCCCTGTAGTTGATGGCATCTTCAGGATGGCAAACAGAACTCGAGTGTAAGACAAGAGGATCAACAAGAAAGGAACCATAACAATCAAAATGGTGCCTGTGAAGGCAAAGATTTCAAATAAGAAGGTGTCTGCACACACAAGCTCTAGTACTGCTGCGGTTTCACAAGACAGATGATTAATTTCATTGGGGCCATAAAACAGAAAACTAAATACCCAAGTGGTCTGCACAGTAGCCACCATGATCCCTGAGATCCATGAGAACATTACTAATTTCATAAAAACCCCTCTGTTCATAATCACTTGGTAGTTCAGAGGATGGCAAATTGCAGCAAACCGGTCATAAGCCATTGCTCCCAGGAGAAAACATTCAGTCCCACCAAAAATAAGGATGAAATACATCTGTGCAAAACAGCCCCCAAAAGAAACCGTAGTTTTCTCAGTAGAGAGCACCACCAGCATTTCAGACATAATGACTGCACTGAAACTCACCTCCACCACAGATAAATTTAGGAGGAACAGGTACATGGGAACGTGGAGGCTCTGGTTTAAGGAGATGACGACTATAATGATGGCATTTCCTATCAAGGTCACCACATAAATAACTAGGAAAATCCCAAAGAGCTGCACCTGGAGCTCAGGAAAGTTAGAAAAGCCCAGGAGGATGAATTCAACCACACAGCTTTGATTTTGTCTTTTCATTTCAGTAGTTGAACCTTAATATTGTTTTTATGGACCTGGTATATCGAGTATGAAGTCACAATCCCATAGCTGCGAGTTTGAGTCTGGAATTCTTAACGGCAGATGTAATGACAAGCTCATTTTGACAGAACTTCAGGTTGGTTCTTATGAAGAATGGCCAATGGCTTGTAATAGTGAATCTTTAAAATACAAATAAAGAAGTTAAGTATTTTGGTTTAGAAATCTTGTTTTTTAAAGTACAAAATAACAGTAAATGTTATCTGGCTACATCTTTGTTATGTAGGTTGCTCTCTCTCCCCTCTCTTAATGCCAGGTCCCCCTTTAAAAGCCCCTGCTTTCTCCCCAAAGAGTGAAGCAGTGTCCTTAAAGGCAGGAGCCTATACCTCTTCCCTTAATTGGATTCTGCAAGCAAAGAGCAACTGAACCTGCGTTTTGGTTACACCTGGATTGCGAGCTAGTCTGGAACTTGACTGCAGTCCTAACTCTGCCACTGTCTCCAAGATGGGTCTCTGCCTCTCCTGCACTTGGGTTCCCATCTGTATGGGTTGGAAGCAGGAGAATGATCCCTGCTGGCTCCGACATAGGTGTTTCCCTCATTTGTTGATAGAAAACTGCAGGCTGCAAACTGCAGGCTGCAAGGCCTCAACTCCAATCAGATGGGAGCTGGGCTGAAGGGAACATGGAATAGTGGTGGTGGGCACAGAGGCAGCACACATGCTGCCTGAGTCACTTTGGGCCTGCCAGTCCCATGCAGAGATGACCATTTTCTTCCCAATCCAACTGCCCCTCCAGAACCCCTCTCAGGGCAAAGCAACTTCATTCTATCTTCTCTCAACCAGATCAAAAATCCTTGTCTCCCAGTATTCCCTTCACTGTCAGGGCCCACATGTCTTTAAAATCTAGAGTCCTCCTGGCTTCACAAGTCCATTCCCACTGACACTGCTCCACCTCACTGCCTCTTTTCCTCTCCCTTCACCTCCTCTACCATTAAACGGAAACTAACTGGCTATTCCATGTCTTATACCCCTTCCTCCAATCTGTACCTCAAATTTCTGACAAAATAATATCACCTTCCCTCCCAGAACCTTCAGGGTCTCCCCTTATCAGTAGAATATAACGCCCACTTCTCAGGCCGACATTTAAGGGGAACTAGAGTGATAACAATTGCTTTAGGAATGTAAATGAGGGAAACATTACTTCTGAATGGACAGTGAGGGTGGGAAACCATAATCACAAGATGGCATGGGTGGAAGGTCCATTAGGCAGAGGAGAAAAAGCATAAGGAAGTCTTCCTTGCTCAAATAGAAGATATTCAATGACACCTTAGTATTAGAATGGAGCTCTAAACTGGCCTTCGTGTGATGCTTCGAAAATCAGCAGCATTTTACTATGGGACAAGAGGAAACCAGGAGGAGAGAAGGACACAGCGAGTTGAAGACGTCTTGATTTCATGTTATTAGGACATTCGCAGAGAGGAAAAGTGAATTGATTTACTGAGTCTGACCATAGTGATATTAAAAACCAAATATATGTATTAACTATAACAAAGTATTTTGGATATAAGAAACCTCCTAAAATAGACTGGCAGAAAAAAAAAAAAGCACCTAAGTATCATTTTAATAGACAAAACTACATTTTCAGCTCCAGGCCTATAAAACCAAGTACGTTTGTAAAATGAGAAAATTTAGAATATCCTACTAAACATAGACAACTTTTAAGGAGCTGATAAAGCACAGTTATATATTAAAACAAATTTTAGATGGGGGCGGAGCAAGATGGCCGAATAGGAACAGCTCCAGTCTCCAACTCCCAGCGCGAGCAACACAGAAGACCGGTGATTTCTGCATTTTCAACTGAGGTACTGGGTTCATCTCACTGGGGAGTGCCGGACAATTGGTGCTGGGCAGCTGCTGCAGCCCGACCAGCGAGAGCTGAAGCAGGGCGAGGCATTGCCTCACCTGGGAAGCGCAAGGGGGAAGAGAATCCCTTTTCCTAGCCAGGGGAACTGAGACACACAACACCTGGAAAATCGGGTAACTCCCACCACAATACTGCGCTTTAAGCAAACAGGCACACCAGGAGATAATATCCCACACCTGGCCGGGAGGGTCCCACACCCACGGAGCCTCCCTCATTGCTAGCACAGCAGTCTGTGATCTACCGGCAGGGCAGCAGTGAAGCTGGGGGAGGGGCGCCCGCCATTGCTGAGGCTTAAGTAGGTAAACAAAGCTGCTGGGAAGCTCGAACACGGTGGAGCTCACAGCAGCTCAAGGAAACCTGCCTGTCTCTGTAGACTCCACCTCTGGGGACAGGGCACAGTAAACAATAACAAACGCAGCAGAAACCTCTGCAGACGCAAACGACTCTGTCTGACAGCTTTGAATAGAGCAGTGGATCTCCCAACACGCAGCTTGAGATCTGAGAAGGGACAGACTGCCTGCTCAAGTGGGTCCCTGACCCCTGAGTAGCCTAACTGGGAGACATCCCCCACTAGGGGCAGTCTGACACCCCACACCTCACAGGGTGCAGTACACCCCTGAGAGGAAGCTTCCAAAGCAAGAATCAGACAGATACGCTCGCTGTTCAGAAATATTCTATCTTCTGCAGCCTCTGCTGCTGATACCGAGGCAAACAGGGTCTGGAGTGGACCTCAAGCAATCTCCAACAGACCTACAGCTGAGGCTCCTGACTGTTAGAAGGAAAACTATCAAACAGGAAGGACACCTACACCAAAACCCCATCAGTACATCACCATCATCAAAGACCAGAGGCAGATAAAACCACAAAGATGGGGAAAAAGCAGGGCAGAAAAGCTGGAAATTCAAAAAATAAGAGCGCATCTCCCCCGGCAAAGGAGCGCAGCTCATCGCCAGCAACGGATCAAAGCTGGACGGAGACTGACTTTGACGAGATGAGAGAAGAAGGCTTCAGTCCATCAAATTTCTCAGAGCTAAAGGAGGAATTACGTACCCAGCGCAAAGAAAGTAAAAATCTTGAAAAAAAAGTGGAAGAATTGATGGCTAGAGTAATTAATGCAGAGAAGGTCATAAACGAAATGAAAGAGATGAAAACCATGACACGAGAAATACGTGACAAATGCACAAGCTTCAGTAACCGACTCGATCAACTGGAAGAAAGAGTATCAGTGATTGAGGATCAAATGAATGAAATGAAGCGAGAAGAGAAACCAAAAGAAAAAAGAAGAAAAAGAAATGAACAAAGCCTGCAAGAAGTATGGGATTATGTAAAAAGACCAAATCTACGTCTGATTGGGGTGCCTGAAAGTGAGGGGGAAAATGGAACCAAGTTGGAAAACACTCTTCAGGATATCATCCAGGAGAAATTACCCAACCTAGTAGGGCAGGCCAACATTCAAATCCAGGAAATACAGAGAACGCCACAAAGATACTCCTCGAGAAGAACAACTCCAAGACACATAATTGCCAGATTCACCAAAGTTGAAATGAAGGAAAAAATCTTAAGGGCAGCCAGAGAGAAAGGTCGGGTTACCTACAAAGGGAAGCCCATCAGACTAACAGCCGATCTCTCGGCAGAAACTCTACAAGCCAGAAGAGAGTGGGGGCCAATATTCAACATTCTTAAAGAAAAGAATTTTCAACCCAGAATTTCATATCCAGCCAAACTAAGTTTCATAAGTGAAGGAGAAATAAAATCCTTTACAGATAAGCAAATGCTTAGAGATTTTGTCACCACTAGGCCTGCCTTACAAGAGACCCTGAAGGAAGCAATAAACATGGAAAGGAACAACCGGTACCAGCCCTTACAAAAACATGCCAAAATGTAAAGACCATCGAGGCTAGGAAGAAACTGCATCAACTAACGAGCAAAATAACCAGTTAATATCATAATGGCAGGATCAAGTTCACACATAACAATCTTAACCTCAAAATAAATGGACTAAATGCTCCAATTAAAAGACACAGACTGGCAAACTGGATAAAGAGTCAAGACCCATCAGTCTGCTGTATTCAGGAGACCCATCTCACATGCAGAGACATAAATAGGCTCAAAATAAGGGATGGAGGAAGATTTACCAAGCAAATGGAGAACAAAAAAAAGCGGGGGTTGCAATACTAGTCTCTGATAAAACAGACTTTAAACCATCAAAGATCAAAAGAGACAAAGAAGGCCATTACATAATGGTAAAGGGATCAATTCAACAGGAAGAGCTAACTATCCTAAATATATATGCACCCAATACAGGAGCACCCAGATTCATAAAGCAAGTCCTTAGAGACTTACAAAGAGACTTAGACTCCCATACAATAATAATGGGAGACTTCAACACTCCACTGTCAACATTAGACAGATCAACGAGACAGAAAGTTAACAAGGATATCCAGGAATTGAACTCATCTCTGCAGCAAGCAGACCTAATAGACATCTATAGAACTCTCCACCCCAAATCAACAGAATATACATTCTTCTCAGCACCACATCATACTTACTCCAAAATTGACCACGTAATTGGAAGTAAAGCACTCCTCAGCAAATGTACAAGAACATAAATTATAACAAACTGTCTCTCAGACCACAGTGCAATCAAACTAGAACTCAGGGCTAAGAAACTCAATCAAAACCACTCAACTACATGGAAACTGAACAACCTGCTCCTGAATGACTACTGGGTACATAACGAAATGAAGGCAGAAATAAAGATGTTCTTTGAAACCAATGAGAACAAAGATACAACATACCAGAATCTCTGGGACACATTTAAAGCAGTGTGTAGAGGGAAATTTATAGCACTAAATGCCCACAAGAGAAAGCAGGAAAGATCTAAAATTGACACTCTAACATCGCAATTAAAAGAACTAGAGAAGCAAGAGCAAACACATTCGAAAGCTAGCAGAAGGCAAGAAATCACTAAGATCAGAGCAGAATTGAAGGAGATAGAGACACAAAAAACCCTCCAAAAAATCAATGAATCCAGGAGTTGGTTTTTTGAAAAGATCAACAAAATTGACAGACCGCTAGCAAGACTAATAAAGAAGAAAAGAGAGAAGAATCAAATAGACGCAATTAAAAATGATAAAGGGGATATCACCACCGACCCCACAGAAATACAAACTACCATCAGAGAATACTATAAACACCTCTACGCAAATAAACTGGAAAATCTAGAAGAAATGGATAATTTCCTGGACACTTACACTCTTCCAAGACTAAACCAGGAAGAAGTTGAATCCCTGAATAGACCAATAGCAGGCTCTGAAATTGAGGCAATAATTAATAGCCTACCAACCAAAAAAAGTCCAGGACCAGATGGATTCACAGCTGAATTCTACCAGAGGTACAAGGAGGAGTTGGTACCATTCCTTCTGAAACTATTCCAATCAATAGAAAAAGAGGGAATCCTCCCTAACTCATTTTATGAGGCCAACATCATCCTGATACCAAAGCCTGGCAGAGACACAAAAAAAAAAGAGAATTTTAGACCAATATCCCTGATGAACGTCGATGCAAAAATCCTCAATAAAATACTGGCAAATCGGATTCAGCAACACATCAAAAAGCTTATCCACCATGATCAAGTGGGCTTCATCCCTGGGATGCAAGGCTGGTTCAACATTCGCAAATCAATAAACATAATCCAGCATATAAACAGAACCAAAGACAAGAACCACATGATTATCTCAATAGATGCAGAAAAGGCTTTTGACAAAATTCAACAGCCCTTCATGCTAAAAACGCTCAATAAATTCGGTATTGATGGAGCGTACCTCAAAATCATAAGAGCTATTTATGACAAACCCACAGCCAATATCATACTGAATGGGCAAAAACTGGAAAAATTCCCTTTGAAAACTGGCACAAGACAGGGATGCCCTCTCTCACCACTCCTATTCAACATAGTGTTGGAAGTTCTGGCTAGGGCAATTAGGCAAGAGAAAGAAATCAAGGGTATTCAGTTAGGAAAAGAAGAAGTCAAATTGTCCCTCTTTGCAGATGACATGATTGTATATTTAGAAAACCCCATCGTCTCAGCCCAAAATCTCCTTAAGCTGATAAGCAACTTCAGCAAAGTCTCAGGATACAAAATTAATGTGCAAAAATCACAAGCATTCTTATACACCAGTAACAGACAGAGAGCCAAATCATGAATGAACTTCCATTCACAATTGCTTCAAAGAGAATAAAATATCTAGGAATCCAACTTACAAGGGATGTAAAGGACCTCTTCAAGGAGAACTACAAACCACTGCTCAGTGAAATAAAAGAGGACACAAACAAATGGAAGAACATACCACGCTCATGGATAGGAAGAATTAGTATCGTGAAAATGGCCATACTGCCCAAGGTAATTTATAGATTCAATGCTATCCCCATCAAGCTACCAATGAGTTTCTTCACAGAATTGGAAAAAACTGCTTTAAAGTTCATATGGAACCAAAAAAGAGCCCGCATCTCCAAGACAATCCTAAGTCAAAAGAACAATGCTGGAGGCATCACGCTACCTGACTTCAAACTATACTACAAGGCTACAGTAACGAAAACAACATGGTACTGGTACCAAAACAGAGATATAGACCAATGGAACAGAACAGAGTCCTCAGAAATAATACCACACATCTACAGCCATCTGATCTTTGACAAACCTGAGAGAAACAAGAAATGGGGAAAGGATTCCCTATTTAATAAATGGTGCTGGGAAAATTGGCTAGCCATAAGTAGAAAGCTGAAACTGGATCCTTTCCTTACTCCTTATATGAAAATTAATTCAAGATGGATTAGAGACTTAAATGTTAGACCTAATACCATAAAAATCCTAGAGGAAAACCTAGGTAGTACCATTCAGGACATAGGCATGGGCAAAGACTTCATGTCTAAAACACCAAAAGCAACAGCAGCAAAAGCCAAAATTGACAAATGGGATCTCATTAAACTAAAGAGCTTCTGCACAGCAAGAGAAACTACCATCAGAGTGAACAGGCAACCTACAGAATGGGAGAAAATTTTTGCAATCTACTCATCTGACAAAGGCCTAATATCCAGAACCTACAAAGAACTCAAACAAATTTACAAGAAAAAAACAAACAGCCCCATCAAAAAGTGGGCAAAGGATATGAACAGACATTTCTCAAAAGAAGACATTCATACAGCCAACAGACACATGAAAAAATGCTCATCATCACTGGCCATCAGAGAAATGCAAATCAAAACCACAATGAGATACCATCTCACACCAGTTAGAATGGCAATCATTAAGAAGTCAGGAAACACCAGGTGCTGGAGAGGATGTGGAGAAATAGGAACACTTTTACACTGTTGGTGGGATTGTAAACTAGTTCAACCATTATGGAAGACAGTATGGCGATTCCTCAAGGATCTAGAACTAGATGTACCATATGACCCAGCCATCCCATTACTGGGTATATACCCAAAGGATTATAAATTATGCTGCTATAAAGACACATGCACACGTATGTTTATTGCAGCACTATTCACAATAGCAAAGACTTGGAATCAACCCAAATGTCCATCAGTGACAGATTGGATTAAGAAAATGTGGCACATATACACCATGGAATACTATGCAGCCATAAAAAAGGATGAGTTTGTGTCCTTTGTAGGGACATGGATGTAGCTGGAAACCATCATTCTTAGCAAATTATCACAAGAACAGAAAACCAAACACTGCATGTTCTCACTCATAGGTGGGAACTGAACAATGAGATCACTTGGACTCAGGAAGGGGAACATCACACACCAGGGCCTATCATGGGGAGGGGGAAGGGGGGAGGGATTGCATTGGGAGTGATACTTGATGTAAATGACGAGTTGATGGGTGCAGCACACCAACATGGCACAAGTATACATATGTAACAAACCTGCACGTTATGCACATGTACCCTACAACTTAAAGTATAATAATAATAAATAAATTTTTTAAAAATGTAAAAAAATAAAAATAAAAAAATAAAAAAAAACAAATTTTAATTACTGCCTTCATGAGTAATTTTTTTAAGCTGAGCTGAAATGCTCCATCTTTTCCCTTTAACATAAAACAACATAATGCTAATTTAGCTACCTCACTGACATGTTCTACTGGCTCTGGCATTAACTTTCTGTATGATCTTGGGCAAATAACTCCCTCATCAGGGTTTCGTCTTTCTACCCAATTAGACTTATTTCTGACCACCTTCACCCCACTCCCTCAACTACATACCTTTAAGAATTGATGATTTGTGCAAGCAAACCGTTTATAGATCTAATTACTGTCCAAACTTTTATGTGAATATGAAGGGCACAGCAATTGACTTTCTTACCTGAGCATTGAGTTATCACTTGATAAGTACCTCCAATTAACAGTGAGGATAACTACAGATGGCAAACTCACCAACAAGTACCAAAGCAGAATCTTCAGATCCTTTTCTATTCACTGTCCCTGATTTTCATCCCATTTATGTGTTACCTCTTCAATTAAAAAGCACTTCCATAAATACAACTTAGTGATTCAATGCATTGATTTTAGATTATACTGCATTAAATTGTATGCCCTGAGAGAAATCTTCTCTGGAGAACTTACACACAATTTATACAGACTCTCTTGTATGGGGATAAGGAAGCTCCACTGCACAAACTTGGAATACGGCTCTTCCAGATTTCCATTGGGAATTAACACCTCTTCACACGAGAGACCCAATTCCACCAAGATCTTCCCCATTAAGAAATGAAAGCAGAGACTGAATAAATGTTAATAAATAGGCACAAATTGAGAAGGGAGAAAAGAATGTGAGCGTGAGTAAAGGCAGAGTGATTTGGACAGAGAATCTGATTGGACAAGACAGACAGCTTGCACAATGGTAGGAAATGTGTTGTGGCAAGTAAATTGAAGTTACTTTGTGGAAAGTCTGGAGATACCAAAACTTAAATTTTCTAGTAGTAATATAGAAATACTAAATTTGGGGGGAAAGTCTTTCAGATAATTTTATAGTTGAAACTTTTTAACTTGAAGTCAAAACATCTGAACTAATATGACTTTGAGCATCATGTCTCTTCTCTGGCTCTATTTTTTAATAAAATCAAGATAATGTTATTAACTTCACAAGGTATATGTAACAATCAGAGGACTCAGAGTTAAGTTCACACTGATTTGAGCAATCAATAAAACTATTAGCTCAGTTCCAGCAAAGTATAGGGATGAATGAATCTGCAGGCTTGGCTTTATCCAGAACTCTGATAATGTTGCCAGGACCTGGATTTCTTTATTTCTATATTTCTCATCTCTGCTTTCCTAGAGTAGGTTCTATTCTCAATGAATATTTTCCCCTTAGTGGCAATAAGGCTGCTAACAACACTTAGGAATAGATCTTCTCTGTATCCAGTGGGCAATGTACCAGTTATCCTGAGGAAAGGGTTTTCATTTGCAAAAACTAATCCAAGAACCCCTCCTATATCATTTACTATGGTGGGATTACATGAGTATCTACCTATAAACCAGACACTGTGGCTGTGAATGAGATGAGAAATGCTACCTAATATGCAATTTTCATGGCATCCTATACTATAAGCAGGTACAGCATCAATTCTAACTATGCATACCTGAAAATGTTTAATTAAAAAAAATTCCCCAAGGGAAATGAAGGTACTGTTTATAGGAGAAGGAGGTCAAAGAATGATGGTGATTCAACACACAAATGCTCTATACATAAAGCATGCTATACTTTAAATTATTATATGAATACAAGGAGGTGAGATGAAAGCTGAGAAACAATAAAGTTACATTACTTATTTTTGCAAGATGGACTGGACAGAAGTAGAACTAGGATGTAATGAATGGAGCAAAATCATAAATATTGTAGAGGATAAATAGTTATATATAGTCCTGGACATGAATGTGTCACATAAATGAGACAGGATTTCAAATGTTTGTGAAAGAGAGGATGAATAAATAGAAACATGGACAGGGAAGTCCATAAATAAATCACTTCAAGGGCTTTGCATACCTTTGGAACTGATTCCTGAGTCCAAGAGTGAGGGGAAAAGGGATATACTTACCCTCTTAAAATAAGTCAAGGAGTAAATAGTCACACACTCTATTAATGAATAAGTCTTCTCAGAACTGACAATCCCTTCATTGAACAAGCTGAGAACCTGACTGTAAAGGCATTGTTATAAGCCTACACAGACGTCCCAGTCCCCTGAGTCATGCAAAAAAGAAAAAAAAACATCCACTGAAACCCTTGAAGTGGGAAATGGAAAGTGTGATATACAGAAATTATCTTTTTTCCTATGAGTCTGTTACCTAAGAAGCAAAGCAACAGAGTAAGTGTCATCAGCAGGCAATGGGATCAGCAACAATTTGTCAGCAACGATTTGGTGGGGGGGAGGGGGGAGGGTGTTATGATGGTGGTATTGTTGGACCTATCAATGTTTGTAGGATTCCCTTGAGCATTTCTTGAAAGGTCAGTCTGGTGGTGATGAATTCCCTCAGTTTTTGCTTGTCTGGAAAAACTTTATTTCTCCTTCACTTCTGAAGGATAGCTTTTCTTGGTAGAGTATTCTTGGCCACCAATTATTTTCTTTCAGCACTGTGAAAATATGACTGTCTCTTTGCTTGTAGAGTTTCTGCAGAGAAACCTGCTGTAAGTCTAATGAGGATTCCCTTATGTGTGACTTGATGCTTTTCTCTTGATGTTTTTATAATTCTCTTTTTATCTTTGACTTTTAACAGTTTGACTATAATGTGCCTCAGGAAGGATCTTTTGGGGTTAAATATGTTTGGGCAATTGAGCTTACTGGATCTGGGTCTTCATATCTCTCCCAAGACTTCAAAAGCTTTTAACTGTTATTTTGTTAAATAGGTTTTCTATGCATTTTCCCATCTCTTTCAGATCTCTCATAATATAAATGTCTGTTTGCTTAATGGTGTCACATAAGTCCTATAGGCCTTTTTCATTCTTTTTTATTTTTTTATTTTTATTTTCACTCACTGAGAAATTTCAAATAACTGATCTTCGAGTTCAATATTCAATCTCCTGTTTGATCTAGTCTGGCTATTGAAGTTCTCTGTTGTACTTTTTATTTCATTCATTGAATCCATCAGCTGCAGGATTTCTGTTTATGATATCTGTCACTGTGTTAAATTTCTCATTCATATCATGAATTGTTTTCTTGATTTTGTTGAATCTTCTATATGTATTCTCTTGTATTTCACTGAGTTTCCTTAAGATCGTTATTTTGAATTCCTTTTCTGGCAACTCATAGATCTTTTTTCCTGTGAGGCCTGTTATTAAAAAGTTATTGTGTTCCTTTGGTGGTCTCATATTTCCTTATTTTTTCATGTCTTTTGTGTCTCTGTATCTGGTGGAAAAATTGCATCTTCCAAACTTTATAGAGGGGCTTTCATAGAAAAGAACTTTCACCTGTAGTTGTTTCTTTGTGTGGCTATTGAGAAAGGTGTGGTGACTCTGGTTCTGAGTAAATGTAGGTGGTGTAGTCTCTGTGCAATTTGTTCAACTGCAATCAACATCAGCAATAACTGTGGGTGCCTCAGTGATGTGGCCTGTAGAAGCTTGTGGCAGTGGCAATGGTGGCATGGGTTACTTACTTAAGCACTTAAGGTACTCTGTATCAAGGGCTTTGGAGGGCCTCCTTTTCTCATTTTTCCCATAAGGGGGAGAAGTAGCTGAAGTATCTCCTCCTGGTGTCAGGTCTGACATGGCCTACAAGCAGCTGTAGCAGTGCTCGGTTCCAGTTGCATGTGCTCAGAGCATCTGTGGAGCTGGAGTACTAAGCTCAGGGTCTCAGGAATCTATTGTGCGACCAACTCGGGTTTTGGTGTGCAGGTTCACCCTCTGTAGTGGGGTTGGATATAGACTACCAACAGTATCTGTGACTCTGAAGCACCCCCTAGCAGCTCAGGCCTAGAAAGCCAGGTTGTATCTATGACTCTGACTCTGGAGATTAGGACATAACACTGGCTTAGTTCTGGGGAAGAAGGGGTGCTTCAGAGGTTTTGGTCCAGGGAACAAGGTCCAGCTGCAATTTGGGAACCAGAACCAATAAGGTTCAGTGGCAACTCAGGTCCCAAGGGATGAGAAATCATGTGGTGGTGATTCTAGACCTTGGAAAGGTGGGAGTATCCCAGACTCTGTGAGGCAGGTGTAGTGACAGCACAGACTCCAGAATGGTGGATCACAGCTGTTGTATGGGACCTGGCAGATAGGGAGCAGCACAGTGATGACTCAACTTCCTGGGAATGACGGGTGTCTCAGCAGCTCATGCCCTAGGAGGCTAGTCCAGCTCCAGGGAAGCAGGGTACTTGAGTTGTTTGGTCTCTAGAACACAGTGTCTAAGCTCAGGCACTGCTCTGTTCCCCTGGGATGCAGGGTACTAATATAGCTAAGCCTTGATATGTACAGCTACTCAGCCTAGGCACCAATTCCTCAGGGGCAATGTGTCATTTCAACTAAGGAATGGGGGGCTTGACCACTCTGGGTGGTCCAGGCACCATTTCCCTGTGATGCAGGGCATGCTTCTGCTTAGGCTCCAGAGAGGCATGACTGCTCTGAGCAGTCAAGGTACTGTTTTTCCAGGAAGCAGGTTCAGCTTCCTTTTTCCAGGAAACTGCTTCAGCTCACACACAGAGGGGCAGAGCACAGCAGCAACTGGGAAGGGTATATGGAACGACTTCACCAAAGCACTGTTTCCCTGGGAGGTAGTACATAGCTTCAGCTCAAGTCCTGTGGAACAGAGCAAGACAGTAACTGGAGAGGTTTTTGGAGCAGCTCTGTAGAGGCAACGTTTCCTCAGGAGTGAGCGAGCAGCTTTAGCTCAGGCTCCTAGGGGGAAGGTGCAGCAGCGACTGGGAAGGGTAGATAGAGCAGGTCTGCCAAAGCACTGTTTCCGTGGGGAGGAGTATGCAGCTTCAACTCCAGCCTGAAGGGGTGAGGTGTAGCAGCAAACGGGAAGGGTAGGTACAGCTGCTCACCAGTTAGAGAGGTTGGGCCACTGGGTAGGGGTAGTTTGGAGCCCTAGAGGTTAATGGATGCTGTGGTCACTCACCCCCAAAGCAAAACACACTCCAGCAGTATTCCCAGGTTCAACACAGCATTGTAATGCGTAGCTGCATGCGCCATAGTCAGGGGCTGAGACAGGGGCTGGGACACAGGGCACAGTGTCAACTCCACTGGTGACAGAGGGGAGCACAGGTATAGCTATAGACTCCAGGCAGCTCTCTTAGCTGGGCTTAGTGCCTGTGAGGACTGCAGGGGTCTGCAACAGTGAGGACTATAGGTTTCCAAGGTGTTGATGAGGGCTTTTGAGGTGACCTTGCTTGCCTTTTCCCTGCAAGGAGAAGTCCTTACTGGTTCCAAGCTGATCCCAGCTGGCGAATGGGGTGATGGGGGCCAGGTGTTTCCTTCTGTTCTCTGTGTGGCTCTCCTGAGTTTCTGTGCCCACCCAGGGTTTCTGTGGCTCCTTTGATAAACTTTGGTGCTCTCCTTTAGTTATTTTTATCAAAATATAGTGGTTTATAGTGGTTTAATTATTGCTTTGGCTGTCTTTGTGGGGGATGGGGAGGACAAGCACTATGGACTTCTAGAGGGCTAACTTGCTGTCATCAAAATCCAAATATATATAATATTTTTAAAAATACAATTGATGAAGTATTCTACCAGGAAGAGGCATACCCAATGCTCTTGCCTTTCAGGATTCCCTTCGGACACTGTAATATGATTTATACTTTGGAGAGCAGGATGGTAAGGGTCATCACAGGAGTAGTATAATACATAAACAGTTAATATTTTAGACATGAAAGTCTCTATAGTTATACATGTCCTTTAAATATTTCCTATCCCCCAGGGTAGAGAAAGAAGCTTATGCTTTATATTCTCTGACAGAGTCCCTCTTTTCTTTTGCATGGAAATATAAATATATCTATCACTGCCAAGAAGAATGTAAATTTCTGTTATAAAATCCTCCAGGAACATCACAATTGAGGGTCCCTAAGGTAGCATCCCTAAAACCATAGGGACCCTAAGGGACCTCTCCCCAGAGAACCAACCCCCAGTAATCTCTAAGCGTCAGCCTGGTATTGCAAAAATTCATGCTTAGGGCAGAGTTTCTTTCATTCCTTCCTCAAATTTGTCTTTTAGGAACTTGACTGTGGAAGCAGTAGGGAGAATGGATTTGAGGAGGCTGTTAAAGTTAACCAGGTGATCAGTGGGTAAGCTTCGGAAAAATTAAGTGGTATAGGCAATTGGATTGGTGATTTATGGAAATCTGGGAGAAGAGAATAAGGCAAGAGTGACAACTAAATTTTGGCATAAGCAACTGAGCAAAATTTGAAAGACAAAATAGAGGATTGGATGATGAGTTCAATCTGAAACATGTGAGTTTGAGGTCAACCAAGTAGAAAAGTCCAGTAGGCAGCAGGATATACTACCCTCACAATTTTTATTCATCAATCACACCACAATAAAGCTGGAAAATAACAAAAAGAAAGGAAGGGAATAGATTGAGTAGGTATAAAGGGATAAGATCTGGAGCTCTTCTGTCTTGAACAGAAGTGCAAAGATCTCATCTGTGGTGACAGGAGAGAAGGCAGAGTAAAGCAGTACGTTTTGATGGTTCTAAGCTTGGTTCACCTTTGTATTCAGACCAGTCTGGGAATCACTGACAGCTGCTAGAGCTGATACATTCAGAAACAACTTATTTGAAAGACAGAGGAGACTTCAGGGGAAAAAGTAGTCCTGAAAGAAGAAAACAGAAGGCTAAAGCTTTGAAAATTGAGAATAGTGAGGAGCCAGAATATGTGGGAAGATGGGAACAGGGCCACGGCAGTAAGACTGAGATTCTGAGCATAATCTGTGTCCTCATCTTAAGGAGGCTTAATGGCAGAATCTTAAGATAAGGGACTGCCTTCAAAGAACAGGCAAATCAATTTGTGAAGGAGAGGTCATCTCTAACATCCCTGGGGATGTAGAGTTTCTAAGAAAACCTCAGTTTGGTGACCTATGTGTTAAGCTGTCCAGATCTACCTTCAAGAATGAAGAATTTTCAGGAATGAAGATTTTGGGAGTGCTGTTGCCAGAAAGCCCTGAGCTGTTAGCCCCTAAAAGGACTGCTTCACCTGGGGCAGCTGTATCTACTAACTGATCAGTGGCAGAGGATAAGGGCTTGGCCCCCACTCTGAAGGTCAGGACATCTCTGAAGGGTCATCCCCGCCTTCAGTCCATTGAAGCCTTCAGGGAGTCTGCCTCACAACTCAGCTTCTTTCTTTGCTAAATCCTGCCCTTCTTTCCTTCTCTTCCATAGTTGTTGATCCTATTGCACACTAATCTCTATTGCAGTGTTTCCTGCAGAGCCTAATCTACAACAGTTAAAAAAATATGAATGCTTGGCTCCCGGCAACACCAGCAGGCACTGAAGCCCCTGCATAGGGGGTTTGTGGGACTCTGCACCTTTGCTTTAAACATAACCGCTGAAACCCCGAAAGCACCTCTCTCACCAAAGATAGCACCTTGAAGTACAGCTGAAGTTCCTGTGCCTTAGTTCCCTTGTCTACAAAAGCAGACAAATTAGATTAACACTCTTTAGGCTCGTATCCACTTCTAGAATGCTATTCTATTTCATTTTTCTGTTCATTATGATAATAACAAAAGAAAGAGAACAAGAGAGATAAAATAACATGAAGAAGAAAGGGCTTAATGCATTACAAAAACCAAAGAGCAAAGAGTGAGGAAGAGAGTGGCAGAGATGATTAGGAGAGGTGTGCATGCAAGCCTGGTAGGTTCATTAGGATTTTTTCCCCAATCATAATAGGTTTTTAAATATTTTCCACAGATAAAACTGTCAGAGTTGTGTTTCAAAATTACTACTCTTTTTATTGTGCTAGGAGTTAAAATGAATTGATTTTGATTGAAATAAATGTCTCATAATTATCCCTACTCCTATGGAAATGATAATGTCATCTTCAAAATGAAGGAAAATTGACTTCAAGCTGTTTCAACAAAAAAGTGGGTCTAATGAGCAAAGGTGTGATTAGAGCCAATCTGGTCAAGAACACTATCCACCTGCCCAGGCAATCTGGCAAAGTCATAAATTCATTCCATTTGGACTGGCTACAAGACTGAATGGATCAATACACCTGTTAAATCATCCCATGGTCAAGCATATGTTGACAGTTCAAACTTATTTTTATCAGCCTGGTCTTAGATACAGGTAAAAGTAGATACATGTAAAACTTTGGATTCAGTGGCCATTTAGATCCCATGATTACAACAGACTGTGAGTCCCTCAAGGGCAGGGGTTATTCAGTTTTGAAGCCCCTATACCTATCTTGTGTTGGTGGAAGGTAATTAGGCAGTTAGTAGATTTATTAATTGAACAGAGATATAAAGGAACAACAACAAAAAGCACAATTAATTGATTTGAATTAATTTGAGTCTATGTGACTTAGCATCATGTGAAATGGATCTCCAGTGAGCATCCAGTGTATTGACAACAAAAAGATGTCCCATAAAATTTTCTTTTTTAACATATTCTCAGGTTATACAAAGCAAATTGAATTATTCCCTTAAATGGCTGAGTGTATTCCCATTTGGAGTTTAGAATCTGATGGTTCCCAGTTTGGCCCTCCCAAATTTGAACCAATTTTCCCAACTCATCCACAGATAAGTTTCTAGCTACAGAAATGAAAATCCTGTGTCTCTATTTAGCAGTATCTGGGTGCTTTCCCAAGACGGTGGCATTGAGTATATCTTCAGGCTTATGTAAAGTAGAAACTTTTCAGAAAGTAATGTAGAATTATATATCTGTTAAAATTAATACTATATCTGTTAAAATTAAAAGTATATTTACTCCTTGATCCAGCTCTACCCCTTGGGACATATATGCATACAGCTGTTTATTGCGTCATAGTTTGTTGTGGCAAAAAAATTGAAACTGATAGCCAACAAATACTGTGTTGTTGTATAAATAGTGTGATACCCAGTATTACACAGTGACTTAAAAGGATGAACTAGACCAAATGATCTAACCTGGAGAAATGTCTATGATATATGGTATTGCCAAAATACACAGTCCTTTCTATCTTTACAAATTCAAATTGTGTGCAGTGGCCTACAACCAAATAACACCACAGTGTGTGTAAAACCACTTTCTTCTCCAGTTTCCTAAGTACCCTTTAGATCTCAAGCTGTGGTTCAACAGATTCAGCAGAGATATGAGCAGAAAGTAGGCCAGAGATTTAAGTTTCTTATTTTCTAAGGAGTAGCCAGATTTCACTTGTAATAAGTGATATTGGTTGTACCCATACAAGACAATTATATGATAAGAATTTTAGCAAGAAAAAAATCACAAGATTTAGAATGATGCCCATAAATGAAGATTTCATGTATATAAGCTCTGGCATTGGTGAAATTTCACAATAAGGACCGTTAATTTCATTACAGCCACAATAGCAAAAATTAAGTTTGTATCCCCAAAATGCAACACAGAAAGACAAAGAAACTATTAGAAAAAAAATGCAAGACTTAAAAACTAGAAGACTCAACAACTACAGGCAATTTTTACCAAGAAATTCTAACTTGTTGGAGCATGAGGTGGTTTTGTTTCTTCCAATAACTATTACCAACTAGATCATTTAAAAAATCCTTTTCCCATTGCATAGTATTTCTCTTGATGACATCTTGGGCAGACTTATGTATATTTTCAGCTAGTTAGTTGTTAGACTAGTTTCATTCTACTATTAAGAATTTAATCTCTTTAAAAATCCAACCTTGACCGGGTGCAGTGGTTCACGCCTGTAATCCCAGCCCTTTGGGAGGCGGAGGCAGGCAGATCACGAGGTCAGGAGATCAAGACCATCCTGCTAACACGGTGAAACCTTGTCTCTACTCAAAATAGAAAAAAATTAGCCAGGCGTGGTGGCATGTGCCTGTAATCCCAGCTTCTCGGGAGGCTGAGGCAGGAGAATGGCATGAACCTGGGAGGCGGAGCTTGCAGTGAGCTGAGATCACGCCACTGCACTCCAGCCTGGGTGACAGAGTAAGACTCCATTTCAAATTAAATTTAAGAAAAAAAATCCAACCTAATACCTTATTCAAATTCTTCTTCTTCCCACCCCAAATATATACTAGAGTGATGCAAGTTGGGATAGTGGAAGCAGAGTATGTTCCCTAGACACTTATCTTACCATCTTTTAGGAAAGATGTGGAACAACTAGAACTCTCATACATTTCTTTTTCATTTTAATTTTTATTTTAGATTCAGGGGAAATGCATGCAAATTTGTTATAAGAGTATATTGCGTGATGCTGAAGTTTCAGCTTCTATTGATCCTGTCACCCAGATAGTGAGCATAGCACCTTATAGGAAGTTTTTTTGCCCTGGCCCCCCTCTCTCCTTTCGTCTTTTTGGAGTCCCAGTGTGTGTTGTTCCCATCTTTGTGTCCGTGTGCATCCAGGGTTTAGCTCCCGCTTATAAGTGAGAACATGCAATATTTGGTTTTCTGTTTCTGCATTAATTTACTTAGGATAATGGCCTCCAGTTGCATTCATTTTGTTGCCAAAAACATGATTTTATTCTTTTTATGGCTGTGTAGTATTCCATGGTGTATATGTACCACATTTTCTTTATCAATGCATCATTGATGGGTACCTAGGTTGTTTCCATGTCTTGATATTGGAATAGTGCTGCAATAAACATATGAGTACAGGTGTCTTTTTGGTAGAATGATTTCTTTTCCTTTGGGTACATACCCAGAAATGAGATTTCTGGGTGGAATGGTAGTTCATTTTTATTTCTTTGACAAATCTATAAACTGCTTTCCACTGGGGCTAAACCAATTTACATTCCCACCAACAGCATATACGTGTTCCTTTTTCATTACAGCCTTGCCAGCATCTGTTGTGTTTTAACTTTTTAGTAATAGCCATTTATATGTATTACTATATATAACTGTCACCCTAGGGCACAAGTGAAGATACATTGCAGTCCAAGGAAGGGTAAAAGAAAAAATATCTTCTATCCCCTGGAATAGGGGAAGGAAAAAGTTCTGGGCCCAGGATCACATACCAATACTATTAGATGTCTCCTATTCTTAGGGCAGGGTCAAGGTAACCCCTACTCCTGAGACTCAGGGTGATAACACCTGCCTAAGACTAATAATGCATAAAAACAACCAAAAAAGCCTTTTTCCCACCCCCAATCAGTCTAAGAAACACCAAGTAATAAGCAAAAGAAATCTGTTGGTAGGAGAGAAGTAAAATCACTGAAAAGGCCTCACTCCTGAGACTCAAAGTCATAGCATTCACCTAAGATTAAGAATTATTAAGGACAAAAAAGAAAGCCCTCTTTCTTCTCACACTTCAATGAGCCTGTGAATCACCAGAGGATCTTTTGAAAATGAAGATTCAAATTCAGTAGATCTGGAGTGGGCCTTGAGAGTCTGCATTTTTAGCAGGCCCCCAGATGATGCCAGGGCGGCTGGGCCACAAACCACATATTGAGTAGCAAACTTCTAAAGAACTTTAGTGTTAACCAAGAGAATCCCTGCTGGTTTGAATGACCCTAGCCCTTCCTCCAGAAAACCTTTTTGCAAAAAAAAGTACAGAAAGAACTTAACTTGTTCAAATGTGAGAAATAATCAAAAGAGAAACAGCATGATATTGAAGCAGAAACTATAAGAAAAAAAAGTTTCAGGGAGGAAATAGCATATTAAGAACAGTGACTATAAAAATGTTGCTATGAAGCCAATAAAAATTGTGGCCAAAAAGAAAAGCCAATAATTTTAAATACTTATGAAGAAACTGCTCCTCTAAAACAAGAGTACAAAGCACAAATATAAGCATTAAGGAAATATATAGTTTAAAAAATGAAAGTTATAAAATACTAGCTACCAGAGTTCATAAAGGATATTGAATAACAAATGAAATTATTACTACAATGCTGCCCCTATCAGAACCATTAAAGAGGAAAACAGACTTTTTTTTAGAAGACATTATGAAGTTATTATTTACACAATTGTTAAAGTACACAAATACAGGGGCGATACAAACGCACAACTCAGAGACTGGTCACCAATGCACAGGTTGAAACAGATGTCCTACCTACGTTTCCTGCATACTCCTCTTTAATCGTTCTAATAGGGACACCATTTTAGTGATAACTTCTCTTTGCCAAAACATAGCAATAAATAGAAAATAGAATCAAGAAAAATAAAACAGAAAATAAAAGGTTTAAATGACTACAAAAAAGTTTTAGACTTGGAAAGCAAACCAAGAAAATCCAATGTATATAATTGATCTCTTTAAAGAAGAAATACAGAATTATACATGTATGTATACATTTATTTTTTAAAGACAGGCTCTTGCTATGTTGCTCAGGCTGTCTTCCAACTCCTAAACTCAGGTAATCCTCCCACTTTAGCCTCCAGAGTGCTGGGATTACAGGTGTGTGCCACCACACCCAGCAAAATTATTTTTTAAAATTCAAGAAGGCCGAGCGTGGTGGCTCACATCTGTAATCCCAGCACTTTGGGAGGCCAAGGCGGGTGGATCACCTGAACTCAGGAGTTCAAGACCAGCCTGACCAACATGGTGAAACCCCATCTCTTCTAAAAAATACAAAAATGAGCTGGGCATGGTGGCAGTTGCCTGTAATCCCAGCTACTCAGGAGGCTGAGGCAGGAGAATTGTTTGAACCTGGGAGGCAGAGGTTGCAGTGAGCCGAGATCACGCCACTGCACTCCAGCCTGGGTGACAAGAGCAAAACTCTGTCTCAAAAAAAAAAAAAAAATTTCAAGAAAAGTCTAATGAAATAAGACCAGAATCTACAGATAAACAAAATTTGCACCAAAAATAAGTTAAAGGTACAGTGATTAGAAATGAAGAAATTAAACTGTCATTATTTGCAGACAACATAATGTGTCAATATAAGGTCCAAAAAGTCTGCTCTTAAACTATTAAAAAATAAGTAAATTTGGGAAAATGATGGTATACAAGATCAATGTACAAAAAAGTTAGATTGATAAAAAGCTAATTGTAAAAACAATTAGAAAATAAAAATTTAAGAATCATACTTAGAATTGTATTAAATTCCATCGAAAGATATGAACTACAAAATATTGCTGTGAGACATCAAATGTATATAAAAAGTAGAGCTATATGCAATCAATGTACATGGATTAGAAGGATCAATATTATAAAATTGTCCGTCCTCCCAAATTTGATCTATAGATTGCGTGCAATGTCGATCAAAACCCTAAAATCCTAATGTTTTTCTTAGAAATTGACAAATTGCTTCTAAAATTTAAGCATAGATGCAAAGGACCTAAAATAGCCACAAAAATCCAGAAGAAAAGTTGTTGTTCTTCCACTACCAGGTGGCAAGACTTATTACAAAGCTACCATAATAAAAACTGCTTGGTGTTTGCCATGAGAATCTACAGATAGATCAATGGAAAAGAATAGAGAGATTAGAAGAGATTTATGTACACTTGATTTATGATGAAGATGATACTGCAGATCTGTGGAGAAAGGTTGATCTCTTGAATAAATAGTATTAGGTCACCTGATTATCATCACTGGGAAAAAATAAAACTTATCTCACACCATACACAAAAATTACTTCCTAGTGGTTTACGAGACTAAATATGTTAAGTAAAGCAATAAAGTTTCTGGGAATTTATATTGGAGATTATTTTATATTCTCAGGATAGGAAATGTCTTAAACAGAAAATAAAATTATTAATCACAAAAGAAAAAATGAGTAAATTAAGAACTCCTTTATCGAAAGGCATCAAGAGACTGAAAAAACAAGCCAAAAAAATAAGAAGAGATATGTGTAACACATATTAACTGATAAATGACCTAATACCTAGAATATTTTTTAATATCCTATATATCAGTAAAGTTAACCACATTTTTGTTAACTAAAGTCCATACTTTATTCCGATTTCCTTAGTTTGTTTGTTTGTTTGTTTGTTTGTTTGTTTTTTTGAGACAGAGTCTCGCTGTGTTGCCCAGGCTGGAGTGCAGTGGTGAGAACTCGGCTCACTGCAAGCTCCACCTCCCAGGTTCCCGCCATTCTCCTGCCTCAGCTTCCCGAGTAGCTGGGACTACAGGCGCCCGCCACCACGCCCGGCTAATTTTTTGTATTTTTAGTAGAGACCGGGTTTCACCGTGTTGGCCAAAATGGTCTCTATCTCCTGACCTCGTGATCTGCCCCGCCTCGGCCTCCCAAAGTGCTGGGATTACAGGCGTGAGCCACTGCGCCCCGCCCCAATTTCCTTAGTTTTTTAAGAGCAATTTAGGCTTAAAGAAAAATTGAGCTGAAAGTACAGAATTCCCACATATAGTCAACAGTGCTGTATTATGTGCTTAAAAATGTATACGAGGGTAAATTTCTTATTGTGTTTTTAACACAAAAAAAAGAAAAAAGGACACGGGAAAATTTTTGGAGGTGATTGTTATGTCTTTTACCTTGATTATAGTCATGGTTTCACAGATATATGTGTATGTACAAATTCGTCAGATTTTATGCATTAAATATGCACAATATATTGTATTAAACCAATTATACTTCAATAAAACTTGTTTTTAGTACAGAAAGTTCCTATATACCCTCTCCACCACCACCACTCCCTCACAAAGTTTCTCTTATTAACATCTTGCATTAGTGTGACACATTTGTGATCATTGATGAACCAATTTTGACACACTATTATTAACTACAAGCCATAGTTTACATTAGGATTCGTTCTTTGTATTGTACAGCTCTATGGGTTTTGAAAAATTTATGTCATGACTCCATCATTACAATATCACACAGAGTAGTTTTACTATCCTAAAGTGCCTGTGCCTCCACCTACTTATCTCTCCCTGACTCTCTTTGAACCCCTGGCAACCACTGATTTTTTTATTGTCTCCATAGTTTTTCATTTTTCATAAGATCATATATTTGGAATTATACAGTACATAGCCTTTTCAGACTGGCTTCTTTCACTTAGTAGTTGCATTTAAGGCTCCTCCATATCTTTTCATGCCTTAATTGCTCATTTATTTTTTATCACTGAATACTATTCCATTATGTTCATGTATCACAGTTTGCTTATCCATCACCTATTGAAGGACATCTTGGTTGCTTCCAAATTTGGGTAATTATGAATAAAGCTGCTATAAATATTCATCTGCAGGTTTTTATGTGGACATACATTTCCAACTCACTTGGGTAAATATCTAGGAGCATAATTGCTAGATCTTACATATGGTAAAACTATGTTTAGCTTTGTAGGAAACTGCCAAACTGTCTTTCAAAATGGCTGTACCATTTCGCATTCTGAGCAGCAATGAATAAAGCTCCCATTACTCCACATCCTAAAAAGCATTTAGTGTAGCCAGGATTTGGGATGTTAGCCATTCTAACAGGGGTGTCATGGTATCTTATCGTGGTTTTAGTTTGCAATTCCCTAATGACATATGATGTTGAGCATCTTTTCAAATATTTATTTGCCATCCGTGTATCTTCTTTAATAAGCTATCTGTTCCAATCTTTTTACTCACTTTTTTTTTTTTTTTCTTGAGACAGAGTCTCGCTCTATTGCCAGGCTGGAGTGCAGTGGTGCAATCTTGGCTCACTGCAACCTCCGCCTCCTGTATTCAAGCAATTCTCCTGCCTCAGCCTCCCGAGTAGCTGGAACCACAGGTGCGCACCACCACGCCTGGCTAATTTTTGGATTTTTAGTAAAGATGGGGTTTCACCATGTTGACCAGGATGGTCTCAATCTCTTGACCTCGTGATCCACCAGCCTCAGCCTCTTACTTTTTAAGTAGACTGTTTATTATTGAGTTTTAAGAGCTATTTGCATATTTTTTTACACAGTCTTTTATCAGATATGTGTTTGCAAGTATTTTCTCCCAGTCTTTGGCTTATCTTTTCATTCTCTTAACAGTGTCTTTCACAGAGCAAGTTTTTAATTTTAATGAAGCCAACTAATTCTTTTTTTAATGATTCATGCTTTTGGTCTTATATCTTAAAAGGCATCATCAAACCCAAGGTCACCTATATTTTCTCCCATATTGTCTTCTAGCAGTTTATATTAGTACTTTTGTATTTTACATCTAGATTCATTTTTTTACATGTGGATGTCCAGTTGTTTCAGCACCATTTGTTGAAAAGAGTAAACTTTCTCCATTAAATTGCTTTTGCTCCTTTGTCTAAGATCGATTGACTATTTTTGTGTAGGTTTGTTTCTGGTTCTCTATTCCACTCCACTGATTTCTCTATTATTTTAACAATACCATACTGTCTTGATTACTGTAGCTTTATAGTAGGAAGAAGTTGGATAGCAGCACTCCTCCAACTTTGTTCTTCTTCAATATTTTATTGGCTGTTCTGAGTCTTTTGCCTTTGCACATAAACATTAGAATCAGCTTATCAGTGTCCACAAAGTTATTTGCTGGAATTTTGATAGGGATTGCATTGAATCTACAGATCAAGTTAGGGAAAACTGACATCTTAACAATATTGAGTCTTTCTATCCATGAACATGGAAAATCTTCCCATTCATTTACAGCTTCTTTGATTTCTTTCCTCAGAGTGTTGTCATTTTCCTCATAGATATCTTGCACATATTTAATTAGGTGTATATGTAAGTATTTTTTGGTGCTAAGGTAGATGGTGTTGTGTTCATTGCTGGTATTTAAGAAAGCAATAGAATTTTGCATATTAGCCTTGTATCCTTCAATCTTACTATAATTACTTATTAGTTCCAGAGGGTTTAAAAAGATAAATTCTTTGACATTTTCTACATAGGCAATTTTGTCATCTGTGAACAAAGACAGGTTATTTCTTCCCTCCCAATCACTATATCTTCTATTTCCTTTTCTTCTTTTTTTAACTTTTATTTTAAGTTCAGGGGCACATGTGCAGGTTTGTTACATAGGTAAACTTGTGTCGGGGGTTTGTTGTACACATTATTTCATCAGCCAGGTATTGAGCCTACTACCCATTAGTTATTTTTCCTGATCCTCCCAAACTTCAGCCTTCAATAGGCCCCAATGTGTGTTGTTCCCCTCTATGTGTCCATGTGTTCTCATCATTTAACCCCCACTTATAAGTGAGAACATGTGGTATTTGGTTGCCTATTCCTGCATTAATTTGCCACAGATAATGGCCTCCAGCTCTATTCATGTCCCTGCAAAGGACATGATCTCATTCCTTTTTATGGCTGCATCCTTTTCTTCTTTCATTGCATTGCTAGGATGTCCAGCACAAAGTTGAATAGGAGCAGTGAGAAAAGGCATCTTTGCCTTGTTCCCAATCTTATGGAGAAAGCATCTACTTTCTCACAATTAAGTATGATTTTAGCCATAGGGCTTTCGTAGATGTTGTTTATCAAACTGAAGAAGTTCCCCTCTATTCCTAATTTGTTGAGAATTTTTATCATGAATAGATGTTGGAAATGTTTTTCTGCATCTATTGATATGATCATATGATTTTACTTCTTTAGCCTGTTGATGTGATAAATTACATTAATTTTAAAATACTGATCTAGCCTTATATACCTGAAATAAATCTCACTTGGTCATAATATGTAATTCTTTTTATACACTGTTGGATTCAATTTGCTTATATTTGGCTGAGGATTTTTGCATATATGCTCATGAAAGATATTGTTAACATTTTTAAATGAATAAAAAACATTAATAGTCATTTCACCAAAGGGTATATCTAAATAGCCAATAAAGGTTTGCATAGACAACCTCATTACTCATAGGAAAAATGCAAATTAAAGTCATGGTTAGAGGCCATTACATAACCACAAGAATAGCTAAAATGAAAGGATTGACAATACTAAGTGTTGACAAGGATTTGGAATAGTGGTAACTCTTACACACTATTTATTAAAGAAGATTAATACAATCACTTTGAAAAATTGTTCACTTTTATCTTCTATAGCCAAAGACATACATATCCTTTGACCCAGAAATTCCAGTTCTAGGTATATCCAACACAAATGAATATATATGTGCCGAAAAAGACATTCAAAATGATTATGGAAACATTATATGTAACATATAAAAACTAGACGTTGAGAGAAAGAGGCCAAGATACAATAGAACATTTATGTACATTTTTAAAATGGGAGAAAACTAAACTGTATGTGTATGTAAATGCTTGCCCAAAGCCTGGCACACAAGAAGAGCTCTAAAATGTGCTAACTTTTATTATCATCATCATTGTTTCTGCTACTCTAGTAGCAGTAGCAGCAGTAGGTCTAAACCTTATATTTTCCCAAATTATAAATATTACAATTCTTATTTTATAAATTTTTAAAAACTGATGCTTGGAAAAGATAAGTAATTGAGCAAAGGTACATAACTGGAAAATGGCAGATCCAGTATTTAGATCCAATATTTAGAACCAGGTTTATTAGAACCAGTGTTCCTAATCTTTCCAGTAAAACACACTGATTCTCACATCAATGATATTATATGCATATTCAACTAGCAATAATGACTGTAAGTAATTTATATTTATTATTTCTAGCCCATAAATGTTATATTATCTCTTGCATAATTTTGACATGCTTATAGCACCAATATAAGTTCTTGTGTTACATTTGCTTTTGTTGCCTGTGAAACCCACAGTCAGGCACTATTTTCATCTGGTGGAGCCTTGGTATGTAACTCCAAATTTATCCTTTCCTTCTCCCAAATACCAACATCCATGTATCAAAATCTTTAATTATATAAACTTATCTTAATTTCAGATTAAGGACAAAGAGATCCCTAGACATACGTTCAATAAACCTTTACTACACACTATTCTATGCCAGGATTTTGCACAGGTCTGGACACAGCATGATGAATTTGAAATGTATAATCCTTGCCTTTCTTACATGTCTCTATCCCTATAGCTTTAGGCTGTAAAAACAATTCCTGGAAATGTTTCCAGAAGCCTTCTCTGAAATAAGCAGGAAATAGTTTATTGTCTAGGAAAGAGTCAAATGTCAGAATCAAATGCTTGGTCATCAACTTTAATATATAAGAGGAGCTATGGAAACTATACACTATACTGTAGGAAGTTATAAACAGCCTCTGGGGAGGGTACTAGAGACCTTGGTGGTGCGTGGGGCTGTTCCTAAGGACTCATTACACATTTGCCCAGGTCCTATGTTTATATCTTCTGATCTTCTCGAATCTAATTCTCTTTTCTAATCATTCCTTTGTCCTTCACTCCTTCTAGTACCCATTAGTCTTGTTCTCTTCTCTCCATCCTTTTTAACTCTGTCTTTCCCCATATTCATGTCTGTCCCTTCACCCCTTCATTCCTCCAATCCTTCAGCGTGATTGTCACCATTTCTCTGCTTCCCATCCCACTGCACCTAACTTCCTCGTCTGTTTCCTCTGTCCCTCTGCCTTTTCCAGTAGAAGCCTCCTTGTGTGTTCCTGCTATGTTATCTTTGCCCTCCTTCTGTCCATGGACAGAAGGATGTTTTTGCTTCTCCTTAGGTCCATGACTCAAGCTGCTTTTGACAGAAAATGAATTCTGGCTCTGGGATTTCTTTTCATTTGAATGTTTTATCTTGAACGATACATCGTTCATCTGAATACCTTTTACCAGATTCTTTATTTTAGCTTCATAGAGGGAGAATTCCAAATCCCAAGTCCTGTTGTGCTTCATAGATTCCATCTGTTCTTTAAAATGCTTCAGATCCTGCGCTAAACAGGGAGAAATTCTGAAGCAGAACTTGAGCTCCAAGTTCAAGAAGCTGTCTTTTTTCAATATGTCCAACAAAAACTGCATAGTGAGGGTCATCTCATCATTCCCTTCCTGCTCCTTTGCCTCCAGCAGCCTTTGCACTTCTCTGCGGGACTCTTTCCCCAGCCGGCTTTGGTCCTCTTTCACCAGGTAGGACATGGCATGGAAAAAGTCCTGGAAGCTGATGTGACGGAAGCTGTAGAACTTCTTGATGGCAAGTCCCAATTGGTAGTCGTTACTACTCAGGAAAGCGGCAAGCCTGGGGCCATCTAAATTATGTTTCCTGAGCTCAGCTTCTTCAAATAGGAACCTCTGGTTCTGAATCCCTTCAGCGGCCAGGGAGCACAGACTCCTCAGGACCCTGTGCCGGGAAAACTCGGAGCAGCCCCCATCATCAACGGGCGGCAGGAAGGTGGAGACGTAAGCCATGAAGATGTCAGTGCTGTTTCTAGGTGTCTCTAAGACAGCTTTGCCTCTCTCCATCTGCCCCTTCAGCCAGGAGCAGACCACCCAGCAAATGCCTGGAACCTGACACGCTTTGTAGAGAATGTCATTTTTCTGTACAATGTCGAAGGCACTGTCAGCTTTCTTCTCATCCGTGAAATAGGAGCTGAAGTACCTCGCCCTCTCCTCCTCAGAGAAGCCTAAGATATGGACATGGCGTGCTTGTTTCAGCAAGGGCTCCAGATTCCTCAAAGCTAGGGGCCGGGTGGTGATGAGAAGGGAGCACGTGGGGAGTGTATGTCTCCTAATTAGAAGGTGCAGCAGGCTCTCCTTGGGACTCAAACCCCTCTTCTTTAACTTTTCTTCAAAGGGCCTCTGCAGCTCATCAAAGCCATCCAGGATGAATAGGAGCCGCTCTGGCTGCCTCAGAATCTCTGTGACAGGGGCTTGATTGTCCCCGCAGCACCAGAAAAGGAGCTGCTCCAGTTTGCTCTCCAGCAGCAGGACCACTTCTTTGCAGCTTACATAAAAGACATAATCAAACCGGCCTGGGTACAGACTACCAGTGGCCCAGTCCAACACCATTTTTCTGGCGAGAGTGGTCTTTCCAGTGCCAGCAGACCCCTGTAGCACAACTAAGGATGGGGCCAGGGAGGGCTTTTCCCCTGAATCAAATAGAGCCTCCACCATGACAGAGTCCAGCTCCTGCTCCGGGATGGGGTGAGCAGGTGATTCTGGGCTCTCTGAGCTGGACTTGGCCACCAGGAGCACCTGATTGAATCTGCCATTGACTCCTGCTTCCTGCCACTCCTCTAGGCAGCGCACATGCTCTCGGTATATTTCTCTGTAATCTGAGCCAAACAAATGGGATGTTAGGTGGTGAAATGGGAATTTTAAAAGGCAGAATGGCCCCTCCAAACTGACTCTGCTCATTAGTCTTCTTCTATGTCTCCAACTTGGATCTCCCTGAGATTATAGTTCTGGCTTCGTGGGGAAGGGCCACTGTATGTGTGCATGAGTGTGTGTGTGCAGGCATAGTATGCACATACACATCTGAGTGTGCAAGGGTGTGTTCTGTGTGTAGATATTTGTGCATGAATGCTGGTATCCACATGTGCTCATGGAATGTGTTCATGGACCTTCATGTACTGTTGTGCAGGGAAGGTATGTCAGTGTGCATCAGCAAGTGTGTGTAAGAATACATGTAAGTGCAAAATGCCTGTGTGAGAATGCATGAATGTCTGAGTGTTCATGTGCAATGTCTCCATGTGAAGAGGTGAGGACAAAGAGAGGGGAAAGGAAAGGGATGTCTGAGGATGGTGAAGTGATAGGAGACTTGATATAGTTTGGATGTTTGTCCCCTCCAAATTTCAGGTTGAAATGTGATCCCCAATGTTGGAGGTAGGGCCTAGTGGGAGTTGTTTTTGTCATAGGGGCAAATCCCTCATGAATGTCTTGGGGCTCTCCCCACAGTAATGAGTGAGTTCTTGCTCTATTAGCTACACAAGAGCTGGTGGTTTAAAAGGGCCTGGCACCTCCTCCCCTCTCTCTTCCTCCCTCTCTTGCCATGTGACACACCAGCTCTGACCTTGCCTTCTTCCATAACTGAAAGCTTCCTGAGGCGTCACCAGAAGCCAATGTTGACAATATGCCTCTTGTACCACCTGCCAAACCATAAGCCAAATAAATCTCTTTTCTTTATAAATTACCCAGTCTCATGTATTGCTTTATAGCAACACAAAAGGGACTAAAATAAGCCTGTTCTTGGGAAAGGACAAGCCAAATACTAAAGATAAACCAGCTTCTCAGCAAGAGCCATGACTCTGGGTCCATGAAACCCTCCCATTTGTATGTAGCAGAGGAGCTTTCAGGCATGAAAGGAGCCTATGGGAGGGAGCACAGGCACCAAAAGATGCCTCCCTCCCCCCAGGCACCCACAGGAAGAACCAGGAGGCCATGAGGTTCCACACCCACCCATTCTGTAGTGTGGTTCCTTGAGAGATCAGGGGCACAGAAGACTTAGAAGCAGCCTGAGCTGCTTGCCAGGAAGCAGCTAGGGACAGGTCTGACTCCTACATCCTGATGCTATTTCTTCTGGTTAGTGGAAATCCCTTTACCAACACCCTCCCAGTCTCTAAGCCCCTTTCTTCAGACTCTCCTTCTCTGCCACTGCAACTGGAGGTAGGCGGTGGGGAAGAAAGACTAGTATTTTCTTAAATCCCCAGCTTTGGCTCAATCCCCCTCCTGACAGTTGTTGGAACCCTCAGGTGGAGACCACCAAGGACTCTGGGGCACTGGGGACGAGAGGGCAAGGTGACAGAAGGCATAAGTTACAGGCTACAGGCAGCTCTGCAAATGCCATGGGGGGAGGGGAGTCCCAGTGCCATCCTGCCCTCCCCTTCCCCGGTCCACACTCACCATGCAGACAAACGTGGCTGAGCTGGTCCACAAGTTCCAACAGGTTCATGACCCTCAAGCCCTTGAGGACAACTTTCACAGCCTCCTTTTCTCCATACTTTGAAATCAGTAATTCTGCCAGGTCCACTGGAATCAGGCCCTCCAACTCCCCTCTGGCCAGTCGGGGCTGGCCCTCAGACAGGGTCATATCCCGTAAGTAGAACTTTAACTTCTTGAAATCATTCTCCTCAAGGTCACTCAAGGCCCACAGCAATGCCTCCCGGGGGTTTCTGGCCTTGGTCATGGCCATGGTGATCTGGGGAAAGGATCAAGTCCAGACCAGCAGACCAGTCACCTGGAGAAGGAGGCAAAAGGAGAGGTCCACTGCTGAGAGGCCCACCTTGCTTTCTGGGGGCTTGGCAAGCTGCAGAGCGGAGGCCAGGGAGAGACGAGATACATGTGCAAAGCTCCAAGAAAGACAAGCAGATGAAAGAGCACGGGAATTTTCCTAGTCATTCCCCACTGCCTTTTTGTCAGGTGACACGTGACTGTGTTGGCAAATGGGTAGGAAGGTATGTGGGTGTGTTAATCTCTCAATCTCTCTCTCTCTCTCTTTCTCAGACGCTCTGTCTCTCTCTCTCTCTGTCCCCGCTCCCTTCCTCTTTCCTTCTCACACACATTCTTTATTAGGCTCTGTATGCCTCCTTAGATAGATGGATTAAGAAAAAAAAAACTTTAAGTTTTTATTTATTTTATTTTTTTGGAGACAGAGTCTCCTTCTGTTGCCCAGGCTAGGGAGTAGTGACATGACCTCGGCTCACTGCAACCTCCATATCCCGCGTTCAAGCAATTCTCCTGCCTCAGGCTCCCAAGTAGCTGGAATTACAGGCGCCCGCCACCACGCCCAGCTCATTTTTATATTTTTAGTAGAGATGGGGTTTCACCATGTGGGCCAGGCTAGTCTCAAACTCCTGACCTCAGGTGATCCACCCACCTTGGATGAGCTACTGTGCCTGGCCAAGTTTTAAGTTTTAAAAGTGAGCCTGTCCCTGGCTGTGTGAATCTATAGAGAGCTGGAGCACATTTGCTGGAAGTGCTGTGGTACGGCAAGAAGGTAAAAAAAAATCTACATTCAATGGCTCAAAGGCTCACACGTCAGCCTGCTGGCCTCAATCACACATGGATTGGAAAGCTAGAAGTCTCCTAATTCAGATAAGGAAACAAATCCAGATAATGATACGAAGAGGAACCGTCACATGTAAATCACTTTGTGCCAGGTGATTTACATATCCTTTTTGATCATCTCAGAAATCATCTCAGGTACTAATCCACATGAGAAATTTGGCAGTCAGAGAAAAATGTATTTTCAGAGTTTTCCAGAGCTAGGCCACTGGGCAAAGAGGCAGGATTTAAACTGTGGTCTATGCCCTGGGTGGAAAAGAGAGACAGAAAAAACTCAAAAGATAAAGACATAGAAGACAGAATCAGGAACCAGGAAGTTAGGCTAAATGTTACCAGAAACTGGAGACATATGTAAATACTAAAGTAGCAGGGAAGGGCAAGCAGGATTTTGAGTTGTGTTTCTAATGCAGAACTAAAATGTAGTCCAGGTGGCAGTCTTTGGAAAAGAAAAGCAACAATTAATAGAAAGCCTTCAGAATCCAGAAATACACCTGTGACCTAAGGCCCATAGTGAACCCATCTCAGTAGTACAATGTCACGTTCATCATTGAGAGTGTTCAAAAGAGAATTTGGGAACACAGAGAGTTGTTGCGATTCAAATACCAACATTTTGACTACATTCCGACAGAGAAAGAAAATGTTTGGAACATGTTAGGATACATGGGACTTTGGTTGTCATAGGCCAGTTTGGAAAAGCAGGCCTGTGAAAGCAGTATTAATTTACAGCAAAGCTTCAGGCTGCATGGGAAGACTCAGGGCTTCCCTGCAAATTTCTGATGTTGGTAAAGCTATTTAATAATTCAGGAAAGAAAAGACAACACTAGACCTGCCAAGAAGATGACTAGTCTAGGCTGCTCACCACAGTTCAGACTTGGGGAGCTGGAGGTGAGGCAGGGAGAACTCAGCTCCCTGATCCAGGAGCCCAGTAAGCAAAGCCTGGGGACTGAGATGAAACAGATCCCCTTTCCTGGTCAGACAGCTCTACAGGTCCAAGTCTGGGCTCTCTTAACCCATACTCACTAGTTAACTTCTGTTTGGTGGTGCTGGTACCTACCAGCTACAGCTCAATACCTAACAGTTCCTAGTATATGTAGGCCTGGAACAGAAGGGCCCCTCCCCACCTGCCCCAAGCCTCTGTGAAGCAGAACCACCCACTGACTGTCAGTGGGATGACTGTCAATGGGACGGGCAATTGCTCACCAGTGGAAAACTTGGCCTCATTTTTTCAAATGTTGAAGTTGAGAAACAAGGGAGAGGTGGAAGGCATGAACTATTCTGTCACCAAGAGAAAAAGAGCCCAGGAGACTTCCCACGTCCCTCCCTGAAACCCACACCCCTCCTCTACCACTTAACCCCAGCCTAGGCTGGTGCAGTTTGACCAGAGAGACAAAAGAATTGAAGCACTGTCACCATTTCTCTAAGTTGTTGAAATCACTGGAGAATGAAAAAGGAAGAAGATAGGAGCTCCATGAAATAGGAATTCAAACAAGGAGAAAAACAGGCCAGGAACAGTGACTCATGCCTGTAATCCCAGCACTTTCGGAGGCTGAGGTGGGTGGATCATTTGATGTCAGGAGTTTGAGACCAGCTTGATCAACGTGGTGAAACCCTGTCTCTACTAAAAATACACAATTAGCTGGGAATCGTGATGCACGCCTGTAATCTCAGCTACTCGGGAAGGTGAGGCAGGAGAATTGCTTGAACCCAGGAGGCAGAGGTTGCAGTGAGCTGAGATTGCACCACTGCACTCCAACCTGGGCAACAAAGTGAGAGTTCGTCTCAAAAAAAAAAAGAAAAAAAGAAAAGGAGAAAAACAAATTCCCAGAAGGCAGCTGGTCCTCTGACCTAGAGAGCTGAGGATCCCCGAAAGTCCTGGCAGAAAGAGAACAGGTTTCTCCAAAAACAATGTCTCCAAGAAAAAAGAAAAAAGACTTGCTAGATTAGCGATGCTACTGGCTTTCTAAAAGAGCCTACTTGGAGGCTATTAGAAGGTGGAAAAAGCTAGCAGTAACTTCCAAGAAAACCAGATAAATGAAAGTAAAATAAGGAAATTGCTAGCAAGAGGAGAAACAAAAAAATAAAATTGGAAATATAACAGTAAACTACAACACTCGAGTGTGAATAATGTTTGCATAGAAATCATAGTGTAATCACTGAACATTGCTCCAACTAAAATTTAAAATATAATTATATTGAAAGGATGGTGGTCCATGGAATGTACTAGAAGAGGAAGTCAATAGATAATGCCTAAAATGTTGAATCAAAAGGTAGTGATATACAGTACATGTATTACTTCAAAATGCAGAGATGTAAGAAGAAATAGTTAAAATCTAATGTATTAATAATTGTTTCAGGGAAAAGAGACTGGGCATCAGGAGAGGAATGGACTACTGTTCCAGGGCATAAGCTTTTTAGTGCCTGTTGATTTTAGAAACCATAATCATGTATTACTTTGACAAGATAAAAATTAACTTAGCAAAGAAATAGTAAGAGGTAAAGACATGGAGTTAACATGCATGGACAAATCTCTCTGGAAGCTTGGTAACAAAAGTGATGAGAAAGGTCCTGAGGTAAAATGGAAAATGAGAAGTCCAGAGAAGGTTTTGTTTGCTTTAACATGGGAAAGGGCGGAATGTACCTGGATGCTGACACAAAGCCTCCCATAGAGCGGTCAGGTTAGAGATGCAGAAGAGAAAGGCAAGCACCAGAGGAGGGAATGGAGAATGGGGATTGGGGCAGGATTCGAAGCAAAGGCAAAAGATCGGCCTTTGACAGGAGGCTGGAAGGAACAACATCCATTCATTCCTGAGGAAAGTGAGAGAGGTTGTTTGGCAGAGAAAGCCAGGTGTGTGGGTTTTGTGGTCAGAAGATAAGCGTGGTCATGTCTGAGTCTCAATATGCTCTGTGAAGTACGTGTAAGAGCATCTCCCATGAGTGAGAGGGCAGGGGTGGTTGAGGAGGGGAGATGCCTTGAGGAGGCCACTGCAAGCCTTCCCTCCTGGGCACCTCTCCTCCTCCTCCAAGGCCTCCTGTGCCCATTGCTCAGGGAGTACCCCAGAGTCCAGGGGAACAGGCAGGAATGGGACTGGCCTTTCCCAGTGCCTTGACCAAGCTAAGGCTAGCAACAAAAACAAGACTGCCAAGAACCAGGACCAGAGACAAAGATGGGAAGATAAAAGAGTGAGACACAGTTATGTAGCAGGGGTGACAGAGAGCAGAAAGGCCACTTACTGCGAAGGCACCAGGTCTGGAGACCACTGTGCCAGATTCAGAATCACACCTGAAGGAAGAAGGAATGAGATGCATGGAACCAACTATAACTGGAGGGTGGAGGCAAGAAATGAAATGAGTCCTCCCTGCCTGTCCACCCTGGCCTGGCTGCAGACAACACTGACAATTGCAACTGAGCAACTGAGTCTCAAAAAAGGGAAGGGGAGGAGATGAAAGAAAGAGAAACCAAGGGTGGGAATAGCAAGAGATCAAAAGAGTAAAGAGTCAGAGAAGAGATACAGAGAGGTATCAGAAAAATGAGACAACAAAATAGAAAGTCAGAGAGAGTGAGAGAGAGAGATGAAGCCAGCTGGTAGGTATGAGTCTCTCTCTTTCTCATACACACACACACACACACACACACATACTTACACACTCTATACACAGTGTTTCTTCACAGCAAACTCTTAGAAACAAGGGCAACGAGAAAAACGTGTGAAGCAACTGGAGTTTCTCAATCAAGCTGCAGTGTTCCCACATTCATTATACTCTTTCCCTAGCTATGGAGGCAGGTCCCAAGGCAAAGCTGAACACAAGTCTTCATCCTCTTGCTTCCAGGCCTTCATGAAATCCTCTTCAAGGGGGAGAAACCTAGCCTCCTGAGGGAAGTATAAATTATAACACCATCTTACAGCTAGACCTCTTTCGTAGAAAAGAAGTCAAATGGAGTGAAGTGCCATATGTACAAACTTTCTTTTCATTAAGACACAACTTGCAAGTATGTAAAAAGTGTGATTTATGCCCTACAGGAAGCCCTCAGAGTCTACCTCCCTACCCCAGTGCCCCCCAACTCCTTCCCCAACTAATAAGTGGCCCCCTTCAACCCATTCGGTCCAAAAGGAGATAGACCAAGGGATAAACAATGAATCAAAGAGTGCCAATATTCCCTGATTATGCCCCCTCCAAGCAGTGGGAGGAGGAGAATTTGGCCTGGCCGGAGTGCATGTACCATTTTCTCTCTCAGACTTAAAACAAATTAAAATAGACCTAGGTAAATTCTCAGATAACCCTGATGGACTCCTTTCCTTCCTAGGCATGGTTAGGTACTTCCGCCTTTGGATACCTACTTTTACCATCCCGACTAAACCATTATATAAACTCACAAAAGCAAACCTAGCTGATCCCATAGATCCTAAATCCTTCCCCTACTCCTCTTTCCGTTCCTTAAAAACAGCCCTAGAAGCTGCCCCCACACTAGCTCTCCCTAACTCATCTCAACCCTTTTCATTACACACAGCCAAAGTGCAGGCCCTGCAACCGGTTGGAATTCTTACACAAGAGCCAGGACCGCACCCTGTAGTCTTTCTGTCCAAACAACTTGACCTTACTGTTTTAGCCTAGCCTTTATGTCTGCGTGTGGTGGTTGCTGCCACCCTAATACTTTAAGAGGCCCTCAAAATCACAAACTATGCTCAACTCACTCTCTACAGTTCTCGTAACTTCCAAAATCTATTTTCTTCCTCATACCTGACACATGTACTTTCTGCTCCCCAGCTCCTTCGGCTATACTCACTCTTTGTTGAGTCTCCCACAATTACCATTGTTCCTGGCCCAGACTTCAATCCAGCCTCCCACATTATTCCGGATACCACACCTGACCCCCATGACTGTATGTCTCTGATTCACCTGACATTCACTCTATTTCCCCATATTTCCTTCTTTCCTGTTCCTCACCCTTTTCACACTTGGTTTATTGATGGCAGTTCCACCAGGCCTAATCGCCACACACCAGCAAAGGCAGGCTATGCTATAGTATCTTCCACATCTATCATTGAGGCTACTGCTCTGCCCCCCTCTGCTACCTCTCAGCAAGCCGAACTCATTGCCTTAATTCAGGCCCTCACTCTTGTAAAGGGACTATGTGTCAATATTTATACTGACCCCATATCCTGCACCACCATGCTGTTTTATGAGCTGAAAGGTTTCCTCACCACACAAGGGTCCTCCATCATTAGTGCCTCTTTAATAAAAACTGTTCTCAAAGCCGCTTTACTTCCAAAGGAAGCTGGAATCATTCACTGCAAGGGCCATCGAAAGGCATCAGATCCCATTGGTCAGGACAATGCTTATGCTGATAAGGTAGCTAGAGAAGCAGCTAGCGTTCCAACTTCTATCCCTCACGGTCAGTTTTTCTCCTTCTCATCGGTCACTCCCGCTTACTCTTCCACTGAAACTTCCACCTATCAATCTCTTCCCACACAAGGCAAATGGTTCTTGGACCAAGGAAAATATCTCCTTCCAGCCTCACAGGCCCATTCTATTCTATTGTCATTTCATAACCTCTTCCATGTAGGTTACAAGCTGCTAGCCCACCTCTTAGAACCTCTCATTTCCTTTCCATTGTGGAAATCTATCCTTAAGGAAATCACTTCTCAGTGTTCCATCTGCTATTCTACTACTCCTCAGGGATTGTTCAGGCCCCCTCCCTTCCCTACACATCAAGCTCGGAGATTTGACCCTGCCCAGGACTGGCAAATTGACTTTATTTACATGCCTCAGTCAGGAAACATGTCTGGGTAGACACTTTCACCGGAAGGGTAGAGACATTTCCCACAGGGTCTGAAAAGGCCACCACGGTCATTTCTTCCCTTCCATCAGACATAATTCCTCAGTTTGGTCTTCCCACCTCTATACAGTCTGATAATGGACCAGCCTTTATTAGTCAAATCACCCAAGCAGTTTCTCAGGCTCTTGGTATTTAGTGGCTCCTGGTTTTACCTCAAACTGCCACCCTTAAGTCTCTCTTTAAGTGGATAGAAGATCTTCAGTGACAAAGTACACTCCAATACTTTCACCCTGATGAAGTCCTATTCTTTACTTTTATATTTACTCTTATTCTCGTTCCCTCTACCTCTCCCCAGCTATCTCCACCACACTATCAATCTCACTCACTCTCTCCTAGCCATTTCTAATCCTTCTTTAACAAACAATTGCTGGATTTGCATTTCTCTTTCCTCCAAATTCAAGGAGGCCCTGACTTACTCTCTGCTTTAAAAAAAAATTTTTTTAAAAGAAAAAGAAAAAAAAGGGGGGGAAGAATCTGTTTATTTTTAAACGAAGAATGTTGTTTTTACCTAAATCAATCTGTCCAGGTATACGACAACATAAAAAACAACTCAAGGATAGAGCCCAAAAACTCACCAACCAAGTAAATAATTACACTGAACCCCCTTTGACACTCTGTAATTGGATGTCCTGGGTACTCCCAATTCTTAGTCCTTTAATACCTGTTTTTCTCCTTCTCTTATTCAGACCTTGTGTCTTTCATTTAGTTTCTCAATTCATACAAAACTGCATCCAGGCCATCACCAATAATTCCATATGAAAAATCCTCCTTCTAACAACTCCACAATATCACCCAAATCTTTCTTCAGTTGAATCTCTCCCACTCTAGATTCCCACGCCACCCCTAATCCCACTCGAAGCAGCCCTGAGAAACATTGCCCATTATCTCTCCACACCACCCCCAAAAATTTTTGCTGCCCCAACACTTTACCACTATTTTGTTTTATTTTTCTTATTAATATAATAAGACAGGAATGTCAGGCCTCTGAGCCCAAGCTAAGCCATCATATCCCCAGTGACCTGCATGTGTACATCCAGATGGCCTGAAGCAACTGAAGATCCACAAAAGTGAAAATAGCCTTAACTGATGACATTCCACCATTGTGATTTGTCTCTGCCCTGCCCTAACTGATCAATGAACTTTGTAATCTCCCCCACCCTTAAGAAGGTTCTTTATAATTCTCCCCACCCTTGAGAATGTACTTTGTGTGATCTACCTCCTGCCCCCAAAACATTGCTCTTAACTTCACCACCTATCCCAAAACCTATAAGAACCAATGACAATCCCACCACCCTTTGCTGCCTCCTTTTTCGGGCTCATGCCCGCCTGCACCCAGGTGAAATAAACAGCCATGTTGCTCACACAAAGCCTGTTTGGTGATCTCTTCACATGGATGTGTGAAACAAGCAGGTTGTAAAGTCACACATCCTACAAAGAGAAAATAGGGGGAGGAAGGAAGAAAAACAACAACAAACAAACAGTGAAGAACAATCCTCAAAAATTGATATAGGCCATATTACTCTGAAGGCCATACGTCAGTAGGCAGGTATGAAAGTGGTTTAGGTATGTAAATAGGCTGCCATTATTTTCTTCTGAAGTTGTTCACAGAGCTCTAAGAAAGCACAGCTTAATTTTTAGTGATTTCAAATCAGGAAAAATGGGGGGAAAGGGAAAAAAAAGGAGAAAAAATATTGAAAACATTGTTTTGGAGACTTGTAGCCAGGAAAATTTTAAAATTCAGTCCAAACTGTAGAAAATAATAAAAATCAAAAAAAGTTAGGCAAGACTAGACTCTAACAGGTGTACTATAGTTTATTTTGAAACATAATTTTTCTCTCTCCAGTCCTATTTTCACTAAAGACAAGTCATAAGACAAATTCATTTGTAAAATAAGTTTTAATCTTATCACACTTGGCTGGGATATTTTCATAAAGTCAGAAAGACTAATTATTTGCCATATGGGCTCCTCTTTTTTTAATTGGCATTGCTGGAACTTTATTCCATAAGGAATATCAGATTCGACTTTAATGGCTTAAGTCTAGCCTCTGCCTGCAAATACCTGTATTAATTGGGTGAATTCCTCACCTTGAGTTCCCAAGAAAACTTGGGGCTCCTGGGACTATCAGAAAGTGATATTCTTTGCTTACCACAGTATAACTGCCTGACGGGTTCTTCCTGCCCACTGTATAAAGAAAGACCATGGCACTGTAGTAAAAAAAGAGTTTAACAGACACAAGGCCAGCCACACCAGGTGGGAGATGAAGTTTGTACTCAAATCATCTCATTCAAAGCTTGTAAGGTTACAGGTTTTTCAAAAGCAGTTTTGGAGAAGGGGTGGGGGTGGCCAGGTAACAGGTACTTGCTGCTGATTTGTTGGGGTGGAGACAAAATCACAAGAGGTCAAAGCTGTCCTCCTGCCCACTAAATTGCTTCTGGGTGCAGCCACAGGAGTGAGTTTGTTGGTCCAGGTGGAGCCATGGTTATCAGACATGCAAAAAAATCTGGAAACGTATCTCAAAAGGCCAATCTACAATAATGGTGTTATCTGCAGCAGTAACTGGAGAAGTAGCATATCTTATAACTTCCAGAATAATGGCTAACAATCATTTACGTCTGCACCTTAGCAGGACTTAGGTTCCTCTCCTTCTCCCAGCCTGACGGCATCTCATTAGTGTTACAAAAGCAGTTGAGTTTGGGGCAAGGCCTATTACCATGTAACTATAGCCTAAATGTCTTCCAAAGTTAGCTTGGCCCAATAGCCCAGGAATAATTAAGGGAAAGGTAAGATGGGGGTTGGGTTAGCTTAGCTTACCGTTATACTTTTCTCACTGATACAACTTTTGCAAAGGTGGTTTCAAAAGGTTATGAACCTGTACAGGGGCTGTGTAGACAAGGTATGGGGCCAGTTTCCCAAGGGGCTCTCATTGGCTCTGTAAGTCAACTTTGATTCCTTAAAGGCATCTGTATCTGAAAGCATACCATTCCAGTCAAAACCTTGGTAAAATAACCTGTGTCTCCAATTTTGTCCTGTTACAAAAGAAAACAGATTCTTATTGCACTTATGCAAATGACTATATTGCCATAAGTTAAAAATATTCACAAGTAGTTTCCAAATTTTTGAGAAATCAGGTAGGGACAAATATGTCCAAATTTTGTTTATAGGAGTTTACTCAATTGTTAAAAGCTGTAAAAAGTGCAAAAGAAAAGTTTCTTGGTGCTGAAAAACAAAGAATCAGCAACGTTTTAAACAAAATGTCATAAAAGGATTATTTTAGTCTTCTATTAGTTCAGTCCATGGAGTTAACTCCTATTCTGTTTGATACTCATGAACATTTAAGCTCTCCATGGGAGTCTTGGAAGTTTTCCCTCTATTCTAGCGTCTCCAAAGTTATTAGAAATATATTTATATAAACATGTTATTAGTATGTGTTCCTGAATTGTATGAAATTCCTGTGATTCTGATATGTCTTAGCATACGTTATCAGTAGCAATTATGACTATTATGTAAAATTGTTGTATGCCACCAAAGCAACCAAATTTCCTTGTCAATTGTGTCTTTATGACTGTTCTAAGACTTGTCATCCACAGTTGTTTTACTTTTATCCTTTTCAAAAGATGTTTTTTATAATCAGCTATAGGACTCTGACAGGTGTTCTTGAATGCAGTTTTCTAATACCTTTATTTTCCTTTCACACCTTCAAGAAGAAGGAGGCCTTCAAACTCCCCCAGTGGCATAGCCAGTGCTAGCAAGATGGCAGTAAGGAGAACAGGCAGGCTAGCAAAGCACATAAAAAAATTACAGTGGTCATCTGGACAGTTCTGATGGCTGCTTTCTATAGCATGTTCCTAAGTCCCTGGGGTGAAAGATAAGGCTTCGGCCCTCAGATCCATCTCAGTGTTCAGGCTGGAGGGTGGTGCTGTGGCCTGCTTGGGACTGCTTTCCTAGGGCTTGATCACAGGACTGAGGGAAATTTGATGAGGGTGCAGCCTGCACTGCAATAAAAGGGCCTATGGTGAGATGAAACCAGGGAGGGATTACCCAAAGAAGCCAAATAGAGGAAGAGGACCATGAAATCTGGTCAGAGAGGTTGGAAGTTAGAGCAAGATTCTGACATGAAAGGCAACATCTATGAATGAGAAATGGAATTGAAGTTGGAGGAAAAGAAGTCAGTTTCCCCAGGGATAGAAAGCAGAGATTAGGAAGTGTTGGCCAGGATCCATCAGAGCCACATTGTGATGTAAGGTTGTAAGTGAACGGTTTATTGCATCCAAGTGCACAGTACACATGAGCAAGAAGCTCCGTGGTAATTAAATCTTGGGGGTTGCCCAGCAGGAGAGAGAGATAAAGGAATACTACACAGCACTGTGATTCCAGACACCGTATCATCTCTCCAGCCCAGCATTCTCCTTGTGGCAATCATGGCAAAAGCCATCATTCTCTAAACTTTTTTTATTTTTTTACCTTGTAGGGAAAGGAAAACTTCTCCTCTACCCTCTTAGGTTCTTTAACTAAGACCTACAAATCAAATTGACAAAAAACAGATTAACAGGAGAAATCATACAAATTTTCTTTGATGTTAACAATTTTACATAGCATCAAGGACTTCACAGACAAGAAGTGAAAACTCCAAAGAAGTGGTTAGACCCAAAGGCTTATATACCATTTTAACCAAGGGCTGTAAATGTTTGGAGAAGTGACAAGGCAAAGGAAAAATGTATGGAATTCTAGGGGTAGCAAGTTGTGGGAAAGTAACTAGCGAGTATATGGGGAAAACTAATGAAAAATAAGGGTTACTTCAGGAAGGATTGCTTGGCAAACATATCTCAGCATTGACTTCCCATCTCCAGTGATAAGAATGTTCTCTACTTCCTAGGAAAACCTTTCTCATGGGAAATTTATGCCCTGCTTTTAGGTAGAAATGGGAAGAGCAGACAACCCTTTCTGAATCTGCTGTTTTTCAGTTCCCTTCAGATCAAAGTAATCAGCATGCTTAAGTGGCATATTTTGGTGTGGCATGTTCAGATGCCTTTCAATCTCAAGAATGAGTTCTATACAGAACTCTCATTCACTTTTGGTGAGAATGTAAAAATATGACAACCGGTTTATTATTATTATTATTATTTTAAAGACAGAGTCTTGTTCTGTTGCCCGGGGTGGAGTGCAGTGGTGCAATCATAGCTCACTGCAGCTTCCAGCTCCTGGGCTCAAGCCATATTCCTGCTTCAGCTTCCCAAGTAGCTGAAACTACAGGCATGCACCATCACACTGAGCTAATTGATCTGACAGTTTCTTGCAAAGTTAAGCACTCCCTATCCTTTGACTTAGCCATTCCACTCCTAGGTATTTACCTCAGAAGAAAGAAAACATGTCTTCACAAAGACTTCTACACAAATGTTCCAAAGAACATTATTCACAATAGTCAAAAATCTGAAACAAATCAAGTATCCATCAACAAGTGACTGGATAAACAAGTTATAGTACATTCATACAATAAAATATTACTCAGCGATGAACAATTGATAGACACAATGCATTGATTAATTTTACAATTGTACTGTGTGAAAGGAGCAGACACAAAGAATTCAAGTTGTTTCTTAGCTACTGGTTGTAAAAAAAATAAAAAATAAAAAAAAAGAATTCAGATTTTGTTATTCCATTTATATGAAATTCTACGATGCGAAAACTAGTCTGTCATAATGCAGAGCAGTGGTTGCCCATGGCCAGATATGACATGGAGTACTACAAAAGGGCCCATGGCACTTTTGAAGTGAGGAAATGTTCCATGTCTTGACTGTGGTGGTGGATACATAGGCCAAGACTTTCTCAAAACTCACTAAACATACACTTTTTTTCTTTTTTTTTTTTTTTTTTGAGACAGAGTCTCACTCTGTCACCCAAGTTGGAGTGCAATGGCACAATCTCGGCTCACTGCAACCTTCATCTCCCAGGTTGAAGTGATTCTCCTGCCTCAGCCTCCCAAGTAGCTAGGATTATAGGCATGTGCCACCACACCCGACTAAATTTTTGTATTTTTAGTAGAGACAGGGTTTCACCATGTTGGCCAGGCTGGTCTCAAATTCCTGACCTCAGGTGATCTGCCTGCCTTGGCCTCCCAAAGTGCTGGGATTACAGGCATAAACCACCACACCCGGGCTGAACTATACACTTTAAATGGAGGCAGTTTGTTGTATTATAAATTATACCTCAGTAATGTTGATTAATTAAAAAAAGAATGAGCTCTGATAACTAAACTGTTAATCTCACAAACCTAAGAGAAGTCTGCAAGGACCACTTACTCCAGCAACCAAACAGATCATTGTGAGCTAGTCCCGGAATGTCCGAGGCCAGTAGGGAGGAGACACACCTCTTTATGGATAGGAATCAGGGAGGGACCACAAAGGAGCCTGGGAAGGAATGTCATTGCCAGGGTGAGGTGGCCAGGAGCTGAGCCTGCAGAGGGGGCACCTGGGGGCTGAAAAACGGGTAGCAGGCAGCCAGCTTTGCAGGGAGGGAAGAAGGGAGAGAAGAGGTGTGCCTGAGGCCAGAGTTCTCTAGTAACACTGATGTGAGTATCAGAACTTCAGAACTGCAGAGAGGTGGTAAAGCTACACGACCACCCTTTCTTAGTCAAAGTCTTCTAAAAAGTCTAAAGTGACTCCATCCAAGAGAAGAAAGAGAAGCAAACTGTCTCTGGGGGAAAGCCTCCCCAATTTAGGCCTCAACAACTACCACTCATAAACCAAGCAATGAACTCATAGCCTTGAAAATCTGAGTAAAAATACATAAAAACAAGAAACATAGATTCAGGCCAGGCAAGGTGGCTCATGCCTGTAATCCCAGCATTTTGGGAGGCCAAAGCAGGTGGATTGCTTAAGCTCAGGAGTTCAAGACCAGCCTGGGCAACATGGTGAAGCCTCATCTCTACAAAAATTAGCCAGGCGTGATGACACATGCCTGTAGTATCAGCTACTCGGGAGGCTGAGGTGAGAAGGTCACTTGAGCCTGGGAGGTCCAGGCTACAGTGAGCTGAGATCATGCCACTGCACTCCAGCCTGGGCAAGAGTGAAACCCTGTCTCAAAAAAAAAAAAGAAAGAAGAGACACAGATTCAGACCACTAAGAATTATAGATGTTACATGAAAATGTTTTTAAAATTTAAGGATGTAATTACGAAAATAAGCTTATAAGAAACAAGAAAAAATAGAAAGATTTTTTTTAAAAAATCCTTTTATATAAAAACAAAAAACATAAAATAGAACTTCTACAGATGAAGAATATAATTATTGAAATCTAAAATTCAATATACAGAATAGATAGCAGCTGAAGTCAGAATTAGAGAGCTGAAGCTATGGCCAAAGAATTTATCCAGACAGCAGCATAAACGGATAGGAGATTGAAAATATGAAAGCTTAAAAGACATGGAGAATAAGGTCAGGACAGGCAATATTAAGAGCAAATGGGCCGGGTGCAATGGCTGATGCCTGTAATCCCAGCACTCTGGGAGGCCAAGGTGGGCGGATCACCCGAGGTCAGAAGTTCGAGACCAGCTTGGCCAACATGGCTAAACCCTGTCTCTACTAAAAGTACAAAAATTAGCCAGGCATGGTGGCGCATGTCTGTAATCCCAGCTACTCGGGAGACTGAGGTGGGAGACTAGCTTGAACCCAGGGGGCGGAGGTTGCAGTGAGCCAAGATCGTACCACTGTACTCCAGCCTGGGCAACAGAAACTCTGTCTCACCAAAAAAAAAAAAAAAAAAACCCACAAACCTACAGATCCAGAAAGAACAATTTATCCCAAGCAGAATACATAGAAAGAAAGCCACCTTAAAATACATCACAATGGAACTGTAGACTCTAAAGACCAAGAGATCTTGAAGCATCCAGAAAGAAAGGACCACCAAGAAACAACAAGGCAAAAAAGAAGCCAGAGATGGCAGAATGTTTTGAAAGTACTAAGATATTACAACTGCTAATTTAGAATTGTACATCCAGGAAAACTATTTTTCAAAAATGAAATCAAGCCAGGCACGTTGGCATGTGCCTGCAATTCCAGCTACTCAGGAGGCTGGGGTGGAAGGTTCCCTTGAGCCCAGGCAATACAGCGAAAACTTGTCCTTAAAAAAAAACAAAACTGAATGAATGAATGAAAGCAAACCACATTCACAGTTTTTAAAAATGTGGACTACCAAGGGAACCGCTCTAAAGAAAATACAAAAAGCTGTACTTCAAGTAGGTGAAAACATTTCAGAAGAAAGTCTTAGAACAGGCCGTACGTGGTGGCTCACACCTGTAATCCCAGCACTTTGGGAGGCTGAGGTGGGCAGATCATGAGGTCAGGAGATTGAGACTATCCTGGTCAACATGGTGAAACCCCGTCTCTACTAAAACAATTTTAAAAAACAAATTAGCTGAGCATGGTGGTGTGCACCTGCAGTCCCAGCTACTCAGGAGGCTGAGGCATGAGAATGGCTTGAACCCAGAAGACTGAGGTTGCAGTGAGCCGAGATCACACCACTCCACTCCAGCCTAGTGACAGGGTGAGACTCCATCTCAAAAAAAAAAAAAAAAAAAAGTCTTAGAATAAAGGCTTGTCCTAGAAAGACAAGAAGAAACAGTGTACAGAGAAAGTGGTAAACATGTAAGCAGATTGAAACATACTGGGTGTTAGCCTTATAAAAAGAATAGTAATAGTGTTTACATCATGTGGCTAGTTCCTCCACCCAGGGGAAATAATGAACAACAGCGTATAAATCAGAATGGGAAATACCAAAGTGAAAGCATGTTAAAGCCCTTGTAACATAATTGGTGCAGTCCTTTAAACAGAGTTAATGCATTAAAAATGCATAATAACTTCTGCACCTGCATGCAGCTGGTGCAATAGCAATGCCTATTTCTCTATCGTCTGGAAAGAACTTGTAGAGGATGATGCAACACCGTGACTATCATAGCTTCCAGTGCCTTGATGAAACCTCAAGGTTTTTGGCCTTTTGGCCAAGCATCTGCCATTTCATATTGTTGCAGCATTTGTTGTGTCCTAGGAGTTGCAACTATCATAAGTTTGTTGTGGCTAAACGATGAAATAAGGCATATACAGATTTCTGCAGAAATTGTAATTCTACGAACGATTTTGAAGAGATGAAAAAGGCTGGTATCTTTCAGAATGCAAAGTGATATTGGAATGTAAAGAATTTCTGTGGATTGTGTTCCATGGGAGTTTGTCACTAGCCTATGTTCATGAACTGTGAAACATGAATATGTGGGCAAATGAATAGTTTGTTTTGACAAATAAACAATTAACAAATATGAAAAAATGCATGATACAGTCAAGAGCTATAATTAAAACACTAAAATTGGAATATGTGCTTCCTAAGTAGTAAACAGGAAGAATAAGAAAATGCAATGAACCAATAACCCCATTTAAAGGCCAAATATAAGGAATGAAGACAACACAGAGGCTGGGCACAGTGGCTCACATCTGTAATCCCAGCATTTTGGGAGGCCAAGTTGGGTGGATCACTTGGGGTCGGGAGTTCAAGACCAGCCTGGACAACATGGTGAAACCATGTCTCTACTAAAAATACAAAAATAAAAAATAAGAGAGAACACAGAAAAGTGAACCAAATAAAAATCAAAAATTAAATGAGTGAGTTTTTCTGGCCAGGCGCGGTGGCTCACACCTGTAATCCTAGCACTTTGGGAGGCCGAGATGGGCAGATCACGAGGTCAGGAGATCGAGACCATCCTGGCTAACACAGTTAAACCCCGTCTCTACTAAAAATACAAAATATTAGCTGGGTGTGGTGGTGGGCGCCTGTAGTCCCAGCTACTCGGGAGGCTGAGCCAGGAGAATGGCGTGAACCCGGGAGGCAGAGCTTGCAGTGAGCCGAGATCACGCCACTACACTCCAGCCTGGGCTACAGATCGAGATTCTGTCTCAAAAAAAAAAAAAAAAAAAAAAAATTAAATGTAAGAAATTAGTCCAAATACTCAACATAGGAAATGCAAATGGACTAGACTTGCCAAAGCAAAGAGAGAAACAGATCAAATAGTTTAAATATTTAGTTATATGTGTTTATAAGAGTTACACCTCAAGCATAAAGATATGGAATGGTTGAAAGCAAAAAAATGAGGAAAATATATGTGAGGAAATTCTAATCAAAGGGAATCTAGTGTAGCTATATATATTTTTATTTATTTATTTTTAAATAAATAAACTATGAGGTAGGTACTAGAAGGTCAAATATGAAAACAACGTGATCCTTGCCTGAAAAGATGTAGAGTTTAGTAAGGATAACAAACAAAGAAACAGATCATTTATCCCACTTTAGAAGCAGACAAAAGAGGAAATTCATATTTTAGGAAGAAAGTATAGTCCTGAAATATAACCAGTCTATTTTTATCTATTTTTCAAGACAGGCTAACCCTGTTGCCCAGGCTGGAGTGCAGTGGTGCAATCATAGCTCACTGCAGCCTCAAACACCTAGGCTCAAGCCCTCCTTCCACCTCAGCCTCTGAGTAGCTGGGTCTACAGGTACACACTACTACATGTGACTATGATGTAGCTATATTAATTTCAGCAAAATAGACTTTAAGACAAAAGTATCGGCCGGGCGCAATGGCTCATGCCTGTAATCCCAGCATTTTGGGAGGCCGAGGCGGGGCAGATCACGAGGTCAGGAGATCGAGACCATCCTGGCTAACACGGTGAAACCCCATCTCTACTAAAAAGACAAAAAATTAGCCAGGCGTGGTGGCACGCGCCTGTAATCCCAGCTACTCGGGAGGCTGAGGCAGGAGAATTGCTTGAATCCGAGAGGCAGACGTTGCAGTGAGCCGAGATCGTGCCACTGCACTCCAGCCTGGGTGACGAAGCAAGACTCCCTCTCAAAAAAAAAAAGACAAAAGCATCATTAGGGTTGAAGACAATCAATACGTAATGGTAAAGGTCCAATTCACTAGAAAATTTTAACAATTCTAAGCATATAATAACCTAATTAGATTCAAAGTACTCAATATGTGGTAAAAAAAAAAATTGACAAAGTTACAGAGAGAAACTAACAACTCCATCATTACATTGAGAAGATACTAACCTTCCTCTCTCAATTGTTGCTAGGTCAAACAAATAAAAAAGATCAATTATATATAGGCTAAAGATCAGAATTAGCAAGCTTTACATAACAGACTTATAGAGTTCTGTGTCCTAAATTTAAATGATAAACATTCTTCTAAGGTACACCTGGACCACTTGATAACACACTTGGCTATAAAGTAAGACACAATTAATTTTTAAAAATAGGTATTGTATAGATATATTCTCTGAAAAAAAAACAAAATTAAATTGGAAGTTATTAATAAAAAGATAAAGAAAGATGAATTATAGCTTTTGTTTATGAATAGAAAACTGAGTATCACAAAAATATCAGTTCAGCTCAGTAAGTCTTTAGCGTCAATGCAATCTAATCCATCAGGTTTCACAAACTTATCCTAAAATGTACAGGAAAGAGCAAAGGGTAAAGAATAACCAAGACTTTTTTTTTTTTTTTGAGACAGAGTCTCGCTCTGTCATCCAGGCTGGAGTGCAGTGGCACGATCTCAGCTCACTGCAAGCTCCTCCTCCCGGGTTCACGCCATTCTCCTGCCTCAGCCTCCTGAGTAGCTGGGACTACAGGCGCCCGCCACCACGCCTGGCTAATTTTTTGTATTTTTAGTACAGACGGGGTTTCACTGTGTTAGCCAGGATGGTCTCGATCTCCTGACCTTGTGATCCACCCTACTTGGCCTCCGAAAGTGTTGGGATTACAGGTGTGAGCCACCGCCCAGCCTAACCAAAATACTTGAAGAAAAAGATGGCAGACAAAAGGGAGAGGCTGCCCTGGATATATTCTAAAACTAAAGTAATTAAGATAACATAATATTGGACCTGCTCTACCGGGTTTCAAAACTAATTCTAAAACTAGAGATGGCGACACATTCTGAGATATTGCTAGATAATTTTGTTGATGTGTGAACATCATAGAGTACTTTCGCAAACCTAGATGGTATAGCCTACCACACACCTAGACTTTATGGCATAGCCTATTGCTGCCACGCTACAAACCTGTACGGCATATTACTGTACTGAATACTGCAGGCAATTATAACACAATGGTATTTGTGTACCTAAACATAGAAAAGGTACAATAAAAACATGGTATAAAAGTTTTTTTAAATGGTGCAAATGTATAGGGCATTTACCATGAATGAAGCTTGCAGGACTGGAAGTTGCTCAGGGTGAGTCAGTGAGTGAGTGGTAAGTGAATGTAAAGGCCTGGGACATTATTGTATGCTACTGTAGACTTTATAAACACTGGTCACTTAGGCCACACTATTTTTTTTTATTTTTTTCTTCAATAATAAATTAGGTTTTAGCTTACTATAACTTTTTTACTTTATAAACTTTTTAATAATTTTTTTAACTTTTTGACTCTTTCATAAAAACACCTAGCTTAAAACACACGATGTACAACTACACAAAAATATTTTCTTTATCTCCTTATTCAATAAGCTCTTTTCTATTTTTAAATTTTTAATTTTTTTTTAACTTTTTAAACTTTTTGGTTTAAGACACAAACACATTAACCTAGGCCTACTCAGGGTTAGGATCCTCAGTATCACTGCCTTCCACCTCCACATTCTGTCCCTCTGGAAGGTCTTCGGGGCAGTAACGTGCATGGAGCTGTCATCTCCTTGGATAACAATCCCATCTTCTGGAACACCTCCTGAAGGACCTGCCTGAGGCTGTTTTACAGTTAAATTTATTATATATAAGTAAAAGGCATATTCTGTAAAAAATAATGATAAAAAGTATAGTAGAGTAAATACATAAACTAGAAACATAGTTGTTTATTATTATTATTATCAAGTGTTATGTACTATACCTAACTGGATGTGCTATGCTTTTATGCAACTCACAGCACAGTACATTTGTTTACACTAGCATCACCACGAACATGTGAGTAATGTATTGCATCACGATGTTACCATGACTACAACACCACTGGGAAATAGGAATTTTTCAGCTCCAGTATAATCTTGTGGGACCACTGTCTATATGTGGTCCATCATTGACCTAAACATCACTATGTGGTGAACAATTGTATTTCTCTTTTAATGGCACAGTAGATGAATAGGGAAAGGAAGGACAATCCAAAAAACAGAATTTAAAAATCCCACATAGGTTGAAGGATTAAAACAATACTTTAAAAAACATCAAAAATATGTAGACAAAATGCCTGTCTCTGATATTCAAATAGGAAGAATTTCTTAAACCAGACTCAAAAAAGTCCTAGCCATAAGATAAAGTATTGATAAATTTAACTACATTAAAATTAAGATCTGTTCTTCAAAAGACACCTTAAGGAATGTGAAAGGAAAAGCTGAAAAGTTAGAGGACATATTTGTAACATTTATGACTGATAAGGGATTAGTATAAAAATATGTACTGAAGTCCTTTTTAAAAAAAATAAAGAATTCCCTCTCAAAAATAAATAATAAATAGAAAACAACTTACAGAACCTAGTAGAAAACAACCTAATAGTAAAGCATACAGAGAGATTTTTTAAATAGGATTCAAATATATATGGCCACTAAACATATGAAGAGATTTCAACCTAATTAGTAATCAGGAAAATGGAAATTAAACACACAAATAGATACCATTAACTATCCATCCATTTTTCCCAGTTGAGGGAAAAACTAAAACATGACAGTTTATTCATCAATGGGAACTTTTATATACTGTTAGAAAAACGTGTAAATTGGAACAGCCTTTTTGGAAAACAAGTTTGCGTTATCTTGTAAGTATGAATATTCACATATCTTACAACCCAGCTGTCTTAGTCTGTTCAGACCCACACATTGAAATGAGACACAAAATATCACTGACTGGGTGGTTTAAACAACAGAAGTTTATTTTCCCACAGTTCTGGAAGTTGGAAGTCTGACAGCAGGTAACAGCATGGTCAGGTTTGGTGAGGGCTCTGTTCCTGCCTTGCACATGGACACCTTCTCGTTGTGTCCTCACATGAGACACAGAGAAAGACTCTTTGTATAAGGCCACAGGCTTATTGGATTAGGGCCCCACTCTTAACAACCTCATTTAACCTTAATTACCTCCTAAGACCCTATCTCAGATATAGTCATATTGGGGGTTAGAACTCAACACAGAATTTTAAGGAGACAAAATTCAGCCCATACCACTGACTCCCAGGTGCCCAAGAACACATACATAAAAGGATGTTTAAAGCACCAATTTTCATAATATCAACAAATTTAAGCAAGCCACATGTCCACCAACAATAAAATAGAAAATAAATTTTGGTATACTTATACAAAATAACTGTCATACATCAGTGAAAATGAAGAATGAGCTGCAGTTCTATGCAACAACATGAATACACATCAGTAAGTTCAAAAGATTACAACTTTCAGTATGATATGCTTTATATTGAGCTCAAAAACTAGCAAAATTCAACAATGTATTGTTTAGTCATACATATATATTTGAAATAAAACTATCACTTTATGCAAATGATAGATACAAAATTCAGGTGAGTACTTATTTCTAAGGGTGGGGCAGTAAGGCAGTGAAATATTGGTGGTTATAACTCATATTGTCTCAAAAGCCAATTGTTAAATTTTTAGGACTTTTGAGAGCCCATTGTTAAACCACTGGTAGCTTGAAATCAGCTATGGTGGGAGTATTTACCCATGGAAATTGGCGAATACTGGAACCAAGAGGCTAGTTGTTAAACATTTACTAGCATACCACTGAATGTAAGCTGTTGCTAGTGTTCTAGTCCTTGGTTTGGGTAGTAGGTTCTGTTCATTATTTTTTAAATGAACAAGGGTTATAGTTCTTAGTTTAGTTAGTAATGTATGTTCATTATATCATTTAAAAAGAATGAATGAATGAAAACAAAGAGGTTCATGAGTGGACCCAAAAAGTGAGCATATTGCGAACCAAGGTGTATGATTGTTACAATTGTGTGCACCTATGGTAGGGAAAAAACAAAAAAAGCATTAAGTTCCTCCATCTGGGGGATATCAAGCGTCAAAAGAATCTCTACTGATAAATGAGGTTAGTATATACCTGGAAGGTACTATCCCACTCTCAGAGAGCAACACACCAGCTTCCAGGAACGAGAGGATGGGCCCATCCAGTCCCATGGAGGTGAGTCTCCTTGGCTCCCTCACCAAGCAAGCCTCTCAATGATCAAGCTCTAGGCCAGAAAAAGTGGATGGTATGACCCATGCGACAGGCACAGAAGGAGCTGGGGCCACACTATCAGCACCCACCATGTGGTCGTGGTTCTTGAGCCAAACTGGGTCCAGCCTCTAAAGTAGCTCAGGCAAGAGGGGTAGCTAACACCAGTAACTCACATTGTTTTCCGCCCCACCCTGGCATAAAGTCAAGGAGGTTGGCCAGGCGTGCTGCTGTTAGAATGGAAGGAACCTGAAGGGGAAGGAGTTAGGGATGGACTAAAGTTAGCAAGCCAGAGAAAGAAGCAGCACCGACTACCAAAACAAGGGAAAAGGAGGAAAGGCTAGAGGTGGGTGTAGAAATGAAGATGTGGAGGTCAGAAATCAGAGAGCTGAGAGAAGGGAATCTCATGTCAAGTCAGCCAGAATGACAGTGGTCTTGGGGATCCTGGCCCTTGGGAGCCCTGGAGACAGACAGATGCTACATGTGATAGGTCACCTGGTCAGGTTGGCTCCCTCAAAAGGGGTGTCGGACAGGGTGGCCAACTAGTTGGTGGGGCCAGGTTCCCTTGATAACATATACCATGCAGAAAGCAGGTCTGAAGTTTGAGGTCTGTGACGCTATTGCTTTCAAGCTGTGTGGCAGCGTTCCTTACCACCCCAGTCTGAAAGAGCCTCCAGGCAGAGGGGCCTTAATTGTGCTAAAGTCCACATCGAAAAGGAATGAGACTCACAAAGCCTAAGTAAGGTGCTCAGCTTCCTGTAAACAGCTGACATTGGCAGAGAGAAACTGTGGGAGGCAGCCCACAAGCCTGCCCATGCCAGGCCATCTGCAGAAGGATGGGGTGGCAGCATCACAGGGCATGGGCCAGCTCCGCCCCCTGAGGGAAGCCTTAGCAAGTCCCAATTGACACTTGCTGCAGAGTTGTGGTAGTGTGGGCTCCCCATGGTGGTCCCCCCACAGTTTAAGCTGTAGTTGAGCTCCTTTCATGCCAGATGGTCACTGAGGAGATGGGATAGATATATCAAACTACAGGTCCTAACTTTAATATGGCCCTGGCATATACGGCCCTGGTCTTTTCAGGCAGGACTGTCAATCATGTTGCCGGGACAACCAGGAACCCACATGTGATGGTTAATCCTATGGGTCAACTTGACTGGGCCACGGGGTGCCCAGACATTTAGTCAAATATTATTCTGGGATTGTGAGGGTATTTGGAGATGAGATTCACATTTGAATGAATAGACTGGGTAAAGCGATTGCCTTCCCTAAGAGTGGGTTCATCCAATCAGTTCAGAACCTGAATAGAACAAAAAGGCTGACACTCCTGTGAATAACAGAGACCTCCTCTTGCCTAACTGCTTCAAACTAGGACACAGGTCTTTTCCAGCTTTTTGACTTGAATGGAAACATCAGCTCTTCTTGGGCTCTCAAGCCTGTCAGCTTTCAGTCTGGAACTTATACCACTGGCTCTTCTGGGTCTCCAGATTGCTCACTGCAGATCTTGAGACTTCTTCCATAATTACAAAAGCCAATTCCTTATAATAAATCTCTTTCTATATATATCCTGTTGGTTTTGTTTTTCTGTAGAACCCTGACTAATACACTCATACAATACATTGCCCATCTACATGGGGACAGTCTATTTTCTCTCTTCCCATACCTCTGCCCTTTTCCTGATGAACCCAGGCCCCAGAGATCTCTCATCCAGCCACTGAAAAGCCGGCATTTGGGATATACGCACTCTCATCCTGGCCAGTCAGCATCCCAGAAAGACCACACCAACCATCTGTACTCTCCTGCTCCTGGGCTATGTTGCTGGAGAAAAATCACAAGAGCTGGCCAGATTCTCGAGCTCTCCAGGCTCAGTGGGTGCTCCCATAATTGATCAATGCCTTCAATAGCTCACTCTCAGACCCTCCTCCTAACACTGTCCATTCCCCCAAGGCTTATCCCTGCCCTTGCACTGCCGTTTGCGGCAAGATCACCTTGCCTCAACTTACCTGAGAAAAACGTCATTTGCAGGAGGTTCTGCAACTTCCCTCCTCTCCCCAACTCAATTTGTCTCTGCTTCTTCATCCATCTCCTTCTCCTTCCTCCCAGAGAGAAAGGTCTTTAAGACATTGGTATTGTTTCATGCGTCCGTGTGAAGAGACCACCAAACAGGCTTTGTGTGAGCAACATGGCTGTTTATTTCACCTGGGTGCAGGCGGGCTGAGTCCAAAAAGAGAGTCAGCAAAGGGTGGTGGATTATCATTAGTTCTTATAGGTTTTGGGATAGGTGGTGGGGTAAGAGCAATATTTTGGGGGCAGGGGGTAGATCTCACAAAGTACATTCTCAAGGGTGGGGAGAATTTTAAAGAACCTTCTTAAGGGTGGGGGAGATTACAAAGTACACTGATCAGTTAGGTTGGGGCAGAAACAAATCACAATGGTGGAATATCAGTTAAGGCTATTTTCACTTTTGTGGATCTTCAGTTGCTTCAGGTCATCTGGATGTATACATGCAGGTCACTGGGGATATGATGGCTTAGCTTGGGCTCAGAGGCCTGACAGATATAAAGGCAAAGTTCTTGAAGGCAAAGTGTCCACACCAACCCAGATCAACACATAGATAGGATGTCTCAAAGGTGTGCATGGTCAGTTAGAGGCAGCAACACTTCTTCAACTGGGTTCTGTCCTCTGGCCTTTTTCCCATGAGATGATCTCAGTGGACTGTCCTTGACTCAGGCACACCCCTACTAAGCACCCAGAAGGGAGGCCAGGCCCAGGGCAGTCTCTCCAGCGTGCCCTTCAGCCTGTGCAAGACCATCTAGGCTTCTCGATGTGGATCCACCTTTTGCCCTGTTTCATTAGATATTTTTTCACACTTGTACTTGTATATTTAATATTTCTCTCTCCTCTATATCGTTATCCTCAGTCTAAAATATACTTGAAACACTTCTATCCTAAACTGTCTGCCTCTCAATCCTGCTGTTTCCCTGGCTATTTCCTTAAATGTCCCCTTTCCTTCCCAGACAACTTCCTGAAAGAAAAGCTGGCACTTGCTGCTTTCAGCTTAGACTGGCCATTCTCTCACACCAGATTTCTAGTTTCTGTGCTCACCCCACCCTCAGTGCCACTGACGTTGCTCTACTAGGGTTGCTAAAAACTCCAGGTCATCAAATCCAAGAGTTACTTTTCAATCTTCTTCTGATTGGCTGTTCACCTGTGTTTTGGGGAACTAAAAGAAAGAATGCATGTCTACACAGAGTATTTACAGGGGAGCAGGATCATGTGAATTCTAATAATGGACGATTTCTCCAAGGATAAATCAGCTTTTGGGCATAGATCAGGGATAAGAAGTTCAACCTCACCTATCCACTTGCCAGCTGGACACTAGGACTTGACCTAATTAAGGGAGTCGATGGTTTTTTGTTTTTGGTTTTGTTTGTTTGTTTGTTTTTTGTTTTGTTTTGTCTTTACAGGCAGATGTTATCATCCCCATTATACCAAGAAGGAAATTGAGGCTCAGAAAAAAACTTGTGGATTGCCCCAAGTTACACAGTGGGTTACAGTCAGAGCTCCCTCCATCACACAGTGATAATAGCTTTGACTTAATAACTACCGTACATCAGGCATGTGCTGAGAGCTTTACAAGGCAGTACCTCATATAATCCTCTCCTAAAGTACAGACTAGTTTACACAACTTATACAACTCCACTTGAATGTCTAATGGACATCTCAAAGGTGACACATCCAGAAATGAAATCAGGATATTTTCCCTCAAACCTGCTCTACCTACAGCTTTTGCTATCTCAATTGATGGTGACTTCATCCTACTAATCGCTCAGTACAAAAAAAATATTGCAGTCCTCCATGACTCCTCTCTTTCACGCCTCATATACAATTTCTCAGGAAACCCTATTGAAACTACCTTCAAAATATATCCATAATCTTCCCACTTCTCAGAACTTCTACTGCTACCAGCCTGATCCCAGCCACCATCATCTCTCACTTAGATTACCTAGTGGCCTCCCAGCAGGTCTCCCTGCTTTTCCCTCTCTCACCTCCCTCTCCTCACCTCTCCCCATCCTCCAGACTATTCTCAAAGCAGCAGGAGAAATCCAGCTAAGTTCTCCTTCTCGCTCATTGCAGCCTCGAGCTCCTGGGCTCAAACGATCCTTCCTCTGCGATCCCCCAAAGTGCTGAGATTACAGGCGTGAGCCACGCCCGGCCTTAAAATCCTTTTTAAAGGCACTTTGACATCCATTATCTCATTTAAGTCTAAAACACGAATTTCGACCTTCGCGCTGCTTTCTGGTTCCACCTGGCGGCAGCTGCACAAAGTGTTTCTCTTCGAACGCCCTCCCAAGTTTATCCGGAACTATTAAGCCCACGACTTCCTCAGTGCTCCTCGGGCCAAAAGCAGAGAGCACAAATTCCGGAAGAAATTACCAACAGCGGGACCATTTCAGTTCTCCGGCAAGTATCACCAGTAACCAATAAGCAAAAAGCTCTAGCTCACGTGGTGTACTTCAGCCTATCAAGCTCCTGATATTCATGAACGCTGTCATTTCCGCTCCTGCCTCCTTCTTTCTCGACAAGATGGCCACACCGGTGGTATCAGCAAGTGGTCCTCCGGCCACGCCAGCCCCAGCCCCGGTGGCGGCACCAGCATCGGCCTCAGCCTCAGTCCCAGCGCCAACGCCAGCACCGGCTGCGGCTGCGGTTCCCGCTGCGGCTCCAGCCGCATCTTCAGACCCTGCGGCAGCAGCGGCTACAACTGCCGCTCCTGGCCAGGCCCCGGCGTCGGCGCAAGCTCCAGCGCAGACCCCAGCGCCCGCTCTGCCTGGTCCTGCTCTCCCAGGGCCCTTCCCCGGCGGCCGCGTGGTCAGGCTGCACCCAGTGATTTTGGCCTCCATTGTGGACAGCTACGAGAGACGCAATGAGGGTGCTGCCCGAGTTATCGGGACCCTGTTGGGTGAGTGGTCAGAGAAGTTAACATTCTTTTCTTTCTCCCGCTTCTCATTTCTCTCACTCCCTTGTCTCATTAATTCTTTAATTCCTGGCGTCCTACCGTCCTTTCCTCCCATCCCCATGACCTCTTAATCTATATCTCCATCCTGTCTTCTGCTATGACTTATCTTCTCAAGCACTTGCACCTCTCCTCTCTTCTCCTGCCGGATTGCCGTCACTTTGAGCGACAAGATACACAAAGAGTAGTTGTGTCATTTACTGAATATTTTATGCCAGTGGTTTACATTTTTTAATGTTCCCGACAGCAGTTTACGGCAAGTATGATGAGCCCCATCTGCCAGAGATGAGTTCACACGCCGAGTGGGAAGTCCGGAACCCTTGACTCCCTATCCCAGTGACCACGTATTTCTCCCTTATCCACTGACTAAATGTCATTGTTTTCCAGGTATTGACAGAGTTTTCTAACCAGTTGGCAAAGGAGTGGGGACGTTTGTAAAAAGGCATTCCTCCCAAGTTAACCGGTTTGGCTGGAACCCACTTGGGGTTTTATAGTATTCTGCTGTCCTAAAGGTCTGAGCCTGATCATTCCCTGTCCCTCGGTGTCCTCTAATGTTAGTACCTAATGTGAGAAACCCTGTTCCCCCATTTTCCATTTGGACGAAAAACAGTTGTATTATCTGTTTATATTTCTGCCCTTAACCTTCAGGTCGAAAAATGACCCATTCTCTTCCTGTGTTCCAAATTTGGGGAGTAGATATTTTATGTTAAAGTAGTTTGTAAAATGGAAAAGCACTAAAGAGGGACTGTTGATAATAAATTCCTTTCTGGAGACTATACTGGTCCCGTGAAATTCATATCCATTCCATCTTAGTGCCAGATTTTAAATAGCTTTGTGAATCCACTTTATTTACAAGCATCCTTTCTCTTTCATACTCTTGAACATGTACTAGTTCTTACACCATAGAAGACAATTGTATATTGCAAAGCAGACAAGATTTGTAAGCAGACTTCACAAAACATTCGCCATGTCACTTGGAGCAAATTGCCTGAAATCTGTTCTGTCAGGAACTATTTTAGACTTAGTCTTTGTGAGAGCTGAATTAAAAACTTCTGACTATGCTAGCACACATTAGGTACAGCTGTTAGTTGCAGTTCACCACATCAGGCCTGGACCACCCCAATGCTTACAGACACACATTCTCTCTCCTTTATCTTTGACAGTATAGCATTTTACAGAAACTTAAATTCATGTCTTCTGAACATTGCTTGTCTTTTCTCAGACCAAGCTTTTGCGTTTTCTTTGCCAGAATTGTTTTCCCTGCTGTCCTTCGTTTGTTTAAGCTTTACCTATCTTCCAGGTTCCCAGCAACAACATTAAGTGCCAGTCCTCCATCCCATACCCGGACCCTCACTCCATTCTTAACCTTACACAGCATGATGGTGTTCTGTAACTGTGCCCTACTCTGAGCTTCTGTAATAAATTATTTTTACATCACTGACCTGGCACTCAGCAGATACATACTTTTTTGGCTGCACTTCCTAATTTTCCAAGCTTGCTAGAGCTATTTAAAGAAACAATTCGTTACCCATGATTTATGCTTTAATGCCCCAAATATTCCAGTGATCCTATCAGACCAGGTATAATCTAATCTACATCCTCATATCCTCTTCCAGACTGGAATCGTGGTACAGTGCTATAGGTGTTATGGAGGCAGTACTTACAGAAGAATAAAGAATAGATTCTGCTTGCTATGAACTTATTTCCTTAGATATTCACAAAACATTTCATTTGTCTAAATGAAGTCATTGGTGCTTTTTTTGTACCATAAAACAGTTAGGAATTTAGAATTCAAAGTGTAATAAAGTGAACTCTCCTGTAACCTTAAAACTCAAGGTAGAAATATACTCTTAAATGCAAATAATTAGAATGTAATATAATAAATGTTCTAATAGAAGGGTGTCATGGTGGCATGGAAATACAGAAGACTTAACTGTTTCAGAAGGTTGGGGAAAAGTTCACAAAGAAGATGACGTTTGAGCTGGGCATTAAAGCAACTACAAGAAGTATAAAAAAGTGGTAAATCCACTATCTGAAACATTCAGTATTACAGGAATGTAGCTGACAGGAGGTAGAGCAGGAAATGAAGCTAGCAGAGGGCAGAGCCCTAAGAAGTATTAAATAATTACAAGTGAAAGTGCTGTGAAGGGAATTACCTGGATCCCTGAGAAGACAAAATGGAACTCTAACCTCATTTGAAGCTCTCTGGGGAAGCTCCTGAGCATTTCGGCTAACACTGAATAGGAATTAAAAATCACTCTGTAGTGAGTGAGTTGAGAGATAGGAAATAGAGTTGATAGGACTTGGTGTGATCAGAAGTGAGGGATTAGAAGAAAATATCAAGGATGACTTCTATATCTCTGGTTAAGTGTAGAAGAAGAAAGGGAAGGTAGGGGTTGACTTCAGTCTGGGTTGTATTTGTTTTGAGATGCCCAGTGAGCATTCTGGTGGAGTTGTCAAGTAGAAAATGGAATATAAAGGTCTGGAGTGCAAAAGAGATGTGGGCAAGTATGTCAGGTTAGGAATTATGTCATTGGAATATAGAAGGTAATTGAACCCATGAAATTGGATGAGATCACCTAAAGCAGGGATTGGCAAACTTTCTGTAAAGATCCAGACAGTAAATATTTTAGGCTTTGTGTGCAGTCTCTATCACAACTACTTAATTCTGCCTTTATAGCAAGAAAGCAGCCATAAAAAAAGTTGGCATGTAAACTCTATTCACCAAAAACATTTCTACATCAGGGCCTGGCCTAGAAAAGGAACATTGAGTAAAAAGACAAGAGAACAAAGACAAAACCCTAAAAACCTAAAAAGTCAGGAAGAAGTAGCCAACAAGGAAGATTAGAAAGGTAGGAAGAAAACTGGAAGGAAAGTTAAGATGGGAAGTAAGTGGTCAAGTCTGTTCAATGCTGATGAGAGGTCAAATAAGATAAAGGATATATGCACATTCGGTTTAGGGACATAGTTTCATTGAAAGGAGCAGAAACTATAGGGAGTTGGAATTAGAGAAACACTGGTAGATAAAGACAACACTGTAATTTCTGGTGGAGAGGGAAACCCTTGAATAGGTTTCAACCCCTTGGGAGGTTCCAATAGATTAGAAGAGAACAGAAAACTCAACCTAATGGTCTTAGGTCAAGAAACAAATGTAGTGGTAATAAAAAATTTAAAAAATTTTAAAAAGAAAGAAAGACAGCCTGGTCGCGGTGGCTCACACCTGTAATCCCAGCACTTTGGGAGGCTGAGGCAGGCAGATCACTTGAGGTCAGGTGGGCAGATCACTTGAGGTCAGGAGTTCAAGACCAGCCTGGCCAACATGGTGAAACCCCGTCTCTACTAAAAATACAAAAATTAGCTGGGTGTAGTGGCGCACACCTGTAGTCCCAGCTACTTGGGAAGCTGAGGCAGGAGAATCACTTGAACCCGGGAGGCAGAGGTTGCAGTGAGCCAAGATTGCACCACTGCACTCCAGCCTGGGCGATAGCAAGAGTTCGTCTCAGGAAAAAAAAAAAAAAAAAAAAAAATATATATATATATATATATATATATATATATACACACACACACACACACACACACACACACATTCCCATTTTATTTATATATATATAATGGGAATAAAGGTATCAGAACTAGAACAAAAGTTTGTGGTAAAAGACTGACATCTAAGGTTTGCAGATAGATTTCTGGATGATGATAAGGTTAAGACTGACCATGGGACCAGATGGCTAAAGGGAGATACAGATGAAGCTCCCGATGTCTCAGTGTCTGAAACGTGGCCGCTGTGTTAGCAGTCTATGTGGCCATTAAAATCTTCCAGGTACCTCTGCAGATTATATTACAGGGAGAAAGTCTAGAGGCTGAAAGACAAAGGCCATAGAGTGAAGGTCTGGAATAGGCTAGTAGTGGAGAGTAACAGGCAAAAGGAGACCTTGTAAAGGAAGAATATACCCTATTTGGTGATGATTAGAGGGATAAGCTGGTGATCACACCAGAGTTTCAGTTCCTGGAGAATTCTGGTCCCATTGATGCACCGGACTAAACTTGGAGCTAATGAGTTCAGTTAGGTGTTCATTGACATTGAAGAGATCATCAAAAGCATTTCAAAAGTAGTTGGAGGTTGTTGGGAGCCCTAGGATTGTATAACACATGAACGATTCTCTCTTTCACAGGAACTGTCGACAAGCACTCAGTGGAGGTCACCAATTGCTTTTCGGTGCCACACAATGAGTCAGAAGATGAAGTGAGTAGGAATCCAAGCTGTCCCTCTGTAGTTTTTAACTGTTCATTTGCTAGGCTCCCCTCACGGCCCCTCCCACACTCATAACTAGAGCTCCTGTAGCCAAGGAGCTTCTTCTCATTTGTACGTACTTCCTGGGCCTCTTCTGTTTATTGGGGGTGGCCTCTTGTCCTTTTTAACCAATTTTTCTTTGGACTTCTGGCTTCTTAGCTTACTTTCCTGCCTTCCCTGTTAGGTGGCTGTTGACATGGAATTTGCTAAGAACATGTATGAACTGCATAAAAAAGTTTCTCCAAATGAGCTCATCCTGGGCTGGTAAGTTGGGGAGGTGGGGGTTGGGGCTAATGGAAAATCTCTCCGTGATTGCCAGTATCTTTTGCTACTGGATTGGATCTTATCCTCTTCCTTTTGGAGACAAGAGTATTGCAAGTGTATTACTGACTGTGAGCAGTGGCTCAATGCCTGTAATCCCAGCTGGGAGGCTGAGGCAAGAGGATCACTTGAGCCCAGTAGTTCAAGATCAGCCTGAGCAAAATAATGAGACCCTGACTCTACAAATACATGTTTTAGAAACTTAGCCAGACATGATGACACACACCTATAGTCCTAGCTACTTAGGAGGCTAAGGCTAGAGAATCACTTGAGGCCAGGAATTTGAAGCTGCAGTGAGCTATAATCATGCCATGCCACTGCACTCCAGACTGAGTGACAGAGTGAGACCCTGTCTCTAAAAAACAAAAAAGGAAAGTGTGTTACCTGTAGGAACTGTGAATTCAGTGGGTTTTGCTGGTGGTTCTGATCCTGTGGGGCCAGGATATTTTGAATTACCTTGTAAGAGACTTGGAATTTTCAGCAGCACTAAGTCAGCCTTTGATTTTATTTGACATAGTTTTCAATGTATATATTGTTCTTGGCATTTGGTATCACTAGGTATCCCTACCATAGAGGTATTGGGTACCCTAAAGACACCCATGCCACTGTTGTGTTTGATGTTGATGTCACATATAGACATGAGTCTGCAACTGTGTTCCATTTCACAGGTACGCTACAGGCCATGACATCACAGAGCACTCTGTGCTCATCCATGAGTACTACAGCCGAGAGGCCCCCAACCCCATCCACCTCACTGTGGACACAAGTCTCCAGAACGGCCGCATGAGCATCAAAGCCTATGTCAGGTGACCACAGTCTTGGGCTACAAGGGCAGAAAACCATGCCTAGATGCCATCCCTCCCCCACCCCAAGCAAGGTTCATTCCTTCCGTGTGTAACTTGCTGTGTTCCTCTCTCTCAACAGTTATTCAAACGGTTTCACTCTGAAACAGAATCTGTTCCTATAATTTCTACCGCTGATCCTAGTTGTACTCCAGTTTCTACTCATTGCCCTTTTAAGTATTTGAGCAAGCTATCAAGTCATCTTTTGTAGAACCTAATTATCCATAGTCCCTACAGCCAGTCATCACATGGTATTTGAGCAAGCTATCAAGTCGTCTTTTGTAGAACCTGACTCCATAGTTCCTACAGCCAGTCATCATGTGGTATTCTTGTCATGATCCTTCACCACATTCATTACTTTTCTGAATTACCCATTAGTTTGTCATCGTCTGTAGAACTCAGCGCAGTACTCAGGGTAGTACGTATTAAAGGATGACTGTCCTTATTTTGAACACATTAATTAACCCAGGATTGAGTGCAGTTTTAATGACAGTGACATTACAGTGAACACATTGAGCTTGCAGGTGGTTAAAATGCCAGTTAAGGGGGATGTTGGGAAAGGCCCTGGTGGTGTGCTGAGGAAGCAGCTGTGGGAGTTGGAAGCAGCTGTGGGAGTTGGAAAGTCAGAGGGAAGGCAGCTGTTAGTGCATCTGTTAGGCTGTTGATTTCGTGCTGGTTCTGTGTCTGACACTGACAAAGCCAGTTAACTCTTACACAGTAAGACAAAGATGGTGGATGCCAAGTCTTTATGAGCCAGTTGGCATACCACTAAGCACTAGCCATTGCCTGACTTCTTAGCCTTCCCAAGTATTTCAGACTCCTCAAGATCCAGTATATATATATATATATATATATATGATCTATGTATGATCCAGCTGGATGGATGGATGGGTGGGTGGGTGGGTGGGTGGGTGGATGGATGGATGGATGGATGGATGGATGGATGGATAGATAGATAGATAGATAGATACGATAGATACGATAGATACGATAGATACGATAGATAGAGAGTTGACATAGTAAAGTATAGATCCAGGTATATAATTGACATAGTAAAAACAATACCTTTAGTGAGATTACTTATAGCACCCAATCTGATTTGGTGAGCAGGAGTTGGTTTCCTTTTTCAATGCTGATGAAGGGGTTGGTCCCAGAAAAGACTTGTCTCTGTCTCTTTTCCATGGTGGGCAGCTATATAGACAGCCAACTCCATGGGTAATTGAGTCCTGTCCTCTCATCACTGACACTGCACCGTGTGTGAAGTAATCCTCTAAAGGGACCAGGCCAGGTGCAAAGGTTGCGTCCCCTCTTACAGATCAAAGGTTTGGTATGTGGGACAAGCTAAGGGGAGAAAGTAACTTTTGCTCCCATGAGACCTCGGGTTCATTTGGTCCCACCCTTCCTATCTTAGAACCTTGGGAGCCATATTCCTGCTGTATCTGCATTCTCAGCCCAGAATAGACATGGAAACCCTCTCCCAAGGCCATCTGTTTACCTTGGCTTCTCCTTCCTCAGTACTTTAATGGGTGTCCCTGGGAGGACCATGGGAGTGATGTTCACACCTCTGACAGTGAAATACGCATACTATGACACTGAACGCATCGGAGGTGAGTAACCTTTCCATACTCTCTTGAGAGGTCATAGGCGTTTTCAGGGAAGGGGGCTGCTGTTCTGCAACAAGGATGGAGGCCTTGGGTGGTTTAAAAAGGGACTATTGATCTAAGGTTTGTGAAGACTAGAAGTTACAGTCATCTCTTGTATAAATGGGATTTAAGGAATTATTTGAGAAACTGTTAAAGGTGGGAAATTATCAGCACCAGAGGCCACATGACCATTCACATGAGATCAAAACCGGTGATGAGCATACCAGGTAAAAGGAGTTGAGCTCTGTTAGGAGGAAGAAAGGCTGATAAGGGCACAGCAGGGAGTGTGATTGAGCAGACTGTCTAAGGGGAGGTGGGAAACAGAGTTAGCAGGACTTTAAGGCCATCTCTTTCCTGGTGGGATGACTGAATTCTCTCTCTTACTGCCCACCACTGCCACTGCCACCCAACTTCCACAGTTGACCTGATCATGAAGACCTGCTTTAGCCCCAACAGAGTGATTGGACTCTCAAGTGACTTGCAGCAAGTAGGAGGGGCATCAGCTCGCATCCAGGATGCCCTGAGCACAGTATTGCAATATGCAGAGGATGTACTGGTGAGAGGGGAAAGAAAAAACAAAGGGGGAGGACATAGTTCTCCATCCTGGGATTACTGAGGCAGGTGCTGATGAAATGGTAGGGCGCAGTGGTTATAATTAACTGCCTCATTGAGTCTTTGTTTTGGTGCTCAGTCTGGAAAGGTGTCAGCTGACAATACTGTGGGCCGCTTCCTGATGAGCCTGGTTAACCAAGTACCCAAAATAGTTCCCGATGACTTCGAGACCATGCTCAACAGCAACATCAATGTGAGTGCCCTTCCTGAGCCCCTGCTTGCCTGGTTTCTTCCCCTACCTCAGCACATACACTCAAATGTGAAGAGTTGGGTGAGGTGGCCTGGAGTAGGATAGAGACAGGGCTTCACCTATAGCCCCATGGAAGTCCAGGTTGGGAGGAAGGAAGAGGTGTGGTATGCATGTTTGGAGACTTCTTCCTTCTCCCGTGATTACATTGTCTCATTTACTGCTGATGCTACTGTGACTTACTGTCTAAATTTGTGATAGAAAGAAACACTACAATTCAGAGGTTAAGGAAAATGCAATTACTTGTTTTCCCCATCTGAGTTCACGGACCCCCTATATTCCATCCATGGGTTTCAGCTAAGGCACCCCTAGACTGTAAGTGTCTCAGTGGAGATAAGAAAGTCTTCTCAAGCATTTCTTTTCTGTCGTCTACCTTTTTGACTTTTATTCGGTCTCTCCCAGCTGTCATTTATCCACAACTGTCCTCATACCTAGTGCCCACCATAGAGCCAGCCAGTGCCAGCCTTTTTGCTCCCTTTCCACCCAACCCCCGACTCGTTGTGTATTCTTTGTCTTCCAGGACCTGCTGATGGTGACCTACCTGGCCAACCTCACACAGTCACAGATTGCCCTCAATGAAAAACTTGTAAACCTGTGAATGGACCCCAAGCAGTACGCCTGCTGGTATAGGTCTTAAACCCAGGACTCAGAAGTGAAGGAGAAATGGGTTTTTTGTGGTCTTGAGTCACACTGAGACAGTCAACTGTGTGTGACTCTAATAAACATAGCCTACCTTTTGTAAATTAATTTCATCTTATGTGAGTTTATTGCCGGGTGGAAGGGAGGAAAATGTTTTAGATCACACAGAAACCAGGAAGTGAATATTGTAGGTAAAAAAGTTGGTTATGTGTTTGGCAGGTTACTGTTTTACCAAACTGTTCTTTTGGTTTTCAATATGGAAAGGTGTCCATTGGCAAAACTGTACCTTTTCTTGAGGATTCGTGTGATTTCTATAGGAAATGAAAATAAGAATCCATGGAGAAAAAATAGCTGAGAAAATTGGATGCTTAATCTAAACTAAAAGAGTAGAGTGTGTAGTCACTATCTTAAAATACATTAATAGTAAGATGGAGCTGTCTGCCACTTTAGTTCGGGGAGGGACAATTAAGATCTGTGGGTTAAAGATTAAAGAGGTTTCCCCAAAACTTCAGAAAATTCTTAGGTGCTATCTGTAACTTGAGGGTACAGCCTTCAGTTATATTGAGGTCTGCCAGTGGCTCAATTTGAGCAAAGACTAGATGGCATTTCCCAGAGGCCTTGTAGGCTAGAGTACTTGCCTGTGTAACTTCAGACATCCGTTTCCTCTGGTATCCTGGAGTTCCACCTCACCACTGTGTGTCTTAGAAAGAAACAAGTCATTATTCAAGAACTCAGGAAATTACATATTGGAGTGAAAAGGTGGATGAAGGCAATGGGGAATCAAAAAGGCCTGGATCCTAGTTCTGAGGTATGTGTAGCCTTAGGAAAGATAAATTATTATAAAAGTCATAAGATATGGATCATAAACATACATAGTCCATTAGGGTATTATGAGGATTCCATGAATTAATAAATGTCAGGTTAATCACCACTTGTAGAGAATAGCGCCTGGTATGTAGTAAGCACAGATAAGTGGTAGATGCTATGATACCTAAAGCTGAATAGTTTGAAAGTAATAAGCAATATGAACCCCAGCCTGGAATTCAGTTCTGAGATATGTACCTTAGGAAATAAAAGTTATGGGAGTCATAAAGTGTGGATAGTAATGATAGATACTTTCTTACAGGTAGGGAAGTGTAAACAGATCTTACTGGCAAAATGGTAATGACAGGCCAAACTGTGAGGTTAAAAGTAGAGAGCATGGTGGGAAGAAGGTTAATCGAGTCAAAATGTTTCAGTTTTCATACATTTTTGGGAGTAGCCAGTTAATATCAACTTAGTCTTTTTAAGTATGCATGATAAAATTCCAAGGTTAATTGCTAGAAGTATATATAATCCCTAAATGAATAGTGATGAGAAATGGTGGGATAATAGGCAAGAAACAAAATTTTAAATTTGAGAAATAAGCATAGAAAAGGTGGATAAAACAAGATGGCAAAACAAGTCCAAATACATCAGTAATTATAATAAATGTATAAGTATTAAACTAGCCCGAGGAAAAATTGAATATTAAAGCAAACCCCAGTTGTATGTTGTTTACAGGAGACACATCTAAAACAAGGACATATAAGTTGTCCTCCAGCTGTAACAACATAGGTGAATGTTAATAGTGTTGAATGAAAAAAGCTGGTCTCAGAAGACATACATTATGATACTCCAAAAGTTCAAAAACAAGTGAAACTTGTTTAGACATGCAGTTGGCTGTCTGTATATGTGGGTTCCACATCTATGGACTCAACTAGCTACAGGTTGAAAATACTGAGGGGGGAAATTGTGTCTGGACTAAACCTGTACAGACATTTTTCCTTGTCATTTTTCCCTAAACAATTCAAGTATTAGATAGTGTTTATACTGTATTGGGTATCTAGATGTATTAGGTAATCTAGAGATGACTTAAAAGTATATGAGAAGGTATGCACAGGTTATATCTAAATACTGCATATTAGGGACTTGAGCATCAGAGGATTTCTATATCCAAGGGAGGTTCTGGAACTAATCCTCCACAAATACTAAGAGTTGACTACTTATATATATATACAGTCTATTCTCATTATCTATAGTAGTTATGTTTTATAAAGTCACCATGAACACTGAATTAGAGAGTACTGAACCATTATTCCCAAGGGAAATGCAGGACTGGGTTCCTATGATCCTCTGGTCACATTTTCATCAACCGATCAGTACATAAACTTGTTACATGTGTTTCTGTTTGAAGATACCTTAGTATATATGGTTGACCCATTAACATTGAACTCAGCCCACCACACTAACTTATTCCTGAGTGAAGCTTACCTCAGTTTCTCCAGGCGGCACATCACAATCTTCTTGCACTTAAGAACACTTGGCACCGTGCTTGGGGACCACTTGAAGCCGCAAAATCCACAGAAATGCAAAAGATATGGCACTAAATAGACTGAAAAGGATACTTGTTTATGAGAGCTGAAACAAGAAGGTGTTGTTCCACCTCATCTGGGAACATGGACAGTAGGCAATTCAAATTTTTTCACGTGCTCCATGTCCACAAATGGCTACAAAAGCCCAGCAAGTACTGATACTGGAGTTAGAAATAAATTTTAGCAAGAGGTAAATTCACAAATATGGAATCTGCAAGAAATGAGAATTGACTAATGTGTGTGTATATTATATATATGATAAAACCAAAAAGCAAAAGAATGATAAAAATTCTCAATAATGTTTACTTTGGTGGTGAGAAGAGGCTGGCAAGTAAAATAAGTCAATATTGTTATTGGCAATGATCTAGTTTGAGGTTGGGCAGTGGTGTTTCATCATGGGTATTTATTATATTATAAATAGCCCAACCTGAACTAATGACCGTAGTGTGGTATTATTACTTAGCTGTATTCTACACTTAATAGCCATTGTATTTAAACGAGAAAATAGAGATATTGAAGATAAAGGAGAGCCAGGCAAAGTGGCTCACGCCTGTAATCTCAGCGCTTTGGGAAGCCGAGACGGGTGAATCAAGACCAGGAGATCACGACCAGCCTGGCCAACATGGTGAAACCCCGTCCCTACTAAAAAAACAAAAAATACAAAAGTTATCCAGGCATGGTGGCACGCACCTGTAGTCCCAGCTACTTGGGAGGCTGAGGCAGGAGAATCTTGAACCCAGGAGGTAGAGGTTGCAGGGAGCTGAGACTGCACCACTGCACTCCAGCCTGGGTGACAGAGTGAGACCCTTTCTCAAGAAAAAAGAAAAATTAAAGTGGAAAGGAGGAAGGTTTTTTAAAAATTAGTACTACTAAATTGATACGGTTGAAGAAAACTTGAAAATGCTAATGAGAAACATGAGATGTAATCACTTGAAGGCATATCGTGTTCTTGAATAAGAAGACTCAACATTTTAAAAGATGTTAATTTTCCCTGTCAAATTACATATTTGTCATAATTACAATAAAATACAAAGAGCTATTTTGGAACTGGGCAAGCTGTTTCTAAATGTATATGGAAAAATAAAAATGTTTCCAAAAAGTCCCTGCAGAGAGAAACTAGCCCTTCCAGAAATAAAGTATATTATAGAACTGTGTAATTAAAGCAGTATGGTACTGGTTCATAAAAGAACATAAAACCAAATAGTTCAGTAGACTCAAAATGCAAGTGTTGGTGAGGATATGGAGAAAAGGGAACCCTTATACACTCGGTGTGAATGTAAATTAGTACAGACATTGTGGAAAACAGTATGGAGTTTCCTCAATAAAAATACATATGATCCAGCAATCCCATTACTGGGTATACATCCAAAGGAAATGCAATCAGTATGTTGAAGAGATAAACGTTCACTGAAGCATTATTCACAATAGCCAAGACATCAACCTAAGTGTCCATCAACAGAAGATAGATAGGGCTGAGCGTGGTGGCCCACGCCTGTAATCCCAGCACTTTGGGAGGCCAAGCCAGGTGGATCACTTGAGGTCAGAAGTTCTTGACCAGCCTAGCCAACATGATGAAACCCCGTCTCTACAAAAAATACAAAAATTAGCCGGGCATCTTGGTGGGCGCCTGTAATCCCACCTACTCGGGGGCTGAAGTGAGAATAGCTTGAACCCAGGAAGTGGAGATTGCAGTGAGCCGAGATTCCGACACTGCACTCCAGCCTGAGCGACAGAGTAAGACTTCATCTCAAAAAAAAAAAAGATAAAATATGGTACATCTACACAATGGAATGTTATTAACCTTAAAAGAAGGAAATAACTGATTTACGACAACATGGATGGACCTGGAGGATGTTATGCTAGTGAAATAAGCCATGATCCCACTTGGATATGGAATCACAGAATCGAACTCGCAAGTAGAGTGTAGAAAGGTGGTTTCATGGGCTGGAGGGAGGGGATAAATGGGGAGATGTTGGTTAAAGGGTACAAAGTTTCAGTTAAACAGGACGAGTGAGTTCTGGAGACCTATTGTGCAGCAGCGTGGCTAGTTATATACTTGAAAATTGGTAGGAGTAGATCTTGAGATGTTCTCACCAGGAGAAATAAGTATGTGAGGTGATGGATGTAACCAGCTTGATTGTGGTAATCAATTTCACAATATACGTGTATCAAAACATCACATATGAAATATATACAGTTTTGTCAATTTAAAGATGGATATCAGAATTCTGGAATATGATAAAATTGTGTTTTCAAGCAAATAAAGATGGATTACTTAAGAGCGAACGAGTGGTAGTTTGGAAACAATGTTGGATTCCTACTTCATTACCTGCACCAAAATAAGTTGCTCATGGAATAAAAACTTATCTGAAAAAAAAACAAACACATAAATATGAGGGAAAAAACACAGCAATGAGTTTTTAATGATTTATGAGTGAGGAAGAACTTTCTAAGAACTGAGAATCCAGGAGTTATTTTAAAAGACTGACAAATTTAGCTACATTTTAAAAATCTGAGTGGCAAAATACACAAATAGTCAATACAAATATAAAACTGGGAAAATAATTGCAGTTCGTATCAAACAAAGCGCTAATATTCTTGTACCAGAATTCCTACGGTTTTTTGAAGGCCAATTTGATACATAAGTGTGTAAAGGATATAACCAGACAGCTCACACACAGACACACAAACGTGAAAAGATGCTTGATCTCACTGGTAAAGCGTAAATTAAAACTATGATGTCATTTTTAAAAATCAGATTCGCAAATTTTAAAAGTTGCTAATGCTGGAATGGCCAGAGTAAGAGGAAACGTGATACAGGCGCACATTGCTGTTAGACGTATAAGTTAGTACAGCCCTCTCTATGGAGGCATTTTGAATTCGTATTTGTCAAAATTACAAATATGCATACCCTTAACCCAGGAATTCCACTCCTCATTGTATATCCTACAAATAAACTGATCTCGTTATGGCACAATGTAATGAGTACATACATTAAGTACTGAAATATTTGGTTATCATAGCATAAAGATGGTAATCAACCCAAATGACTATTACCAGAAAACAAAGCGTGATGTATCCACAAAACACAGTACTATGCAGTTGTTAAGCAGAATGAGACAGTCCTCTACATATCAATATGGATAAAGAGTAAGTGAAAAAAGCCAGGAGAAAATGTCTATAATACGCTGTCGTTGTGTACAGGAAAATAAGTGATAATAAATACCTAGAATCTTTGTGAAGGTACAGCCAAGAAACTACTGTCACTGATTGCCTTGAGAGAAGGTACTAGGTGGAGCACAGGACAGGACAAAAGATATACTTTTTATTGTTTCTTCTGTATAACTTTTGAATTTTATGCCATGTTTAATACTTTTTCAAAAATATATAAAAATATAAAAACATGAAAAACAATACCTTATACTTTTACATATACTATAAAAAGTAGGAAATATTGGGAGGCAGAGGTGGGCGGACCACCTGAGATCAGGAGTTCGAGACCAGCCTGACCAACATAGAGAAACCCTGTCTCTACTAAAAATACAAAAATTAGCCAGGTGTGGTGGCACATGCCTGTACTCTTAGCTACTTGGGAGGCTGAGGCAGGAGAATCACTTGAACCCAGGGGGTGGAGGTTGTGGTGAACGAAGATCACACCACTGCACTCCAGCCTAGGCAACAAGGGCAAGACTCCATCTCAAAAAAAAAGTGGGAAACATGCAATAAATGATAAAATCAAATTTAAGATACTACTTCTGGAGAGTAAAAAAGGAAGAGAGGGAACAGTATTGGCAAGGGATACAGATGTGGTTTCAACTATATCTGTAGTGGCTTTCCTTTAAAAAATAAGATATGGCCAGGAGCAGTGGTGCACACCTGTACTCCCAGCGACTCGAGAGGCTGAAGACGGAGGATCCTTTGAGCCCAGGAGTTCAAGGCTGTGGTGCACAATGATTATGCCTGTGAATAGCCACTGCACTCCAACCTAGGCCACATAGCAACACCCTGTGTATAAAAAATAAGATATAAAGTAAATATGACATAGTATTAAGTACATAAGTACTTGTTATATCTGTAAGAATATATAATATTTCATTAAAAATTAGAGGCTCGACCTTTATCTTGGGAAGATGTACATACTAATTTATCATGTGCCCAGAAAATTAGGCCTCTACATGGGTTTTCATTTGTATGTGAAATGGCTCAGAAATGAACAAGAACTGGGAGTCACCCAACTCATCTCTGTTTCTAGAGTGCCTGGTGCTCCATCATGGGGCTGCCCCCAGGCCTCAACCCCTCCACTTCACAGCTCTTTACCCTGCCTCCTCCACTCCCTGTTCAACCTCCTGAGTAACATTTCAGGGCCCTAGTACAAAATCCAACCCTGCCTTCTTTCCTTAGAGGCTTCTCAGAGCCAGGAGGCTTTGACTCTCTTCTGAGAAGTGGAGGACAGAAGAACTGAGACCCTGACCACCTCTCAGGAAGCTTAACTTGTTCAAGTCAAAGCCAAAAGCAGGACGTCTTTTCTGGAACTGAGATTGTAGACCGCTACAAGAGCCTAGAGAAGGCATTTCACTGAGGAAATGGAACCAGAGCCCTGGAATAGAGCTTACAGGATGGCCAAGAGGTATACCTGGAAGTGAGACTAGGCTGAACAAGGCAGAGGCAAGCTGTGGCACAGACGCAATGAAGAGACTAAGAGAGTGGTCTGTGAAGGCATGTTGATACCAAGCTGAGGGAGCATCCAGAAGCTTCAGAAGAGAGGGCAGGGGTGCCTTTCAGGGTGATCACACCACTGGCACTCTGAGAGATGATTGGAGTCGTCCAAACGAGCCATAAAGGTGTCCTAGGGTGGGATAAGGCCCAGGAAATGGAGAGGCAGAAACACACAAGAGAAACAGTGGCCCAGCACTCCTGAGACAGGCTGTCCCACCACCTGCCCAACCTGGAGTACAGGCTGAGCAGGAAGTGGAAGCAGTGACCATTGACAGCGGTTAGGAAGTTACAGCTGAGGTGGAATTTCCACAGTATATGGAAAATTAGAACAAGTCCACAACACCTATAACTAATGTATTGTTCCAAAGTTCCCCGCCCCCAGCTGCCTGTCCACCCTACCACAGTAATTTCCCTTTTTGAGGCTGTCGACAATTTTACCCAAATCTCTTTCTACCCAGTCCTTCAAACAACTTCCCAAGAACTCCCTGGCCAATCATTTTCCTGACTAGAACCCTCAAATTACTAATCCATTTTATTCCTAAAATTATATCACATCATTCCACTCACCAGAGCCACCTAAATTAATTGATCCTTTCAACCAGTCCCACATACCATGCCAACCACCCTGCCCTACTAAGCCATGGGCCCACCACCCCACCATTTCTCACTTACTCTCTCTTCCCCTGAGAATCTGTTCAGCACCAGTTACCCAGTGGCAATGAACTTGGTGGACGGTTCCTTTGACAGAGAATATTAGCTTCATAGGCATAAATGGTATGTTCCTGTACCTTCCTGGATGGGCTTCAATTTACACTGAGACCATGAGCATTTTTACCTTAGGGAAATCCTTATCCAGTGGACAACCTGACACCAAGCCCATGGATGCACTGATCCCATGGAACCCCAACCTCAGGGGCACCTTGATCACTTAGAAGGGAACATGGCAACCCCGAGGGAACACATCATCCCTAGGAACACTGACTCTCTGTTCATACTGGCTCTGTAAGGACTCTGTCTCTGTGGGCTCCCCGACCCAGCAAGCAGATTAATCTCAGGTGGCAATGAGTCCCTAAAGCATCTCGCTGGCCCACTGACCCCAGGTACACTAACAGCATTTGCTCCATAGGCACCATTCATTCATTTAGCATTCACTGGGCTGCTTTTATTTGCCAAATATTATGTTAGCATTGAATGAATAAATATACACTTTATGGTAACTGGGGGGGGGGGGGGGGCAGAGAAAAAGGGGAAACAGGCAGTTTTGGAGGCTGTGTCTATCTCCAGATGGTGGGAGGAGGGAGGGATTGAGGCCCCTTTCCTCTTAGCGGCAGCTCAGGAGCGATCCCAGGGTCGGTGCTTCCATCTGGATCGGGTGAAGCACACACAGTAAGCCTGTCTTTTTGCTCTCTGCAGAGGGTGGGCACGGGATCGCCCTGTTCCTGTTGCTAAATTGGTCCTGCCGGGGGACTGCACTGTATTCTCACCACCTCTGCAAGGGACAAGGGATATGTGTGACCTTACAATGACTTTGGTGTGCTCTCTGTTAGGGCCAGACAGGGAGGGCAAACCATCTCACAAAATCTCAATCCTTTTATGAACAATGATATTTTTATTGTTATGAGTAACATTTATTTTTAAGGATTGGAAAATATAGAAAAAAGAGAAAGAAGAAAATATAAATAATTCAAATTCGCCCTCAGTGATCATTATTGTTAACATGTTCTGCCAATCCCTTTTCTCTGCAGACAACTGTTTTTAAAACAATGTTTCAAATTTTGTATTTTGTCTTTTTTTAAACTACACATTTTAGAATGAATATTATCCAGGTCATTAAATCTTCAAAAACCTTATTTTAAATAGTTTTATAGATTCCTATTATACGGGTAAACTATGATCTACTTCAATGATCTTTTAGTGTTGGGCACATGGGTGCTTTCTGATTTTGCGCTAATAGATATCCTCCATGGTCAACAATTGTGTGCAGACGTAAATGTCCGAGTTTCTGCTGCTTTAGGTCAATCTCTCTCCCCAGTTCTGTGTCATACTTTGTGACCCGAGAAGCCCACGTCATGCTGCTCAACCTCTGGCTTTGAAGGAGACCATCATGAAAATACACCTTTGGCTCTGCATGCCCCCTTTCCACAGGATTCAGACACTACTGACGGAGGGCATGGGAAACTGAGAGGGGACCAGAGACAATATTATCCCACTTTTTGCCCTCCAAGGCCCAAACTGTAAACCTCCCCCACTCCTCCATTGTCCAAGCCAGAGCCCTCATGAAAATGAACTCAATCAAATTAACTTTTGAAGAGTAAATGAGATTCTAGGGACATGGGAACCTGATTGCAGTTCCTTTTTCCCACCCACGATCTATGGCCTCTCCTGATCCTGTGAGCTGCTTGAAGTCAGGCAGGTGAGGCCTTGACCTCTGCTGGAATCCTAAGAGACAGAATTATTTTAGAGTTTTGTCCCTCGTGAGTGAGGAGAGTCCACAGAGATCTGTAGACCCATGAAGGGAAGCAAGTGCGGGAGTCTTGCTGGATTTTTGCTCTGGCAAGAAGGATTGAACAGGTAAACTGAGTCTTCCCTGCCCTGAGACAGGACAGCGTAATGAGACAAGGGCTTCAGCAGGGTATTGGTGTCTTGTCTGGTTCTGCCCCACCCATCCCAGATAGGCCATTTCCCCTCCCAACACCCACAGAGCTGCCAACAACAGCCAGACTTAACCCCAACAAGCTTCACTCCACTCTCCTTAGAACATCAAGGAATCAGTTCTTACTGAAAGTTTACTTGTTGCAGCCTGTAACTATGACTTCAGCTTCTGAGCAAATGTGATGAAGAAATTAGCATTTTCCCCACATACTAGCTATAGTCAACATTTCCAGGGGTATTCAAAGAGAACCCAGGTTGTTTAATATATAAATCTAATTGCCAGCATTGACTTGCTTCTCATTGGAAAGTCTAGGAATCCATGCATACTCAGTAATGCAAATCCTTGCGAGCTGTCATAATTCCATTTGTCCCCCTTATCACCAGCAATGTCTCCCAGAAGGCAAGCAGTTGCCTATGGCAATGATCTAAGCTGTGAATTAGATGTTTGGCACATGATAGTTTGATCCATCTTGTCTGTCAGTTCTGTGAAGGTATTTTCTGTCTCGTTAGGGTCTTCCTGCCCTTTGCTTATGTTTCTGTTCCATGATGATGGTCATTAATTTTATAATGGTCTCTGTCCCACAGTGTTGGTCCCAACCATGATAACAGGCCACCAGTCTCAGGAGCATTGCTCTATGCCAGAGGTTTTCTGAGTCATGGCCACTAGAGGACACCCTTACACCACTTAAAGGCCAAAGGTTGCCAGTGGCATTCCCTTAGTTCCTGAGCTGTTTTCTGAGGGCCTGACCAACAAAGCACCTTCTGCTTTGGAGAGGCCAGGATGATGCCAAAAAAATGACCAAAGCTTTTGGAGCTGCTTCCCTTGGCCACCTTTGAGCCACAGAGTGATGAAACCAAAGCATCCTCCTCTATCCCCACTGCCAAAATCACTCCAAATAAACACATATTTCTAAACGTGGTTTGATAACACAGTTTCAAGTAAATCTACTAGGGCCCACTCCCCTTCCAATCAGATTATAATCTACAAACCCTCTATACAGAAATTTTGGAGCTGCTGTTGCCCAGAAGAAACCCTAGCTCAGGACCTGACAAGCAAAATGAGGTTCTTGGAGCTTTCCTTCCAGGGAAAGGGTGATACTTATAAGAGAACCTGGACTTTCCACATGATACTAGAATTCTGGACAGGAAAGTGAGGGACTCTTGCCAAATTCTGGAGGTTAGAGAAGTGAGAGGTACAAGATAGGATCCTGTCCAATGGTCCCAGTAAAATTGTTTTGTTGATTGAAAGTGCAAGGGATAGACAGAGGTAATGGTTAGCTGAGAATGGGAGCCCCAGATTTAGATCTAAAAATTCAGCTGGAGGGAAAACATAGTTTGGGTCCCCTTACAACAGAACATGTGGCAAAGACTTGGGGTAAAATAGTTTACATGTGAGGTGATCTGCATTCGATCCCTATGGTTACCATAATAAGTACAACAGTTCACCCTTATCCATGCGGGATGCATTTCAAGACCTCCAGTGGATACCTGAAGCCATGGATGGTACCAAACTCTATATATACTGTGTTTTTTCCTAAACATACATACCTATGATAAGGTTTACTTTATAAATTAGGCACAGTAAGAGATTAACAACTAATATAAAACAGAACAATTATAACAATATACTGTAATAAAAGTTATGTGGATGTAGTGTCTCTCTCCCTCTCTCTCTCCCCTGCTTCTCAAAATATCTTACTGTACTGTACTGCATGTAACTGAAACTGCAGAAAGCAAAATCATGGATAAAACAATGAATAAGAGAGGGCTGTTGTATCATAAACTTGGTGGCGTAAGACAACAGAAATCTATTTTTTCACAGTCTTGGAGGCTGGAAGTCTGAGATCAAGGAAGGGTCTTTGATACTGCCCCCAAAGCCTTTATATTTTATTTTTTTATTTTATTTATTTTTTTATTTTTTTATTTTTTTGAGACGGAGTTTTACTCTTGTTGCCCAGGCTGGAGTGCAATGGCACAATCTCAGCTCACCACAACCTCTGCCTCCTGGGTTCAAGCGATTCTCCTGGCTCAGCCCCCCCAAGTAGCTGGGATTACAGGCGTGCGCCACCACGCCCAGCTAATTTTTTTGTATTTTTAGTAGGGATGGGGTTTCTCCATGTTGGTCAGGCTGGTCTCGAACTCCCAACCTCAGGTGATCTGCCCGCTTCAGCCTCCCGAAGTGCTGGGATTACAGGCACAAGCCACTGCGCCCGGCCAGGACTCCAACATATCTTTTGAGGGGGACAAAACTAACCCATAATATGATCTTAGAAGCAAAAGCAAATGGAGACAAGGATGGGAAGAACTTAATGCAACCAAAGGTATTAAGCTGGTTATTTCTGCAGCAACAGGGACTCAGTCCCGCTGAGGAACCTCCAAGGAACCATGTGACACACCCCTCGGAATTCTCCCACTGAGGGACTGGAAGGCTGGGGCATTTAGCCAGTTATCCCACTGGCTGAAGAATTCTCCTAGGAGGCTGGCTAACTTCCTCATACTTACAGGCTACAACAACAGCAGGTCTGCATCCTTCCCTCGCTAATTAGGAGAGCTTGAGGTGGATGTGAGCCCTGCGTGCGGGGCTGTCTGCCGCCATGGTGCTGAAATCAAGGAGGCACCCCCAGTGTTAGAGAGGGTACCCTCCTTACACTGCTCAGATCTGCTCCTCCCCCTTAGCAAGTCCACGTTATCACCGACTCTTTAAGTGGACTCTTTATGAGTATGCAAGCTCTTAGAAAAAGAAAAGGGACTTTCAAGAGTAGAATTAGTGGAATAAACTATAGCCCCCTGTGGCAGCTGGTCCTCAGCCACAATTAATATTCATCATCTCCCCGCTCCCACTCCAACCCACCAATTTCACATTTCTTTCATGACTGGGCAACGCTAAAGTTGGCCTGGACTGCTCTTCCTGAGAGCCTGGGCCCTTGACCGTCTCGCCACTACCCTACTTTGCTGGCTGTGATTGGCTATGCACCATTATCACTCAGCATGAAGGCACCAAGAGACACTCCAGCGCCCAAGTTTCAGATTAATCCTCCCTGCCTCATTATGCAACAGCCACTTTAGCTTCTCAGAATGGGGGTTGATTGCCAGCTCCAATACAGTAACTTTTCTTATCTGATAGTCCACTGGCAGGAGGAGCCCAAAGCAACCCAGCAATAGAGTCAATGGAAAACTTCTCGTGTTAACCAGTGGAAGATTGCCCCCTGAGAATCAGGACCTCTGTTGCAATGAAGCCTGCTGCAGAAATGGGAAACACAGTTTCTCCAAAGAGCTGACTGGGGTGATGATGAAAGGGGCCAGTACTATTTCTACCTGTTGGTTACTCTGGCCCTGTGTGTTCCAACACAGCACTGTATATCATCCGACAGTTTAGTGCATACACTACATCTTGGAGTATAGTGACCCAATCCACAGGGTGTCATCCCAAAGCTGGCTCCTTCCCTGGGCTTTAATAAGCCACTCCCACTTTCTACCCCTTGTTTACAAGTAATCCAATATATTAGAAGACCCTTTTTTTTTTTTTACAAGACCATTGTCATGATCCTTTATCATAAAATAGACACTTGAGCTGAGAGTTTATTATGCAGGATCCCATGCTGATAAATTAGACACTCTATAAACCACTGGTGAAGCACAACAAGAAATGAAGATAAATCAGAAAAGGTGTCCATCTTTTCTTTGTCAATAAGGACAAACTGCTGCGCGCTCAGGGTGGAAGGAATCTGATGTCATTAACTTATCACCAAGTGCTAGGGCAGTCCCATCAAGGAATGGCACCATAACCAGGATCCAGTCTCTCTGCTGCATTCAGCAGCAGTGGCAGGTAAATAAGCCTTGGTGAGAGGGAGTCCCTGTGGTTGGGCTTTCATCTCTGCCTTGTTCCTGCTGCAATCATGGGCCCAAGCTTTTAGTTGGTTGAGAATTGAAACTGACTGATATTCACCAGACAAATCCTTCTTCCTACCTGCTCATTGAGTGCCCCCTGCACAGCAGATGCTCTCTGATGGGCATTGACAGGAGGCATAAAGCTCTGCACAGTCTAGTCCCACTCCCATTAGTCCATCCACATGCATCTCCCCTATACTTCCTTCTCCAATATTCCAGTCTCGCTTCACCCAGGCCTGTGACCTCCCAAGTGAGTTGCTCTCCAGTGCCTAGAAGTCCATGTGTACTCTTGCCTCAGGCCACGCCTCCCTACATGCAAAGTGGATGACCAAGTGTACTGCCCAAGTCTTCGCCCTAGGAGGAAGTCCCTCTCCACTCAGCTTAAGAACCTCTCCTGAGTGGGTGTGTAGTACAGCTGGAATTCATTTTTGTTTCACACCACCGTATCCAGCCAACTCCTGCGTACATCAAGCTCAGATTTTTTCCTCCTACAGCAGTGGTGATATGGGACACTCCCACAGGAAGGAGGTTGGAGCAACAGGGGTAGATGACAGAGTTTGAATTGTGTCTTCATGTAGTTTACTTGTGCCTTTTGCACCTGTCTGTATCCAACACCAAGTCATTGTCATCATACTATGAATTGCTAGTTTCTGACTGGTGAACTGGTAAATATAAAACGCCCAGTTCATGCCTGGGTGAATTTATGACTGGTGTCCCAGATTCCTACGGGCAGATCTAGTCACACAGTGTCTTGATGTCCCACATCAGGTATTCCAGCTCTCTTAGGGCCCACAAGCATACTATAAGCTCTCTCTTTGGAAATATGAGTAGTTCTCTGCTGCAGAAGGCAGAGTCCAGCTCCAAACCTAAAAGGTCCACATGACTTTCCAGAGACTCAGCACAGGGCTGTTATCTAACACAGATACCTCCGGCACTATTGGACTTTCAGGTCATCAAACCCAAGAGTCGGGGCAGCCAGCACCTCAGCTTCAATCCCACTGAAGATGCCTTTCTTGCCTTAGTCCACTTATAACTTAAATAAATAGTATAACATCTGGCCTCATATAATAAATATATTTCAACCTACGTCTCTAAGCCTCCTGACTCTCAAACAACTGCCAAGGTAGTTTCTTTCTTAGGTTGGGTTTGCAGAAGTAGACACTGAAACAAACATTCATATTCAAGTGATTTATTAAGAAAATGCCCAATGGTGTGATAGTAAATGAGTAACAACTGGCTCTATGGAAAGAAAATAAATAAGCTTGATAAATAAATCAAGCATTCAACAATTTCCACAAATACTCTATAGTGAGTACTTCCACCATGACCACTTTAAAGCTACCAACAGGATATCTCTGAACATGGAGTTGGGAAGAGTTGCTAACAATCAACTCTTGGAACTGGCCAGTGTCAGCACATCACTGAAATGCTGCTAGGGAGACAAGTAAAGGAGTGGGTGTAGGAGGACAAGAAAAAAAAAGGAAGTCAAGCAAGAGAGTGATTTCAGGCAAAGTCTCATAGAGGTTAGAGTCAACACCATCCTACAAGGAAACTCTGGAGTACAAGCTACACCTCAACGTTGTCTACACGCAAGGCAAAAATGCCTCACTCTCTCGCTCCTGCACTGTCAGGCTTAGGCAAGGGCCATCCCAGCGTGGAGGTAGATCCTAGGTACCTATGGCTCTTTTTAAAGGTGAGCAAATTGGTTCCAGCTGTGTGAAGGCAGAGAAGAGGTGCAGGTGCTTGAGTTTTGGGGGCCCTTGGAATATTCTGACTGATGAGTGTTTTTGTATGGCTGGGTCCTTGGGAGAGGCTGTATCAGTTTGACCAGGTAAGTTTACCCTAATAAAATGACTTATGATGAACTCTTAGTTTTGCTCTGGGGGTAGGGGGAGAAGGAGTTATTGGGGCAGCTGAGGCCAGTTACACAGGCTTTGCATGTCTTCATGACTGACTCCTCATTAAGAGCTTTGGACACCAAGGCTTGGGTGAGCTTCTCCAACTGGCAACACCACCATGTGTTGTCACACACTGTTGCTGGGTGAATGAAGTGAGTCCTCATGCAACTCCACTGGGAGGGTTCACCTGGAAGCTTGTGGTTTCTCCTGGCTTTGCCCCAAAGCCTTTCTTCTTTGCTGACTTTACTTTGTATCCTTTCACTGTAATAAGAGATAATGGTGAGTATAACAGCCATCTCTGAGACCTGTGAGTTATTCTAGTGAATCACGGAGACTGAGCTGGATCTTGGAGACACTGACACAGAATCCTTTCACCATAATAAATTACAGTCATAAATACAACTCTGTGCTGAACCCTGTGAGTCCTCCTAGTGAATCATCAAATCTAGGGATGGTTTGGGGGACCCCCGACTCTCCATTTCCTAAACTGCTGATAAAGAAGGATTTCTGTGTCATCCTGCTACCTAGAGAAAGGAAAGTATCTGATCCCTGATCATCTTCTCCATAGAACTACCTTGTCTCACCTGGTCCTCATTGGCATGCCGTTACCTCTACTCATGTTTGCCATCCTGGAGTCATCTCTCTACTCACCTGGCTCATGTACTTTGCATCTTCCTCACCCAAACATTGAAGCCCATTTGGGTCCACCTGTCCTCTTATCCCTTTAATCAGCCTCATGGGCAGCCCTGAACTTTCTATGGCATTTTCTGACACCAAGCTAAGGAAATGAAAGGCTGTGAGGGCCCTGCCTTTAGGACCATTAGCGTTTGTTGACTGGCCCACCTCTGGCTCCATGCTGGAAGCAGAGCACCTGCAGGACCCCCACAGACTTCCCTGGGGCTTCTATTGCCCCAGCTCTTCCTATATGCTGCCTTTTATTATTTACATCATTATAAATATTTGTGGCTTCAGAAAGAATGTGATTTTCTTTCTAAAGTTACCTGAGTAACTCTCTTAATACTTACTTGAATTAACTGCCCATCTATTTTCAGATTTAACTGTTTAAAAGTTCTTAGTAATTGATACATCAAATTAAAAGCTCTTACGATTATACAGATTGCAGCATACAGCCATGCAACTATAAATAGATATAGTAGAATTTCAACTTACAAAGCACTTTGGAGGCCCAGGCAAGCGGATCACCTGAGCTCAGGAGTTCGAGACCAGCCTGGCCAACATGGTGAAACCCTGTCTCTACTAACAATACAAAAATTAGCCAGGCATGGTGGCAGGTGCCTGTAATCCCAGCTACTCAGGAGATTGAGGCAGGAGAATTGCTGGAACCTGGGAGGCAGAGGTTGCAGTGAACTGAGATTGCGCCATTGCACTCCAGCCTGGGTGAGAAGAGCGAGACTCTGTCTCAACAACAATAACAACAAAAACAAAAAACCAGAAATTTACTTCTCACAGTGTGGAGACTAGGCAGTCCAAGATCAAGGTGCCAGCACCATTCAGTGCCTGGTGAAGGTCTGCTTCCTAGTTCATAGATGTTGGTCTTCTCACTGTATCCTTACTTGGTGGAAGGGGCTTCTCAGGCCTCTTTTATAAAGGGGGCTAATCCCATTTCCACCCTCATGACCTAATCACCTCCCAAAGGCCCCACCTCCTAATACCATCACTTTGGGATTTAGTTTTCAACATACTAATCTGGAGGAGACACAAACATTCAGTCCATAGCAGGAGTGATTAGATTGCAATGTGGTTATTCAGATGGGCTTCTGAAGATGAAGCCACCCTCTGTGAGTGTGAGAGTAGGGATGGACCATCAATTGGTGAGGCCATTCAAGGTGCTAGTCATCTGGATATGAAGCTTGTCTCTCAGAATAGAAATGAGCTTCTTCACCTCTTGACTTTGGGCATTGTCAGGATATCTAGGAAAGAAATCCTGTAGTAAGTCCACATTTTGGAATCAGAGTATAGATATCTGCAGATGGCCAGTGGAATGGTGCAGGGTCCCGGGCCCTGCATTTATACATTTCATGTGACAACTCTCTTTATTTTCCTGAATCTTTCCTCTAAAATTAATGAAGCTAGCCCTTCCTAGCTGCACTAGAGGAACACAGGGATTATGCTAAAGGGAATGTTAAACACAGAATATTAAAGGGAAACCATTGCTCCTTGGGGTAAAACATGGTGGTGGCAGTGGGGATGGAAACTAAGAGGAAAGGGTGGGTTTTAGGAGCACATTCGTTCCAGCTAGCAGAATTTTTTTTCCCCCAGAGTTTTACTGTGGAGATAATGGACCATGTTTTAGCCTGGGAAGTGGTTTCTCTTTATAACTTTCCATCTCTGCTGCAACAAGGGATTTTTCCTTCCAGGTTTCATTCTCTGAGGACATAGACTCCCAGGTCCCTTTTCCTCATTTTGCCATGGTGGGTCCTTGGTCCTAGGTCCTGGTTTTGGGTTTCTTCATTGCTTGTTTGCTTACTGAAGAGTAGCCAGACCCCTAATTCCAGGACCACTGGCCTCACATCTTCACATCTGAAGCTTCCAGCCTTCTAAGGTTACACTTTCCTTTAAAATCCAGATAGACTATCTCTAGCTTGTCTCTGTTCATCTGGGGAAGTCTAGTATGCTCACTGACATGCCCAGGGATTCTCGGGAAGGGGCCTGCCCTCCTGGTCTCCTCTGCATGTGCATTCCTGCTCCTAACTTCTCAGTCTCCAACAAGCTGCCAGGGTTGCCATCCTCCTACTCCACTTTATCCCACAAAGTGTCCCACTGTGGACAGTGCCCCACCTTCTGCATACCCTAAGCACCATTCATAGGAGGTGGTGGTATATACACACCAGACTTTTTCTGAAAGTTTGGAGGTAATAGAGCAGCACCAAGGAGCAGGAACCAACTTAAAATAGAACATTAGACATCCCCATTCCTCGAGTTCCTTGGCCATTCCTACCCTCAGAATTTCTCACCTTTCCTTCTTAGAGTCTAGCTTTCTACCATTTCATCTTCTTCTTACTCAAGCTTTTCTCCTGTATCCTCTCTTCTCCCAGTTCCAATCTTACCCCTACCACTCATCATTTAGCTACAAGAAGATAACTCCTGAATTCCTGTTGCTCCTCTGTGCAGAGCAATCCAGTTTCCTTGTTGCAGCTCTTCTCTGCAGATGAACTGGGACCCTTCCTGTCATAACCAAAGGGCCATGAGTCAGCTTTCAAGGAAAAAGTACCAGTTCCTCTGAGATGAATTCGGCCTGCCTGGTTATCTATGGTGTAAAACAACAACCATTTCATAGTGTTCAGATTCTCTGGGTCAGGTCAGGGCAGAGCGAGGATGAGCTGTCTGTCCTTTGTGATGTCTAGGGCTCAGCTGGAAGGCTCAAGCAGTTGGGGATGACTTAAAGGGCTAGGGGCTGTAATCATCTGAAGGCTTCTTCAGTCCTATATCTGGTGTCTGGCTGTGGGGACTTGAAGGCTGGCCTCAGCTGGGACTGTCAATTGAAGCACCCACATATGACCTTTCCTTGTAGCTTGGGCTTTCTCACAGCATGGCAGCATCACAGTAGTCAGACTTCTAACATGTTAGCTCAGGGGTCCAGTGAACAGGGGATGTTGAAGGGCCTTTCATTACTTAACCTCAGAAGTTACAGAGCATCCAGATTAAAGGGGAGGTAACACAGATCTTGCTTCTTAACGAGAGGAATGGCAAAGATTTTGTGGCCATGCTTTAACAGTGCCACACATCCTCCTCCTACAGATTGCTGACGCACCGTTCCTGTCATTGATAAGGGTCAAAAGGTCCTACCTCTATAGCTTTGTTGGGCTCTTCCATCTGCCTAGCCCAGAGTTCTCCTAAGGATGTCTGGGGTGTAGCTTCTCTACAGCTTTCAGCCTTGGTTCAGGACACCTGGCCTTGGACTTCTTGTTTGTACTTCTAGAGGGTATCAGGATTTGGAAGCGGAGGCTATAAGAGACAGTAGCAGGTTTACTGGCTCTTGTAGCCACTGTGGTCTCACCAAGGCAGGCTGCAGGGGACTGGCAGCCAGTGCCTAAATGTCAGCCTCAGGAGGCCTCTGTGACTGCTGGTTCTGAGCCAGCATGGGTTGGGGTGGGGGAGCCAGTCCTTTGGAGAAGGGACATCCTTAGGACTTGTTTTATGACATATGGGTCAGGAGCAGTAGCCTCTGGTCCTGCAGTTTCTGTGGGAGACCCCGAAAACTCCCACACATTCTCCAGAGGGGGAAGCTTACCTCTGACCCCTACCCCTAAACAATGAAATAAGGCTTCACACAGTTGCAGTAAGTTGATTCTGGAGTTCCAATCCACTACTGCTGAGGTCATGGGTGTACCAAGAGCCTCACCATCAAGATGTGGTTCAGGAATACTGGCTTTTTGGGGGAGTCAGTCCTTGCACACCAGTCTGTAAACTCCACAAGAGACAGTAACAGTGTCTACCTGGTACATAAAGCATTTTGCTCAGTAACTGGCCCTTGGTAAATATTGGTTAATGATGCATTTGAGTAGCTCCATGAACAAGTTGAGTACTTTAGTGGTTATAGATATGGCCGTATTGCACAGAAGTGGCAAACATAAAAGCTATAAGGCATGTAAGTGAGAAAAGCTGGCCGGTTAGGGGCAGAGGCTTATAGAACAACATATTCCCTGCTCCCGGTGCAGAGGACAGCCACTTCTGCGCTCTATGCCTGCCATGCTGAAGACAGGCCCAGCACTGGCAGACATTCTTAGTTTTCAAGAGAGGATAAAAAGCTAGCTCTATTAAATCTCCCAATTTTTAAGTGTTGTCAATTTATTCAATGAAAAGTATTTTTTTCCCCTGTGATTGCGGGCTGGATGCAACAGGTGCACTGCCAGTTGCAACCTCTGTAACCCATAGGGTTAACTCTAGTTCACAGGAGTTGTCAGGATCCTTGGATTAGTGTAGCGCAAATCCTACCTTCCCCTCCTCGCACTCCAATCTCCTGGGAACGTCGGCACCTTCACCCCGACCCTGACCCTGGCGTGAAGTTAGCCAGCCACCCCACAGCAACTGCCCGAAAGGTCCTTCTTAGGCTCTTGTGACCTCTGCAAGGAGATTATACCTGTAAATCCCTAAAGCCATCAGCCTAAGGTGGGGGAAGGGAAGGGACTAGGGGCCCCTGGCAGACAAAAAGGTGCGAGCTGGCTCTCCCTGCCCCACCCCGCCCCACCCAGGCGTGCCTTCTCGCCATAGCCTTCCCTGGGTCACTGTCAGACAAACTCTCCCCCGGCTGAGCCAAGACACCCGGACTTTTCACAAAGGATTTTCAGTAGTAATGAAGAGAAAGCACAAAGGGACATAAACAGAACGAGGTGGCCTAGAAATGGGAGTGTTTACAGAGCTTGGTCTTTGGAACCCAAGAGGGCCGTAATAGACCAGATAGCAGGGCCGAGGAGGGAATCCACCCATGAGAGAGGGAGGGAATACTGGATTTCCATTCTCAGCAAGGAGGGAGGCAGTTTGAAGAGAGGAGGGGACGGTGGTTTCAAGACTTCCACCCGGGGGAAGAAGGGGCGGGGAGACGGCGAGAATCTAGGAAACTGGGGGATGGCTATTTCCATTCCTGAGAAGGGGGGAACTTGATTGTGGAGACTGGCTGAAGACTCCCACACCGGAAAGGAGGGCGCCTCTGCAGAAGGGCCCCGAGTGGCGAGAGCAGATCCGGGACTCCCAACCTAGCAGGAGCCGGAGCAGCCTCTTAGCAAACCTTGTCCCGGGAAGGTTTGAAAGAAGCGGTGCCCTAGTGACGCCGGAAAAGAAGGAGCGGTTGTCATGGCGACGCGGAGCACACCTCGGAAATAAATAAATAAGCAGCCCAGGCTGCCGCAGCCGCGCCCCCGCGGGACCCGAGCGTGGGGGAGGGGGCCTCACGGGCCCGGGTCCCCGCAGTCGCGCGTCCCCGCCATTGGCAGAGCCGGGGGGGGTCACCCCCCGGGGGGCGAATGGTACAGTCCTCCGCCCGCGCCCCGGCCCGGCCCGCAGCTAGCGAGCCAGCCCGGAGCCCAGCGCCTCCGCCGCTGCCGCCGCGGCCGCCCGCGGAGTCCCAAGCGGAGCCAGAGGCGGCGATGGAGGGAGTCAGCAGCCACCGTACGCTGTCCTACAGCCGCTGGAGCTATGACAGGTAGGGCGCCCGAAGGGTGGCCCTGCGTGAGCGCCTGCTGACCCTCGCTCTCCTGCGGGAGAAGCGGGCCTCCGGGGGCGAGGACCGGCGCGAGCGCCCGACTCGCAGGGTGGGCTGGGGCACCCGAACCCTCGGGCATCCGGGACCCAGAGCCTCGGGTACGTGCAGCGGAGCTCAGACGAGGGTAGTGTCCCCACACCCACGGGACAGAGCTGTCGGAGGAGGGCACGCAGCCACTGGGACTAGAGAGCTGTCACCTCTGCCCCCACCCCGGCTGCCCCGCCAGGGTCGCTCCGCCGGGGGACCCCGAGAAAGGGCGCTGAAGGGGGCGCCGGGAGGGGCGGGGCAGGGGCCGGGGTGGGCCTCTGGCGGGCGGGGCGAGGAGGGGCGCCTTCGGCTCTGGGATGCGGCCGCCCGGGTTTACGTCCCGCTGGCCCTCCGCAGGGACCGAGGCTGGCCCCGGGCGGAGTGCCCCGCTGGCTGCCCGGTACACGCGAGCCGCTGCCTGTTCCGCTGGGCGAGATGGCAGCCCCGGCCGGCTGTCGGGGCGCAGGAGCGGCGCCCTCGTGTTGCCAGGCTCAGCGCCCGCCCCGCGGGAATGGCGAGCGGCTGCCAGCGTGGGAGGTTTGGAGCTGCGCTCCCCACGCACTCGTCCTGGAGGAAGGAGTCATCCTCCCTGGCGAAATGAAAAAAATAAGAACGGAGTGAGTTGGTCATAAAGCCGAGTAGATTTATTCCTAGGTTATGCCCGTTCTACCTTTTGTTGGTGTGTTAAATGCCACCCCTCCATTTAAAATAAAACCATGATGATAGTAGATAGTAGTTTTTTTCTTTGTTTTTAAGTTTCGTACTGCATATCGATCTGCAGAATTCTGGAGTTAAATTTCCTGACCCATGACCCTAGATGGTGAGGGCTGGAAGAGAAATTTCATTTACTGGGCTGCTCTCATCTCCATGACGTCCTGTTCCTGTGCTCTCCTTCCCTTCACTCTGCCAAAAACCTCCCCGCAACTTTGACAGCCCTTGTTTGCCTAGATTCAGAGGAACAGGTGTCCCTTCTGCCTAAGGCTAGTTCCCCTAGGACCCCTCCTCACCTTCCCTGAGTCTCGCCCCGTATTAATCCCATCTGTCTCCTCCATCTGCACCTTCACCTCTTTACTGGTGATCTCTCTTCAGCCTGTAAACTTATTAAGGTTTGTCTTGTCTCCTTCCTCGAGATGGGCCCAACTGATCCACGTCTGTTTTTTTTTTCCTTTCATTGCCTTCTTTGGGGAAATATATCGTCTGAATTGGTTAATTCTGTTTCTTCATCAACCCTTCCTTGCACAGCCCCAGCAAATCTCCTGTCCACCTCGTGAGTCCAGTGCACCTCCCTTTTTGAAAAGTGGTGCTCTCCACGGAGAAGAACTCTAACATTACTGGAATATTAAACTTAAAATAACAAAACCTACAAATTTTGGTTCAGATCCCAAATCCACACATTTATTCATTTATTCAACAAACATGTATGGAGTGCGAACTATATCCTGGGCCTGTAGTCCCAGCTACTCGGAAGGCTGAGGCAGGAGAATGGCGTGAACCTGGGAGGCAGAGCTTGCAGTCAACCGAGATCGCCCCACTGCACTCCAGCTCCGTCTCAAAAAACAAAAACAAAAACAAAAAACAAACAAAAAACAGTGGCATATTCCAAAGGTCTAATACATACATGGGAGAAAAACTTAAAGTTGAGCTAATTCCATATAGTAAACAATTTTTCCCTGCAAAAGCAAACATATAAAAGCAGAAAGACTTTGGAATTAGATAACCTGCGTTCAAATCCTGACTCTGCCTAGCTAACTTTGGACAAATTATTTCTCCCTGGGCCACAGTTTCTTGGGGAAGTGTTATGAGTATTAAATGAGGTAATAGGCCTGGCGCAGTGGCTCATGCCTGTAATCCTAGTAGTTTGGGAAGCTGAGATGGGCAGATTGCTTGAGATCAGGAGTTTGAGACCAGCCTGGCCAACATGGTGAAACCCATGTGTACTAAAAATACAAAAAAAAAACCATTAGCCAGGCATGGAGGTGCACACCTGTAATCCCAGCTACTTGGGAGGCTGAGGCAGAAGGATCGCTTGAGCCCGGGAGCTGGAGGTTGCAGTGAGCCAAAGTTGTGCCTGGACGACAGAGCTAGACTCTGACTGAAAAATAAAAATAAATAAATGACGTAATAAATATAAAGGGCTTATCATATTGCCTGGGACTTAGTAATCATGCAATAAGTGGTATAAATTGCTGTTTTATTAATGCATATTGTAAACGTTTCTGGAACTCTAGTCTTCCATAGAAGCTTAGTTTGAAAATCTTGGCCGGATGCAGTGGCTCACGCCTGTAATCCCAGCACTTTGGGAGGCTGAGACAGGCAGATCACGAGGACAGGAGATCGAGACCATCCTGGCTAACACGGTGAAACCCCGTCTCTACTAAAAATACAAAAAAGTTATCTGGGTGTGGTGGCAGACACCTGTAGTCCCAGCTACTGGGGAGGCTGAGGCAGGAGAATGGCGTGAACCCAGGAGGTGGAGCTTGCAGTGAGACGAGATCTCGCCACTGCACTCCAGCCTGGGCGACAGAGCGAGACTGTCTCAAAAAAAAAAAAAAAAGAAAGAAAGAAAGAAAAGAAAATTATTTTTCTGCTTTCAGACCCCTACATAAAGACATTTTCTGGGTTTCTGTCTTCAGTACTCTTTTCTTCTCACTCTGATAATCTCAATACCTGGGGAGCTATGTGAAGAAAACAACTCACCTGGCCCTTGTCCAAACTAACTGAATCAGAATATCCGGGGGTAGAACCCTGGGCTCAATGTTTGTTTAAAACTTCCCAGGTGATTGTGATGCAGCTGGTTTGGCTACTCACCAAAACCACTCGTTCATATCACTTCCTCTATTTCCTAATCAGTACTTTTTTTTAAGACATAAAAATTGAATTATTCAAACAATTACAAAATAATCAAGCTGTTAAAACCATTACACAAGCAACACATACGTTGGGTACACCGTATTAAAAGTGAAAATCTGTGTTCTGCTGCCCTCATCCCCATCCTGACTCTACAAGGAATCATTGTTAATAGTTAACTTTCACTTTCCAGCACTGTTCTCTGGTTTCTGCCCCCCTCACATCTTTGAACCTGGAAAACACCTCTCCTTCAAGTCCTCATCCAAATTGACCTCTCCTCCATGTGTTTATGTAAGCTGTTGTCCCCCTTGCTTCTGGGCCATGTGTGTATCAGTTATCTATTGCCATGTTAACAAGTCACTCCTAAACTTAGTGACTTAAAATAACAACTGTTTTGGCCGGGCGTGGTGGCTCACACCTGTAATCCCAGCACTTTGGGAGCCTGAAGTGGGCAGATTACCTTAAGTCAGGAGTTCGAAACCAGCCTGGCCAACATGGTGAAACCCCGTCTCTACTAAAAATACAAAACTTAGCCGGTTGTGGTGGCACACGCCTGTAATCCCAGCTACTTGGGAGGCTGAGGCAGGAGAATTGGTGGAACCCGAGAGGCGGAGGTTGCAGTGAGTGTAGTAGAGATCATGCCACTGTATTCCAGACTGGCCAACAGAGCGAGACACTGTCTCAAAAACAAACCACACACACAAAACACACAAACAAAAACAAAACAACAACAGAAAAAACAACTGTTTGAGTTAGCACAATATTCTGTGGATCAGCAGTTTGGGCTGGGCTTAGCTGGGCAGTTTTGTGGTCTGGGCCAGGCTCAGCTTTTCTGGGTTGGGCTTGCTCACATATCTGGTGCTCTGGCTGGGAAGCCTAGAGCAGCTGGGCCCTCTCCCTATATGCCTTCTCCTCTTGCAGCAGGCTCACTCAGGTTTGCACACATGGTGGTGGAAGGGAGTCCAGTGAGAGAGCAGAAGCTGCAGGGTCTCTTGAGGCCTAGGTTTAGAACTTGCACATCACTCACCACATTGTAGTAGTCAAAGTAAGTCAAAATGCCAGCCCACATTTCAGGGGTGGGGAAATAGGCCTTACCTCTTGAAGGCAGGAGCTGAAAACCTATGGCCACTTTTCCAACCTACCAAAATATGATGCCTATATTTTTTAAATTTCTGGCTCCTCTTAGGTCCCCACTGTCCACCTCTGAGCACGTGCCAAAGTGCTCGTCTTTTCCATTTCACTCTGTTCCATTCTATTTTCAGGCTACACCCTGGTCTCAGTTATCAACACAATGCTTCTAACACAGCAATCTATATCTTCAACTGCAGCCTTTTTGCCAAGACTTAGTCCCACATCTCTAAATGCCTGTAGACTTCTCCATCTAGATATTCAGCCAACAGCTTTAACGCAATAGGTTCAAAATCAGACCCTTCACTGATAATTGTATTCTCTAGCCAGCATCCGCAAGCCAAATGGACTCCTCAAAACTTGGACATTGACCTTGAACTCTCCAAATCTTATCTATACCACTGATTGTTATGAAGATAAAAGCAAAAGATCTATGTAAAATGACTGGCATAAAGTAGGTATCATCGAGTCCATTGTTTTCCACAGCTTGGCACCCCATTAACCATTTTGTCTCCACTCAAGCTTCAGTCGTTATCCTCAAAGGCTTCAGTGCCTTTATCAGTGACCAAACTAGCACTTTTCACTCACAGTTTCTGAACCTTCCCAATCTAGACACTTCTCTTCAGTTATTCACAGGATAAATTCCTAGATGATGACAGCTGGAATTGCTTCACTTCTAATCTCATACACATGAATTGCCAACTCTCTGACCTCAGGCATGTTCCTTATACATTGCTCCTGCCCTACCATGAAGGTGTCGGCCTTCGTGGCCTACCAGCCTTTTTCTTCTGGCCTACCAACCTTTTCCCAGCCTCTCTTCTTCTCTTCCCAGCTTGTATCACATGGTAGATTATTTCAGTCGCTCACTCCAGCACTTTTTATTCCCTCACATATGCTCGGCACAACTCCAGCCCAGCGTAGATCCATGCTAGAATCTCCATCCCCTTTCTTCTTATGACCCTAGAATCCTACAACAAAAATGACATGCCTGTGCAGGATGTCACCACTTTCATGGTCTTCATCTTCGGCCAGGCCACCAATGCCATCTCTCAATCTTTCTGCTTCTCCCTGATGAGCTTTACTCCCATTGCCCACAACAGCCCTTTCAAACCTTCTGCACTCTCAAGACCCCTCTCTGCTTGACCCTTATCTGCACCGCCATGTGTTACATAAATGGCCCTGCCTCCTGCTCCTTTGAGAAAAATTGATCACATCAGGCATCATCTTCTGTCACATCCTGACTGCACTTCATTTCCACTCTACTTCGATCACTCCCTTGTGGGGACTTTGTTGTTCTTCCCAATTCTTTGCTATTATAAATAATTGTGTGTTAAACATCTTGTATATGTGACATTCTCCCCTCATGTCTGATTATTCAATTAAAACAAACTCCTGAAGAAAGACTGTTAGTTTCCAATGTTGGCTACTGTCAGATTGTCCTCCAGGAGGAGTGAATTGATTTCTTTTCCCACAGGTAGTCACTGACTGCATTGTTTTACAATTATGTTTGTGTGTGTGAGTGTGACCTCTCAGACTCTGAGACAAAGTAGCATCACTGCTCAGAACTTGGATTTTGGGGTCAAAGTGACCTGGCTTTGAAGCCCAGGTTCTTAAATTATTGGTTATATGGCTTTAGACAAGTGACTTAACCTCCATCAAGAAATAGACAATAATAATGTAGCCACCTCTTAAGGTGGGTCCATTCACTCAACATGCATTTAGTGAGCACCTTCTAAATGCCAGGCAACATTTTAGGCAGTGGAGACAGAACAGTGAATGAAACAAAGTCCGTGGTCTCATAATTCTTACTATCTAGTTGGGGGAGATACGGACAAATATATTTAATGTATCAGTGCTAAGAGGCTTATATAAAATAATAAAGTACGAAGAAGAAAAAGCAGAGTCTGGAGGAGAGAGTCTGACTGCATGGGGTGCTGGGGCTGGTGAGTGTGCTGTGTCATATAGTGTGGTCAGGGAAACTCTGAGGAGGGGGCACTTCATCAGAGAGCTGAAAGAGGCGAGGGAATGAGTCATGTGGTTAATGGGAAGAATGTTCCATGGAAAGGAGCAGCAAATGACAACGTCCTGAGATAGGAGTGTGCCTAGTGTGCTTGGGAATAGCATGGAAACCTGTGAGTCCTCTGCATCTTTGTAAAACTTCCTTCTTGCTCTTCTCCCAACTCCCCACACCCACTCCACCCATCCTCAGGGAACCACTGATCTGATTCATTTCCTAGAGTTTTGTATAAATGGAATAATCAGTATGAACCCTTTGATTGTTTGGCCTCTTTCAGACAGTGTAATTATTGTGATATTCTTCAATATTGTTGCATGAATTAGTAGAGCATTTCCTTTTATTGCTGAGTAGTATTCATGGATATATCATAGTTTGTTTATCCCATCACCTGTTGATGTTTCCACTTTTGGGCTTGTAAAACAAAGAAAACTTTTGTGAATATTCATGTACAAGTCTTTGTATGGACGTATACTTTTGTTTCTCTTAGGCAAATACCTAACAAAGCAGTGGAATGGCTGAATCATGTAATAGGTCTACATTTAACTTTTTCAGAAACTGCCCAACTTTTCCAATGTGGTTGGACCATTTTATATTCTCATGAGCATTGTAGGAGAGTTCCAGTTCCTCTGCATTTTTGTGACAGTTGGCACAGCCAGTCTTTTTCATTTTAGCATTCTAACAGGCATGCAGTGGTATGCCTTTGTGGTTTCATTTTGCATTTCCTTGATGACTAATGATGTCGAGCATCTTTTCATGTGCTTATTTGCCATCCATATCTCTTCTTTGGAGAAGTTTCAGTTAAAATATTTCCCCATCTTAAAGTTGGGTTGTTTCCTTTTTGAGTTTTGAGAATTCTTTGTATACTGTGGACACATCTCCTTTATCAGACATATGACTTGCAATATTTTCTCTAAGTCTGTGGCTTTCTTTTCATTTTCAAAAGTAGAAGTTTTTGCTTTTGATGAAATCGAGTTTATCAATTTTTTATAGATTGTTCTTCTGATGTTGTATCTAAGAAATCATTGCCTGCTTTGAGGTGACAAAGGTTTTCCTAGGAATTTTCTTTTTTTTTTTTTTTTTTTTTTTTTTTTTTTTTTGAGACAGAGTCTCGCTCTGTCACCCGGGCTGGAGTGCAGTGGCCGGATCTCAGCTCAGCTCACTGCAAGCTCCGCCACCCGGGTTCACGCCATTTTCCTGCCTCAGCCTCCTGAGTAGCTGGGACTACAGGCGCCCGCCACCTCGCCCGGCTAATTTTTTTTTTGTAGTTTTTAGTAGAGACGGGGTTTCACCGTGTTAGCCAGGATGGTCTCGATCTCCTGACCTCGTGATCCGCCCATCTCGGCCTCCCAAAGTGCTGGGATTACAGGCTTGAGCCACCGCGCCCGGCCTCCTAGGAATTTTCTAATTTTACATTTTAAATTTAGATCTTTGCTACATTTTAACTTTTTGCATATGGTATGAGATTCATTAAAAAAAATGGATATCCAATTGTTCCAGCAGCATGCATTGAAAAAGACTTTCTTTTTTCTGCTAAATTGCCTTTGTACCTTTATGGAAAATCAGTTGATTATTGTTTGTAAGTTTATACTCTCTATTCTGTTATCTTAATCTACATGTCTTTATTAATGCCAATAACAAAAAATACTTATAAGTATTGAAATCTGGCAGTTTAGAACTTTCAACCTTGTCTTTCTTTTACAAAGTTGTTTTGACTATTCTAGGGCCTTTTCAATTTCACATTAATTTAACAATAAGTTTTTCAAGTTCTACCCCCCATCTCCCCAAAAAGCTGCTGGAACTTTGATTGGGATTTTGTTGACTTTATAGATCAATTTGGGGAGGGTTACATCTTAGTAACATTGGGCCTTCCAATTCATGAACATGGTGTGTATATATATATATCTGTTTATTTAGATCATCTTAATTTCTCTCAGTCATATTTGTAGTTTTCAATGTATAGGTCTTTCATCTCTTTTATAAGATGTATCCCTAAATTCTGCATATTTTTCAATGGAATTATAAATGGGTTTATAAAATTCAGTTTCTGATTTTTCATTCCTAGTGTATAGCATGTATCGGGATTTTTAATTGTGGTAAAATGTGTGTAACATAAAATGAGCTATTTCAATGATTTCTAAGTGTACAAGTCCGTGGCATCAATTACATTCACAGTATTGTGCAACCATCACAACAATCTATTTTCAGAGTCTTTTTATTATCCTAAACTGAAACTCTCTACCTATTCATCCCCATCCTGGCCCCTGGTAACCTCTAATCTACTTTCTGTCTCTATAAATTGCCTATTTTAGATGTTTCATATAATGAAATCATATAGTATTTTTCCTTTTGTGTCTGGCTTATTTTGCTTAGCATAATGTTTTCAAGATTCATTCATGTTGTAACATATAATTTTTGGCTGAATAATTCCATTGTATGCATAAACTGCATTCTGTTTATGTTTTAAATTTTTTTAATTTAATTTTTATTTATTTATTTATTTTTGAGATGGAGTCACCCAGGGTGAAGTGGCACTATCTCAGCTTACCACAGCTTCTGTCTCCTGGGTTCAAGCAATTTTCCTGTCTCAGCCTCCTGAGTATGTGGGATTACAAGCACCTGCCACCACACCCAACTAATTTTTGTATTTTTAGTAGAGATTGGGTTTTACCATGTTGGCCAGGCTGGTCTTGAACTCCTGACCTCAAGTGATCCATGCATCTCAGCCTCCCCAAGTGCTGGGATTACAGGCATGAGCCACTGTGCACAGCCAGCATTTTGTTTATACATTCATCTGTCGATGGACACTTGGATTGTTTCTACCTTTTGGCTATCGTGAAAATGCTCCAATGAACATTGGTGCCCACATATTTATTTGAGTCTGTCTTCGATTCTTTTGGCTAGTATAGACCTAGGAGTAGAATTGCTGTTTGGTAATGATAATTCTATCTTTAGCTTTTTGAGAAACCGTGAAACTGTTTCCTACAAAGACTGCACCATTTTACATTTCAACCAGCAATGTACAAGGGTTCCCATTTCTTCACCTTCTCAACAATAACCTGTTAATTTCCGGGTTGTTATTATAATTATTATTATAGTCATCCTAGTATAGTCTAGGAAGTGGCATCTTATCATGGTTTTGATTTGCATTTCCTCAATGACAAATGATTAGTATTATTTCTTGTGCTTATTTGTCCATTTACATCTTAGAGAAATGTGTAAGTTCTTGTCATTTTTAATTTGGTTGTTTGTCTTTTTGTTGTTGAGTTGTAGGAGTTCCTTACATATTCTCAATATTAAATTCTTTTCGGATATATGATTTGCAAATATTTTTCCCCATTGTTGTCTTCTCACTTTCTTGGTAAGGTCCTTTGAAGCACAAGTTTTAATTTTGATGAAGTCCAATTTGATTTTTTTCTTTTGGTTACGCTTTTAGTGTCATATCTAAGATTCCATTGCCAAATCCAGGGCCATGAAGATCTACCTGTTTTCTTCAGTGTTTTGTAGTTTTAGAGCTTATATCTATGTCAGTGATACATTTTGAGTTGGTTTCTGCATATGGTATGAGTTGTGGTCCAATTTCATTCTTTTGCATGAAAGAAAATCCAGTTGTCTCAGCACTATTTGTTTCTACTTTTTCTCTCACTGAATGAACTTGGTATCCTGGTCAAAAATCAATTGATGAGTCAGGCACAGTGGCTCATACCTGTAATCCTAGCACTTTGGGAGGCTCAGGTAGGAGGATTGCTTGAGTCTAGGAGTTTGAGACCAGCCTGGACAACATAGTAAGACCCCATCTCTACAAAATTTATTTTTTAATTAGCTAGGTGTTGTGGCACTTGCCTATAGTACCAGCTACTTGGGAGGCTGAGGTGAGAAGATCACTTGAACCCAGGAGGTCGAGGTTGCAGTGAGCTGTGATCACACCACTGCATTCCAGCCTGGGCAACAGACCAAGACCTTGTCTCAAGAAAACAGCAACAACAACAACAAACAAACCCCAAAATTAACTAGCCATAAATGTATGGGTTTATTTCTGGACTTTTGACTCTTGTTTTACACTATATCTCTGACCAAAGGTAGACTCTGGCCCACACTGTTCTCCTCTACAACATATCTTCTGGTGGCTTTCTTCTGGCGCCTGGTTCCCAAACAAAGCATACAGTTGCTGGTGATATTCTATGCACAGTTAGGTTTCTGTTGAGTTGAAGAAGTAGCCAAATTCTTATTGTAAAAATAGCCTTTTGTACTAAGGCTTACTTTACCTTTCCGGGAGAACTTAACAAAATATGTGCTTCTTCCACTTTTAAAGTTTGGGCCCTCAGGTCCTTTTCCTTTTTTTTTTTTTTTTTTTTTTTGAGACAGTCTCGCTCTGTCTCCCAGGCTGGAGTGCAGTGGCGTGACCTCGACTCACTGCTGTAACCTTTGCCTCTTGGGTTCAAGCAATTCTCCTGCCTCAGCCTCCCGAGTAGCTGGGATTACAGGTGCCCACCACAACGCCTGGCTATTGTTTTGTATTTTTATTAGAGACAGGGTTTCCCCAGGTTGGCCAGGCTGGTCTCGGACTCCTGACCTCAGGTGATTCGCCCACCTCGGCCTCCCAAAGTGCTGGGATTACAGGTCATTTATGAGCCACCGTACTCAGCCTTTTTTTTTTTTTTTCTTTTTCTTTTTTCTTTTTTTTTGAGGGCTAAGAGGGCTACTGCTTTTTTTCTTCTTTTAGAGACAGGGTTGAGGGATCACCACAGAGAGACACATAGGGACATGAGCCCAGCTAACTCCAGTCCCTGGTGCTGAGAATCAGCAGAGAAGCTGGCAGAGATTGGGAGTGGCAGAGCAGACCAGGCCTGGAGCAGCCAGGCTGAGCACTGTGGCATTAAGACTCACAAGTAACTTATTGTGAGATAAGGAGGTGATGCTGTCACTGGCTATACAAGTGGTTTTATGAAACAGGAAGATGTCTTAAAAAGAGCACTGTGAAAAGAGTCAGGAGTTTAGGATTTGTTTCTGGTTCCCCCCTTAGTTCTCATCTGCCTCTGGGCAAGTCACTTGGATTCCTGAGCCTGTGTTCCCTGAAGCTGAAGGGACCGGACTGGTTGACTGAGCACTCTCGATGTTTGTTTTGAGATGGAGTCTCGCTCTGTCGCCCAGGCTGGAGTGCAATGGCGCAATCTCGGCTCACTGCAACCTCCGCCTCCCCAGTTCAAGTGATTCTCCTGCCCCAGCCTCCCACGTACTTAGGTTTACAGGTACGTGCCACCACACCTGGCTAATTTTTGTATTTTTAGTAGAGATGAGTTTTCACCAATTTGGTCAGGCTGGTCTCAAACTCCTGACCTCAGGTGATCTGCCCACCTCGGCCTCCCAAAGTGCTGGGATTATAGGCGTTAGCCACCACACCCAGCCTGACTGAGCACTCTCTAGTTCTGACATTCCTTGAGTATATGACCTATGGCCTCCGTGTGTGTTCTGTGATTAGAAAGGCCAGGGTGGAGGGATGGGAACAGGACAGCTGGCAGCTGGGATTGGAGGTCCTGGCCATGGCAGTGCCAGCTTAGGGGTTGCTGGCCAGAGGAGTTGGGTGGCTACCAGAGGCAGGGGGCTAGAGGCTCTGCTTTGTTCTAGAGCTTTTTAAGTGCAGCTACTTCTCTTTTGATGGATTTATAGCAGTACAGGACCAAGACAGCTGGACTGGATGGGGCAAATGGGGGCAGTGTACAGAGGGTCAATGAGGAATGGCGTTAGAGGGCAGTGAGTAGGGGTGGTCTGTTTCCCATCCAGCTGGTGTAACTGGGGCTCAGAGTGATTGGTGGTGGAGAGGGGGTCAGTTATGGAGGTGGGGCATGGACTTCTCAGATCCCTTGGGACTTGCCCACACTGAAGTTTGATGTCATCAGGCACTGTGGTTTTCCAGATAGGGTCACTTGATGCAGTCCAACAAATGCAAAAAGACCTTGGGCAGGGACACTGTATCTGTGGCCAAAGGTGGAAGGAAGCTCTAACCTACAGTCTGGAGAACAGTTGCCAAGTAGGGGCTCATAGGTATCTGTTGATACTTACTGCCTTCACTCTGGAAAATCCTGATCCTGAGTCTCAGCTGGGAGATTCTGGCCCAGCGTATGCTTGGGGGAGATTCACACCTTTGCTGTCTATCCTAGGCCATGTAGGTTGGCCTGAAGGTGCAGCAGTTAGATCTCCGGGCTCAGGTGTGTGTTCCTCTGCATCCTTGGGCAGGTGTCCTGGTCTTCTGATCCGAATATGAACAAAGACAACCCTAGATATGTGTGTATGTTGGGGAGTGGGGTTCAGCAGTCAGCAGGCCTTGGGGAACAGCCTGTCCATGCTGTTGCCCTGGGGAGAGACAGATTTCTGCAGGTGAACAATGGTGGAGAACTGCGCCAGCAGATGGGACCCTACTGTCAGAAGGAGGAGCGCAGAGCTGAGGTCAGGGGGAAGCGGTCCCCGGATCTGGGGAGGCTTTGGAGTCAGGGAGGGCTGGCACCAGGATAACAGCAGCCTAGGATTATCTCTTTGCAAGGTCACGTTCCTCTACAAAGATTCAATCCCAGCCTGGCTCTGCCTCCGTTCCCCCTTAGGCACTGCAGACCAACTAAATACCATGCCAGGAACATCACAGTGTCCCAAAAGGACACTGTGTCCTGACACCGGCCCCTCTCTCCACAGTCTGACATTTTGGGTGTTATTCCGTCCTCTCCATCACCAAGTGTTCAGAGAACGGAGGCAATGACGGGTTGGGCTCCTCTGATGGAAGGCTTGATTGTGTGCATCTGAGTGTGTGCATCAATAAGAGTGTATCTGGGTGGGGTGTGTGCACAGGGGTGTGCCTGCCACCAAGGGCAGCCGTGTAGATGTGTCCCAGTTGTGTGTGCTTTGGTGTTAGCAGGTGTGTACGGTGGAATTGACTGTGTGAACGGGCTGGGGACTGAGAGTATCCTCTCTTTTGCCGTGCATTTGGTGGGGTCAAGAGGTAGGATTGGGAAGTGAAAGGAGGATGGGTACACTGGCCCTTCCCTGGGCCCAAAATTACATGTAATGTGGGGGCCACAGGCCTGCTTTCACAGGCACCCTGCCTGGGCAGTTTCTGGGAAACTGGTGAGCTCTAAAAGCCCTAAAAGCCCTCAAGGATTAAGCAGGAGCCCCTGTGCCTAGAGCTCTGCTTAGGTCACTGAGCCGAACAGACCCTGTGTGACCCTGGGCAGTGAGTTGTGGTGGGGTAGAGGACCCTTCCCTACCTGCCAGGCCCAACCCACAGGAGTTAAGAGTGGGGACCTCGGTCTGCCCTGAGGTGAGGGGCTGTGGGGCAATCCGGGGCCGCATCAATGTTGGATGAGCCCGCGCGGCCTAGATACCATCTTCCTTGGTCTCACTTTTAGTGTAACTGGAGAGCCCAGAGACCAGCCCGAGCCGGCCATGCGCGATCTGCTGGCAGTGGGCGCACCTGCGAGGGGACAGGAGCTGGGGTAGGGAGGCTGGCGCAGGCCCACGGTGTGTCCCGGAAAGGCGTGGGGGCCACGGGGCCCAGTCTCGCAGGGCAGGGGTCGATTCCAGTCTGGCCTCTGCTCGGCCCTGGGTCCCGGTGCTGGGTTACTCTCCCTCCCCCTTCGGGCCACCTCGCCTTCCGCGGGGTGTCATCTGTCTGGCGGCGTGTCCTTGGGCCAGTCTGTCCCATCCCCCTGCCTAGCTCTGGGAGTTTCCTGCTCGGGAAGGGGCTGGAGGGGCAGCAGCTGGACAGAGAGAGACCCCCTGGGGTAAGGAAGGGGAGCAGCCGCGACTGCGCAGAGCCTCACACTGCAGGTGAGTGCCCCGCCCCCGAGTGCCTGGGGAAAGGCCCGGAGCGCAGGAGTGAGATTGGGGGTCCACAGTGGCCAAGCTTCTCCCCACCCTGGGCTTTCCTACTCCAGTCCTGACCCTTATATTCTTGTGACACCACAAGTGCCACCCCCAACCCCCAACCACCACCAAGTATTGCCCTACAAGGCAGCAGTGAAGTAGGCTGGTAGCCGGTGAGCACCTGGTAGTTGTTGGCAGTGGTTGGGATGAGATTATTACTGCACTGTGGTCTCTGTGGTCAGCATGGACGGACACTCCTGTGGGCAGTAAGTTTGGATTGGATCAGTGAGCCATGGCAAGTGGGCCAGCAGCCTGTTTTTAAAGCCCGTTTGTTGGAAAACAGACACAGTTATTGGTTTAAATGTTGTCTATGGCTGCTTTCACACTACAGCCTCAGATCTGGCCCTTCAAGAAAAAATTTGCCGATGCCTGAGATATTCCCCCAGGGTATACTTCCCTTTAACCTACACATGTCCATTCTCTTCCTCTCCCTCCACATCTGGGCATCTATCCTCCCTCTTCCCTTTGCATCTCCCGCACATCTGGATCATGCCAGGCTCTCCACACCTGGGAACATTTCTTTGGGGACCATTCACCTCACATCTTGTCACTCTTCCTCCCTCTGGCAAAAGAGGAAATGACTGGGGCAACAAGAATTTCAGAATCTAACAGGACAGCCGAGGGCTGAGGGAGGATCTTTGCCTGACCCCAGGTTGTCAGTGAGCCCCTCCCTAGGCTACAGGAGCAAGGGGAGTTAACTGCTGATGAGCACAGCTGCTCTGGACCCCCAAATCTGTTTTGTCACCTGAAAGACTAAGCAGGCCAGTTCTGGTCATGGGCTTTGTGTCACTCCCTCTGTTGGCTGGTGACAGAGCTGAGGTCCCGATAGAGTGGTGGGGAGACACTGCCGAACAGATAATTAGAGGGTGCCAATATGCTCTAGGGGGGATCCTGGGAGACAGGGAGCTCCAGAGGCACCGCCCCTTCCCTGCCCGCTTCGCTGCCGCTTCCACACCCTGGGGCCCATCGTGCCCCACTTCCTGCAAGCCCCAAGCCTTTGCAAACAAAACAAAAGTCATTTCCTTGGTTCCCTTTTGTACATCTGAGTTCAGGGGTCCATTTCAGGGCCTGGACTGGAGCAGAGGGAAACTCCGGGGCCTGAAGACAGAGCTGCATTCCTGCTGTGCCGCCACAAGATGGCACTCTCGAGGTGTCTGCCCCTATTTGAGAACTCCGGGAGTTTCTGACACTTGCTGGCCTTTCACAGGCCCAGTTTCAGCCTGAAGATGGTGGTCACACACACTCTGAATCCCGCCAGGCCTGATTAGCTCTGCCTGCCCCCTGAGGCAGCTCATGGACTTCTTCAGACTTTGTAGTTCTGGACATATTGACCCCTTCCGAAAGGGCCCTCAGGAACTGCCTGCAGTGTGATTACCTGCCTGCTTATACTCCTCCCCGCCAGGCACTCCTGAGAGTGGGCCCGGCTTACTCCCCTCGGGGCCACCTGCTCCAGCCCAGGGCCTGGCACGGCAGAGCTGGCAGAGGTGTTTGGTGGGGTGTGATGTGTAAAGAGTACAGAGTGCTGCTGTCGCCATTCATCCCGCTACAGTTTGTCTGGTGAATGCATTTTTAGTATCAAGCTGCCTGAAGGAGAAGCCAGGGATAAAGAGACAAGCTCACAATGTATCCTGGGGAGAGGGATTGGTTCACAGAGAGGAGCAGCCTTGCAGCCTTTCCCCCTCCAGCCTGGTTCTGGCTGTTGCCAGCATTCTAGGAGTTCTCTAGACAGGATGAAGGGCACTGCAGGGATACCGGGAGGGTGGGAGAATGGAGTTTGTTTCCAGGTAGAATTTTGGGACATACCAGGCCTTGTCTGGGAGCAATCAGGGTCCAGAGTCAAGGGCTAGGATGGGCTCTGGGGCCTACTGTGACCTCATCCCTCTCACCTGGCCCCAGCTCAGGCCATTCCAAGAGCCTCCCAGCCTAACAGCAATGTGTGGCTATCCAAGTATCCCAGACAGAGGATTGGAGGACTGCACCTGTGTTTGGGGGACAGCCACCCCTGCCCCTAAGCACCTGCTCTGACAGCACAGGATGATGTCAACAAGGGACTTCCATGAAGCCCAAGGGGGAAGGACAGTGGCAGTGGGGGCTGAGGTCTGGACTCTGCTTGAAGACTGACAATGACGGGTGGGGGCCCCTCACCCACTGTGAGTTCTAGGAAGAGGGTGAGCATTCCTGTTGACTGTGGCCCATTGTGTTGGCAGAGTCCAGGCCAGTCTGTGCTCTTGTTGTGACCCCAGGAGGGAGTCCTTTGCTGGATCATCTACCTCATGGGATGGTACTGACATGCAGGTACCACTTCCCTGCCAAAAACAGACTCCAGAGTAAGACTGGCATCGCTCACCAGGGTAATTATTGGTTTGGGTTCAATTTCCATTCAAAACAGTAATCCCAGCCTGAGCTGGGTGTCAGATCTGAAGGTTGATTATTAGTAACATTTATCAACAGCCTCTCTCAGCTTCAGGCAATTATAGCTCATCTGCCATTCCTGCTCCCAGTCATGCAAAATTGCCAGCTTCTTCCTTGCCCACCCCCTCCATTCCCCTCTCCCCTTCTTCTCCCATCTCCTCCCCTTAGCAGACAACCTGACTGAGGGCAGGAGGTGGGTGCCACCTTATGACTCACTATCACCCCGTGTGGAGGGGGTCCATGTGCACACTAGGAACCTGTGCTCCCCAGCAGCAATCTTCATGTTGCAGTCTTGTGAAATCCAAATCTGATTCTATCAGAACTGAGAAGAATCTGTGGAGGGGACAGACGGGAACTCACGTCTCCCGGCTCCTTGTCGCATGATGCGTTTTCAATGGCAGTGTTTGTTCCTGCTCCTGACTCAGTCTGTCCCTCCCTTCCAGGGCTGAGACTAGGGTGAGGCTAGAGAGGCATTGACCTTAAGTGCAACATTCAAGGGATCTCGAACAAGCTCAATGATTAAGATAAATGATATTTCAATATAGTGTTTTTTAAAAAATCAAAATGAATGCAAAACATACACAACAAAATCAAACTTTTAATAAAAACAAGATACAACACTAGATTTGCAGGACTTGGCCTCACTTACCTTACCCTAACTCCAGTCTTGTTTATCATGGACAGTTTTGCTTTGATTTGATGGAAGTATTAAATCTCTTGGCTGCTGAGTTTTTTGGCAAATCTTTAAATTCTGCGCCCCAGGTAAGAGCTTCATTCAGCTCACCCTGGTGCTGGCCCCACTGTTCTCACTTCCCACTGGGCCCTAATCTCCTGCTCCCTTCAGCTCTCACTGTCTACTACCTCTGGCTGGGTGGCTCAGCTTCTCTCTTAGCAGGTGCCCAGGGCAGCAGGACACCCAGAGGGACCCTCCATGGGCTGTCCTTCCAGGGTGCCCATCCTCCATTCCATCCCACTGGACCCTGCTTCAGCTGTCAGACACCTCGGGGAGGGCCTACAGGTTGCCAGGGTAACTGCTGTGATAACTGGAGGACAGAACATGCTGATCTTGCTCTGCTCCTAGAATCACATCCAGCCAGGGCTGGATGAGTGCAAGCAGGCCTGACAGTGTCCCTGACATGCTGATCCAAAACGTCGCTGGACATATATGGAGGTGGAGAACATTCCATGTACCCGCATTCCTCCAGGGAGAGGACAGCATGAGGCTGGAGGAAAACTGTGGTGATCTGTTTGTGACAGGGAGGTGAGAGGCTGAAGTAGACATGAATGCTTGCTAACCAGCCTTCTGCAGAGGGTAGGTCTGATTCGCTGAAGGGCTTCTGTTCTGCTGAGCAGGGTCTGTCAGCGGGGGGTGCACCTGTCACCAGAGAATACCCTCTCCCTGTCCTCCCCGGGCTGTGCTCCAGTAGCCTAAAACGTAAACAGACATTTCAGAAAGATCAGTGTTCAAGGGGTGCCCAAGATGCCAAATTATATCTGGGACTTGAGACACTGTTATGTCAAGATCCAGGCCTAGGCCAGCTGGTCACTCAGTGTCCAGATGCCTGTCACAGTGGGAGGCCTGAGGGTCTCAGGGGACATCTATCAGAAGCACCTCTGCCCTGCCTGTTCCACTCCGTGATCTCCCTTCTGAGTCCCCACTGTAGTACAGAACCAGCTGGTCATCTAGCCTGGCAGTAGTAAGTCATTCTATTTTCCTGCAGATAGGAATACATGGTTCCTATTCCTCCTATGCACTCTGCCACTTACTGGGCAAGTGAATTCCCCTCTCTGAGCCCTAGGTTCCCCTTTTGTGAAATATCAATAATAGCACCCTTCTTAGAAGGTTGTATTCACCATTCAGTGTACTAATGTAAAGCACTGTGACAGACTGAAGAGTCATGTTCTATGGGGTCCTGGAGGACAGAACTAGGACCGAAGGGAGGTGTGTTTGAGCTTTAGGTGAAGTAGCAATGGCCAACTACAGAGATGGAGGGACCACTCTGGCAAGAGCAAGCACCCTGATGCTCAGAGCGTGTATGAAGAGGTTTCATAATCACCATCCAGCAGCTTAGCCTCAAAAGGGCTGCCTGCCTCAGGGAGCTATGACCCTTGAGAGATGGGGTTTATCCAGCTGTGAGGTTCTGTTTGAGCATCATTCCTCAGTTGTCCTCCAGGGGGTCATGGCATAAGTCTCAGTAGCACGGGCCCCATGGTCCAGCCTTAAGGTAAGAATGGACCTCCCTGGAAGAAGCTGGCTTCATCTACAGTTGATAAGTTCACTTTTTTTTCTGGTCCACTTTCCTTGGTTTAACCCTATGACCAAACCTGAGAGCTTTGGCAGGAAGGAAACCAGGGAGGATGTTGTGCGCGAGAAAGTGCTGGCCTGAGCATCGACTTTGAGATGTCCCTCTACTCTGACTGGAAGGTCCCATTCCACCTGTAGCAAGACAAAAGACACGTGAAGGAGAGTTTCTGGGAGATTGAGGATGAGGTCTCCAGTTGCAGGTGCATGCACTCGTCCACTTCCCCACCTGGAAGGTGCTGGCATGCAGGGTGTCTGTGCATGTGCCCCTTGCACTGACTCCCTTGAGACTGGCTGTGCAGCTTTGAGGCATGTGTCCAAGCAGAGAGAATGGAAGACTCCCTATTGGGAGTTTTACAACAGTGTTTTTCCCAATTTTCCCAACAGTGTTACAGGAGGGGAAGGATGAGATGCCCTTCTCAGCTGATGTCCGTGATTCTTGTATTTTCTGGAGGCCATGAGTGTTAACAGAATGTGCTCACTTTTGCACCCTTCTTCCATGACCACTTACAGTCTGTCCGCTTAGCAGATGAGGGGTCTGGGTTTCCAGGGTCCATTTGGGGTAGGGTCAGCAGTGTCCAGCTTTGCATCTGGGTATCACTTTTCCTTCTGATATTTGAAATTAGATCCTGAAGATTCCTAATTATTGTTCCAAGTTCTCGTTGAAAATCTGGGTGTAATTTTTATAAGAGCATGGCCGAGGATGGACCCAGAGGGGAAGTAGTGGGGCTGGAGGGAGGAAATGGAGAGACAGAAGGTGATGTTGTCATTAGGAGTTAAAGCCGGTGCCTGGTAGTAGATAAGGCTGGACAGTTGGCAGGATCATTGGGCAGACTAAAGCAGCTTAGATTCTGTCCAGAGGCAGTGGGGGTCTTCTGTAGTGTATAAGTGGGCTGGGAGGACATGATCTTAGGAAGCTCACTCTGGTGTCAGTTGCAGGATGGATTTGGGAGGAGCAAGTTAGACATAGATGCCCATCATGATGCCAAGATCTGGGCAACAGACAGGAAGGCTCTTGCTCAGAAGTGGCTCCAGGGAAGGTGAGGTGCATAGAATTGAGAGATGCTCAGTAGATGGCATCAGCAGTGCTTGATGATTGTCTGGATTGCTGAGGAAGGTGGACAGGGAAAAGCAGAAAGCTACAATGGTGCCTCAAGGGGCTAAGTGATGTCACTCACAGAGACAGAATGTATAGAGTGAACGTTCAGACTCACAGGAAGTCCAAAACTGCATACCCCAATGTGAGGTGCTGTGGGACATCCGGGGTGCAGGGTCCAGAGAACAGGTAGGTAGAGTTTAGAAGAGGGCTGGGTCCACGATGCAGCCTTTGATGTTCTCAATGTAAGAGTTGTGGGAGATGAGGCCTTGTGAGTGGATGGGAACACCCCAGGTGCATTTCAGGTGAAGCAAGAGGTCAAGAGGCTGAAGACACAGATGAGCAAATCCTAGATCTTCCATCAGTCCCTAGAAGGCACGATGTATGCCCTTCCCAGCACACAACCTGAGCCCTAGCACAGAACTGGCCACAGAGAGGGCAGTGGTGAATGTGTCCTCTGTGGTTCCTCCAGATGGGGCCTTTGTCCTCAGTGCACTTGGCTCTGCCAGGGTTGCTATAGTAACCTACAGATGCAGAGAGACTTGGCCTCCCCATTGCCATGGAAACCAGCAATTGAGTGTCCCTGTGTGGCATGGCCACTGAGACCTTGAGGATTCAGTCTGGTCCTGAAGGGTTTGGGAGGGAGACTGCGACCAGAAGACGTTTCCATGTCCTAATTAATGGGTGATGGTGGTTGTTAGTCTGACTGTTGCCACGGTGATGAAGGGAGACACCCAAGTGGGCTTATGCTGGTTTCAGTACTGAGGCGAATACAGGGAATTTCAACAGGCTCCAGGTCTTACTGTGCAGCCTGAAGTGGGGCCATCCTTCAAACCCGCTCCATCCTCTGGCCACAATGGGGGCCAGAACACCTTTGCCTTCTTTCTGGGTTTCTTTCTTTGCCGAGACAGGGATTTTGTTCCCAGGAGGCAATCCCTGGCCCATGGGACCTCAGCATTCAAAGCAACAACACAGGAAACCTGGGCCCCTGAAACGGGGCCACCGAGGAGATCGGTAAGCTTTCAACATCCTGCCTTCAGCCCATGGGCCCAACCCCTGCGTCAGCTCCACCCACCCACCCTCACTGACCTCAATCCTTTACAGTCCCAAGGCCTCCCCTTCCTGATGGCGCTGCTCCCCCATCACCACATGGAGCCCCATAGGTCATCCCCCGAAACCCCTCATTCTCCAGACAGGTGATCAGGGAGGCTTCATTACTCCAGGAGCTGCCCAGGATCTCAGGGGGGTCCTCCACCACGGGAGTAAGGGCCTCTCCCCCAGCCTCCAGGGCTCTGGCAGCTCCACACTCCGGCCCTCTGCCTCTTCTGGAGGGCTCCTCCTTCCAGCTTCGGCCTGCCGCCCCACCCCCCAGTGCTTCATTTCCACAGCTTGGGTCATCACTGCCCTTGTCTGGACTGCCTACCTGCCTGCCTGCCATCCAGGGCCTACAGAGTGAGCACTCTGTGAAAGTCCCTCTACCCTGATCCGTCACGTAACTCACCTACTGAGGCAGCTGAGACTAGGGCACTGAAGGAGGCCTTGAGTGACCAGGTCTGGCCAGGCAGTGGGCAGGGATGATGAGGTGAGGCTGCAAGGGTGCGGAGAGTCACCCCTTCTTTTCCTCCTCAGGAGAACAACCAAGAGGAAGTACTGGAAGGAAGGAAGGGAGATCGCTCGGTGAGCTGGAGGGAAGGAGGGCGTGCCGGCCCTGGGGAAGGGCCAGCCACAGGAGACTGTGAGGGAGGTGGGGGGAGGACGTGGGTGGCTCAGGGGCCATGAACCCCATAATGCGCCTGGGGGTGTGTGTGTGAAATGGGGCTTAGGGGAGGGTGTGACCACTGGGCAAAGCCTGCTCTTACTGTGTGTGACTGTTGTGGCCTTGGTTTGTCCCTCTGGGATCCTCCTGTGGTCTTTCTGCCCTGACTGTAACCGGGTGGTGCTGATGAGCAGGCCCAGAGGCCTGGGCTCTGTTCACCAGCCTGTCCAGGGACTCTTAGCCAGGCCACCTGAGAAAGGAGGTGCCCTCTACATGTGGTCGCACCATAGCTTAGGACCACAGAGGGAATCATGGTGGCAGAGCCTCCAGCCCCTCTGCCCTCCCATTGCCCAAACACCCAGATGTGGAGATGCCCTGCCCCAGGGGTGCCGTCCCAAGCCTGCTTTCTAATGTCAGGAGGTGGGTCTTGCCTAAGGCTCCTAACCAGGACCTCATTTGTTGTTTACACATGTTGGGGTCCCAAGGATATGTTTCTTGGCCCATGGGATGGTCATAACTGCCCTGTGAAGGAGGAGGTGCTGTCCTGTGTACAGATGAGGCAAAATGACAGGATCCTGTCCCCAGCTGCAGAGTGTCTGCTGAGTGTCCCCAACACCTGGGAAGTCTGCCTGTCCTTCCAAGGAACCAGGCCAGAGAAACAGGGAGCACCTGGGGCTCTGCTTTGCCTCCTCAGATGTCAGTTCTGGGTTTCTGATGGGGTTTGTGATGATGGTGCCCTAAAGGGATGCTCTGTGTAGAGCCAGGGGTCTTGGGTAAGGCTTTCATGGCAGGGACCTCATTGCTGTCCTTTTCTACACATGGCCTCAAACCAGGTTGACTTTTTAGCCTAAAGAAAATCTCATGCAGAGAAAGACAGTGGTGTGGGGGAGGGTGTATCACTTGAGCCTACTTCACAGGCTCTTGGGAAGGAGCAGTAGGAGGAGGAGGGGTGCAAGTTGTGAACCCCAGAGGGGTGACTCTGCTGTGATGACTGTTAATGAGGCTTGAGACTTCAGCTCATTTGTCGTGTGCAGCTGGTGTATTTTGAGTGATGTAACTTGATGACACCCTCCTTCCTGAACCCACTGTCAAGGCTGCAAGAAATTTTTGAGATCCTACATCCAACCCCTTGGGTAACAGGCAAAACAGGCCTCAGGTTCTGAACCAAGGTCACACTGCAAGTTTGTGGTAGACTCAGAACTAGAACACAGGCCCCCTGCTCATGGTTCTTTCTCTGTACTACAGGAGAGGGAACCAGCATCACTGTGTGGGAGTCAAGGGGCTTCTCAGGAGTGAGTAGTCCTTTGGCCATGACCTTGCCTTATGTGAATGGAAGTTCTGAGCATAGTGTGAACTGTGTGTCTACAGCTGATGGCTGCCTGGCAGGGACTCTTGGCTATACTGGGTTTCTGGGCTGACTCATTTCTCAGGTTTGGTATCTCTCTACTTCATGTTGAAAGGTTCTTCCCTGTTGAAAGGCTCTGCCAGTATCCCTTAATATCAGGTAAAACTGCACAGTTCAAGATGGTGCCAGCAAGCATGATGTTTCCCCCATGGTGACACAGGGCTGTAAGTACGGAGATGAGGAGCCAGGCATCTTTGGGGTTGAGGGCTGACTTATAGGACCCTATCTCCGTAGGTTTGGGATAGTCATAATCAATGGCACAGTTAATGATCCAGCCACTTAGGGATATAGCAAAGCAAGATAACCTTGGCTTGTTGTCTTCAACTTGTTGAAGAATGTAATCTCCATTTCATCTACTCATTACTTGGCATCTTGGGATCGTTCGAAACTGTTCCACCTGTGAAATCCTAATCTTCAGAATGTACCTCTTATGCATTCTATCTCCCATACCTCCACCATGTCTGTTCATAGAGACCTCAGGCCCTTGAGCCCTAGTTTTTCTCCTCACTCTGAATCAACTCTTGTTCCTATTCTATCTGAGATCTGCTGCTTGTCACTTCAACTGCCCACCATTCACCACCTGGCCTCTTAGTCTCCTACCTCAACTTTAGAACATGGTAACTGCTTGCTTTCTTTAGTCCTTCATGAATTGACATTAGTCCAAATTCATGGTCTGCGGCCTCCAGCGAGCCCCCAGCAATGCCCAGCAGTCCTGTGACCTGGGCCTGCTCCAGTTCCTCCACAACTATTTCAAAGCTCTCACATTACCCCCTTATTGGGATATAATTAATATACCATACAAGTTGCCTGTTTATAGTGTACAGTTCAATGGTTTTAAGTTGTATGACCATCACTACAATCTATTTTAGAACATTTCCATTACTGTCCCCAATGAAAACCCATGCCCATTTGCAGTCTCGCCCTTTTCCTACACCCCCCAGCCTTAGACAGCCACTAATCTATTTTCTGTCTTTATAGTTTTGCCTATTCTGGACATTTCATATAAATTGAATCACATAATTTGTGGTCTTTTGTAACTGACTTCTTTCCTTAGTATAATATTTTCTAGGTTCATCTATGTCATAGCATTTATCAATACTTCATTTCTTTTTATTGCTGAATAATATTCAATTGTATGGGTATACCACATTTTCTTTATCCATTCATCAATTGATGAATGTTTGGATGTTTCCACATTTTAGCTATTATACATAATGCTCATATAAACTCTTGTGACCAAGTTTTTATATGGACATATGTTTTCACTCCTTGGGTATATGCCTAGGATCTATGTTCAACCTTTTGAGGAACTGTCAGACTGTTTTCCCAAGTGGTTGCTGCATTTTACATCCCCACCAGCAGTATATGAGAGTCTCAGAGTTTTTTCACATTCTTGCCAATACATGTTATTATCTGTAATTTTAAGTATAGTCATCCTAGTAAGTATGAAGTAGTATCTCATTGTGGTTTTGGCTTACATTTCGCTGATGACTAATGATGACGAACAATGTGCTTATGGACCATTTGTATATCTTCCTTGGAAAAATGTCTATTCATATCTCTTGTCCATTTTTTAAATTGGGTTGCCTTTTTATTATTGAGTTGAAGCATGCTTTATATATTCTAGGTACAAACAAGACGCTTATCAGATATATGGTTTGCAGATATTTTATTCTTTTCTGTGGTTGTCTTCACTTTCTTGATGGTGTCCTTTGCAACACAAATATTTTACATTTTTATGAAGTCTAATTTATCTAGTTTCCTTTTGTTGCTTGTGCTTTTGGTGTCACATGTGAGAAACCGTAAGATTTCTTAACGAAGATTTCTGCCTATGTTTTCTTCTAAGAGCTTTATAGTTTTGGCTCTTTCATTTAGGTCTTTGATTCATTTTGAGTTAATTTTGTTATTGGTGTGAGATAGGGGTCCTAACTCATTCATTTGAATATGGATATTCAGTTGTCCCAGCACCATTTGGTGAAAAAAACGTTTTACCGTCATTGAATGGTCTTGCTATCCTGTTGTAAATCAGTTGACTGTAAATGCAAGTTTATTTCTGTGCTCTCAATTCCACTGCATTGACCTATATGTCTATCTTTATACCAATACCACATTACCTTGATTACTGGAGCTTTGTGGTAAGTTTTGAGATCAGGATGAGTTCTCTACCTTTGTTCTTTTTCAAGATTGTTTGGCTATTCTGTATCCCTTAATTTTTTCTTACTTATTTTAGGATCAGCTTGTCAATTTCCACAAAGAAGCCAGCCAGTATTCTAATGGAGATTGGATTGAATCTGTAGATCAGTCTGGAGAGTATTGCCATCTTAATAGTCTTTTGATCCGTATGCACAGGATATCTTCTTATTTATTATTTAGGTCATCTTTAATTTCTTTCAAAGAAGTTTGTAGTTTTCAGTGTATAATACTGCACTTCTTTTTAAAAGTTTATTCCTCAGTGTTTTATTCTTCTTGATGCTTTTGTAAATTGAATTGTTTTCTTAATGCAAGTGTATAGAACTGTGTATAACTGATTTTGTGTAATGATCTTGTATCCTGCAAACTTGCTGAACTTGTTTATTAGTTACAATGATGTTTTAGTGGATAACTTAGATTTTCATTACACAATATTATGTCTTGTATGAGTAGAGATAGTTTTACTTGTTCCTTTCTAATCTGGATGCCTTTTGTTTCATTTTCTTGCCTAATCATCTTGGCTAAAACCTCCAGTACAATGCTGAATACATTTGTCTAGAATGAGCATCCGCCCCACCGCCCTTTTTCTGGCTGCTCTTAAGATTTTCTCTTTATCGTTGGCTTTCAACAAATGATTATGTGATGTCTTGGTATAGTTTTCTTCATGTTTCTTCCACTGAATGTCTTTTGAGTTTCTTGGATATTTGAGTATATGGTGCTCATTATATTTGAAAAATCATTGGGCATTATTTCTTCTATTTTTTTCTGCCTTTTCCCCTGAAACGCCAATTATGTGTGTTAATTTGCTTAATGTTGTTCCAGAGTTCATTGATACTGTGGTTTTCATTTTTCAGTATTGTTTGTGTTTTATTTTGAAATATTTCTACCTATACCTTTGAATTTACAAATCTTTTCTTTGCAGTGTCTAATTCCATAAAGTATATATTTTATTTTAGATACTATGTTTTTCATCTCGAAGCTTGACTTGCATCTTAATTATATCTTTCATTTCTGTCCTCATCATAGTCATATTTTCCTCTACCTTCTTTACATGGAGTAAGTTTATAATAGCTCTTTTAACATTTATGTCTGCTAATTCTGTCATCTGTGTCATTTCTAGGTATCCTCCTACTTGTAGTGTTTTTACCCACAACACTTCTAACACTAAATGTGTGGTTTCTTTCCACACCAACAACCAATTTGGCGACTCTCTGGATGCCAACTGAGGGTTCAGCAATTTAATTTGATTCTGTTACTAATTATAATAATTAGTTATTGCAGACCCCACAGATTAAGGGTTCAGTCCTGCAAGACTTCCCCCATTTCATAAGTCCCAGATTGTCACCTGTACTTCTGGCCAACCAGCTATAAATTGGGGGCTCCTAGGACCCCTTCTCAGGTATGAACATTTGCTAGAATGGCTCACAGAACTCAAGAAAGCACTTTATTTACTCTTTACTGATTTATTATAAAGGATACAACTTAGGAATGGCCAAATGGAAGAGACGCCTAGGGCAAGGTATGCAATGGCGTGGAGTTTCCATGACTTCTCCAGGTGTGCCACCTCCCCAGCACCCTGATATGTTTACCTGCCAGGAACTCTCCAAACCCTGTCATTTAGGGTTTATGGGGGTCCTGTTAGATAGGTACAGTTGATTAAATCATTGACCATTGGTGAGTGAACTCAATCTGTAGCCCTTCTCCTTTCCCCAGTGGCATAGGGGCGAGCAGCAAGTTCTAATCCTCTAATCACATGGTTGGTTTCTCTGGCAGCCAGCCCCCATCATTAAGCTATCTAGAAGCCCACCAAGAGTCATCTCATTAGAATAAACTCAGGTATGGTTGAAAGTGGCTTATTGAGAATAAAAAAGATGTTCCTATTATGCAAGAATTTCCAAGGGTTTTAGAAGCTGTGTCAAGAACTGGGGACAAAGATCAAATATATATTTCTTATTGTGTGCACTGGTGATTGATTTTTCTTCTAGTTATGCATCTTCTTCTCCTCCTTTTTTGAATGCCTGGGTAATTTTTGATTAGATGATAAATGTTTTAGATTTTACAACGTTGGGCTTTGTTTTATCCTTTAATAGTTAATGCTGGGCTTTGTTCTGACAAACAATTAAGTTACAGGTTGAGTATCCCGAATATCTGAAACCTGAAACACTCCAAAATCTGAAACTTTTTGAGAGTCAAATGATGCTCAAAGGAAGGGCTCATTGGAGCATTTCAAATTAGGGATGCTGAACAAGTAAGTATAATACAAAGATTCCAAAATTTGAAAAAGTCCAAAATCTGAAACACTTCTGGTCCCAGGCATTTTGGATAAGGGATATTCAACCTGTACTTGGAATCAGTTGGATCCTTCTGGGGTTTTCTTTTAGGCTTTGTTAGGGCAGGTCCAGAGCAGCCCTTGGCTGAGGGCTAAGTTGGCCTCACTACTAAAGAGTGCTCTTCTGAGGACCCTCCCTGATCTGATGTTCTGTGTATTAGGAGGTCTTTCTACTTGGACTGGTAGGAACACAGGGTATTTCCAGCCTTCTGTGAATTTCTGAGATTGCTCTGCTTACTTCTCTCTGTGGTTCATTCCCCAGCCTTGGGTCATTTTCTCACATGCATGTGCAGTACTCAGCCAGAGATGAGGGCAGCCCTCTACAGGCCTCCGAAGCACATTCGTGCATTCTCTCCCTCCCCTCCCTCCATCCCTCCTTCTCTTTCTCAGTCTCTTCCTCTCTCACTCTCTAGCTCTTGCTTGTGGAAACTCTTTCCAGGGAATAATCAGGGCACTGGCGGGGCTCACTTTATTTGTTTTCTTTCCTCTGGATCATTGTCTTGCACCGCCTTTTGTCCAATGTCTGACTGTTGTTTCATCTGTTTCACCTGGTTTTTAAATGTTAAGGCAGAGACGTAAATCTAGGCCCTGTTACTCCATTGTGACTGAAGGCAGAAGTCTCTCCTTAGTTTTAGGCTCACCATTTTAAGTGCTTACCCTACATTCCCAACTGGATATCACACAGACCCCTCCAACTCAATGCATCCAAACTAACATCTTCTCTCACCAACCTGTCCCTCATCTTCTATTTCCTGTCTCCTGGGGAAAACCCAGCCCCAAATCTTAAAGGCCACCATGACCTCTTCTTCACCATTCCCTGATATTTAGATAAAATCCTTTCGGTTTCGTATTCTTTGTTAGTCCCAAATCTGTGCATCTCTTTCTTTCTCTCTGGCCACCAGATCACCTAGGTCCTCACAGTGTTCAGTCTAAGTGACCATATAGCAGCCTGCAAACTGCCTCTTTGCCTCCAGCCTATCTTACTCCAAGCCATGGGCCACACTGAAGCCAGAGTCACTTTTCCAAAGCATAGATAGGATCATATCATCCCCCACTTAATGTATTTCAGTGGATTCTCTAAAGCAGGGGTGTCCAATTTTTTGGCTTCCCTGGGCCACATTGGAAGAAGAAAAATTGTCTTGGGCCACACATAAAATACACTAGCACGAACGACAGCTGCTTCACTTTTTTAAAATTTGCAAAAAAATTTCATAATATTTTAAGAAAGTTTACAAATTTGTGTTGGGCCTCACTCAGCCATTCTGGGCCATGTGCAGACTGCAGGCTGCAGGGTGGACAAGCTTGCTCTGAAGCTTTAGCACGGAGCCCTGCATTCTTAGTGGAGACAAAAGGCTCTTTACTATCTGGTTCCTGTTACATTCTCCAGCATTGTCTCCTCTCCTGCCTCTCCCCACTGCCAGCTGCACCAGCTCTCCAAACTCATGTACTCTTTTCCATTTCTGGGTTTCACCTGTAGCTCCTTCCATTTGTAGTGCTCTTCGCTGTCTTCACCTGGTAAACTTCTCATCGGCCTTCAAGACTTGGTATCACCTCCTCCAGGAAGCCTACTCAGATGTTCTCAATCATATGCAGTGCTAAACTTTATCACAAGCCTTAGTAAATTTACATCAATCATGATTCTATCCAAATCTGCTACGGGGCTGTGATCTGTCTGAGGGTAAGAACATGTCTTACTTGGCCCAGTACCCTCAGTGGAGAGCCATGCACAGAATAGATACTCATTATAAGTGCACTGGATGAAGGAATGGAGGTGTGGAGCCATGGCTGGTGGAAATGAGATCCAAGGCCAAATGCCCTCGAGTGGCCTGGAGTCCCAATAGCAGAAGGGCTCCGTGCAGCAGGGTCTTCCTCCTAGATTCAGTGTTGAGCTTGAGAGTTTGTGCTGCCTCCCTGCTTTACTGCACAGGGGCTAACCTAAGGATCTTGCCGTTGCTACATTTATACCTTTTGTTTCAAAGGGAGCCCTGATGAATCATCCAAACCTGCGTGGAGCCTGAGCCCCAGGGAGGGTCCTTGGGGTGGCTGGGCCATCTCCTGCATGTGGCTTAGAAACTGTGTCACAAAGAGGCTGATGCATCCCAGGACATATTTCTTGAAAAAAGGATGTGATGAAGGTCTTTGATGACTGTGACATGCCACCATGCAATATAACTCTGCTAGAAAAGGTCCCATTTGCTCATCCATTTTAATAATTATTTATATCCTTTACTGTCATTTGATTACAAGCACCGTGAAGGCAGGACCGTGTCTTTTTTTTTTTCTTTCATTGTTGTGTCCTCAGCCTACAGTGAATGTACACAGTGAGCATTCAATAAATAATTTTCAAATGAATAATAATAGCTAACGTATGTTGAGGACTTATACCACACATGATTCTAGGCCATTTAAACATATTAACTCATTTAATAGTCACAGTAACCCTATGAGGTGAGTACTGTTATCATTCTCATTTCGCAGATGAAAAATTAGACACAGAGTGGTTAAATTGCCTGAGGTCACAGTAACTGGTGAGGGAAGCTTTCAAAGATTTGATGAATGAATGAATAAGTGAATGAATGTTTTAATTTAAAGTGTCCACAAAAAGGGACTACAATAGATGAAGGTGTTTTTTGTTTTGTTTTGTTTTATTTTAGATTTTTTTAAGAGATGCGGTCTTGTTCTGTCACTCAAGCTGGAACATGGTGATGTAATCAAGGCTCATTGTAGCCTAGAAGTCCTGGGCTCAAGTGATCCTCTCACCTCAGTCTACTGAGTACCTGGGACTGTAGGAATATGCTGCCAGACCCAGCTAATTTTTTTTTCTTTTTTGTGGAGACAGGGCCTCATTATGTTGCCGAGGCCAGTCTAGAACTTCTGGTCTCAAGCAATCCTCCCAACTTGGCCTCCTAAAGTACTGCAATTACAGGCATGAGCCACTATGCCTGGCTGAAGGCTGTATTTTTTAAAACAATCATCAGAGCATCAGACTTTCCATAATTTGGACTATTCATACTCAATATCAATTAATATATTTCTCTATATAACATGTAATGTTATGTAATTATATGTAAGATTAAATATATGCAATTAAGCATGATAATATTACATATAGCATATATCATTTGACATTACTGCATGCCAGACTCTGTATTGTTTTACATAAATTATCATATTTAATATTCATAATTCTGTCAAAGAGATATGAGAATCCCTGTGAATTCCCATGGTATAGCTAAGGCCCAAAGTGGTTAACCTCAAAGACAGAGAGCTTACTGCAGAGCAGGATTTGAACCCAAGTCTATTTGACTCCATATTTGTGCTCTTACCTGCTTTGCCATCCTCTCTTCTGTAATCAGCCCAAAGCATGGTCTACCTTGGGCTTTCCAAACTCTTACCCTTCTAGGAAGCTACCAAACCCTATGGCATAGTCTTCATTTCACAGCTTAACCCAAGAGGGACTTTCAGTGCCCCAGACAGGTTCTCCCAACCCCCATCCAGCAGGAAGAGCTGAGGCTTCCACAGCTCAGACCTTGTGGTGTGTCGTCCTGCTATTTTAGAACTTGAAGGGTGCCATATTGGAGGCCATCCTAGACCAACTAAATCAGAGTCACTGAGAGTAGGGCCCAAGAATCTGAATTTTAAATAGCTCTCCAGGTGATTCTGATGTCTAGGCAGATTTGAGAACCACTGGCCCAGGCCCAGGAAAGAGACAATGGATACTCCTCAGGAAAAGAAGTAGTGGCTTATTGCCCAGGCCACCTTCACAGCACCTTTTAGAACCATGGTGGCATTATGTGGTGTATATATACATATACACACACACACATACACATACACATACACATAAAATAAAATAACATTAATTTTATTGTGTAATTTTATTATGTTATGTAATTTTATTATATAACCATAACAAAATATGTATGTAATCACTACATATTCATTGTAGTAAATTTGGAATACATAAAACAATATAAGAAAGAAAAATAAGATGACCTGTAGCCCCAACACCCAGAGGTAATTCCTACTGACATTTTGATTAATTTTCATCTTTAAATTTTTAATTGAGGTATATATAGTATACATGGAAATACACAAATTCTAAGTGGACAGCTTATGATGAATTTGCACAGCTGAACACAGACAGTCATGTTAACACTACCTGGACCAAGAAACACAACATTGCCAGCACCCTAGAAGCCGGCGTTGAGCCCTTTCCTGATAAATGCACCCTCCCAAAGTAGTGATCCCGACTATTAGCATCATAGATTAATTTTGCCTATGTTTGACATTTATATAAGTGGGATAATTTATTATCTACTCTTTGAGGCTGGTTTATTTTGTTCAGTATTAATTTGCAAGATACATGTATGTCAGGCATGTAGTTATACACTAGTTCATTTATTATTGCTGTATAGTATTCGAATGTGTGAATTGTAGTTTGTATATGCATTCTACTGTTCATAGGCATTTGGGAAGTTTAAAGTATTTGGCAATTAGGAATAGTGCTGCTATGAGCATTCTTGTACACATCTTTTGGTGTATGTGTCTATGTGTTTCCATGAGGTATGTACCTAAGAGTGGAACTGCTGAATCTTATGTTCCATTCTAGTGGATGCTGCCAAAGTTTTCCAGAGTGGTTGTACCAGTACACTTTCATCAGCAATATATGAATCCCAGCTGTTCCATATCTCCACCAATACTTGGTCTTTTCTGTCTTTTTATTTTAGCTGTTCTGGTGAGTGTGTTGCCTGTGGTCTTGTGGTTTTACTTTACATTTTCCAGGTGAATATAATGAAGTTGAGCATCTTTTCATTCATGTACTTCTTTTTAATCTTTTACTTATGCACCCACTCCTGGTAATCCTTAATTCATTTTTTTGAAAAAGTGAATAAGGCCAAAAAGCTTTCCATAAGTAAAATGTCCTGGTTAAAGTACTATTTTATTTTTCCCTTCAGCGAAGTCTATCATCTTAAAAAGAAGTGACATCTAACTAGAATATCTTAAAGAAAATGTGTTTTCTGCTCTTCTGTCTCTTAGCTCTTTCTTCCTATGCTTTTGCTAACCTCTTAACTTTTACTGGTTCCACAATAAAATTGCATCCTTTTGGGGGATGTAATCTTATGAGATAATTGGCACACATATTCTCCAAAGAAAGACTAGTAGGACCATTAAAACAGAGGGAAAGCTTAAAGTCAAGGTAAGACAGGAAGCTTTCAAGTAGCTAATGGCCAGGACTAGTTGTTCCACTGGGAACCGTCAGGAGGGGAGCCCAAGGAGTGCAGTTGTGAGCATCTGAGAATGGATGCTGAAAATGAAGTTGTTTCTTTTATTTGTTTTGTGTTTTGCTCTGTTACTGAAAAAAATGGGCTTAAATTCTTAGGTGCTACTTTGAAAAGGATCTCAGGTGTTATCTGAAAAAAATGTGTAGTATAAGTTTGTTCACAAATGGCAATTATGTATGTTTGCGTGTGCCTATATCCTAACGACGTTGTGTAAACTGTTTTGTCATCTAAATTTTTCGTGTAACATACTTTCCCATATTGTTAAATATTATTGGACAAATACTCTTTTTAGTGGCTATATAATAGCTCTTTTGTGGATTTGTTGAAATTTAATCATTCCTTTATTTTGGTTATTTCCATAATTTCTAAATTCTCAGTGATGAATATATTTGTACATAAATCTCTATACTCTTATGATCACTTTCTTAGACTAGCTTCAGAGAAATGAAATTAATAGCTCAAAAAGAATGAATCTCTTTAAAGTTCTTTGATACATTCATATTATCACATTTCTTTTCAGAAAGGGTGTCAATCCATTCTCTCCCCACAGTATCTGAAGGGCCACCCTCACTGCATATTTGCCACCTTGGCACTCAGTTCAATTGCAGTGTCTCTTGCCATATAGAAGATGGTGATTTTTACCTAATAAACCTTTATGGCTTCTGGATTTAGGAACATGCTTAGAAAAACTCCCCCACTCCCTGCACATAACTAGAAGAATACTCTCTAACATGTTCTACTTACAGTTTTCTTTTTTATAATAAACCTTTAATCCTCTGTTATTTGTTTTTGTATGGGATGTAAAATAGGGATATAACTTTATTTGCCCCAAATGGATGGCAAGTTGATCTCTAAGCCACTTACTAAATAATCCAATGTTTCTTCAGTGTTTTCAAAGCCCACCTTTATTGTAAACCAATTTCCTCTATATACATGGAATTATTTCTGTACTGCATTGGTCCATTGGTCATTCTCACGTCAATACCACTGTTTTTGGTATAGATTCCTAGTACAGATGAATTATTGGAGATTCATAGCACAGTTTGATAACTGACATGGTAAATGCCTCCTCATTCTTTTACAGTTACAAAATTGTTTTGGCTAACTTGGAAAATTGGCTTATTTTTCCAGATGAATTTTGGAATAAATTTGTCCAGGTGAAAAAAAATCTACTGCATTTATGATTAGAATGGAATCACACCTGTCAATTTATTTGACAAAATTGCAGTTCCATACAGGAACAGGGGAAGCATCTCCTTTTATTAAGGGTGTTAATATAAGTAAAATTGTTGCTTTATTATTAATAGAATTGTAGTTTGTTTTCATGTATGTCCAAGGCATTTCTTGTGAAGTTTCCCTAGATAGGTTATTTTTTCTACTGCTTGTGTGAATAGGACCTTTCTTCTCTTCTCCCTCTCCCTCTCCCTCTCTCTCTCCCTCTCCCTCTCCTTCTCCTTCTTCTTTTCTTTCTTTTTTTTTTTTTGAGATGGAGTCTCGCTCTGTCTCCCAGGCTGGAATGCAGTGGCGCAATCTTGGCTTACTGCAAGCTCTGCCTCCTGAGTTCATGCCATTCTCCTGCCTCAGCCTCCCATGTAGCTGGGACTACAGGTACCCACCACCACTCCCCGCTAATTTTTTGTTTTTGTATTTGTAGTAGAGATGGGGTTTCACCGTGTTAGCCAGGATGGTCTCGATCTCCTGACCTCATGATCCGGCCACCTTGCCCTCCCAAAGTGCTGGGATTACAGGCGTGAGCCGCTGCGCCCGACCGGACCTTTTTAATTATATTTTTAAATTGGATGTTTCTGATATGTAGAAAAGCCACTTATTTATGGATAGTTATTCTGTATTAATCAATGCCACTGACCTATTTATTAATTCTAATAGTTTTTCAGTTAATTTTCTTAGATTTTGCTGGGTAGACAGTTGGATATGCAAATAATGATCAATTTATCTTCTTTAATAATTATGTGAAAAAATAAATTATTGCATTGGCTAGAACTTATAAAACAATGTTTAGTTATATTCTTTATCCTGTCAACTATACTTCTGTTCCTAGTTTACTAATAAATTTCTTTTAACCAGAAATGAGTGGTGACTTTTATCCAAGACCGTTTTGGTATCTGTTAAAAACTTATGACATTTATCGTTAGACTTATTAATGTGATATATTATATAAATAGGGTTGCTCATATATAAACCATCTTTCCGTTTCTGGAAATGGAATGAGCTCTATATGGTGCATGTTATATTTTTCATTCAACTTACTTCTAGGTTTGATTTGTTAATCTTTTATTTAGAATGCTAAATATATTTTTAATAAGTAAGGCTGTTAAGTAGTGGAGTTTTAGGTATCTGGGGAGTCAGATTTTTATATCAGGGTTTGATTAACCTTGCAAAATTAGTTGGTTGCATCTCATCTTTTTTTGTGTATTGCTGAGTGATTCCTCTAACTCAATAATTGTCTGTTTTTAAAAGTTTGAAATACTTGGCCAGGCGTGGTGGCTCGCGCCTGTAATCCCAGCACTTTGGGAGGCCAAGACAGGCAGATCACGAGGTCAGGAGATGGAGACCATCCTGGCTAACAGGGTGAAACCCCGTCTCTACTAAAAATACAAAAAAATTAGCTGGGCGTGGTGGTGGGCACCTGTAGTCCCAGCTACTTGGGAGGCTGAGGCAGGAGAATGGCATGAACCCGGGAGGCGGAGCTTGCAGTGAGCTGAGATCGTGCCACTGCACTCCAGCCTGGGTGACAGAGTGAGACTCTGTTTCAACAACAACAAAAAAAATTTGAAATACTTGTCCCCAAATTCATCTTGGTCTGGCATGTTTCTTGTCTGGAGCTTTTTAGCAACATTTCCAGTTTCTTCCATGGTTATTAATCTAATCAACTTTTCTACTTCTTTTTAAGTTTAGAGATTTATATTTTCTAGAAAGTCCATTGTGTTGAGATTTTTAATTTATTAGTCTAGAAATGTAGTAAGATTCAGATGTGTACAGTCTCATTTGTATCTTTGATTACAGCCCTTTCTTAAAGGTTTGACTCTTTTATGGTCCTCTGACTTTCCACATGGCCCTCCTTGAGTCTGGCAGGGGCAAGGGCTGGAGAGAGAGAGAGAGCGTGAGCAAGCGAGAGAGAGCGAGCGAGCGCACGTGGGAGTAGGGAATGGTTGTGGGTCCATGTCCATTTCCATCAATTGGAATGGATATGTCTGAGCCTGTAGACGTGTCCTCACCTGCATGCCATGTCATCTCCCAGCCTGAATGTCTGTTCTGGCATATCTATGTGTACACCTAGATGTGTGTCCTGGCATATGTGTGTGTGTATGTGTTCCTCCATATATGTGTCAGCATGCATGCACGCATGGTATCTGCAGCCATGGAGATTTCCACTTTGTGTGAATATTGTGTACATGTTCCTGTGTGTACTGTACCTGTGTTCATACATGTACATGGGTGTATGTGCCTGTATAAGTGTCCCTGGGAGGCATGTGGCACATCTGGCTAAAGGGATGGTAGAGTAGCTCAGCACAGCCTTGGTGCTTACATGGCTTATTCTCTACCATATTAAACAGTCTCTCAAAGGACCAGAAGGTGAAAAGCAGGTGGGTTTGGGCAAGGGGTAGGGTGTGGAGGCTGGCCTGTCCTAGAGTTACTCTGTCGTTACTAACCCAAGTCTGGAGCCCAGGCCTAGATGCTCAGCCTGTCTCCCCTGGAAACCCCCTCAGCTAGACAGAGAAGAGAGGGTTTACTGTAACTCATCAGTCAGGGCAGCTGTCTGTTGTTGCCATGGAAATCTGAAGGCAGCATCTTCTGCAAGGACCAGGATGTAGAGTCTAGAGAGGACAGGCTGCACCAGCCTGGTAGGATCAGTCTGGAGTGGCCTGTGTGTGTGCATGTGTGTGAGAGAGAGAGAGGTGGGAGGAGAATACAAGATAGTGAGCTTTCTGAAGTGGGTGATGCATACCTCACCATTGCTCTCTAAGGCCTCAGCCATTACTCTGGATTATTGCTGGGTGGCACTGTAAGAAGGTGTGTACCCCTGAGATGGCTTCCCTGTGCCCATCAGGACCCGGTCTGGCCTGAGGCTGCTTTTAGAGTGTGCTGGGACCACCTAGACAGATATGCTGGTATCTGCCCATCATGGGCCCCAGAGCCCACCCAGCGTCTGCTGCACACAGGCTCCTCCTTGCTCAGATGATGGGGGGGTCCAGGAGGGAGGCCCTTACCCAGGCCACACAGACGCTAGGTGATGGGAGCAGACAGACAGAGGCCCCTCACCCCAGGACTCAGCTCTGCTGTTGATGGGCTGGGGGTGAGGGCAAGGACAGGGCGAGGGTACAGGATAATGATTAGGGGACAGGATAGGGTCCAACCTTCAGGTGGAGCTGAGGGTTGGAACAGCCAAGGACAGTGTGTGCGTATGCCACCGCTTCAGTCTAGCAAGGCATAGGAAAGGGGCACCACCTTGGAGTCCTGATAGCCCCTGTGGAGTTGGAAGCGGGAGCCCTGGCCTCCCTGCTCACCTTCCCACCAGCCCCTCCGCTCCCTGTGCTTTCTGATCCCTCCCTGTGACCAGGGGAGCCTGGGCTCAGCGTTCACTGCAGCCTGGGCAAGGCCCTCAAGCCCCCAAGAGTCCTGCTCTCACAGGGCGTGGGAGGAGCTTCCAGAAGCAGATGGGCGTCCTTGTTTGGGTTGAGGGTACTGGGGAAAGCAGGTAGGAGCTGGCTGCTGGAGCCGCCTGAGGCTGGGTCTGGAGAACACGGAGGTGTTTAGCCAGCAGTCTGGTCCTATCCCTTCTCAGCTCTCTGAAGTCCTCCCTGCACCTCAAGCCAGGGCCTGACTTCCAGGGAAGCAAGCTGTCACCGTGAGGAAGTGCACCCTAGCTTTCCCACCTCATGTTACCAGGATGCCCCTCACTGCTCCTTAATCTAGGGCATGGGCTCAGAGGGCTGGCTGGGGTCTCCTGTCCTAGAATGTGGGGCCATATGGGAATGCCTTGAGTGTGTGAGGACCATATGGGAATGCCTCTGCGTAGGGGTGGCGTGAGTGTGTGCTGTGACGTGTGAGTTTGGAGAGAAGTATAGCTAAATGATGGACACATGTGTGTGGTGTGCATGCTCATGCTGGCAGGGATAGGCGGGGGAACGTCGGGAGTGTCAGTGGGTTGTGGCGGGCAGGGTGGGGCATCCATTTCTGTGTGAAATGCCTGGGGGTAGGGAAAAGGTATTTGGCGCAGTACATGTGAGTACAAAGTACACGAAGGAATTTCGGGTACATATGCACATGGGAGCCTTTGTGGGGTATGGTTTGGGTATGTAGGTGGCTGTGTGTGAGGCAGAGCTGGAGGAAAATCTGTCTGTGGAGTGTCTGAGGTGATGAGTGGGAGGCAGCTGTCTACAGGTCAGCTTGTCTCTGGGTGGTATAGGGGGTGCCATGTTATTGTGTGTGATGCAGTTTGGGAGGGTGAGGGGTGTGCAGGCATGTCCCCAAAACAAGTGCATGGTGTGTCTCAGATAAGGTGTGGGGGCAGTGATGGGAATGAACTACAGTATGTAGGCCAGGTGTGTGGGGGAAGGGCAAGCGGGCATTTCATTCTCTCCACACCTCACGAGTTAGGAGGCGCCATTTTCCCCCTCAAAGTTGAGGAACCTGAGGCCCATAGAGTGGAAACAAGCTGGCTGGGTCACATAGCAGGGACTGTTAGACTCTCAGGATCCCTCTGGCAGCTCGCAAGCTAGGCTCTAGAGGGCTGGGGAGGGGACTGGCCCTCTGAGTAATGGCAGTAATGGGGGGTCCCATTCAATTCTTTAGGGTGACTGTCCTGGAACTGGCCCAGAAATGGCTTATGAGAATCAATTGCGCAGTAAAGGAAGATGTTTGTAAGCCCGTTGCTAAACATAGCTGTTATTAAGAATCAAACTGGCCAGGCACAGTGACTCGCGCCTGTAATCCCAATGTTCCTGGACCAAACTGAGGGTGGGCTGCTTATTCTCAAGGCCCAATAACGAGATGCAGATGAACTGGGAGAGAAGGGAATTTTTATTTCTATAACTGGTTACAGGGAGAAGGCCTGGAAATTATTGCCAGACCAACTCAAAATTACAAAGTTTTCCAGAGCTTATATACCTTCTAAACTATATGTCTGCGTGTAAGTGTGCATTCATCCAAAGACATAAGTGATTAACTTCTTTTCATCTATAACTAAGATTTGAGTCCTGAAGACCTTCCTCTGGAGCCTCAGTAATGTACTTAATCTAAATGGGTCCAGGTGCCAGGGGTGATTACCCTTATCTTGTCCCCTGCTAAGTCACGGAGGTTTGGGGAGTTTCTTCAGACCCCCAATAAAACTTGTTTAATCTTAAGCAGGTCCTTTAAGAATTCCTTCATTATTCTGTCATGCTTTAAGGCAAAACTCTCGCTAGGCTTTTGTTCCATTCCAGCCTTTGTGTAAGGGCACTGCTTCTGTCAGCTTTTAATATTGAACTTCACCAGTCGGTCAGCACTGAAACAGCTGTTACGGAGGCCTGCATTAGTGACACCTGGCCTGCCACACCAGCACTTTGGGAGGCCGAGGCAGGAGGATTGCTTGAGGTCAGGAGTTTGAGACCAGCCTGGGCAACATGCTGAGACCCCCATCTCTACAAAAAAATACAAAAGTTAGCCGGGCATGGTGGTACATGCCTATAGTCCCAGCTACTCAGGAGGCTGAGGTCAGAGGATCACTTGAGCCTAGGAGGTCAAGGCCACAGTGAGCCCAGATCACACCACTGCACTCCAGCCTGGGCTACAGAGCAAGACCCTCTCTTTCAAAAATTAAAAAAAAAAAAAAAAAAAAAAGAAGCGGTATAAATGTAACGTTAAATAAATTATGTTTACAAAGGTAATACACTGAAAACTCACCACCTCCTATTCATTTTACTGCCTTTCCCTGCACCTGTCTGTCGTATCTGTGGGGTGGAACTGCCACATGACTGTGCACTGCTGAGCATCTCCTCCCACCTCTGCGCTCAGTCACATCACAGATTGGCCACGGCGAGGGTGGCTAGACCCGGGAAGTCAACAGGTGCTGCACGTTAAGACCAGATTTATTGTTTTGTTGATTGTCTAGACGTAAGAAAGTGATGGGAAAAATATTACTAATGCAGATTAAATTTTCAAGGGTATCATGTTTATAGCTGCTCCATGGTGAACAGCAGAAAACAAAGATTTTTCCAGTGTCCCCAAACTATTAACCTATTCAGCAAAGAAATCACTCAGACCACCAGTGAAGGAGTGAAGTTCTGACATGTCTTTGTTGTTTCACTTTCAACTTACTTGTTAGCATAAATGAAAATATCAAGCAACATTAAGTTGGAACTACAGTAATTTGTCATTGCAACCATAGGTTGGCTACAGATAAAGAGTTAGGCGAAACTCATTGAGCGGGTTGATTTCTGGGACAATCATCTGGCTATATGGAATTTACAATAAAGAATATTGGATATTTCATTAGTATTCGTAAATTATGTGGTATACATCCTTTGTGTCAGTAAAATTTAGAGTGAACTTATTGAGTCTATGCATGCAGACATTTTCTGGAGAGCTTGTTGTTAAATGTCACTGTTAACACCCCGTAGGCCCTCCATTACACTTAGTCCCAGCATGTCTCCTTACTGTGCAGAGGGTGAGGTAGGGTGGGGTAGAGGGACAGGTGTAACTTGCAAAGACCCTGGGAGCAGTGTCTCAGATTTCCAGACAAACTGTGGCTTATCACTAGATCAGCTTGACCTCCTCCCGACCAGGGGCACTGGGGCTCCCGTTCATTGATCCCTTCTCTGTACCAGGCTCAGGGATTTACAGGTCAGAGGAAGAAGACATGGTCACTGCCTGTATGGAGCTCATAGCCCAGCAGAGGAGACATCCAGTCACAATTAGTCACACCCTGGAGAGTACAGAGGCCAAAAGGAAGGAATTGCCCAGCTGAGGCAGGAGGGAGACTGGGACAAGAGGAGCTGCTCAGTGGAACAGTGCCTCTCAACATTTAGTGTGCAGCATCCACAGATCTGTGTTAAAAATGCAGAGATTCTCTTTTGGCAGGTCCGGGCAGGGTGGTGCCCAGGAGTCGACAGTATGCTAGGGGATGGTGAAGCAGGTACCCAAGGGCACACTTGGAAAAGCCTTGATCTGAAGAGACAAGAGGGTGTGTGCTGAGGCAGGAGATGAGAAAGTTCTATGGGGAGATCTGCTGGGAGTTTAGAAGTGGCTGGAGCAAAGCCAGTCTGGAGGGGAGACAGCAGAGCAAGGCAGGAGAGGGGTCAGGGGGCAGGTCCTGCAGCCTCACAAGCCTCATGGAAGAGCTTGGTTTATATCCTTTGGAATGAGGAGCAGTGGAAAGAGCCTTGTCAGCAGACAGGTGACATGCTCAGGTTGGCCTTTAAAAGTGTAATGTTCCTGGAGCAGGCAGAACTGCAGTCCAGGAGACCAGAAGGAGGCTGGGGACATGTGAGGCCTCAATCTGGGCAGAGGCACTGGGGACAGGGGAGGGGACCGATAGGAGGGCCTCACAGGTAGAGCCGCAGGTGAGATGAAGAGGGTTAGGGTGGTGCCTGGGTTTCTGGGGTGATGATTGAGTGAATGGCAGGACTATGCACATGGCCAGAAAATCAGGAGGAAGAGCAGGTCTGGAGTAAGGTGAGTTGCTTTGAACCTGGAGAGTTAGAGGTGCCCCTGGAGGGGCCCAGAGGCATTTGGAGCTCAGGGGAGCCATCAGGAAGTAGATTTGGGAGCCCCGTGGACAGGTGGGAAAGCCAAGAAAGTGAAGAGGTCACCTGTGGAGAACACAGTCACAAGGGTCCAGATCTACTGCTGAAGGGCCAAGAACTCAGGCCTGTTTGGACCTTGTTTCTGGAAGGGGTGGTCCAGACACCAGGTTCCTCCATGCAGGAGAGCCAGAGAGGGGACAGGAGAAGGTTGGAGGAGGTCAGAACCATGGGTGGGGTTGCTGGCCACCTCTGGCTTAGGAGCTGGAGGCCACAGTGGTTAGGAGTCACGGGGCCTCAGTTCTAGCTCCAGCCCTGGCTCTGCTACCAACTTGCTGTGTGACCTTTGGCAGATCTCTACCCACTCTGGGCCTCAGCTTCTTCATCTGAAAATAAGAAAGCTGGACCATACCACTGATTTTCAAATGACATTTGGAGCCCCAGGGTCACCCAGAGCATCTCCAGGAAGCAGGAGTTGAGGGTGATAGGGAGGGAGAGGCTGAGAGTGTGGAACTCTAGTCCCATCCTGTCCCCAGCTTCATCCAGAGCCACTTGCATTTATGTTTTCTGTTAGCCTCTTCATGACAGGATGTTTTCCAACTGAAAACTACTGGGCCAGAAGACCCCTTATACTGTTGTACGTATTTGGGGTCTGTGAATCCTTGCCAACATAGAAGCTGATGGAGTCTGAGGAATAACACACGCTGAGAAAACCAAGCATCATCATTACAGACACTATGTGAACTCCCTGCCTGCCACCCACACAGCACAGTCACGGTTATGTCCACGCTTACGTAGGCCTGGGCTCTGCCTAGCTGTGCATGATTTCAGCAGTGGATGCAGCTCAGTTTGCCCCCACCTGATGGCTGGCTCATCCCCAGCCCCAGCCTTCAGGGTGCCCCAGGGTGGGGCCTGTGTGGCCCTGGCCCTTCTCCGCTGCCCCAGTGCTGTGAAGCCACAGGTCGGCCTCCTCGTTCCTTGATGCTCTCTGTCATTGTCTCTACAAATGCAGAGAGTCTCTGAACAGGACACAACACATTTCGTCCTTCCTTGGGCCTGGCATCAGCAACGATGCCACCTGTGTGGGAGAGAACTCAGCGGGTAGTGTCCTGGCTTCCCTCCAGCCCCACAGAGCTTCCCTCAAACCTCAGTGACAGCTGGGCACGCTCAGTAAACTGAGGCAAGCCTGGGCCTAGACCAGTGTGTGGGGGCGTGTGCTGTGGGGAGGGAGGATGAGACAGCTGGCCTCAGGATGGGGGCGGAAACACCCTGCGGTGCCTCTACAGGGAAAACCAGGGCCCTTCAAGCGTGTGTGACCTCAGATCCCAGAGAAGTCGATGCCTGGCTCCCCTCCTTGTCCCTCAGAACAGAGCCTAGGAGTTGGGGAGGGGCAGCTTTGCTCACCCCTTGCCCTGGGATCCTGGGGTGCAAGAGTAGGATGAGGACAGTCAGCTCAAAGGGGACAGAGATCTTGCTAGTTTGCTCTGTGCCTCTTTAGCCCACACTCATGTCCCTGCGTACACTGGCCCCTCCCATTACCTGGAAGTTGTCCTGCCCCCTGCCGCTGCCCCTACCCCTAAGAGATCCAGATCCCCAAATAAGGCCGCATTGGGCCCCCGGATCCCAGCCTTGGAGATAGTGCTTTTGGGGAACTCCAGGGACCCCCAGCTCCCTTGCTACTTCAGGAACAGTTTGGAGGGGGTGACCCCTCCAAAAGTGACCCCCCCATCACCTCCTCAGCATCCCAGATAGGGCTCAGAAAGTTGCTCCAAAACTGCTGGGAAGAGACCCCACCTCTGGAGTTCCTTCCTGCTCCTCCTCCTCTGTTCTCGGTTCCCCAGGACTACGGAGGCTTCAGCCCGTTCTCACTTGGCAGGGTGGTCGGTGGGGCAGGGTGACGACTCTCGGTGTTTCCTGACAACAGGCTGGGGGACTCAAGCGCCAATGTGAAGCTGAAGAGTGTCCTGGAGACGGGGGGCGGTGAGACGGAGTCTGCCCAGGCCACGCCAGTGGCCGGGGTGTGGTCCTGGGCCTGGGGAGGGTCGCTGTTTGAGAGGAGGACGCAGCTTTATAAAATGACTCCGTAAGTATGGCCTGGGCAGGTGGGGCCGCAGGCCCCCACTGCCACACCTGGGACCGCGGGCATGGACCAAGAGCTCCTGCAGCAGGAGACCCTGCCACAGGACGTGGGGAACCCAGAAAGCTTGGGAGGTTGCAGTCCCGGGGAGACACACATGTGTTGGCTGAGGCGGAGGCTGGCTCTTGGCCTCTAGAGAGCTAGGGAGCCAGGCATTGTCAGGGGCCTATGGAGGGCTCTCCCAGATGCTCTAGGCTACTGGGCAGGGCCTTCCTCTGAAGGGGGTGTGTGTGTGTCGGTGTGTGTGTGTGTGTGTGTGTGTGTGTACGTACACATGAGGGGTTGCAGTTTCTACCGTGGCTGCTGGCTCATAATAAAAGCCTTTTGAACCCAGGACCCCAAGAAGGCAGGCTCACAACCTTCTTTCTTAGGCATCAAAGACTCTAGAACAGTGGTTTGCATCATGAGAAGCCCTAGGAATATTTTTAACACGCACATTCCCAGGCTTTGCCCACAGGGACTCTAGGGCAGGGCCCAGGAATCTTTATTTTAGAAAGCTCCCTGGGTGATTCTGACAGGCTGCAGCTGGGGGAGGAAACCACTGCTCTTGGGGGACACCTACCCCAGGCCAGGAAGCCCAGGCCCTGCCTACAGGGCCACCTTAGACACTCAGACATTGTCTCTGGAAGGTGTTCAGGTCATCTGCACTCTCATGGGAAGGAGGGGCCGCCATGCTCTTCAGTAACCTCTTCCTGAGGCACAGGAGAAAGCATGGAGCACAGAGTGGGCCCCAGAGGAAGGAAGGCTCAGGAAGGGGTGTGACGGAGCATCAGGGCCAGGGACTGCCCCATCACAGTGTCTGGGCCTGCTGAGGCCCTCACAGCTCTCTCAGGGCCCAGCACCTCCGGTCCACAGCAGCCCCTGTCCAGCCACGTGGGTGAGCCCGGGTCCTCCTGCATGGACACGAGGAAAGAGAGATGAGATGTCAGAAAGGACTCCCGGGAGATGAGCGTACACAAGGACAGTTATGAAATCTCCTCCACAGAGTTCCTTGTTAGCATTTTAAATGTCTTCTTAAAAAAGAATTCAGTTAATTCAAAATGACCTTTAGAAAAAGAAAGTAAAATAAATGACCTTTAAAACCCTCATAACTGACATGAAGTTTACTGACTTAACTGAATGAACATGAAGACAGCGCCAAGTAGCCGACTGCACGTTTGCTTCCATGGTTGAAGCTGGAGTCAGAGGCCATCTGATTCGGTTTTTTCCCATCTTGCCGGCCCAAGGATGCACATTCATTTTGCCTGAGACTGCACATGTCCACACCTCCTGGCTGTGAAGCATCCCGGAGTGTTCACTCGACCCAATTTGCTTAGTCAATCCCCAAGTGCTGAACCTTTGGGCTCCTTCCAATTTCTTGCTATTATAAATATCATGGCTATGAATATCTCCGTACAAATTACTTTCTTAGTATTTTACTGGGAAGCATTCCCCAAGTGGAACTACTAGGTTAAAGGGCATGAACAATTTTATAGCTCTTGTCACATATTACTAGATGGTTCTCCAGAAATATTGAGCCCATTTACTGTGACACCAGTTATCTATAGCTGTCCCCACAGCCCTGCAGTATAAAGGTTCATCATTTTAATTTATTTTTAGCTGTTTTATTTACTTTCTTTTTTCTCATTTTGCGATTTTGGTCAGGAGTGGTGCGGCAAGTTGTTGTAATGCCGTTGTTTCAATGATCGGTGACATTGGACATTCTCTGAAGGACTTTGAGAACCTGATGGGCGTCATTTGTCCTGCAGGGATATGGCAGGATTGGTCCTGAGTCTAAGAGCTGGATCAGGACTGGAAAAATGGATAGCTCTGAGTTTTCAGACTTACTCAGTTCTCAGTCTCCCAGCAATAGGCCAGCATGTACATCAGGGCCATAGTTTCCAACGCTCTGAGGTTGAATGAATATGGTTTTAAAACAGCATCACTTGCCCCAGGGAGAAGACTGAGATGAAGGGGAGAAGGAGAACCCATGGCCCCATGCTTGTCCCCACCTTGATGGACTGTGCCTGAGCTCCACTGGACAGGCTGCACAGCCTCTTACCCCAGATGTAGCCTTCTGGGTTCACAGATTACCATATTATGCTTATGACTGTGGCCATGGGGATAAACCAGATTTGGGGCTTGTAGCATACTTGCCTGTTGATCCTAATGACCATCCAGGAGCTGTACCAAGAGTTTACCCAGTGCCTGTAAAACCAGGACTCATGGTGGCTAGAGAGGGCTGGCTGGCTAAGATCAGTAACATTTGTTGAGGTCTGGGCCCTCATGTCTTGGCTGAGGGCTAAGCATGGGGAGTTGTGGAAAAGGAGGGTGTTAGGGAATATTGACCTAAGTGGGGTCAAAAATTGTGGCCTGTAGATAATGACACGGGGCTCCTCAGTGATACCAGGAACTCAAGGCAGAGACAGTGAGAGTCAGGGGCATGAAACCCAGTGATGGAAACTAGGTGCCATGGCTGTTGCAGGTAGGGCCACAGGGCCTCCTGGGATCTCAGAGCAGACAGGCCAGATGAGGGAGGAGAGTAAGTCAGGGCAGACATGGCTGGTGGGGCAGGAGGAACTAGCATAGGGTTTGAAGTCAGCAATTTAAATCATAGTGTCAGAGGACTCCACAAACTTGGGAACAAATAGACAGTTATGGATACTCAGGATATTGTTGGTAGGAGCAGAAGAGTGATTTGTGCAACCAAAAGAGGTCTTGGAATCCCAGGGGCCTCTCCATGTTGAAGCAGGATTCTAGGGGACGAGAGGACACAGGGCCAATGTATAATATAGGTAACAAGGCCCAGCCTCTTGGAGGAGAATTGGTGGAAGCTGCCAGGGGATCATCATTCCAGACCACACCTGGACTTGGGAAGGGCCCCTCTCTGCAGAGGCCAAGCCAGGATCGTGGCCATCAGGCTAAGGGGGAAGTGTGTACGTTGCTGGGGTAGCAGGTGTCTTGGGCCCACTAGGGTCCTCCAGGCTTTGGGAAGGAAGCAGACTCCCTTTCCCTCTCATTCCTGGCCTGCTCCTCATGGGGCCAGGGCTTTGGTGGTGCTGGGGCAGGTGGTAATGGACAGAGGAGACATGGCATGTGCCCCAGGTTCCACAATGGGAGTGAGACAGAGTTAAGATGTGATTTCATGTGGTAGAAGTGTGAGTCTTAGATTCAGGTAGACCTATACCTTACTGTGTGACCTCAGTTCTCTCTGTGCCTCACTTTCTTTTCTCTAAAATGGGGATAGTCATACCTTCCTTATAGAGTGGTTAAGAAGATTGAATGAGAACATAATACATGACAGCACTCAGCAAGAATAGTTGTTAACAAATGTCAGTTTCCTTCCATTTGCCTCTTCTAGTACCTAGAGCAGAGTTGAGTGTATCTGTGGGCCCAAATAGGCCTCCACTGTAGACGGAGTGAAGGGTGAAGGAAGGGACAGCATGCCCTCTGGTAAACCTAGGAGCAGAGCTGGAAGAGCAGCTCTGCTTCAGGGTTTATCTGACCCAAGGGTAATGATGAATTTGGTGAAGTGGAGGGGTTAAAGCCTGGCAAGTTTCTGAGCCTCGGTTTCCTTATCTGAAAAGTAAGTTGTGTGTGGCCTTGTGACAATGCATGGGAAGCCCCTAGCACTACTCCTGCACATAGTAGGAGGTCCACACATAAATGATGGTGTGGATTCTGTGGTTGCAGACCCTCCTCTTGCCCTCAGAGTCATATCGCTGTGAAGGGTTTCTCTCTGTGAGCTCAGAGTCCAGTCTGGGGTTGGTCAGACATGAAACGGGTTGTGCATGGTGGTCAGTGCTTGGGCAGTGGCTAATCATGTCACCCCAGAGTTGGCCAAGGAGGAAGAAGCCCAGAGGGAGGCTGCCCTGAGGGCCCCTGAGGCCATAGGGGCTCCAAGGGTACTGCCAGGGGAAGAATGGGCACTCTGCAGTTCTCTCCTCTATCCCCAGGGTGTTTGGAGAGTGTCCAGAACCAACAGGTCTGCTCAGATGCTGGACATGAAGTTCCGTTTGGCACACAGCATGACAGCCTTTTCCCCTGCAGGAGCATTACCAGGGGCAGGAAGCATGGAGGTGAAGGGAATTGGAAGGGCCTGGCATGAGTCAGGAATGAGCGAGGATGGGGACAAAAGCAACTCCGTGCAGTCCAGAGGGAGCTGGCTCCTGTACAGCTCTGCGGCCTATGCCCTGACCCTGATCCCAATCCCAGGCAGTTACTGTGAACAGGGTACTGAGTGATGAACCTCGTTCTCTGGAGGCAGCAGGGCTGTGCAGAGGGTCCAGACAGCCTGGAGAGAGATAGGCCGACGGTGCCCCAGACTTCCCAGGGCAGCCAGCCTGCTTGGGGCAGTACCGCTCAGGAGCTAGAGGAGTCCAGGGTTCTGAATCCCGATCTGTGGCCTGCGAGCTGAAGACCTGGGGCAAGCCTAGCCTGTCTGGCTCCTCATGCCCTCTTCGGAGCGCACGTCTAGGAAAAGTATAGTAACTGCGGGTGTTCGAGGACTTCAGCACTGGTTAGGAAAGCAGGTTGAAGAGGTGTGACAAGACCTGCACAAACTCAGCCTGCCAGCTGTGCAGCCCCTGTACTTTGCAAATGACCTCTAGTCCTTGTCACCCTGGGACAACCCTGGATCTTTCTGGACCTGCCTGAATCCTCTGGACAACCTTTGCAGCCTAATACCTTCCCCCAATGCACACACATTCACACACACAACCATCACCGTGTACAGATGGAGCTCCTTCCTCTCAGTAAGTTTCTGACCTCCATCCTGCCTCTCCCGCTCCAGGCAGCTCCACTCCTAGCTCCTGATCTGCTCCCATTCTTCCACAGTCTGGCCTCACCAAATACTGGTCTGTGAAATGGCCTCACTCCGTAAGTCTGACACCAACGAGGTCCGGCTTCTCCAGCTCTTCTGGCTCCCCACCTCCTCCAGCAAGATTTAAAAACAGTCCCTCTTTACTGAGCATGTGAGAGCCGGCACAGGGCATTGCTGCTCCATTTCCTTTCTTGCTAAGTCAGGGTCTAGGAGAGCACCCACAGGGAGTCCTGCAGCCCCGGGTTTGGCCCCTAGCTCTGCTCCTCACGAGCTGTGTGAATTCAGCTGGTTGTTTTACCTTTTGAGACCTGCTTCCTGATCTATAAACTGGAAATAATAATAGTACCTTCTCTCTAGACTGTCGTAAAGATGAAATGGGACTCTATATGCTTTTAGCATGGTGCCTGGCACAGGGTAAGCGTTTAATAAATGTTAGCTACTGTTACTATTTTGTGCCTAAGAAAATACTTACAGTGAATGACAGGAAAAATTCTCCTCATGTATTCACTCAACAAATATTTATTGAACTCCTGTTTTCTTCCAGGCACTGTACTAGGCACTAGGGATACAGCAGGGAGCAACACAGTGAAAACTCCTGTTCTCAAGGAGCTTCTATGCTGGATTCCACAGCTACACACTCAAGTCTTTGCTGTCAGCCCTCTTCTCCCTTAGTCTGCACCTTCCCCTGAGCCTCTGCCTCAGTCTCCTCCTGGGCTCAGGACTCCCTGAATTTCCCTCTCCTCACATGTCTTCTCCCGAAGCTCCAGATGCACTTTTCCAGTCACTTGCAATGGGTTAGCCGGCAGACACTCAAACCTGGCACATCTGAACAGTAACTCACAATGCCCAACCCCTTCTCAAACCTGCTATTCCCACTGGGTTCTCTGAGGAGTCACTGTCCAGACCCCTCTTCCTCCAACATGCAGCTCTTCTATCATCATTGCCCCCACCACGAATAGCACTTAGTGCAGGCACCATGCTAAAAGCTTTTATTAAATCATGGAATCCCTTGACGTCCCTAAAAAGCGTTCCACTTGTTTGCAGATAAGAAAACTGAGATGGAAATGGTTAAACAGCCTCAGGTTACACAGTTAGGCAGAGCCCAGACGAAGAGCCCAGGCTGTCTGGCCTCAGTTGTGCTTTTCCTGCCGCTGTGCTGTCCTGCCTCGGGTCCCATGGGCTTGCCTCAGCTGTACCACTCACCCCAGGCCCCTCCTTGGCGCATCCAGCTCTGCCCTGGGCTATTGAAGAACCTGCTCACTGGTATCTCTGCTTCCCTCTGGCTTCGCCACAGACCCTGCTGCCAAGGCTGCCCCTCCCTCATAGGCAGGATCACTTCCCCAACGCCACCACACCCCTGCACCCCTGCGATTTCCCATTGTTTACAGGCAGCCTGGCCCTGTTCCAGACCAACTTCCCCAGTCCCATACAACGTCTCCAAGACCCTTCTTCCCTACTCGTTCCCCACGTGTTACAGCCAGGCAGGCCATCCACCCCAATGCTTTCCTAACTCCCGTGGCTCCCTCGCCCCATCTACCTTTACTGAGCTCTGTATCCTTTAATACCCAGCCTCAAAGGCTGTCTCTGCTGCAAAGCCCTGCCTGGTCCCCTGCCAGACTCCTCTGGCTCTCTCTGCTCTGCCCGCACGGGTCTTCGCCTCTGGCTGGGTTGACTTCATACCGCCTGGGATTATTGTTTGTTGTCTGTGTCCATCTGTGTCCTCCAGTAACCCATGATCTTCACAGGCCAGTGCCCTGTGTTAGTCATCTCTGGATCCCCGTGGCTGATGGGGCTGGGTGCAGTGAGAGCCTCGGTACTGAAATGAACAGACCCGGCCTACGAGGTCATTCTGCGATTTGGGGCAGGAAAGATCTGAGTTTCTTTCTGCACTTCCATCGAGTCCTGCTGTAGAAACCACAAATGGGGAATGATCGTTGAATCCCAGAAGGCTGAGCAGGAAGGGCTGCTGCAGGTCATTTGTGTTAATTCTTTATCTTTGAAATGTTGGAGTGAGGCCCAGAAATGAGAAAGACGTAGCCCACGATCACTCCGCAGGGAGGAGTTGTGGTTAGAATTCAGACCCCTGGCTTCTAGCCCAGTGTCCTTTCTGCTTTGCTGAACCATTCCATCTTTGCTTTGCTTTTTCTTTACACAAATCACCTCCTACAATAACAACAATTGCTTATGCTGAAAATCAGCCCAGTCTCATACCTCTGCAACCTCTCTTTGTCCCCTTCCAGATAACCACAGGACACTTTATTTTACACTTTTGTCATAATGATTTTATACTCTCATTTTTAAATTTAGTATTATTTGGGGGGGTTGGGTAATTAACCCTAAATTCTTGTAGAGAAATTAAGTGCTTAGAGTATATTTCTGGGTTGCTTATTTTCTTCCATTGAAGTTTCACATGCGATTCCTGTCCATCATCACATTGCTTCAGTTGTTGCCACTGTCTATTTTCATATCTAATGGGATTGGTGCTCCTCTCATTAGCCATTATCAGAATTGTCTTTACTTTTCTTACCTGTTTTGTTTTTGTTTTTTGCTTTTTTTCCCTTCCAGATAATCTATACCTGGGTTATCCAGAGGAATTAGGGGCAGACGAGTAGCTTATCTCAGTCTGCCTTAATCCTGGGCATCCACATAGGTCAGCTGAATTGGGCACTCTTAATTCATGGCTCTGAAAATGGAAAAAAATGGCCATTGATTGAGAGAAATAGGTAAAAAAGAGAGTAGTGGTGGCACCAACGCCCTGACTACCCCAAACTCACTGTTGCCCACTAATCTGCCATCCTGGGATGTGGGGCAGGATGCCCGCACTGTGTGGGCATGCTGTCACGGGATGGTGGAGCTGGCGTTGCTGATCGACACTAGCCAGCAAGTCAACATGACCACATTGGCTTTCTTATCACAGAACCCACGTTCACAAACTATCTTGGGGCTCACCCTCCTTTCCTTAAATCATCACCACAGGGAAGCATAAAAAATCTCTGTACATTATCAAGTTTCAGAATCCCCTTGGAATTTTGCTTCGAACTAAATGAAATCTCACTTAGGAAGAATGTCTTTAAAATAGTCTTCCTATCATACAGAAATACATTAGGAATCTCCATTTCTTCAAGTTCTTTTTATAAATTTCAATTGCATTTTATAATTTTCTTTATATGAATCACAAATCAGTCTCACTGGTATTATTTTAAAACTTTTCATATGTAGTCTTGTACCACTGTAAATGAGATCTTTTTCATTTTCATTTTGCAAATGATAATTTTTTTATAGAAATGTTCTTGGCTATTTTTCCATCTTATTTGGCAACTTTACTGAACTTTCTGATTCTGGGGGTTTTCTTGTTGATTCCCTTACATTTTCTCAGGCCCCGTACAGTAGATCACTTGTAATAATATAAACCATGAGTCCTCCTTTCTAACATAGTAGACTAATGCCTGTTCATCAATGCCCCCCTCAGGAATTTTAAAGAAATACAAGTAGTTGGGGCCTCCTTGGTCCCCACTGAACCATGACTTCAGTCTCAGCCTTAGGGCTTTGGCCTTCCGGTGCAGGGATGGGAGGTGGATTCCAGACCTAAAAGTCTGCAAAGGTAGAGAAAACCTGGCTTCTCTAAAAGCATACCAGTATAGCTGCAGACCAGAAACTTGACTACTTTGTAGGAACTTTTAAAAATTTTGGTCTGTGAGCAAGGGAAGCGAGTGAAGGATTTGAAGCAGCAGGTGCAAGGAGAGATTTGCATTATGAAAAAATCACTCACTGCCATGTGAGAACAGACTGCAGGGGGGCTGGAGGGAAAGGGGGTGCAGATCATTATGTAACCACAGCTAACTCTTACTGCCTGTTTTAAATGGTTTACATATATGAACTATTAAGTCCCCAGGACGGCCCAAGGCATACATGTGGTTCATGGCAGAGCACGTTTGAATTGTTCCTAAGCACTCATCACCTCGACTCTTTTTCACAGAGAGGGTGGGAGGGACTTCAGACCCACTTACGGAGTGCATCCCGAGCTGCCATCTGTCTTCTGGGTGTGTGACTGGGTGAGGGATGGGTCTGTGCTCATCACGCATTTTTCATAGGGGTAAGTCTAGCCTGAGTGTTCTCTATGCTGCTGTCCCAGGGAAGTGGGAGTGGGAGGTGAGAAATGTGTATCCTTTTAATGTAAATTTTCAGATGGGGCCCTTGATAATGGAGCTCCACTGATGTTGAGTGCCTTAGACCTTATCTAATTCAATTCCCTCATCTTATACACTGATACACTGAGGCCAAGAAAATTGGGAGGGCATTTCTCTATGGTCATATAGGAGGCTGGGGACTTAGGCCTAAACTCAGGATTCCTGACATCCAAGACACTAATGGTGTTTTTACATCAAGTGAGAACATGGGCCTACAACATCAGCAAATGTCTGGTCACCTGTAAGGAGCAAGGAGAGTTTTATAAGAGATTTGTGTCCTTCACCAAACTGCTTCAGTTGTCTCTCAGAGCCAGCAGGATGGGGTGGGACACAGTTCAGAATAGGCAGGCTGAGCTGCAGATACGGGGAGCCACAGTACGACAAAGAGAACTGGGGTGTGTTCGGTGCAGGGACCATGTAGCTGGGGCAGAGCAGAGGATGACCTGAGCTAGAGGAACACACAGTGGCCTGAGGCCCCTCCCACTGGGGGGAAGGGAGACCTCTGAAGTTCATCTGAGGGCCAACCCTACTTGCCTGTCTCCAGGGAGACCCCAGAAATCCTCAGAAATGCAAGGGCTGGGACAGGGCCACCTGGCATGAGATGTCCAGCTCAGAATCCCAGGGCCTCGTTCTGCTAAGCTAAGCCCCCATCCTCAGAGCTCCCGCCCATGCCTTCCTCAGGGTGGAGGTACAGGAAGGAGCCACTCTGCAGCAGCAGAGAGGATGGTGACAGCTCAGCAGACACAGAGACATGGAGAGCAGGTGGGCTGTGATTGGACCAGGGGTCAGGAGAGAGACACAGCGAAGCAAAGGATGCAGAGGTGGAAGGAGGCGGAGGTGGGTACTGCCCCGCAGCCCCACCACCCCTGGGCATGATCTCACCTGAGGAAGGCTAGAAGGAGTCTTCGCGCATCACCTCCTCCAGCCAGAGCTCAGCTTGGAGATGTGGAGGGGGAAGGGACCCTCTTCCTTCCTTCCCTTCCTCCCTCCTAGAGCCCAGGCAGGGCAGCAGTGGTGGGACCACCTGTTCTCACCCTCATCTGTGGTGGGCGGCGGAGGCCCCATGGCACAGGCCTGGCGAGGCTGAGTAAATCCTTGCTGCTGTGACCACCCACAGTGCTTCTGCTTCCTTCTGTATAATAGCTCCTCGGGGAGCTGCCAGCAATCAATGAGACAATACAAGTGAGCACTTAGCACAGTGCTGGCCCTGTGTGAGGACTCAGTGAGTGGGAGCTCTAAGTACTAAATGTTGTCCCATCTCCGTGGTACTTTGGACTTCTAGCACAGCATTCACAGACACACGTTCCTTCTCAGTTCAGCTTCACACACTATGTGCAGTAGGCAAGGCATACGTTGTCTCTAATTAACAGATGAGGAAACTGAGGCGAGCCTGGGGAGAGTGGTCTCTGGTCACCCAGTGAGTTAGCAGCACAGAGAGGACAAGCATTCAGCTCCCCTAAGTCTTATGTGTTTTCACGGCTGTGTTTCTTATATAAAATACAAGAATGCTAACACAAAAAACAGTAAAGCAAGAATTCTCACCTTATTTCAGAGTTGAGCAAACTATAATCATCTTCTTTTGTCTCCTAACAGCCCTGCTGTAAAGAGTCAAAATATCAGAGAATGTTTAGTGCTGAAAGGAGACTTAGAGATAATCCCACTCTCTTTCATGAAGCACAGAGAGGGAACATCCTCATTTGAGGTCACACAGTATATTAGCAACTTAGCCAGGACTGGAACCTGGCACTGGCGTTCTTTCCTCTATAGCTGCTGCCTCCATAAGGTCTTGGAACTTTTATTCCCACTTCAGAGTCTGGAAAACTCCAGTCCCATAGCACTACCTTTTAGGACTCTGCTTCCTCAGTGGTGGCTCTAGAGTCTGATATTTAAGAATCAGCAGCAGCAAAAGGGAAGGGCCATGGAGCAAAAAGATGGTGTGTTGGGAGTAATAAACTTTTCAAATAGTTTAAATTGCATTTCAGGGACTGATTCCTCTTGCTGGAGAGATTGGTTTGTGAATTCAGAATAAGATTGTTTAATATGCATTTCACATTTTAAATAATCATGGTTTTCTTAGAGCAGGGAGAAAAACAGGTCAAAAATACAAACTCATAGGCTTTTCTGAAAGGTTACAAAATAAAATGTTCTTTGCTGGAGGATATAAAGGAAATGGCTCTCTGTTTGACAAAGGAGAGGGCTCTGCTAGATAAATCCTGCATTTTTGAATAAATGAAAGCTCTCTTTGTCTCTTCCTGATCAGCTTAATTCCTTGTTGCCTATCTGCAAATCCAATAATGCTGGTGAAACAAACCCCTCCTGGAGGCTGAGCACAGGGGCCTGAGCACTCAGCCTCAGAACCACTCTTTCTATTTATAATCTCAGCCTCTGCTCCCCAGACTTAGATGCCCCATGGGCAAGTGGGCAAGAGGACTTGCTGGGAACAGAAGCTTCCCCAGATCAGGGACACTGTCCTCCAGCCCTGGGTCTCCCTGCCTAGGAAGCACTCAGCAAATGCCTCAGAATAGGTAAAGAACAGATAGTACAGTTCAGCATCCTTCCTGCACTTCCTCTGCTCCCTTCCAAGATAAATAACCAGGCTAAGAATTGCAGGTGTTTCTTGCAGCCACTTGGCTTTCATCTTAGTGACACACCATATGACACTAGGCGACTAAGGATATGTCAACTTGTAAGGCATTACTATATATATAATTTTTTTAACCTAATCTATTTTGCACCAATAGTGTGTGTTTATTGTCTGTCTTCTCCAACATTGGGGGTGAGGATGTTGTCTGTGCTGTTCAGGGGTCACTAGGAGGTCTTAGGGGTCAAAGCTGGAGCTAAGAGGAGGTCCAAACACCTGGAAGAAGTGGCTGTCTGGAATGGAAGATGTGGCCCCTAGGGCGGCAAAGCTGAGACAATGGACTGTGTCCCTCACTCTAGGCAACTTTGTATGAGACCATATATGTGTCGGCTGGTGGGGCTTTTTTATAGAGCATTATACTTGCCTAAAATATTGTATCCCCATCTCATAAGTCCATTACTTTGTCATTAAAAATTCTCTATAAGGCTGGGTGCGATGGCTGACACCTGTAATCCTAGTGCTGTGGGAGGCTGAGGCAGAAGGGTTGTTTGACCGAGGAGTCCAAGACCAGCCTGGGAGACACAGCAATACTCAATCTCTACAAAACATTTTTTAAAATTAGCCAGGTGTGGTGGTTCACACCTGTAGTCCCAGCTACTCTGGAGGCTGAGGCAGGAGGATCACTTGAGCCCAGGAGTACAAGGCTACAGTGAGCTACAATAGCGCCAGTTATACTCCAGTCTGGGTGCAGAGTGAGACCTCATCTCTTTCTTTTTTTTTTCTTTTTTTTGAGACAGAGTCTCGCTCTGTCACCCAGACTGGAGTGCAGTGGGGCAATCTTGGCTCACTACAACCTCTACCTCCTGGTTTCAAGTGATTCTCCTGCCTCAGCCTCCCAAGTAGCTGGGATTACAGATGCCCGCCACCACGCCCAGCTAATTTTTGTAAGTTTAGTAGAGACAGGGTTTGCCATGTTGCCCAGGCTGCTCTTAAATTCCTGGCCTCATGTGATCCACCCACCTCAGCCTCCCAAAGTGCTGAGATTACAGGCGGAAGCCACCGTGCGAGGCCGACCCTGTCTCTTAAAGACAAAAATTCCCCATAAAGGATGCTTAGTGATCCATCCTGTGAACATTGAATTATTTACTTAACGGAGTCCTAATTAATAGACATTTTGTTTATCTTCCCCCAACCAATTTCCCCTGTTAGCAATAAAGTTTCCATCAGTATCTTTGTATATAAACTGTTGACTTCATTTTCAAACTCCTTTGACTGGTTTTCTAGAACAGGAATTAATGAGTCAAAGGGCTAAGGCGCCCATCATCTGGTTTTCTCTGGAGGAAGGTAGTTCTCTGGACTCTACAACACTCATCTGCCTGAATCTGAATTTGAACTCTATTACTTCTTATCAGTGTGACTTTCAGCAGATTATATATAACCTTTTTGTTGCTTCATCTGTAAAGTGGGGATTATAATAGTACCTACATTGTAGTGTTGCTCTGAGGATTAAATGGGAGAAGTCATGTGTAATTGTTAAGTTGAATAGGCATAGGCATGACTCATGAGATGTAATCATAAAGCAAACTTTATTTTTGTCCCCCACAGTCTCTTTAAATTTATTCTGTAGGGCTCTTTTCCCTTCTAAAATTATATTAAATTTAGGGTAAGTCCCATGACTTTTCTGGCCAGTTTCAGGTAACCAGAGGTTGTCTTGTCAGTAATTAATGCATCCTGTCTGTTGTAATAAAAAAAAAATCTTGAAACATCAGAGTTACACCATCTCTTTCCCAGCACAGTCTGCTGTAGGCCAGCTGCCTGAGGGGAGCTTGGACATGACAGTCCTGACCCTTTCCAGGGTCCAAGGTGGAGCGGGAGGGAGGTAGGAGACAAGATGGGCGGGAAAGGTCTTGAATGACTGTACTCTGATGAGTTGGTGTCCTGTTGTTCTCTGGGCCCTCTCTCCCACTGGGGTGTTTTTGCAGGTTGGTGGAGACCACCCCATCGCTGGAGTCTCATCCTGCACCTCCCTTGATGAGGGTGATACTTTCTCCCCATAGCCAATCCTATGGTTTCTTTCTCAGGCTCTGGGAAACCCGGTCTCCCTCGGTGTCACTTCCTCCCTTGGAGGAGCCCTCTTGGCCTGGATCTAAGACAGTCACATCTGGCTCTCTTGCTGGGTCCCACCTTTGTCCACAAGAGACACTCACGTGTGCTTTGCCCTGCAAACCAGGGAGCACAGGCTGATCCCGAAGCAGCAGCACTCTTGCTGCTCTTTGGATTTGTCCACTGTGGCACCAAGACCATTGTGGCCACATATCAACTGACTTAGGGGTTTCCTCAAGGCCCCACTCTGTGGCTTTGAGGTGAAGATGATAGCACCCTGCACCCCTCCCATGTATTAGGGATCATTTGACCCCAAAGGCTCTCTCTGAAATTCATTCTAAACCTCCAACAACCCTTTTTTCAACCTCTCTCCCGTTTTGTATATATTAGCGATGGGTGTCAGCTAACGGCATGGATCCAGGTTTTCGCCACCTCTTTTCCAAGAGGTGTATCCCACTTCACTTTGGAATGTGGTATCTGTTCATTTGGACCCCCAAGTGGAGCCTAGACTGGAAGCATCCCATCTCATCCTCCCATTGCCATATTTGTCTTTATGAAACACACAGAGGAGCACCTGGCATAGAGCATGCACTCAACAAATGATAGCTGTGTATGATCCAGGCTCACAGGCTCTCTAGTTACATTTACCTCATAACCATTCGATCTGGTTTTATTCCTATTACTTTGTTTTATGCCCTATGCGTTCTATGTTTCCTACAGATTATGCTTTTGTGTATTTGTGTGTGTGGAAATGATTTGCTATTATTTTCAGCAGTGATTTGGAAAATAGACATTGCTTTTAATTTTACTAGTGGTTGACCTACTTTTTTTTCAGACATTGTAAGCCTGTTTATCTCAATCATCAGCAGTAGTGCAATGGTCTTTGTGCATTCTGCAGTTATTTAAATGGGAATTACAGAGGGCTTTATCTGGCCACCCATACTTATGCTACCATCTTGCCATGATGTCTACCCACAGCTTCAAAATGGCTGTTTTACCCTGTTTTAGGGCTGGCTCATCTTTGTCCTGGACTTTACTCATAGCTGTCTAGCAGTTTTCCATACCACTAGCCTTGTCTCCCTCAATCCTCCATTCTGCTCCCAATTATTTCTTTCTAAAGGTTAAATCTGGGCAGATTATTCTTGGCTTAAAACCCTCTAGTGGTCCCCCATTGGGAACCACATCCTTAGAATAGAGTCTATAGGATTTTTCCAAGCTATAGGATAATTGTAAACACCCTAGCTTGATGTTCAGGATGACATATGATCTGGCCCTGCCTTAACTTTCTAGGCCCATTTCCTCCCACACCGAACCATTCACCTATTGGTTGAATGCTGCCATGCTGGTTTGCACCTTGGTTTTCGAGTGCATTGGGCATGTACTCTCATGTCTCCATATCTTTGCTCATGTCATCCTCTCTGTCTGTAAGGCCCTTTGGTAAAAGACCCTAGGACAGTGTCTGCTCAATTGTAGAATCTCAGTAACTGTTAAGTTTCCCCCTTCCTTTGTTATCAGCTTATCAAAATCCTATTCATCTTTCAGGGCCCAGCACAACCATCATCCTTTTCTACTCTTGGGAAGGCTTATCCTAACCTGACCTCCCCTCTTCTAGGGACTTTCATTGACTGCCTCTTTTCTGTGTCCCCTCACCCTCAGCACGTTGTATACCTGTGTTGTAACACCAACACCTTAATGTGGGGTACAGTTATTATTTCTTCCTATCTCCTTTGCCAGACTGAAAGCTCCCTGAGAGCAGCCATGCACCTGACCCCCACTAAGGCCACTGCAGCCCTGCATCAGCCTTCGAGGGGCTAGTTGATGTTTGATTGATTTGAATTGGCTTCCTCAGACTGCAAGGTCACAATGCCAAGCCACCAGGCAGGACTCAATCTGAATGGATATAATTTATCATTCATATCCCTTTGCTTCCAAAATTGACTAGAGATGGCCCACATTCAATAAAAAGTCACATTAAGTATAGCACATATAAGACTCCACATAGGTGGCTAAGTGCCAAAATGCTAACCTTCTTCCCTGGGTGAGCTGATCCTGCTGAGGCAGGGCGGGCGGGGGAGGGGGGTGGTGGCCCTGGGATCCTCAAGCTAAGGTGGCAGATGCGAGGGTCTCTGTTGGGCCACTTCACTCCCCATGCATTCCTTCACTCCCCCTCACAAACATTTCATCACCACATTTGAAAATGCCTAAAATGCAAACAGGATGATTTAAATTCATAGCAAATATCTTACCCTTGCAGGATTTGGGCAGGTGGTGAGGGAGGCATGTTGGGATTGCTGTGTGGTGGTGTTTCAGTCGAGATAACCTTGCTCCTGGGGCTAAATTTGAAAAGCTTATGCCCTTCTTCAAGGGTCACTGTTATAGTGCAGTTGTAAAAATATAACTTTAACCGTGGCCTAGTATAATATTCATTATGTGACTTTCTGGAGTAGCTTTTGGATAGAAGCCAAGGGCATAAACTTAAAATGTCAACCACGGAAGCCATTTGAGTGGAAAAACCCATCATGCATTCTGAGTTGAATGTTAACACTCATGCACTCCATAGAACTCGAAGAAGCACACACATCATTCCCTTGCACGCGTACCATCCAACAAATGGTCTTGTGCAGTGCTGTTCAGACTGCAGAGCCATCTCTCACACACATACACACACTTCTGCATACACTGAAACAGTCCCACTGCCCCCAACTTCCCATGCACACACATTCATGCATACACTGGCACACAGTCCCACTGGCTTTCACACAACCTATGTGCATACACACATGCACACACATACACACTCATATTCATGTATACACTGGCACTCAGTCCCACTGGCTCCCCCATATCCCATGCACACACATGCAAATGCACACACATACACACTCACACATACTGTGTGCACTGGCACTCAGCTCCCTCACATGTACACACACTCACACTCATGCATACACTGGCGCTTAGTCCCACAGTTCCCCCACATCCCATGTACATATGTAACTTCTGCAGAAAGACACTTGGAAAGCCATCTTATTTCTGCACCTCACTCTGCCTCCAGATTTTGCTCCCTTAGGACAGAGCCTAAACTGTCTATTTAATAGATTCAATTACTCCAGGCTCCTGAGACCTTCCAACTTAATTCTGATTGCTTTAAGGTGTCAGGTAATTTGGGAATAAAGGGAGGAAAACAGCTTCAAATTCTTGAAGGGAAAGTCTTTTAGACTCTAGTTGTCTCTGACATGGTAGCTACTAATTGCAACTCAGGAAGAGGTGGCCTGGAGGGCGGGGCCTCCAGGAGTCAAAGCTTCTGATCTCGAGGCAAGGTTCTGTCCTGAAGAACAGAGGCCTCTGGGCAATGCTTTGCTGCTCCATTGCGGTCTCCAGGGTAGGGACCAATCTCTGCTGCCCTTCCTGGGAGGCCAACAAAGTCCAGGCCAAGCGTCCCAGCAGGCAACAAAACAACCCTGCTTTCTGCATTCTGCACCCCACTCCCAGGTGTTTTATTTTGTCTGCTTTCTGTCCCCAGTGACAGTGATAGCTCTTGGAAGTTGATAAATGATAAATAATCAAAGGTCACAGTGTTCAGACAGCATCAATGTTGTCCCAGACAGAGATGGGTCTGACTTGTCCTGAGCTCCAGAAGCCTGGAGAGAGAGGCTGCGTGTGTGTGTGTGTGTGTGTGCATGTGTGTAGGTATGTGTGTGTGTACACTGCATGAACTGTGATAGGCCGAAAGGAGATTGAGGGTAAGTGCTGTAGACCTAGACCTTTTGTGTGTGAATGCTAGCTTCATCATTGACCAGCTGTGTGACTTTGGGTAAGATCCTTGCCTTCTCTGTAACTCAGTTCCTTTGCTGTAAAATGGGTATGATAATGGTGCCTACCTTCTAGGGTGGCTGTGAGGATTAAACGAATTATAATATGTATGTAGCACCTAACACAGCTCCTGACGCCCAGCAAATCCAAATATAGTGGTTACTGTGTTTTTTATATATATATATATATATTTTTTTTTTTTTTTTTTGAGACGGAGCCTCGCTCTGTCGCCCAAGCTGGAGTGCAGTGGTGCGATCTTGGCTCACTGCAAGCTCTGCCTTCTGGGTTCACGCAATTCTCTTGCCTCAGCCTCCCCAGTAGCTGGGACTACAGGTGCCTGGCACCACGCCCAGCTAATTTTTTGTAGTTTTAGTAGAGACAGGGTTTCACCGTGGTCTCGATCTCCTGACCTCGTGATCCGCCCGCCTCGACCTCCCAAAGTGCTGGGATTACAGGCGTGAGTCACTGCGCCCGGCTGTGTTTTATAATTATTTTGGGCAAGAGAAGGCAAGGCTGAAGGGCTGGGAGAGTCCTGGGGTGGGGGTCTGCCTGTGGCCCCAGGGCAGCAGGATGAGCCCCCTCGCTCAACCCACTTGGTTGTTCTCACATTCTCTGCGGGGCAGTCCTGACCGCCTGTTTATCATCAGAAGATCCCCGCAGAACACTCTTATGGCGCAGATGGTGGGGCAGAATCCAGGATGCACATGAGGACGCCCACGGGGCGTATGGGGGCTGTGCCCCTCCGCAGACCTCTCCCTGATCACCTGCTCCACACGCAGGCCCTGGTGACCCCTCAACCTGCTGCTCCTTGCTTCCGCTCGCCCTGCTGTGGGTCCTCTACCTTCTCAGTGTGCCATGCCTTGCATTCAAGCTGGTCCCAGTCACAGCCAGGACTTCCTCAGCGCGCAGAGACTTTCAGACGATCTTTGTAGAGTTTTTTGCCTCCGGTTAACTGCGCCCCCTAGGAAGGGCTTTGGAGTACACAGATCACAGAACAGTTTCAGCTCCACCACTTCCTAGCTTTACGGCCTTGGGCATCTCAGCATTCCTATTCTCTGGGTTATAGGGATAAGGTGTTTGTCTCTCAAGGCTACTGTGGAGATTACATATTAGAAATTTGCAAGGGCTGGGAATGCAATAGACAGTAAATGCTCCCCTTCCCTTGACGCTATAGCTTAGATGGGAGGGAGCTGCTGCTGAGGAAACACCTCCTTAACCCAAAGACAGAGGGTTACCCAGGCGCGGGTGTGGGAACTCGGAGGTGGGGGTGGGGGAAGGTCAACCTCCACGCTTCGGCCCGGAGGGTCCCCGCCTCTTCCTGCACGACTGGATTCCTCCTCCATCCCCGCCCCGGGCCAGGTCCCTGTCCCCACCAAATCCGCGCATTGGTTTCCCATCCCATAGCGGAGATAGGTAGGGCAGGTACATAGGGAGGTGCTCGAATGATCCCCGTTTCACAGAAGACGAAACTGAGGCTGGGAGGCCTGGGGACTGGCTGCAGCGCCGCCGTTAGCCGAAGGTGGGCGCTGGCGCGGTCACGTGCACGGTGCGTGGATCGCGGCGATTTCGCGGGAGGGGGCAAGGCCGCTCCGCAGGCCCAGAGCCGGCCGGGGGGTGGGGTCTCCGAGGGCGGGGCGGGGCGAGGGAGAAGGGGCGGGCGGTCGGTCGCTGCCAAGCAGTGCTCCCGCCTTGGCGCCAGAGGGGCGCGGGACGGTGCGGTTGGCCTCCCCGCCTCCACGCGCGCGCACGCCCCGCGCACTCCCGCCGCTTCGCCCATCTCGCCGCGCCGCGCAGGCAGCCGCTCGCAGAGCCAGCAGCCCGGGCCCTGGCTTGCAGCGCGGGCCTCGGCGGGGCCCAACGCCCCGGCCCGGGAGGATGCGGCCCGGGGCGGCCCGGGAGCTGAGCAGGGCCCCCGCGCCGGCCCCACCGGGCCCCTGCCTCCAGAGCCGCAGCCACCGCCCCGCCCCCGAGAGACATGACTTCCAAGCCGCATTCCGACTGGATTCCCTACAGGTACGCGGGCGCCGGGCTGGGGCGCCCACCACCCCCGACTCGGGACGTGAGCTGGCCCAGGATACGCGGCCGGGGCGCAGGGCACCGCTGCCCTCCCCACCTATCCCAGCACTGGGGCGCGGGTTGGAGTCGCTTGTCTTTCCTCCCTCAACTTTGAGGGCCCCTGCGGACTGATCCCGCCTGCCCCGCTCCACCCGCTTATCTTCCAGGGTTGCTGGAAGGGGCCTGTGTGGGCCTTGTTGGGTCAGGCAGCACCATGTGGCCGCCTGCGGAGGGAGCCCACACTGCTCTGAGCCCCCTCCTAGGCCCAGCACCCCAGTCACACGCCTGTGTTGGGTGCGCGCACACGCTCATACATCTGCACGCATGCACCCACAGGACGTCCGAGCTTTGGGCCAAAGACGCTCCTGCTGGTCCGTTCACACTCTCAAAGCATGGATCCGTGAAGACAGTTATTCTGAACCAAGACCACACCAGTGGTCATATGGACATGCACCCGTATATTCTACACACAAGAATTCTTGGGCTCACAAAGACACATGCCTGCATATCTGTGCGTGTCCACCTGCTGTATCTGGAGAATAACTGACACCTGCTTCTCACTCAGAAGTGCTACTCAGTCCTTTTCAGACACTGAATAATCTACTTGCTAGCAGGTCTATACCTAGACACGCACCAGCTCACAGTACATAGAACTGCCCTCACATGCACAAAAGCACTCAAGAATCCAGGCACATGCAGGGAAGCCCATCACTTTTTGCTGCCAGGCACTGTGGTCTATCTCAAGGATGACTGGACTTTCCCACTTGCGTGGGAAGGGGGCAGGAAGGTGGTCTCTGGGGGCCCCTCACAGGTGCAGGCCTTTCCCTATCCACTCTACTCCATTCTCTCTATTACCAGGGAAAGGAGCTCATCGCCATGGTAGCGCCAGATTCTTGGCCACCCATTGGCTCCTTGGTTGCCATGGGCTACGGGGCTGTCTCTAGGCCTCCTAGAGGGACGTGTGTAAAAAGGGTGCTGGACTCCTAAGGCCTACTGTGTTATTGGGGACCCAGGTGCACGTGCTAGCGGACGGCAGGATCAGATCCTCAGGACCCGCCTTGTAACACAGCCTGCTCTCTGTTAGAGCCTCATACCAGTCACTGACAGAAAGTAGTTCTGACAGGGCTCTTCTCTGAGTCTGTCCAGACAGCGTCCCAAATAGAAACTAGCTGAAACCGCCCAAGGCTTGTTAAAAGCAGATCCTTCTGAAAACAGGCACGTGGCTTGGGAACTCAGGGTTTCTCTTGAGAATTTTTACCTCTAATCTCAGCTCCTGTGGGGGATTCAGGGGTTTCCAGGTTATTTTGTGTCTCTCCCCACCACCACCAGCAACACACACACGTGCCCACATGCAAGTCACCCATAGGATCTCCTGCAGACACATGTAGTCACACTTCAGTCTCACACGGATCAGGGAGCTGTTTCCATCATGGAACCAGGGACTGGGGCTGCGCTAACTCAGGAGAGCTGCTGCCCCGGACAGACTTCCATGCTGGGGCACAGGTAGTTTCTGGAGGATCCTGGCCTTTCTTGGCACATGTGGGCTGAGGACCTTCTAGAAGACAGTGCAACCCCACAGAGTGTCATCAACCTTTTTCTAGCCACGCGGCAGAGGTGCCTGGGCAGGGCCTGTGGGCTGAGTGGACTCCAGTGCTGTGGCAGTACCTGTGTGTGGGGGTCCAGATGGCGGGGTGGTGGCCATGGACTGAGGAGGGTGGGAGGGGCAACACTTGTGACTGTGGAGATGATGGCGTATTTAGGATCTGGCAAACTGGAGGTGGGCCAGGCCAAGACATGGTTCTAGGAAGCTTCTCCCAGGGAGCCAGGGACTAAAGCAACTTGTAGAGAGTGTGCAGGGGTCTTAAAGAAAATCTGCCTCAAACGGAATGGCTTAAGCCTATTCCTGGGAAAGGTGGCCCAGGAAGGTAGAATTGTCTCTAGGAAATGACTCTGTTCTAGCAAGTGCCTAGGGCCCTGGCATCCTTCAAGGAGTGATTTGGCACTTGCCCCAGCCCAGGTCCAACTACTGTCTCCCCTCCACCCCCATGCCTCCAATTCCTTTCCTGGGCCGCAGACTCAGCCCTGAAGCATAGAATTCGGCCTCCCTGGAAGCCTGGCCCCAAGGAGCATCTCGACACCCTTATAGCCCTGCGCTGCTTGCTTTCCCCATGCCTGTCACCCCGCCTCCTCGTTCTATTGTAGAGTGGGGGGTGTGTAGCTGGAGGCAGGCTATGTCAACAGTTGCCAGGATCCCCCCTGCCCTGCTGGGGTCTTTCTGGGCACACACTGAGTGTGGGAAAGCACTGGACTTGGGGTGTAGACTTCTGAAATGAGAGACTTGGGCTGAGAGGAGGAGATTCAAATTGCTTCTTGCATTAACTGGGCTGCTGATTGCAGTCAAAGCCACATGCTGTCTGATCACAGAGAAAACTGGGGCAGAAGACAGACAAAGCATTTTACTTGCAGATGGGAGTGGGGGCAGGGAGTGGCACGCATGTGATTTGACTGATGTGAGGTTTCCCTAATGTCACAGCATGTCAGAACTGGTATGTGGCGTTTGGTTTTGGGAGAGAGGTGTTGGCTGGCTTCTTGCTAGTTCTGCTGGTGAGGATTTTACTCCCTCTCTAATGGTTACACCTTGCATTCCCTGGGCCCAGCTTATTTTCTTTAGAGAAATGATAGTTGGTGATAATCTTCTTATGGGTAATTTTGGCTCAGTGTATAATGATCATGGATTAATCTCACATTCTGACTTCAAAGGGAGCCATTGAGTTTATAAAGTTTAACAATTGGAATGTTTTTCTTTTGTTTCTTTCTATTAGTACTAATAATTTCTAATTCTGCCAGTTTCTCTTTACCTGTGTTCTTGAGGAATATTAAATGCCCTTAGTACATTGACAGCCTTTGATAAGTTGGAAGTGGAGCGGCGAGAGTCAGGAAGGACTAAGGCCCACGGCATACTGGAGGACCATGCTGGGTGCGATTGGGGTGGCCCTGTCCTCGGTGCCCTTGTCTTCATGGTCCTGAGGCCATTGCCTGGTGTTTCTCTCACTTGGTCACGAACTAATTGAGAGCAGGGAACTTATCAGGTTCCTGGTTGTGTCTGCAGCACAGACAAGACGTCCACTTCTTTGAATCAAAGTGGCATCCCCGGATAGCCTCTAGGGCTTCCTTGGCTTTCCCAGCCCCATACCTGGGTTCAAAGCACACCTGAGGGATACAGTACTCTCGCACCACCATGGGGCCTCCTGTAGCACTGCTTGAAAAGCACACTGTAGGTCACAGAAAGAGAATCTCAGGCTGGAAGAGCCCTTACAGGTCATTTAGTTCTCAGTGTGGATGCTCCCTATGGCATCCCTGCCACACGGCCTCCGATCAGATGGCTGTGACTTTTAAGTTCTTCCTTAGGTTGAACCTAAGCAAGTCTCTGGGTTTCCCCTCCTCCTGGCCCTTGTTAGGATCCTCCCACCACTTCCTCACTTTGTTTTCTAGGGAGTAATGGGACTCCTGACTCCTTCAGTTCTGCTGCTAGGTTCGGCCTCTGAAGTGCCCTGGGCACTTGGACCCACCACTTCACTTCTGGTGACAGTCTTATAACAACTCCCTGATTTTCTTGTTCTTTAGAGATCACCAGCTGTGGCTCATGGTCGCATTTGCATGGCTGAGCATTAGAATCATCCATGGCACTTGCTTTTACAAAGAGAGAGAGGAGTGGGTTGATTCTGGGGGATGTTGCTCAGCAGTTCTGAATGACCGAGTCAGGGCTTAGTCCCTCCAGCAGTTTGAATGCACCTGGTAAATTTGGGAACTGCTGGCTGGAATAGAGATGGTGCATCTTGGGAGGGTGGAACTCCTGTGAGCAGTGTGGTCCTCTCCCTTCTGGAGCCACGCTGGTTCCCACTGTATCCCAGTAAGTTGCCAGGCAACAGAAGCCACAGATCTGGACTTTCCGAGGGTCCGGCATTGGGCACAGGGTTGTAGCCAGCTGCCCTGGCGGCCTTTCCTCTCCTGACAGCCCACATCTCTGATTTCCTGGGTCCAGCAGGGGTAGCTTCCACTGTGACTGAGGGGAAAGAATGAGGGCAGGAAGAGGGGAGGGTGAAGTGAACATGGGAAGTGTGTCCAGAGGGTTGGGTCTGTCCCTAGATTCCCTGACCCTTGGGCCTCTGGTTAGCGCTGGTGGAGTAGCTGGAGCCTGTAAGGTAGAGTCTACGAAGAGAGGGAGGGAAACAGGCTAGAGGATGTTGGCCGTGTGTGCTTTTCCAGGGCACAGAATTGTCCTTGTGTCCCTGCCCCCTGTTGTCAATCGTGGTTGACTGCTCCGTTATCTGTGGGGTGCCTTGGGGGAAGTGAGTGGATGTAGAGGGGCGGGCTCCCTCAGAGGTGAAGCTGCTGTCTTGTTGGTGCTGGCCAGAGCGGATGGATTTGTGGACGCTGAAGCCTGGGTTTCTCTGACCCTACTGAGCCAGTGGCTTTTCTGAGCCTCCCTGTTCAGGCCCCCAGCAGGAGGCGCCCGTGATGGAGGAGCCTCCAGGGTCAGCTGAAAGACCTATCCATCAGCGCCCTGTCTCCCGTCTGAGTCTCCTGGCGGGGCTGCAGCTGGCAGCCTGGGCTTGGCAGTTATTCCATAATTGGAGCTGAAGTCATTAAAAAGCCATTACTGTCTCCTTGTGTGGTTATGGTTTAGTGCAGCTAGAACAGTGCCCATCAGAAACAGGCAGGCTGGGGAAGTGTCGGTGAGAAAGGAAGATGCCTTAGGAATGGTGCTGGGGTGGAGATGAGGAGGAAGGGCCATCTGGGTGGGGGTGGAGAAGGGAACTGGGCCTGCTGAGGAAGCCAGGGGAGCTTTTGGTTCTGCTCTTCCTGGAGACAGCCATCATGGTTGCCCTTGGTCTCCACAACAGCTGCTGTTGGCTGGGGATTCTTTGTTATTCACCAGGGGGAGTTGCTGCGCACTTGTCCACTAGGAACACCCACCTGGTACAAGCTCGTCACTGCTAGGTAATCGTGGTCCACCTCGTCCCCTTGCAGCTCTTCTAGAAACACTGCTTTACCAGGAGTCGTGCCCACTGTCAGAGCCTCCCCATTTTAGTAAATTTAGTGTAGACCCTCCTAGCTGGGTCTTGCTCAGCCAGGCACAGGTGGCTTCTCCCCAGTGGCCGCCTCCCAGCTGTGCATGCTCCTTTCCTTCTGTGTGCTTGCAAATGCCTGCCGGTGGGTGAGGTGGTAGGCGGCTCTCTAGGTACTTTGGGGATATCTGTTTCTGGAACCTCTTTTCAGAAGCCTAACCCTTGTGTTCATCCATCTTTCTCTGAAGGCCAGTGGTTAAGTCCTTTCTACGTGTAATCTTACCTGGTAATCAGTGTTACCGAAGCCTGTGGCTCTTTATCATTCTCCCCCATCAGGAAATGGAGGTAGAGGCAGAGGAGGAGAAAGGAATGTTTTCATGGAAAGCAGCCTCCTGCCTCCGGCATAACTGTGCGTAGTCCATGGCAGGGGACGGGGGCCTATGGTAGGGAAACGTGCCCCATGCATGGATGAGAGCATTAGAAGGCGCTGGGCAGTGAGGCCACTATAGCTGCAAATACCTTTTGTCATTGAGCAGCTGCTGTGACCCAGCATTTCCGGAGGTGGCATTGCTGATGTGAGTCTCACCTCTCAGCTGGATGTCCCCTTTTCTAAATGACTCTCGATGTGAGCGTCAGCACCATGGAAGGCATCTTCTTTGTCTTGCTCAGCCAAGCCCAGGGCTGGGGATGGCCCAGGTGACTGCCCCGTCCCTGCCCTCTGAAAGTGTGAGTGGCTTGCGACTACCTAGAAAGCTGTGGAATGGCCCCTCCTGCTGGCACAAAGGGAAGCCAGCACTGTCTTGTGGAGGTTGCACAGGGGCCAGGCCACTGGCTCAGGACAGTGGGGTTTATAGCTGCCCTGTGCCCAGGCACAGAGCTTGGCAAGTGGAGCACAGTTAGATTCCAGATCCTGTTGCTTCTGTCAGCCAGGGGCCATTGTACAGAGCTTAGACTGCATTTTTCATGTGTGTGCTGAAAGTTGTGATGCGTATGCACTGCGCGTGTGGCTGACCATGGGGGACACTGGTGTCCGGGTCTGACCCTTTCAAGTCCATCTGTGGGCAAATGCTTTGACTTTGCTTATTCAGTCAGGCTGTTGGCTTGAGCTGTAGAGACAGGGGAGGGTTGTAGCCTCTCAGGCCTGGTAGGGCCCTGAGGCATTTTGTGCCCTGGTCCTGAACCCTTTCTTCAGAAGTCTTCACTGCAGTCCTCCAGCCTGGGTGCGTGCCTTCCGCGATGGGATGCCCACCCTTTCAGCCAGCAGGAATATTTAGAGACCTGGTTGCATCCTGTGGTCCTGGCAATGCCTTCGGGGAGCCCCAAATGCAGCTGTGCCCTCTTAGGCAGATGGGCTGTTTCAGGAAGACCGAGGCCTGGAAGTATGGCTCTTGAGCAGTGTTTTCTCCTGTGCTCTGGCAGCTGAGGGTTTGGTGAATGAGGCTGTTCTGCACAGCCCCAGATCACAGTTGGGGTTCCTCAGGCATGCAGAGCAGCCCGTGGGTACCAGGAAAGGCCTTCCCAGCTGTCAAGTAGGCAGGACAGCTTCTAGTTAAAAACGTGCATAGTCCTCATAGATGGTGGCCAAGGTGGTGGGTGGTGGGCAGTCTGATATGGGGGCTTCCTTCTACCCTCTGACTGGCTCCCTTGGAGATGTAAGTAGTTTAAGGCTCATGTAGGTCAATGAATGTTCCAGCTAGAAAGGGCTAGCCATCAGGAGGAGGTGAAAGTGACTTCACTTTGTCCTCAGGGTGATGTGACCTCATGTTTCACCCTTAAACGCACACTGCACTCACCTTCCCACAAGCACACCCACTTCTTCACAGGTGTCTGCATGCATGTGTGCACACACACGAGATATTCACACACTTCCTTATGGCCTCGCACAAACCTGATGCACTCGGGCATGCCTGTGCAGGCACCCGCACACAGTATGGTTCGGGGGCAGCTTCAGAATAACTGGGCCAGGGCCGCCTGGGGCTTCCCAGAGCTCAGATCCTCAGGCTCCAACCTCACCCCATGCAGCTGCCCACACCTTGGCCTTTGTAGCATTTGGGCCTAGGTCTCATGCATGTGTCTCTGGCTAGCCAAAAGCCAAGTGGTTTGAGTTACCAGCTCCCTACTTGTGCCCTGACTTCCTCAGAGGCACGGCCAGTCTGGGTGAGATGAGGCTCCCTGTCCCAAGACTTGTGGGGCTCAAGGATTGGATGTCCCCCGGGCTGCCTGTGCCATGTCTACAGCCTGGGAAGGACCTGGTGGCTGGTTGCTGGGCTGTACGGTGATGTGTTGTGTCCACCCTGCAGACAACTCTGTGTGGCCCAAGCCCTGTACACTGAGGGACTGGTTAGTCTCTTAGCTTCATTCTCTCAAATGAGAAGGAGGACCCTCTGCCCTCTTTAAGTGGGGAAGGGGAGTAGACAAAGTCAGCACTCTTTTCTGCCCACTTGGAAAGCTAGGAGTTTGCTTTGAATGGATGGGGAAAGGGTCTGTCCCAGAGGACCGCAGCCTCCTCTAGAATGGTGGAAAGGAGGGGAAAGGCTGGGGCTGGTGAGATCCCAGTAGGCAGCTGGAGGGAGCAGCCCCTGGGTTTGTCTGAAGCCTGGCCTTGGACCTGGCTTGTTGCTGGGATGCCTCTGGATAGTTTTCCTGGATCTCAGTCAGGCTTGGCCCTGCTCAGGGATCTGAGGGGAGGGTCTCATCCAGTACTTACTGGGGTGTGCTTGGGGAAACAGGGGTTCTAGCAGGATTCCAAAGTGGCAGCTCAAGCCTTTTTGGTTCAAGCTGGTTTCAAGATGGCAGGCTCCACCCTTCCTCCTTCTACCATGTGGGCTCACTGAGTCCCAGAAGCCATGATGGGATGGGTTTAAAGAGCCCAGATATGCTGGGGTTGGGCTCTGGGATATATCCTGGCACCTCATGGGCAAGCCCTCAAAACCCTTCTTTTGCTCCGCAGTGTCTTAGATGATGAGGGCAGAAACCTGAGGCAGCAGAAGCTTGACCGGCAGGTGAGCAGGCCTGGGGCTGGGTGGAAGGGAAGAGTCTGGGCTGGGATCTCCGAGGGCAGAGGGGCAGGGCTGTCCATCTTCCCTGGATGATCCCGTCTGACTGGGGAATGGGATTCCCATGTGGAAGAAGAGAGGTGCACTCTCTCCCAGCTCAGCACTAACCCTGCACGGCACATGGGCTTCTACCCCTCAGGCAGCTGGGTGACTGCAGTTGGAGAGCTGCCTGTGCTGTGATCCTGTCAAGGCAGCCACCTGGACCCTGTTACGCCTCCTTTTCCTGGACCCCAAGTCTTGGGGTTCCAAGGACATGGGGCCTTGGCCCAAGGTGGGCTGTGGACCCACTGAGAACTGGGAGCCCTTCCTTCCTGGTGGAGGCAGTGGGCTGGTGGAGGCAGTGGGTCAGCCAAGCTCTCTGCCTCCATAGCGGGCCCTGCTGGAGCAGAAGCAGAAGAAGAAGCGCCAGGAGCCCCTGATGGTGCAGGCCAATGCAGATGGGCGGCCCCGGAGCCGGCGGGCCCGGCAGTCGGAGGAGCAAGCCCCCCTGGTGGAGTCCTACCTCAGCAGCAGTGGCAGCACCAGCTACCAAGGTATACCTTGCCTGCCGCCCCACATCCTGTCACTGCTTCGGGGAGCCCCTCACTTCCTGCCCACCATGTGGGGCTGGACCTGATGGGGGATGCCCAGGCTGTGTGTGGCTTCTAGCCCAGGCAGGCAGCTGAGTAGGGAGGGCAGAGGGAAGGTGGACCTGTAGCTTTGGGCACCTGCATATGCTCCAGCTGTCACCTCCTGAATCAGGCGCTGAGGCCAGAAGGCTAAACCTTGTATGAAGCCAGGAGTTCAGAAGTCCAAGTTTTGATCTGGAGCATTTCAGTGAGTGCAGGAGGCAGCTTCTAAGAGTAGATGACCTGCTCCACCAGTATTCTGCATCCTGAGAGGAATGCATCTCACTGTCCTGCCCCACACCAACCAGTGTCTCAGCACAAACACCTGTTTCCTTCCCTCTCTGCACCGTGTCTGCCTGGCTTCTGACTTGCAGATCCCTGTCTCTGGCTCACAACTCCTTAAGAGCTGTAGTGACCTGGAGCCTCCAGCTCCCATCCTTAAATGTGCCAGGTCTCCGCAGAGCCCAGATGGGAGAAATTCTCTGCAGCTCATCCTGGAGAGAGAATGGCTTCAGCATATCTCTGCTCTCAGGACCCTCCTTCCTGCTTGGGTTAGGTTAAGAGTAGGCTAGGCCAGACTGAGGGTTGGGCTCTCTGAGCTTAAAAGGAGGACTCAGACTCAGTCTCCACTGCCCCCTGCTGGTACTACTAATCCAGGCCGCGACTTCACCAAATAGTAATTCTAAGAAGGTTGCAGGCATCTGGCTTTTTGCGTTTAGGAAGAACCTTAGCAGTCGTGGTGCTCCCCTCCTTCGGTGGCTTCTTTATGACCTGGAGCCTCCAGATACATCGAATTACTGGTAGTTGCCTCACCTCAGGGCTTTTTCATCTAACTGCTGGCCCCATACCCTGCCTCGCAGTGTTCCAGGTTCTTCTCTGGGTGCCACTGACCCATAGCTCCCTGAGCCCTTTGCACGTTGGAGGGCAGCAGTTGAGTCTCATTTGCCTGGTGCCCATTTTGTGGCTGGGCACATCATACAGGCTCGGTCCTCTCTGTGCACGTGTATCCTCCGAGGAAGCCCACTCTGTTTCTTCTAATAAAGGCTGGCTGTGCATCTGCCGGTGGCTAAGTACAGTGCTAGAGGCTTTACCTGCATTATCTCATTTCATCCTCACAGGAACGTATTATCCACACATAATCAGTAAGGACGTGAGCTCTGAGGGGCTCAGTGACCTGCTCATAGTACTCTGCTAGTGAGCAGCAGGGCTAGACTCTGAACCCAGACCTAACAGACGCCAAATGGTCTCTCCTCCATATTGTGTTGCCTCCCTGATGAAAAGCGCCTTCATGCTAATTCCCGTGTGTGTGTCAGTTCAGCACCCTGACCATACCTGGTATGTCTGTACTCTACTTGAGAGGCCTTCAGAAAAGGGGAACAGGGACCTCAGCCCAGCTGTCTCAGAGGCAGCCCCAGCTGGTCCTCACAGAGCTGGCCCCAGCCCCACCCTTTGCTGGCAGCCACCTCCTCCACTTCCTTTGTGAATGCCATCTCAAGGGTGGTAGTGGTACCCTGCCAGGAAGGCGGCCACTGTTCTGGGTCACATGGCACGTGGCCTGTGGCTGTGTGGCATCACAGCCCCAGCTCTGCCAAGCCTGGCAGCTGGGTGAGGCTGCATATAGAATGGGGGCCTGCACCCAGGATTGTGGGCCCTGCCAATTTGTGCCAGAGGCCAGCATCATGAGAGGTCATTGATGTGCAGTCATTTTGGCAAGTATTTCTTGTCAGCTGTGTTCCAGATGATGCCAGGTCATCAGAAAGACTGTGGTACAAGTAGCACCTCTGGCATAAGTGCAGGACTGAAGTCAAAAGACAGTTTCTGTGCCAGGTGGCTCACGCCTGTAATCCCAACACTTTGGGAGGCCAAGGCAGGAGGATCACTTAAGGGCAGAAGTTCAGGACCAGCCTGGGTAACATAGTGAGACCCCATCTTTAAAAAAAAAATTAGCAGGGTGTGGTGGCATGCGCCTGTATTCCCAGCTACGTAGGAGGATCACTAGAGCCCAGGAGTTCGAGACTGCAGTAAGCTATGATCGTGCCACTGCAATCCAGCAAGAAAAAAAAGAGAAAAAGATAGTTTCTGGTTGTGCCACTACCAGTTACCTGCTTGCTTGTGACTGGGACACGCCATTTACCCTCCCTGGATCTGTTTCCTCCCTTATAAAATGGGGAGCGTTCTCTGTCTTAGGGCTTTGGTACTCGAAGGAGCCATGGTGTGTTCCAAAGTCCAAAATCAGCTGATTGCTATTCCCTGCTGACATGCCAGACTGGGCTGGGCCTCCACCTTTTTCACAGAGGACATGTGAACATGTGACATTTGACTTCTGGGAGGTGCCTACTGCTTCTCTGGGGGCCCAGTCTTTGTCCAGGTCCAAATGGTGGACAAAGCTCTTGGGAGGCTGCTGCACATGTGGGTGGCCTACCTGGGAACTGGTGTTTCGAAGGCCACTCCCACCCACCTACAGCATTAGCTGCCTCCCTCTCTGCCCTCTGCTGGCTACAGGCGTCAAATACAGGGGATCATTCCAAGAGGAAAAGGAGGGAGTTTGATATACATCAGAGCTCACAGTTCATCCTGGGTTTTGACCTGCTGGGTATACTCATTCATGTTACACATTCATTCATTTCTTAAATATTTATTGAGGTTTGTGTCAGGTTCTGGATTAGAGGCTGTAGGTCCCGACTGAGCACAAATGGGTGTGGTCCCTGCTTTCATGGACCTTACAGTCTAGGTGGAGAGACAATGTTAAACAGACCGCCATGGGTGTGCTTTGTGGAAGGAAGCCAAATTCTGTGAATAGATGACAACACCTGCGCTGACTAGGGAGGCAGGCACAGCTTCCCTCGGGAGGTGACATCCAAGCTGAAATCTGCAGGATGAATGGGAGCTGATCACTGAGCGGGGTGAGGGGGAAGGCAGTGCAGGCAGCAGGAGCAAGGGCCCTGTGGCAAAAGGGAGTGCAGTGCATGTGAGGCACCAGACCAGCCTGGTGTGGCTGCAACTCTTGGTGCCCCAGAGGTGGGGAGTATGTGTTTAGACCTAGGGGAAGGGAGAGAATGTCGGTCTTCATCTTAAGAGCAATCAGAAACCATTCAAGGATTTTGAGCAGATTGGGATTCTACAGTATGCAGAATTTGGAGGCCACCAGCCGGAACCCTTCTGAGACCTCACTGTTGGTGCTTGTAGCTTCTTGTATCCCAGAGTTGTTCTGAGCACTCCTATACCCCAGCCCCCATGGGCTCATCCCTGCAGAGCCCCCTCATAGGCTCCCTGGAGTGCTTGCCCTGGTTGTGGTCTCTTCCAGAAGATGCAGCCTTTGTTCCTCCTTCACCATCTTCAGAGGCCGTATCTTCTTGGACATTCTCCCTGCCTCTGTTCAGGCTCAGTACGGTTTGGTGGCCCAGAACTTTGAGTGCTTAGTTTGTTGGCTGATCACAGGTGTTGGTCTGGGTGTTGACTTGATCACACTGGGCTGGGGGTGCTGCCTCCTTCCAGCTGGGCCTGCCCTGGAATCTTTGCCTAGTAGAGGTGAGTGGGCCTGATTCTGTGGGCTGTGGAAGTGGTACAGGGGCCCTGGTGGGACTCAGGGTGTGGTTGAAAATGCTGTGCTGGGGACTGTGTTCAGGTGGGAGCTCCGGTCTCACCCAGTGCCTGTTTCTCTTTCTCCGTCTGGGGATGTTTCCTGAGCAGTTCAAGAGGCCGACTCACTCGCCAGTCTGCAGCTGGGAGCCACACGCCCAACAGCACCAGCTTCAGCCAAGAGAACCAAGGCAGCAGCCACAGCAGGGGGCCAGGGTGGCGCTGCTAGGAAGGAGAAGAAGGGAAAGCACAAAGGTCAGCTTGCATTCTCTACAGCCCTCCCCAGCAGGCCTGGACTCCACTGTAGGGCTGGGGAAGGTTTGCCCTCCTGACTTGGAGGGGAGGGATAGGATGAACAGCCTCAGGGAAGACACAGACTGCCACTCGGGGCACCCCCACCAGGTGGCTCACAGGCCTCACCTAGCTTGGGAGGTGCCCGGGCTGCCTCTGGGGGTGGGCATGCCCACCACACCGCCAGGAAGTGAAGTCCTACTCAGCTGTGGCCCAGAACTACCATCCCCCACCTCAGCTACCTTGGCCTGAGCACCCTTTATCACGACCCCTCAAGGAGGATCTCACCCAGCCTGGACTAGGACACTCACTGCAGTGGGTGCTGCTTCCCAGGCAGCTTGCCCCATCCTTGTGCAGCCCTCGCTGTCAGCTCTTCATATAATGTGGACTTCCCTTGACTGTAGTCCAGGTTCCATCCTCTGGACCACAGACCAGCCTGTTCCCTCTGCTCCTCTTTCTCCAGAAAAGACCCCTAAAGATTAAGGACAGTGATGGTGGCACCTGCCCTAGGTCCTGTCTCTTGGCTACACACCCCATTTCCTCAACTTTTGTTCATGGACAGTGGTTTCCAGGCCACCGCATCTTGGTTGGACAGTGATGTGTCAGGGGCCATGGGCTTCTGGAGCTGACCAAGCACTCTGGGCATAGCTCAGCAGGCGGGCAGGGTGGTTGCCACCTGTATGGGTCAGGCCTTGCTTCTGTTACTGAAGCTCTGTGGTTAAGAGGTAGGAAGGCTGACGTGGGATGGGAGGTGCTCCACTTGGGAAGGCAAGTGTATGCCAATTGCAGTCTTTTTCAAGGGGCCCATGCTTCTAATGATGTATGTGAGTTACTGCATGTGTGTATGTGTGTATATTTGTGAAAGAAAACACCAGCATTGATCACTTGTAGCTGGCCGTGTCCATGAGTGATTACTGGCCTTGGCTGTGGTCTGGATCAATCCTTGTTCTCCATCTTGTTTTTTCCACTGTGCAGTTGGTTTTGTAGATGGCTGCCATCTGCTTTAAGGATGCGAGGTATTGTAAACCAACCCTCGGCAATTAACTTGGGGGAAGAGCAGAAGAAATGAAGCCCACATCCCTTAGTAGCTTACCAGTTGTTAACAGGTTGCCTCAATCATTAGTTTTATAAAAATCAGTCTTGTAAATAAAGTTTTGCAGAGGGTCTCCCCACTCTTCCCTCATCCCCTTCACGGACGTCTGAGAATCCAGGCCCTCCTCTCCTCCTCCTGGATGTAACTCAGGAGTGTCCGTGGCCTGCAGGCACCAGCGGGCCAGCAACACTGGCAGAAGACAAGTCTGAGGCCCAAGGCCCAGTGCAGATCCTGACTGTGGGCCAGTCAGACCACGCCCAGGACGCAGGGGAGACGGCAGCTGGTGGGGGCGAACGGCCCAGTGGGCAGGATCTCCGTGCCACGATGCAGAGGAAGGGTGAGCCCCACGGGGGCCCAGTGATACCCCCCAAAACTTAGTCCCAGGTTCTCAGATGTTCCTTTCTCCAGGAGCATGGCCTTCCTGTGTCCAAGCCCCTCCCTGGCCATGATGGGTGGGGGTGGGGCACACTTTGGAGACATATGAGAACCTCTTAGGCAGGGCACCTGATAACGCCCCAGTGAGGCGCAGCTTTGGGGCAGATTTCGTTTTCCTTTTGCTCCTTAGATAAAGCTCCTTTTGCAAGAAGTTTCCTATATGTCTGCTAAGCTAGTGGGAGCAGGGCCAGGATACCAAGAGGTGGGGTAGATCCTCCCTGGAAACCTTCTGTTCGGTTTTCCCATCACAAGCCGTGCCCTAGGGAGCCCCTGGTGCAGGGTGGCAGAGGGAAGAAGTCTGGCAGCACCACACACATTGTGAGGAATCTAATCAAGGATGGCTTCCTGTACAAAGGACTTGGAGACAACTTGGGGATGGGGATGGCATTCCCGGGGAATGGCGGGCGGGAGGACAGCTAAGATAGAAGCTCAGAGCAAAGATGAGGGGTTAGTGGGTCCCCTCCACATTGGGCTAAGGAGCTGAGGCCTGTGCCCTGGCGGATTCCGTGGCCTATGCCAGCCAAGGCCGCTAATAGGCCTGAGGTCAGAAATGGAGGTTCCCAGTTCAAGGTGAGCTCAGTGCAGGCCTTGATACACAAGAGGCAGTGGCAGGGTGGCTGCTAGGAAGCGGGGTAATGTAGGGACTGAGCTGAAACTGGGTGGTGGGGACATATCCTGAGGATTGTGGCCAGCCCCGGCTCATGTGTGCACCTGAGAGAATGTCCTTGTATATCTGGACATGTGTGGGAATGTATGTGTGAATGTGTCTGTACGTGTACATATGGCTAAGAGTATGTGCATAAGTGTGGGTATAGGTGAGTCAGTGTCTGAACGTATGTGACCATTGTGTATTTCAGGGGCAGGGTAGACTTCTCCTTGTTCATCCCTTCTTATTCTCTCCTTGGCCCAGGCATTTCCAGCAGCATGAGCTTTGAAGAGGATGAGGAGGATGAGGAGGAGAACAGCTCCAGCTCCTCCCAGCTAAATAGTAACACCCGCCCCAGCTCTGCTACTAGCAGGAAGTCCGTCAGGGTGAGTGAGTGAGTCTGCATCCACAGCAGTTTTTGAAGGACTGCTCATCAGAATTAGAGGTGGAGCGCGTGTGAAGAGATGATGGGGAGCTAGCTTTCTTGGGGTTGGGGCTGGACTCATACACCTTTTAGGAGCTTCTCTGCTGGCCTCTTACGTCCCTCCACCTTGCCTCCTAACCTCTTCAGCTAGGCCAGCAGGGTGATGTGTAGGGGGAGCTGCAGTTGGACAGGATGACCTCTGAGGACCTCCCATATCTCCCATCTCCACCTCTAGGAACTGTTGAGAAGAGGGCAGGGCTGGGAAGATAGCTCCTGACCCCAGGCCCAGGCTGGCCAGGCCCCCATCCCAGGATCCTTCCCTCTCTCCCACCGCCACATTAGGAGGCAGATTTGGATCCCAGATCACCAATTTGGGCTGCTTAGGGTCCTTGGGACTCAGGCGCCTGTTCTGTCCCCATAGGAGGCAGCCTCAGCCCCTAGCCCAACAGCTCCAGAGCAACCAGTGGATGTCGAGGTCCAGGATCTTGAGGAGTTTGCACTGAGGCCAGCCCCCCAGGGTATCACCATCAAATGCCGCATCACTCGGGACAAGAAAGGGATGGACCGGGGCATGTACCCCACTTACTTTCTGCACATGGACCGTGAGGACGGGAAGAAGGTAGGGTTGGTCTGGGCATGTTATCATCTAGGCTTTTCAGCCCTTTGAAGTCCTAGGGGCTGAAATGTGACTGGAAATCTCATATCTACCACTGACCTCTCAGTTCCTCAAAGAAACTGCCTTCGTGTCTGGTCAGTGCATATCTTTGTGTTTTCCAGTGCATTTGTGTGTGTGCACATATGTGCGTTTGGGAGCTGAAGCAAGGGAGAGACAGTCTGTGTGAGTGGATCTCATGACTGTGTGCAGACCAGAGGCTGAGTCTGGAATATGACCTCGTTCCACTCCCCAAGGTGTTCCTCCTGGCGGGAAGGAAGAGAAAGAAGAGTAAAACTTCCAATTACCTCATCTCTGTGGACCCAACAGACTTGTCTCGAGGAGGGGACAGCTACATCGGGAAACTGCGGTACTAGCATTCCCCCAGGAAGCAGGCGGGAGTGGGAGGGAGGGGCAGGGGCAGGCTCTCTCTAGAGGGCCTGAATCTCCCTGAAGGAGATCTAGGCCAGGGATGGATACTCTCCCAGGATCCTCTCTGATCATCACATCCAACTGGAGGCCTATGTCTATGCCAGCCTAGAGCCAGACTTGGAGATGGGCCTCACATACCCGACCCCAAGCTGTTCCCAGGAGGTGGGTGCAGGTCCACTGAGAGTGATGGATCCAACCCCAGGATGTCACTGATAATGCAGGCCACTATGGAAGAGCTGCCTTGGCTCCATAGTCAATGCCAAGGGACAGGGCTAAGAGTAAGCTCTTGAGGGAAGAGACACACAGCAGTCTTGGGGGTGGGAAGCAGTGGGGAAGGGGCAGGAAGGCTCTGAGCCTAGGCCTCCAAGTGGGGGTGGTGGGGAGGTAGGGTTTGCTGAGGAACAGAGTACCAGATTTGGGGAGCATAAATGAACATGAGAGGTCAGGAGCTAAAGCTGGAGATGGGGCTGGACTGAGACTTAGGCTGGCTGTGACAGGGGAGGTCTCCTCTCTCCATGGGTGCTAAGCCTCTTCCACTGTCTTATCAGATGCCATTCTGTTTGCTCACCTCCCGTGAGAAGAACTCCCATGTTCCCCCAGATAAATCTTCTGAAGAATCCTGATTTACCTCCCCGAATTGCTCTCACCGAACTGAAATGCACTTTGAGTCAACTCAGAGCAAGTTCAGGCCTTCTGCCCACGAAGTGTCTTCAAAGACGTGGATTCAGTGAGCAGTGTGCCTCCCTGGGCCTGCTGCTGGCCCAGTCCAGAATGTTTTGCAGGCTCCTCATAGAACAGACGATGAGCTGTTCTCTGCTCTGGGGCAGAGGGTGCAAGACTGTATACCGATTGTGCCTTTATTTCAGGTCCAACTTGATGGGCACCAAGTTCACTGTTTATGACAATGGAGTCAACCCTCAGAAGGCCTCATCCTCCACTTTGGAAAGTGGAACCTTACGTCAGGAGCTGGCAGCTGTGTGCTATGTGAGTCCTAGGTTCGGGGGTCTCTGATTTCCAAGGTAGATATGAAACCCAAGATTTGTTGCCTGATCTAGGGCCTATCCCATCCATCTTAGTGGGCAGACAAGGCTGTGTGGAGAAGGGCTGTCCTCTGTGGAGTGATCCTGGCCTAGGACAGGGGCTGTCTCCTCCTGACTTCAGAGCTCACACCACAGCCGGCCATCTACTTGGGGAGCTCAGAAAACCAGGCCTGGCTCTCTGCAGTCCAGGCCAGGAGTCTCTTAGACAGAAGGAGACGGTAGGCCTGGGTTCTTGTCTGTGCATTTCCCAGATCATCCCTCTGGCATGCCAGGTTCTACATGGATTACAGGGCTCTTTGTCATCTCACTGAATGTTCAACCTAAGAGGTAGATCCTATTTTCTTTATAGATGAGGAAACTGAAGCTCAGCTGCAGCAATGTCACACAGCTCAAAAATGACCAAACTGGTCTATAAATATAGGGGATTACTCTACCTCTTTGAACCTGTTTCTTCATTTTAAAAATGAGGGGTAGGTATCCCATCAGCCTGGGCATAGGCACTTCTTGGAGGCCAGAAGTAATCCACAGCTACTTTGTATGATCCTTTGGTGCCACCTGCTGACCAGTTTTGGGGAGGCAGCCTGAGTCTTCAAGTTCTTACTGAGCTCTAACTAACTATGCATACTGTTTGAGGCACTAAGGATATGGTAATGAACAGCCATAAATGTATACCTTTATGGGACTTAAAGCCCTAGTAGGGAAGACAAGCTATGAAACAGATCTATCAGTGAAGTAAGTATGTTCTTTAAAAACGCTAAGAAGAAAAAGTAGGGGAGGAGGGATAGCAAATATCAAGGTATGTGTGAGATTTTCAGAATGGCAGGGAGGGCCTCACTGAGGTAGCTCTTGAGTAAAGACCAGAAGGAAGTGAAAAACAGCAGTGTACATGTCTAGGGGACACAGTGAGGGCAAAAGTCCTGAATGCCTGGTATGAAGAAGGAATGGAGTAGACGCCAGGGAGTAAATGGTGAGGCGAGTAAGGTCATGGGGCCACGTGCAGGTAAAGTCACATCTCCAGCTTTTACTCGGAGTGAGCTGGGGAGCCACTGGAGGGTTTTGAGCAGAGGAGAAAGATCATTTAACTTAACGTGCCTGAGCACTGGCTGGTGTGTTGAGAACAGATGGTGGGAAGGAGGAATAGGAGGGCCAAGAACAGAAACCAGGAGTCTAGGTAAAGGCTGTTACAGTGATCTTGGTGAGAGAAGCTAGTGGTGAAAAGTGGTGGAGTTCTGGGTATAATTGGAAGGTGGAGCTGATAGAAACTCCTGATGGATTAGAAGTAGGATGTGGAATGGAGGACTTTGAGTGTGACCAAGTAGTTTGCCGCAGTGAATGGAAGAATTGCATTGCCGTGAGCGGAAGCAAGGATGACGCATAAGAGGAGCTAGTTCTGGCAGAGTAGAGATGCAGGAGCTCAGTTCTGGCCGTGTTAGGTTTAGAGAGATGTGTGTTAGACTTTGGAGTGGAGATGGTGGGAACTAGCTCTTCATTTTTATTCCCGTCCCCCCCACCTTCTCCAGTAGGTAAATAGATGCCTCAGGTGGCCAGTGTTGCATTCTCTTTCCCAGGAGACAAACGTCTTAGGCTTCAAGGGGCCTCGGAAGATGAGCGTGATTGTTCCAGGCATGAACATGGTTCACGAGAGAGTCTCCATCCGCCCCCGCAACGTGAGCCTCTACCCTTCACTCCCCTCTTTCCCCATGATCCTAGTCTCTGCATGAGCTTCTAAGGGCAGAACTCCAGCTGATGTGTATATGTGGAGGGGATATCATATGAGAAAGCCCTGTAGGTCTAGGGAAATCTAAGGACCCCCATTCCTGGGATAGATCCCTCTTTGGGGTGGTCATGGTGCCAAAGGCCTGGGCCTGGCTCAGGTGAGGCTGCCCTCCCAGGAGCATGAGACACTGCTAGCACGCTGGCAGAATAAGAACACGGAGAGTATCATCGAGCTGCAAAACAAGACACCTGTCTGGAATGATGACACACAGTCCTATGTACTCAACTTCCATGGGCGCGTCACACAGGCCTCTGTGAAGAACTTCCAGATCATCCATGGCAATGACCGTGAGTGTTTCTGTCCCTACTCATTATAGTCCGTAGGATACCCAAGGCCCTTAGCATAGGGTTCAGCCCACCTACCACTGCCTACACTGGCTAGAGTTTAAGAATGTGAGCTATACAGCTTAGGTTAGATGTATGGAACTTTCTAACCCTAATGACTAGGAGGTCCTGGAAGAACCGTCTTTGCAGCCCTGGTCCTAGATTCTGTGTATTCAGCAGAGTCTCAGGCATGGGAACACCCCTTAAAAGGACTTTTCCTCTTCTCTGTCCCCTGGTGTTCACATGCATCTTACTTTCTTCTTTGCCATCTGCTACCTCTTTGCTGCCACTTCTCCCAATTGGCCTTTGTTTTACTTCCTTTGTGATTCCCCTGGCATCTCCGCTTCTCACTTTTTCTTCCCTCATGTGGTTTGGGTGTCTGTCTATCCTTCCCTGGCTCTACCATTCCTGCCCTGTCCTTTTCTCTGTCTGTGCCTGTGCTTGGCCCCAGCGGACTACATCGTGATGCAGTTTGGCCGGGTGGCAGAGGATGTGTTCACCATGGATTACAACTACCCGCTGTGTGCACTGCAGGCCTTTGCCATTGCCCTGTCCAGCTTCGACAGCAAGCTGGCGTGTGAGTAGAGGCCTCTTCGTGCCCTTTGGGGTTGCCCAGCCTGGAGCGGAGCTTGCCTGCCTGCCTGTGGAGACAGCCCTGCCTACCCTCTGTATATAGGCCTTCTGCCAGATGAAGCTTTGGCCTTCAGTGGGCTCCCTGGCCCAGCCAGCCAGGAACTGGCTCCTTTGCCTCTACTGCTGAGGCAGGGGAGTAGTGGAGAGCGGGTGGGTGGGTGTGAAGGGATGAAAATAATTCTTTCGTGCCCCGAGATCACACACTCCCACCCTTGGGGTAGTAGTGTGTCGTCGTCGTGGTTACCAAGCTGAAGAACCTCTTCAGCTGGGAAGGCCAGAAGAGGCATTAGAGGGAGAGGAAGCACAATGCAGGGCTGCTGTGGCCCAGTCATCCGCTCAGGCAAGGAGTCAGATGGCATCGGGTACTTCAGCAGGTAGGGGCACAGTGAGTGTGTGTATGTATGAAGGCCACGTCAACTTTATGTAGCACAGGGCTTGGTGGCCGAGCCTGGCCCTTAAACAACTGCAGAAAGCCCTTCAACTAAAGAAGGCCTCACCCAACCCTGAGAGAAGTTGGGAGGATGGTGGGGACAAGTAAGTGGCAGGACCCTGTCAGGATTGCAGGTGCCTGGCTCGCAGTGGCTGTGGGAATCAGCTGGTGGCTAGGGTTCTAGCGCATTTGATTTCTCCAGGTTTGCTGTGTCTCACAGAGGCAGTAGGAACCCAATTGACAGGGCTGTCTTAGTGGAGGGGCCTGCAGGACACAGGCTCAGCATGCAGAAGTGCATGAACAGGGTCCCTGGATCAGGGTTGTTCTGGGAGTTCTCTCAGCTGCCCCAGGAGCTCTCTGCTGAGCAGCCCAGCACGACCCCCAGGAAATACAGATGGGGTCCAGGTCACCAGCTGACTGCACACAGCTAGGCATGCCTGGGGATCCTGCTGCCAGAGAACCATTCTCAGGCCATGGCATGCTCCTTGAAGAATTCTCTCTCTCTCTCTTTCTCTCGCTCTCTGGACCCAACTCTCTCACTGCTGTCAGGCAATATTTTAGAACCACAAGAGATCAGTGGTGGCAGGACCCTTAGGGATCTAGTACAACCTTGTTGCTTTAGGTGAATCACAGAAAACGGGGCTTGCCCTAGGTCACCTAGCTGGTTAATGGCAGCATTAAGAACTTCAAGTTCTCTTGATTTCTTTGTTCCTATTGTCCCCCAAGAAACTAGTATCTCTGGCCTCCTGGGGCCCATTCTGCATGTCCTCCTCACTCCCCCCGATTCCAGAGACTTAGAAACAACAAAGTTGATACATAAGATTGAAACCATTCCAGTAGGAAATCAGGCAGTTTGCTGTTGAAAGTTGTCTGGCTTTTTGCATGTGAGTATGATCCAGGACTGGCCTGTGTCTGGCCCCTCTTTGAGGGCTACTCAGCAGTAGGCAGGCCGTAGTAAGGCTGCCGCACACTTTTTGGTCTAGGTGAGAGTGCATAAAGGTTCTGGGGCTGAGCCTGATAATTCCCTCCACTGCCGCTATTTCTCCTTGGATGGCACCATCCACCTGGCAGGCTTGGGAACTCTAAGCTCAAGCTCTTGCTCATTTGTCATTTACCCTGGTGGAAGCTTCTTGCCCAGATAGAGATCTGAAATCGGTGGGAAGCAAGCAGGGATTGTACCTTGCTTTAGAGTAGATATGTTTCGAAAAGCAAAATAGAAATTTTTTTAAATATAAGTTGTATTTTAAACATGTTAGGCTTTGTAGGTGAAGGACTTGTTTTGACTTAAGTAGAAGTAATATGCTCTCATTTCTTTGTAATGTAGATTTTCGTATTTTGAATGCTTAAGCAAGGCATACCTGTTCTAGCAGGATCTGCCCAGACCTCGGCCATACATCTCTGTGAGAAGCCCCTCCAAGGATTAGCTTTTGCAACATGGTCCAGTTTCTAGAGGGCACTAGAACTTTCTGTGCCAGGGCTGGCGAGTTATCATGGTGCCATCCTCCTTTCTATAGTTCCAGTTTAGCCCTTCCTTCCCTGCCTTTAAGGAGAAGAAATGTGGTGACATTTGAGATGATGGAAACTAGATCACCTCTAATGTCAGGTCAAGCTATTTCTCTGGATCTATGATTTTAAGATAAAACAGGCTGGTTCTGAGTTCTGGTAAGACAGAGACCCTGGCGGTACTGGAAAAATCAGAAGCACAAAGGAAAACTCTTGGCCTCTGCTTTCTCCTGTAGCACACAGAAGAGGGAGCTGGCTAGATCTTTTGGTGGGGTCAGGAAACATGGGCTGAGCTTTCTAGTCTGAGTGTGGAGAAGGGTAACCTCAGCCACAAAGCTCTGTCAGGCATTGAGTGACAAGCCTCAGCAGCTGAGTGCACTCCTGGTGATGCTGGTTTTCCTTGAATACTGGCCCTGGGGCTATGGACGCATGGACTCATAAAGCTGTTGGCGCCCCTGGAAACCACCTGGGTTCAGCCTCTCCCACAGTAAGAGTTCTTGCCCTTCATACCCTCTCGCTGGATAGATGGTCCTTGATTAGGCAGGGAATTAATGACAGAATGAGCAGTCCCTAATGGTATTGGGCAGCTGGGAGTTTAGGCAGCTTCTCTGTAACCGCTCCTGGGACCACACCTGAAAACTCTACACCCTCTGCCCCAGAACAATTCTGGAGAGTGGTGAAGTTCACTTTCCCAACTCTTCTCCAAGTCTAGCTTTTCTTTCCTTCTGGTTCCAAGGTGCTCTGTGTCGGTCTGTGTATGTGTGTGTCTGCGTGTCTCTGTGTATATTTGGGGAAAAGGGCAATCAGCAATCAACTGAGGTTTCTTAATTGTGATTATATTCCTGAGAATGAGTAGGAAAGGAATAAGGATGTTATAATCGCCTGTGGATTCTGTCCATTCATTTCATGCTCTTTGAACAGAAGGTATACCTGGGAAAATACCAGCTTTTTCTCTCAGGGTTCTGAGAGGACACCATCCAAGAATGTTGTTAGCTTTTCAGTTCCCACTCTGCATTGCCTGAAGAAATTGGTATGTTGCACGTATGCTTTTGGTTGAAATTGAACATATTCTAGTGAATGTGCCTTAAAAATCACGACACTAGTTCAGAGGAAGCACATAAGGTCCAGACCTATGGCGAAGACAGGTGTTGGAAGACAGGACTGTGATAGTCAGAAGCTGTAAGAGAACTTTTGGAGCCTGCAGGACATTTACCTCTTAAATAAACTTAGCATTTAGAGGTAGTTCTAAATTTAACAAGTGACAGGGTTGATTTGAAAGAAAAAGGTCCATGCTTTGCTTACAATGGAGTCTGCAGTGAGGGGAGATACTGAGATAGCCATTTCTATGGCTCTGTTATGAAAGCACAAATTCCATCTCCTAGATGGACTTCCTGGTTTTCTCCTACTGCAGTAACACTGGCCTTCCCTTCTCTAATTCCTTACCCCAGCTGCGGCATCCCTGTGTCAACCCAGGATGCCAAGTGGCCCTCAGATTACACTTCTCCAGATAGCTGAATGAGTCTGCTTTCACTGTTACTGGGACCTGAATGATCTGCAGTCAGGGCCCAGAGTTGGGACTCTATACTACCCTGGGCTCTGGTGTGTAGGCTTGTAGTAGCCACCAGTAATAAGCCAAGGGCTGGGCTCTTGTTTGAGTTTATGGCCACCTGGAATTTTCTGTCATCTCAGGATACAGTTAGGAGGGGCAGAACAGACATTATGACAGGTTTGGTTTTTAAAATTTCCAACCAAGTTTGAAAAGGCAAGTTGGTCTTATAGAAAGCACTACTGCACTGAGTAGCTATGTGATTTTGAGCAAACCATGTAATCTCTCTAGGTCCATTTTCCTAAACCACAAGATGAAGATGTTACATTGTCAAAGCTTGCTGTAGGATTCGGGGTGAATGAAAGTTACTCCTTGCTTTCATCACTACCTTTATAGCTCATTACTGTGCCTTTTTTTCTTTCCTAAGACATCACATCCCTCTCCTCTGTGCTCCTGTCCCTCCCTCCCCCTAGCAAGGTCCAGGCAAAGCTGGAGATGAGGCTGAGATCCAGATTTTCTTAGAAGGCAACTTAGAATGGCTAGGAAAGGGAAACCTGACTGCTTGGTCAGGAGGGTGCACGATCTCTTGCTGGGAACACAGCCAGTTTTCACAATGCCTAGAATGTGTGTGTCTATTTGCACAAGTTGTCTTTTCCTATTTTGGAGTGGTCAGACATTTATTTTTGTTCAAGATTATCTGGAGTTTTAGACAAACTTACAAAACTGTGCTTTTATTAAGTGACTTTTTGAATAAACTTCTTTGGTATTCTGGAGCAAATGTATTTATTTATTGGTATGTGCAATGACAAACTTGGTATTTTCCCATGTTGGCATTACGTATGTTGTAGAATTTAGTGTTTGTCTAAGTACAGACATATATCAACAAATTAAACTTGAATTGTTTCAACATTTTCGTGTACTTTTTTCATAAAAGGGGGAAAAAAGCCCTGTTTACTTCCTTTTTTCTGTACCTTTCATTCATTGTTTCCTAGGAGCCTCAGGTGGGTAAGTAGGTGGTAATAGCAAAGAGGTCATAACCTCACCAATGACATGCAGGTCAACACTGTCCTCCCTCTGGCTGTCCCTTTCAAGTTTAAGGTTCATCAGAACCACACCCAGAGACTGGAAAAATGGTGAAGTCAGAAGGTTCTTAAGTTAGAGCAGTTCTCTTCAGGGTCTGCTGTGCCACCTGAAGGGGCTGGTGGTTCCTCAGTATCCCCTGTGGGCCTGGCCTTTAGAAGAGAACAGGGCCGTAGAGATGAAAAAGGTACAAAAGACCCAACCACTTGATTTCTCTGGGCTTGCTTGGACCCTAACCCATTTAGACAGGACTTAGACATGCTTAGGAATCTTTTTTGTTGCAGGGCAGCTGTGGCAGATTTGACAGATTTGAAACCAAAAAGGAAGGGAGGCTATAGTGGTAACTAGAAGCAGACATGAAAGCTAATGGTCTGACCCAGAGAGGAGGTTATAACTAAAGGCACCCAGAGACTGCAGAGGGGCCCTGCGCCACTCCAGGCAGTCAGGGTAGCCTTAGAGGGTGTCAAGTGTGACATCTCAGCAACACTGGACTTGGTGGTGACGGTGATCATGCTGTCACCAAGCACCTACCATATGCTTTGCCCTGGCACAGACATTTTATAAACAGCATCTTATTCAATCCAAACAGCCCTGTAAAGAGAGCATTTCCCAATTCATGGGGAAACTGGTTCTCTGAGAGGTTAACGAATGACCTAAGAGGAGAAATTTGGCCTATTTTCTTTGTATAAAAAAAGGGAAATGAACAGGAAGCACATTTTAGAAAAGTCAATGGTCAAGGCAAAGTCATAAATGTATTCATGTTTTTTTCTCAATATTGCTGAATAGCTAAAGTATTAAATGTTTCTTTGGAATACAAATAGTCCAGATTGAAGAGAACTTTGAGAGTAGGGTAATAAATAAGGTTTGTTTATTCCCCCAGATCTAGAGTTCTGAGGTGACCAAGGGCATTTCCTACCTGAACCACGGCCTATCTCCTGTGGCCTCTGCCTCTGCCCCTGGTGGGAAATAGCATATACAGGATATTCTAAAAAGGAAAGAGGGTTTTGTTTGTTTAGTCAGCAGGTTGAAAAATCTTAGATGGCTATAGACAGAGGTGGCCCTATGTCCAGGATAGTCTTAGTTTATGCCTATCACCTTGGCATAATTACATTAAAGCTCCCTTTTTCCAAGGTGTTTGCATTTGGACCGTAAGTTATTTGATCACCCAAGCCATATAAGGTGCAGAGTATGGTTCTCAAAGGCCACTGCTTCTACAGGCCAAATACACCTCCACTCCTCAGCACACCTCCCTGGGCTCAGCTTCTGGAGCTAGTCATGGAGATAATGAAATGGTTTCTTTGTGCTCCCGTTGTGACCAGGAAAGAGGATCTCCTGGCTGCACTACCCACCTGATTTATCAAGAATGATCCCAGATTATGCAGTGGTTTTGTGGGCTAACTGTCCATAGAGGTATGACTTGTGTACTCTGCCACACTGCCCAAAGGCCAGGGGACTGATCAAGTTCCCAGCCCCCTTGTTGTGAGAAATGAAGACCGCAAGAAAAGAAACAGCAGCCCTGGCAACAAAAACCAGTCCCATGATTTTGTCATCCTGGGTTGTATACACACATAACTATCATCCCTGAAGGATAAAATAATTCTGGAAAATCCAAAAAGAATTGTCTGAATTCTAAATAACTGAAAGGTACATCCAAATGTCTGATATATACATACACAAATATATTCCTTATATATAAACCAACCAAGAGCTAGGGCAGGAAGAACTACCATAAGGGCTTAGTACTTCTGGCAGGAATTTCCATAAGCCAATTTTCCCCAAAGACTAACAACACTTTACATAACAGCCTCATCAAAATACTTGAACATCCATGTATTTTCACACCTACTGCTTTTTTCAACATCTCCTTCTGCCAAGAATGTCCTCTCTTCTTTGCCCACCTGAAGAAGTTCTTAGCATGCCTCAAGGCCCACCTCCCAAGAAACTGAAGTGTCTCGGAAATACTTTAGCAAAAACAATTTCTCTTTCTTGTAGTTTTGGGCCCATGTCTGAATTATAGCATAGCCCTTATAATAAAAACATAATTACCACTTAATGAGTGGTTATCATGTATGAGCTAGAACCAATGCTGTTTTACACACACACACTGATTTCATTTAACCAGAACTTTTAATACTCTTCCCTTTACTACCCTGAAGCCAAAGCTCAGACCAGTTAAGGAGCCGATCCAAGATTCCACAGCTAGAAAATGCAGGGACAGACCATGGCTCATGTTTCTCTGCCTGCAGAATTCACAATCTTGAGCCCTCTTATAGAGTCATAGTTCATTTTATCTGTCAGGCTCTCTCTCATTATATTGAGTTTTTTGAGAGCAGAAATTGAGCCTCTGTTCCTAGTACCTAGCACTGAGCAACTGACTGCTAAATGAATGAATTAGCTAGAAGAAAACAGAAGTATTTATCTCTAATAAGGGAATCATATCCTAGGGCAAAAAGGAAATCTGAGCAAGGAACCCAGAGCTCTCCTCATAAATCAACCCCTCATAGTAAACGAAGGGAAATAACAGAAAACAATTTATCAAAACAGTAAAGAGCACCTGTTATTTTTCACCTTTAGTGTACATCTAGATTGCATTCAATACATTTTAAACTGCATTCTTTACAATGTGAAGCAAATGTTCTACACAGAGATAGATGCAATATACTTTCATAAATTCAGTCTTGAATGACTTTTCTCTGTAACTCAATTAACAATAAATGCCTAGTAGTAGCTGACAGATTATCTTACTATGATCCCATACCTTCTAACAGCAGTCTGTATGCTGATGTATGATTTTAAACTATTTTCCCGGCATCTTATTCATGCCAAGCATAATGTAACTCTAAAAGCCATATCTACCTTTACATAATTTCTTAATTTTCCAGTCTTCTACATTTCATGACTGGGAATGTCTTTGGGAATGTGCCCTCTTCAAACTCTCAGGTCTTACATGTAAACTGAATTCACACATACTTCATGATGTAATTCATGGGTACTATCTTGTCTCAAGACATGTGTCAGATGCAGTAAGGAGAAAAGGCCTTTAGTTTGGTCAAAATCTCCCAGGCCTAATCTAGTTGCGACACTCCCCAGCTCTCTCAAAAAACCCCAATATCTGAGTATGGAACATATGGTCTCTACCCCTGGGCGCTGCTACATTGGTTCTCTGCAACAGACATACTCCAACTTCCCTGTTGAGTTGGCACTTTGTATACAAGATCAGTTCTCATTTCTGTTTCAATTTATGTGCTTTTGAGAACAAATTTCTCAAAGGGTGCAACATTCAGAAAGAGCTTTAGGTAAGGACTGTCCATAAGCGCACAGATTCTCTCCCCAGTTGCTGGCTTCCTGGCCTTCTGAGCTCCTCATGGCAGGAGCAGAATTCACAATCTTGAGCCCTCTTATAGGGCTGCAGCCTCCTCATGGCAGGACCATCCCTGGGCAGGCCTTCCTACAGCTTCAATGGCCTCAAGTCTTGTCTCTGCAAGGCAGGGTCTAAAGTCTTTATCTAAAGCTTCCTCTGTCCACTGAAAACCAGGAGTGCAAAGGTACTTCTGGGCTTGGCAGTTCTGTTAAGCAGAACAGGGGTAAAGGAAGCTAGATATCCAGGCAGTATCAGAGTAAAACAGTCCCCAAACAAGCCTCTGGGCTCATTCTCAGATCAGTGGGAGTCTTCCCTACTCTGGAGAAAAGAGGACGTTTGAGGCAGCATCAATGTTCCTAGGAAGACCCTCACTGCAAGGAAGAGGCTTCAGCTCAGAGAGCAGTCTTACCCTGCTCTGGGCCCAGCCCCACAAATAAAATGTTCTCTTTTCCCCAGGGGACTACTAACCTGCTCAAGGCCCAAAGAATAAGGCATCTTGGAGTCTGAAATCTTCATTCTTGCAACCTTAAGTCCTCATCATCTGTAAGCTGATGTTCGTTCACAGGTGAACTATCTGTTACACCTACCAGGAAGAGTCAGACCTTTGCCCCTGAGTGGTTCCATCTGTAACTACAATAGACCAAACATAATTACTTAATGGATCAACTTCTCTGATAGGGGAAAGGCAGGAAGAGAAAGAGCAAAGCTGTCCTGTGTTCACACTAATGTCCATGTTTTACAAGGTGACAGGTGTGTGAGCACCAGGAAGGATACATGATATCCATGATAGTGGCCTGATAGCTATGACACTTGAACACAGTGAAGAAAGTACAGGGCACAGGGCCAAGAAGGAAATCTGAGGAGAGAAAGGTCACCTTGGGACTTGAGTAATGGATACTTCAGACTGGCTGTTTTCACTCTAAACCCTGGGGGTTACGCTTCCTCAGCATGCTGCCTGTATATGCTTTATCGATGTTGATGCCCAACCCTTCATCTCTAAAGTCTTGGGACCACTCTTCTTTAGTGGTTTCCTCTTGCTCAAGGTAGCTATCTGCATTGAATCCAGCATTCTCTGCTAAGACAGCAGGATCCTCGTCTTCATGAAAACAGCAGGAACATGTTTCTGGCTTTGGATCACACGAGGTGACAGAATTATCTTCCTGGGCTCTGGGGTCAGTGGGCAGACTTTCCCAACCCAAATGATCTGATTCTTCCTCTTCTATCACTCCCATTCTCTCAGCTGTTTCTTCAGCAGAAAGCTCTTTTGGGTCAGGGTAATCCACCAAAATTGTTTCTTGCCTACGCTTGATACACTCTGAAAGGTCATAAATTGGGTAAGTCTCTTCAGGGTAACCTAGAGAGAAAAGTAGCACAAAGTATTACAAAGAATGTCTCCTCAAAAAAAATTGTGTCAGGTTCAAAGAGGATTCTCAGGCAGCAGCCATCTTATCCTAATAGATCCACTGAAGACATCTCTTAAGATTCCAATAGTTCTAAAGTTTCACTTGAGCAAATTCTTAGCAATCTGGCTGACTATCCCAATGCTCTGAAATACAAACCAATTCAGATGAAAATCCCTTCTTACGTGTAGGGTGCTTGGGGCAGAGTTAAGTCTTATACCACGTGTTTTTGCAGTACTGATGAAGATTAAACAAACAACGTGAGCCTTTAGTTTAAAAAAAAAAAAAAAAGGCATCAAATATCAGAGCACGGCTCCAGGCTAATGTTTATAATTTCTATTTGGAACAATTTCCAAATCTTCCTTGGTGAAGTGGGGAGAGGAAAGGAATGCTAAGCTCTTTGAAAAATACCCCATGAAGCTTTCTATTTATCAAAACAATTGAAATAGCTTGCAAGTGTCAAAAATAGAGAGCACTTTAGCAAGACATGCCCAAGATCCCGAAGGACAAGCACTGCATTTTTGGAAGACAGAATTCCTGTTGTTGGCTTCTTCATCTTCACAAAATGGAACAAAAGAAAACAACAAACTGGTAAACAAAATGAATAACACTGGTACTGAATCCCAGCTAGGATAATGAGAAAAGAGAAACTGTTGCCAAATTACCAAACGAAATGAAATAAATCTGTGTCAGCCAAGCAAGCCTGAGCAGCAGATGGGCCGTGCTGGAGCTCACACACCAGTACTGGCACCAGCGGCAGTGATCACGATACAGTGCAGAAAGCTGGAGGATTCAAAACCCATTTGCCCATTATGATAATTGGCAAATTCAACCCTAACGTAAACCACTTTGTGCCTACAAACTGTGACAAATAAGTCTTTTTTGGTGCAATGTAGGGTGTGTGGAGACATTTCTACATTCACTGCTTTTTCTGACTATAAAAATCATACAGACTCATTTGTAGAAAATTTGGAAAACATACAGGCTAATTTAAAAAAGAAAACACAAATCACCCATATCATCACTCATAATAATTTGCTTTTTTCTGGCCTTTTAACCATATAAAACATGTCTTTTCTTTTCTTTTTTTCTTTTGAGGCGGAGTCTCGCTCTGAGACCTGCCCAGGCTGGAATGCAGTGGTGCAATCTCGGTTCACTGCAACCTCCACGTCCATGGTTCAAGTGATTCTCCTGCCTCAGCCTGCTGAGTAGCTGAGACTACAGGTGCATTCCACCACACCTGGCTAATTTTTTGTATTTTTAGTAGAGACGGGGTTTCACCACGTTGGCCAGGCTGGTCTCAAACTCCTGACCTCAGGTGATCCACCTACCTCGGTCTCCCAAAGTGTTGGGATTACAGGCATGAGCTACTGCGCCCAGCCAACATGTATTTTCTTTTTCCCTTTTTTTAAAAAGAAGGATCATATTTGTGCATAAAAGGTTATATCCTGATGTTTTTCAATTCAACATTATATCATGAGCATCTCTCCATGTCATTAGGCATTTGAAAGCTGGCTGCAAAACACCTCATCATATAGCTACATAACTGACATGATTTACTAGTCCTCTTTTCTAGGACATTTAGATTCTTTCCAATTTTCCCCTATTATAAGTAGTATACAAGTTAAGATCTCTTAATGTAAGTCTATGTCCACTTCCTTAATTCTTTAAGATAGATTTCTATAAATATGAAAACTAGACCAAAGGGAATGGACATTTTAAAAGTCTTTTCTATACTCTGCCAAATTCCTTTCCAGAAGAGTGGTATAAATTTTCAATCTTACCAGTGATATAAAGACTGTCCATCTTATCACACCCTCACCAGCACTCACAGTAGTATGTTAAGAATTTTGCCAATGCAGTCTTTATTCCAAGGCTCAACTTACTGTGGATGGAATGCTAGGTAAAGTGGAGCTTAGCTACCCAAGACCCTCAGCCTCCATGGTCAAGGACAGGAGCTGGAAAAGCTGCTTGCTAGTCAGCTCCCAGCCACTGAATGCTTAAAAGAAGTCCATTTGCTGGCATGTCCCTGCCTTCCCACACCTAAAACAAAGCTTACCTTTGAATTTTCATGACTATCTGCTTTAAGAGGGAAGGCCACCCAGACTCAGGCTCTCAGCCTACCCCAACACCAGGCCTCAGTCCAGCTCTGCCTCCCTAGTCATAATGCCTGTACCCACAAACCCAGCCTCCATGCTGGCCCCTGCAGATACAGACTCCGGGCCTACCAAGCATCAGGCCAGCAACTATGGCCCCATAATCCAGTCCCACCCTAGGTTCCAGACAAAATCAGAGCCAGGTCTGCCCATGTAGCCCCAATGCCAAATTGGCACCCCTAACTTCAGTTACCAGGCCAGCACCTGCAGACACAGACTCCAGGCCTGCCCAGTGCCAGGCTAGTCTCTATGACCCCCGCTACTTTCAGGTTGGCCCCTGCATTCCCACAATCCAGCAGACCCTGGGTCTAGGCCAACCCAGTAGACCCTAGCATTGGGCTGGCCCTCAGAACCCCAGGACTGCCCCTATGGACCTAGGTTCTAGGCTGGGGCCTCTGGCCCCAGGACCCAGGCTAGCCCTAATGGACCTAGCCTCCAGACACATCCATCAGACTCAGACTCCAGGCCCATTTCAGTGGACCCAGGCACCATGTTCATTCTAGCATCTGGCCAATCTCTGAAGTCCCAGGCTCAAGGCCCAGTCCAGCCCCAGGTCAGCCCTTGCGGACCTAGGCTTTGGGATAGCCTCTCCGCACAAGATACGAGCTCCAGGCCCATGCCTGAGGATTTAATCAACAGGTACACCCCAAGGGATCCAGGATTCAACCCCAACCCCATGGACTCAGCACCAGGCCACCCTGCCTAAGGACTCTAGCAGCAAGGCCACCTGCAGATCACACCAAATGGCCTATCCAGAATCTCTGGGCATGCTGACTGGTGAATGGCTTTTCCAGACAAAGCCAGTATGCAAAAACCATTCACCAGCATAAGTCCCTGCTTCTTCAAATGCACAGACACAAATGCATAGCCATGAGGATCAAGAACAATCAGGGAAACATGTTGCCACCAATGAACAAAATAAAGCACCAGGAACAGACCCTAAAGAAATGAAGATATGCCTGGGCGCGGTGGCTCACGCTTGTAATCTCAGCACTTTAGGAGGCCAAGAGAGGTAGATCACCTGAGGTCAGGAGTTCAAAACCAACCTGGCCAACATGGTGAAATCCTGTCTCTACTAAAAATACAAAAAGTTAGCCGGGCATGGTGGCAGGTGCCTGTAATTCCAGCTACTCTGGAGGCTGAGGCAGGAGAATTGTTTGAACCCAGGAGGCAGAGGTTGCAGTGAGCCGAGATTATGCCATTGCACTCCAGCCTGGGCAACAAGACAAAACTCCGTCTCAAAAAAAAAAAAAAAAAGGAAATAAAGACACATGAACATGAATTGCCTAACAAAGAATTCAAGATAACTGTTTTAAGGAAACTCAGAGAACTTCAAGAAAATATAGAGAAACAATTAAAGGAAACCAGGAAAACAATAAATAAATAAATAAATTTACAAGAGATTGAAATTATATATAAAAAATCAAATAGAAATTCTACAGCTGAAAAATATGAGAAATGAAATGAAAAATGCAATAGAGAGTATCGACAGCGAAACTGAGCAAAAGAATGAACCTTTGAATCTAAAGACATTATTTGACAATATACAGTTGGGTGAGAAAAAAAGAATGAAAAGAAAGAAAGCTTATGGGATTTATGGGGCAGCTTATGGGATTTATGGGAACTGGAGTTCAAGAAGGAGGAGAGAGAGACAAAAGGATAGAAAGTTTAAAGAAATAATAGCAGAAAACTATACAAATCTGGGGAAAGTTATAAATATCTGGGTACAGGAAGGTCAAAAGTCTCCAATCAGACTGAACTCAAGTAAGGCTACATCAAGAAGTATTATAATCAGACTATCAAAAATAAAAGAGAGGATGCTGGAAGCAGCAAAAGAAAAAACGTAGATCACATATAAGGGAGTTCTAACAGATTTATCAGCAGAAACCTTAAAGGCCAGAAAAGAGTGGGAAAATATATTCAAAATGCTTATGGAAAACCAAAACAAAAAAAAGGTCAACCAAGAATACTGTAGTTGGCAAAGTTCTCCTTCAGAAATGAGGAAAAAACAAACACTCTGCCAGACAAAAGTTGAAGGAGCTTATCCGCACAAGATCTATCTTATAAGAAATGCTCAAGGGTGTTCTTCAAGTAGAGAGCAAGGGACACTATTTAGTAACACAAATATATATATGAAAGTATAGGCTGGGTGCAGTGGCTCACGCCTGTAATCCCAGCACTTTGGGAGGCTGGGGTGAGTGGATCATCTGAGGTCAGGAGTTCGAGACCAGCCTGACCAACAAGGTGAAACCCCACCTCTACTGAAAATACAAAATTAGCTGGGGGTGGTGGTGCATGCCTGTAATCCCAGCTACTTGGGAGGCTGAACTGAAAACTATAAAATTTTGATGAAAGAAATTGAAGAAGACACAAATAAAATGAAAAGATGTCCTGTTTATGGATTGGAAGAATTGATATTACTAAAATGTCCATAGTATACAAAGCAATCTACAGATTCAATACAATCCCTATCAAAATTTCAATGACAATTTTTCACAGAAATAGAATAAACAATTCTAAAATTCATATGGAACCACAAAAGACCCCAAATGGCCAAAGCAATCATGAACAAAAAGAACAAAGCCAGAGGCATCACAGTGCCTGATTCCCAAATCTACTACAAAGCTATAGTAATCAAAACAGTATGTTACTGGCATAAAAACAGACATACAGACTCATGGAACAGAATAGAAAGCCCAGAAATAAATCCACACATTTACGGTCAATTTTTTTAAACAAAGATGCCAAAAAATAAAACATACACACATACACATAGGTTAAACGACAAACACAAAAAGGTCAAAGGACAATCTCTTCAATAAATGGTGTTGGGGAAACTGGATATCCACATGGAAAACAGTGAAATCAGACCCTCATCTCACACCTCACGTTTACAAAAATCAACTCAAAATGCACTGAAGACTTAAACCTAAGACTTGAAACTGTAAAACTACTAGAAGAAAACCTAGGGAAAAAGCTCCATGACATTGGTCTGGACAATGATATTTTTGGATATGACACCAAAAGCCCATGCAACAAAGGTGAAAATAGACAAATGGGATTACTGCAAAAAGCTTCTGTACAGCAAAGGAAACAACAGAGTGAAGAGACAATCTATGTAATGGGAGAAAATATTTGCAAACCATATATTTGATAATGGGTTAATATATAAAATATATAAGGAACTCAACTCCATAGCAAAAGAAAACCTAATTTAAAAATAGGCAAAAACCTATTTTTATAGGTTATTATAAACCTAATTTATAAATAGACACTTCTCAAAAGAAGACATTAAAAATAGTCAACAGGCATATGAGAAAGTGCTCAACATCACTAAACATTCAAGAATTGCAAATTTAAACCACAATATCACCACATCTGTTAGAATGGCTATTATCAAAAAGACAAAAGGCAATAATAAGTGTCGACAAGGATGTAGAGAAAAGGGAACCCTTATATACTATTGCTGGGAATGTAAACTAGTACAGTCAGTATGGAAAACAGTATAGTGACTCCTCAACAAATTAAAAATAGAACTATCATATGATCCAGCAATACCACTACTGGATATATATCCAAAAGATAAGAAATCAGTCCGTCAAAAAGATATCTGCACTCCCATGTTCACTGTAGCATTATTCACAATAGCCACACTATAGCACCAATCTGAACATCCATGAATGGATGAATAAAGAAAATGTGGCACATATACACAACAGAATACTACTCAGTTTTTTTTTTTTTTTTTTTTTTTTTTTTGAGACAAGGTCTCACACTGTCACCCAGGCTGGAGTGCAGTGGCACAATCTCAGCTCACTGCAATCTCCACCTCTTGGACTCATCTCAGCCTCCCACCTCAGCCTCCCAAGTAGCTGGGACTAGGCACATGCCACCATGCCTAGCAATCTTTTGTATTTTGTGGAGACAGGGTTTCACCGTGTTATCCAGGTTGGTCTTGAACTCCTAGGCTCAAGTGATCCACCTGCCTCGGCCTCCCAAAGTGTTGGGATTACAAGCGTGAGCCACCACACCTGGCCTACTCAGCTTTCAAAAAGGAAATCCTGTTATTTATGACAACATGGATGAACTTGGAGGACATTATGTTAACCAAAATAAGCCAGGCACACAAAGACAGATACAGCGTGATTTCACTTATATGTGGAGTGTAAAAAAGTCAAGATCATAAAGAAAATAAAATAGTGGTTATCCGAAGCTGGGGGGATCAGGGAAATGCTAGTCAAAGGACATAAAATTTCAGCTGGATAGGAGGAATAAGTAAGTCCAAGAGATCTATTATATATTGTACACACTACAGTTAATGACAGTATGTTGTATATTTGAAAATTGCTAACAGAGTACATTTTAAGTGTTCTCACCACAAAAATCTTTAAGTATGTGAGGTAATGCATATGTTAAATAGCTTGATTTAGCCATTTCACAGTGTATACATATATCAAAACATCGATATATATAATTTTATGTATTCATTAAAATAAATAATTTTCTTTTTAAAAGAGGAAGAGGCCCCCTGAGGAAAATCAAATAATAACTCATAAAACTGCTGAGGTAGCCTATGTAAGCCAACATTACTGGTTACTCAAGAACATCATTAAGGGCGGGCGCGGTAGCTCACACCTGTAATCCCAGCACTTTGGGAGGCTGAGGCGGGTGGATCATGAGGTCAGGAGATCGAGACCATCCTGGCTAACACAGTGCCCCATCTCTACTAAAAATACAAAAAATTAGCCAGGCATGGTGGCAGGAGCCTGTAGTCCCAGCTACTTGGGAGGCTGAGGCAGGAGAATGGCATGAACCCAGGTGGTAGAGCTTGCAGTGAGCCAAGATCGCGCCACTGCACACCAGCCTGGGCGCAACAGAGCAAGAGTCTGTCTCAAAAAAAAAAAAAAAAAAAAAAAAGAACATCATTAAAAATATAAGCAAGCAACAAAAATTCACTGCTCCTATGAGAAAACCAGCAGTTCAAAATGAGGGAACAAAACTAACCGAAACAAACTATGCCAATAGTCTCTAATAAAATAGTGCAGGAAATAGGAGTTAATATCAACCAATTTATGATTGATATTCCCAATAATATTCAAGAAGATACTGCATTGATAAAACCTAGCCAGGCTTCAATTTAAAAAGGGAGCAAACAAGAAATAAAAAGGAGCTATTGAATAGAAAGCCATAATTGTAAATAAAAAAAAAATTAATGCTCAGCAAGAAAATAGCAGATTGGGCGAGGTGCATTGGCTCACTTCTGTAATCCTAACACTTTGGGAGACTGAAGCAGTTGGATCACCTGAGGTCAAGAGTTCGAGACCAGCCTGACCAACATGGCGAAACCCTGTCTCTACTAAAAATACAAAAAAATTAACCGGGAGTAGTGGCGGGCACCCGTAGTTTCAGCTACTTAGGAGGCTGAAACAAGAGAATCACTTGAACCCAGGCAGCAAAGGTTGCAGTGAGCTGAGATCGCGCCATTGCACTCCAGCCTGGAAGACAGAGCGAGACTCTGTCTCAAAAAAAAAAAAAAAAAAAGAAAAGAAAAAGAAAATAGCAGATTGAAATGGACACGGCTGAAAATCAAATTAGTATATTAAAAGTCCAAGTTGAGGAATTCTCCCAGCACAAAGATAAAATGATAAAGAAGTGGAAATTATGAGGAAAAAAGATAAGCTGCATGGCAAACTATCAACAATATCCAATTTCAGAATTACTGGACTTCTAGAACGAGAGAACAAAATAGGGTAAATGGGAGCAATAATTAAAGAGATTATAAAAGAAAATATCCTTTAGCTGAAGAAAGCCTTGAGTCTTCCGATGGGAAGGACTCACTAAATGCTTGACAAAAATACTATGAAAAATCCACACATTCGTACACACTCAGACATGCACAGATTATCTGACCAAATTCAGAATTTTTAAAAGCTGGAGGCATCACGCTACCTGACTTGAAACTATACTACAAGGCTATAGTAACCAAAACAGCCTGGTACTGGTACAAAAACAGATATATAGACAAATGGAACAGAACAGAGGCCTCAGAAATAACACCACACATGTACAACCATCTGATCTTTGACAAACCTGACAAAAATGAGAAATGGGGAAAGGATTCCCTATTTAATAAATGGAGCTGGGAAAACTGGCTAGCTATATGTAGAAAGCTGAAACTGGATCCCTTCCTTACACCTTATACAAAAATTAATTCAAGATGGATTAAAGACTTAAATGTTAGACCAAAAACCATAAAAACCCCAGAAGAAAACCTAGGCAATACCATTCAGGACATAGGCATGGGCAAGGACTTCATGACTAAAACACCAAAAGCAATGGCAACAAAAGCCAGAATTGGCAAATGGGATCTAATTAAACTAAAGAGCTTCTGCACAGCAAAAGAAACTACCATTCGAGTTAACAGGCAACCTACAGAATGGGAGAAAATTTTTGCAATCTACCAATCTGATAAAGGGCTAATATCTAGAATCTACAAAAAACTCAAATTTACAAGGAAAAAACAAAATACCCCATCAAAAAGTGGGCAAAGGATATGAACAGACACTTCGCAAAAGAAGACACATATGCAGCCAACAGACATATGAAAAAATGCTATCACTGGTCATCAGAGAAATGCAAATCAAACCCACAATGAGATACTATCTCACGCCAGTTAGAATGGCAATCATTAAAAAGTAAGGAAATAATAGATGCTGGGCAGGATGTGGAGAAACAGGAACGCTTTTACACTGTTGGTGGGAGTGCAAATTAGTTCAACCATTGTGGAAGACAGTGTGGCGATTCCTCAAGGATCTAGAACTAGAATCACCATTTGACCCAGCAATCCCATCACTGGGTATATACCCAAAGGATTATAAATCATGCTACTATAAAGACACATGCACACGTACATTTATTGCGGCACTATTCACAATAGCAAAGACTTGGAACCAACCCAAATGTTCATCAATGATAGACTGGATTAAGGAAATGTAGCATATATACACTATGGAATACTATGCAGCCATAAAAAAGAATGAGTTCATGTCGCTGGAAACCAGCATTCTTAGCAAACTATCACAAGGACAGAAAACCAAACACTCATAGGTGGGAACTGAACAATGAGATCACTCGGACACAGGGTGGAGAACATTAGACACTGGGACCTGTCGGGATGGAGAGCTGGAAGAGGGATAGCATTAGGAGAAATACCTAATGTAAATGACGAGTTGATGGGTGGAACAAACCAACATGGAACATGTATACCTATGTAACAAACCTGCACGTTGTACACATGTACCCTAGAACTTACAAAGTATAATTTTTAAAAAAAAAAGAAAAGAAAGAAAAAACAAATTTCCAGACAGAAAACAAGCAAGCTAGCTAACTAAAAACAGGTAACCTATTGAGAAAAAGGAGCAGACCAGGATAAGATTTCTCATTTTCAACATCAAATTAAAGTAAAGAATGAAGCAATATTTTCTAACTTTTTAGGGAAAGTGGCATAATCAATGATTTTATACGCAGCCAAACAATTTGTTTGTGTACAGGTGAAAAATATGTACAGATATCCAAGTACTCCGTACACAATACTATATGGGAAAGAAATATGAAGATATTCTTGACAAATACAAAACTTAGTCAAAATTTAAATTCAAGAAAAATGATGCTATATATGAGACAGTGGTTAACAATGAAATCTGTAAGAATTATCAACATAAAATAAGTATTGATAATGTGGCCTAGGAATTTAATGCTACTGTTAAGAAATGACACTTAAAACAGAAAAGGTTAGTATCTTTAAAAATTAATATCACTTGTAGTTAAAATTCCATATATTTTCAACAAAACCTAAAAGGTAGGTAGAGGGGGAACAATGAAAACTGCAATTTGGAGGAAAAACTGAATTTCATTTCATTAATTACTTGTGAGATTAAAATACTTTTTTATATGTTTCATAGCTGGCTGCATTTTTTCTCTTTGTGAACTGCTTATCTGTAAGGATATCAGTGTTTTCTAAATTAGTTCAAGAACTTTTTAACATATTAAAGATATCGGCCAGATGCAGTGACTCACATCTGTAATCCCAGCACTTTGGGAGGTTGTGGTGGGCAGATCGTTTGAGGCCAGGAGTTCAAAACCAGTCTGGCCAACATGGCGAAATCCCATCTCTACTAAAAACAAAAAAATTAGCTGGGCATGGTGGCGCATGACTGTAGTCCCAGCTATTTGGGAGGCTGAGGCACAAGAATCACTTGAACTCAGGAGGTAGAGATTGCAATGAGCAGATATCAAGCTACAGCACTCCAACTTGGGCAACAAAGCAAGCCTCTGTCTCAAAAAAAAAAAAAAAAAAAGATAACTTTTTTCAATTATATTTGTTATAAATATTTTTCCAGTTTATTCTTGTCCTTTAAACTGTGTAATATTCTCTGATCTGCAGAAGGTAAAAGTTTTATGTATTTAAGTTACACAATCTTTTCCCTTAGAATTTGTGTTGCTCTTTAAAAAAATTAACCTTTTTTATTTTTAGATAATTACAGATTCACCGGCAGTATATAAGAAATAATACAAGCCAGGCACAGTGGCATGCACCTGGAGTCCCAGCTACTCAGGAGGCTGAGGTGGGAGGATCGCCTGAGCCCCAGCATGGGCAACATGGTTAAGACCCTATCCCTTTAAAAAATAATACTAATAGTAATACAGAAATCTCATGTACCCTTTATCCAGTTTCTCCCAAAGGCAACATCTAGCAAAACTATACTACAATATAACCACCAAGATATTAATATTGATACAGTCAGTATACAGAACATTTTCCATCACCACAAGGATCCCTTATGTTGCCCTTTCATGGCACACTCACTCTTTCCTACTCCTATTCCTGTCTTAACTCCTAGCAACAACTGATCAGTTCTCTATTTCTATAATATTGCCATGTCAATTATAAATTGAATCATATAGTATGTAACCTTTGGGAATCAGTTTTTCCCCCTACACTCAGCATAATGCTCCGGAAATTCATCTAGGTTGTTGTACATGTAGTTCATTCCTTTTTATTGCTGAGTGTATACCACAGTATTTATATACCACAGTTTATTCACCTCCTAAAAGACATTCAGGTTGTTTCCAGTTCTTGGCTATTAAAAGTAACCTGCTATAAATATTCACAAAGACTCATATGCAAAAGTTCATAGCGGCTTGAGTCATAAGAGTGCAAAGCCAGGAACAACCCAAACGTTCCTCAACTGGTGAATGGACAAATTATGGTATAAGCATATAACTAAAAAATTAGCCCTAGAATAAAGGCTGTTCTGGACCCAACCTAAAAAATGCTAAAGCCTTAAAGGATTCAACTGTTTTCTACTAACCTAACTGCTAACCTAATGAAATCCAACACTATTTAAAGCACTAAAACAAAATCCAGCACCTAACAATGTAAAGTTTGTAATATCCATCATCAAATCAAAACCTACCAGGTATGAAAAAAAAAAAAAAAAAAAAGAAATTAGGACCCATTACCAGGAGAATAATTAGTCAACAGAAACATTCCCAGAAATGGCATGGATGATGAAATTAGCAATTAAAACAGTCAAGAAAGCTATTACAGATATACCTCATATGTTTAAGAAAGTAGAGTAAAATATGAATAAATGAGATATAAAAAAGACCCAAATGAAACTTCTAGAAATAATATCTGAAATTAAAAAACACTGAATAAGATTAACAGTAGGTTAGATACAGTAGAAGAAGACACAAATAAACCTGAAGACATAGCTGGAAAAACTACTCAAAACTAAGCATGGTAAGGAAAAAAAAACCCTGAAAAACAGTGAACAGAACTTACATGACCTGTGGGGCAATATCAAACATATATGCAACTGGAGAGCCAGAAAGAAATAAGAGAGATACAAAGACACAGATCATTAATAAAATAATGGCCAAAAATATAGGTCATGGGTCTAAGCTTCCACCTTGAGAAACTAGAAAAAGGCAAATTAAACCAAAAGTACCAGAAAGAAAGAAACACAAGTCAATGAAATAAGAAACAAACCAAAAAAAAAAAAAAAAAAAGAAAAGAAACCAAAATATAGTTCTTTGAAAAGATAACAAGGTTGATAAACCTCTGGGCAGCTTGATCAGGAAAAGAAACAAATTACCAGGATCAAGAATAGAAGAGAGTGCATCTCTACAGATCTTACATACATTAAATGGATAATTAGACTATATTATGAACAACTTTATACTAATAACAAAGTTGACAACATGGATGAACTATGTAAATTCCTTGAAAGATACAAAGTATCAAAGTTCACTCAAGAAGTGAATGACCTGAATAGCACTATATCCATAAAATACATTAAATTCATAGACATCTTCCCACAAAGAAAACTCCAGGTCAACTGGGCACAATGGCTCATACCTATAATCCCAGCATTTGGGAGGCCAAGACGAGAAGATTGCTTAAGACCAGGAGTACAAGACCAGGCATGAGTAACTGGGCCTACAGGCATGCACCACCATGCCTGGCTAATTTTTTAAATTTAAAAAATTGAAAAATTAGCCAGGCATGGTGGTGCATGCCTGTAGGCCCAGCTACTGAGGAGGCTGAGGTTGGGGGGTTGCTTGAGCCCAGGAGATCAAACAGTGAGCCATGATCATGTGCCACTGTTCATGGGCAACAGGGCAAGACCCTGAAAAAAAAAAGGGAGAGAGGAAAACAAAAGAAAGAAAAGAAAGAAAAAGGGAAAGAAAAAAAGGGAAAAGGAAAAAGAAAGAAAGGAAGGAAAGAAAAGAATAGAATAGAAAAGAAAAAAGAAAACAAAACTCCAGACCAAGATAATATCATTGGAGAATTCCACATAACTTGTATGGCATAAATAACAGTAACTCTACAGAAACTTTTCCAGAAAACAGAAAAAGGAACACATCCCAATGCATTTTATGAGGCCAAGATTACCCTGAAATCAAAACCAAAGACATTACAGGAAAAGAAAATCACAGACCAGTATCCCTCACATATGCAAGACCTATACCTTGGAAACTACCATACATTGCTGAGAGAACTTTTAAAAGATCTAAAATGGTGAGATATAACATGTTCATGAACTAGAAGATTCAATATAGTTACTGTATTGATTCTTCCAAATTGATTTAATGATTCAAAGCAGTACCAATCAAAATCCCATCAGGCTTTTTCATAAAAACTGACAAACTAATTGTAAATTTATCTGAAATAGTGAAGGAAATAGCCAAAATAATTTTGGAAAAAAAAATCTGAACAACTTGAACTACCCAAAACCAAGACTTACTATAAAGACACAGTAATAAGGACCATGTGCTATTGGTACAAGTAGAGACATACAGATCAATGGAACAGAATAGAGCCCAGAACAGACAAGCACATGCATGGTCAACTGGTTTTTCAAGCAAATGTCAAGCTAATTAAACGTAACAAAAGAAGCTGAACAATTGGGTATTTGATATGGAAAAAAATAAACCTCAGTCCTGATACCTCAGACCATCTATAAAGGTTAACTCAAAATAGATCACAGGCCTAAATGTAAAAGCTAAAACCGTAAAATTTCTAGAAAACATGGGAGTTAGGCAAACCTTGTGGGTTAGGCAAATATTTCTTAAACAGAACATAAAAAATGGGCCTGGCACAGTGGCTTATGCCTGTAATCCCAGCACTTTGGGAGGCTGAAGCAGGCGGATCACAAGGTCGGGAGATTGAGACCATCCTGGCTAACACGGTGAAACCCCATCTCTACTAAAAATACAAAAAAATTAGCCAGGCATGGTGGCAGGCGCCTGTAGTCCCAGCTACTAGGGAGGCTGAGGCAGGAGGATGGTGTGAACCTGGGAGGTGGAGCTTACAGTGAGCCGAGATGGCGCCACTGCACTCAGGCCTGGGGGGCCAGAGCAAGACTCTGTCTCAAAAAAAAAAAAAAAAAAGCAAATCATAAAGAAAAAAATGGTAAGTTGGAGTTCATCAAAATTTAAAACTTCTACTCTTTGAAAGATGCTGTTAAGAAAATATAAAGGCAAGCTACATAAAATATTTGCAAAATACAGAAATGACAAATAACTTGTCCTCAGAATATATAAAGAACTCTTGCAACCCAACAAGAACCTAATCAACCCAATTTAAAAATTGGCAAACGATTTGAACAGACACTTCAAAGATATGCAGATGGCAAATAAGCACATGAAAAAATGTTCATCATCATTAGTCACTGGAGAAAGGTAAATTAAAGTCACAATTAAGATATCACTTTACACTCACTAGAATAGATAAAATTAAAAAGACTGACAAGACCAAGTGTTACCAAGGATGTGGAGTAACTTCAATTGCCATACACTGCTGGTGGGAAGGGAAAAAGAAGAGCTACTTAGGAAAGCAGGTTGACAGTTTCTAATAAAGTTAAACATGTGGTCAGGCATGGTGGCCCATGCCTGTAATCCCAGCACTTTGAGGGGCTGAGGCAGGTGGGTCACTTGAGGTCAGGAGTTCGAGACCAGCCTGGCCAACATGATGAAACCCTGTCTCTACTAAAAATACAAAAAATAGCCAGGCGTGGTGCCAGGCACCTGTAATCACAGCTACTTGGGAGGTTGAGGCAGGAGAATCACTTGAACCCAGGAGGCAGAGGTTGCAGCAAGCTGAGATTGCTCTGCTGCACTCCAGCCTGGGCGACAAAGTGAGACTGTCTTGAAAAACAACAACAAAAAAAGTTAAATATACAATTACCTTAAACCCAGAAATCTCACTCCTAGGTATAGACCCAAAAAAAAATACAAATATATGTTCAAACAAAGACTCATATGCAGAAGTTTATAGCTGCTTGAGTCATAAGAGTGCAAAGGTAGGAATAACCCAAACGTTCCTCAACTGGTGAATGGACAAATTATGGTATAAGCGTATAATTGACTACTACTCAGCAAGAGAAAAAGTATGGATATACTCAATAACAAACATGAATGTCAAAAGTATTATGCTAAATCAAAGAAGCCAATGAGCATATGCAGTATAATCCACTTACACAGAAAAGGCAAAATTAAACGTACAGAAAGCACTTCAGTTGTTGCCAGGGGCAGGAGAAGGGCATTACCTACAAAGAAGGGGGAGCTTTCTGGGGTGATGGAAATGTTCTTTATCAAAATTATGGTGTGATTATACAAACTCTATACATTTGTCAAAACTCATCCAACTGTACATTTAAAACTGGTTAATATTCCTGTTTATATATTATACCTCAATAATGAAGCTGATTTTTAAAAAATCTGTACGATCTCTTTTCTGGGCTGACAGCTAATAAAAAAATGAGAAGATGCTGTTTACCTTCCCAGTCCTCCATGTAAGGAGCCTCCTCAGCTTCTTTCTCTGGAGAAAATCTGTCAATGAATTTTCCTTCTTTCATGACCCTGGTGATTTCTCGGAGCTGATGTAGCAACCGTTTCTCTTGGTCAGAAGTCACAGTCTGTGCTCTGCTTAGAAATATCAGACAATCCAACCATTTAGTGGTAAATACTCCTAGGCAATAGACATAAACATCACTATGGTCTGTCTGGATACTGGAATAGAAAGTGCAATTGCAGCAGATTATTATTCTAGGAATTGATCCTCCAACTGCATAGCTGGGAACTAGAGATGTTAGTCCAATGTTTTGATTTTATAAATGGGAAAACTAAAGCCCAGAATAGATCAAGTGATTGCCCAAGGTCCCAAAATTAGTTAATGTCAATACTAGGACCAGACCCCAGATGTCTCAGCTTTCAGTTCAGTGTTTTTTCAGTGTATCTCAATGTCCTGATTCTCAATCGCCTAACAATTTCACTGTTACTCACATTACTCCATTTACTACAAGCCACTTTTCTCTGAAGCAAGGTCATCAAAGGAAAATGTTCTAGGCCATTAGCGTCAACCAGGAAAATTTATGCTACTAGAAATCATCAGGCTTAATTTACTTGTGCAGGTGTAAGGATAGATTCTAAAATTTCAGAGGTGGGTAATTTTGAAAACTCAATCATCTAGACTAGAGAAATTGGGGAAACTGGGGTCCACAGAGGAGAAATATTGTTTATATATTCATACTGCCACTTAATGGAAGCACTATAACTAAAACCATCCAGGCTTCTGATCACATTCTGTGCAATTCTTGAAGCACAGTGCTCAAGTTCCACATTTTGGAAAACCTGGTTTGAATCCCAACTTAGTTGTGTGGCTCTGGCAAATATCTGCAAAAATAACATGAGACTCAAGGATAACAGTATGATTATTTTCTTTTAGAGGAAAGCACTGCATCACACTGTTAGGCAAACAAGGTCCTACTTAGAAGACTGATAACTATCTGCTTTGAGACCAGTTTTATCTAGCAGCAGGATTTAATGGAGGCTACTTATTCTCCTCTTAAAACCTAAACACAAGTTAATACAACACTTACAAAGGAAAAATGATGTACTCTGTACTAGCCTATGGAGACGGTCATCTATTTTTCTAACAGCCAGTTCTGAGCCTGCACTCATTTCTATGCTCAGTCTAACTTTAGCCTTAATGACTAATAAGGAAAATGAAAAGAGTATTTCTCCTTTCAACATGAAGATAGTAACTGAGGAAAATGAAGAGCCAACATTACCAGAGACCTCAGTAAAAGGAAAAACGAAAACACCATGAGTTCCACTTCTTCCACACCAAGTAGCTTCAAAGCCATGAACTACTAAAGATGCCTGTCTGTTCCACATTCAGCTAAAATCCTATACTTACAGGGCCTCTGACAGCTCTATTCTTCCCATCAGTACAGGAGTCCTGACTCTCCAAAACTGCTCATCTGTCCCACATAACCCCTATTTCTTACTGTTAAAACAACCCACTTTCTGTGAGGCTTCTGGGGCTGACTAGAAGAGCTAACCTGCCTATCACAAACTCTTTTCTCTTCAGGTGGCACATGTTACTTTTCCAGACTGTACACAGGGCATTCTGATCTTCAATGAACGAAACAGTCTTAATTCTATTTCCTAAGTCATGGGAAATCAGAAGCCCTTATCCTAAAAGAGGATGGGGAGACTAGAGGAAGCAGAACAGACAAGAGCTTTCCCAGAGAACTCCAAACCAAAGCATCCTCTTTTCACTCTAAACAAGTATACCTTTATTGTCCATATCTGGCATTATGCATTAATCATGGTCTACTTTATGATATCTTCTGAATTTATTGCAATGAATATTTTCATGGATTCCTTATCATCTCAACTCGGTTTGATACTCCCAGAGGGCAGTAATAATTAAGTGGACAACAGTATAGGCACAATGCCACGATCACTATTAAGAGCTCAATAATTATGTGTTAGTTTGATTGATCCCCATTTCCTCACCATCCATTATTTTCTTCCACCTCCCTGAATTCTGGATTCCATTCTATCATTTTACCAAAAGTTGCAAAAACTTTTACTCCTAAGTGATTTTCACTTTACTAAGTCCAAGGATCTTTTTCTCACATTTCATTCTTCTTGACTTCTCTATATTATAGACCATCCTCTGCTTAAAACCTCCTCCTCCCTTAGCTATTGAGACATTTGTATTCCTCCCACTTCTTTAACCATTCCTTTTATCTATGACCCTGGCTCACTTTCTTCCACCCACCTCCCAAAACAATTTTCCCAAGACTCAATCCTAGGACTCTCATTTCTCCATTCTTATAATCATGCCCTCAGGAAGTTGACCCAGTATTACAGATTAGACCATCACCTCTACAGAAAAGATGTCCTAATGCTACTATTAATCTTGACTTTTCACACAAATTCCCATCTCACAACTCCAGTAATTTCCTGGGCATTTCCACTTGGAGGCCTTGCGACTATGTTAAAGTTAATCTTAAATTCACCTCCTGAAACCAGGTCCCAGTTGGCTCAGAATCGTGAGCAACTCCATGAACAGGAAGACCAGAAGAGGCTGAGTATGGAAGATTCTAAGCGGATAGAAAAATAAAAGGGCACAGTTGGGAAATAGCCTCACTAGAATTTTGAATTCTGTAAGCCCAGCAGAATCATCAAGTTCCAAATGCAAGAGTTAAGCACAGAGAATTAAACAGATGTTAATAACACCATTCATGGTTAGAACAGAACTCAGATCAGTAAAAGATTTCAGGATACTGCAGCAGAGTCTGATATGCCTCAAATATTTGGTGATCTTACCTTTCTCCATGGAGATTTTCTCCATCTCTCACTCCCAGCCAATGACTTCCAAACCTGAGCCCTTTGCTCTGACCTCAAGAACCAAATTTCCTATTGCTGTTTCATATTACACATGGATGTTCTGATGGCATCTCAGACATACTCAGTGCTGAACTTATGATCTCAACTCCAAAGCCTTATGTACTTTCCCTTCTTTTGTATATTATCTTGGTTAATGCCATAATCTTCCTTCCAGTTTGGCTGTAAATCTCCAATGCATCTCTATTTATTTATTCTTCTTCATTGCTCTTATCTGGTTAGTAGTTTTCTTTTGGGAAACAAACTCATCTTCCATTCACAGTGCAAAGGTTAGCGTGAGCCATCCATCCCCCACCTCTCCTTCAAGGGTGGCCATGTGACCCACAGCTAATCATCACATTCCATCCCCTTGGCTGCAGGGATTGATTCAGGGATAGATATAGGACCCAAGTTGAGCTAACTTTACTTTTGGACCTTGAACACAGTGAAGCCTGAACTGAATACTTTGACATTAAATTCATCCTGGCAACAGTCCATGAGGAGACTGTCCCTTTGTTCCTACTCCCTAAACACCCAAAGCTGCTCTGGTTACCACCCTTCCTGAAACCTGGATGTTCAGTTGTTCCTTTGACATTATGAGCTACCCCACATTCTTCCAATAAATTCTGCCTCCTCGTACTTCAAACTTTTTGCTAGCCAGAGTTGGCTGCTTGCAACCAAGAAACCTGATACAGCCTGTGATTTTTTTTCTTCCATTAGGTGCCCTTAACTTGGCCCCACTTTTCCACTCTCACTGGTCTATTTATTACCATTTGCTGAAACCTTTTCAATAATGTTCCAGCATACAGTCACTTTATATATTACTGTAAGAGTTATTTTTCTAAAGCATAGCAAATCGTGATATTTCTCCTCAAAAGCCTTCAGAGTCAAAATAAGCATGTGTTGTCGGGGGAGAGAGGAGCTAGGCATACGAAAAAGTATATGCCAAGTCCAGAGGCAAAAACATACAGGTATTTTAGAGGAACAGCAAGTGGTCGGTGTGGCTGGACCACAGAGAGAGTGACGAAGAAAGATAAAGCAAGAGAGGTACAAAAGGCCAGGTCACTCAGGACCATGTAAGCTATGTTAAAGATTCTATGCTTTTTCAAAATCAAAAGGGACCTGCTGAAGGATTAAAACAAAAGAGATAATCCATCTGTTTGGAAAACAGAAAGAAAACTGAAAGGTGGCAAAATTAGAGAAACCACATGAGATAGTTATGACCTATGTCAAAAACAGGTATTCATTCACTCACTCATGCACTCACTCACTCATTCTGTCTTCTACTTCATCTAATATTTTTTGGAGCCTTTTATGTGCCTGTGCTAAGCTCTATAGCTAAGAAGGACAATCCCTGACCTCACAGAGCCTACAGTCTTTTGCAGGGAGACAGGCTTATTAATTAAATAGAAATGACAAGACATGGTGATTAATGAGATATGGGAAGTAAAATAAAAGGTGAATCAAGGATAACATCTAATTTCTGCTTTGGGCAACCAAGTGGACGGTGAAGCCATTTGCTGAGACGGAAATTAAAGGTAGAGTAGGTTCACTTGGGGGATAGATGATGAATTCCATCTTGGACATTCATTCATTCAATAGATTATTTATCATATGAGGAGAATAAAGGTAGGTATCTATCAGATATGTCCAGTGGGCTCTGTATATAGAGGTCAGGAACTGAAGTAAAGGACCTCAACAGAGAATGGTCATGATTTCCTCTTCTACCACAAAAGCGTACAAGTGCTTTTATCAAAAGTGAATAGGGGCCAGGAACGGTGGCTCACAACTGTAATCCCAGCATTTTGGGAGGCCAAGGTGGGCAGATCACCTGAGATCAGGAATTCGAGTTGAGCCTGGCCAAAATGGTGAACAACCTTGCCTCTACTAAAAATACAAAAATTAGCCAGGTGTGGTGGTATGTGCCTGTAGTCCCAGCTACTTCGGAGGCTGAAGCAGGAGAATCACTTGAACCCAGGAGATGGAGGTTGCAGTGACCTGAGATCGCACCACAGCACTGCAGCCTGGGTGACAAAGAGAGACTCTGTCTCAAAAAAATAAAAAATAAAAATAAAATAAAAAAAATAGTTATTCTAATTCACTAAGTATTTACTTAGTACCTACTAGACAAACACACTGAAAAAAATGGGCTAAGTCTAGCCTCAAAGAGTTTACATTCCAGGAATTCATGGCAAAAATCTGTAGCCCCACGCACGTACTCAACACGCCCACCAGGGCACTTTGCTGCCAGAGGGTGCACCGTCCCTGCTTTTTTCATGGTCTGCTTGACCATACCATGCTTCTAGCAGGTAAATTGTTACAACTGGGCATGCTATTCCAGAAGGAATACAGCCTGTGATTTTTTTTTCTTCCATTAGGTCCCCTTAATTTATCCCCACTTTTCCACTCTCACTGGCCTATTTCTTACCATTTGTTGAAACCTTTTCAATAACCTTCTAGCATGTAGTCACTCTATGTATTACTATAAGAGTTATTTTTCTAAAGCACAGCAAATCGTGACATTTCTCCTTAAAAGCCTTCAGAGTCAAAATAAGTGTGTGTTGTGAGGGAAGAGAGGACCGAAGTCATAAGGACAGAAATCAGGACACCTCACTTCTGATTCCTATATCCTTTCCTTACTCTTTGTGTCCTTGAGATGAACACCGTGCTTAATATCAGACAAAACATGGCACAAGACTGACATTCTAGGATGTTTCATTATTCAAATATGTGTACAGACCTACATCCCTCACAAGTAAAAGCTTTCTGAAAAGTTTTATTAGATAATATCAAAAACTTTCCCCATATTTCTGTTCTTAAGCATTAATGTAAAGTTTCAGAAAGTTTCAGAAACTGTAGAGTTTTCAAATTTTAAGCCAATATCCTGCAGTTATGGAATATTATATAAAAGGACTTAACAGGCTGTAAATGAATGTGTCTTCTGCTTTACCCCCAGAAACCCAGAGATGTGATACAATTTTGATCTGACAGAACAAATACTGGAATATTTTGGGCTTTTCTAATAATCATAGGAGCACAGACTTGTAAAAGAACAAATGCCACAGAAACTGAGGTTAAAGGACACAGACTGTAAGTATAAAAGGGAAAACATGTAGAAACATGGTGCTACGGTTTGAATATTTGTCTCCTCCTATACTCATGTTGAAACTTAACTGCCATTGCAACAGTATTAAGAGGCGGGGCCTTCATGAAGTGATTAGGACATGAGAGCAGAGCCCTCATGAACAGATTAATGCCATTATCTCAGTGGGTTAGTTATCCCAAGATGGGCTGTTATAAAGTGGGGCTGGCCTCTGGTGCCTCCCTCTTTTGCATGTGCTTGCTTGCCCTTCTGCCTTTCCATCATACGATGATGCAGCAAGAAGACCCTCACTAGATACCTCCTATAAAACTTGGACTTCACAGCCTCCAGAACCGTGAGCTAAATAAACCTCCATTCTTTATAAATTACACAGTCTGTGGCATTCAGTTATACCAACAGAAAACATACAAACATATGGGCTGCTTAGCCCTTACAGTTTTTAGGGCATAAGTCCCATAGGGCCTACCTGTAAGGATAAAAGATGTTGGATTCAGGAGTGTCAGAGAGAAAAATCACATCTTAGAACTAAAAAATGAGAGATTTGGTAAAGAGCCAGGAGCCATGCTCTCTCTAGTGGGAAGACAGCTGCTCCCCAGTTCCTAAGAGGCAGGGTGGAAAGAGTTTTACACAATCTTTGCCATGCTGCAGGCTTTAATCAATATGTTCCCAAGAAGTCCACACCTCAGCATCTTACAAAAAGTAAACATTTTGGGCTAGGACCTGTGGCCCCTGAAATGAGACAGTACAACTTCAGATGTAGTACAACAAGGAGATGTAAATCTGGCATGAAGAGGACAGACAGTAGTTAGAGGTTATAATATTGCATCCCTGGCTTGGGCTATAGATAGATCATGTACACGGGTTGAATGGTAGAGTAATTTGAGTTAAGGGAGTCTGTTACTCAACAATAAATAATAATGAGAAAATATCTTCACGTGGTCTCTTACCCCAAGCTCCAGGAGTTGGGTCTCCCAAGTGAGAGGCCCTGCCCACAGGTATTCATCTACGGTTTTCAAGACCCTTAGGTGTGGCCTGGGGTTTCCAATGGCCCAGGTGAGTGTACAGATATTTTTTCAGACCTAACGGTCTATAATAGCCTGGGTAGTTCTCCACCCAGACTGTAGGTGGCAGCTATAGGGTTAGGGCAGAAAAGGCCAGAAAAGTATAATTGCACAAATTGGTTTAGTCACACTCATACAAATAGTCATATATTAGATAATGTACACAAAGCATTTAGTTCAGAGTGTGGTCCTTAGTAAGTGTTCAATAAATATCAATTATTATTATACACTCACAAAGATATATTCATGTATCTATACAACTTTGGGGAACATTCCAGATAGTAACTCTGCTTTCCAGATAAAAAGAAAGTCAAGGCTCCTGGGCCCACACAGGCAAGGTTCATCTTCACAAATGTCATTTCAACAGCACTGCAGATGTTGCAGGGAAATGCCACGTCAGGAGGCTGCAATCTGAGGATACCCACTCTCTTGTATCCAGCCAAACAGAGGCAAGGCTGAAGCCAGTGAACACAGAAAGGGCACAGGGTACTACCACTATAAAGGATGGCAAATACAGGCTAAGGTAGAGCAACAATTTCTTGGGGCAAAAAGTACACAGTGTGCCCACAAAGATGCAGGAGGGACATTTCAACACTTCCTTCTGCATGGGATTCTGCCACTCACCCTAACGTTCTCCTTCCATCCTTGCCAGAAGACCTAGCTGAAACTGAACCCCTCTTTGTCCTCAGTCTTACATTCTGTTTTTTTTTTCCTGGCCTTTCTACATCCACGTTTTCTTGGTTGTTGTCCACTTCTATCAACCTCCTGAAGCCACCTTTTCAGATCCTCAGTCAGCCTAGTAGCAAGAGGAGTATCTTCCCTTTGGGACATACTAAATGGCTAGTTTGGCTCTTAACATCTAATTTACACGTCTAATTCTATGCTGGCACAGTTGACATAAACATGAATGCCTAATGTGATCACACTTGCTCTCTTCTCTCATTTTGTCTCAAGTAGAAAGCATCATGTTCAATAACCTGGTTTTACTTAAAATTATACCTATTTTAGACAGCTAGGAAAGTTTCTTTCTTAAATCCTAGTTATTTCACCCCATAGGAGTTACTCACAAATTTATTCACTTTCACAATAATTTGCACAACACTAAACTTTTGAAAACTAAGATTGCTTGACAGTATGTGAATGAAAAATGTTAAATGATAAAGAATACATAAATGACACATTCACAATTTAAAAACTGACAGTACATAAAATGAAAATAAGTGGTCTATTTATCAAAAAAAAGCATAATTTTGAATTTTCTTTTCTTTTTTTGAGACAGAATTTTGCTCTTGTTGCCCAGGCTGGAGTGCAAGGGCACAATCTCGGTTCACTGCAACCTCTGCCTCCCAGGTTCAAGCGATTCTCCTGCCTCAGCCTCCCAAGTAGCTGGGATTACAGGTGTGCACCACCATGCCTGGCTAATTTTGTATTTTCAGTAGAAACGATTTCATCATGTTGGTCAGGATGGTCTCAAACTCCTGACCTCAGATGATCCACCCACCTCGGCCTCCCGAAGTGGGATTCCAGGCCTCAGCCACGGCTCCCAGCCTGAATTGATTTTCTAAATGAGAATAGTCTGAGTCCTGTTACATGAAAACCTACCTCTCACCATTAGGTCCCACTCTGTTGATTAATTTTTCCATGGCTGCTTCTGTCTCTTTCAGTTTTTCTTGCAGTTGAGCAAGCTCAAAACTGGCTGAAAAATAAGCAACAGTCTAAGAACCATCACAGACAACTCCCTAAACCTGTTAAAGAGACCACAAATTTTTAAAAAAAATATTGTACTGTTGCACTTCCCATTACTATCTCATTGAAGAACACAGCAGTTTTATTAAAGGATTCTGTGAATATTTAAGATTTCCAAAAAGGATGCAAAGTGTGACTGGGATATTTAGTTTCATAGAAAATCCAGAAGTAAATCCAAAAAGCAGTTACAGCCCAGATAAATATGATTTCCTGCAATGCTTTCGCCAAGTCTCTTTTTTGTGTGTGGAAAATTTTTCATAGGTTATTTTCCTGACATACATTCTAGTCTCTAGATTCTTTGAGGAAAGAGCCATGTTGTACAAATTTAATTTCCCCAGAGAACACAGAATATTCTAGTTATGTAATAAGTATCTGATGGCCATGTTTCAAGAGTCAGAAGTGTTAAACTCTTTCCCTAGATCTAAAAACTGATTTTGGCAATGATATGATTTCTCTGCCTCCATTTTCCTCTCTGCTACCCATATTTTGAAGTCTGAAAATGAGAAGTAATTCATTCCAAATGTGAAATATTAATTTGCGAATACATAAAAAAGTGAACAGATGGTTCTGTACTTTTTGTAGCTATCCCTCCCTTAAAACCCCAACATCAATATAAAAACTTTTGAGAATTCCCAGAACTAAGGCAAAAATGGCATCAGATTAATTTGGAGCAACTTTTGAGAAATGCTTTTAAGACATACCCACAGACTGTCCCTGTGGCTATAAAACTGTTTGACTCAATAATACCTGTGAATATACTGAGCAGGGGCACTTACTAATTTTCCTGTGGGTGTTTCCAGGTGTGGCAGTAGAGCATTTCCCACCATCCTCTGCAGTTGTTTTCCCCTTTGAGAGCTGAGAATTGAAGGAGGTATAGCACATTAACAGCAGCTCAGAACCTCAAAGTCACGGAAACCCTCATATTAAGTAAAAAAAAAAAAAAGGTTGGGAAACAAAAATGAAGTCAGAAATGAAATCAAATAGCAATACTAGAGAAATATCTCAAAAAAAAAAAAAAAAAAAAAAAAAAAAACACCAAAAGATGAGAAGGTTTCCAAGTAAAAAATTATCAAGGCACAAGTGTAAACAGTAAAGTAGAGGTTCCTCTTCAAAGAGTCTTTCCTCCCCATCTAATTAGGAATAGTAACTTCTCTTAGAAGCAAAATTTATTCAAGGACTTGTGCTAACATGCTTAGATATCTGCTAGCTGCAATAAAGAAATCAAGGTACTTTATGTTCTTAGCTCCCACAATTTAGCCTCAATATTTGCCCTGGCATGCTTATACTGGTCCAAGCAAGCATTAGGTCATAGCCTGTTCCTCATCCTTATTTGAAGGTGTTTTTACCTTTTTCAGCATTCCACAAGTTACTTCCTCCTTCCTTTGTTTTCCTCTGCCTTTGCTTCTTTTAAAAAGTTCTAAGTCACTAGCCAATCAGCACAAATACAGAATGTGAGGTCCCATTCCAACCAATGGAAACCGGGCACAGCAGTAAGGTGGATGCGTGAGGTTATAAATGACCGTCTCCTTTGTTCGGTGTACTCTCCTGGCAAAACTGCTGATGAGTGTACCCTTTCTGCAGAAAGTAATGGCCTTGCTGAGGAAATTAAATTCATGTTCAAGTGCTATTTCTTTACGGCACCAGGGAACAAGCATTTCTAACACAAGGAAAAAATCTCCCTACAGGTCATCTTCCTTGCTCATGCTCATCTAAAAGGGATGTGTGGCACCCTACAGGCATTCTTACAGACTCAACTCAAACTGCCTGCAGAATTCCTGGGCAAGAAAGAACTCATCTTATTGAAGCTTACTCTAGACAGGAGGGCAAAGTGAAGCTTCTGCCTCTACTTCACAGTACAGGGGCCCAGGACCTGCAAAGGCCTGCCTGGAGGTGGAACTTAACTGAGCGTCTGCTTTAAAGAACCCACACCCATGTCTCCCCAGAGCTAGGAAATATCAGGCTTAATTTCAGGATGGACAGTTCTGTCTTAGGAGAATTACTGGAGATAATATTAAAAACAGCATCTCATATTCCTGTGGAGAAAAAAGGAGGATAAAGTGCGTTATTCGGCCTTAAAAATGGCTATTTGGAAATCACTGTGCCAATCCCAATACGTTCTTCTTAGAAAATCTTTATTCCTTTTCGGCCTGTAAAGATGTTCAATTTTTTGTTTGTTTGTTTTTTGTTTTTTTTTTTTTGGCGGGGGAGTGCTTTGAATTGTATCACTCACTGGATTAAGAACCAAAAGATCCAGGTTCAAGTCAGTTCTGCCTCGTTAGTTGTGAATTTGGGGGCAAAACACTTAAACACTGAGTAAATATTTCTTATGTGAAACTGAAATAATGGCTATCCTAAGTACCTCACGAAGAGGAGGCAAGATTTAAAGAGATGATGGACTTGAAATAATTTTATGAACTGTAAAAAGTTTTAATGTAGACTGATTTTTATTGCCATATTATATTTTCATTGATGTAATATGATTAGGATTCTACTTACCTTAAATAGAATGTACAGTATATATAAAAAAATCCCAAAACCGTAGATTGGAATAATCTGCCCCATCAGGCCTCTTCCACTACCTCCTCCTCCAGCACCTCCGCCTGATCCTTTGGCCTTTGCAAATGCCTCTGCAAGGTGAGACCTCTGGAAATGAGCCCCAGGAGTCTGGCCACCTGTGGGTACCTGGTGATGATGCATCATAGGAGGAAATCGGCCCAATTTTCCTGAGAAAATAATAATCAGTTTTTATCTCTTCTACTACTTTAAAGATGGCTATCATGAAAACACCAAATCATTAAGGTATAAATAACAGAAGCCAACTCAAACTAAGTTTAAGAAAAAAAAATGGGAACTTAATCAAAAGGATATAGAGGTATCACACAGATCCTAAATATGATGTGATTATCTCTAGTTTGTTCACCAAACCCATTTTCTCATCCTTCTGGGTCCTTAGCTAGACCACATTTTTCAGACTCCCATACAGTTAATTGTGCCCATGTAACTGAGTTCCAGCCAAGGAATGTGAATAACTGTGCTAGCTCAAGGCCTGGTCTATAAAACCTCCCTTGTTATTCAACTCCATGATCATTACTCTTCTGCAGCATGGATGCTGACACCCAGGGTGACCTTGGAAGCCATGGGTAGAAAACGGCAAAACCTCCATCAACCTGGACTCCTAAATAACTACGTAGTACAGAGCCCTCTACTGCTGCCACCTCACTTAGAGTCATCTGGATCTGTCTGTATGAGTGAGAAATCAACTTCTGTTCTGTTAGGGTCATTACACACTGTGGAATCTATTTGTTACAGCAGTTAGCCACCCCTAACTAATACAGATAAGAAAATATAACGCAGTCTCAGGAGAAAAGAGAACTAGAAACTGGAAAGCCATCAGGATCCAGGACAGGTACTTTCACATTCTAGCTCAATCTCTCTCCCTCTCAATGGGACCGTAAGGTTTTTTCTTTGTTTTTCTGTGCACATCTTATTTATTCCTTCTCTGCAGACCATTTCTCTAGCTTCTTTGTGCACACAGGGGAAGATGGTCACCCCCACCCCTCAATCTGCATGTTCTTCAACAGCCTAGCTGAGGCATCCTAATTTCGAATTCCTTGGAGGAAGACTTTAAGTACTCAGCTTGGGTAGGTATACATCTCTTTGCAATCAGCTATAGCTAAGCAGACAGGATTCATGTAGCACAAACAGGGTGTAAAAGGGGCTCAATCTTGTGAGTGGAAGAGCAGGGCTTGGAGGGAGGGGCGAGGGGCAGAGGCAAGGGGAGGTGTTACATCTATTTTCTTGCATTTTTTTTCCTGCATCAAGAGCAGTCAAAAGTTAACACCAACTACCAGAAAGGAATCTTCAAATGGCCAAATAAACAGGCTTGTAAGAAAAACCACTGGGAGATAACATTACAGAACAGAAAATACTAGAGAGCATAAACAACACCCTAAATAACACTCTAAAAATAGAAATTAAAAAAATTGTTGGATTTGATGAACAAAATTGACAAAGATGTGGAGAGGCATTAATCCTCATGCACTGTGGGTAAGTGATACAGATATTCTGCCTAGTAATCTGGCTGTATGTACACACCCTGTGATCCAATGATCCCACTCTGGTGAGTAAATCCCACAGAAAATCTCAAATAAGGTTATATATATGTGAATTACAGACTTCAAAGACCTATGTGAGAATATTTGCTGTGACAATAGTGTAGTAGGGAGTTTGAAGTTAACACTCATTTCTTTAACTGGAAGAATGGAAAATCAAAATGGAGTGAATACAAATATGGAATTCTACATAGCTTTGGAAACAACACTTTAGACATACCAACAGCAACATGAATACATCTTTAAAAAACATAGCATTAGGTTAAGAATAAGCAAATACCATTATGTAGGTTGAAAACACACACATAACAATATTATATATCTTTCAAGCAAATGTGGATATAAAGACATAAACACATTAGAGTAGCTGCATATGAACAGGAAAGGGAACCGGAATGTGGGTTGAGGATAAAGGACTAAAAGAATAAAACAAGAAAGTAACTTGTACTAACAAAGTTAATAAAATGCTATAAACTCAGAACTGTCTTTAAGTTGTCGATGAAGAGTCAAACTCTAAAACATTTCAAGAGACTTATTCTGAGCTACATACGAGTGACCATGGCCCATGACACAGCCCTCAGGAGGTCCTAAGAACATGTGCCCAAGGCGGTTAGGGTGCAGCTTGGTTTTATACATTTTAGAGAGGCATGAGACTTCAATCAAATACATTGGTTTGGTCCAGAAAGGGAGGATAATTTGAAGGGTGGGTGGGGTGGGGTGGGGTGGGGGGTGCTTCTAGCATATAGGTAGATTTTAAAATTTTCTGGTTGACAATTGGTTGAGTTTATCTAAAGACCTGGGATCAATAGAAAAGAAATGTTTAGGTTAAGATAAAGGGTTGTGGCAACCAGTTTTTCCAAATTTTACTGTGCAGAAGAAGCTCTGAGCAGACTTCTGAGGGAGTAGGTTGTAAAATGTTTCTGTGAAAGGAAAATATCATGGGCCCCTTCAAGGTGGGGAATTGGTCCTGGCAAATCTGCCTCCCATTTCTATTCAAAGTCATCTGTCTGCTCACTGAGACAGATGCATATCTGATTGCCTCCTTTGGAAAGGCTAATCAGAAATTCAAAAGAATGCAACCACTCCTCTCTCACTTATTTGTGACCTGGAAGCCCCTTCACCACTTTAAGTCTTCCTGCCTTTGTTTCAAGTTATCCCGCCTTTCCAGACCCAACCAATGTATTTCTTACACATACTGACTGATGTATCATGTCTCCCTAAAATGTACAAAACTAAGCTGTGCCCTGAGACCACCTTGGGCACATGTCGTCAGGACTTCCTAAGGCCATATCATGGACGCACGTCCTGAACCTTGGCAAAATAAACTTTCTAAATTAACTGAGATCTGTCTCAGATTTTGGGTGTTTACACTTATCAGACTTAAATGGGTGCCTTAGTCGATTATCTCCTGGGTCTGGAAAGAAAGAAAGAAAAAACAGTGGGTGGAAAGGAGATTCTCTACAGAATGTGGACCTTTCCCACAAGAGACAACCTTGCAGAGCAGTTTCAAGATATGGCAAGGAAATATATTTGTGGTTAAAATATTTTTATCTCTTTTCTTATTTGTTATGTGAAGTTACGCCAGAGTCAGGTGGGAAAGCGGGCTAGATTATATGGGGTGAAATAAAACCCCTCTGATGAGACTTCATAGTTTGTAGGGTGTGACTCCCAAGGCCTGTTAGGTAGGAATTTGGGTAAGATTTTTTTTTTTTTTTTTTTTTTTTTTTGAGAAGGAGTCTTGCTCTGTCACCGGGTTGGAGTGCAGTGGCACGATCTCGGCTCATTGCAACCTCTGACTCCCTGGTTCAAGTGATTCTCCTGCCTCAGCCTCCCGAGTAGCTGGGATTACAGGCATGCACCACCACGTCCAGCTAATTTTTGTGTTTTTAGTAGAAACGGGGTTTCACCATGTTGGCCAGGATGGTCTCGATCTCCTGATCTCATGATCTGCCCTCCTCGGTCTCCCAAAGTGCTGGGATTACAGGCACGAGCCCACTGCGCCTCGCCGAATTTGGGTAAGATTTAAAAAATCAGAATTTAGTTCTCAAAGTCAACTCTGCTCCTGAGGTAAGAAAGAAGGTGGGTGGGCAGGCAGGCTTGGAAGTTGCCTTCTGCCTTGTATCCTTTCTCAGCCAAGCTCCACTCCAGGGATACTCCTTTTCCTCTCAATATTGACTTTAAGTGACATGGAAAATTTTGAAAATAAATACTTCTCTTTAAGAGTAGGTCAGCAACAGAAGCAGAGCTTTAGACAGTCAAATAAGGAAATCACCATGTCACCATCCTTTGTTCTGGATGCTGGTGACTATGCCCCTTTTAAATTTTCAAGGATCTTAGTATATCAAATGATGAGTACTGGCTTTGGCTATCACGCACCTTCAAAAGCATGCCTGGTCAGCATTTAGGAAGCTAACTTTTCTCTTGAGAGAATCTGATATATGAGGGGGCTAATGTTCAATAAACTAGATCTAATATTTGTAGTAATATGTTGTGGAACTTCACCTTACTGTGTTGAGAATACTATCTTCAAATCTGATATAAAACAAAAAAATTAAAAATTAAAAACAGGTAATTATATAAAAAGCATTATTTTGCCTCTCTAAAATTTAAGAATGACATTACACATCTCCCCCAAAACTTTTATAGATCTGTCAGCCAGGAAGATTTATAGGATACCTATTATGTTCAAGATTCTGCCATATGCAAGAAAAGAAGAGAGCGACAAAGGTAATGGAAACAATAGTTCCCACATGGAACAATGCCTTCAAAACCAGAATACCTAGAACAAAGACATAAATAACAGCAGCAGCAGCAGTAGGGTGTCAAGGACCTTATTACTAGATAAACTAAATATTCAAGTATTGAAAAGATGCAAAATATGTCTTTAAAAAAAAGAGGAGTTGGCTGGGCGTGGTGGCTCACGCCTGTAATCCCAGCATTTTGGGAGGCTGAGGCAGGTGGATCACAAGGTCAGGAGATCAAGATCATCCTGGCTAACACAGTGAAACCCTGTCTCTACTAAAAATACAAAAAAAAAAAAAAAATTAGCCGGGATTGGTGGTGGATGCCTGTAGTCCCAGCTACTTGGGAGGCTGAGGCAGGAGAATGGCGTGAACCCGGGAGGTGGAGCTTGCAGTGAGCCGAGATTGCGCCACTGCACTCCAGCCTGGGTGACAGAGCGAGACTCTCTCAAAAAAATAAATAAAATAAAAAAATAAAAAATAACAAAAAGAGGAGTCAAATGGAGTCAATCACTGAAGGGAAAGAATAGGAGAGAAGCGATAGCACACCAGGAGGAAAGAAGAGTGTGTACATGAGATTGAGAACAAAGAAACCATTAAGTAGGACTTACTACCAAGTTAGTTTGGCCCCATTTAGGGAAGTAACAAGAGATAAGGAGAAGTAAAGATGGGGAGGAGTTGAAATGCTAACTTGTGTGGTATATAAATTTGATACAGTGAACCTTGATGAGAAGTATTTGATGGGGATTAATCTAGCAGTTGAATATAGGGCCTAATATAGACAGAAACTAGGATCTGGGAAAACATCAAAAAGGCTATTATAGTAATTTAGCACTGAGATGCAAATCTCTGAGGTGGTGGCTAGAACTATAAAAAGGAAAGGATAGGTCTATAAACTGAAAATAAAATTCTAAGCCCACCAACTGACTGATGGGTCATCTCTTGGCCAAGGGGACCCCAGATTAACCTTGAAAACTAAATTCTTGGCTACGATGGGATTGGGGATTCCAACCTATCTCATTATACCCCTTCCCTCGCAAACCACTATTAGCCTTTCTTCCCTAACTACCAAACAGAAACCAGCCATTTCAAAAAACCCCACCACTGCTATCAACCAACCACCTGATGCTGTCCCTCCTTTTTTGCCTGATAAGAGACTACCAACCACAGAATGGTTCTGGCTAGTCTACAGAGAATGCACAGTAAGGGTTTTCCTGTCTTCTGCTTCACCTTTTGATGTCAGAGGGCTGAAAACTGCACTCTCTGACCACGCTATTACTGCCATTTTGTGTGTATGAGACCCATGAAGGACATGCTTCTCCTTTCATAAATATTCATGACTCCCCCAACAGCTTATTGAATATGTATATATGGCCACCCTGCTCAGCATGAATTCCTGTTCCCTTTGCCCATCCCTCCAAGTGTGTGTTTCTGCTTATGGCTGGAGGCTACACTTCCCAGCCTGTCAGAATGGCCACCCTGAAGGTTGTAACCCTTTATAAGAAATAAAGTCTCCTCTTCTCTTCTAAATTTATAAATCATATTTTTTAAGTTAACATGTCCGAGGTCTATTAATTACCATGTAATCAGTGCCATTTAACACTGAACAAAATATAGAGCTCATGGAGGAAGAGTCAGAAAACTCCAAGATCAAGAGTTTAAGATAGAGAAGATAATAAAGAAACTTGGAAGGCTTACTGTTAGGGAACAATTGAATACACATTTTTCATACATTATATTCCAGGTGTTGATGGAATACAGAAAAAAAATTTTTTTATTATACTGCAGTTAGGCTTAAGAGGAAACTCTAAGCTACCTAAATGACAAAGCTAATTAAAATTGAGAGAATGGTTCCCAATACCAAAAGGCTGGAAGAATATTGTATTTATGTGGAAAAAAGAGAAAGAAAAGAAAGATGCACTAGCCAAAGATGACTAGAAACAAACCAGTATCATAAAAGTCAGAGGAGGATAAAATTGAAGGCAACTGACCTGGAAACAGATAAACTAATGGCAATCCTTGTTTTCAGACACAATATATTCTTGAGAAATGGATGGCCATAACATGAAAACCTGACTGTCCACCTGTTTAGACAATAACAGAAACCAAAGTACTACAAAGCCTCAGAGTCAAAGGGGGCCTTAAAAGTCATCCAGTCTCAATAAACGGTGTGGAGACAGCTAGATATTCATATGTAAAAGAAGAAAATTGGACCCCATCTCATACCATATACAAAAATTAACTCAAAATCGATTAAAGACCTAATTATAAGAGCTAAAACTTTAAAATCTTAGAGGAAAACATAGATATAAATCTTTGTGACTGTGGATTAGGGGATAGTTTCTAAGGACACCAAAAGCACAAACAACAAAACAAAAGGTAGGCAAAGCTGATGTCATCAAAATTTAAAACTCTGGTGCTGCAAATGACACCATTAAGAAAGTGAAGACAACACACTGAGTGGGAGAAAATATTTGCTAATTATGTATCTGAAAAGGGTTAGTATCAAAATATATAAAGAATTCTTACCATGCAACATTAAAAAGACAAATAACCCAAGTAAAAATGAGCAATCGTGGCCAGGTGCGGGGGCTCATGCTTGTAATCCCAGCACTTTGGGAGGCTGAGGTGGGCAGATCATTTGAGGTCAGGAGTTCAAGACCAGCCTGGCCAACATGGTGAAACCTCATCTCCACTAAAAATACAAAAAAATTAGCTGGGCGTGGTGGTGTATGCCTGTAATTCCAGCTACTTGGGAGGCTGAGGCAGAAGAATCGCTTGAACCCAGGAGACGGAGGATGCAATGAGCAGAGATCACGCCATTGCACTCCAGCCTGGGTGACAGAAGTGAGACTAGGTCTCAAAAATTTCTCCAAAGAAGACAAACAAATGTCCAATAAGCACAGGACAGGATGCTTAACACCATTCGCCACCAAGGAAATGCAAATTAAACTCACGAGGAGATACCACTTCACACTAACTAGGATGGCTATAATGAAAAAGATAATAGCAAGTGTTTGAGGTATGTAAAGAAAAAGGAACTCTCATACGCTGCTAGTGGGAATGTAAAACAGTGCAGCTGCTTTGGAAAACAGTCTGGCGATTTCTCAAAAGGTTAAACACAGAGGAACCATATGACCCAGAAATTCTACTCTTAGGTATACACCCAGGAATATACTCACACAAAAACTTGTACACAAATGTTCACAGCAGCATTATTCATAGTATCTAAATGTCCATCAACTGATGAATGGATAAACAAAATGTAGTATATCCATACAACACAGTATTATCCAGCCATAAAAAGGAATAAAGTACTGATCCATACTACAACATGGATGAACTCTGAAAATATTATAAGTGAATACAGCCAGTCATGGAAAACCACATATTATATAGTTCCATTAAAATGAAATATCCAGAATAGGCAAGTCTATAGAGACAGAAAGTAGACTAGTGATTACCTAGAGCTGGGATTTGGAGGGGTGCAGAGGAGCGAAAAAGTGACTGCCTAATGTGTATGAAGTTTTTGGTGGGGAGGTGTGTGATTTAAAAAGTTCTAAAATTGACTGTAGTGATAGTTGCACAACTCTATGAATATACTAAAAACTACAGTGACTGTACATTTTAAATAGGTGAATTGCATGGTATGTAAACTCTTTCTCAACAAAACTTTTTTTTTTAAAGCCAGCTAGTCTAGCCACCTGTGTTTAATACTCTCATATGCTTCAAATTGTGGTCCTGATTCTGCTGAATACCACAGGATAGAAAACAATGCTTTCCCCAGGGAAGTTCATGCTACCTCTACACAGCTCTGACTGATAGGACTGTCTTTATATAGAGTTGATGAGTGAGTAACAGGAGTAAGAAAGAAAACAAAAAATAGGGTTTCAAAAGGCAACACTGAATGAATCATGATGAGGTCAGAAGAAACCTATGTTAGAACTGATTAAAGAAGTTATTGATAAGGAAACTTGTATAAGAATTAAGAAGGTTACTGATAATATCAAAGAGGTGTTGAGAAAGTAAAAAATAGTATTTTCAAAGACAGAAGAGAGATTTGGAGAGCAATGGAACATATAGACTAGACAGCAAAAAAATATATTTTATATTCTAGAAGAAATCTGAGTACTTTATATTTGGTATCATTGTTCACATATTTACTGCTGAGCACTAAACAATGTGACAGACACTGTGTCAGGCTCTGAGATTAGAATGACAAATAGAACAGGATCTCTGTCTTTAAAAAGAGCTTACAGACAAGGAGCATAGTTACAATGACATGGTAACTCTACCTTAACCGTCAAATCCAATGGCTTTTTCTCAGTTCTCACTCTTAATTTTCTGCAATACAAAAAAGTGATTATCACATAGTGGTCATTCAATAAATACTGGATTAATCTGAATAAATTCTTGACAATTTTTCCTGCCTTAATCTCTATGGCACATTACTCTTCTCTTTTCCCACTTGTCCTTCAACCTATTCCTTCTCAATCTCTTTCACTGGTTCTTCTTTAATCCCCTTCCCCAATACTTTGTCTCAGTCTGTTCTTTCTTTATACTTTCCTTCGGCAAACTCATTTATTCAAGGAATACACTGGAATTTCCAAATGTGTACTTCTAGTTCTAACTTTTCCCCCAAGCTCTTGTCTCTTATCTCTAAATTCAATTAGTATCTATGTCTTCTTGTATGTCTACCATCTCAAGCCTAAAAACGAACTCATCTTCACCTCCTAAAACCTGCTCTCCTCTTGCATTTCCTTTCTTTATAGATTCATTCTCTCCAACCTTTAGGCTTGAGACCTACAACATCTGCTACCTGTGACACTTAAGATGGTAGGCAACGATGACAACACTGCATTTGGCAAAGATTTCTCTTCTTGTAAAGTTAACAGGCCTCAACAGGTAGCAACCTCACCTCTTGGATCTTGGTACCACCATGTTTCTTAAAACTGAATAGCCCAGATCTATAAAAAGTTAATGATTATCAAACATTTGGAAATTTCTAGTGGGAATTTTTTTTTACAAAAGAAAAATTTGAAACTATGAAATATGCCAGGTATATAAAAGTATAGATAATTTATGAACACTTGTATGTCCACCGCCCAAATACAACTGTAGTCCCTTGTGTACTTTTCCCCCACACCCTCTCTGAGATAAACACCATTCTGATTTTGGTGATTATTAGAATGCATGCTTTTAGATTTTACTGCATAACTATGCATCTATAAACAATATATAAGCATCTATAAACAACATATAATATTGCCTTGAATGTTTTAAAACTTCATATTGTGGATAGGCAGTGGTGACGGCTGCACAACAATGTGAATGTACTTAACACTACTGAACTGTTTACCTCAAAATGCTTACCACAATTTTAAAAATTCCTTTATATTATGGGATTATATTGGACACAGGCTTCTCCAACTTTCCTCTTCTGTCTTTTTTTCCAGTGAGGGAATCAACACTTTGGCCAACAAATGTATCCATGTTGAGATGTATAGCTCTAGCTGATTCATTTAAACTGTAATATAGCATCATACTGTATGATCATATTATAATTTATCACCCCTTTTTCTGCTGATAAACATTTAGATTATTTTCAATTTTTCTCTATTACAAATGTTCTAGTTCATAGTTACATTACAAATAAGATTTGTGTGTTTTTAAGTTTGCTTTATTAAAAACAGCTAAAGAAATCAGAATAAAGATATCAGAACATAAAACTGTAGGTTTTCTAATCTAGAAAACAAAACAGCTGTGTGACTATCTCTATAGGTACTTCAATATTCCGTAAAAGGGAACGTGACTAAATCCTAATTGTTTATTGAAAGCTTTGCCCATATTTAGGTTTCCTTAATTATTAAAATTTTATCCCAGCATTTAGTGAGGCTGAGATGGGAAGACTGCTTAAGCCCAGGAGTTCAAGACCAGTCTGGGCAAGATGGCAAGACCTCCTCTCTACAAAAACTTTTATAAATCAGCCGGGTATGGTGGCATGCGCCTGTAGTCCCAGCTGTTCAGGAGGCTGAGGCAAAAGGACTGCTCAAGCCCAGGAGCTTGAGGCTGTGGTATGATCAGCCTGGGCAACAGAAGGAGATCCCATCTCAAAAAAAAAAAAAATTCACTTAGGTTATCATTTAAGCTTAACTAAAAACTTAATGTTAATGGATTCTGGCCAGGTGAGGTGGCTCACGTCTGTAGTCCCAGCACTTCGGGAGACCAAGGCGGGCAGATCACCCGAGGTCAGGGGTTTGATACTGGCTTGGCCAACACAGTGAAACCCCGTCTTCACTAAAAATACAAAAATTAGCTGGGCATGGTGGCACATGCCTATAATCCCAGCTACTCAGGAGGCTAAGGCAGGAGAATCACTTGAACCCAGGAGGCGGAGGTTGCAGTGAGCCAAAATCACGCCACTGCACTCCAGCCTGGGTGACAATGAGAATCCGTCTTGAAAAAAGTAAATAAAAAAAAAATTAATGGATTTTACAAAGTGAAGCTCTACCTTCCTTTGTTAATAACCATACCTATTGCTAAAAACAAAAACAAAAACAAAAATTTCAGCACTGTTAACAAAAGAGTTTTCCGAAAGCAACATTAACTCATCTGCAGCATTTCATTCTTGGGGCAAATAAATCTACAAAGAACTGGACATGTTTCTATTTTAATAAAAAAAATTAAAACAGTGGTTCAAAAAAGGTCTTAAGGGGGCCAGTTCCTTAAGATAGCCAAGCTTTTCCTTAAACATTGATGAAGCTGTAGAGGCCATATTTGATTCAGTATTACTTAAAGTAGAAGCCAAGACAACAGCTGTTTCTTCCTCACCTGTCTCCTCCAAGGGCCCTATCTTCTTACACTTCCCTTCTACCTGATTCTGCTTTGTTCTCTACTGCTTTCACATTTTCTGCTAATTTAATCAGATTTTTTTCATCTTTTATTAACCTCTCCACTCTCAATCCATCCTATATATTACCTAAAAGAGATCATTATGTATCTAAGTTTCTTAGCACAGGGCCCGATCCATATACTCAATACACATCAATTACCACTGTTTTGTTACCAGAATAATCTTCCTAAAGCACAATTCTAATTGGTCTTGCCATTTCTCTGATCAAAAGCTTCTAATGGTTTCCACTGATGACAAGAGGCTGTATTACAGCAGAATGGAAGTAGCACATTGAAGTAGAATGAGTGCCACCTTTTCAGTCAGTTACTGGTTAAGATTATGGCTGTGCCTCCAACTATTTCAGTGGAGGTTAAATTAATCTTTCTAGAGCTCATTTTCATCATCTGTAAAATGGGTATGATATCTACTTTCCAGGGTTTACAAGAATTACAGATTAAATAATATCATATATACAAAGCACCTAGCACATATAGTAGGTATATAACAAATTCTGATTTTCTCTCCCCACAAACTGAATTTCTAAACAACTGAATTCCATAATCTAACCCAAAAGTACCTCTTCACACTGCCTTCCCATTACATACCACTCATTTAGTCGAAACTAGGGTTCTCACCATGCTTTGAACCTGACTTTTATCTTCTTGCTTCTGAGCCTATGCTTACCCTCCAGTGGCCTTGCTTTCCTCTCCAACTCCACATATCTAAATCTGGCCAATCCTCCAAGGCCCAGGCCAGATACTGCCCCCACACCCCCAAAGCATTTTCTCATGCTACTCCCCATGCCTGTGAAACACACTGCTTGAGCCTCTTTAATTGCACTTACCACACTTGGCCGTATTCAAGAGTTTTATTAATGTGTCTTATAGCCTGTACTTAAAAATGAATTGGGAAACAAAAACAGGCAACATTTTCCACTAAGCATCATCTCCATCCAATTTTATTTGGTGTATATCATATCTGAGAATAAGAAAAGCAGCCTCTAACATCCAAAAGTTGGCCTGCTATTATCAGCTAGGCATTGATACTGCCATGAGCTGGCCTGGTACTCACAGATAAGTTGTGGTGTTCTCCTGTTACACATAAGCAATTTCAGAACACCAACATTAGACAAGGCCATTCTGTGATCATGATGGATCAAGAAAAAAACAAGACCACTGTGTAATCCGTCTGAACACAGACAAAACATGAACACTGTCCAAGCCACAAAATACCTAATATCCCCTAGTGCTGGTAATGTGAATGAGGGGGCTTCTTTATCAATTACAGCTTTAGTCTTTCTCTAGTTGGCCCTCCCTTTAGATAAACTGTTAAGATACCAGTCATAGAATTTGCCTTACTTCCCAAAAGCATCTAACTCAGAGTAAAGTACCACATCCTTAAACCATCCTCCAGATCACTTAACACAAACCCAAATCCTATAATGACTTTTTCTAACAGTGCCTTATTGAGATGCCCCACAATTCCCCATGGTGTGCATTCTCCCTTGCTGCAATGTGTAATACACTCAACTTGTTCAACTACAAGTGTGTTCCTGGTGGCCTCCGGCTGGAAGACAAACTAAGAACTTCTTGAATAAAGGCCTAGTGTTGTATTTGTTTGGGTCCCCCATAGGGCAGGCTCTGGGTCTTGCATACTACAATCTTTGCTGACCTGATCTAGATGAATTATACTGCGAGTGTTAGCCTTTATTAGAATCTCAACATCCTGCCCAGTCACTTGTAGGGCTAAAAATAGTTTTTTACTTCATTATCCTGCCAGTTTTCAATTTTATAGTTTCTAGAATAGAAACTGGCAATTAGGATGACTGATCAAGCAAGGTATTCCATACCCACTTATCTGTAAGTTTCTAAACTTGAAAAAATGCCTAATTTACATGCATTCATGGGCTCTCAAATTGTCCATTGTTTTCTGTTCATTTCCATAATATATGAACAGGAAAATGCCCTCTGAAATCAAAATGATTTCCTAATCTCTGTCCTTCAAACATTCCTTCAGAGTAGATTTCTGATGCTTCATTAGGGAAAATAAATGGTAAGCAACCAAAATAATATATTTGTCTTCAGGAACTTACATACCAACACATAAGAAGCTAGTTTAATATAACAAAGAATTATATCTGTATGTCATATATGTATATGTGTATATGTATGTATACATGGATATGTATATGTGACAAAGGGTCTGTGCTATTCCACAGGAACAGGGCCACTGGAGGGGGGCTACTAAGGAACCCTATTTATAAGCATTCAGGCAGGGTCAGCAGGAAAGATGCCCAGATACATTGTTACTGTGGGAACACCAAAGGTTCCCAGCCAAGTAGAAGTAGTAGATAGGACTCTCTTGAAGCCACCTCTAACACAGAGTGGCACACTGTCATCTTGGAGTATTTCAACTACCCTGGAACCTATTCAAACTCTCACTCAGTTGACAATGGAACAACTGACAAGTTCTAGACCAAGTGTGCTGACATTTTTATGTTCCACAGGCACTAGGGAGAGCAGGAGAACTGCTACTCTGAACAAGGAAGAAACTGGTTGACGAAATCAAGGGAGAACCTCAGGAGAATGAGATCTTAGTGTTTCTGACAACAAAGTAGGAATCGTGTAGCACAAACTCTAGGAAGCCAGAGTTAAGAAGTTGCGTGGTTTTTTTTGTTTGTTTGTTTTTTGAGATGGAGTCTCTGTCACCCAGGCTGGAGGACAGTGGCACAATCTCGGGTCACTGTTCCACCTCCCAGGTTCAAGTGATTCTCCTGCCTCAGCCTCTCAAGTAGCTGGGACCACAGGCATGCACCACATTGCCCAGCTAATTTTTGTATTTTTAGTAGAGACAGGGTTTCACCCATGTTGCCCAGGCTGGTCTTGAACTCCTAATCTCAGGCAATCTGTCTGCCTCAGCCTCCCAAAGTGCTAGGATTACAGGTGTAAGCCACCGTTCCTGGCCCAGAGTTAAGAAGTTTTGAAAACAGACATAACGCCACGGCATGAGATGCTCTCTGAGAGGAAAGCCCATAAAATACCTTTCTATATGGGCACTTCAAAAATTCTCAAGCAGGTAGGAACAGCAGAGGAAAAAAAAAAAAAAAAAAAAAAAAAAAGATGTGCAGGTAGCTCTTCTAAAAGGACAGAAAAGATGGACAGACACATAAGCAACTAGCATGAAAGAGTGGCAAGACTTGGAAGAATGACACGAGGAGGCCAAGGCCCAAAATAAATCCAGATTTACAAAAAGGCTAGCAAAAGCAAAAGGGGTGTTTTTAGTGATGTTTAGAGAAAAAAGGCAATTTGCCTTAGGACAAAATGGTAAGAAAACAGAACTTGTCAACCTCCATTTTGCTTTTATATCAAAGGGGATAAATTTCTGGTTCAGTGGAGAATTAACAATTCTAAGGACAAAAGTAAAGTCCCAGAGGAGGATAAATTCAAGTATATTCACTAAATAATTTCTATAAAGAGAACTGGGAAAGCTTCCAAATAAGGTCACTGAACTAAAGAAAAATTTAAGAAATTATGTTGGTAAAAAGTGAAGTCTTAAAAGAATGAAGATAGAGAACTACTGTTCCAGTCTGTGGAAAGCAGAAAGTGGATGACAAACTCTACAAACTAGAGAAGTGAACAGGTTGTAACTCTTGGGCTAGATTCTAAAAAGGATTCTTACATTTTTTTGAATGGATGTGGAAGGGAAAAGGAAGTACTTTTTTTCTGATTATAAAAGAAATGCATACCTATAGAAAATTGAGAAAGTACAGAAAAATTTAAAGAACCTTTCATAATTATGTGATCTAGAAATATCCACTGTTAAAATGTTGACGTCTTTCTAGTGAGTATGTATCTTTACTTTTCACTGGTATCATACAATGTTCCCATGTCATTTAAAACTCTTCGCGAATATAAATTACTGAATTCATAATAGTCTATCACATGGTTGCATGATCATTTATGTAACCATAATGAATGCAATAATAATAAGGTAATGGCTTACAAATGCTAACAGAGGAAGTCATGATCCCTAGGAGCCAGCTCTAATTAATTAACTCATTCTTTCGCTCATTCAATAAATATTTATTGTCTACTGATGTGCAGGCCTCATCTAAAGCTGGACACACAGCCATGAACAAAACAAATATAAATCCTTAGCCTCACGGAGCCTCCATTTTTTTTTTTTTTTAAGATGGAGTCTCACTCTGTTGCCCAGGCTGGAATGCGTGGCACAATCTCAGCTCACTGCAACCTCCACCTCCTGGGTTCAAGCAATTCTCTGCCTCAGTCTCCCAAATAGCTGGGATTACAGGCGCCTGCCAACAAGCCCAGCAAATTTTTGTATTTTTAGTAGAGACAGGGTTTCACCATGTTGGCCAGGCAGGTCTTGAACTCCTGACCTCGTGATCCACCCGCCTCGGCCTCCCAAAGTGCTGGGATTACAGGCGTGAGCTACCCCGCTCGGCCACAGAGCCCCCTTTCTAAGCAGGAAAAGAGACAATAAACAAGATAATGATCAATACTAAGGACAAAAAATAAGGCAGGGAGACGGGGTAGGATAGTGTTGGAAGTTAAGATTTTAGCTGGAATGGCCAGAGAAGGCATCAGGAAATGCAAGTTGAGAGAAAACACGAAGATCAAGGAAAAAGCATATCCAAAAGAAGAGCATTTCAAACCACGGAAGCAGCAAATGCAAAGGCAATGAATTGGGAGTATGCTTGGCATATTCAAGCAACAGTGAGGAAGCAGCCAGTGTGGCCACAACAAAGTGAGAAAGATACAAAAGTAGAAGCAAATGGGGAAGATAATTATATAGGACCTTTTGGGTCATGTATAGACTATCTTTTCATCTGAGCCAGGAAGTCGCTGGAGAGTTTTGGGGAGGGGAGAGATGTGAGTTGACTTAAGCTTCAACATAATACTATGGCAGCTATATTGAGAATAGACTGAAGTGGGGAAGGAAGAAGCAGACAAACCAGGGTGACAGAGTAAGACGGAATAGTGCAACCAAATAACCAACTGGTTGAATGACCCTAAACAAAACGTTTCCGTGAATACATTGATGGGACTCTAAAAGCAGTTTTAAATGACTAATACATTTAAAACAATAATTTGACCTACCAAGAAAACGTGCTGAGGCCGGGCATGGTGGCTCATGCCTGTAATTCCAGCACTTTGGGAGGCCAAGGCAGGAGGATTATCTGAGGTCAGGGGTTCGAGATCAGCCTGGCCAACATGGTGAAACCCTGTCTCTACTAAAAATACAAAAAAATTAGCCAGGCATGGTGGTGGGCACCTGTAATACCAGCTATTCAGGAGTCTGAGGCAGGAGAATTGCTTGAACTTGGGAGGCAGAGGTTTCAGTGAGCTCAGATTCTGCCACCACCCTCCAGCCTGAGCAACAGAGCGAGACTCCGTCTCATAAAACAAAAAGAGAAAACATGCTGATCATAGTCAAAGGTAAAATTGTAAAAAAAAAAAAAAAAAAAAAAAAAAGAAGAAAGAAAAAAAGAAAAATTATAACATGGTAGGAAAAATTTGAACATCAACTAGATGTTTAATGACATTAAGGAAGTATTGATTTTTTAGGTGTGACAATGGTATTGTGGCTATATTTTAATAAGAATCCATTTTTAGAGATGCATACTGAAGCATTTAAGGATGAAAAATGATCTAGTGTCTAGGATTTCCTTCAAAATAATCCAGTGAGTAGGGGAAAAAGAGGGTGGGGATACCCACGACACAAGACTGGCCATATATTGATGGCTGCTGAAGCAGGGTGATACGGATTCATTTTACTACTCTCTTAACTTTTGCTTATGTTAGAAAATGTCTTTAACAAAAAGTTTTTTAAAAATCAAGAATGGCACACAGCTAAGAAATGGTAAACAAATACACTGAATAAAACAATGAATGCTCTGAAAAAATTTCAAGAGCTAGAATTCTTGGCCAAATTTAAACAGATAAAATGCAACAGGGAAAACTACAAAGTCCTACATTTCATTCCGAAACATCAAATGAACAGTAGAAAATGAACAAAACCTAGATGAGCAGCTCCTATTAAAAAGAAAAAAAAAAAAAAGGCACAGAATTATACAGCAAAGTCAGCAAGTAAAATGCTACAAACTAAAGCAATCCCCAGAAAGCATTAAGTATAGAAAAAGAAAAGTGCAGGGAAACAACACATTGGTCTTTCATGAACTGTCTTAGATATGCTGTTATTTGCAGTTCTAAGAGCCTCTTCTAAGAGGGCTATGTTCAAATACTTGTAACTAGGTCATACCAGGAATTGAAGAGGGAGCTAGGGATATTAACACAGGAAAGAAGACTGAAGAAAGGGACATAATACCACTTTTTCAATTCCTGAATTAATCATCTTACACCTGTAAACCAAAAAGTATCTGGGACAGGCCTCAATCAATTTAGAAGTTTATTTTGCCAACGTTAAGGACACGCCCAGGAGAGAGGTCTGTGCCCTTCTCCAAAGATGATTTTGAGGGCTTCAATATTTCAAGGGGAAAAGTATGCTGGAGGGGAAAGAAGGGTACGGTAATCCATATGTTGCAAGAGAAAACGAGTAGGTAGGGGAATAGTCAATTATGTATTCATGTGGTGCTCAGTAAATCGGTACTTTACATAAGATAAGGTGAACATAGGGTAGCTACCTGTGGAGATATTTAATTTTTTATCTGTAGCTACCTGCTTAGGAACAAAAGGAAAGGCAGTTTCTTGCATGACTCAGCTTTCAGTTTAATTTTTTCCTTTTGGCATAGTGAACTGGGGTCCCAAGTTTTTATTTTCCTTTCACACACCTTTAATCTACTTTTCCTCCATTCCTATTTTGGTAAAGGAAATCACCATCTACGCCTTCACCTAAACCTGAGAATAATCTAGATGTCTCCCTCTCCCTCACTTTCCAATTCTATTTTAAAATATCTCTTAAAATTGTTCTCTTTCTTCCAGTCTATCCATTGATAACCTCTCTTGCTCCAATATACGTATTTTCCTTTGGAAACTCCTCTCAACTCCAGAGTGGATTCATCAGTATATTCTCTCTACCCACAGCACCACAAGTTAACTTAATTCAAGCCATTAACGTGAGTGGATATGTTTGCTGGAACTTCTGGGAAAGAATCTGGGGAGTAGGGCTGGAAGGTGAGAGTGAAGGAGGACTTAAAAGAAAAGAGGCCTGGAGCTGTGCCCAGCAAAGTACTGTAATCCCAGCATGTTAGGAGGCTGAGGTGGGACAATGACTTGAGGCCAGGAGTTCTAGGCCAGCTCTACACACACACATATATAAATTAGGCACTCTCACTTTCTCTGGGCAATTGCATGTGAGGCAGTAATGTCCGAAACTTTTTCAACCATTGTTACTACCCTGAGAGAGCAGCCAGGGTACAGAACCAACTTGAGAATGAACCCAGAGTGAAAAGGACACAGAAAATAAAAGCTGGAGCCCCAATGTGACAACTGTGAGTCTCTGGATAAACCATACTGCAAGACAGTTCTAACACAGGGTCTTTTCATTTACACAAGTCAATAAATTCCCTGTCTTAAGACAAGTCAAGCTGACTTTTCTGTCACTTGTCACAAGCATCCTAACTGATGAGCCCAATGACAATGACTTGCTGATGCTCATGATGTCTCAACTGGATGACTACAACAATCTTCTTCCTGAAGAAATCCTCACAACGCAGTGTCTACACTGCTGCTAGGGTGTCCTTTCTAAAACCAGGTTAAATGTTTCTCTTCTCCTTACACACTCAGTGATGCCTCATCTGCCTTTAAAATAAAACCCAAACTCCTTAAGTATGACAGAAAAAAACCTTCACACTTTGGCCCATGGCAACTTCTCTGGTGTCTTCTCTCACAACTCTAAGGATACTTCAAGGTTCTATGTTTCTTTTCTTTTCTTTTTTCTTTTTTTGAGACAGAGTCTTGCTCTGTCGCCCAGGCTGGAATGCAGTGGCCGGATCTCAGCTCACTGCAACCTCCATCTCCCAGGTTCAAGTGATTCTCCTGCTTCAGCCTCCCAAGTAGCTGGAATTACAGGCGTGCACCATCACACCGGGCTAATTTTTACATTTTTAGTAGAGATAGGGTTTCTACGTGTTGGCCAGGCTGGTCTCGAACTCCTGGCCTCAAGCAATCTGCCCGCCTTGGGCTCCCCAAGTGCTGGAATTATAGACATGAGTCACTGCACCTGGCCCTAAGCCTCTGTGTTTCTTTGCTCTGTGTTTCTTCTGCCTAGAATGTCGTTCTTTTTCATCTGGATTATTTAAAAACAAAACAAAACAAAACACTTTAAGAGCTGCCTCCTCAATTTAGCCAAGGAAGGCAAAGCTGGGTTAACATCTAAATTTCAATTAATGTAATATGCCACATCAATAAAGGACAAAACCCACATAATCATCTCAACAGACACAGAGAAAAGTATTTGATAAAATTCAATACCCCTTCATAACGAAAAACACTCAACAAACTATGAATACAAGGGAACTTCCTCAACCTGACAAAAGGCATCTATGAAATGCCTCCAGATAACATTACATATGCTAGTATGAAAGCTTTCTTCTTAAGATCAAGGACAAGAAAGGATGTTTGTTCTTACCACTTCTATTCAACATTGAACTAAAGGTTCCAGCTAGGGCAGTAAGGCAAAGAAAAGTAAAAATAAAAATAAAAGGCATTCAGATTAAAAAAAAAAAAAAAGTAAAACTATATGCAGATAACAAGTTCAGCAAGGTGACAAGACACAGTATTAATATACAAAACTAATTGTCTATACACTAAGGAACAATCTGAAAACAAAATTTATAATAACATCAAAAAGAATAAAATACTTATGAATATATTTAACAAAATAAGACTTTCACACTAAAAACTACAACCTCCTTTAAAATAAATTAAAGACCTAGATAAATAAAAAAGAAATCCTGTGCTCAAAGACTGAAAGATTTAATATTGGTAAGATGGTAGTACTCTCCAAACTGCTTCAGTTCACTGTATCAAAATCCCAGCTGGCAATTTTTTTTTTTTTTTTTTGGCAGAAACTAAAGTGATGATCCAAAATTCATATGGAAATGCTGGGTCACAGGACCCAAAATAGCAAAACAATCTTGAAAAAGAAGAACAAAGTTGGAGGACACATTTCATGATTTCATAACTTAGAAAAGTACAATAATTAAGACAGCATGGTACTGGCATAAGGATAAGTGTATAGATTAATGTAATATAATTGAGAGTCCAGAAATAAACTCTTACATTTAGAGTCAACTGATTTGACATGGCTGCCAGGACAATTCAATGAGAAAAGAATAGTCTTTTCAACAAATGGTGATGGGGCAACTATATATCCACATGAAGTTGTACTCCTACCTTACCCATATACACAAATTAATTCAAAGGGATCAAAGACTTAACTGCAGGAGCAAAAACTATAAAACTTGAAAACATAGGCATAAATCTTCACGACCTTGGATATGGCAGTTTGTCTCAGATATGACACCAAAAGCAGAAGAAACAAAAGAAAAAAGTAGATAAACTGGATTTCATCAAAATGTAAAACTTTTCTTATTCAAAGCGCACCATCAAGAAAGTGAAGGCAACCACTGAATGGAAGAAAATATTTGCAAATCATATATCTGATAACAGACTTGTACCTAGAATATACAAAGAACTCTTACAACTCAACAATAAAAAGACCAGAGGCCAAGTGTGGTGGCTCACACCTGTAATCCCAGTGCTTCAGGAGGCCAAGGTGGGAGGATCACTTGAGACCAGAAGTTCAAGACCAGCCTGGGAAATACAGTGACAGCCTCATCTCTGCCAAAATATTTTAAAAATTAGCCAGGTATGGTGGCACACACCTGTAGTCCTGGTTACCTGGGAGGGTGAGGTGGGAAAATCACTTGAGCCCAGGAGTTTGGGGCTGCAGTGAGCAATGATGGCACCACTGTACTCCAGCCTGTGCACCAGGGTGAGACCCTGTCTCTCTCTCAAAAAAAAAAAAAAAAAAAAAAGACAAGTAATCCAACTTTTAAAGAGGGTTAAAAGGACCTGAATAGACGTTTCTCCAAAACAAGATATACAAATAGACAAAGAGTGAATAAACACACAAAAAATGCTCAATGTCATTAGTCATCAGGGAAGTGCAAATAAAATCACACAATGAAATACCATTTCATTCCTATTAGGATGGCTATAATCAAGAAGATGGATAACAAACAAGTATTGACAAGAAACCAGAAGCCCTCTTACACTGCTGTTGGTCATGTAAAATGATACAGCTGCTTTGGAAAATGGTCTGGCAGTTCCTCAAAAGGTTAAACAGGTAATAACCATATGACCTAGAAATTCCATGCTTAGTTCCAGCCACGCTGGAATGCTCACATTTTCCAAATGTACACACCCAAGAGGAATGAAAACATTAAGTCCACACAAAAATTTGTATACAGACATCAGTAGCAACATTATTCATAATAGCTAAAAGGCAAAACTTCAATGTCCATCAATTGATTAATGAATAAATGAAATGTGGTATATCCACACAATGAAATATTATTCAGCCATAGAAAGAAGTACTGCTACATGCTACAACATGGATGAACCTTGAAAACATTATGCTAGTTAAGAGACATCAGTCACAAAAGATCAGATATTATATGATTCCATTTATATGAAAGGTCCAGAACAAGCAAATCTATAGAGACATAAAGTAGATCAGTGGTTGCCTAGGGCTGGAGGTGGGGTGGGGGATTTGTGGAGTAATAGCTAAAAAGTATGGGGTTTCTTTGGGGGCTGAAGAAATATTCTAAAATTGATTGTGGTGATGGTTGCACAACTCTGAATATACTGAAACCCAATAAATTGTAAACTTTAAGTGGGTGAATTGTATGATATGTAAATTAGATCTCAAGAAAGCTGTTATCAAAAAAAAAAAAAAAAAGACTTCCCTCCTCTATGTTCTATGAAACCCGTATTTTTTTTTTTCTTTTTTGGCAGGGTCTCACTCTGTTGCCCAGGATGCAGTGCAGTTACAAAATCACACCTCACTGTAGCCTTGACCTCCAGACCTCAAAGGATCCTCCCACCTCAGGCTACAGGTACACACCACCATGCCCAGCTAATTGGAAAAAAAAAAAAAAACAACTTATTTTTGTAGAGATGGGGGGTCTTGTTATATTGCCCAAGCTGATCTTGAACTCCCAGGCTCAAGCAATCCTCCTGCCTCAGCCTCTCAAAGTGCTGGGATTACAGGCATGAGCTGTCGCACCTGGTGTATGAAACCCTTCTTAAGTCCCAATAACACTGACCATTGCATACGTGTCTCCACTGTTCCCTGTGCAGACTTGAGTAACTGTGACCAACACCCTTGCATATATCTGCTGACATGTCTGTTTTGCATTTATCTGTTGACATGTCTGCTTTCCTTTACTAAACTGTAGCCTCCTCAAAGCATGGAGTGCACTCAGTTTTTCTTGGAATATATAGTGTCTGTATACTGTGTGCATAGTATGTGATACGGTACATCATAAATATTTGTTAAAAGACGATCTTAAAGACTTTCATGTGGAAAGGGAACTGTGTTTGTTTCACGCACATCAATGGGCAAAAATGGAAGACATAATGACATGTATTTTTAAGAATTTTCAAATACTCAGGGTTATCCCTTTCTTCAAAGCAGGGATTTCTGGGTTCTGTGAATTCTCTGATGATACTGAAATTCTGAGTACATTTATAGAGTACGTACATTTTTCTAGAGAGAAAATACCGTTTTAGGCTGAGTGCAGTGGCTCACGCCTGTAATCCCACCACTTTGGAAGGCCGAGGCAGAAGGATCACTTGAGCCCATGAGTTCGACACCAGCCTGGGCAAAACAATGAGACCCCCATCTCCACACAAAAACAAAAACAAACAAACAAACAAAAATTTTTAAATTAGCCAGGCATAGTGGCATGTGCCTGTAGTCTCAGTTACTTGGGAAGCTGAGGTGGGAGGATCAGTTGAGCCCTGGAAGGAGAGGCTGGTGTGAGCTGTGATCATGACTCTGCACTCTAGCCTGGGTGACAGGGTGAGACCCAGGGAAATGGAAAAGAAAGGGAAAGGGGGCCAGGAAGAGAGGAAGGGAGGGAGGGAGGGAGGAAAGGGAGGGAGGGAGGGAGGGAGGGAGGAAGGGAGAAAGGAGAGAGAAAGAAAGAAAATACATAGCTTTTATAAGATTGTCAAAGAGGTATGTAACCCCAAAATGGTTAAGATTCATTGCTGCAAGTTTCAGTTACTGGAATGTATCATTCCAGGTAAGTTTTTTCCTAGGTTATACTTCTTCAGTAGCTTCTCTTTCTCAAAAACAGAATTTACAATATTAGTAGCTTAATAATCTTAAGGTATTTATTGACTGCCCATTATATGCCAGGTACCGAAGAAATAGTGATAAACAAGATAAAGTCCCTACCCTTGCAAACTTACATTCTAGAAGGTGGAGACAAAAAAACAAGTAAACACTTAAGAATATTCTATATCATATAGTGATGCCTATCAGGAAGAATATAAAACATGATAAAATAGGGAATGATGAGAGGAAAGAGTTATTTTAGTTAGTGTCATCAGGGGAAGTCTCTCTAAGGTTTCATTTGAGCAGAAATTTGAATGATGAGAAGGGCACTGAGGGAAGAGCACAGCACTTCAGGAATAAAGAGAACTGAAAGTACAAAGATCCTAAGATGAGAACACTGAATACCAACACTTGTTGGTTGTTCTCAAGGCAACAACCCCATGTCTAATCTCCACTCTATATTTTCTACAACGTTCAGAAGAGTGTCTCCCACTCACAGTCAATAGTACTTGTTCAAGATAATTCACCATAATGGAAAGACAAGTAAAAAAAAAAAACCAAAAAACTGTTTTCGAAGAATCTTCACTGTTCAGGATCATCATGAATTTACTCTTCTTCAAGGCAGACAATATCATTAGACAAAGTAGGTAAAAATCTTTGGGATTACTGCAGTGAGACAAAGAAAAAAAAAAGAACAAATATGCAAATATGTTTTAGAAGTCTCTTCCAGGTGGATAGTCTTACAAGCACAAAGATTATCAGGCAAATTCTATAAACAGAATTATGTGTTCAATCTGCCCTCCACCCCGAAGCTTGGTGCTTTGCATTTATAGCCTGTATGATGCTCAAGAGAATGGAACTACAGCCAATGTGTATTAAGCAGAGAGAAGTGGATTACAGTTCAAAAGGAGCTGTCCAGCAATCAACAGTTTAAACATTACTGGAAGAGTTCAGACACCATAAAATCATGTCTCAAAGATGTTACAAGGATAATTTACAGGAGAAAGTTACCAGTAGAACTTCATGACCTGTAGGGAATTGTTCTGGTTCCTTCTCCCAGCCTTCAGCACCATGCCTTTACACTCATTCTGTAAAAGGCCCCAGTGCAGCTAAGAGGATGAATTTTTAAACGCCACATACATCATGCCAACAACGAACAATTAACAGATAAAAACTGCTTCAATAAGGGGAACGTAATAATTCGTTCATAACCACACCTCAGCAACCGAAACTATGGTTATTAAAATCTTCAAGATATATTTTTAAAGGCACAAGAAGACCCTGAAGCAGTGAGAGCCCAGCACCAAGTTGAAAAAAACATAACGAATTAAGGTTTGCTGTACCAATTGCATTTGCCTTGATTTCGTACGAAGCGGCGCGTCAGAAAGTACACGGAAAACCTAAAGAGGAAAACCCAACTGGGAACCCTTGGCTCAAAGCACGTGTACAAATGGTGACAAGATGAGTTAAATCAGTGGGGTAAGAGAGAAACGGCTGCGTGTAAACGGGAGTATGCAAGGCCACCTAGAGGATGCCCAGGCATGCACGCATACATTCCTGGCCCTTCCAGCAGCAGAACCGTCTGGGCCGCCACCCGCTGATAACAATGGAACCGTGGGGACTGGCCCTTCAACGCCGTCTCGTCCGCCCTCTCCTGTCAGTTTGGTGGATGTTTCGGTGAAGGCTGCAGACTCTCAGAGTCACCCCTCCCTCGAGCAGCGTTCTCCGTACTCTTCGGCGCCAGGAAGCTTAGAGAGAGCTGGCCTGCTCTTACCTTCAGGTGTCGGCGGCGGCTCCTGCCGCTTCCCGCGGGACAGGAAGGCCTTGGGCAGCAGCAGCGACAGAGCCAGGACAAGCCCAGAAGCCAGAGCAACTCTCTGCACTGTGGAGTACGCCATGACTGCTCACGGCGGTCGCAGGTGCAAGCGCCAACCGGAACCGGAACCGGAACCGGAACCGCAGCGCAGGCTGCCGCTCCCTATCAAACCGCGGGCGGCGCGGACGGCGCGGACGGCGTCGCGCGAGGGACAAGGTGTGCGAGGCGCCTGCACCTTCGTCTCCAGCGTCGAGATGACCTGCTCCTCCGGCGTGGTTACCCGTCGCTGTAAAGGGTACCCTCGCCTTCCTATTCATACTAACTAAAAACTCCTCCCTCACTCCCCATATTCATCTGTTACTGAGTCCTGTGCATTCTACCTCCTACACATCGTGCCCGGATCTCTATCCCCACTTACCACCACTGCCCCCCACCCACCCGTAAACCACAACATCGAGTTTCTCCTCATCTCCATGAATTCACTGTCTTCCAGCTTCCACTCATACCCCTCTCTTTCATTATCCAGCTGCAGCCACAGGTGATAATGCTAAAACAGAAGACTATTTCTCTGTCTCTCCAGCTTACAACCTTTTAACTCTCCATTATCTTCAGAACAATAGTCAAAGTCCTTTCTATAACCTCAACGCCCTGCATGATCTGGTCTTACCAATGCTCCTTCCAAACTGGATGATTTACTATTTCTTTAGCATATTGCTTGTCTTCAGGTAAGCTTTGCTCGTCCTGTTCCCACTGCCTGGAAAATTCCTGACACCATCTCCACTTGTCAAAAACTTCTCTGAAGAACAGCTTAAAAATACTGCTCTCTCGAAACTTTTTCAGTCAGCCTCTCCTTCCTCTATAATCCCGCCGTTCTTTGTTACTATCTTCATTTGTTCATTTAGCATTATTTTAGTTTTTACTATGTATTAGACCCTCAACTTGGCACTACAGGTCTGATAAATAAAACGGATTCCCTTTGTAGGGCAGATAATGATATAAACAAAAAAATGCAGGAAATATTCTGGACCCCCGAGCAGTCTGCTCAACTGGTACGAGGAAAAGTCAAGAAAAGCTCCTTTGAGAAGGTGAAATTGAGTTCGTTGTTGAAAAATGAGTAACTTACTAGGCAGACAGGTGGGAGGGGTTAGAAAGGTAGTCCAGGAAAAGGAGGCCAAAAAAATAAAGGCAAAGCTGGAAGCTTCCTGGTGTGTTCAGAAAGCTATTGGTAATTCATTTTGGCAGGGCAATAGAGTAGTGACAGGACACGAAGTGCACAAATATAAGCAGGAGCTACATTGTGAAAAGCTTAGGTAGAACTTCCAGGTAAACATGGCAGATGTAACATATGCATTTATCTTTGTTTTCCCGAGACAGTGCCCCAAAATGAAAATAAATAAAGTGTATAAACTACAAGACTAAATACAGTGATAGAAAACATGACAGCAGATGAGAAATGTCAATTTTGTAAGACACATGCAACACTGTCCAATAGAAACATAATGCCAGCCACATATGTAATTTAAAATTTTCCAGTAGCCACATTTAAAAAATAAAAAGAAGTAAAATTTATTTTAATAGTATTTTAAACCAAGATATCAAAAATATTTCAAATTTTATCAGCACGATAGTGTGGGTCGTTGGCGCCCACATTAGACAGCACAGGTGAAGAGCATAAAAAGTTAAATGGCTGTGGAGGGAAAGCCTGTAAGGAGTAAACTAATTTGCCACTCAAAACCCATGCTCTTAAGAATTGGAGGTACTGGGTTCCTTTAAAGCCGAGGGTGCGGAGTGGGTCTGAATGAAGAATTGGCTGGAAATCTGACTAAAAAGCAGTTGAGACTGGGCACGGTGGCTCACACCTATAATCCCAGGACTTTGGGAGGCCAAGGCTGGAGGATGGCTTGAGACCAAGAGTTCAAGGCCAGCCTGGGCAACATAGTGAGAGCCCTAATCTCTACCCAAAAAAATGTGAAAAATTAACCAGGCATGGTGATGTGCACCTGTAGTCCCAACTACTCAGGAAGCTGAGGTGGGAAGATTACTTGAGCCCAAGAGTTTGAAGCTACAGTGAGCTATGATTGTGTGAACCACAATTAGTTATGATATATAAGATGATAATAATGCCTGAATGAAGCCAGTAGGGGCACCCACTCCAGCCAGGATGACAGAGTGAGACCCTGTCTCTAAAAAAAAAAAAAAAAAAAAAAAAAAAAATTGTTTAATTTTTTTAAAGCAATGGATATCTTCTGAATCTCTTTCCTTGATTCATGCAGCCAGATGGGTGCCCCTGCTGGCTTCACTCAGGCATTATTATCATTGATGTTATTAACATCACTAAAAGTTAGAGTACTGATTATGTTCTAGGCATCTTACATATCATAATTAATCCTCCCAATAACTTTAAGAGGTAAGCAATATTATGGGTATCATTTTACAGGTAAGAAAATGGAGCCCCAGAGAACATAATTTACTTGCCAGTAATTACACAGTATAAACTGGAAGCTATGATTTGAACACAGGCATGCTTACTCAAGAATTTGCCATCTTAGCTACCACGTTTACTCTCTGGGGAGGTTTAGTCAGAAAACCACTGGACTCCTGGACTATAGGTGCAGATTAAGGAGGAGGTGACTAATGGGATGTGGTCTCTAAGAGATACAGAGGAGTCTGGAATGACTGCTCCCCACCCCCAAATTCTAGCTTGGGTAACTGGGTAGACATTGATTCTATGTAACATGATTTTAAGAACAGAAGAATCATGTTTGTGAGAAAGATGAGTTCAGATTTTGACTAGCTGAATTTGAAGTTCCATGAAATATCCAAGTAGAAATATCCAGTTGGATATATGGGCCTGGAGCTCAGAAGAGACATTTGGGCTAGAAATAATATGGAAATCATCAGCCCATCTATAGTGAATGAAGTCTGGCAGAAGATGACATTAGTGAGAGTGCTCATGTGAAGTTATAAGAAGCCACAGTGGAAACCTAGGTTACAACATTATGTTGAAGTTCCCATGTGTGAGGACAGAAATATGGTGGGAAATTTCTGATCCAAGTGTTAAAATCTTCAACGAATGTGGAGTTACTACAAGGTTGGAAGGTGACAGGAACAGAAGAAGTAATGAGCAGCCAGATGACATGCTCTTCTAAGGAGCTGTGGTTTATTTTTTTATTATTATTTTTTATTTATTTATTTATTTATTTATTTATTTATTTATTTATTTTTTGAGACAGAGTCTTGCTCTGTCACCCAGGCTGCAGTGCAGTGGTGCAATCTCAGCTTACTGCAAGCTCCTCCTCCTGGGTTCACGCCGTTCTCCTGCCTCAGCCTTCCAAGTAGCTGGGATTACAAGCACCTGCCACCACACCTGGCTAATTTTTTTTTTTTTTTTTGGTATTTTTAGAGAGACAGGGTTTCACCGTATTAGCCAGGATGGTCTCAATCTCCTGACCTTGTGATCCACCCGCCTTGGCCTCCCAAAGTGCTGGGATTACAGGCGTGAGCCACTGCACCTGGCCAGGAGCTGTGTTTTTTAAAGGAAGAAGAGGAAGAAGCAATTTGGAAGCAGCAAGGGGGAACAAGTTGGGCATCTATTCTATTCCCTGGCTTTGAGCTGTAGGAAGAAAAATAGCTCTTACTTTGGGAGATCTGCAAGGGAAACAGAGCCCCGAGGCAACAGCCTAGTTTTCATTAGAAGAAGACAGGCCAGGTGCAGTGGCTCACATCTGTAATCCCGGCACTTTGGGAGGCTGAGGGGGGCGGATCACGAGGTCAAGAAATCAAGACCACCCTGGCCAACATGATGAAACCTGTCTCTACTAAAAATACAAAAATTAGCTGGGTGTGATGATGCATGCCTGTCATCCCAGCTACTTGGGAGGCTGAGGCAGGAGAATTGCTTGAACCTGGGAGGCAGAGGTCGCCGTGAGCTGAGATCGCACCACCGCACTCCAGCCTGGCAACAGAGTGAGAGTCCATCTCGAAGGAGAAGGAGGAGGAGGAGGAGGAGAAAAAGGAGGAGGAGGAGGTTAAGATAAACTTCAAAGAAGTCAAGGATATAGGAGTTTTTGTGATGATAAATCTTGACTCTATATGGCACGGTAAGTGGAAGGTTTGGAAGTCAGAAATGGAGTCAGAGTAAAATATGAAGTGAGCAGAATGGAGATGAGGGGCCATGTGCAAACTAATGACCTTGGGGACTTGGACTTTAGATGGTAGCCAAAGTAAATGGGCAGAGATCATGATCTCATTAGTTCTGGAAGTGGCCAAGAGAAAGGTGAAAGCAGCAAGTTATAGTCCAGAGTATTTGGCTTGGAACATATTCATTGTTACAGTCAGTTGGGATGTGCGCCTGGAAGACATGGGAGCCTCCTCAAGGCGACAGAGCTGGTAGGCAGCTCATGGAGCTGGGGCAGCTTGGAGTGGGACCTGGGATGGCTGCTGTCTCTGGTGGCTAGAGGTATAACATCAGAGCTGGGAGTGCACTAAAATTGAAGATCTTAAGAGTTTAGGTTTTCCAATAAAGTACTGGTAGGGGGCTGGGCATGGTGGCTCATGCCTGTAATCCTAGCACTTTGGGAGGCCTAGGTGGGTGGATCACCTGAGGTCTGGAGTTTGAGACCAGCCTGGCCAGCATGGTAAAACCCTGTCTCTACTGAAAATACAAAAATTAGCCAGGCGTGATGGTGCATGCCTGTAATACCAGCTATCCAGGAGGCTGAGGCAGGAGAATGGCTTGAACCCAGGAGGCAGAGGTTGCAGTGAGTCGACAGCGCGCCACTGCACTCAGCCTTGATGACAGAGCAAGACTCTGTCTCAAAAAAAAAAAAAAAAAAAAAAAGTATTGGTAGGGAATGCAGATCAAAACTCAAAAGTCTAATGGCTATAGGCTGAAGAAGGAGGAAATGACAAGGAAGTAGAGATGGCAAGTACAGCCCACTGTATATGGAGATGGCATGAAAAGAAGGGATAAAAGTTACGGTGATAACTTGAGGGTGCCTTTTCCAAGGGAAGAGAAAAGCGTGTTTATACATTTAGAGGAAAAATGTCAGAAAAGAGGAGATGGAAAATAGAGGAGCAAGGGAGATCAATGTAGGAGCAAAGCCCAGATTGTGGAGCAGACATGGGAACCAGACATTGAGTTCCCTGGCAGTAGGGATCAGCTCAGAGGAAAGGAGATGGAGTGGGTTCAGGTGCATATGTCAATAAAAGGAGTGGTGCAGGGACAGAAAGTCATGGGGTTCATTTCTCATTGCCTTCATTTTCTTGGTAAAGGATATGTTTGGGCCATTATCTGAGAAAGGACTCAGTGTGGGGTGGGAGGAATTCTTGAGTGTAGTGAAGGTTTGAAAATAGGCAAAGAGGTATTCAGGAATCACTCCAGCTTTGCACAGGGGTTCCCTTTGGAGCTTAAATGCAACCAGGGATTTTCTGTTCTCTCCCTGCAGGCTTAAAAGCATCTTCTAACCAGTATATTCTGGGCTGGACTTGGCATCCCCAAAACATCCTTTGAGACTAGTAGCCTCCCAGGGGTCCATTCTGGAAGACTAAAGGTGGTCAGGGGAGGGGAGACTGAGAGGTCCTTAGGGATTAGTTGTCAGTTGTCTCAATTCTTTTTTTATTAGATTAAAGGGAAAACTGGGATCTACAAAGGGGCAAAGATTTGCTATAGATCACCCTGATCATTCATGTCTGCACTGGGATTGAAGCCCAGTTCTCCCAACTCCCAGAGCAGGATTCTCTACACTACCTCTGCTGTGTCTGCCAGTTCTTTTGGACAGCAAAGAGGAAATAGTCTTCAAAAACAATAGCTAAACCCTTCATTTGCTGAACTTTAGAAATCTATTCCTTGTGTATTTTTCCTATCTGACAGCCTGTGGGAAAGTGCCCCAGAATGTTTATCATTATGAGTTGGAAGCCTTCGTTCATGAAATCACTCCTAAAGTCAAAATTTGTTTAACATCAGGGCACTTGAATTCTAACATGGGAAAGGGAAATTGAGGAAACTATATATATATATATATTTTGTTTGTTTGTTTGTTTGTTTTTTAAAGACAGAGTCTCGCTGTGTCGCCAAGCTGGAGTGCAGTGGCACAATCTCAGCTCACTGCAACCTCCAACTCACTGGTTCAAGCAACTATCCTGCCTCAGTCTCCCTAGTAGCTGGGATTACAGGCACATGCCACCACACCCACCTAATTTCTGTACTTTTAGTAGAGATGGGGTTTCACCATGTTGGCCAGTATGGTCTCGATCTCCTGACCTCATGATCTGCCTGCCTCGGCCTCTCAAAGTGCTGGGATTACAGGCATGAGCCACCGCACCCGGCCAGGAAACTTTATTTCTAGGGCATTTACTTATAAGTCGTTGTGGAAAAACTTCTCCCGGGATTAAGTTGACAGCTGTTTCTTTATTTCCTAAATATAAGGTCTCCCTGGAAGACAGGCCCATGAGGAGCTGAAGAAAGAAGTGGGAGGACAGAGGAGAACTCACACAAGATGTTTGCAGGAGGAAGAATTCAGATTGGAAAATAAAAATGGGAGAGAAGCCAGGGAGGGATGGGAAGAAAATAGAAGAAAGAGGAAGAAGACCAAGAAGGAAGAAAATGGACATGAAGTGGTTGCCTTCTTATGAACTCCCTGCAAGGGAAACAGAGCCCAGAGGCAATAGCCTAGTTTTCAGGAGACTCCATGGTCTCCTAAGTCTTATCCGTTGTGCTTTACCCTCCAGACCAGGCTGGAATCTGAGCTTGGGATCCTCTCCTGCCTTCCATGACTCCCTTTGGCTACCATATTTAGTCTCAGCTCATTGACCACCCTTCCAAGGGCTCTCATCCTTGAAGTAGAATTCATTCCCTTGCCCAAAATCATCCCCTCATCTCTAGGCCAGCATGAGCTCTGTGTATTCCTCTCTTAAGATGCTCCTTTACCCAATTTTCTTCCCTCCTTGCCTTTCATAGCCAATCTTTCCTAAAATATAAGGCCCAAACACTATGAACTTTTTTCAGGAGGCTCTCCCAGATTCCATCCCATGCTGACTCTTCCTTTCACTAGATTCCTGTGGACACTTTCTCATGGGTTTTTTGGGCCTTTTCACCTAGTTGGGAGTCCCAGGAGGATAGGATGCTTCTCCCATGGCATGGCTGAGCACAGAACTCGTTCATGGCAGGTGTTTATTCAAGTATGAGGCTGCTAGTTTCTCAAACACACATTGATTCTGCCACTGTTCTGAGCAACTAGACCTCTCTCCAGGAATCAGCAATCAGTTTCCTCGAAGAGTCACCCCAGAAAATCTCATTTCAAAAAGACTGAATTTGCCACCAAATTTGTCCCTGAAGTGACTGTAATGATTAATTGTGTGTTAATTTGGCTGGGTGATGGTGCCTAGATATGTGGTCATGCTTAATTCTGGATGTTTCTGTGAGGGTGTTTTTGGATGAGATGAACATTTGAATCGGCAGACTTTGACTAAAGCAGATTGCTCTTCATAATGTGAGTGGGCCTTATCCAATCAGTTGGAGGCCTGAATAGAACAAAAGACCCACTTCCCCCAGCAAGAAGCAATTCTGTAGCCAACCGAACTTTGGATTTGAACTGCAGCATCTGTCTTTCCTGGGTCTCCAGCCTGTTGGCCCACCTTGCAGAGTCTGGATTTGCCAGCTTCTAAAATCACATGAGCCAGTTGCCTAAAGTAAATCTCTCTCTCACACTCTCTCTCTCTCTCTCTCTGTCCACTGTGGAGTCCCCATTGTGGAGAGTCATACACCTTACTACAGGCAGGAAATCAAGGTGGTTAGCAGGAAAATGAGACCCAGGTACCCAGAACACTGAGCAGAAGGGAGCAAGGCCTGTAACTCCAAAGTTTACAATGAAGAGGTTAGAGAAGACAGGCAAGAGATGGGACAGAATGCACAGAACAGCATATGGGACCTGGACTTTGAACAATGGGTAGAATTTTGATCAGGGATAAGGGAAATATGATGAACACCTGCCAATAGTGGATGTCCACAATCTTTGAATACCCTTTCTTCATTAGATATTATCCATATTGAGAGTCTCAGGTTCTCAATGTATAAGCCAACAAACTACATTTCCTGGCCCCTTGCTACTAGGCAAATAGTTAATTGTTTCCCCCATCAGACATACCCATGTCCAACTTTGGTTTGAAAGTTATCTGTGAGAGGAAACAGCAATGCTTGCTTGGCCTACCTCTTTTGGTGGGTGAGGCAGCAGCAGAGGTGGGATGTTCCTGTGGCTGGTAGCCACAACGCAGTTTCCCAACAGGCAGAGCAGAGACCATGCAGGTCTGGGATCTGTGGCACTGGAGCTTCCTTATAAGGCCAGTTCTGTGGTGTGGTTCTGGGAGTTATTCCAAGCTCTGGGGCCCCAGTTTTCTCATCTGTGAAATGGAGAGTGTGCTGCCTCCCTCCCACTGAGCCAGCAAATGTGATGGAGCCTGGAAGGCAATCATGTGTGAGATAAAAACAGTAGCAGCTGCTGCCACTCAAAGGCAGGTCTGAAGAAAGAAAATTGGAATCAGAAAAAGGAAGAGTTTTCCAGGAAAACCTTTGGGAGGAAGACTCTAGAAGACCCACATTTCTTATCCTAAAGCTCTACCCAATTGGGAACAGGTGGGCAAAGGTTAGGGGTATGAGGATAGAAATTTCCTGGTGGTGAGTGGTCAAGGTGAGAATGTCCTTACTGCTTTCCTACCAACTCTCCTCACTGGCCTCTGTCCCTGGAAGACGCAGAGCAGAGAGAAGTCACAGTTGGATACCTTGGGCATTTCTGCCTTGAATAAGGAGAAATAGTCTTTGGTGCCAATTAATTAAGCAAACTGATAGAAATTCCCTGCTTAAGTCACACTTTGCATATCCATAATCTCTGCACTACATTTTCTGTAAACTTTACCCCTGGGTAAAAATTGGTGAGCATTTAAATGCTTCCTCACATAATCTTGCTAAAGCACACTCTTGCCTATAAATATTCATGCCACTGCCAAAACATTTGCAAGCTTTCCCTAAAGGTGAAGTGTGTGTAATGTACTTTGTCTTCTGGGTATAAATATTATCCAATACATTTTGGTTAATATGAATACACTAATTATTCCTGTAACCCTTTTAAAAAGGGTCATCTTCATGATGTGAATTTTTTAAAAATGTAATTACAATAATTGGATACTTAATCTAATTAAAATTTGCTTTATCTTTAATGGGAATTTGTCTAAAGAGGCAGAATGACAATTGGCTTTTTGATAATGACTGTTTTCTTTCTGCAGGGGATCAAGTTGGTGAAAACTGGAGAACCAGGCAGTTTTGTGTCTGCCAGTTCCCTGGTTACTGGGCAGAGCAAGGCCAGCCTCTCTTCTTCTTATAATTCACTACTTAAGTAGTGAATATGGGTTGTGGTTACTGGAAAAGGACTAGGGGAACCTTTTGTATTCCAACAGATGAAGCTGCTCCTCTTCCTAGGAAGCAGTCCTTTGTTCTCCTGGACCTGTGATTGATCCACAGCAGGCATGTGATTTAAGCCTGATAGATCAGGTCCCTTGCTGGGCTTGCTGCAGCTGGAGAAGCAGCAGCTCCATGTAGCTTAGGGGCCATGGTGCTGGAAGGAGTTGTAGTGGATGGTATAGGGGCTCCACTCATACCCCATTGGTTCACCCTTGAGGTCACCTGCAGACAGTCCCTGCACACAAACTTGAGTTCCTGTGTCTCTCTGCATAAAGCTGTTCTTTGGCCTGCGTAGCAAGCTAGGGAGTTACCACTCCCAGAGCAACTCTCAAACAATGAAGAAGGGGAGTTGGCAGATAAACACCTCAGCTTCCTTGTTCTTCAGCGGTTCAATTCTGAGTGGTGCTCCACACATTCTTTTTGAGGCATCCCAGTAGGATTGAGATCTACTTGCTCCAGCTGTAACCCACTGACACACCTGTTTGGGGTTTCTGCCCCTTCTTTGTCTTACTTACCTGCCCTCTCATTTTGCTTCTGGTGTCACCTTCCAAATAAAGTGGTACACCCAAACTTTTGCCTTGGAGTTTGCTTTGAGGGGAGCCCAAACTAAGATGGAGGTAAAGTTGGGGTTTCCAGGCAACTATTTTCTCTACCACGTGGAGTAGGCCTGTTTGAAGAAGATAAAAGAGAAGCTAGCAAAAATAAAGGGGGTGGAGAGTGAGCTTGGTGGTGCTGAATGGTTTCACTCCCAAGACTCCTTTTGCTCCCTCTCATTCTTTGATTCTCAAAGCTGCCCTGAACTCTTCCCAGGCATGTGAACCAATACATTCCTCCCTGTATGTGTTAAGCTTGCTTAAATTGGATTTCTGTCTCTAGCAACTGAAAGTATTAATGACTCTTACAAAGAATAAGTGAGTTCACATGCAAAGCATTTTGCATAGAGCCTGTCACATATTAAATATTACTACTGGTGCATATTATTATTATTTAATGTCTGACTTGCTTCCAGTTGAGACTATGGATCAAGAACCTAGAGCCTAGAAAAGAATCACAAAAAGTCAGTTTGATTCTACCTAATTCCTCTCTTTTGTGTTTTTCATAACTTGATTACATTGATGCCTACCTTCTTTGCCACTGGGAGATACTTTATACAATAATTATAGCTTTACTATCTTCTTATTCATCATTAACAATGGGCAACTAAATGTTATTCTATTGTGCTTAAGGGTCATGTATTGGCCACAACTTTGTTACCAAGAGCTGAGAGACAAACCACCCAGCATGAATGACCCAGTCGAGTTCAAGACATGGCAGGCTCTGCCTGGCTTCAGGGACTCACTAGGACTGTCATGGTCCTTAGGCATTTTTGTCTTCATGGGCTCCTTCCCCATTAATGTTTATATTATATGACTGCATTGGCATAAAGAGAAATATGTTAGTATTATATATTAAGACATGTTCTTTGACCTAAAAATCTATTTTTCTTCCTGATTTTAAGATAAATTAAAACATGTTAGTGCTCACTGTGCCTGATGGTTAAATAGGCCTTACCTTGCTAAGTTCACACCTGCTGCTTGGTTAGCAACTCACACCCCAGGAAGGTGGGTGTGCAGCAAACAAGTAATATGACTCCTGGTTTATATTTTTCATAACACATAATAGTTTTAAACTGTATCAAGTATCACAGGAGCAAAATGTTGACATTTTTAGAAAAGGTGCTGGGAGATGTTTCTACATTCTAGGGCCTGTGGAAGACTTCATCTTGGCAGAGGGAAAAGGCTTCCATGAACCTTCTGGTTATGCAAAGGCAAGGCCCAGCGGCACATCTGGACAGAGTAGGGGTTGACACAAGGATGAAGGGGCTTTTCAGAATAAAGTAGTGTGTTCTTTTGATGAAAAGTTGTTGTTTGGTAAAATTTGAGACTTCCTCTGGTGGCGCAGAGTCAGGAATTTGACAGCCTGGGGACTGAAGAAGAGAGGACAGGGTTTGAAGACCTAGGATTTTTGGAGGCGCTGGGCCTAATGGAGAGTCAGCCGGGAAAGAACTCCCTGTGGTGGGAGATGGCAGGTGGGCCATGGTTTCAGTAAGATGCTATTCAGGTTTTCCTCGTGCACTGTAATCCTCTTATGGTTTCCTCAAGCCTTTAGAAAAGTCTTGGACACACCATGAGCTATGTCAGTGGTCTTAGGGTATAAGGAAGGGCACTCTTCCCTGTTTGGAGCAAGGGACTTCCCCCTTATAATGCTACGGCAGAGGCAGCAGCAGTGAATGAATGGTAATGCTAATTCAGACTGCCCAGTAACTAGAAACAGCGTGAGTGGGGGGTTGTGGTGCCACCAGATGCAAGCAGAGGAACAGGCTGCAGTGTGTCCAGGTCAAAAATGCACTTGAGACAAAGGCTGTTTCCCCCTAGTACAGTGGAAGACATTGATCCTTGAATGGAAGGAGGCAAGGAGAGGAATTAGATCCTGTTTTTACATGGTTAATGGTCCGCAAGAAGCTGAAGTTTATAATATCCTCACCTCTCTGAGCCCATCTCTAATTACAGTCTCTTTGCTCCAAGCTCCAGCCACACTGGGCTCCCCATTCTCACTCAAACATGCCTGGGAAGCACCCACCCTGAGCCTCTGCACTTGTGCCCTCCGCCGGGGATGCTCTTACACCAAGTATCTACATGGCTCAATCTCTCACTTCCTTCAAGTCTTTGCTCAAATATCGCCTTTCTCAATGAGGCTTTCCATGACCAACGTATTTAAAATACAACACTCCTGATCTTCTTCCCCTGCTTTATATTCTTCCTTGCACTTACCACCTTCTAAAGCTTATTACCCTCCTTGCTTGCCTGTCCCTCCCCTCTGGAGTAGAGGCTGCATTAGGGCAGGGAGTTTTGTCTGCATCCCCAGTGCCTAGAGGAGTGCCTATGACATGGTAGACTTCAGCAAATATTTATTGGGTGCATGAATGAAGATAATAGTGTCTGGGTTATACAAAGTGCCTTGAATAACCTCTCTAACTGAATGTAAGCTTATATGTATGTTATTTAGCAACTGAAAACCATAATTGGGTAAATAAAGTGGGAACAGGTTTGCATTGAATGATTGATCATTCACAGTCTCGTTTGGCTTAGATGGTGTTTATCAAGCTGTAGGTGGCTGGTTTTAAAATGGTGTTTTATAGAAACCTCGGAGCTGTAGGGCATCTTTCAATGTTTGTTCTTAATTTTGTTTTCAAATATGTTTTTAAATATCTTTGAGTAAAACGCCTGCTTGAATGCATTGTATATTAAATTTGAATATATTGGCAATTCCTGATGCACTATTACTGTCAGGTTAACTCACTTCAAAAAAAAAATAAAGCTTGGGAATAAAGATCATTCTGCTATTTCTATGAATGTATCTGGATTTCTTCTAAGTGTTTCCATAAAAGGTTATTTTAAGTTTCACTTGTGACACTTTATTTCTCACAAGGAATGTAAGCAGTTAATTTTGTGTTTTTTTGTTGGAAAAATAATGATTTTCTACTGTTCTCTTTCAAGCTTCTGAAACAAGTTAATTGAAGATCATCTTGATGGTGCAAGGTGGACTGAAAATACATTGTTATTTTCACTACATTTCTCTGGGTGTCAGGATTTTCTTTTTATTTTATTATTGTTTTGTAACTTATTTTAGATTCAGGGATACGTGTGCAGGTTTGTTATATAGGTAAACTGTGTGTCACAGGGGTTTAGTGTACAGATTATTTTGTTCCCCAGGTAATAAGCGTAATACCTGATAGGTACTTTTTGTGATCTTCTCCCTCCTCCCACCCTTCACCCACAAGTAAGCCTCAAGGTCTGTTGTTTTCCTCTTTGTGCTCATGTGTTCTCGTTGTTTAGCTCCCACCTATAAGTGAGAGCATGTGGTATTTGTTTTTCTGTTCCTGCGTTAATTCGCTTAGGATAATGGCCTCCAGCTCCATCCATGTTGCTACAAAGGATGTGACTTCATTCTTTTTTATTATGGCTGCACAGTATTCCACGATGTATATGTACCACATTTTCTTTATCCAGTCTACCACTGATGGGCATTTAGGTTGATTCCATGTCTTTGCTACTTTAAATAGTGCTGCCATGAACATACACATGCATGTATCTTTATGGTAGAATGGTTTATATTCCTTTGGGTATATACCCAGTAATGGGATTGCTAAGTCAAATGCTAATTCTGTTTAAGTTCTTTGAGGAATTGCCACACTGCTTGCCACAATGGCTGAACTAATTTACACTCCACCAGCAGTATCAAAGTGTTCCCTTTTCTCCACAACCTCACCAACATCTGTTATTTTTTTACTTTTTAGTAATAGCCATTCTGACTGATGTGAGATGGTATCTCATTATTGTTTTGATTTGCATTTCTCTAGTGATTAGTGACGCTGAGCTTTTTTTTCATATGCTTGTGGGCTGCATGTATGTCTTCTTTTGAAAAATATCTGTCCATATTCTTTGCCCACTTTTTAATGGGGGTAGTTTTGTTCTTGTTTGTAAAATTGTTTAAGTTCCAAATAGATTCTGGATATTAGATCTTTGTTTGATACATACTTTGCAATTATTTTCTCCCATTCTATAGATTGTCCATTTACTCTGTTGATAATTTCTTTTGCTAGCAGAAGCTCTTTAGTTTAATTAGGTCCCATTTATCAATTTTTGTTTTTGTTGCTATTGCTTTTGGCATCTTTGTCATGAAATCCTTGCCAAGTCCTGTGTCCAAAATGATATTTCCTAGGTTACTTTCCAGGGTTTTTATAGTTTTAGGTTTTACATTAAAGACTTTAATACATCTTGAGTTAATTTTTGTATATAGTGTAAGGAAGGGGTCAGTTTCAATCTTCCACATAGTTATTCAGATGGTTTTCCTAACACCATTTATTGACTAGAGAGTTCTTTCCCCATTGCTTGTTTATGTTGGCTTTGTTGAAGATCAGATGATTCTAGGTGTGTGGCATTATTTCTGGGCTCTGTATTCCATTCCAATGGTCTATGTAGGATTTTCTCAATACTACGCTACCAAAACAAAAGGCAAAGATAAGATGGGTGCCAAACTAATACGTAGCAGAAACTTTCCTCAATAGCCTTGTTTTCAATATTTCTTTAAAGTGGTAATTTGTTATACTTTTGTATTTGTTGTACTTTGAGTGGTCTTGCTTTATTTATTTTTTTGTTTTCCTATGAAACTGATGCAGCTATGTAAATGACCTCGTGTCACCATAAGGATATAATCTCATGTCTTCCTAAAGTCATGGCACCTGTAGATCCAAATGTTGTTCTATACCTGCTCCCCTGATCTACTTTCTGGGTTAATATAACTTAATTTATATCAAGAAGGTTTTGAATGTGGAAAGCTAAATGTACACAGGGTGTGGGGAGGCAGTGAAGTTTTTAAATTGACAAGTTGTCAATTCACTTTTTTCCATGAGTTTTTACAGGTACATAGATTCTTGTAACCAAAACAGAACAATTTCAACGTTCCAAAGAATCCCACCTGCTGTACCTTTATTAAGACCCATCTCCATCACATACCCGTGGCAACCAGTGATCTGTTTTCTGTTCCTATATTTTTACCTTTTCCAGAATATTTTATAAATGTGATTATATGGTATGTAATCTTTTGAGTTCTTTCACTTAGTATGATGCATTTGAGATTCATCCAGGTTGTTATGTGTATCAATAGTGCATAGCTTTTTATTGCTGAGTGGTATCTCTTGTGTGTATACAGCACAGTTTATCTACTCACCTACTGAAGGACAATTGGGTTGTTTCCAGTTTTTGGTGATCACGAAATATTGCTATAAACATTTGAGTACAGATTTTTATGTTAACATAAGTTTTTATTTCTCTAAATACAAAAAAAAAAAAAAAATGAAATGGCTGGGACATAGGTGAACGTATGTTTTGCTTTTTAGGGAAACGCTTATGTTTTCCAGAGTGGCTGTATAATTTTGCATTTCTACCAGGACTATCTGAGAGTTTCAGTTACTCCACATTCTCATCAGCACTTAATATTGTCAGTTTTGTTTTATTAATTTTAGCCACGTTTGTGTATATGCTGGTGTGTCATTGTGTTTTTATTTTTTACTTACCTAATGACTAATGATGTTGATCATCTTTTCATGTGGTTATTTGTTATCAGTATACTTTTGGTGAAGTGTCTATTTAAACCCTTTGCCGTTTAAAAATTGAGTTGTTTTCTTATTGCTGAATTTTGAGGGTTAGATACGTGATTTGCAAATATTTTCTCCTAGTCTGTGACTGATGTTATGTTTTGTTGTCATTGTTTTGAGACAGGGTCTGGCTCTGTCGCCCAGGCTGGAGTACAATGGTGTGACCTCAGCTCACTGCAACTTCTGCCTCCCGGGTTCAAGCCATCCTCCTCCCTCAGCCTCCCAAGTAGCTGGGACTACAGGTGCATGCCACCATACCTAGCTAATTTTTGTATTTTTTTGTAGAGATGGGGTTTCGCCAAGTTGCTCAGGCTGGTCTTGAACTCCTGAGCTCAAGTGATCTGCCCACCTCAGATGTCCAAAGTGCTGGGATTACAGGTGTGAGCCACCATGCCCAGCCAATGTTTTTATTTCCTTAACCATATTCTTCACAAAGAAAATTTTTAAATTTTGATGAAGTTTAATTTATCAATACTTTATGTTACGGATTGTACTTCTAGTGTCATATCTAGAACTCTTTGGCTAACCCAAGGTCAAGATATTTTTCTATCCCTGCTTCTATGAGTATTATAGTTTTACATTTTACCTTTAGGTCTATTACACATATAAAGTTAATTTTTATATAAATTGCTTTTAATTCTTGACTTTTCAAAACCATTGGTTGTTTTAATTATTTGACTTTCTTTTTGAATGAAAATGACTTTATAAAACTAATACATGTTTATTATACAAGATACAAAGAAGAAAGCTAATATTCACTCTCAAACATCACCATGCAGAAACGACTATCTCTAACTCTTGATGAACATCATTTCGGAAATCTCTCTCATATACACATTCATACATGCGTACAGATAGAGCTTGGAAAAAAAGGTAAGTATGTGAAAGACAAGTAGGTAGCTTTCATTTTATTGGGAATATTGTCTTCTTAAGAAACACCTGGCCGGCTGCGGTGGGTCACGCCTGTAATCCAAGCACTTTGGGAGGCTGAGGCAGGTGTATCACAAGGTCAGGAGATCGACATCCTGTCCAACATGGTGAAACCTCGTCTCTACTAAAATACAAAAAATTAGCCATGCATGGTGGTGTGCGCCTGTAGTCCCAGCTACTCGGGAGGCTGAGGCAGGGGAATCGCTTGAACCTGGGAGGCGGAGGTTGCCGTGAGCTGAGATTGCGCCACTGCACTCCAGCTTGGTGACAGAGCGAGACTCCATCTCAAAAAAAAAAAAAAAAAAAAAAAAAAAAAAAAAAAAAAAAAAAAAAAAAAAAAAAAAAAAAGAAAAGAAACACCTATGATATATATTGGATTTCCTTATCTACCAACTTCCTCATGATTATGTCTATTTTTAAAAAAAACTTTATTCCATTTTGTCTTATGTGATTTCCTTAATTCTGACCGTAAGGACTCTGGCTGTATTTTCATTCATTTTAAAATATTATTTGCTGTTTCTGATGTGAAGTAGATCTCTGTAATCTCTCTCTCTCTTTTGCTTTTGTTTATTTTCTTGACTTTTGCCAGATTATTATTTCATTTTTTATAAGCTCTTCTCCATACCTTTATGTCTGTTCTCTAAATTTTTCTTCAGAAAGAGAGATCATGTCATCTATAATTTAATGAAAGCTGTGGGAAATTATTTGTCTGAATCCTTCCCTTGTTTGCGTGGGTAATTCCTCTTGAAATTTGTTCTTCATCTGCTTTTTGTTTATGTTCCTCTTCTTATATTCTCCAGCCCCAACCCTTTGCTAAGGTCCTGTGCAATTTCTAGGGGATTGGTTCTCATCTTTAAATGGAATGGGTTATTTGTTGAAGAAAAGTGTGGGGAGAGGAGATAGAAGAGTGAGCTAAGATAGTTCACAGCTTCAACTGAAGCCAATAGTGGCAAACAGCCTCTCAGCAAATCTGTTATTTTACCTGCCTGATGTCCCTGTCTTCCATTTGTCTTCAGCTTTCGAGAGATTTATAAGGCTTACAGCAGGGATACTAAAGTCACAGGTTCTCTGTATTATGATCGTATGACCCTCATTTAAGCCCCTTCTCCATAACCAATTCCCCTCCGGGTCAGAGTCCGGATAATAGTAATAATGGTGATGCTGCTGCTTCTCCATCTCCTGCCCCCACAAAAAAGACTAGTTGATGAGTCATCACCATTTATTGAACAACCAGTCTTTCAAATGTTGATTCAAAATGCTACCCTTATAGTAAATTCACATCTATGTTTTGATTTCTCTCTGGACTCTCCATTTTGTGCCAATTATCAGTCTACTGTGTCAGTAGTGTACTGGTTTATTTACTATAGCTTAATAATATGTTTTATTATCAGGTGGAGCTAATTCATTATCATTCCTCTTATCTAGAATTTTACTGCCTATATGCACAAATATCTTTTCCAGATTAACATTATAATCACTTTCTAAGCCATTGGTAGGATTGCTATCACAATTAATGTATACATCTATTTAATGATAATTACCGACTTTATAAAATTAAGTTTATTTTGTTTATAGCCAAACATTAGTTGTATCTTCATTTATTTTAGTCTTTTTGCTCCTCAGTAGAGGTTTATAGGTTCTAAACACTTTTTCTCAAATGCATTTCTGGGCATTTCTGCTTTTACCGCTATTGTAAATGTGAACTTTTTTCCTCTACTATTTTTAACTCATTTTTCATATAGGAAAAATCTGTTTTTATATTTCAGTTTTCTAATTGTCATTTACCATTTGTTGTTTCCATTAAATTGTTTGGATTTTTTCATATCAATTACAAATAATTATAATTTTCCCTCCTCTTCCCAATTTCACATCTTGTATTTATTTCTTCTGGCTATTTATATCAGTCAATAACTGCGCAACAGTGTTAAATAATATTTGTGTTACAGTATACCCTGACTTTATTCCTGATGTTGATAGAAATGATTCTAAAGTTTTAACATTAAGCATGATGCTGACTTTTAGTCTGAGGACATCTAAGTGTATTTACATGGTAATTAGATTAACATATTTCCTAATTTTAAATCACTCTTGCATTTCTGGTATGAATTTTACTTGGTATTGCCAAAAATATGCTACTAAGTTCTACTTGCTAGTATTTTATTTAAGATTTTTGCTTTCTTATTCAAAAGTGAAATTAGGTCAGGTGCGGTGGTTCATGCCTGTAATCTCAGCACTTTGGGAGGCCAAGGTGGTGGATCGCTCCAGGCCAGGAGTTTGAGACCAGTCTGGGCAACATGGTGAAACCCCATCTTTACCAAAAATACAAAAATTAGCCAGTCTCATAACCCGGTCTCAAAATAAATAAATAACTAGATTAAAAATTTATTTTAAAAAATGAAATTAATTTGTAGTAGTTTTCCTGTCTTGTCAAGTTTTACGATCAATTTTCATGTATCTGCATGTATATATTTACATATACATATATATACATATATAAATGTATCCATTAAGATTTATATAATATACATCTTGATTTTTTCATGTAACATATTTTAAAGATATTCTTATGACAGCATATGTTTTTAAGCGTAGATGAATCATACTTTTTATTTATGTATTTTTTTCTTCAACTTTTATTTTACGTTTCAGGGTACATGTACAGGATGTGCAGGTTTGTTACACAGGTAAATATGTGCCATGGTGGTTTGCTGCACAGATCAACCCATCACCTAGGTATTAAGCCCAGCATCCATTAGCTATCCTTCCTGATGCTCTGCCTCCCACCCCTACCCTCTCCCGTCAGGCCCCAGTGTGTGTTGTTCCCTGCGATGTGTCCAGTTGTTCTCACCATCAATTGTTTAACTTGTTTTGTTACAAAGACTACTGAGATTTTCTTTCCTTTTTATGCACTGGACTCGTTCAACTTCAGAATTATTTGTTCCTCAGAGGTCTGAAAGAGTTTATGTGAGAAACTATTTATGTATGTGTGCATATGCATGTATATGTAAGTATCATTTCTTTTACAACTTTCTCAATATTTTCCATGATTATAAATATGTCTTTAGTCAATTTTGATAACATTTTTTCTAGAAGTAATTTCACACAGCTTTAAAAAAACATTAACATAGTTATGAAAAATGTTAAATAATAGTATTTTAACTTTCTACATATTTGTGGTTATTTCCCTGTTTTGTGTATTTGTGCTTCTTTTTGATTGAATTAACTACAGGTTAAGCATCTCTAATCTGAAAATCTGAAGTCTGAAATGTTCCAAAATCCAAACCTTTTCTAACGCTGACCTGTTGCCATGTCAGGAGACCAAAACCCTGTCGTTGTTTGTTGTTGCTGTTTTTAACAGCTGATCCGGGTATTCTGGGAATGCTACTGTGCTGCTTCATTACCTTGAACGCATTATTTTTTCACTGTATTAAGGGTATATCATATGTTTTACTGTTAAGTACTTCTGTGTGAATAAATAGAAGAAAATGCTTATTGGTAGCATATAAATTCAAAGTCAGGAAAGATGGTGATGCCAAACAATCACAGATTGTCCACATGGGTGGCTGAGATAGTGACACTTTTGCTTTCTGACGGTTCAATGTACACAAACTTGTTTTATACACAAAATTTTTAAAATATTGTGTAAAACTACTTCAAGGCTATGTGTATAAGGTCTATATGAAACATAAATGAGTTCCATGTTTAGACTTGGGTCACATCCCAAAGAGATCTCATTATGAATATGCAGGTATTCCAAAAATCTGAAAAAGTCTGAAGTCCAAAACACCTCTGGTCCCAAGCATTTCATGTAAGGGATACTCAACATATAGTAATTTATCTATTTTATTTTAGCCTTTTCATCAGTTGAGCAGTTAATAAATTGTTCTTAATTAATTAAATTATATTTTTATTATTAGTTTCTTCTTTCTGCTTTTCTTGGGATAATTTTGGTTTTTTTCTTGTTTAGTTCGATGCATGAATCAATTAAATTATTGTAATTATTTCTTGTCTAATGTTTAATATGTAGCTGAGCTAGGGAGCACTGGATACACACATGCTACTCTGTGTCATATCACAAGGTCCCTTGAGATTTGGTTTCAGCCATGTGAGTTGCTCTAGCCCATTTGTTATGAGCAGAAGTGATATGTTTTTTGTCTGAACTGAGAGGGTTAAGAGCTGGTATGTTTTCTCCCTCCTCTTTCTTCTGTTTTTACCACAGCCTTATAGGCCATGAGTTCCAGATGGCACAGCTCCTCCATCAGCCTACATTTCTAATGACTGTTGGAAATAGGCATGGACACTGAACAAGAAATAACCTTTAAAGTGTTAAGCCACTGTGATTTCAGAGTTTGCCTCTGGTGCCAGCTATTAGTTACTTATCTTGTCTAACAATGTGTTCGAGGCTATGACTCTTCCTCTGAGTAGAGCTTTAGACATATCCAAAGTTTTGATATGCAACTGAAATAGTTTGGGGTTTTATTCCCTCCATACATATATGTATGCTGCAAGGTGTGTGTGTGTGTGTGTGTGTGTGTGTGTGTGTATTCCTTTTGTTCATTCTCACAGCTGCAAGGTACATCTGCTTAGCCCAGCTTTTGAAATTTCAATCTGGCCACAACTCCAGGCCCTCCCACCCTACTTAAGTCAGTCTATAAATGCAAACTGCAGCTATCTGCCAGGACCCTCCTAGGCCTGCTGCATTTATTCCTGACTTGCTTCTTCTCAAATGCCATGCCCCATTAGGTTACCAATTCCTGGCTCCATCTCTTCTTCTCAAATCTGTTTCTTCTCCTTTGGTCTTGGTATTTGCAATCCAAGTTTTTTGGCTTGAGGCTTTCCTGTAGACTATCTTAGATGCTTCTTACTCCCTTCAGATGGTTTCAGGCAGCTGATGCCCCAACCCAGCCCTACTTGCCAGCTCAGGAAGGGGCTGTGAGGAAAATGTCATCCTTGGGTTTCCCTGCAGAGCTCCACCCTCTCTCATTCCTCCTCTGTCTCATGCTCCCTCTGTCGAAGGTCAGATGCACATGCTGCACTGAGTGGGTGCTCTGGGGCCTAAGTGGCCTCAGCTTTCAGCTTGGCATATGGGAATTTTGCAGCCTGTTGGGAGGCCCCAGGGAGGATGGAGACATAGTGCTGCCACCACTGCCACTTTCAGAGCCTCAGAACAGTCCTGGGCCTTTTCCATAAAAGGGAATGTGGGAATACATATGATTTATAATGTAAACAATATACATTGACAGGATGTGAATGAATAAAAGATGAGTAAATAAAAGCACAAGAATAAATACACATCCTGGGTGGAAGCATCACAGCAGGACAGGGCAGCCAGTGGCTATTGCCTCAGCCTTCCTCCTCACTGAAAGCCTGGGCAGCCACCCTGCCCACTCCCTGCACCGTAACCTTGAAGCCCCCCTGACTTCAGCAGATCCTACATTAGGAGCTGACCTCTTCACACTGGGGCAGTTTGGTGCACAGAAAAAGCACAGGACAGATACTAACTAGCATTGTAACTTCACACAGATCAGTATCCCTCCCTCCTGCTATCCTCCCTGGTTTCCCCATCTGTAAGTGAAGGGATTAGACTAGATGTCCTCTAAGTCCTTCGGGAATGTCCTTTCATAGTCCGTCTTATCAGAAGGGTCAGTGTGATGCACCCTATTTCTAAGCCTCAGTTTTCTCATCCATAAAGTGGGGGTTCTGATGGGAGGGTCACAAAGGGCTTGATATGGTTTGACTGTGTACCCACCCAAATCTTACCTTGAATTGTAATAATCCCCATGTGTCCAGGGCAGGGCCAGGTGGAGACAATTGAATCATGTGGGTGGATCCCCCATACTGTTCTCATGGTAGTGAATAAATCTCATGAGATCTCATGGTTTTATAAATGGGAGTTCCCCAGCACAATCTCTCCTTGCCTGCTGCCATGTGAGATGAGACTTTGGTCCTCATTTGCTTTCCACCATGATTGTGAGGCCTCCCCAGCCATGCTGAACTGTGAGTCAATTAAACCTCTTTTCTTTATAAATTACCCAGTCTCAGGTATGTCCCTATTAGCAGCATGAAAACACACTAAAACAGGGCTCTTCCACCTCTGATGCTCTGCTAGGTGGCTCTGACTCCCCAACTTGCTACCAGAGTTTGCAGCAGAGGCACGTGCGCACGCGCACACACACACTCTCCTCCAGGCTTCAGGGCAGCTCTGGAATGGGCTTGGTTTCTGGGCCTGCAGCCCATGGGCAGATTGACGGCAGCACTTCCATGTAACCTTCCTTCCAGACCTCCAATGGGTTGGACCCTGTGCCCTCTCTCTCGTGGTCCACACATGACAGAAGGCATAGGTATCATCTCCTGTCTTGAGGGCCCACATGCCCCAAAGCCCTCCTGCTGCAGCCCTCAGCAACTGTGTGGTGAACCCCTGTTCTGTACCTGCACCTCTGTGCTTGGAACTGAATCTGCCCTCAGGAAGCAACTGTCTAAGGTGGAGAGTTGGGGAAGAGGAACCCAAGAGAGAGAGAAATTGGTATCCTTAGGGGATGTGAGAGAGAGCATAGGGGACCTGAGGAAGCAGAAGGCAGGCAGGCCAAGAGGGAGGCTGGTGCATCTTCTGGAACTAGTAGGAGACGGTTTTTTCTAGGGATATGACTTCTGGCTTGAGCCTGCACTTAGAATGCAGCCTCTGGGTCGCTCCTCCATCCTCCCAGCAGATGGCAGTGTGCGTATGAGAACCAAGGTGAAAACGCCTGGGATCACCAGCAGACGATTCTGCAGGCTAGAAAACAGGAGGGAAATCATTGTCCTTCTTGCCAAAGAGCTGGATGATCAGATAAAGGGTCATCTATCCTCCTGAAGAATCACCCACTACCCTCATGAGCTGCTAAGGGGAGGTTTCTCCAGGAGTGCCGGGGCAATGTTGTCTCTTCTCCTTCTGGGTGTTGGGCCTACCCCACCCTACTCAGCGCTTAGGCTCCATGTGGGCCTAGGTGGGGGTCAGGATTGGCCGCAGGCTCTCAGGGCACCCTCCCACTGGAGAAGCCTGCCCCTGTGTAGCCAACTTCTGCCAGCAACGCTTCTGCCAGCGGCGTTGCCCCAGCTCTCAGGCTGAAGCAGCTTCTGGGCAACTCTCCCAAGTCCATTGCAGTCTGTGTCCAGGGTCCTACAGCAAGGATTGGGTCACAGGGGCTCTGAGCCTGTTCCCAGTAGCCCCTACAGCTCAGCCTCACTGACTTAGTCCTCTTCTCAAGGCAAAACCTTATATATCCACCGCAGTGTCCTGAAGAGGGGACCTAGAGCAGCAAACAGCCTGGGCTCCACCATCCCTGGTCTTGGGCTGGCCTCCTAGCCTGAAATGAGAGCTTCCACAGACACCACCAACTATCCCCTTCCTGCCTGGGATTCAGGATGCCTAGTTTGGCCTGAATCACCAGCACTATTGCAGCAGACAGGACCCCAGACACTATGGCTAGCCTGGCCTGAGAAGAGATGCTGTAGCATCTGCTGCCTTCAGCACAGTCACCAGGCACTGTTCCTCAGGAGGCCTGCAGATGCCCTTTCTCCTTCAGCAGCCTAATAGAGCCTAGGCTGCGGAGTCAGACATGGCTTCTTGTCTCCACTCCACTAGTTACCATCTGCATAGCTCACAGCTAATGATTTCTTCTGTGAGCCCCAGTTTCCTCTTCTGTAAAATGAAAGTTTTAATGGTACCTCCATCATAAGATGGTGGGAGTGTTGGCCAAGCCCCGGTGGATGGAAGCTGCTCTGGTTTCAGTGGACACTGCCTGAGAAATACTCTCAGAAAGAGGGGAAAAGAAAGGGTAGCACATGAGGTGACTGGGTTTGAGGCCTGACTGAGCTCAGACTCCTTATTCTAGAGCAGGTCTTAGGCCAGCTGAGGCCAAGCCTCTGGGACTACAGCTGAGGAAGAAGAACGCTTTCTACCTGCACTGCCAAGATGGGAAACAGAAGGCTGATCATGGTGGGTGTCCCATATTGGTAATTTTCTGGGGGCCTCTGGGGTCACTGGCATCCTGTGGTATCTGGGTTTGGGCTCTGTCATTGGCTCTGAGCTGAGCTCTGGCCTCCAGGCTCTGGGTTTGGGTTGGGTTGATCCAAAGAGAATGTTGAAGATTATATTATTTAAGGGAATCGCAGCTGAGTTCAGCTTGTTAAGTACAGGGTTTGGCATGGGATCAGTGATAAAACAGAATGAATGAATGCACACTATTTTTCACTGACTGCAGTTTTCCTAATAGACCCTCTCTGGGGGCTGAGGCCCTTTTCAAATAGGAAGGAGGCAGGAGATAAGGGTTCCAATTCTTACACTTTCTGTTTCCTGCTTTGGTCAGCCTCTGTGATTTTGGGTCCTCATTTACAAATGGGACAGCGTAACCTCTATAGGGTCTTCCAGCTCTGGGATGACTGGGTCCTAAAGAGAGAGGATTAGCAAGGCCTGAGAGCAGAGAGATTCCTTCCCGAGGTGGGAGAGAGGCTTTCATGGGTGGTGGTGACTTCCTAGATATGAGTATACACTGGGTTTTGGAAGAATGTTGTCCAGGGAGAGAGGCATTATGGGCTGGATCAGCAGTGACAGTAAGTCTGGGTGTTTGTGCCATAGCTGCTTCCTGATGGCACATTTTCCTTTGCTCTGCAGCCCCACACCCTGCTGACCCTGGCAGGCATTTCCCCTAGGTGTGTCTAACCAAGACCTGGGGCAGAGGTGGGGACTGTTGAGAAGAAGGTTCATAAATGGGTAGTGATGGGATTTGCCTGCCTTTGGATCTGTGAGGTCGTGGGTCTTGGGAGATAAGCTTCTGGTTAACTTGGGGGTCATTAGTATACAAGGAACAGAGCATCACTGGGGTCAACCCAAGCAAGGGAGGCAAATAAGCCAAGAATCTGAGTCTTTCAGAAACCCAGACAGGACCATGATGGTGCAGGGTCTCAAGAGTCTGGGTGGAAGCTAGTTCCAGATCCCTGGTGGCTGGAGGACTTCAGTGACAGGTTCTCATACTCCTCACTGCGGTGCTGTGTCATTAAGCCAACTAAGCCATGCCCAGTGTGTCCACTCCTCTGCCAGATATCACTGTTCTTCTCACAACCCTCTGTATTCTCTCTGTGTTTCCAGCTCCTTTTTACTTACAATTTCTCAATTTCAGCTTGCCATAACCTTGCATAGCCCTTCAGGACTCACGCCCCCATACTCTACTATAAGACCTTTCTAGATGCATCTTTGTTTAGCTTCTACTCCTACTACTAACTGACTTTCTCCACATTTTATAATCTGGATTTCCAAAAGCAAGAATGTGATTTGCCATCACCTGGTCAGATACCAAGTTCTTGTCCAATGAGCTGTGTTGCGGTATAGCATAGTACAGCATTGCTGCCTAGAGAGGGCAAAAGAAGACTCTTTGATGGCATGCAAGGAGGCTGCTTGCAGTTGAGCAAGTTGTGCCCTGCACAAGGGTAACTGACTGAGGGGGAAAGTAGGAGCTGTGTCCTATCAGCACTACATGGCAAGTCATGAATCTTTATGTGGGGCTACATCAACCCAGAAGAAAGGAGAAAGGGGTGCCTTTGTCAGAAGAGAAGTGGCCCTGTGATGTGTCAGATACTATGATTAGCGTATGATCTTTTTTTTACATAGGACAATGCATTTCTTATCTCTTCTCCATTTCACCCTGTGTCTGGTAGTTTTTGCTGCATAACAAACAATCCCTCCCTTAAATTAGTGGCTTAAAGTAATAACCATCTATTATTGTTTATGAGTCCATGGACTGGCTCGGTGGTTCTGCTAATTTGAGTCTGGTTTCACTGCTCCAGGCTAAGTTTCTTTATGTGTGTGCCTTCAGCTGGAGGCTCAGCTAGGGGCTGGATGATCTAGGGTGGCATCGCTCACACAGCTGACAGCTCTGCTTCTGGAAGTTGACTGGATGTCACTTGGAGGTACAGGGGTAACAGGGCTACATGTCTGTCATCAATTAGCAAACTAGCCTGGACTTGGTCACAGGACAGCTCAAGGTTCAAGGAAAGCAAATGGAAGCAGGTAAGGCCTCTTTTGGTCTAGGTTTAGAATTTGAAGTGTCTCTTCTGCCATATTCTTTCAGCCATTCACAAAAACCACCCGAGATTCAAGGGATAGGAAAAAGACTCTTGATGGGATATGTTTCAAGTTACATCACAAAAGGGAAAGTAGAAGAAGAATAACTTACAGCCATTTTTGTAATTTATCACATACCACCAACTCTGCCATGATGCTGCATCTGCCAGGGAGGCGACCAGAGAGGGGACCTAAGCACAGCCCACAGGAACTCATGAGAACAGAAGTTTATGGGGGTACTCCTAAGCATTGTATACATAGCCAATAGTCTTAGATGTGGATTCAACTGGGTGTGTGTTGGGAGAAAGAAAATATGGAACTTATTTTTCACTAAGAGCCCCTATCTTTGCTCTTACAATTTATATAACTTGAAATTATCATAGTTGCCAAAGCCTTCCTGAAACTTATGCCCCAAGAACACTTTCTTAGTCATCATGGGTGTAGGGATAGGGAGAGGAGGGATATGCAGTTGAAGGAATAAAGTTGAGAAACTGGGAGGTCCGAGTTTTGAGTGGGCCAGAGATATCTGCATAGATTTCTTAGCTGTCCTTGCCTATAGGCACAAAGTTGACCTTGTTCTTACCCAAACTACTTTGCTTGTGAAGTCTTATTCTCCAGTATTTCATATGACCAAAGTCTCCTATTTTTGAGATACTCACAATTCCTTACCCCTGCTTCTACTGTTCTTGTCCTTATTGTGGCAGCTCCTCAAGTCTTCCTTTTTCTAGAACTCCTTCAGACTTCTCCTGGCTTTAGTTCCTCTCTATCCTTCCACTGATTCATTACATCTACCTGTGTCTTGTCAACACACAGTTCCATTGACCTCTGTTTCCCCACTGCCATTGTCAGTGATTTCCCAATCCTGCATCAATCCAAGTACCATCTTTCCTGTCCTTGCACACAGGGAGCTGAGTGGTCCTGGGCCAATTACCCAAACACAAGAATGAGAACCCTACAAATTACGGTCTCCTTTCTGCCAGGCCCTCCATAGTTCCCACCCATCCCTCTGTCAATACCCAGCATCCCTGTCTCCTGATTTCCACAGAAGCTATTTCAGAATTTATTTCCTCTCCCTTAACCTCCTGCAGCACCACCTGCCACTTCAATCATGATAAAATAAAAAATAAAAAAAAAACCCTAAGGAATAGAGACCTTCATATGGAAACTCCTTTGATGCCCTTCTCTATCAATAACAACTTGCAACCTCTTCCTGACTACTGGCTCTAACTCTAAATAGTCATCAAACTGCAGCTTCCCCTTCCTCTCCTAGCTGAGCCACTTCAAAGTTATGCCCATACCAATGGTCTATTTAGGTTTAGTTTAGAAGAGGGCACAACCACATGGCTGATATGGGGGACTGGGTACCGTGTGGGGGCTCCCATCGAAGACAAGACAGGGGCAACCTTACTCCTACCCCATTTTAGGAAAAATTCGAAGCTCATGAACTTGAAACACCCAGAACAAGGTTCAAAGGATAGTGGCAGAATCAGTTTGAGTTTTGGGGGCAAAAGTTGAGCCACATGAGGTGGTATCATAGGAAAAAGCAGATGAAGAAAGAACAAAGAAGAATGGATCTAGGAGATTTCTCTGAGCAGCCTTGGAACACTCAGTCTTCCTTGGCCTTTGAGTGTCATATGACAAAAGGATAAGGGGAATACTGACTTAGTGTGTGGGAAATGGAGGCCACCATTCATAGGTAGGTTGAGTCCAGGTTTTCCCTGGATTTTCCCAGAGGAAATGAGGATGTTTCTGAGAAGAGAGGAGGTAGGTAAGGTCCTCCTTACCTACCTCCCTTTGGGTAGCCACACTGCACACTGTAATGATAATAGCAGTCCATGGTGATAGGAGTATACAGAAGACTTGGTGAAGTTGGAGACATCAGATTACAGGCTCTCTCCTTGAGGAACAGAGAGATAGGTGAATGAGTGCAAAAAGGGGAGCAGCTGGTTCCTGGAGAATGGCAAGTGATGGCCTGTCTCTCTCCTGGACACCTGCACTAAACTCTCCTTGGTATGGAAGTTCTGCCTTCTCTTTTTGGTGTGACAGCCAGACTGAGGGTGAGAGGGAAGAAGAGCCAGAGACTGATGGGATATCTTCCCTATACAGGGTGTCCTGCAGCACAGTTGTTGGCACACAGTAGGGTCTCAGTTAATATTTGTTGAATGAATGATAAATGACTCTAGATACTCTGGCCATGTTTGGAAGGTAATTTTTCCTTTTGTTGCTTTCTTCCATCCAGATGAGGCTGTTGGCACCCAGGCTTTATGAAGACTATGCTGTCTGAGCAGACCCCAATGGCCAGATGAGTTCTACCTTGTTAATACCACACCAGATCAATTATGGCAGAATCAGAGTTCTCCTCCACCCCATTCCAGGAGGTGGTATGCTGTTATGGAAGGAATTCGGGACTAGGAATTAACAAGGACTGATGTTCTGGTTCCTTCAACATCATGGACTTGTTGAATAAATTTGGAAAAGTCACCTACCCTTAAGACTTCAGTGCCCTCCAGAGATGATAATAGAGTTATCTGCCCCTATAGAGTTATGGCAAGATTAAATGAGCTAACAAATTGGAAGAACTTTACAAATCATAAAACATGGTGCATAGGAGTAGAACTGTAATGATAATGATACAAAGTATAGCACCCAAGATAAGATAACATCTTACCGAGGCAAAATATGCAAGCTCTTTGAGGGTAGAACCTGTGGGTGATTCTTCTCTGTAGCCTCACAGGGCTTAGTAAGGCATCACATAGATACTGAGTAAGTCATTGAATAGAACTGAATTTTCTTCTTTGGAGGTCCTTAGTAGTGACCCAGATCTGGAGGTTTCAGGTCCAATTAAGGTAAAGCTCTCCATCATTTGCCATTCTCCAGGAACCAGCTGCTCCTCCATTTGCACTCATTCACCTATCCCTCTCTTCCTCAAGGAGAGAGCCTGGAATCTGCAGTCTCCAACTTCACCAAGTCTCCTGTATACTCCTATCACCATGGACTGCTATTATCATTACTGTGTGCAGTGTGGCGACCCAAAGGGAGGCAGATGCACAGCATCAGCATCTGCTAATCAATCACTCCCTTTTAGAAACTCTACTTGATGCAAAACTGAAGGCAACAGTTAGGCTAACCACATCTATTTCTTGTTATTGGGAGTTATTCATGAGGGCAGCTATAATTATTGTGCATCTATGTGTCATTTTATAGGTTTCAATTTCTTAGTTGTTTTTGACCAAAAATTCATGAATACATTAAATTACATTCCAGGCCACTGGTTCATACTTCGAGTGGGATCATGGTGTGTCCTCTGGAGTGCCCACCACTGCCCACATACCTTTTCCTCCCTCCACCGCTGGCCATTGAGGATGCTTAACCTCAGTCCCCTGGGCACTGTTAGAAGGTGATGTTAAAGGAAGGGAAGCAGTTGTGAATTTAGGGCAGATTTGACCTGGGCTCAAAGAGAAAGGACTCCAAATGCTCAGGAAGTGAGGGATGTGTCACAGAGACTCTGATGCTAGTGGACATTTTATAGCCTGTTTGCAGCTGGACTGGGTGGAAGTGGGAATCCAGATTCAGAAGGGCTCTACCTCTCCCACCTGACAACAGTGGCTTATGGCATGACGGTTCTGCTCTCCATCTTCTCCCTTGTTCTACTCCTCCAAATGACCTCCCATCCTGGATCAATCTCCCCTTTCCCCCTACGCTCCTTCAGCCATGCCTGGCCCTTGCCCCAATAGATCAATCTCCCTTTTCCCCCTACACTCCTCTGGCCATGCCTGCCCCTCGCCCCCAGTCGATCAATCTCCCTTTTCCCCCTACACTCCTCTGGCCATGCCTGCCCCTTGCTCCCAGTAGATCAATCTCCTCTTTCCCCCTACACTCTTACAGCCATGCCTGCCCCTCGGCCCCAATATTTGTCTCAGGGAATGAGCCTGGTGTGAGGGGTCCAGACTGGAAGAGAATGTGAGGAGCCTCAGGCCAGGAATGTCTGTGGCTCAGCAGTATCTAGTCAGCCTATTCCTGTACATCATTCTGATATTGGAGCCTCAATCCTTTATTCACCTATTTATTTAGTAAACATTAATTGAGCACACAAAATGTACCAGGTTCAGTTTAACCATGTTCACTAAAATGTGTGAAGTGCTTATGGGAACTTTTTGTAAAAGGTAAACTATCAGGGCTGGATGCCTGTGAAGTCTGTGCTTGGTCTTCAAAAGATGGCACCTGGCTCCACTTGCTTGCTCTGTAATTGAGTTAAGTTACTTAATTTCTCTGTGCCTCATTTTCCTATTTTGTAATATGGAAAGCATAATAACAATAGTAAGGGTATGGTAAGGATTAAATGAGGTAATATTAGGTTGAACCATATGAAATTGCCACCATTCGGCATTTTTCAACCACGGAAACACCAATGTCATATGGTTTAACTTGCCAAAGTACTTAGCACTGTGCTTGGTACAAAACAAACTGCTCAGTCAGTGGTACCTTTGCTTTGTTTTGTTTGGATGCTACAAGCCTAACAGTTCTTTCAACTCAACTGTTTGTATAATGCTAACATTTAGATAGGAAGCTCTTTCTAGCACCACCAGAAACATTTTGACTCAAGGTTAACATACTCAGTGGATAGGTTTTACTCAAGACTATCCATGGGGACAATCATGTTAGAGCAGGCAGTGACTGACAACAGGTAAACACGAGCCAAGGAACTACCTAATTGTGTTTAGGAGTTGGCATTTCTTTAGATCTTATCCAAAGCAGTGTTATCCACATTATTTAAATATAAAGCTAACTATTAATGCTAACTCATGTTTTCTCCATTATTTTAACAGGGTTTTATTTATGGGAAATCATAATGAAGTGGGAATTGTCTCTATTCTTAATAAGAGATAATGTGCCCATTAATCACAAATATATATATATATACACACACACACACACCAGAAACAGGAAGAAGCATGAACATGTCGTCTCTGAGTGCAGTCCTCAGTCCTAGAGGTACAGGAAGGGAGTGGGAGGGAGGATAAGAGTCTGTTTTCCAGAAAGCTTGAGTCCAGGAGGAGCACAGTGTCTGGAAGCCAGGGCCCTAAACAAAGCCCTCCTTCTCACCATACCTTCTTCTGTTAAATGACCCACTCAGGCAGCACTTTAACTGGAATCATCAAAGGCTCTGCCTTGCCAGAAACCACCCTGAGTACAGAGCTCCTCCCAGGGCAGCACTGGTCTCTGCTCCAGTGCCTAGAGGTGAAGAGCTATCTGGCATCTGTCAGCTTTCCGTGGGCAACTTGTGAGCAAGGCAGGCTTCTCAGGGCTTCATGGATTTTCTCAAAGGCCCTAGGGCTCTTCTTGCATTTCCTCCAATCAGGACCCAATTCCTAGTTTTCAAGGAAATGAAGCAAGGCTGCAAGCTCTGCAATCTCCTGGGGCCTTCTGACTTGGCAGAGTAAAATGTACCAACACCTGCTGCAGCTGCAAGTCCCTTCCTATTTTTCCTCATCTCCCTCCTCCAGCATATTTCTAGTCCTTAGAAAGCGTGCAATGGGGCCCCTGAATTCCCTTTGGCTTTTAACAAAGAGGCTGTATTTTAATTTACAGAGTCAATGTGAGGAGTGGCAAGGTGAAAGCAGAACATGTGGTTTGTCAGTCATTGCTTTAGAGCAGGAAAGTCCCACCCCACGTGTTGCACAGGAGGCAATGGAAGCTCAGAAAAGAGAAGGGGCTCCCCCAAGGTCACACAGCAAGTCTCTTTTCCTTGCTCTAATAAGCTTTTCTTTCCACAATTATTGTATTAAGTGCTAAACTGTAGGCCACCCCTAAATAAGAAAAACTAGAGAGCCAATCTCAAAGTCTGCATCTCAGCCATAGAACCCTCTGTGTTACGAGGCCCTAGGGAAATGCAACCCCCTAAGTTTGAAGTGAGGAGGCTTCCTCTTGAAAAATCGGTTAAAATGCCCTCCTTTATGCACATGCCAACTTTGACTTCAAAAAGACTTTATTCCCAAGGATAAACAACCCTATGTTTGTGTAATATAATTAAGTGAAGGCATCTATAAATGTCATACTAGCTTGTGCCCATTTCAAATTGTTATGCATCAACAGAACTTAACGAGATAGCCAAGCCTTCTCCTTGCTGTGAGACTGAGATAAGCCACAGCACTGTGGGCCCTTTAATAGATTGCCAAAATAAAGCATTTTCTATGCAAATTATTCTTGCAGTGGGACAGCTAATCGCTTGCCAAGAGCCCGCCCACTGCCTCTCTGCAATTAGTCGTGAAGTTGAAGGAGCTCCAGACTCCGCAGGCGCACTCAGGGCCTCCTGCTCCTATGGCTTGTTTTCAGGTTAGCAGAAACTTTCTTTCCTCTGGTGGTAGGGCCTGGTTGCCCTGGCACAGAGACAGTTGGGTAAGGGGAGTGAGGGAGTGGGCAGCAGATAGACAACTAAAGGTAAAGCGGGGAGGCCACTGCAATGGCCCAGCACCTAACTCATGAGCATAATGTGCACTTGGCAGTGGCTATACCCTGAGCTGCACTTTGCTCATCTATAAAACTGGTGTGGACATTGGTCTGAAGGTCCCAATCATCTGGTGTTTTGAGAACAGGTGACAAAGGGAGTTGGGAGCAAGCTTAGCCCTCTCAAGGAAGAAACTCAAGGAAGAACCCACTTTGAGCTCATAGGAAACCAGAGACTCAGGGTCAGAATAGGAATTTAGAGTCAGAAAAAATCTGCAGGGTCCCAGCCTGCCACCACTCCCATCCTGGCAACTGTTGTCATAGGCACAGGAAGTCTCTACGGTAGTCAAAGGAGAATCTCAGATAATTGAACCAGTGATTAGAGCTCTCCCTCACTCTCACACAAACCAACCAGCTCTCGAGTTTTCTTTCTGCCTCTCTCCCAAGTATGTCTCTGAGTCTTAGTGTCTCTCTCTCCACGTCTGTTCTGTTGTTGCCTTTCACTCCCTCCCACCGATAGCTGGCTGTGAAAGCAACTCCAAAGGTGGGCTAGCACCCAGTGGCCTCCTGAAACATGACCAGAGCAGATTTGATCTAGGAAAGGAAGACTAGGGTATCTTGCTCTTGCCCCAGCTTGTGTAGGGCAATATCCATGATCTGGGATCACACATGCACCCCTCAGAGAGTTGGGGTCAGGACTCTAGCCCAGACGAGAGTACCTTCGGTCTCCATTTCCAGGATTTGGTGAGATGGGCCAAACTCATGTTGTCCAAAGGAGCAGACTTGCTCAGGGAGGGATCAGGGAGCCCCACGAGAGCCAAAGTCACATGTGTGAACATATGTGGTTGGGGAGGAAGGGCGTATTTTTGGTGTCTGGGCAGCTTTAGAAGCTAACTGCTCATGTGGTAGGTGAGGGCCTGGGCTAATCCATGGGTTCTTAGGTCAATGGTTTTCTTACTTAACAGAAGGCTGTTTTCCTCATTAGAGTCCCGTGAACACATCAATATGGGAGTTATTTAACCTAGAAGAGGGATGGATAATGGTTTTTTGCCTTTGTTATTCTTTGACAGCCTTTTGATACACTGAGAGCCCCGGGGAGGGCACAGATGAAAGGGTCATTTGGTTGAGACTGCAGCATCAGCTCTGCTCCTCACCATGCTGATTGCTGGTGACTCTGACAATTCGCACCAGTCAATCCACTCGGCGGCGCTTCCCCTGAGGCCTAGGCAGTCCTGGAAGTGCCCGGTAATCCCCCACGCAGATGCTGGTGCACTGAAAACCCCTTGTTGCTAAAGAAGTAAATGACCCAGGAGGAGCATCCCATTGAGCCGTTGCTGCTGATTCACAGTGGAGACAAAGGAACTGATCACATTAGCTGGCCATCTTGGGATGTGGCCCAGGAGGCAGGAAGAGCTTCAGTAGCTCTAGCCCTTCACTCTGGTCTCACTCAGAATCACATCTGGTCCTTGCCTGGAAGACCAGGGCTGATAACTTCATTCTAACTTGCTTTGGGGTTCAAGGCCCTGCCCAATCACCTGCCCAGGACAACATCATCCTAAGCTTAGAGTCATCCTTTGTTTAGACCAATTTTGCCCCCACTAACCCCCCATGGCCCCTGTGGCTGAGGTCCCGTCACCTGCTGATACCCAGAGTTCCTGTGCCTGTCTGTGTTCCAGGAAGAGCATGGCTCTTGAATTCCTCTCACCAAGCTCCACTGTGTTGGATGAGGGGCACTGAGGCTGGGTGTGTTATGCCTGGTGTTTGCCCCTTACCTTGTGGCCTCTTTGTTCCTATTGCTTGACTGGCTCCCATGCAACACCTGAGAGAAGGTGGGGTGCAGTCAGGATGGGGGACTCTTCCTACCCACCTCATCTAAGCTAACTCCAAGTCCAGATCCCACCAAAGCTCTCCTACCTCAGTGAACCTGTCCTGCTCATTCACATGCAGAGACATGACCAAGCTGGTCCCCAAGGGTTTGCAGCTGGAACATGTGGGGCTGGGTTGGGAGAAGGCAGAGCTGTGGGATTCTCAGCTCTACCTGAGAGGGCAGGCCAGGAAGGGTACAGTGATAAAGAGTGGGCCAGTGGGGTGAAGTGAGAGAAGACGGGGCAGGATGAGAATGTAGGGCACCGAAGAAACACTTAGAAAACCTGACCCCATGCTTTGAGCCCTAGTAAGACAATAAAATCCCCTCCACCTTCTTTTTCCCTAACTTCCTCTTCTTTCTTCTCCTCCCTTCCCCATCCATTTGCTAAGGGGATGTGCTGAGACTCAGCTTTGCTATGAGTCTCACAGTATCTAGGGGCTAGCCTGGGAGCCCACCTCCCATGTGGAACATTGCTTCTATCAAACATGAATCTGGAAGGCTCACAACTGTAATCCCAACACTTTGGGAAGCCAAGGCAGGAGGATCACTTCAGGCCAGGGTTTGAGACAAGCCTGGGTAACATAGTGAGACCCCATCTCTACAAAAAAATTCTTTTAAAATTAGCCAGACATGGTGGCATGCACCTGTAGTCCCAGCTACTTGGGAGGCTAAGGCGGGAGGATCACTTGAGCTCAGGAGTTCAAGGCTGCAGTGAGCTATGATCACACCACTGCACTCCAGCCTAGGTGACAGAGCAAGACACTGATTCAAAAAAATAGAAAATGCATTATAACTCCCTGTGGATTTCTGGAGCCCAAGTCCTGTATAGCCAGAGCTAGTCTACACTGTTTGACATGCGCAACCTTGTTCCACGCTGGGCAGGAACCCCACGGGCACGACCATAGCAGCCGGGATCCCTGTCTCTTTGCTGGCCAGCTCCAGTGTTCCCAGAGTACCTTGTGCTCAGGGCACATACTAGCAGCTGAGGGAAAAGTGACCCTACACCGCAAGACCCAGGAATTTGTATATTTAATTCTCCCTCGCCTGGGTGATTCTAAGGCACAGCCAAGGGCAGGAACCCTGATCTTCATAACTGCATCTCGAACTTCAGTGGGCCCTTATCAGAGTCATCTAGGGCACTCAGTAAAACATACACTCCTAGACCCCATTTCCAGAGATTCAGATTCAGGACGTCTGAAGTGGGCCTGAGCATTTGTGTTTCTAACAAGCTCCCAGGTGCTGGATGCTGCAAGTCCATGGATCACACTTACAGTAACAACCTAAGTTACTCTGGTCTGAGCCAACCTCCCATTTTCCTGAGAGAAAGACTGAACTGAGAGCAAAGCAGGGCAGGGGATACCAGCTGCCCACCCAAACGCCCAAATCTTTGAGGGCTCAGTTTCCCACTTTAGGAGGACAACAAAACTCAGGCCAAACCCAAGCTGGCCTTGTTGGTGCAAGTTGGGCCTCTGGCCTGGCCCAGATGGCTGGTCCATCAAGAGTGTTAGCCACTGCCATTGGCTGGTCCCTCACTGACAGCAGAAACTTGGCCAATGGCAATCAATCAGGGGGCCCGTGCTGCCTTAAATACCAGCAGAGCAAACAGCCTCAGACAAAGCTGCGCCGTATATCAATTACCAAGAGGCTGTGTGCTCCTCTGGGCGGAGGGAGCCCAAGCGAGCGGCCAGGGCTGCTGCCCCAGCTGATAAGGGCCCGCATTGTTCGGGGACAGCTGGCAGCCCGATAAGGGCCTGCTCGCCCGAGATAATGGCAGTGGGCAGGCGCCTCGCGGCCGTTTAGAATTTCTTGGGTCTCCAAGAAAGGTTCTATTAAGCCCACTGACCCCAATTGAATATTAATTAGCTAATTAACGGATTTATTGTTCCACGCCATTTCTGGAGAGGCCATTTTTTTTCGAGTGCCATTATTTTTGTAAATGATTTTTCGCATTGTGCATAATTGAATCTTTGCAGCTGCCAGCATCTTCTGCATGATTTGGCAAAAAAAAGGAAGCAGAAGCACTTAGGGCTTTTTCCCCCCACCCTCCCTCTGAACAAATGTTTTCAGCCCCTCCTGCTAATGCTGGAGCGAGGGGGAAGTAGGGGGGCTGTCTCTGTTTCACGGGTTTGTTTTTTAAGCCTAACTGCAACGTCTGCACTGCTTTTTCCTTCCTTTTGTGGGCAGCTGAGGGCCGAGGCACTCCGTGCTGTCTCCACCAGCCCTTTGTCTGGCTGTCTTCAAAGTACTCAGACTTAGCTTTTCTCAGTCCAAACTTCTTAAGGCATTGTGCTTTCTATTAGGGAGAACACAGAGGGAACAAGGCCCAACCTTGTCCCACCTCGAGCTCCCGGTGGAGGGAGGCCAGCCAGCCCTGAACTGCCAGGGGAGGAGCTCTGGCCAGCTGGGGAGCACTCCTGTTGGTCTCTGCCTGGGTTCCTGCCCCTATCTATCCCACCCTTGCCTTTCCTAGCTGGAGCCTACCCTGGGTCTGGTTGCTCTGGGGGAACAGAGCCCCCATCCCAGAGCCTCTCTGCTGCTCTTTAATAAGTCTTTGCTCCAAATTCCATGCCAGGGTTGCTTGACTCCCTGGAGTTGGCATCTGCCCATAAGTTGAACCAGATGGTCCCACAGGCAAATGGCTGATTGAATCAAACCCATTCCTCTGCAGAGGGTCTAGAAGAGGGAGGGTATGTGTGCTGGGATGGGGCTGGCGTGGGCGGCATAGCAATATTGTCAGGCAGCATTGGGGAGGCCCGTTGGACCTCATAGACCCTTCTTCAGCATCATTAATGAAGCCAGGGGCAGGCAGGAATATTAGTCAGGGCCCCCCTGTGGGCAGGTCTAAGGAAGGCTCATGCCCAGGACCTGCCCCTGGCCGCCAGGGGCTGCAGAACTTTATTGGGATTTTTTATTAAGCTGCCTCTTCCTGCCCTCATCCCTGTCCCTATCCTGCTGTTCGTACTCAAAAAGAGGAATTCTGAGAGCGTTTGTGAGCAGGGAGATGAGTCAGGAAGGAGTTCTTGAGTCTTCCTCTGCAGGCACTGGCTGGGACCACCCATTTCCTTTCCTCTGGAATAGAATCCAGCAGACAGACTGTCCTGGGAATCTCCTCCAGGTGCAGAAGTTGTGGAAGACACTATATGAGATAATCCATATGTTAATTAGCCAGATTTAGTCACTCCACAATGTATATATACTTCAAAACATCATGCTGTGCATGGTAAATGCATACTTTTTTTTTTTCTGTCAATTAAAGAAAAGTTGTAGAAGGGACCCCAAAAGTCTAAGAACTAAAAGTGGTCCTTAGAGTTGGGGAGGGGAGTCATTCAGCCTCTGAACACCTCCAGGGGCGGGAAGCTCACTACCATCAAAGCTTTCATATGGAGAAGGGTCGTACTTACACGAAGTCCATATGCTCCTCCCTATATCCCACCCATACAGTCTCCCTCTGCTCATGACACCCATTCAGCTAATAATAGAAACAACCGTAATAATATCTAACACGAAGTGAGCAACTATTATGTGCCAGATGCTGTTCTAGGTACTTTCATGTATTACCTCATTTAGTCTTCCTCATGTCTCTGTGGGATTTCTTTTTTTTTTTTTTTTTTTTTTGAGACAGAGTCTCGCTCTGTCACCCAGGCTGGAGTGCAGTGGCACAGTCTCGGCTCACTGCAAGCTCTGCCTCCCGGGTTCATGCCATTCTCCTGCCTCAGCCTCCCAAGTAGCTGGGACTACAGGCTCCCACCACGCCTGGCTAATTTTTTTTTTTTTTTAGTAGAGACGGAGTTTCACTGTCTTAGCCAGGATGGTCTCTATCTCCTGACCTCGTGATCCACCCACCTCCGCCTCCCAAAGTGCTGGGATTACAGGCGTGAGCCACCGTGCCCAGCCAGTAGGTGGGATTCTGAGGCAGAGAGATGTGAAGTAACCTATGCAAGGTCACCGATGAAAGTAACAGTGCCAGACACCAACCCAGCGTTGCTGGATACCAGTGCCCCCACGTTTGACCTCTCTGCTCCACAGTCTGGAAAGCCATGACTCTAAGACTGCTCTGCTGCAGGGAAGACAAGCTAAGGTCCTGTAGGTGCTCCTCATCTGACAGAGTCTCCCTTGCCTTTGCTGCCTTGGACCTTCTTCCTGAAGCCCAAAGTCCACAGGCGGTCTGGCCAGAAGAGAGCCTGTTCCTTTCCATGTTCTAGACACCATACTCTGTTAATGCAGTCTGGGTTGGTGATAAAGTTCTTGGTGAGGGGTTGCACTCCTCTATAGCCCCCCTTACCCTCCGAGGTTCAGACTTACTGTTTTGAAAAGGAGTCCCCAAATCACCTTCTCCAGTCCTCAGAATTTTGGCAGAATTTGGTCTGATCCTCCCCAAGTAGGTTTTCCTACACCTCCAGAGTCTGCCAGAGATTCCTTCTTTAATCCCAGTGAGCTGACAGCTGGAGCCCTCCTCTGGGAGTTACTAAGAGAGGGAGGCCTCAAGTTAGAGGCCAGAGAGGCTGCACAGACCTGGCTCTTCCCTTCTATGAAGGTGACCCATCAGGACACTGGCACCTCCTGCTGGCTGCCCTGGGGGCTGCAAGCCACCCCTTGGGTGTTTGGGACACATTCCTTCCAGTTTCTTATTTTGCAAAGAGGACTGGGGCTCAGCGACAGGAAGAGAACTGCCCAAGTTCACCCAGTCACACTCAGGGGGCCAAACCATACCCTGTTCTCCTCTGTCCCCAGGGAAGAGCCAGGTGAGTGTCTGATCAGGGATCCAGGAAGCCAACAGTCATACTTGGCTCAGAGGACTAATGTAATCCCTCTCAGAGCCTGATTCTCTGGAGGGGACACCTACTGGCCTACTGGCCACCCCAGTCAGAGTGCCTGAAGTCCTGCAGTCCTTCCATGGCCAAATCCTGGGAGTCAGTATTGCTTAAACCCCATCCCCCTGCCTCTTAGATCTTCCTAACTCAATATTCTCAAGGCTCTCAACAGGAATCTTTTCATCAGACAAGACAACCCAGGCTCCAGCAAGCAAATTTCTGTCCGTCTGGGAATGCCACCACTGACAGGGCTTATGGGACCTGGGCAGGAGTCCCCAATCCATGGGTCACCACTCATAGGCTCAGCAACCTTGGGTAAGTCACATCTTTATGACCATCAATTCCTTAACTGTAGAGTGGTAATAATAATAATGCTAGTACTCCTTCCATGAAATAAATAAATAAATAAATAAGTATAGGTATATACAGTCTCTCTCTCTCTCTATATATATATAGAGAGAGAGAGAGATCACTCTATATATATAGAGAGAGATCACTCTATATACAGTTCTATATATAGAGAGAGATCAAAACCTGAATCTTAAAGGAAATATTGTTAGATGTCATGTATCTATGAGGCTCTGGCTCTGTTGCCCAGGCTGGAATGCAGGGGCAGAATCATAGCTCACTGCAGCTTTAAACTCCCAGGCTCAAGCAATAGTCTTGCCTCCACCTCCAGAGTAGCTGGGACTACAGGAGCCCACAACCACACACTTGGTTACTTCTTTTGATTTTTCGTAGAGACAAATTCTCGCTGTGTTGCCCAGGCTGATCTTGAACTCCTGAGTTCAACTGATCCTCCTGCTTCAGCCTCCCAAAGTGTTGGGATTACAGGTGTGAGCCACCATAGTCAGCCTGAAAAGATATATTATGAACTGGCAGGCAGGATGGAGGTACATTTGGTAGCCTGAAAGGGGGCACTGGGGACTTGAGGGATATATTATAAACTGGAATACATTGATGCATATGAACTTTTATTTTCTTTATTTCTTCTAAAAAAATGGGATACATGTGCAGAACATACAGGTTTGTCACATAGGCATATGTGTACCATGGTGGTTTGCTGCACCTATTGACACATCTGCTAAGTTCCCCCACTTAATCCCCAACCCCCAGTAGGCCTTGGTGTGTGTTGTTCCCCTCTCTGTGTCCATGTGTCCTCATCCTCATTGTTCAACTCCCAGTTATGAGTGAGATGCATGTAAACTTTTAAGACAAAACCTGAATCTTAAAAATCCTCTTGTAATATGGCAGACCACACTCCAAGGCTCCCTGATACCTCTGATCATTGGGACCCTTCAGAGAAAAATTGTGAGACTCACATAGGAAATCACTGGTGCACAATGTCAGGGGGCTCCCAATGGGATAACTAATAATAGTAGAATTTTGGGCTCCAGACAGACGGGTTGGGGGATATTCTGGGGTCTACGGGAGTCCTGCCAGATCACAGAAATGCTTGCATTTTTTCTGGAGGTAGGACCAGCTGCAAGCATCCAAGTACCAGGGGACTCATGTCTTTTCTGAGAAAAGAGAGTGGGGTGAGTAGCTTCAGGCTTGCTCTAGCAAAGGCCCTGTGGCAGGCTCTTCAATGAACCCAACTGTCTTACACAGGATAACTCAGATTTTACTTCAGGAAAAATGACTTAGCTACACAGAGCTCGAGGAGCAGGGAAAGGTGGATGGAGATGGGGATGGTCAGAGGGAGACAGGGGGAAAAATGGAGGGGGAGGGAGAGAGAGAATGACAAGGAGGACACGGGGAAAGAGTCACAGAGGAGAGACAGAGAATATTGCCAGGAAAAGGGCTTTTCAATGGGCAAGGCTGGACATCAAAACCACCAGCACAGGGCATCAGAGTCCCTTTCATGTGTCATCCAAGGCAGGGGAGGGAAGGGAGGACAGCTTTGATGGTTCTTGCGGTCCCAGCTAGGCCAGAGCAGGCTGTACTGCACATGCTACCTTCAGGACCTGCTTCTAAGAGCCTCTTCTGGCTGGTACTTCAGCCCTAGAGAAAGAGGGCTTCCAGTTTTTGCCTGCCTGCCAGTTGGAGCACTGCCTTGGGGCCTCAGCTAGGCTCTGGTCCCAGTTACCACTTCCATATTCACAGCCCCTCTCTTCAACAATAGGGTGAGTAGGGGATGAGAATACAAGGGTGGGTGGGAAGGAAAACAGTGCTTGGTGTGGAGAGGACAGCCACTACTAATCTGCAGCACAAGGCCCTCCCTTCTGGCCCTCAGGTGAGACAAGTACATGATCTGCTAATATTCTCTTGAGAGGAAAATCAGAATATTGGCTATTAAACTCTCAAAGGCAGGACCAGGCCCCCATCAGAAGTCGAAGGAAAAGGTCCTGCCCCTTTCTCTGAGTGCCACCATACCTATTTTCCCCAGGTCTAATATATGCTCAACTCCAGTGGATGGAGACATAAGCAGTTCTAATGAAGGCTTCAACTAGGCACCCGTAAAATCCATACAGGAAGTTGGAAAGACCAGGGCATGAGTTTATACAGCCAAAAAGTTCCCTCGTACCGCAACAAGGCTTATGCAACTTTACCTTTGGAGTCCTTTGTAGGGTGTATTAGTAAAGATGCTCTGAGCTGCAAGTAACAGAAACCCCTGATTCAAAGGGACTTAAACAATAGAGTCATCTGGAGGTAGGGTGGGCCCCAAGTGTATGCCACCAGCAGCTTAATGAAGCCATTGAGGACATAGATTTTTCCATTCCTCCATTCTGCCTTCCTTGGTGCCATCTTCATCCTAAGACTGGTTTCCTTCATGGTCATAAGATGGCTAGCAGTGACAAACAGAACCACCTGTTTCCTTATTCACATATACAAAGACAGGAAACTTCTCATCCTGTCATGGGATACGAGTCCTTAGTCTGATAAGAACAATTTGGATACCTACACACCCTAGACCATTAATAGGTTCCAGGTACACGCCTTTGTTTTAGACTAATCATCTGTGGAGTGGAGCTTCAAAGTCCCCTGAGTATCCACTACCGAGGGTGTCTCAGGTAGATGCTCCCTTGTTCCTGTGAGTGAGGAAGATGCTCATGCTTTGGCTCTAGCTCGACCTCTAAACCAGACATGGATGCATTGCTTCCTCCTGGATTTACCTAACAGACATTCACAAAATTCACAAAATTCAAAGCTGATTATTACCAGAGGAATACATATTCCTCCTGGTTACCTGATTTTAATTTCTCTCCAATAATTATTACCTGGAATTATTATACTAAAGTAAGTGTTTGCCTCATTTCTGAACCTGTTTTTATTGTAGAAAGAACTTCCACTAACAGAAAATGCCCCATATGAGCCATTTGGGATGTTGGCATTATTCTCAATTTGTTTCTCAATGAGCCCTAAATACCCTGGTGGTGGGGGGCTGAGGAGGTAACCACAGTTCACTTCATCTCATAAGAAATTATTTGCCCAGTGTGAACACCTTTCCTTTGACCATTTTATTCTCTGTGCTTGAAGATGCCTTGGGAGCAAAGAGTGGATAAAACTCAAAGCAGGCCTAGGACGCAATGACTGGATGGAAGCCCTTGCCTTCTCTATCCCCAAGAGAGTCCTAGTACTTATTCAACGGAGAGAAAAACAAAAAAGTCCAGCAAAGGCTCATGAAGAGCAAGTCATGAAGAACTCATTCTTCATCTGTGCAATAGAAGAAGCTGCAGGTGTCCTCACCCCTGCTGTCTGCTCTGTCTCCTTTCCTGGTGTCTGCTCCCAGGCTGGAGTGCAGTGGTGTGATCATGGCTCCCTGCAGACTTGACCTCCTGGGCTCAAGACCTCCTACCTTAGCCTCCCAAGTAGCTAGGTGCACACCATCATACCCGGCTAATTTTTAAAATTATTTTTGTAGAGACAGACTCTTGCTATGTTGCTCAGGTTTGAACTCCTGGACTCAAGCAATCCTCCCACCATAGACTCTCAAAGTGTTGGGATTACAGGCGTAAGCCACTATTTCCTGCCATGATTCACTCTTTATATCACTGCAGAGTGATTTCCCAAAAAGTTCAGGCCTGATTGTGCCTTTGTTCCACTTACAAAGTTTTGACATTTCCTGGTTGCCTCGAGGGTAAAGGTCCATCTCCCTGGCCTGGCATGAGAGTCCCTGCCAACAGGCGTGCTGCTTTCCTCCAAGGCCTCTGCGTTCTGCGTTGCAGGTACATTGAGTGCTGGGTCACCCTCCAACTAAGCCCCACTGTCTCCCACTTCTGTGCCTTTACCGGCTGCCGGGCATATGCATCATCCCATGTTTGATAGTTCAAGTGTCCCTTCCTCTGATACTTTCCCTTCTCCCAGGAAAAGTTAGTCACCTTGTCTTCCTTCTTTCCGAAGCCTCTGTTCAGAGCTCTGACATGATGCCAATCACACTGAGTTATGACTTTTTAACAGGCTGGCTCCTGACTCCCCTCCTTTCTGTGAGATTTCTTGAGGGCAGGGGCTTTGCTTCATTTGTCTTTTCACCTTGCTTGCCTGATACTGCATTACACACTCGACATACCTTGGATAGACAGAAATCTGGATGGAAGGAAGAATGGCAAGAAGGATGGATGGATGGATGTATAGGTTGATGGATGAATTAAATCAACATCACTTTTTTTTCTGCCTAGGTCACTAGACTGCTCTCAGGCATGCTTTTCAGTGTCTGGATTCTTGGTAAGTTCCTTCATAACCTCATCCACACCTGTGATGGAAAACGGCATCTGACATGATACTACTCAGCTGTTTGAAGAATCAACCCCCAAACAGCACCAAATAATGGTAGTCTGATAGGAAGTACTGCATGACCAGCCAGCCACAGGGCTTTGCCCCAGGCCATATCATGCTCAATTTTTAGCCAAGAGAGTGGTCACCTCCACTTGCAAAGAGCATTATTACCCCTTGGCAGAGGTGCATTTCAAAACATCACACCATTGTGCTCGACTCTGACACCTTCCGAAGCTTTCTGGTCTATTGGGCCTCAAAGTCCTCCCCAATAAACAGTGCTCCTTAACACCAGTTCTATACCCCGTGCCCCAGGACACAGACCATCCAATATCTCCATCAACTGTACTCCCTTTACCCGTAGACCACTTCACTACTTCCAATAAGCCCCCTCGCCTCCCGGCACGTCTAACTGTATGCTCCTCCCTGAGTCTCCCTAGCACTGCTAGGCCTTACATTTGCTTTTGTCTCAGCCTGAAGTGTCCTTTCTCCGTATTTCCACACAGATAAATCCTAGTCCCAGCTCAAATAAGCCAGTTCTGCTCCCTGGGCCCCAGCCTGAGCCACCAAAAACATTCTTCCTTGATACTCCCACTTCATAGCAGGTCACTGTGCCCTTACAGAGGTAGGGCTTTAATAAGTGATACCCAATAAGGTTACCTATGGTACCTACAGGAAAATACATTTTGCAAGTGTCCATAAGATTCACAACTTAAAAACAGTGGACATGTGTGCTACGCCTGACTCACAACTCAAACTCTCTATTGCCCAGTACATAAAGGCTTAAACTCTTCTGCTCAGCTTCCAATTTCCTGTCCCCCACTTCCATTCGAGACACATTCCACTTCCCAGTGTCCCTTCTTCTGTTTTGACAAGTCAAGATTACAGGCTTCCCTCTGTACCTGTAAGGTCTTTCCTCATATTTCTAGCTAGCCTTTCTGTAAGAAGCGGCTCAGTACTTGCCTCTTCTCAGATATTTTCTGCCACATGGGCCATCTCCTCTTCAGAATTCTCACAACACAATATCTATTCATCCACTCTCACCATGTATTGCTTCTATTAGTGGTCTACACCTAAGGTACAGAGCAGGCACCCTGTCCCGAGAGGAAGAGAGCTGATTCCTCTTCTGTCCTCTGCATGATCTAACTACATTACAATTTATTTTATATCCTTCCCTGTAAGCTGGGACTATTAACCTGTGTACTCCCAGGGAGGCTGGGAGACAAAATATAGCAATGGGGGTTATAGGGCTTTAATAAGCAGAAACATTTCTATAATGGGTTGTTGTCTTTGGCCCCACTCGGGCGGGTAAGTTCCTAGAGGGTAGAAACCTGTGACCGCTAATATAAAAACGTAGATTGCCCACTAAAAGCAAGGGGCCCTTGATATTGTGCCTCTAAGGTCTCTTCAGGCCCAAGGGCATTATTTTGCTGGACAAAGGGCTACTGGTCAGTGGTAGGGAAAGGTAGAAGTGTGCATTCTAACAGGGAATAAAGACAACCAGAAGTATAATGGGGATCTGGTCCTCACCCAGATGGGATCAGGAGCCCAGAATCTGCATCTATCTTGGGACTCTGGAACCTGTGCCCCTTCCTTTATATGAAGTCTTTATCCTGGCCTAAATGTTTATCTGCAAAAATCAGAAAGCAAAACTTGAAAGGTGTACAAGACTAGGAGAGTGTCTGAAGGGGAGTGAGGAATATGGTGTCCTATTCTTCAAAGCATTGCTGGTGTTGAGGGTCACCAGAGACAAACTCACTGGTGGAAGGCAGTCTATTCCTTCTTAGCCCTGGGCTCACATTGGGAACACCTTGGGGTCCCCAACAAAATAGATCATGCAACTTCTTTGCTTTATATTCCCCCTTCGACAAAGCTTGGTTATGAGCTAAACATTGTGGTCCATCTACTGCACACCACCAATCTACAGCCCCCTACCAAAGGCGGGGTTGGGAAGAAAGCATGCAGAAACAGTCCATACCAAATGTCCCATGGAATGGGACTCACCATTTCCCAGAATGTGGGAGAGGGATGAACCTCAGAGATTACGTTGCACAGCCCCACACTGCATACAGAGAGAGCAGAGCTAGATGGAGTCCAGAGCCTAGGTTAGAGGCCCTACGCTAAAGAAAAAAGATGAGGGCATCCAACCCCATATGGGATTTAAAATAAAAATATCTAAACTGCAAAATAAAGTTATGTGTTTGAAATGAAACAAACCTTTATATAATATATATGTGACACACACACATTATATGCTGAAATTTTTAAAGTGCTCCTTTTTTGATAGCCTGAGTTTTTCATTTGGTTTTTCCACTTTGCTGATCCCAGGCAGGGGGCAGAGGGGAACAAGACAAATGTCACAATAAAGGATGATGTCAGCATCATTTTCTGGAGTCAGAGGCACCTGGGCGGAGGCCCCCCTTTGAAGAGCTGAGCTGCTTCTGGAGTTAGTGAGTGCTGGCTTTCCAGGGAAAGGCCACGCCGTATTTGTCGGGGGTGCTTTCCACCGCCTCTTCCACTCTGTATCTGCTGACGAGCCCAAGGGGCTCCATCTTGGAAACTCCAGGACCACAAAGAGCTCCAGAGAGTCCTGAGACCCGGCCTGGTTCTCCTTCACATAGGACATGCTCACGTCTTGGACTTGGTGGGGAAGTTCTGCAGTTCTGCAGCCTGACAGCCCCAGAAGGGGTGGCACCCACCATTCAAACCTGGTCTTCTCTTTCCCCTTCTCAACATTTCTCCATGTAACCCCCACAACCTGCACCCATCCTGCCTCGGGCTGTTTCAGGCTCAGTCTTCCAGAATTTTCTGGGACGTCTGCCTGGAGGGAGAAAAGCCTCTGATGCTTCCCTTGCCTCCCTTCCCAGCCTGGGGAGGCTTCTTTGGGGAGCCACCGCTGGAGGTGGGCATGGGTGGGAGGACAAGAGCAGGCCCCTCTCAGGTGGGCAATGTTTTGTAATTAGCCTTAATGAGGAGGGAAGGGTAGTCTATTGCATTGCAGGGAAATGGGATTTTTAAATCATTTTAAGGGCCGCCTCAGCTCTAAAATGGCCTGTAGGGGGGCCTCAGAGGGGCCAGTAATTAGCTCTCTTGTCTCTAATGAAAGCAGAGGGACAGGAGGAGGGGTCATCTAATAAGCATGGGGATTAGCTTCCAGAAAGGCCCTAAATAAGAAGGCAGGTGCAGGAAAGGGTGAAGGACGGGCTTGGGCCAGCAGAGCCCCCGGCTGAGGGGCAGCAGCCCACGGGAACTCAGAGAATGGGGTCCCATGGAACCAGTGCCCACCCCAACCCTACTTTGTGCAAAGTCACCCTCACTCCTTCACTGTGAGAGAGGAATGGATGGTGGCCTGTTGTGCCTGGACCGGGAGCAAGGCGCCCTACCGTCACCTTGACTGATTTCAGGAACCGATAGCCCTGGAAGCCCAGGTGAAGCAGGGAGGGGCGTCTCCAGGACCCAGACAAAATAACCCTTCCCTCAGGGGGTGCCTAATGGGCATGTCATTGGCAGCAGACAGGAGCCACCACACCTCGGCCTGTGATGCACAGCTAAGAGAAACCCACCTGCCTCGGCCCACCTCTGGACCCCAGGAGCCAGGAAGGTCCAACAGAGGCCCCAAAGCTGAGCCTCAGCTCCTCCCCCATCAGAACTAACCAGCAGGGCTGAAAGAGGCAAGGGCTGGAGAAAAGGAACAGGAGGGCTGGTCCTGCCAGTTCCCAGTGTCCTGCAGCCCTTAGGGCATTGCACTTTCCTGCTTTTACAGTGAATTGTTTTTTCCCCAGAACACTACTGTGCTGAGTCTGCAGAGAATCCTGCCTTCTTAATGCATATGCTATACAGGGCAGTCACTCCAAGTGTCCGGAACAATCCCTCTAGAATCCCCAGAAGCCATGGATCTAACCAATGTGTCCTAAGTTCGTGGAATTATGGGGCAGGGAGACTGGTGGTCGAAGCCAAGAACCCAAACCCAATTTCTTGACATTTTAAGGAGTAATGTTTCTTATTAACTGGAAAACAAGGAAGAGAAGCACTGAGCAGGTGTCAGGGCTGAGCGGTTTCCTTTCCTCCACCCATTGTGTGCCCGATGAGGATCCTTGTCTGGAACGCAAGTCACAGGATGTAGGAGACAGAGCCCTGGGCCAGGCTGAGGGCCAGGAACCCAGGCTCCCAACCCAGGCTGGTTCCAGTGTGCCCCTGGCCATCACTTCATCTCTGGGCCCCCGTTTCCCCAAAGTGAGCCCATCCGATGAGATGGTCTCTAAGGGTGGTGGGCAAGAAACTCTCATCCCTGCCCACTCTCTCTGAGTAGGCCTCCCTCCAGCTTCTCCCTGCTGCCCGGCACTGTCTTTAGCCTGTTATTGATCTTTTTATTTGTTTATTGTCTGTCTCCCTCACTAGACTTTAAACCACACAGAGAATGACCTTGTTCACTTGTGTTTCCATCCCATAGCCTCCCTCCAGCACCGTGCCTGGCGTATAGCAGGCACCTGACTCATATCTGTGACAGACTGACAGAGTAATGACGCACTGGGGCCTGTCCCACTGATAAACCTTCAGTTCAGGCATGGGACAGGCTGCTTGTACTGCCTCTGCTCAGCATCTGGAATTGTTCATCCCACCCAGTGGCCAGCACAGGCCAGGCCCAGTGACATGCTCATGCAGGATGTGCAGTGAGGAACATAAGTGTCCGAGGACCCTTCCCCTCTGTGCACCAAGCCCTCACTAGGGCGTGAGTTGTAGAGAGAAAAGGGAATGCAGATTGGGAGAGGATCTGGCGGTTTAGTGAGGATAAAATCTACTTCTGGACTCCCAGATCCTTCCACTGCCCAGAGCGGCCTCTAGGTGGCAGTTTCACATGGACTCGAGTCAGACCAGGCCTCAATTCAAGTCCAGATGCTATTGAATATTATTTAACTAGAATGGTTCTTTGAGCCTTAGATTCTTCAACTGTAAAATGGGGATGATTCAACTGTAAGATAGAGTTGCTGAGAGGCTTAAGCGGGTTGGGCATGTTTTTATGAAAGCCTGCCTTGTCTGGGCTGGATTTCCCCCATTGGTGCCAGCACGCAGTGCCCCTCTCCTGAGAGCTCTCAGATGCCCAGGAGTCACCTGTGACGCAGGACTCTGCTGCGGTGAGCCAGGCCTCAAACCAGCAGACCTAGTGCTGGTTGTATAAAGGAAGGTTCCCAGCAGCAGTTACATGTTCTGGTGTTTACCAGGAGCTGCTGCAGCTGTGAGCACCTCCCATGTGATGGCTCATCTACCACTGGGAGCAACCTGAGGTGCAGGCACTATCATCAGTCCCCTTTACAGATGAGGAAAGGCCTAATCTCTAAGATGAAAGCTAAGCAAGCTGCCCCGGGCTGTGCAGCTGCCAAGTGGAGAGCTAGGATCTGCACTCACATAATCTGGCTCCTGGGCCTATGCATGTAACCATCATGCCACGCTGCCCTTTCCTCCGCACTGCTGTCACCTCACACCTTCCCTAAAGTTAGAAACTTCTTCTGGGATGCTTTTCCCATTCCCTCCCCCTCTGTCTCCTCTCCTGCCCTCTGCCTTATTTCTTTCCATCTCCCCCTCTGTTTCCATCTCTCTTTCTCTCCCTCCACTGCACCACAACCTATTCGTTCTCATCTCTTCCTCTGTCCCTCTGTGTCTCAGTGCTCTGTCGCTGATCCCTGATCCCACCTAGTACCTGGCAGATGGGCCGGGGGCTCAGGGATCAGGGTGGCAGCCGGAGAAAAGGGGCCCAGGTAATCATGAGGAGCTCTCTGGCCCCTTGTCAGGAGAGCCCTTCAGTTCATCCAGTGCAGCAGGCAGACCCATTAGAACAACAAATGTGACCCAAGAACTGCCTCAGTTCCCTAGCATCTTTGAGCTCTGGAAGACAAAACTGGACTTGCTGGAACTTCAGGAAACCCCAGAGCTATCCCTTACCCCACCCCAACAGGCTTCACTATGCTTCCAGAGCAGATCCAGGAGGTAAGAGTCTGCAAAGAAAGCCCCAGGCAGGAGCCCCTGAACCAGCTCCTCTCTGGAATGTGGTGTCACAGAGAAGGCATGGGGACCACGGAGGCACAGACCCCAGCCCAGGTGCCACAGGCAGCCAATGGGCTCTGGAACCTCTGAGGGGCCCAGGCTTTCTTGGCAAAGGCAATAAGCTCTGCAAAACCCAGTGCCGGGGGATAGTCCGAGGACCTGGCTGTTTGTCCTGGGCTCAGAGCACATAAGCTCAGACAGCTGGGGTCTAGGCAGCACCCACTGGAAGTCTTGAGTCATGAAGGAGAAGCACGCTGCCCTAGAATAAAAATCCTGGCCATGAATGGTCTCTGACAGCTTTAAGGGAAAGAGCAATTGTCTCCTTGTAGAGATGAGATCTCCCAGGCAGGAATGTCATGTGGATTGTGCCTGTGGCCTCCGCATGTCTCATGATGTGGGGGAAGGTTTCTGGGAGCAGGCCCAGGAGGAGACAGGATTCATAGGAGATTTCATAATGGGCTCTGCAGCAGTGTTAAGATTGGAATCAAACTTCTTTCCAAACATGGGCTGCGCAGTCCAGCTTCAGGCCAAGGAGTGGGAGCATAAGCAGGTGCCATATTTCATGGGCTCAGGCCCCCTGTTAGGGTATCTCTTCCCCAGGCCACCAAGGAAGGCAGGGAGAGGGGATGAGATCCCAAGATCTGCCTGGAGGAAAGGGAGATTTGTGCACAGCTGTGGTTCAATGGTGGCCCACATTCCCCACCGCCCACATGCCCCAGGCTGAGATGAGAGCTGCTGCAGCCTCTAACAGTTCACACTCAGCTCTCCCTCCCTGCACCAATCATCTGTGGTGGGTGCAACCCCTAAGGAGAGCCAAGTCCACACAATTCATGCCCTACACTTAACCAAGTTTCTCCTTTGCAGTGATGGGGGAGGAATTCAGGCTTCTCCTGTGTCACCCCTGGGTGTTCCTGGGTGTTGCGAATTCTCTCCAGGTGCATAATCCCCAGACCTTGGTGGCCATTCCCGCTATCCCAGTTGCTCTGTTACAGAATGAGCTTGGTCTCTCTCTGCTTCATCCCTACCCTCTTATCAGTTTCACACTTGCTAAGATGAGGCCCATGTGGCCTCTTCTTCAGGATATCTGTGGACTGATACTGGACTTTCTGGGTGAGGGTCTCCTACTGAGGATCTCATGATGTCCACAATGCTGACTGTAGCTCATGTAACCACAGCACTTCACAGTGTAGATCTGGGGCCCGTGGCTGACCTGGGAATAGGATCATCCCCATTTCCCAGATGAGACGGTGAGAGAGCAATAACTGGGTCCATGATGCCAGACTTGGCAAATTCCATACCATGTTGAGCTGGGGAAGTCCGTTGACAAGGTCTGGGGTGGGCAGGATGGGGCTGGGGTCTTCTTAGAAGGCCAGCTCTGTTCTTGGGGACTTGCAAACCCTGCCTGCCTGAGTTTGACTCTATCTCATTGTGAGTGAATTAACTGTTGTGCAACCTAGAGTGGTGAGACAAGTTAATTACATAATTACTGCAAAATGACATGTTATTTCATGGCTGCAATATGGTAACTCTGTTGGAAACAATTGTAATTGCCCAGAAACTGCATTCAACTGGCTCCGTTATCTCTCGATAACCATGTAATTAACTTGTGTTATAACTTTATCTCCAGCAAACTCGAAGTAAGAGTTGGGGCCCTTGGGTTGGGCACAGCCATCCTAGACCTAAGGGTCCAGGGAGAATCTGGCACTGCGGACTCTGCTACAATGCAGGAAAATCATTTGCTTTTTCATGTTGAGCAAGAAAAGTCCTCATTATAAACTCCAGCCCTCTGTGTCTCTCCTCACTCAAACTCCTTCACAATCCCATGTGCTCACATACAGACAACTCCCAGTTTCACCGTCCCCTTGAACCCATGGCTCACACAAACACCCACTGCAGCCAGATCCACCAGCCTTCGCCTCTCTTCTCGCACATACAGGGTGCAGCTCCTTCACAGAAACCGGATGCCCCCAAAGTTGAGAACTCCTGCCCCAGGATCCTCGACTCTAGCAATCCCTTTTCACAAACTGGGCCAGTGACCACAAAACCACAACTTGGAGAGGTAGCCTCCTGCAAGCCCGCAGGAGGGCCCCGCCATCTTTTCACTTTCAAGTGGAGGAGTAGGCCTGGGGAGGGTGAGGTGGGAATCCAGCCTAGCCTAGCCCAGCCCAGCCCAGCCCAGCCCATTCCCTGCCCAGGAGCAGGCAGGGCTTGAGGCAATAGTCTGGCTCCATGTGCCCTGGGCTCTGGGCTATGGCTAGGGTGAAAATAGCCCCTGGGAAGGAGAAGGGAGCGGCCTGATAGTGAGGGAGCCTGTCTGTGCAGCTATTTCTGTCTAGGCTGGGGACTCAAGAAGCCTCTCTTTTTAATATTGCCCGGTGAGAAGGTACCTTTACGGTTCCAGACTCTGTGCTTGGCACTGTGGCTGCAGCCAAGACCAAGACAGCACCCCTGCTGCCTTGAGTGAATCTAGCTCAGCGGGGGAGGTGGAAAACGCCCTGATGCCTGCCTGTCTACTGCAGCTGTGGCTGGAGGTGAGTGATGGGGCTTGCCCACCTCCACCTCTCCCGCCTGTCTCTGCCTACACACTTGTCTACTTGTGTGTCCATCCTTCCTGCCTGCAGCACATGTCTGTCTGACCATATGTGCATTGACTTGTCCATCCATGACTCTCTTAAGTCATCACAAGTGGCCTTGTGTCCCGCAGAGGGAACTGGCCCGTCCCAGGTCTCCACACAGCATTCTGTCCTCACAATGATGTGCTTTGTTTTCCTGGCTTTCCCCGCAACATGGCTTCCACTTTCCACCCCCACAGCAAGCTCCCCAAGGGCAGGGACAGTGTCTGATCTATGATTCATTCTCACATCTGATTTGCTCCAGGACACCCCCGGTTGCAGCATGGGATTGAGACATGGAGTTTGTTGAGGTTTGCTGACTGAATAAATGGATGCCTCCAGACTGCATGGGCTGAGTCGAAAGGAAACAGGATTTTTCTTGCTCACTCAGAAGAGCAGAAAGCTGGGCCCCAGCTGCTCGCAGAGACAACAAGTACTGTCCGTCACCCTAAAAGGGAAGAGAGGTTTCAGCATGGTGCTCCCATGGCAGAGGACACAAGATTTGTGGTCCTACTGGGGAAAAGGTCAGAGCTGGGTCTCCATCTGTGCCCTCAGTCGGGGGTCTCAACAGAGGGGATGGAACACAGGGTAGGGAAGGCTTCATCTTGCCCCTTTTCTTGGGGACCTACTCAGGGCCAGAGTGTGTGCTCTCCCAGAGGGAAGATGCCTCAGGTCTCACCTCCGGCTGGAGCTAGGGTCTCTGAGTTGTCTCGTTCCTCCCAGCTTCTTCCCCTAAAGCCAGCCTGTTGCTCCCCTGCCCGGCTACAGCACGTGCCGGAGACCCCCACCCTGCTCTGTGCTCTGCCCTTGAGAGGCAGAGGGGAGGGGCCCCAGGTCTGTGTCAGTCATGTGAACAACGCAGAGTAACCTCCCGGAAACATTCATAAGTTTAATCCACGCCAGTAATAAAATCGCATTACATTTCTCATAAAATAAATGTTCCCATTTATATACAGAAGACAGACTGTACAGGCCCGGCCTGGCCCCAGGAGGGGTCATACACAGACGGGCGGTGGTGGAGGAGGAAGGGCCGTCCCTCCCATCGAGGATGGAGAAGTTCTAAGGTGGCAGGAGAGTGGCTGGCCAGCCTGCACTGGCAGAGTGGCTGGCTGGCCGGCCAGGCGGGTGGGCAGGCGGGCAGATGGACAGACGGGCCTGGAGGCCAGGCGCCGGGTGTTACTGAACTTGGGATTCAAAGGTGCCATTGAGCTGCCCCTCCTCATAGTCCATCTGACACAAGATCATGTTGTTCTTCAGGAAGAATTTGTCTCCCACACAAAATCTAGAAAATCCAAGCGAGAGAGAGAAGCCATGGGAAGGTTCCAGTGGGTAAGGGGGTGCTGCAGACAGAACCCGGCCTGGCCTAGGAGGTGGGCTATGTGGGAGGTGGTGGGGGAAGTTTGTTCCTCGAACCTTCCAGAGGGGACTGCCTAAAGTCCCCACAGCACACCTGGGCAATTCCCCCAGGCCAGCCCCAACCTTGGCCAGGCCCTGTAGCCTGGAGTGGTAGGACAGAGAGACAGTTGGGCCACAGGCTTCCACAGTCAGGTCTCCTGTGGAGGTGAGTGTAGGATTAGGGGGGTTGGTGGAGAGGTGCAGGAACAGCCTACCCCAGTCCCAGAGAGGGAGAAAGGGAAAGGACAAACAGAAAAAGACCAAAGAGGGAGACAGATGGAGAAAAGCAGAAATGGAGCCGGGCACAGTGGCTCATGCCTGTAATCCCAACACTTTGGGAGGCTGAGGTGGGTGGATCACAAGGTCAGGAGTTCAAGACCAGCCTGGCCAAGGTGGTGAAACCCCATCTCTACCAAAAATACAAAAAAACTGTAGCTGGTCATGGTGGTGGGCATCTCTAATCCCAGCTACTTGGGAGGCTGAGGCAAAGAATTGCTTGAACCTGGGAGGCAGAGGTTGCAGTGAGCCGAGATCACACCACTGCACTCCAACCTGGGCAACAGAGTAAGACTCAGTCTCAAAAAAAAAAAAAAAAAAAAAAAAAAAAAAAAAAAAGGCAGAGATGGGTAAGGAGGGAGGGATAAAATGGTTGTTTCTTCCATCCCTCTATCCCTCTCCCCAATTTAAGAGGATGGCTCAGTACAGGGCATTCATTCTTCCTCTAAACAAAATCGGTAGGTTACCTAAAGCATCCTTCTAGGAGATGACCCTGTTCCAGTATCTCCTTTCCTACCCAAGGAAGATCCTTCGTTTGTCTCCTAGTCCTCCCCAAGTAATGGAAGATTCCAGTCCTTTCCCTAAAGATGTCCCCAGGGTGGGTGAAACCTTTAGTGAGACCCCAGGGATCGCTGGCCTAGTTCCAGCAGATTCCAGTCACACCACCAGGTGGCGCTGTAAGTTCACTGAGCCCTCCTAGCACCAGGTCTGGCCAGAGCCCCCAGCCAGACCAGCGTGCCCTGTAGGTCCCTCTGAACCTCACTTCAGGGAGCACTTGTATGCGTTCCTACCTGACCTGGGGGCTCCTGAGAAAAGCGCCTGCCTTCTGGTGCTAGGCCCCAGCCAGAACTAAAGGGCTCTGGCTCCTTAGGTCCCCAGGGACTCCCACAGGGCTAGGGCACAGAGTTGGGGCCAAGAGACCAGAAAAGAGGCTGGGCTGGAACCAGAATCACAAGGGTTGGGTGAGGAGAGAGCGGCCACTCCCTAAGGGGACTTTGCCCTCTAGATTTGGGAACCCCTTCTCACTGGAACGTAGATGCACACACATACACATACTACACACTGGGTACGGGGGTGGGAGGATACGTCATCCCATGCACGTGCACATTTCAAACACATATACAGACTGGGCGCGGTGGCTCACACCTGTAATCCCAGCAATCTGGGAGGCAGAGGTGGGCGGATAACCTGAGATCAGGAGTTCAAGACCAGCCTGGCCAACATGGTAAAACCCCATTTCTACTAAAAATACAAAAAAAGAAAAAAAAAGAAAAAAAAAATTAGCCAGGTGTCATGGCACACGCCTGTAGTCCCAGCTACTTGGAAGGTTGAGGCAGGAGAATCACTTGAACCCGGGAGGCAGAGGTTGCCGTAAGCCAAGATTGTGAGATCACGCCACTGCACCCCAGCATGGGCAACAGAGTGAGACTGTATCTCAAAAAATAAAATAAAACATGTATGCACATGCATACTCACCTCATCATGCACACACATTGCACATACACATACACCCCCATTTAAAAACACATGTACAAATGCATATTAATTCCATCATGCACATGTGCTCACTTGCACATGACATTTACAAATACACATGCATGCACATGCACACTCGCTATGCATACACAGTAAACTCATGCACACCTTCATTATATTCACACAGAAATGTGCCACACAGATGTGCACACCCAGTATTAAAGTGCACACATTTGGCTACCAAGCTTACACACACACAAAACACATAAAGCACATGCACGCTCATAACCTGCACACACCACCACATACACACATGCGACCTGCATTTGCTTGCATGCCTCCACCGTGCTCCTGGCCCATCCCAGCAGGCCTCAGACTGGCATCTGGGGAGTGTGTTGGGTCTGCCAGTCCAGCACTGACCTCTGGTTGCAGAGCTGGCAGGCGAAGCAGTCGAGGTGATACACGTTTTCCCGGGCCCGCATCACCATCTCGAAGGCTGGGATCAGCTTGCTGCAAGCAGCACAGTTCCCTGTAGTACCAAAGAGCCTGCCGAGGGAAGGGTGCAGAGGACTCAGCAGCATTCTGGGGAGCTGGGTGGGCAGGGGGAAAGGAGTTGCCTCCATCCAGGGTCCTTCCCATCCTCCAACTTGTGGGCTTGGCAGGTGGGCTCATGCAATAGGATGAGAGCACTGAGGGCAGCATTTAGATTCCGCCCTGACATCAGGCTGCCAAGAAATCGGCACATCCCCTTCCAGGGAGGGTGTGTAGGGGGTCAGGAGTTGGCTGTCACTGCCTATCCCAAGGCCCCCTCCCAGGCTCCCACAAGGGTCCTCAAGCCCCGGAGCCACCAAGAGAATCCTAGGCTGGGCCCTGAGCAAGGGATCCAGAACCACACAAGCCTGAATTTCAGGGGCAGAATGTGAATCTTGGGTTGTGTGCCCTCAGGCAAGTCAGTGAGTCTCTCTGAGCCTCATTTAAGTCATCTATAAAACAAAGTCTGAAACATACCCTTCACGGGGTAGTTGTGAAACCTGTTGTAAATTCTCAGTCACGATTCACTAAGCAACCACCTAGGTAGGGTTCACTGTGTGTCAGCCACTATTCTAAGAACTTTACAAAGATTAACTCTTAATCCTCACAGCAAACCTAGGAGGTGGTACTATTGTTATTCCCCATTTTAAAGATTTAAAAAATGAGTCACAGAGAAACAACTTGGACAGTCACAGGGCGTTGGTCCAGAAGGCATGCTCTAAACTACTGTGTGACGTGCTTTTCCCACCTTTGACATTACAGTGTTTATTATTCTATTTTTTAAAAATACAGATGGGGTCTAACTATGTTGGCCAGGCTGTTCTCGAACTCCTGGCCTCAAATGATCCTCCTGCCTCAGCCTCCCAAAGTGCTGGGACTACAGGCGTGAGCCACTGTGCCTTGCCAAAATTAAAGTGTTTTATTAAATCCTTTTTCCATGACAAATTCACTGTTTCACTTGCTTAAGTCCCTTTTTTTTTCCTTTCTCTGAACCTCAGTTTATCCTTCTGTAAAATAGGGATGGATGATGCTATTCAAAGATGCTGTAAAACAGAACTGATGCCCAAAGGAAGCACCAAGGACATCTGGCACAAATGCCTCTTTGAGGCAGGCATCCCTCCTCTCATCTGCTGGCTGTAAAGCTCTAGGGACAGGGAGTTTACTCCCTCCCCATGCAGGCCAGCCCTCGGCTGGATGTCCCAAAGGTCTGAGCCATCCCAGCTCCTCCTTGCTTCTTTCCTACACACAGACAGAGCAAGCCCCAAGTGAGGCAAGGAGGCTGAGAAGAGGGGGGCCCCTCTAATCCCCAATTTGTCCAGCTCAAGCTGAGGCGCCTGCAGATGAGCTTGGCTCCATTATTCATCAGCTTGAGCTGCCTGGTGGCTCAGATTAAGGCAGACAAAGGCTGGGCCACAGCATCTGCCTGCCAAGAGGGGCTTTTCTTGTCATCAGCCCAGGAACAGTTGCTGCAGAGGGCGCAGGCTCTGGACAGCCATTCTCCCGGCCTGAGCAGCTCAAGGAAGCCACGCTCCCATCCCAGCCCACTGGTCTAGCTGGTCCTACAGTCATTCCTTGCCTCTGCCAGAGGAAAAAAAAAATTACCTTCCATCCCTAGTAGCTGGCAGGGCCCTGTATGCTTGTGGGTGCTTTTTCCTGATAAGCCCATTCTGCACTGTGGGCCTCTCTCTCCAAGTCAAGTGGACCCATCAGCTGGTCTGCCATGTTGTCCTAACCCGGTAGGCTCAGCCCCCAGGTGATGCCCTAAACCTCCAGACATGGAGGCCCCTTCTAGGTCCTCAAGGGGTGAATCCCCAGGAACATTCTTTTCTTTTTTGAGACAGGGTCAGCAAGAGCTGTCACCTAAGCTGGAGTGCAGCGGCGCGATCACAGCTCACTGCAGCCTCAAACTCCTGGGCTCAAGCAGTCCTTCCACTTCAGCCTCCTGAGTAGCTGGGACGACAGGCGTGCAGCCACTACACCTGGCTCTTTTTTTTTGTTTTTTTGTTTTTGTTTTTTTGTAGAAACAGGGTTTTACCATGTTGTCCAGGGTTGGTCTCGAACTCCTGAACTGGAGCGATCTGCCTGCCTTGGCCTCCCAAAGTGCTAGAATTATAGGCATGAGCCACCATGCCTAGTCTGAACATTCTTCCTTAACCCCTGCTCCTGGCCTCAGCCTCTCCCCTCCAGCCCTGGCAAGGAGCATTGAGTCACAGATTCTGTTTTACTACATCACTTTTAAATGCAGGTGTTAAGAGAGAAGGTGCAGGCAGGTCAGTCAAAGAATCTTTGGGGAAGTGGGGGAGCTTCCACTGATAACCTCCCCCTTGCAACATGCCCAGACCTAGGCAGAGGGAGCCCCATGAAGCCTTTGCCCTGACCTGTTAATGAATGCGATGAGCCCTCCTTCCCCACAAGCCCGGCCACCATCCAGCAGCCTGCGACAGAGCCAAATGCAGGTGTTGGGTCTCAGCCAAGGCCCTGCTTTGTGGCCTCCTTCCAGCCTTGCTGATGTCGTAAATGGCCTCAGGGAGGGTTAACTGGGGGAGGCAGCCCCAGGGAATAGGATCCAGGTTGTAGGGAGGGTGAGTTAGGGCTCAGAGGAATGCAAGGCAGGGAAGCATTGTTCTTTCACCCTTCACGGGGAAATAAACTGAGGCTAGGAGAAGATTAGGAGCCACAGGCTCAGAGCTAGTTCCAACCCAGGTCTTGAAGCTCCAGCATCAGTGGCCCTGCTCCTAGGATATGGCTGCCTGCCAGTTTCCCTGGGCAAATGGACGCCTGCTCCCAAGGACCACCTGGAAAGGAAAGTTGGGCACTGGGAGAGGGAAGAAGACTGTATTAGGGAGGAGGGGCCCGGGGAAGTCAAAGCTTCCACACCTGTTCTCAAAGCCCCTCTGAAGTATCCCCTCCCAGATTCCAGATCAGGTGGGTCAGAAGCACCTGGCCAAGGCAGGGGGTGGGGGGTGGTGGGGGGGAGCAAAGCTGGGGCCCTCAGAAAGCTTAACTTAGGAGCCCCAGGTTACAAATGCCTGCCCTGAACCTGTGCTGAGCACTGAGTCCAAGGGCATAAAGACCTGGGCCTTCCCTCAGGTATCTGGGGCAAGCAGGGCAGGGGCAGGACAGTCAAGAATGGGGGGGCACACAGGGTACTGGGTCTAGGGCCGGGGCACAGTAACACTAGGGCTGAGGATGGGGGGCTTTCTGAGCAGGACAAGGGCTTGCGAGGCCAGGGGTCGGCAGCCCACCTCAGGTAGTCGCGTCGGCACAGGATGAGGTTGGCCTTGGTGTAGAGGGTGGAGCCCACCTCGCCCAGGCGACAGTCACAGCAGGCACACTTGAGGCAGTCTTCGTGCCAGTACTTGTCCAATGCCTTCAGCAGATAGCGGTCCTTGATCTTGCGGTTACAGCCCGCGCAACCCTTCTGCTTCCCTTTGGGCTGAACGGAGAGCATCGGCACGCCTGCAGACGGACAGACAGACAGGAACGCAGGATGGGCCCCGTAGCTCTGGGCCTCAAGGAATATCCCCCAAGAATGAGGAGCTCACTGCTTCTCTCTGCTGCCCCCTCTAGGTTTGGGGCTCCCAGGAGCCCTCGCTTTCTCCCCAGTAACCTCTTTCCCTGGCTCTGGGTCCTGCCCTTTGGGCTGCGTGGCACAGCCTGTTTCCCTGGTCCTGTGAAGGTCCCTCCAGAGGCTGCTCTGCTCCAAGGCATGCACAGACCCCAGGCCTAGCCTCCCTGAGCTGTTCTTCCCCACCCTGGCCTCTGGCCCCTGTGCGGTCTCGCCCGGAGAAGCCTGAAGCTCGCCATGTGAAGCCACCATCGCATTGGCTCTTTCAGCAACAAGCCTAAGAAATGTAGTCTCCTCAGGCCCAGGAGATCCTCTAGAACCCCCAGATCTTTTTGCCGACTCATGTTTCTCCAGCTGAAATGCTACAGCCTCTTGGTCTATCCATGTAGAGCTGTGAAGGCATCAAGAAGGAAGTGAGACACTCTTGGGACACTCCCAGGAGGGAGCGGAGGCTCTGGGGCTCCTGGCAGGTAAGAGGGGGCAGCTGGCAGGGCCTGGCTGGGGCTCTCCTTGGGAATGCTTCATACCTCACCTGCCCTGGCCTGGGGGAGGGCAGGCTCTGAGCCTCTGGATCCTTCGTCATTCTGCCAGGATTAGGATCTCTCAGCCATCCGCACCTCCCAGCACCCATACTGGCTTCCCAACATACACACAGGCACCAAGTACAAAGGGCCCAACATGATGTTCACCACAGAGCAGAGCCTCCCATCGCAGCAGGTGAGCATGTGTGCTCACGCACACCCCTCACACACAGGCACGATGTGCAGGTGTGGGCATGAAGTGACAGAGGCATGGATTCCTATTCCCTTCTCCTGGGACCACAGGGACAGTTGAGGAGGAGATGGGGACAGATGTCGTCCGGTAGCCTGGACATCCATGTGGACCTGTGAGGCTGGGAGGGAAGTGGAGAGGACCTCAGAAGCCCTGCTGTGACTTTACAGGCCTGTGGGAGTTGCCTGAGAATCCTTGTGAAGACAGGGAGGGTGTGCATGCTCTGTTCCTGACCAAGGTGCAGGCTGGATAAGGGCCCAGCCCTCCTCACCTCCCCGGCTTTCCAACACTCCCCTGGAGTCAGTCCTCCTACTGGCCCTGTCCTCTCCAAAGGGTTCCTGCTCTCTGCAGGGCTCTGGCCTTCCTCCCATCCCCTGGTGTCCCTCCCATTCCCAGCCCTCCTCACTGCCCCCAACCCAGAGTCTGAATGGTTAGGCTGCTTCCCTTCCTTTTGCTTCCCCCCTCCTTGGGCATCAGGGGAGGACCAGCCACAAGAGGCCTTGGTCTCAGAATCCACAGATGTAAGGTCAGAAGAGCCCTCAGAGTTCTTCCAGTTAAATGTTCTCATTCTACAGATGGGGAACCTAAGGCTCAGACAGTTACAGGGCATTGAGTCAAGTTACAGCCACCATCAAGCTGGCCCCAGGGCTCCTTCCCCTCTCCTGTGCTCACTGTCAGCCCAGCTGGCTCCTCAGACTTCTCCTGGATAGGTGAGGCTGGGGAGAAGACACTCACCCACAGGCTGCAGTGCGCAGGGCCAGTGGGCTCCCTCCTCCTCCTCTGTCCAGTCGCCGCAGGGCCTGTCTGTTAGCTGGGGAGTTTGCTGCCTAATTTCCTTAATGCAGTTCTAAAGGTTAATTGGTCTGAGAGAGGGATGGGGCACAGGATGACTCTGTCCTCAGGCCTGCTTGTGTCTCTTCCAGCAGGGCCCAGCTGGCACAGAGCTCTGAAAGAGCCGAAGGAGGGCAGCTGGGGAGCAGGTACCCCTGAGAACTGAAGGGGTCTACAAGGCTCCTTCCAAGTCCTGGCCTACAGGGAGGTGTGGGGACATGGGGGAGGAGTTAAAATAGCTGGATGGGGAAATGAGGGCCTCCCAGGGTAGGACCCGGACCAGGGTAGGGCTCCATGGGCAGGACCTTTGTCCCTAGGCCCTGTGCAGGGAGCGTGCAGCCAACAGAGCTATGCATTCAAAAACCGACTGGGAAGATCTTGGGCCAGGCCCCCACTACAGCCCCTACAAGGCTCACATTCCTTTTGCTCAGCCAGGCTCATGGCAGGCCTGGCTCCCTTCCCAGCGGTCCTGAGCCCCTCCCAGGACTCTATATTTGGGTTATTACCAGAACATGGGTGAATGGCTGGAACCTCTGTACTCAGGGGAGACCCTAGCCCACTAAATTATAGCCTAGCATGAAGGGAGACAGTGAGAGAGCCCAGCACTTGAAGCAGCTGTCCCACTCTCTCTTCCATCTACCCTGGCTCTTGGACAGGCTGGTCTTCCAAGCTCGGACCCTAGCATGTTTGTCCTGGCTCCTGCAGGGCTGAGAACTCCAGCACTAGTCGACAGTCTCTCCACTGGAGGGATCTGGCACCTACAGGGCCCTGTGGAAGCCATGAGGGGTGCAGCTACCAGCTGCCACAAGTCCCCCTCCCTGCTGCCTGTGCCCAGGCTGGCCTCTGCACAGGCAGGTTACCTTAAGATCTGGACACCCCTCTTCCGGGATGCTGAACTGATTCCTGGCTCTGGAAAACTCTTATAGAAGCCACACAGCTTCTGCCAAAGTGTACCGAGGAGGCCCCAGAGCATCTAGAGACCCTTGGGTCTAGAGACCTCCTGGCAAGAAAGGCTGGCATCCTGGGGGAAGCCTGAGCCAGGACAGCACCGTGGGATGGGCCTGGGACCAGACTCCAGGTCTGCAGTCCTCTGGCTATGGGGTCCAGAGCATATCCCCCGGTCTCTCTGGGCCTAACTTCCTTCATCTGCCTGTAAGAAAAAGTGAAGCAATCCCTTGCTTCTCACAGGAGAGTGGAAGAGCTCTGGGGGGTCAAACAAAACAGTGGAGACAGCCTTCCTTCCTCATGGGGCATCCATGCTGTGTCTGCTCTCACCAGGCTGATCCAGGAGGCTTGAAAACACTGCTGGAAAGGTGGAAGGGCTTTCAGGAGGGGCTCTGCAGTCTCCTGTTCCCCAGATGGAGGGATCAGCTCCCCACAGGGTCAGGGCCCTCCCTCCTGCTCTGCCTCCCCCATTCCCACCTAGCCCCCCACCCAATCCGCCAGCTTGCCCCTCTGCAGACACCTCTTCCCTCCCTCCTTCCCCAGCCTGGCTCTGGGACCTGAGCCTCGGGCCATGCACTTTCCATTAAGGAGATAGCATCCCTTTGCTGAAGTCCATTTGGGATCCATTTTAGTGTTATCTAAAAATCAAATCTACATGGTAATCCTTTTAATGTACTCCTGACTTTAGAAAAAAATGGCTTTGCGCTCCTTCAGGAAAGGTTTTAAAGCATTACCCAGTAATTACTACTCACCCATGAAAACACTGATACTTTACAACGGATGATGTTTGCGCCGACACGCACGCCTGGGCACACACTCAGATGCATGCGCCCAACAGAATAAACGAGTCCACTCAACCCAGGGTCACCCCTAAGTCTTAGGACATGGGGGGAACGACATTGGAGGGGAAACAGGCTGAACTCCAACCCCTACCTCTAGCAGGGGGTGGAGGCAGGGCTGCTGGTGGAAGGAGGCAGCCAGGCTCAGAGAGAAGCCTCCCAGTCTGACTCATCTGGCTGCCAGACACTCACCCTCCGCTCTTTAATCTGGGGGAAAGCCAGACAGTCCAGGTGACGGGGAGGGACTGCCAGAGGTCATCCTGCCCCTCCCACTCTCTTCCTCCAGCAGGGAGGTGAAATGCCCTCATCTTCACATGGACCCCAGAGTAGTCCACTAGGCCAGACCCAAGTCCCCAGCAACTCCTGCCCACCTGTCCCAGCCCAGTTGTCCCTCAGCTCCAGCACGTGGACTTTCTGAAACTGCCAAGCCCACAGGTTCCAGTACTACCAGTGCCTCTGGTTTGGACGGCACCCTAGGGGGACACCTACCCCAGTGAGCTCCTCCAATGCCAGTCTTCCAGCCCAGAACATCGACCTCACCCAGTCCCAGGTCACTCCAGGCTCTTTCCTGTGGCTCTCCTGCTTGGAGCCACTGTAGCCACACCCTGGCAACCCTGGCAACTCCACTGGGCATCTGCAGCCCCTCCCACACGCCAGTGTGTCCTGCTTGGCACTGCTGGCTCTGCTTCCTGCAGGATCCTGGAACACAGCTCCTCTCCCTCCAGCAAATAGATCTTCTTTGCTTGTGTCCCAGGGCCTTCACTCTGTACTACTCCAGGCAGAAATGCCTTTGTCCTGCCCATGCCCACTCTCCCCAAAAGGTCAGAGTCAAGAGCGGGACTGAGGCTAAGAGTTCAGACCTTGAAATCAGAGAGCCTAGTTTCAAGTCTGGGAACTGCTCCAAGGAGCTGGGGGACCTGGATTAAATCCTCCCACCTTTCTGACTGGCATGTGTGTACTGGGGGCCACAATGGTCTCTTTCCGCTCAGAATGTGGTGAGGATAGAATGAGGTTATGCACATGAGGCCATAGCACAGAGTCTGGTGCCCAGGGCACAGTGAACAGGAACTGATAGTATTAACACTCACCCCAGGATACCATCCCTGCTCAGCACTTGCTTTCTTTTTCTTTTAACATTTTCTCTCTTGACATAATTTTGACACTCGCAAGAATAGTAGAAAAATATTAGAAAATATTAGAAATAGTAGAAAATAGTAGAAAAAATAACCTGTAAACCCTTCACCCAGATTCCCTGCATATAACATTTTACCACATTTGATTTATCCACCATCTTTCTACCTACTCCTACCAACTTACCTATAATTTTTCCCTAAATCATTTGAGAGTTGGTTTCAAACAGGAAGCCTCTATATCCCCTAATACTTCTGGTTTGCGAATGCTTTACTGAAAACAAGGACATTCTCTTATATAACCACAGTGCAATAATTGAAACCAGAAAATTATCATTGGCATAATATTATTATCTAATCTATAGACCTCATTCAGGTTTTACCAATTTCTTCAAAAATATCTTTTATGGAAAAATCCTGGGCCCTGCATCGCATTCAGTTGTCAAGTTTAGTCTACTTACATCTGGAAGAATTCCTAAACCTTTCTTTTGTGTTTCAAGACAATGGCGTTTTTGAAGAGTACAGGCCAGTCATTTCATGGAATATCTCCCAATGTGGGTTTGTCTGACACTTTTGACTGTGTGACCTTAATTCACATTTTCTCAATTTTCTTTTTTGTAAAATGGGTATGAAAAGAGTACTCATTTCAGAGTCATCATGAGGAAGAACAGAGTTAATTTATGTGATGTGCTAAGGCCTAAGGCCACAGTAAAATGTGAACTCTGATTAGTGTCGCCCTCCTCAATGTATGGGACAGGATAGTGAGAGACACTTATTTTGAGGAGCAACAAACTGATTTGATTGTTCTACTGTGGTTAAAGTCACCCTGGCACTGGCCATAGTCCAGCTTCACCCAAAGGCCAGTCTAGTGGTCAGTGCAAGTATGTGTAGAAGGAAGCCACCGTATCTGTCCAACAGGCTGTTCCAGTGACCAGCCGTGTGGGAAGCAGTTGCTGTGGCCATGCAGAGGGTGACAGTTCCAGGGCAGGACCCTCTGGCTGCTCTGGAAAGAGCCCTGGAGGCAGGTGTAGCCTTTTTTATTTTTTGAGACAGGGTCTTCCTCTATCTCTATGCTGGAGTGTAGTGATGTGGTCACAGCTCACTGTAGCCTCAACCTCCCGGCTCAAGAGATCCTCCTACCTCAGCCTCCCGTGTCGGTGGGACCACAGGCACATATCACCAAGCCAGGCTAAATTTTTGGGGGAGGAATTTTATTTTATTTTATTTTATTTTATTTTTAGAGACAAGGTCTCAACTATGTTGCCCAGGCTGGTCTCGAACTCCTGGGCTCAAGCAATTCTCCCACCTCAACTTCCCAAAGTGCTGGGGTTACAGGTGTGAATCACTGTGCATGGCCCTTGGTATTTCTCATAATCTCTCAACAAGCCTCAATACTGGTTCCAAACCAGCACCCAGGCATTCTCTGGCCTGGGCTGGGGAGACTGAGCTGCAGGCCCTCTCCAGAGCTCACACAGCACAACACAGCTGCTACTGCAGCTTTAGGGCTTCCCTTTCTCACCATGGGTACCCGAACCCTCCTCTGGGGCCAGCAGGGAGCCTGCACTGGGCAATCTGCAGGGAGAAGACAGTGACTGAGCACCTCCCAGTGCTCTGCCTCCAAGAGCTGTACCCACAACCATTATGACCCCCATTTCACAATGGGAAAACTGGGGCACAAGAAAGCTTGCTAACTGATCACAGTTAGTAGGAGAAAGAGCTGGCCTGTGAACCCTGGCAGTCTATCACTAGGGCCCAAGTACTTGACTCCTGTGCTGTGCTGCAGGGCCACTTGCCGGGGGGGGGGCGCTGTGCTGCAGGGCCGCATGCCGGGGGGAGCTGTGCTGCAGGGCCGCTTGCCAGGGGGGGCGCTGTGCTGCAGGGCCGCATGCCGGGGGGGGGGGGGCTGTGCTGCAGGGCCGCTTGCCAGGGGGGGTGCTGTGCTGCAGGGCCGCATGCCGGGGGGGGCTGTGCTGCAGGGCCGCATGCCGGGGGGTGGCTGTGCTGCAGGGCCGCATGCTGAGGGGGGCTGTGCTGCAGGGCCGCATGCTGAGGGGGGCTGTGCTGCAGGGCCGCATGCTGAGGGGTGCTGTGCTGCAGGGCCGCATGCTGAGGGGGGCTGTGCTGCAGGGCCGCATGCTGAGGGTGCTGTGCTGCAGGGCCGCATGCTGAGGGGGGCTGTGCTGCAGGGCCGCATGCTGAGGGGGGCTGTGCTGCAGGGCCGCATGCTGAGGGGGTCTGAGACCCAAGCAGGAGACTTCACAGAGATTAGGAGACACATGAAAAGCATGCAGATGCTCACCACACAGCTGCAGGACACATGCACAGCAGCACACAAATACTTCCCCATGTCCACGTGATCACACACATACACTAGGTCCATGTGAGGAGGGACTGTATCTGTTTTATTCTCCCCACAACAGTTTTATTTCAGTTCCCAGCACAGTGCTGGCATACAGTAGGTGCTCAGTAAGTTGCATGAAAATACATACCCATGCGTCTAAGCACACACATGCATGTGTATGTATTAGCACGCTTTTGGGTGCACTCATGTAAATATACACTTATGCACAGATGCGCACATATGCACAAGCAGCTGCATGCACGTTTAGTCTCTTAAAAGACTACAGTGTCAAAAAGTGGAACAGCCCTTAGAATCAAGCTCTGATTTCAACAAAACCCACAAGTAAGAGACCTGAAGATGGAAGGAATTGGAAGAGCATGAACCCTTACTGTTACCCTCATGGACCCACGTGCAACATCAGACATTACCCAGAAGTTCAGTCCCACAATCCTCATGCCTACTTCAGCTTCTGGAGGTGGGGAGACTCACTCTCTGGGTCCTGGGGGTCTGAGTCCCTATCACCTGTAAGGTGCTTTGCCCGCCTGGGCCCACACCCAGGCCTGGGAACTGCAGAGTAGGATCCCAAACCAAGCCTACCAGCAGCCCCTCCTAGGCATCAATCCTCTTTAATAAGGAAATTTGAAAGTGTAATCTAATTCTGCAGAATCTCTTTAAATCTCGTTTTCTCAGAAGTAACTTCATTTCGCACGGACACATCCAGCCTTGTGAGAAGGCCTCCATTTCACACCAGTTTTATCTCCACAATTTCTCGTCTCACTGCACTCCTATTCCAGGGCCTTGCCATGCGGCAGGCGAGGCCTGAACTAATAGCATTTCCTACTCATTTGGAATCAAAAGCCAATGAGAACAACTGTTGAAACGCGCGGCTACAGCCACCCAGAGCACGCTCGTTACCGCCCCTCTGCACACCCACTTGCAGGCAGCGTGTTCACTATGAGGATGAGGGAGAGAGGCAGGGGCTCCTGTGGCCTGCAGCTCCCCACTAGGGCAGGGAGAGGAAGGCTGAGAGGCTGGGTTCAGCCCATGGGGTGGCGGTCAGCTCAGTGGAGGGACTGGCACCTTTGACTCTGGTGCTGCTTACCCCTCAAGGGAGACTGTGAGAAGAGGCAGGGTAGTGTAGGCCCTGAGACTGTGGGCCTTGCAGACACACACCCTCGGCTAGAATTCTGGCTTTGGCACTTCCCAGCTCTGCCTCAATTTACTCACCTGCTAAATGAGGACAGCCCACTTTAAAGGATTGAGGATTAAATTGGATAATGAACATGAAGTACTTATAACAATGTTTGGCATAGTAGCATAAAGCAATTAGCTGAGAAAATTTAGGTGTATCTCATGACCCAACAATTATATTCCTAGGTATATGCCCAACAGAAATGAGAGCTTATGCCCATCAAAACAGATGCATTAAAATGTTCATTGATGTTTTCTTCTTAATAGTCCTACACTGAAAACAACACAAATGTCCATCAACAGTAAAACAAAATAAATTATGGTATATTCGTACAATGGAATAGTATGTAGCAATTAAAAAGAATGAATTACCAATACACACTACCTGGGTCAATCAGACAACATAATATTGAATGAAAGAAGCTAGACTCAAAAAGGTACATACTGTATAATTCCATTTATATGTAGTTCCCAAACAGGCAAGACTGATCTGATGTCAGAATAATGGTTACTTGGGGTGAGGTGGGGGACATATTATCAACTGAGAGAAGGACGAGGAGCCCGAGGTACTGAAAATGTCCCATGTCTTGATCTGAGTGTTCATATGGGTACATACCTGTATAAAAATTCACTGAGCTGAATATTTGAGCCTTGTGCATTTAACTGCATATATGTGATACCCAATTTTAAAAAGGAGCTGAGATGGAGATGCCCTCATCAGAGCTCTGTATGCCTTTCATAAACCCCACCATTTACTCAGCAGTCACTGTGCCAGGTGCTGGGCTAACCATCTTATAGTGTTGTCTCAGTGAATCTTCATATTAACTCTGATGCACTAAATGATTACCCCCATTTCACAGATGAGAAGACAGTGGCCTGGGAAGTTTCAGGTCATGCAAGGTCATGCAGCTAGAAGACTGCAGGGCAGAGATTGGAATCCTGGCCTGTCAGACTCCAGAGTTCAAGTTCCCATCCAGCACACGCCCAGGGCCTCCCTGCACATCCTGGATTCTCTAGTGCAGCCTGGATGCCAGATGGTGCTGGGGTCGGGACTGGGGCCATGGTTAGATCAGGGCCTGGGCTAAAACCAAGAGGGATGACTGTCCATGCAGGGCACTGTCTCTGGGTGGACCACAGGACTTTCCCACTCATCTGTTGATCCTTCAAATGCTATGACTGCTGTGGGATCCTGAAAGGGCTTCTGGGCAGAGCCAGCAAGGGGACATGGACCAGAAACTAAGTAGACAGAGGGCACAGGGCTGGGAAGGGAGCAGTGGGCCATGTAGAACTAGAGCCAAGATGTCTGCATTGCAGCTTTGAGAAGGACAAAGAAGCCTTGAGATGGCACATGTCCTCAGGAGGAGGCTGGGCTGGGGGCTCCAGATCCAGGGCTATAATGATAGCAGGAGCCTCAACCAACAGCCAGGGCCTTGTGTGTGAATGAGGGGATGGGTAGGGCGGGGAGCAGAGAGGTCCTGGAGACAGGCCCAGCTCAGGGTGAGACATTTGGAGCAGAAGAGGTCCTGGAGAGGGGACTGGTTCAGGGTGAAGTCCAGCAATGCTTGCCTGCTCTAAGTGCCAAGCTCCTCCTGCACGCTAGAGCCCATCACAGGAGGGAAGCCCTAAGGGAAGCAGTGTCCATTCGCACCCCTAGCACCTGCAGCCACCATAGTCATGTTCAACCGGATGACAGTTCAAACCACATTACCCCTTACTGAGTGCCTGCTCTGTACCAGGAACATATGCTTGTCATGACCCTGAGTGCAGAGAAATCATCAACTTGCCCAAGGGTAAAGCCACCAGTGGCCAAGCGAGGCTGCAGATCCAGGCTGCTGGCCAGGAGGCATCCATGCCCTGCCTGCTGTGTCCCAGGGCCAGAGGCAGCATCACATCATCTTTTCCTCAAGCAATGGGGAAAGTGAACTTTCACTTGGACCCAATCTGGACCCTACCAAAAGAAGACGGCTCTGAAACACTCCTTGCAGGAATACAAAACACCCCTTGTCAGGGAAAGGTTGGGTCGCTGATCCCCAGAGCCCCCCAGAGGGGCCATTTCCTGTGCAGGAGTACAAAGTGGGAAGCTTCATATGCTACATTTTTGCAGTGCGTTTTGGCGAAGAATAATCTATCCTTAGGAATACTGCATCTAAAGCCTGAACCCACCATGACATAAAGGGCCTGACGAGTTTCCACACATCCCCCACAGATCTTCCTTGTTGAGGGAAGCTGAGTCTGGTTTGGGGCAATAGAAATAGTCTAAGGGACTGTCTTAGTCTGTTCAGGCTGCCATAACAGAATACCACAGACTGGGTGGCATATAAACAATTGAAATTCATTTCTCACAGTTCTGGAGGCTGGGAAGTCCAGAGCAAGGCACCAACAGATTCCATGTCTAGTGAGAGTCGCTTCTTGGATCATTAGATGGCCATCTTCTTGCTGCATCCTCACATGGCAGAAGGGGCAAGGGAGTTCTCTGGGGTCCCTTTTAAGAAGGCACTAATCCCATTCTTGAGGGTTCTGCCCTCATGACCTAATCACCCCCAAAGGCCCCATCTCCTAACTCTATCACATTGGGTGTTGGGACTTCAACATAAGAATTTTGGGGAGGCACAAATATTCACATCATAGAGAGCTTGCAGGAAGGCCTGGATGTGATTCTGGAGCAGGTGTGATGCAGTCTGCTCTCACAGCCTCACATAATTTTCTATGGTTCTTTAGTGGGGGAAATTTAGAAACATCAGAAGCTGCATGTGCTCACTGGAGTTTGTCACTTGGAATGAGACTTACGTTAATTGCATCGTTATCTGTAATGTGTTCACCTTCTCCAGGATGGGTATTGGCATTTTCTTTCCATTCTTTGGTTGTCTTTAGAGTCTCAGACATAGCTCAAAAGCAACAGGTCCAAAGCAGGATTCCTGATTTCTTCCCCAAATCTCGCCCCTGTACCCTCGCCCAGACTTCCTCCCTCCCACACCATCATCCACCCAGTGCTCTGGCCAGAAACTCAGTGTCGTCCTCAGACTTCCATCCTCCTCACCCTTTTCCCTGCCAACTCTTGCTCCTCATCCCACCTGCATCCTCCATTTCCACAGCCATCACAGTCTCTCGACGCACTATGAGCATAGCATGATGTCTGGTACCCATAGCCCATTCTTCACACGGCAGCTGGAGGGATCTTCCAGATAAACCAGGGCAGGTCACTGCTCAACTTGGAACCCTTTCATAACATCCAATGGCCTGAGAATAACATCCAGATTCTTCATCCAGCCTGTAACATCCTCATGTGGTCTGGTGTCTGCCTTCCCCTCGCACACTGTGCTCCAGCCACACTCCAAACTCCTTCCTGCCTCAGGGCCTTTGCACATGCTATTACTGTCCCAGAACACCCTTCCCTGCCTCTGCCTCTGCATATACTTGGCTCCTTCTCATCTTCAAGCTTCAGCTTAAATGTTAACTCCTCAGAGAAGCCTTTCTTGACCTCCTTATTTCCTTATTTAAATGAGCTCCCCACACTTCAGTAATTTCCTTCTGAGTTTTTCATCACAATTTGTCATTGTTTTAACTTTTCTGTGAGTTTCCAAAAAAAAACTCTGATTGGGTACTCTCCTAAGAACAAAAGCCCCATGAAGGCTGTTCTTGGGGCCCTACATGTCTTGTCCACTATTGTGTTCCCACTGTTGAGCCCCACAGCAGTCATTGTTTAGCCATCAGTTCAATTCATGCATGAAGAGACTGGATTCTATCCAGATATTACTGGCAAGAGTCTGCTGGCCAGAGTGGGCCAATTCAGATAGGCAGGGCCGCCAGAGATGGAGCCTTAATCAGGCTTGTTGCTGCCCCTGTGCCACACCCCCTAGGTACCTGTAGCTATGTGGCCCTAACGAACAAAGCAGATTCAACCACAGCAGCTCCTGGGTCATGGCTGCCACAATCCAGGCTTTTGAGAAGCCATCCCAGGGCTCCAGCTGAGGCACGACAGCTCTCATGCAAATATAAACCCTTTATCTTTTAGATAAAAGAGGAGCAAAAACACATCCTCCAGCCCCTGCCTCCACTGCGAGCCTCCCTTTACACATAAATACCCATCTCAACCCTCAGGAGTACCAGGTGTCTCTGTAATTCCACCCCTGGCACAGACCTAGCCTTCCCAACTCCCTACCTGAGGGTCTTCTTGGCTTACAAAAATGACTACTCTTCCCTGTCAGCATAGTCTGAGTCTCCAGGGGCCAGTGGGAGAAAGCGGCCCTTGGAGTTTGCTACAGAAAAGCCCCAGGCCCAAGCCTTTCTCGATCTGTAGCCTCCACCAACCCCCATCCCATCCTGGGCTGCTAGAGCCAGCCCCTAGGTTCCTTAACAGAATGCCGCTTGAAACTGCACAGCTGTGGGGACCGGTGGAGAAGCATCTGGAATCTGTGTTCTCCTGACAGCAACTCAGCTGCTCCCTGGGCACCCTCAAAGCCCGCGTCACCCATCTAATGAAACAGGGCTCCCAGGAGGCCTGCAATCTCCACAGAGGAGGAGGACATGGACTCTCAGACGAGTCTCAATTTCACAGCATCAGGGACGTGAGCACCAGCGCGCTGAACCAGAAAACGAGAGTCTGGCAGGAGCTGCAGACACACCGCGAGCACCAGGGGATGGGAGATTAGGGCCCTTCAAAATCAATTTTGAATTCAAACTTTTAAATGCGTTCTCCAGGCACAAAGAGGGGACCCTCCCAGCAAGCTGAGCCTAGGCAGCTGCTGGGTCCTGCTTCCTTCTTGAAGCTGCCAGAGCCCATCTGCCAGCCACTGGGCTGGGTGAGGGGAGGAAGGGCTGGGGGTTAGGAGGGAGACTCCAGGCCCCACCCCCAGGAGCAGCAGGGATGGGAACCCCTTTGGCTGTGGCTGAGACAGCACTGCCTCTGGGATGCCTGCCTGAGGCATTGCCCCAGGGCTTCCTGTTGAAGCCCTGGGGGTTGCTTCAGCACTTCTTTGCAGACCTGGATAAGAGAGAGAGGCTGAAAGCAAGGCCCACGTGGGCCAGATCTCCCTTCAGCCTCCCGCATGACTGAGGAGGCTCAGGGAGCAACCGTGGATGAAGCCATTTAGAATATGAGCTTTGGAATCAGACAGGTTGGGATCTGTATCCTAGACCAGCCATGGGCTCCCAGGCAGAAGATCCTTGTTCAGAAGCGAATGTCTCTTCTGGAAACCTGGTGGGAGAAAGCCTGCTGTGTGTCTTGCAGTGCAGCCCCTGTAAAGTGAGAGTGGTCTGAAGCCCCCAAGTGCAAAGGGAAAATGTCATCCTGTGTGAGAGTCAGCAGGGTGGGCCAGCCGCTGGGCAAGCTGGTGTGGCCGCAGGCCGCATTGTCCACAGCACAGAGTCTGCAGCCAGGGAGCTGACAGCCGTGCTGTCTGTCATCCGTCAGACCACGTCTGGAGTACAAGTACTGCCTGGGCCCTGCACCCAGGTGAGGTGGACAAGGAGGCACAGGGCAGTGGGCCTCACCAAGCCAGAACAGACTGCTCTAGCCAAACCCTTGAGAAGGCCCCAGGCCTGCAGTAGGAAGGCCTTTGGAGGCATGAGCCCACAGAGGATGTTCCTGGCAGCTTCGGCTGCAGCCTCCCACTCCTGCCTGGGTCCCTGTTGAGCCCCATTTGTGCCTCCCAGCCTATCATTAGCTCACAGTGCGTGCATTCACCATCTCTGGGTGGGGAAGCTGGTCTATGACAAGACTCTTTGAGATCACTGATTCCCTCAGCCCCAGCCCCAGAGTTTTCCAAACCCCTGGCTAGCTCCCAACTTTAAGCCATACTCCTGACACATAAACATGAATGAGTGTGAACCACCCTGGGGGTAAGAGACAACAGAATGCAGCCACCAAGGCCTCGGGCCTGCAGGGGCTTTATAGGGAGCCCTTTCTGGAATAAGGAGCACCAGGAAAGGAGGCTGGGGTCACCAGATCACATATAGGAGAGGAGGCAGGGACTCCCCAGCCCCTCCCAGCCCCTCCCAGCCCCCAGCTTGGGAGTGGGCTGCTGGCTTTGCAAGGAAATTACCACATGGACCTGATAATGCTCCTCTTAGTTACAGCATAAACTGTGGCAATAAAGCGTACCTGGGGAATGTTTAGAGAAAGCACTAATGATTTCTTCCCTAGTGGTTAATAAATTCACTTCCAGATCAATTTGTTCGCGATAGAGCCCTGTGAGCAGAACCCGCAAGGCGGGCACAGCCGAGTGTGTCTTTTTCAGTATAAATGATTTATTACGATGATTAGCGGCACATAAACAATTTAAAATACAATGCTAATTAGTTTGGGGAAGAAAGGAGGGGAAAAGCCACACTGCCTCTCTCCCCATTATGTTCTACTTCCCTAAGTGTGTACTTTTTAATTAAATCCAAATGTCACAATAAATTTAAAGTGTTTTATTACCGCTCGGGCTAACTGAGGCAGTCACGCAAGCCCCCCTCTCAGGCATCTGCAGGCTGGCCTGGGGGTAAGGGCTGGGGGCACCAGCAGAGCTTGTCCACAAACTCCCAACATGGGAAATCTCTTGAGAACCCTGGGAACCCCTCGCGGTTTTCAGCAGCACCAGGTCAGAAAACACTGGGCCTTCCCAGGGGACTCTCCACCTTCTGCTCACCTTCCTGGCCAGCCCGAGTGAGGTCTCCTCCTTAAAGCTTGCTCTGACCAGCCCAGAAGCCAGCCACTTCTCCCCAACAGTCCCACAGTACCCTGCATCCTCTTCACTCCTCCTCGTGTGCCCTATAAACTTCTACCAGCTACTTTCTATGTGCCTGGCATCATGCCCAGCACTTCATGTACAGCATCTTCCCAAGTCCTTGTTGCAGTGCTATAAGTTATAATTATTGCTTCCATTTTGTGGATGGGGAAACTGAGGCTCAGAGAGGTGGAACAACTTAACTAAAGTCACACAGCTAAAAACGGACTTTTGTAGCATCCTTTTCTCTCCTATAGCATGCTCTGCTTCAGAGCCTACAACTGGCCATGTCTGGGCCCTGCTTTGCTTAGAGACACATCTGAGGCAAGGGTTCAGGCCAGGGACTTGGACTCTGGTAAGTCTGGGTTCAAGTTCAGGCTCTGCCATCGACCCACATTGTGAACTCAGTCAAGTCATTTAGCCTCTCTGAGTTTCGGCTTCCTCATCAGCAAAACTAGAGCAATAACATTCAACTTGCAGGGCTGAAGAATGAAAGTACCTGAAGTAAGCAGAAGTCCTTTGCTATCCATGACATGCTATGCAAGTAGTAATTTTATTATTATTATTATTTTTGAGACAGAGTCTTGCTCTGTCACCCATGCTGGAGTGCAGTGGCGGAATCTCAGCTTACTGCAAGCTCTGCCTCTAGGGTTCATGCCATTCTCCTGCCTCAGCGTCCCGAAGAGCTGGGACTATAGGCATGTGCCACCATGCCTGGCTAATTTTTTGTATTTTCAGTAGAGATGGGGTTTCACCGTGTTAGCCAGGATGGTCTCGATCTCCTGACCCTGTGATCCACCTGCCTCGGCCTCCCAAAGTGCTGGGATTACAGGCATGAGCCACTGCGCCCGGCTCGCAAGTAGTAATTATTTACAGAAGCCCTTGAGGTGAGCAGAGATCAGTACTAAAGCCACTTCATAGATCGGAAAACTGAAGCCAGCAGGCAAAAGACGTATCCAAAGTGCCAATGAACCTCAGTACCAAGCTAAGGGTGCCTCCCTTCCAGAAGCCCAGACAACTAAGGATGGCTTCTCTCCTAAATACTCATGTACTATTCATTTGAATTTAAAAACAAATATCCCCAAACGCAGAGTTTTCATATGACCCAGTGTGTTAGTCTGTTCTTGCGTTGCTATAAACATAGCTGAGGCTGGGTAATTTGTAAAGAAAAGAAGTTTAATTGGCTCACAGTTCTGTAGGTTGTACAAGCATGGCTCCAGCATCTGCTCCTGGTGAGGCCTCAGGAAGCTTCCAATCATGACAGAAGAGGAAGGGGAGAAAGCAAGTCACATGGCAAGACTGGGAGCAAGGGAGATGGGGGAGGTGCCACACTCTTTTAAACAACAAGATTTTGAGTGAACTGAGCAAGAACTCACTCATCACCAAGTGGATAGTGCTAAGCCATTCATGAGGAAGCCATCCCCGTGATCCAATCACCTCCCACCAGTCCCCACCTGCAACACTGAGAATCTCATTTCAACATGAGATTTGGAGGGGACAAACATTGAAATTGTATCACCCAGCAATTCCCCTCTTAAGTATATCCCCAAGAAAAATGAAAATATAGGTCTTAACAAAAACTTGTACATGAACGTTCCTAGCAGCATTACTCAGAACAGCCAAAAAACAGAAACAACCCAAATGTCCATCAATTGACAAACGAATAAATAAAACATGGTATATACATACAATGGAATACGATTTGGCCACAAAAAGAAATGAAGTACTGACATATGCTACAACGTGAAGGAACCTTGCAAACATTATGCCAAGAAAGAAGGCAGATACAATAACCACATATTGCATGATTCCATTTATATGAAATGTCCAGAATAGGCAATGCTATACAAACAGAAAGTAGTTTAGTGGTTGCCAGGGAGGGAGGAATGGGGAGTGACTGCTAATGGGGTGAAGGTTCTTTTTGAGGTGATAAAAATGTTCTTGAATTAGATAATGGTGATGATTGCAAAACTCTGTGAATATACTAAAAACCACTAAAGTATGTATTTTAAAAAGGTTAATTTTGTGGTATGCAAATGATAAATCAATAAAGCTATTATAAAATGAGACAAACAAAAACAATATAAATATTCCTTTGAGAACAGGAGAAACCAGTTCATAAAATATTCAGTTCTGGGGTCAGCAAAGGGGGGCAATAACCTGTGGCAGCTAGAAACTGCCAGGTGGGGGGACCTGGGAAGCCCCACAGCCAGCCTCACAGGGGGCAGGCCCTGGTCACTCCATGCCCCTGCTGGGATGAAAGTGATGAAAGGGCTCCATAGCACCCCCTTACCTCCTTCCCCAGACCCCCACATCCAGAAATCTGACTCCACTTTTCCAGCCCTGCTCCCCAAGAAACTGAAACCTTACTGGATCCATCACTCTCCTTGGCCCATCTGCTTCCACAACTGCATTATCATTTTGTCTTCTCAGGTCTCTGTTGAAATTTCTGCATACTTCAAGGACTATGCCCTACCTGCAAACTGAGCATGCCCATGGCAGAGGGGTCCCTCCTTCAGGACCTTGAGCTCGTCCGACTTTGGACACCACAAGTACATAACAGTATGTGCATAATGGTACATGCATAATGAATAGCATCATAGTCAGGACTTCCAGGCCCCCAGGCAGGGTTGGGTAAGGGATGCTGCCCTCTCCCAGGGCCTGTGAGCCCCACCTGGCACAGGGATGTGCCAGCTTAGATCCAGGCCACGAGGCTAGGAAGGAAAGCAACGAGGCTGCCTTTGGAAGGGGAGAGCACCATGCCCAGACTAGGGACAGTACCCTTTGTAGCTAATCTGAGAGGATGACCCAAAAAGATGAAGCATCCTGGTCAGCAGGGGGAGCTGGGGCTGCATGGGGGCATGGGCATTTGCCTGCCCCCAAGTTGGGAATGAACGGGGATAGACTGAGAGTAGTCACAGCGGCTCAGGCCTCATCTCTGCAGAGGCAGACCAGCCTCCAATTCTCCCGCAGTGGAGAGAGCCCTATGGAGGAGACAGGACAGCTCTGGTCACTTGAAAGGACTATCTGGGCCTTGAAGCAAGTGGACACATGCTCATTTTCTAGTCATGAGGCTAGTTCCCTGAGTCTACACGGATTCAGCATGAAATGCTGTCTTGGGAAGCTGCTCCTCAGGGAAACTACCCTTGAACTTCTCTAAATTTCTCTCCCGAAGTTCTTTGAGGCCCAGGGATGAGAAGCCCTCTCAAGGTAAGGGGTGGCAGGAGCGCATGTTGCAAGTGCCCTTCCGTTTATGCAGCCACTATGTTCTCACCAACACTTCCTCGGGTGGCCAAAACACATGAAAACATTTTCTCTCATTTGAGTTCTGTGCAGGGGACAGGGAGGATGTTCTGGGTCTTAACTTATATGACCAGGGCTCAGAAAAGTGAAGTGGTTTGCCCAATAACATCCAGTAGCAGTGGGTGGTAGAGCAAGACTTGCCGGAGAGCCCACAGTCAGAGGACCGCAGAGCAGGACTGAAATCCACAGTTCATGCTTGTTACCTACCAAGTCAAAAGACAGCTAATCCTGCAGCAAGTGGTCAGGTCCTCATGCCGCTGCTGTCGCTTTCAAAGAATTCTAAAGATTTCACATCTGCATGTGTCTGACCTGGTGCTCTTGGGGGTTCTCTCTCCTTGGGAGAGTGAGTCCAAAGCCTTTACCATGGAAGGGAGGGCAGGATTCCCAGTAGTATGGACCACAGGGAGAAGAGTGTGTGCCCTTGAGACAGCATGGAGTGGGCTGCTGGGTCTCCAGACCCTGGGCAGCCAGGCAGGAATGGTACCACTATATGCACCACTATAGACACCTGAGTCTACAGACAGACCACTATACAGACCTCTCCCCTGAGGGACAGCTCATTGCAGAGGCAAGACCTTAGGCATAGTTCCCAGACCACACGGAGGTGCTCTGAGGCCTCAAACAAGTTCTGCTCTTCTCTGGACTGATCCTAGTTGAATATAATTGGGGGTGGACTAGAGTAGAAACAGATAAGGGTAGGGAGACCCTGAGCCATGCCTCTTTCCCAGAATCAGCAGCTTTTATGAAAGCCAGTCGGGAGAAAGAACATTGGCCCAGAGTGGGAGGGCCAAGAAACACTTTACAGACAGATCATAGGAGGCCAGAGGAGTCAGGGACTGACCGTCGGGTGGCTGGATAGGTCTGGACTTGCTACCTCCCAGTCCTGGTGTCCTCCCACCTGCCTCAGGCCCACAGTCTTTGACTCCTTCTCTTAGAGCCTAGAAAGCCAGAATCATGGTCCAGTCATGACAGCAGCAGAGGAGGAAGTGAAGGGTTGGGGAAGCCTTCAAGCCAAAGCTGGGCTGGGCAAGCAAGGGCCTCAGGGACAAAGCTGGGCAAGGACAGGCTTGCAGCCAGGGCCTCTGGTCTACCTTCCCTGGAGCTCAACTCCAGCTCTGGCCACAAGTTCAAGCCCCGCTACAGGGAGCTGAGCAGCTCCAGCCAGGATCTTGACCACCAGAAGACCTCAGATGAGCTCCCATTCCTAAGGCCACAGCTTCGGCACAGTTCCTCTCCTAAACCTCAACTGCCTCCTCTGACCAATCCAGACCCCCACCTGCCTCACCCTGCACACACCCAGTCTGCAAGCTCTGGAGGAAACTGAAGGGAGGCAGGCAGGAGTGTGGGGCCATCTGAAGCTGGAGGGATGGGGAGAGGTCCGTCTGTACAGCTGAAAAAGAACCCCTCCCTCCCCATTATGTGCTGCTTTCTCTGCCTCTAGTTTTATCCCCTCCCATTTGCTCTCCACAGAGTAATCCAAATGGTCTTAATGAAATGTAAATTTGAGCAAGAATCTTGCTTCTACCTCAAGCCATTCAAAGGTGTCCTGTTGTACACATGGACATAAAGATGGGAACAACAGACACTGATGGGTGACAGGATCTGTCATACCCTGAACCTCACCACCATGCAATATACCCATGTAACATGTAACAAACCTGCACATGCGCCCCCTGAGGATGTAGGGAAACTGGAACTGCTACCCACGGCCTGCAAGGCTCTGCACAATGTGGCGCTGCCAGCCCTGACCACCCTGCAGCCTCACTGATGATGCCCCAAGCTCCAGTCACAATGGCCTCTGCAGTCTTGAACCTGGGGTTCCTTGTCCTCTTTCTGGGACAAAGGAATCCTTTTGATTGTCTCTGATCCTCTCCTGACCTCCTTCACCTATAAACTCATTCATTCATTATCCTCTCAACAAATATTTACTAAGCATCTACTAGTAGGGGCTAGCCCTTAACATCTACATTTTGATAAGAATTATACCAACACTGAGAATTTTTCATCAATAAAGTAACTCTTAATGAGCTTCATTAAGTCAATTAATTCCTTGATCACTTTTCTATTCATTCGTGTTAAACCATTTCTTCACCCTTCCCCATTTTTTTTGAATTTTGTGGAGATTATTTTCATTGGGATCAATTATTTTTAAATTGTTAAAGGCGACTATTGGCTTATGATCAGCTTTTGGCTCACATCAGATCTCACAAATTCGAGTTTTTGCCGCTGTTGGGATTCTTTTCTGGCAATTATTTCTACCAGAAAATGCTTCCCGAGCCAGCTTCACCAGCTCTAAACTTCTCAGGAAGATTTGATTCTTCTGTCAATTTTTAGTCAGTAACATACTTTACCAGGTGCAGTCTTAGTTGTTGCCAGTTTTACTTTGTGTTAATTATTTCAACCAATTTTAATTTTTTCGTGGATCTTTTTTTGGAGAATAATATCTCAATAATACTAATGAGATCTTATGCTCTTGTCAAAGGCATATTTTAGCAGTGATCTGATAAGCACTCTGAGGATCAAAGAATAGCATGAAAACATCCTCAGGGCACAAAGGCAGGTCAAAGCATTGAACTCTGCATTTGGGTGGAGTGCCAGCTTGGAACCAGGTGCCTGAGGGAGCCCTGCCCACTGCCCACTGCTCCCCAGAGCCCTGGCCCCTGCCAAGAAGATGCCTCATGGATGGGAAACAGCTTCTGGCTGGGGGAGAGCGGCTGCCTGGAAGAGATGGCCTCTGACTGACAGAGCTGGGGTGCAGCCTCAAGGCCCCATGCCAATCGGATGCAGCGTCTGCTGGGCACAGATATTTCTACTCAGAAAGTATCTCAGAGACACTCAGCTGAGAAAGGAAGCAGACGCTTCTTAGTGCCTTAGTTTCCCCAGCCATAAAAGGATGTAATTGACTGGGGTACTCTCAGTCCAAGGCTATGACTTCCATTCACTGGCCATGAGTCTCTGAACCTACTCCAGGGGTCCCCTCTGCCTCCTAATTGAGACTCTACCTGCAAACAGCAGGGGACAGGGCTTTCCACCTGGATTGAGTGTGACAAGACCAAGTGTGGAGGGCTGAGAGCTACAGATGCTCTCACCTGGGAAACTGTGTGTCCCGACCCTAGGAGACCAACAAAAGAGAAAGAGACCTCACTGGGAGTTCCCTTCTGCTGGCCTGGCCCTGCCACACCCATTCCCCAATAGTCATGTCTCCATATACGATGCCACAGGGTATGTAGCCGGCAGGCACTCTGGGAATGCAAATGGAGAAACCAAGACCCAGAAAGGGGAAGGGACCAGCCCAAGGACACACTGTGAGGTGGTGGCAGAGCTGGGATGTGGATGCAGCAGTTCTGGCTCCCAGCCCCGTGCCCACCAACCTGCTTACGGGAGTACTTCAGCCCGCAGGAGAGCCTCCTCCACCCTGCTCCCACGTGAGGAACTGCCGACACTACCTCTGCCCAGCCTGCCTCAAAACGCCGCCTCCATCGCCCCTGTAACAGCCAGGAAAGAGGTGGGGCCCTCAATCCAACAGCAGCGGGGAGGCTGGCTCAGGAAGGAACCACCCTCACCTCCTCTGCGGGTATCATCCCGGCGGACTGAGAAGGGAGACCCTGGGGTGATAGACCCCACTGGGGCGGCTTTGTAGGGCCGTCCCAGCCTTGGAAAACTGACCACCTGTGAGAACAAAATCCAGCAGCCCCCAGCGCTGGTCCAGGGGTGTGTGTGTGTGTGTGTGTGGTGTGTGAGTGTGAGAGACAGTGCATGTGTCTGTGTGGGTGGGTGTGCATGTGTGTGTGAATGTGTGTATGTGAACATATGTGTGTGTATAGGTGTATGTGGTGTGTATGGGGGTGTGTAGTGGGCATGTAGTGTGCGTGCATGTATGTGGGAGCGAGTGTGTGTGATGTGTGTGTGAGAGTGCGTGTGTGTGTCCGCACATATTCAGCACCATCCCTCCCACAGCTAGAGCTAGGGAGGGCCTGCGAGTGTCTTTACCGCCACCTCCCCAGGCTCATGGCAGGCAGGGCCTGGTTCTCGCCTGAACTCTTCCACATGCCAGCTTGCTGGGGTATCCCAGGCAAGCATCTTTTCCTCTCTGGACACAACCTAGTCCTCTGCAAAATGGAGCTAGTATTTGTCCTCTTAGCCTCCCAAGGGTGTTGTGATGATGAAATGATAGACTCTGAGACATCTGTGCCCTTCCCTGGCATGAGGTGACCCAGGAGGCCTCCTGGGAATGGAGCTGGTGAGGCATTCTCTCTGGAGGCAGTTGCTATTCCAGAGGCTGGCCTCTCATGGCAGGCCACCTTCTAAGATGGTCCCCAGTGATCCTGCCCCCTGGCACTCACACCCTTATGTCATCTGCCCCACTTCCTTGAGTGTGGGCTGGACCTAGTGGCTTGCTCCCGAGAAAGGAAACACAGCAAAGGTGATGAAACGTCACATCTGTGATTCGTAGACAGACTTTCTTCTTGTGAGCAGACACTGTCTTTCAATGGTTTTCAGGAAGCTGGCAGCCATGTTGGAGAGGCCCATACGGCATGGCCACCGCAGCCAGCAAGGCATGGAGGCTCTCAGTCTAGCAGCCCGTGAGGAATGCATTCTGCCAGCAACTAAATTACTGAGCTTGAAACAACCCCACATGAATCTTGAGATGAACCCACAGCCCCAGGTGACACCTTGATCACAGTCTGAGAGAAACCCCAGAGCAGAGGACCCCGTAAAGATTCCTGTCCCACAGCAATGAGAGAATAAGTGGGTATTGTTTCTAGCTGCTAATTTTGGAAGTAATGTGTTACACAGCTGTAGATAATTAATACACTGTCACACTGGCATACATGCTCTGTAGAGAAGGGCCCTCTCCTCAGGCCATTGAGAGGGGGCCCTGCAGACAGCTCTCTGCCTGACAACCCATGTTGTTGTGAACTTCCTCCTACAGCACAGGCCTTGAGGTGGAGTGTTTTGAGGAGAGGAGCCCAGAGGACAGAGCCCTGTCTCCAGCTGCCCTACCCAGGCCCCCTGCCCTCAGCTGGGCAGAGGAGGAAAGTGGGAGAAGCTGCTTCACGTCCTCAAGGAGCCACAGCCGTGAGTCCTTTCCAAAGAGTAATCCTCCCAGGGCTGGGAACTCCAGGCCTGTCTGGAGCAGGGCAAGTTTTCCAAAGCACATCCACTTCCCCTGTCTCCCCTGCTCTCACCAGTACCCCAGGGAGGACAGGGAAATGACACCAATCATCTGCAAGACTGTCAGAAGCTTTGCCTGATCAAGTCCCAACAGACTTAAAAGGTAACCGTGTTCATACCCATTTTACCACTTGAAATTATTAGTAGAATTTACTCATCAGAATGACTTAGCAGCAGAGACAGGATTTGAACCTGTGTAACTCAAAGCCCATGCTAATTCCACTTGTTTTACAAAAGGAAAACTGAGAATCAGAGAGTTTGAACATTCTGACGGCACCCACAGGTAGCCCCACTCAGTCCTTCCTGGATACTGTCGTCAGGGATTAGGGTTTTTAAAGATTGAGGGGAGAGGACACGCAGGATGGAGCAGGACTGTAGGAGCCCAGGCCAGCGCTGCTCCCACTTGTCTGGCAAGAGTGGGTCTCCCTCCTGCTCTCCATCAAGTCATCATGCCAACCAGCAAAGTTGATTTATTAAAACTCCTTTCTGGGGTACCACACGAATTTTTCCCCACTGAGACTCAGAGAAGAAGGGCAGCCACTCCCGCCACACAATATTAAAATGTCAGGAGTTTAAGGCCTGCGTTGGTTGAGTCATAAGTTATCAGCACCCAGTGAGGGCCGACAGAATGCCTCCCTTAAATTATTAAGCAGAAAGCGCCAGACTGTAATATTTTGCTAAACCAAAGTACAGACACAGACAAAGATGTCATTTCAATATTTGAAACCAGCAAGTTTAATTTAAAATAAGAGCAAACCAATAAGCTCAGAACATAGCAGCGTATGAGAGGAAAATTATACTGTGAGAGGAAAAAAAAGTGGAAGGACTTAAGAAATTTATAAAAGTAATCTCCAAGTGGAAATTAGAAATCAAGGCCTAGAAACAGAATAACACAAAAGAAATATTACTGTCCACTTTCTAAATCAATATAACACTGCTCCACGCCGGAATTACCATGGTAACTCAAGTAAAAAGAATCAAGCAATTCTTATTATTTCAAAATAAAATCACAGCCTGAAGCCTGGGTTTTATTACAACCACTGATAGATCGCTGGCTTGTATTTATCTGAAATATTGCTTTTCAATCAGCTGGTTTATGAATGTACACAGGCCTCTCACCAGCCCACTTACCACCCCATTTTGAGGCTAGGGGCCAACCAATGAATTGATTCTCACCTCGCTGCATCTGCATATATGCCCAGGTCTAAGTCAGCTCTGGGAACACAGAGCATCACATCCTTTCAAGCTGTCTAGTGGCTTTGCAGGACAGAGAGGAAAATCTGAAAGAGGCAATGGGGACTGACCTCATTATGGTCCCTCCCCTGCCAGGGTGGCTCTGGGAGGAATGGAGCTGGGCTCCCATGGCAGCCCCCCTCAAACTGCCCACAGCAAGCTTCCTTCCACCCCAAGTCATCTCGAAGGTTCTTCACCTTTCCTTGAACTCTGAGAGTCTTTCTCTGCATCCTCATGTCTGACAGCTGGAAAAGGGAGCAGACAGAGCACAGAGAGTGAGTGCACTGACTCTGCAGTCAACCTGCTTGGGTTCACAGCCCAGCTCTAGCACTCTTGAGCTGTAGTGGAACCAATTACTCAATCTCTTTGTACAATAATTTTCTCATCTGTAAAATGAGGGTAATAGTAGCTTCTTCCTAAGGTTCTTAGGGGTATTAAATGAGATTATATATGGAAGATGCTTGGTGGACTGATTACAAAAATGACCCCAATTCGCTACCCTTCCCCATAGCCACACCATTTGTTATATGACTTTCGCCTCCTACCTTCAAGAGCAGAATCTGCTTCTCCACCCTTTGAACTTGGGTTGGCCTTGTGATTTATTTTGGCCAATAGAATGCAGCAGAAGTGACAACATCCCAGTGTCAAACCTTGGCCTCAGAAGCCTTGTGTAGGCCGGGTGCGGTGGTGCGTGGTGGCACATGTTTGTAATCCCAGCACTTTGGGAGGCTGAGGCAGGTGGATCGATTGATCCCAGGAGTTCAAGACCAGACTGGGCAACATAGTGAAATCTCATCTCTACAAAAAATACGAAAATTAGCTAGGCATGGTGATGTAGTCTCAGCTACTTGGGAGGCTGAAGAAGGAGGATCACTTCAGCCCAAAAGGTCAAGGCTGCAGGAAGCTGTGATTGTGCCACTGTGCTCCAATCTGAACAATAGAGCGAGACTCTCTCAAAAAAGAGAAGCCTTGTGTGCTTCCACACCTTCTGGACCGGTCTCTGCCATAAGAACAAGTCGGACAAGCCTACTGGCTAATGAGGGCCTCGCAGTCTTTTCACGCCCAGCATCCAACTGATCAGCCATCCTCCATCCTCCAGGTGTGAGTGAGCCCAGCTGAAACCAGAAAAACTGCTCAGCCAAGCCCTGCTTAAATCACTGACCCACAGATTTTCAAGTTAAATAAATGCTTATTGTGTTGAGGCTCTACATTTTAGGGTAACTGATTACGCAGCAATAACTACTTGATACATATAGACGGCACAATGCTGCACTTTTAAGTAAGGGTTCAGTATAATGATAGCTATTGTGTTTTATGACTCCTAAAGGCTGAGAGGCCAAAGCCAAAAGATCATACTGTAACTGTGCAGAGAGCAATGTCAATTCACACAAGCATGAAACTTTCTGGTTTACCAAGTGTGTGCTTGGACATAAAGTGCCAGTTAGGTGTTTCACCCTTTGTAGGGATGAGAAAATTGAGGCCCAGTGCATTGACTGAAGTCACACAGCAGTCAGCTGGGACAAAACCCAGGTTTTCTGAATCATGCTAGCAGACTACACCTGAAGACAGGAGGCCCAGTTGACCTCCAGGGGAAGGGACAGGAGGGAGGAGCTAGTGATCTGAGCCCATGGGCCTTCATACTGGGCAGCTGCCCCTGCAATCTGGACCAACCTACTCACTCCTCTCACACCACCTGCTTTTACTTTTCCCCTAATTGTATCAGCTACTGTGGACTCCTGCCTTAGACAGAACACGAAATGAACACATACCCACCAGTGGTGAACAAATTGTTGCTAGGTTTGGTGGATGTGTCTCTGAGCATGGTCTGGAATGGTCTGGGAGAAACCTCAGCCAACTAAAGGAGAAAGGGCATGCCAGGCAAGGAGGACATAGGAGCAAGGGAATAGAGGCAAATGCTGAGTCTTCATGGAACCCAAAACCAGAGTAGATATACTAAACCTGCATAGTTTAGTGTGATGGTCAAAGCAGCAGTAGGCCTCAGGCAGGATGCCAGGGTAGCAGAGGTTTGGTCAGACTGGTTGTAATGAGCACCAGGAGAAAGATAGTAGGTGAGATGAGAATGGGGGTAGCAGAGGACAAAAAGGTAGGTCCAGAGTCCCAGATGAATGCAATCCGGTGATGTGCTGATGCATGCTTAACAACCAAGTCTTTGGGAAAACGCCCTGATTTGTAGTGTTTGCTTATGTCCATGGTACAAACTGTGGCTAATTTCAAGCTACCAATGCAGTGTCTCTGAACTCAGAGTTGGGAAGAGATGCACAGAATATCTTGCAAGCCAGGACAAGTTGACTCCACTGGTGTAGTCCAATCCCAAATATGGGCTTGCCAGGAAAACTCACTCTAGCAGCACCACAAAGAGCTAAGCCTGGGAATGAGAGGACATCTTGCATGTCTCAATGTCCTCCAACTCCAGACAGGACAGGGAAGCAAGATGGGATACATGCCATAGGAACCTCTGGGGCTTCTCCACTTCAAAAGGACCAGGACAGATGTAAGTGTCCATCAGCACCTTTCACCTACATCTGAGGATAGAACTGCATCTTCTGGGCTGTCAGTAGGCTGGCAAGGGGTAAAACTGGGACACCCAAGCATGTGGTCCGTAGTCCCAGTCCAGTTGATGTTTGCTGTAATCAGAGTTTTCTACTACCCAGCCTCATCATGCCTCGGGGCTAGGGCAGAAGGCATGGCAAAAAGATGCTGATGCTCTAGGCTCCAATTCCTCATGGAACCCTAGGCAGCCCTTTTGCCCTATTTGAACCTCGACTTCCACCTATAAATGGAGGAATTTGCAAAGAGTGGTTTTAGAGACCTCTTCCCAAGGTGCCACCTGCCGTGGGGATCTGGACATGGGCAAGTAGTGAGGTCAGCCTTCCTCCCAGGCAGCAATGATTAAGGGCCATGATAAATAAACTGGCAGAGTGAGGGTACAGACCCAGTGCTTACCAGTGAACAAAGCACTGGACTGGACACAGAGTTATTTCAGATCATACTGTAACTGAACACGGAGCAATGTTGCTCCACATAGCCATGAGGCTTTCTGGCTCATCAAATGTGTACATGGACAGTATCTCACTTAATCCTGAGTATAATCCTGCCAATTAGGTATGGCTGTTCTCACTGTAGAGATGAGAAGGTAGAGAGGCAAAGGTTTAGAGGCAAGCAACCTCTACACTGGGTGGGCGTGTAACACAAAATCACAGTGGACATACTGGACCTGCATAGCTTAGTGCAATGACAAAGGTGGCAGCAAGTCAAACAGTACCTGGCACACTGGGACACCCATGTCCTTTCCTCTACCTTCTGCCCTAACATCTTCTAGTCTTCTCAGCGTCCCTGAACAGGGCTTTCTGGGAGGCCCTCTAGACCCTGGAGATGGATCCAGCAACAGCCTTGGCCTCCCTGCTACATGGGGGCACAGCTCTGGAGGGATCTCCTAACTCCCTGGACCTGCATCTGCTCTAGACCCCAACATGGCTCAAGTCACTGGCCCCCAGCCTTCCCTAGCTGCACCATCACAGCTCTGCCTTCTGCTCAGACAGCACAACCTGTCTAGCCACGGCCACCTCCCAACTGTGGCAGCCTCGCCCTGGGCCATGGCTGAACCTCGTGTTTCCTTTGCCCATGACCACAGGGAGTCAACTGCCAGTGCTCACTGGCAATCATCCATCTGTTCCAAGGGTGAGAGACCAAAATAGACCTCCTCTTGGTGCTGCCCACAAATAGGGCCTGCTGTGAAGTTCCTTAAATGGAAGCTCATGGGGCAGCCACCTGGTCTGACTCTGGGACACAGGGTGACACAGGGTGGAGTAAGGAATCAATTCTCGGGAGGGAGAGGCGGGTCCCAGCTCTAGGGAAACGTCCATTTTCATGTGCTAAAGGCATATTTGTGGGACATGTTCAGAAACAGACAGCAAGAGAAAAAGGCAGTTCCCACAACCACAGAGGCCAAGTGAGTGGCCATGCCAGCACTGAGCCCCGGCATCCAAAGGGTGAAGCTTTTAGGCGAGCAGCAGCCAGTGATCTCAGCTTCCCCCAGTCCTAATGCTCCTGAAAGGCTCTCTCCTGCTCCCTGTAATTGGGCATCAGTAGTTAATGCAGTATTGACTGCATTACACGCTCCCGTGCCTCCCCTCACTAATGCCAATTGCATCACCTTGTACAGTCACCGGCTTGCTTAGCCAATAGCTGTTAAAAGCAATCCAAATCATGAATCATATGGGAAACTTTTAGCAAGACACCACCATCCAAGGAGACAATTTACAGTTGAGTTAATCTGGGTACATTAGCGAGACATGGATTCTGGACGACAGACCAATTTATGTTGTTTCCCTGTCCCCCTCTTAGTGCTGCTCTGTGTGAGCAAATGAATGGAAGAGCAGGGAACAGAGAGAAGCACCTGCTTCTTCACCCAAGGCTCGGGGATGTGTGTGTGTGTGTGTGTGTGAGGGGGTTACCCATCTTTACAGACACTCTGCCTGGCTAAGTTTGGGCAGGAAGGGGAAGCAGCTGTATGTACAGCTCAGGATGTGATGCCTCATTCCCAGCAGAAAGGAGGGCTGCCACTGGGGCTGGTTATGGTAGATGCAGATGGTAACCCTCCCACGCCCCTGCTTCTAGGCACTGGGCAAGTACATGATTTGGTCCCCACCCTGCCAGACTCACAAGGCCTTTACCAGGCCTCAGCAGGCAGCAGTGTCCACTTGGCTCTGCCTTCCTGCTGATGGGCTGGGGTCTCTGGCATGGAACAGCATCAGGGCCTGCCTGCCTCTCCAGGGCTGGGACAGTGGTGAGTACACTCTGCCAGGAGAGGCCCCAGGACTCTCTGTGGCCTAGAACATGAGGGTCTATCCTAGGAAATCCTACTGGTGGCCCAGCAAGGGCTGGTTCGTACCCAAGCATAGCCATGTGCCGGTTCTGGTGGATCAACTGAGTCAGCTGTGGAGGCTGTGCTCCTAGCGGTCATTCACAATTGAAGACTCCGCTGTCTGGTCCTCCTCAGTCCAGCTTCACTCTCTTTGGCATTTTTACTTATTAAAAATGCTCTAGGAATCATGTCTGGTGTTTAGTTCCACAACCCGCCTGCTGCTTCCTGTGGTCATCCCCACCTTCCTGCTGGGCCTTTGCAAAGACCGTTTATACCCAGCCCTGCCCTTCTCCTGTGTGCACCTGGGAGTATCCCAGCATCCCCAGCTGGATGCCCCAGCATCCTCTCCTACCCAGTCCCACACAGACCAAAGCTCTCACTGTTCTTGGGCCCTCTCAGACTCTCTGCCGTCTGCTCCTACTCAAAGGCCTCTTCTCAAACAGCCCAAGGGCTCATTTGACTTGGGTAGGGTTCAGAGCTGTAGCTCTCTTTGCTCCCCTGGGACTTTAACCCTCCCCCAAAAGCCCACTGCCTGGTGCCAGCCCAAGCCGCAGGTGCCAGGGGAAGAAGGGCTGTTTCTCCGGGAAAGTTGGAGCTCAGCTGCCTTTCCCTGACAGGCAGACACAGCAGCATTTAGAAAGCCCGGACCCTGAGTTCCAGTAAAGTGGAGATGGCTAGGCCAAGAGCAAGCATCCAAATGAAAGCAATTAATCTTAAAACTCGAAGTTTAACCGTTTGCAAAACAGATCTTTCCGTCTCTGTGGTGACCCTTCACTGCTCGACCTAATGGATTACTTTATTAATAATGCACTGTGCTTAAAAGCAAAAAAAAAATTTTTTTTTCTGACGATTCAATACTTCAGAAAGTCTCTTAAACCCGTTGCTACGGCAAAACGATTGATATTTTATTATCTTTCAGAAGTGCAACATGAAAGCCCTGCAGCCCAGCAGAGCGGGAGCTTTGGTCCTCGGCAGCTGGCAGACCCGACTTCAACCAGAGGAGCCCCAGCCTCTCCCGACAAGATGCTGTCAGGTGGAGAAAAGGCGTTGGGGGTGGTTAATAGCAGCCCTGAGTCCCTGCTGCAGCCAGACAAAAGGTGCTGTATGCAGGGAACGCACCCTTTGGGGGAGCTGGGGGGTGGGGGAATGCTGCCACCCAGTTCAGGTAGCCACCTGCTGAGAGGGCAGAAGTGTTCAGGAAGGAGTTAGGTGGTTGGTTTGGAGGAGCAGATGAGTGGATCCAGAACCTTTCTCCCTCCTCCAATTGAAGGTGCCATCTTCAAGGTTTCCTGGAACTAGGGGAGGCCAGACTCCTCTTAACAGGGAGTGGAGTGCAGATGCATGAGCAGAAAGGTTGCTTTTGAAAGACAGCTATAGGCTGGGCAGGACAAGAATAGGTGGCTGCTTAGGACCCCAGTGGCTGTGCTTGTGCTGTAAGAGACCCCAGAGCCCAGCAGCTCCATGGTAGTGGGCACCATATTGTTTAGACTGGACAGTCTAGGCTGGGGATGGAGGGGCATCTGGAGCTCTGTTTCACAGCTCTAACAGAAACCAGAAGAAACATCTGCCCAGGGTGCTTGAGGTACACCGCAATTTGGAGGCAGAGAGCTGGCTAAAATGACCTCCAGAAATCCATTCCCACTCAAGGCTCATCTGAAACCCTTTGTATTATCTCAGAGCCGGAGGCATCATGAGGTGCTTAGGCAGAGCAAGATCCTGGGTGCAGGTAGGGGGTGTCATCTTGTTGGCATGAGACCAATCTCCCCGGCCTGAGGCCTCCCATGTACAGAGCCTGAGTCTTCCGGATTCCTGGCTTGGGCCTGGGGAGCCAAGCATGCCAAATAACCTCTGCTCAAGATGAACCCTACATGCTCCCCATAGTGACAGTATCCCCAGGTACCAAGGAAGTGCCCTCTGCTCTGGCTTCTCCAAGCCTTTCATTTTTACCAAGAGGGAAAGTGAAGCATGACTGTTCCAAAGTAACATGAGGAGTTCGTGATGAAAGGCACTAAATCAAGGTCTCCTCCCTCCCTGTCTGGCCTGACCCCAGACCCCTTCTTCGCCTTTTCATTCTATATGAAGTTCTCCGATGGCCTACATGGGGCTCCAAGGAAGGGGTCCTTGTGAATAGAGAAGACATACTGAAGATGATGTCCCACCCCAGCTAGCCCAGAAGCACTGAGGTTTCCCCCATCTTCTCTCTTCCTACACCCATGCTGAGAGCCACAGAGCCTCCTAGATGCCACCCCCAGGCCAGATACTTCAAGTTCCACCTCCCTGCTGGATGTCTCAGAAGACAGTAGGCAGCCTGGGGGCATCAGCACCTGGCAGCAGCAATGCGAGCATCCTGTGTGACCCTGAGCAAGTCACTTAGCTTTGCGTTTTCACCAACTGGTCACATCAATAACAACGCTGCCCCGGGGGCAGAGGGCACGGGTCCAGCGGGCACGGGCCCAGCGGGCACGGGCCCAGCAGAGACTCCTGAGTGGAAGGTCAGAGGATGGCCACTACAGTCACTTTAAGAGGATTCCCGCTGACTCAAAACAAACCTACCCTTTTGGTACCTCACCAATGGCAGAACGCCGGCGGCAGCGAGGACACCAACAATCACAAATGCCCCTACACCACCAACACACAGGCCTCACCTACAGGGCCGGAGGTCCTGGGACAGCCAGGGTACCGCCTCTCTCCTGACCCTGGGGACTCATCTTAGGGCACCCACTTGGCTTTCCCCTCAAGGGGTCTGGGATCCCCAACCTTCTAGGACACTTAACTGCAGGGCACTCCCTGCCAGGAAGGCTTTGGGGTCTATGGGACCACCTGCTAGTGGCTTCCAGCAGCTATGGGCTCCTCTGTTCCGACCTTTCCCGTGCCCTGCAGTTTTCTAGGGTGCATTGAGGCTCGACCACTGAAGGTCCGTGCCATTCTCGCAGCCGCCCCCGCATGAGTGCTACTGGCCGGCGGCGGGACACTTTCTTCCTCTGGGCCAAACTCCCGCCTCCGCGCTCAAAGAGACAGGGAGATAGCGGGCCAGCACAAGAGGTGGCTCTCTTTCTCATCGAGTCACGCTCATGGAGATGTGCCCCGAGGGTCCAAACCGCCTTCCCCTCGCCTGCCGGGCACCCCGGCTCTCGCGCCGTCCTCCCGCGCTCCCGCTTGCCCCGAGCTCTGGAGTACGATTCTCCCCGAAGCCGCTGATTTGCTCAGCGCTCAGTGCCTCTCGGGTTACGCGGCGGCGGGGGCGAGGGTGATGGCTGCGGTGTGAGCAGCAGCCGCAGAGACGAAATGCTTAAAGCGAACCTCCGCGGCGCGGAGATCGCAGGGGAGCCGGAGCCTCCACGAGGCCCCGCGGCGCAGCACACGGCCGGTGCACAGCTCCTTGGCTCACGGCCGGGGTCCGCGGGGCGTGCGGCCCGGGGCGCATGCAGCCCGGGGCTCGCCCACCTTCTCCCCCGGCAAGTTCCGCCCGGCTGTCCCCAGGTGCTTCCCCCTGCCCCAGCCCTGGTCCCAAGCGTGCCGCCCGCCCCGCAATCCCCGCACAGCCCAGCAGGTGTGCGCCCGTGTTCCCGCGTGTGTGTGCCTGCGCGCCGCAGCGGGGGGCAAGGGGGCGAGGGGGTGAGGGGCGTCGAGACCCCGGCCCGCCACCTACCGTCCTCCTTGTCCAGCACCATCATCTCGGGCGCTCCGTGTCCAGCCGCAGCTAGGCTCGGCCGGGAGAAGGGCGCCGACTCGGGGCGCGCTTCGGCGGGGCGGCCGGTCCTCGGGCAGCTAGCGGGCTCTAATTACCCGCTTGTCCGGCTCTTAACCTAGATTGCACTCAGCTAGAATTACATTCAGGAGTGAAGCACTTCGCAGATACAAAAGCAGTCTCACCTACTTTTGTGCCTCAGAATTGCAAGGAACTACGAACTGCAATTTAGAGAGAGAGAGAGAGGGAGAGGGAGAGAGAAGGGGGAAAAGAGGATCAGAGCCGTTTCTTTGATTCTCACCTTCTAAATGGCTCAATTTGCCCAGTATAATCTGTCTTAATGTAATTGCATTTGATAGCTCATAACCCTGGCTCTGGCAACGACACAGCTTTCAGCCTCATAAAGTGTTTTCCCCTCGGATTTAATCTGAATCTCAATCTAAAATTATATTCAAAGAGATGGGGGAATCTCGCGGCCGTCTCCCGCTGCCTTTCTCCCTCAATGTATGAGGTTTGCACTCCTGCTACTGAATAAATGCACACATTTCCCGAGGCCCCCTCCCTCCCGGGTTAATGGGGGAGTGGAGACGCACGGCTGCCCGGCTCCGCAGCGCCACCTGGAGGCCTCTAGGTCCCAGCTCGGTGAGCGTCTCTCCTCGGATCCCAGGGTCGTGGTCTTCAATGTTTGTCAGGAGGATGCACCCCATGTATTACTCCCAGGCCCTCAGCCTTGATTTTTGTCTCCTCTTCGAGCAATATTTCTCTGATCACATCCTTTCCCTTCCTATCAGCTCTGCCCGGAGTTTCTGGTTGCTTCCCGGATTGTCTGGCAACGTTAACCCTCTTCAGGGCACAAACAATCCTACCCTGAGTCTTACAGCACTACTCCTGACCCCAGCAGCATCCCCAAAAGCATCCTAACTCCATGGAGTAGGAGAGCTTATCTCAATTTCTCTCGAAGTAAGCCCAGGCCTGGCCTTGAAAGCCTTTCTCATTCTACAAATATTTACTGAGCGTATATTATGTGCCAAGCACAGTTCTAAGGCACTGGGGATACAGCACTGAACAAAACAAAGATTCCTGCTACTATTATGAAATTGACAATTCTTGCTCTGTAAGTCATAAGGCAGGAAAAGGGACAGTGTCTATCCCTTGTCCTGGACCCTGCTTCTCCCCAGAATCCTGGGGCTGATGTTCTGGCTGCCTACCCTAGGAAAGCAACCTACTCACCTACTTTTTTCTTTTCTTTCTTTTTTCTTCTTCTTCTTTTTTTTTTTAAGATGGAGTCTCGTTCTGTTGACCAGGCTGGAGTGCAGTGGTGTGATCTTGGCTGACTGCAACCTCCGCCTCCCAGGTTCCAGTGATTCTTCTGCCTCAGTCTACCAAGTAGCTGGGATTACAGGCACACACCACCACGCCCAGCTAATTTTTGTATTTTTTTAGTAGAGACGGGGTTTCACCATGTTGGCCAGGCTGGTCTCGAACTCCTGACCTCATGATCCACCCACCTCGGCCTCCCACAGTGCTGGGATTACAGGCGTGAGCTGCTGTGCCTGGCCAGAAGGCTACCTACTTTAAAATCCCAAGTCTTTTTTCTTTGCCTAGACAGTACAGAGTTCCCGCGTGGGATAGAAATAATGATTTTTCTCCAGTTCAAGGAGGGGTCCAGACAGATGTGTTGGAGGCTTGGTCCTGGCAATCACTTCTGAGGACTAGACCCAGGGAAAGGGAAAGGGGCTGAAGGACCGCCAGTTGGGATTTTATCTCATCTCTGCCAATTACCAACAGTGGACCTTAGCAAGTCTCTTTCTTTATCTGGGCCTCAGTTTTCCTGGTTGTGAAGTGGGAGACCTACCTTCCTGCATCTACGGTTGTTGTGGGGATCAGGTGAGCTAATGCATGTTAATATGCTTTGTAAACTGTGGCACTCCAGACAATGCAGGGGTTTGGGGGAGATTATCCGGTTTGAAGGAGACCTGGAGGCTAGGTCTTACCCCTTAAACCCTGGGAGGCCCCAGTGCTTGACAGGGGTTGGGGGCAGGGGGCTGCAGCCATCTTCCTCTCTGCTAGGCATGGAAGTCAGGCTTTGAGAAAACAGAAAAGCACTGCTTCTAATGAGATGCCTCATCTGCAGCTCAGAGGGTTTCACTTTCCCCCTCATCTTGAATACTTAATCCTAATAGTCCTTGAGTATATTTGATGTTAAATATATCATTTTGCTCAGACTCAGCATGCCTCAGGACTGCGAGCTTGATCTCTCCCCTGCCACTGCCGCCAGACCCATGCCCTCAGGGTCTGAGAGAGGCTTTGGCACTGCTGCCACTGGCATATTTGGTGCCAGCCCCTCACACCTGCCAGAGCTGGGGGCTAGACAGTGTAGCACGCACAGGGCCTTACAGGCTGGCAAGCAGCAGCTTCTTGCCGTAGAAACCTCGGTGCTACTGGAGGCATTCACTCCATCAGGGCTGCATGCAGCCTTACTACTGACCTCCAGGGGCGGCTTCTCCTCACTTTCAGGGACTGGCCCTGACCCACAAACCAGAACTGGGTTAGCTGTGGCCACCCTTCTACTCTCTTGTCCATGAGTTTGTCTGAATACCAGCTCACCTCAGCCTCCAAGGTACCTAATTGGCAGCCACATGGCTGGCATCTCTTTGGGGAGTCAGGGCCCTGTGCCCCAAACCCAGGGACCAGAGCTGGCCTGGGGTGCTCAGCAATGGGCTGCAGAAGCAGGTAGGGCATGCCAGCAGGGGACTGGTGCTGTGTGTGCCCACAGGTGGCTCTTTCTGCACCCCCAGTTGTGAGCATGGTACTCCTAAACTGATCTGGAGAGGAACCTTCACAGCAAGTCTTGGAGGGTTTGGGTGGCTTGACCTTCCAGCCAGGAAGGGGGTTGCTGGGTTGACAGAGGCAGATAGGAACATCACTCATCCCATCTGATGTCCTCTTTCCGCTCACGGGCAAGCAAGTAACTCCCACCCCCACACTCGCCCCACCCCCATGCTCACCCCACCCAAGCTGCTTCTAGGTCCAGGGACACGCCCACACCACCAGAGTGGAATCCTCAGATCCCCTGGGGCTGCAGGAGGTAGTTTTCACCCAACACATTCCACAGGTGATGAGCATGTACTCTCACTTCAACAAGCCAAGAGTGCTCCAAAATGCCCTTGAAATGCCTCTGGGGATGGCAGGGAGAGGACAGCTATCAATCCCCAAGGTTAGTTTGAGGAGAAAGCGGGTGCTACTGGCTGTCTTACAAATATCTGGGCAGGTCCCAGCAATTTGCCCCTCCACCTGGCAGGAAAGTCCTGAGGAAGAGTTCCTGCATTAGGAGTGGGACGCAGGGCTTGAGGGCCCAGGCAGACTAGATATTCCAGAACTCTTTGGTGGAGACTGTCAGATGTGCCTCAGCCAGAGGGCCTGCTCCCAACACAATGCAGCTGCCTCCAAGATGGAGTTACAGGCTAGCCACACAGGTGATGCTCAGAGAGGTATTGGGGTGATGAGGACCCCTTCTCTGTGGCCACCACAGTTGACAGGACAGAGTAAACCTACAGACTTCATAGTGCAATCAGGATGCCTGCTGGCCACTTTCAGATGCCTCGCCCTTCCCCCTACTTACACAAAAGCAGCCAATGCTCAGGAATTTGCAACCCGCTGGAGTGAAGAAGTGCACAGTCGGCAAACTTTTCCTCTTTTGGTTTCTGGAGAGCCTGGACAGATCTCCTTGTAAGCTGCAGTTATAAATTGTTAGGCCTTATGGAGGCCCAAGCCAAATCTGCACCATAGCAAAGAAATCTCCCGTACCCCTGCACCGCAGCCCTGAAAAGGTTGTGGGTGTGCACTGACCAACTGTCCAAGTTTGCCTCGTGACTCAAGGGTTTCCTAGGATGCAGAATGTTCAGTACTAAAATTGAGATCGCTCTGAGCAAACAAGGACAATTGATCACTATAGTGAGTGGTGGTAGGGTGGGTCAAGGGACTAGACGGACTAGAGAGGAAGGCCAGGCAGCAAGACCCTTTCCCTGCAGCCCAGAAGTTGCCTCTCAATCCCAAACCTCCCAGCTTCCTGCCCCAGCACTTCATCCTTCAGGCACTAAGGGATTGTCCCAGCCTCGGTGGCGGATGGTCTCTGGGTCAGCCAGAGCTGTGAGTTCTTCCAAGAGACTGGCAGTGGAAAGTGTAGGAGTTGGACCCAGGGATGGATGGAAATTTTGTGAGGTCCAAAGCTTACTGCAGTTTGGGCGTGGGGCTCTTTAAGAAAAGGACTACAAGCCTACTAATACCAAATTACCACCAAGGACCTGGCAGCTGAAGGAACCTGAAGGACCCTAAACTTCGCTAACTTCAAGGTAAAACCGCCTTTAGTTGGACCTGATATTTTGGACTAGATGGCCCACCCACCTATCCCAGCCAGCGTGGCACTTCCCAACATGCCAGGCTGGGTGAACTGATGGCAGCTCCCTCCCCAGCCCTGCCAGGGGCAGAGGCAATGTCACCCATGCCGAAGCTATGGAGTGCCAGACCGCAGGGACACTGCTGGCTTGACAGCACCCTCACCCCTGCACCTGCAGGATCTGTGGGCACCCCCACCCTCCCGCGGGGATCCGTTCCGCAGTAGAGAGCGGAAGGGGAACGTGCAGACACCCAGAGAGGCTGGGAGACTGGTTGGCAGTGGGCACTGCCTGGAAGCCCGCGGTGCGGGTTGCAGAGGCGCTCCGGATGCCCGCAAGGCGGCAAGAGTCCGTGAGAAAGTTCCCGGCCGGAGCGCGCAGGGCTGGCGGCCTCGTTGGGACCGGGAGACTTCCTAATCCCGCCGACGAAGCTCGGGCGCTGAGCCTGGCACCGCCGAGCCTGTCACGGCCGACCCCGGCACCTGCGCACACATCCAGCAGCCGCGCTTCCGGGAAGGCACCCATTAGCCGGAGGCGGCCCCGGGTGCTGAGGGCGCTGCCACCGCTAGCGGGGTGGACTCCGCAGGGCCAGCGCCGCAGTCTCCGCCCCGCGCCCCTAGCCCCGCGCGCCGGGCACCTACCGTCCTCCTGGTCCAACACCATGGTCCCGGAGGCTCCAGCCGGACTAGCGCCGAGGACACCTGAGGGGCTAGCGGCTCCGACTCCCGCCGCTGGCCGCCTGCGCTGCTCCCGCCGGCCCAGCGCTGGTGCCAAGTCGCGAGAGCCGCGGCTGCCGACGGGGGCAGACCGACCGGAGTCCGGAGCGCAGCCCCGCGGGCAGGGAGCGCAGGAGGAGGGACAGGGGGGCCGGCGAGGGGGCGAGACGGCCAGGCCGGGATCGCGGGAGCCTAGCGAGCAGCCGCTGCCCGGGCCGGGCCGCAGCCGGAGCCTGAGCCGCGCGCGCGTCCTTCCTCGGTGCGGGCCGCGCTCGCCTCAGCCAAGTGAAGGCTGCATTTCCCAGGGCCCCTCAGATTCCCCTGTTAATTAAATCAATTCATTATGCTCAGATCTGATTAGCGGCCCTTCCCCCCCCCCTTTGAATCAATTATTCAATACACAAACATAATTGCTTGGGCCAGAGGTGCCCGCCATTAGCTTATTTAACTCCAAGGACACTAATTACCCGCAGGGCACGGGAACTTTTCTCATTAATTCTGACAAAACACAAAAGCACAGCCAGAGTGTGTGCGTGTGAGGAACTGTATGTGTGTGTGTGTGTGTTCGCATGCCAGAGTGAGGGCTGTGTGGGGTGGTGAGCCACTGTGTGAGCTCAAGACGAGGGTGGGGGTAGGACGATTGCGGGTGTGTGTGTGCGGGTGGGAGTGTGGGCTCCGTGCCTGTGATTCTGAACGAGTGCGCCAGGCTGGGCGTGACTCTGGGTCTGGGGACTGTGGGCCCGGACTGGGACCCGGCACAGGAATGTGTAGGAGATCGCGAGAGTGCTTGTGTGTGTGACTTTGTGAATGTGACTCCGCGGCTACCGTGGCAGGCGCCCCATCCCCTTTCTTTTTTCATTATTGCCCAGCCATTCCCCGCGGCATGCTCAGCCCCACAGGGGAAAGTGCAGATCACAGAGGAGAAATTCGAGAGGATCAGGAGGCGGTGGTGACTCTGAACCCAGGCTGGGCCACAGTGTTCTCCACCCTGTCACCTGTTCAGGCTGGGCTTTGCTCTCCCTCAGTTATAAACCCCAGTTTCCCACCACCACCCCCCACTTTGCCCTCTCACTATCCCTCTCAATACCGCCCCCACTCTCAACTTTTATCCCCAAACCCTCCCCACCCCACCCTTGCACCCAGGAACCCCCAACTCCACCCACCCTAGACCTAATTCTTCACCTCCTGTCTCAAGGCTGTGCCCAGGGTGTGCCTATGGTTGATGAACTTCTCCACATTTTACCTCCCAGGAAATCTATTGAGAGAGCCAGTGAGAGAGCCCACAGAGGCAGGGACACAGAGGGTAATTGATTCCCCCAAATTAGGTTTCTGCTTTCTAAAGACCGGCATTGTTCCTATTCTCAATGTGCACAGAGGTATTGAAGATTTCCTTTTTGTTTCCTCGGGCAATGAATGAGCTTAATCCATTTGGCTTTATAAATCAGGAAACTAATATTCGCTCCTTCCATAGCAGCTTTTTAAAAATTTAATTGGTAAGGGAGGCGCAGTTAGTCACCCTTATACTGTCCCCAAGCCCCCACTTATCAAAGCACATTCTGATTGAGGGGTAGAGAGAAGGGAGGGAGCTCATCCTGATTCCTCCAGCTCTCTTCCATCCTCTCAAACAGACCGACATAGTGTCTGGGAAAGTTTGTAAAATGACTGCACGAATTATATTTAATTTGGTGAAGAAGGGAGGAGCACTCAGAGAGACTCTTCAGAATGATCTCCCAAATCAGCTGCTCTCAATTCCCCAGGAGTGACTGCCTAGATGGGTGCTGGCTGTTCCACGTACCAAGGCATCTGGTAGGGCCTGAAATTCTGTACCCCTTCACCCTCCAAGCCATGTAGCTGGCACGGACTGCACCCACCCAAAGAAGGCACCTTTTGCTACTTTGCACAAAGGCACCATACAGACTAGCAGGGCCCTGCAATTGGGTGTCTCTGCTTGGCCAGAGTTCACACTCAGAGAAGCCAGCCTGAGGTGTAAGCACCCAGACTCCCTGTTCCCACCATCACTTGCAGCAAGGGCCTATGTGAGCTCTTAAAAGACCAGCCTCCTGGTTTTCATAGAGAGAAAGAGAAAATTCAGAGAGTGTAAACATCATGAGGTGATCACGGATAATGAAGCAGATGCCCCGCCCTATCTCTGCATTTATATGGGGCCCCAGCTTTTGGTGAAAGACACTGAATTCAGTCCACAGCTGGGATTGAGACAGGGACAGATCTATCATGAGGACTGAGATCCTCAATGGGGGCCATGCTGGCAGAGAGACAATGAGAGGAGATCCTCATGGGTGGACTAGACTGAGAAGCAAGGCCAGGAGTTTAAGGGAATAATAGTTCCAAGTATGGTGCAAGGTGGGGCCTAACTCACCCCTGATCAGCACTCTGAGAAGAAGAGGGCAGTGGTGCAAATGAGAAACTGGGTCACTAGGAGCCCTGCAGCTTGGCTATGGGAGGCCCTCTGAAACAGCTGGTCATTAGAAGCTGAGATGTCACCTTGCTGGGCCAAGAGGAAAAGAGCAGCTGGGATCAGCAACTTGGTGGCATTAACAGCAGCTCGGGCAAGATGGCAAGAGTATCAGGCAGCAGCTCTAATTATACAGACGGCATCTCTTCTCATAATCCATCATCCCCCATCTCCCAACCCTGGGATTGCTAGAGAGAAAATGAGTATCCAGAACTCAAAATCTAGTGGTGTCCAGAAGGCACTTGGGTCACACGGGTAAGCATTCCTAGGTCTCACAACTATTTGGAGAGGAAGGTCCTGGAGAGGAGAATTGGAACATCAGAATTTGGGGCTAATTATCGTAAAATCGTGGGACCTGGTATTCGGCATTTTTTTGCCTTTATGTTCCAACCTGTCTTAGCTGCATGACTGGCATGAAGGGAAAGGCTGTGTGAGCAAGAATGGATCAGAACAATAATAGGGGCGCTGTCCCTGGTGCAACAGCCAGCTTTTCCCAATGGCAGTGGAGGTCAGTATATCAGTATGTTACACTAAACATGAAGAGAGTGAATTTCCCTATCAAAAAACAGATTGTCTGAGTAAGTTATAAATAAAATACAGCCAAATGCTGTTTACAAGAAATACTCCCAAAACAAGGTGACAAAGAGACTGAAAATAAAGCAATGGGCAAAGATAGACCAAGAAAATGCAAGCAGAGAGGGAGTAGAAACAGCAATATTAATGTCAAACGAAGCCAACTTCAAAGCTAAAAGCATAAACTGCTTGAAAATTAAGAAACATCCTATTAAATTAGTACTGGATCAAAATAAGATCAAAATAGAAATTACCAATCTAGTAATGAAAATAGAGAACACAGCATATCAGACAGAACTTATGGAACACGGCTGTGCTCAGAGGAAGAAATATAGCCTCATATGCTTGAAATATTTTTAAAAATGACTGGAAGCAAATGAACTAGATATTTAATCTAAGAAATTAGAAAAGAACAAACTGAACCAAAAAAGTAGAAAATTAATGAAGTCAGAAAATAATGAAATAGAAAATAAACAAGTAATAGAAAAGGTAATTAAAAGGGAAAATTAGAACCAACACTTGATTATTTGAAAAGACTAACAAAATGGAAAAAAAAATTCCATGAAAACCTAGTTAAGAAAATAAAGCACAAATATATGATATTAGATATAAGAAAAGAGATATATCACAGGTACAGAGAAGGTTAAAGAATTATAACAATAATATGAGTAAGCCTATGAAAATAAATGTGAAAACCTGGAAGAAATGGATGACTTCAAGCAAAGTAGAAAATTATCAAAACTGAGCATAGAAGGTGTTGAAATCTCAAATAGGCCAATAAACAGAATACATTTAAAAAGATATTAAAACTATGCTATTAAAATATCACAAGGCACCATATGCTCCAACAATTCTACTTCTGGAAATATACCCAAAAGAATTGAAAACAGATTCTCAAAGAGATATTTGTACATCCATGTCCATAGCAGCATTATTCACAATAATCAAAAGGTGGAAGCAACCCAAGTGTTCCCCAATGGGTGAACAGATAAACAAAATGTGATAGATACACACAGAAGAATATTGTTCATCCTTTCAAAGGAAGGAATTTCTGACACATGCTACAACATGGATGAACCTTGAGAACGTTATACCAAGTGAAATAAGCCAGTCCACAAAAAGACAAATATTGTTTGACTTCATTTATATGAGGTACCTAGAGTAGTCAAATTCATAGAGACAAAAAGTAGAATGGTGGTTGGCAGGGGTTCAGCAGAGGGGAGAATGGGGAATTTAATGGGGATAGCATTTTCAGATTTGCAAGATTAAGAGTTCTGGAGATTGGTTACCCAAAAATGTGAATGTGCTTAACACTGCTAAACTGTACACTTAAAAATGGTAAGGATGGTGAATTTTATGTTATGTGTATTTTATCACAATTAAAATAAAACCCCACAAGGCACAGATTACATTAAAATGAGTTTTATATAACCTGAAAAACAGATGATTTTAATGTTATTTAAACTATTCCAGACAAGAGAAAAACTTGGAAATCTTCCTAGTTTGTTTTATGAGCCAGCATTTTCTGATTCCCAGACCTTATAAAGATTGAATTTTAAAAGAAAAAAAATTCATAGAACAGCTTGAATAAGAGTGCAAAATCTGAAATAAGATATTAGCTATCTTGACATGAAAAAAGTATCAAAAGAATAATACACCATGACAAAGGAGGATTTATTTTAACACCACAAACATGATTCAGCATCAGGAACTCTATCAGTATGAGTCACTACATCAACAAATAAAGGAACAAAATGTGATTATAGTAATATATGTCCAAAATCATTTGATAAAATTTAGCATATATTACTAATAAAATATGAAGCAAAATAGAAATAGAAGAAAACTAGTTCAATTTGTTAAGACTGTTTACCAAAACCCAATAGAAGATAAACAAACGTGACATTCTGAAGCTATTTCCGTAAACTGGAACTAAGACAGAATGTCCATTATTATCATTATTATTCAACATTTTTTGAGACTTTAACTCAATAAGACAAGAAAATGAACTGCTCAAAATAAACAGCTGTTTTTTGAAAGGACAAAAATATGTTTATTTACAAATTATGCAATTATTAACCAAAAATCCAATAAAATTTAGTTTGAAAGTTACTAAAATTATTAGATAAATGAGAAGGTAGCTAAATACAAGATAAATAGATAGAAAGCTGCAGTTTTTTTCTAAATGCAATGATGTGTTAGAAATGGCAATGAAATAGAGCATTTGCAATAGTGACAAAGCAAATATTTAGGAATAATTTAAAAACAACAATCATCACAAAGATAAGGGTCTTCTTTAAAGGAACTCATGAAAGCATATTGAAGGACATATAACAAGATCTGGATATATAAAAAGACAACCATATTTCTAAAAGAGAAGACATTATAAAAGCAAATCCTTTCAAAATTAATATATCAATTTAGTGCAATTTCTATTAGAATCCCAAATTTAAAAATTTTAGAACTGAAAAACATTTAACTTGAAGTGCAATTAAAAAATAAATATATGTGGCTAGTTAAGAAAACATATGAAAAGAAAGACTAATTGGAGACAACTGGCATTACTAGATAATAAAACACACTATGAAGCTACCATAATCAAATAGTATGGTGTAAGTCAGGAAGTGAGAAATAGATCACAGGAACAAAGAGACAATAAACAGGTTCAAGTACAGAAATGAATTTAATATATGATAAATGTTGCATTTTAATTCATCAGAGAAAAATTAGTAAGTGGTACTGCCATCTGAATAGACACTTCTCCACAGGAGATGTACAAGCAAACCAATAGAATCTGAAAAGATGCTCAACATAGGGAAAATGCACATCAAAACCACAGGGAGATACCAATTCACACCCACTAGGAAGCTGGAATTAAAAACTTTAGATAATGAATGTTGGCAAGAATGTGAAGAAATTGGAGCCTTCACACTGATGGCGGAAATGTAAAATGGTGCAGCCACTTTGGAAAACAGCCTGGCAGCTCCTCAAAAAGTTAAACACAGAGTCACCTATAACCAGAAATTCCTCTCCTAGGTATACACCCAAGATAATTGAAAACATAGGTCCACACAAAAATTTGTATACTGATGTTTATATCAGCATTATTCATCATGGCCAAATGGTGGAAAAAACCCAAATGTTCATGAACTGACAAATAGATATTATTCAGCTATAAAAAGGAATAAAGTACTGATACATGCCACAGGATGGATGAACCTTGAAAACATAATGCTAAGTGAAAGCAGCCAGTCACAAAATACTGTGTATTGTATGATTTCATTTATATTTAATGTCAGAATGGGCAAGTCTGTAGAGAGAGAAAGTAGATAAGTCGTTGCTAGGGACTGGGGATAGTGCTAGGGACTGGGGATAGTGCTAGGGACTGGGGATAGTAGGGGTGTGATAGCTAAGGCGTGCAGAGTTTCTTTTTGAGGTTATAAAAATGTTCTAAAATTGTGGAGATTTGCAAATCTGTGAATATATTAAAATGCATTGAATTGTACACTTTAAATGGTGAATTGTATGGTATGTGAATTACATCTCAATAAAGTTATTTCAATAAATTGTGCTGTCATAACTGGTTATTCATCTAGAAGAAACAAATAGGATCCTTACCTCCCCTAAATATAAAAATTGTGTTCCAAATGGTTTAATATTTTAAAATAAGAATAAAACATTGAAAATATTGGATGGTATTTTATTACAAAAATTTAATAGATTTGGATAATAACATGAATAAATTTATTGGGACTAACAAAGGAAAAGATAAATATACTAAATTTGATTTTCAGAACTTCTATGGCAAAAGATAGCACAAACAAAAGAAAAATACAAATGATTTATTAGGAAAATATTTGCAAAATATGCTGTATATACAAATAATTTCTATATTGTAAATAAAAGACAAAAGCCTAAAAGAAAGATGGAAAAAGAGAACAAACAGGCCATTCAGAGAGGAAATCTAAATGGTCAATAAAATGATTACCCTCATTAGTCATTAGGAAAATGCAAATTAAAGCAAAATAAGTTTTCATTATTTAAATTCATAAGATTGGCAAGCAATTTTAAAAAAGTAAAATGTCCAGGTCTGCTAAAATTTTGAGAAAATGTGTACTCTCCTTTGCTACTGAGCAAGCAATCTGGCACAATCTATTACTTTTGGGGCAGGTAACCCGGCACTATTTATTAAACATGTACATGCCTTTTGACCTATAAATCCTCCTTCTGGGACTCCAAACTATAAGGGGAAATCACCTATATATAAGGATAATCCTAATTTCGGCATTGTTTGTGGTGGCAGAAAACTGGAACCCATATGAATATCAGTGCCAATCAATGATTGAATTAATTGTCCTACAACTCTGCTGTAGAATATTATGCAACTGTTAAAAACGAGTTAGAGCAACTGACTTGCAAAGGACATCTGTGATGTTCTGTTTAGTGGGAAAAGTAGATTGCAGAGTATCAAGTAATATTATCCCATTCAAAAGAAAACCTCTTTCTGTTAAGATGCACGTGAAGGAAAGATGTGAAAGGCTGCACTTGTTCAGGTTGTCAACACTGGTGACATTAGTGAGTGAGAATGGAAGGTAAGAGTGAAGGAGAAAGTATACACTGAGCCAGGCATGGTGGCTCACACTTGTAATCCCGGTGACTCAAGAGGTTTAGGAGGGAGGATCGATTAAGCCCAGGAATTAGAGGCTGTAGTAAGCCATGATCCCATGATCATACCACTGCACCCCAGCCTGGGCAACAGAGTGAGACCCTGACTCAAAAAAAAGTATACACTTACCTTTTCATTATTCATAATGCATAAGTAATTTATAATTTTTTAAATTTAGAAATTAAATGGGAGTTCTTTTTGACACACCCTCCAATCAGTCACTGTTATTGCCCTAGTCCAAGTCACTATAATCTCTTGCATACTGCTGCAAGAGCTCCTTACTGGACCCCACCCAAAGTCCACCCTGAACCTCAATGATATAGCCTCTATTACTCCATGAGCAGCCAGGAGATTTTTAAAAGTGCAAATGAGATCTCATCAACCAACCCTCAAAGCTGTCATGGCTTCCTGTTGCTCTCCACAGCAAGCCCCCGTCCTCTCTCTGCATGTCCACTTGGCTCTGCACGAGCAGGCTCTCCTGAAGCATCTCCCATTACTGACACCCACCCTTGCTCCTATGACGCAGCATATTGCCCTTGTTGTTGTCTGAACCACCACCTGTCTCCAGGCCTGCAGATGCACCATTCTTTTCTGCCTGAAATGTTCTTGCCCCCTTTTATTTGGACCACCTCGTGTTCATCCCTTGTGTCCAGGATTAAATGTCAGGGTGGCCTCTTCCCTCAAGACTAGGTTAGGCCTCCCTGCTATACTCTGACATGGGGCCCTCTGTGCTTTTCCTCCATAGCTCTTATCACAATGATCTAGTTAATTACATAGTTATTTGTATACTTATTTGTGTGACAGTAATAAAAGAAAAACTATTAAGCTATAAGTGTTTGCATCTTCTTCTCCAGCTTCCTACCTTGAGAGAAAAATGGGTCAGAGAAGAAGGTCTCAGGGGTCCAATCCAACTCAGATATTCTGAACTTACTGTTACACTCCATGCACCCGCCACCCTAGCCCCAGCTGGGAGAATTTGCCTGGCTCAAATATTTCCCTCCACTCTTTCATTTATGTAGCCAACTAGCTTGCTCTGAGACTTGATTATGGCAACAACCTCTGCAGTGCTGATGAGCTTTCAGGCTTCCCCAGTCAGCTGTTGTAGGGGCCACTTCCCACCTCCAAATGGCTTCATTTCTGCACCTCCCACCTTTCAGAGACCCTTGCCAAGGGGGCTCCTGGATGCCCACAGCTCCCTCTGAGGTTACGAATACCCCAGCAACCAAACCCCACCCAGCTTGACTTGCAATGTCAGACTCTCAATCTGAACCCCGATTTTATGTGACTAGGGGTCATCTCCTCCCTCTCCCACCCTCCTAATCACCTGTCCACTGATGACTGGAGACCTGGAGCGATCGTGGGCTGGGTCTAAGGGTCCAGCTGTGCCACGTGCTCTGGAGGCTGGTGCTGGTCCGTGAGCTTCATGGACGCCAACTGACTGGGCTGTGGGGCTGAGCACTGTGACTCACTCCCAGAGAACAGACTGTTTCCCAACAAGCTCACCAGAGTGAACACACCCACATGCAGGTGGTCCCCTTGGAGCTACAACCGCATGTCCCAACAGCACATGCATCTCAGAAACCGTCCTTCTCCATGCTGCAGGCAGGGGCCCAGGTATGTGGGACTGATGGGAGGGCACTCCTAGTCCCCCTCCTGGTCCCTCTCCCTCAATCTCTAGTGGGGTCTTCCTGCCTCACCCCTGACCCATGATGGAAGAAGCCAAAGGGGTTCCTTCTCACCCAGCATCCAACCTATCTGAGAGGCCCTGCCAACTCCCAAACAATAGTTTGGGGGAGAAAACAAAAACAAAAACAAAACAAAAAAACCCTGAAAGCACATATTCCTCTGTAGCTGCTGCTACCTAGGACTTGACTGGGCTTCTCCAAGCCCCTGTGCTCAAATAACCCCTGTGGTGAGTCAGAAATACTTAAGTCCTATCAGGACTGGAGGTCACAGCTACCACCTGGGGCTTGTACTAGATTGAGTCTAAAGCTTGGGAGAACACACCTGGGGACAGGATGCTGATTCAAACCCTCAGAGCCTGCAGGTAGAACTGGAGCCACAGACTTGCTGGTGACGCTAGGCCTACATTGTGGCTCTGAGTCCACTTCTTGTAGATTTCACACCGTGTAACTTCCTCTTCCTGCGTGTGGCAGACTACTGGTGGCATATTCAACATGTCTTTTCCTTCCTCCTGGGCACAGGGCACTGGAGACTGTATTTCCAGCTTCCATTGCAATGGGTATAGACAAGTTACTAGTTTTTATTTGTAAGCAAAAGAGAGAGATGAGCTATTTTCACCTCTCTTGCTTACAAGGGGAGAGACCCAGTTTAGACCAATGGGTTTCCCCAGTAGGAGTTTTGACATCGGAACCCAGAGAGCTGGATTGGTTTCTCTTTGGTGGTTGAAGCTATAAGACGTAAAAGTCAAGACTCATATAGTCTGCCATGTAGATAAATTTGTTCTGGGGAGAGACAAAGACTATACCGGCATGAAGAAACAAGTTGCTTATCCACAACTTCCTATCTTCCCCCCTTTCCATAAGATGGAATATAGATATTAGAACACCCAGATTTGATTAATCAATAGCCTAAAGTATGCAAAGAAATAAGATAGAAGGAAGCTGGGTCTCTAAGTGGCCTTGTGGAGTAACCCTACCAACCTAGACTTTTTATCTCGTGTTACGACAGATAAATAATAAAGTTCCATCTCCTTCAGGCCATTGTAACTTAGGACCTCTTTGTTATAGTAGCTTAGCCCTTTTTCCTAATGAACACACTGATCCTCTGATTCCCCATCAATAAATAGTTTGAATGTGTTCTCCAAGTTCCAAGTATCCAATTCTAGACTCTGCTTTGCCAGGCCCCATGTTTCCAAAGAGCTTCCCAGGATGGAAACCTGGAGCCAAGGTTGACCCTTGATGTGCTCCCCGCTTTCTCTTTGTTTCAAGAAGTTCCCTGATGCTCACGGAAAGTCGTGATCCTGGGAGAGATGGAAGAAACGACATGAAGAAACAGCCGAAGTTCTTTCTTTTTGGCTGGACCAGGGAGCTAAGGGAGGTGGATTAGGATAGGTTACGGCCTATGTCTAAGGCTGCTTCATGTTCAAGGCCTCCAGGTGAGCCCAGATGGGTATTTATCCTGACCCTACATTTCAGCTCAGCTGCTCCAACTGTAGGGACTCTGGCAAGGCTCACTCTTCACTCTTTCTTTCTGCTATTGTAGACCAGACTGTCTGAAACTAAAGATGTGGTCCAGGCCTATGAACACAAAAAAGGTCTGGGGGCTGCTTTTCCCAAGCTCCACCTCATAGGACCACAGATGGGTTCCTGGCTCAACAGGTTAGGACCTCCTACTTTATGCCTTGCCTGAGGGTCCTAGCAGCTTGGCTCTACCACTCTTAGAATAATGTGATAACACTCAAACCTGTGCCCCATGGGATGGCCTCCGAGTCCAGTCTAGCCCAGCCTGACCATAAGCATTTGCCTAGAGGTGATCCTAACAGGAGATTGGGAGCTGGAAGCTACTAGCCTAGAACCAATCGATCTAGGATAAGCCTAGACCTGCTAAGGCCAGCAGAACCATCTCAAGGAGTGGAGGTGAGGATAAAACTTCTGCTTGCTAGTCTGGACTGAAAGCCTCCCATTCTCCTTCATGTTCCTCTTGTTAACAACCAACACTGTCTCATGCATCCTAAGGCCAGGTCTCGTGCTGAGTGCCAAGGATCATGGTCACTGTCTTAGTTCATTTTGTGCTGCTATAACAGAATACCTGAAACTGGGTAATTAATAAAGAACAGAGGTTTATTTCTACACTTCTGGGGGCTGAGAAGTTCAAGGTTGAGGGCCTGCATTTGGAGAAGGCCTTGTTGCTATGTCCTCCCATGGCAGAAGGTAGAAGGACAAGAGAACACAGTGAAGGAGAGAGAGAAAAAAAAGAGACTGAACTCATCTTTTATAAGAACACCACTCCCTCCATAACAAACTTACTCCCAAGATAACAGCATTAATCCATTTGTAAAGGCAGAGCCCTCGTGACTAATCACCTCTTAAAGGTCTCGCCTCTCAGCAGTA